>NC_051199.1:10116739-11316739 GCF_015220075.1 Falco rusticolus | reverse complement strand
AGAGATATAATCATTTTTGGAAGGTCACAAGGCTTTTTTTTTTTTTTTTTTTTATAATATAAAGGCTGTGGTGAATGTGAGGCCTCGTGTTTCAGATATAGATGACCATGAAGAAGCCAGAAGAGGTGATGGAGAGCATGAAGGAGGCACACGGTCCCAACAGAGGTAAGACCTGTGAATATGAGGGCTTTTTTGCAGAAAGAAGAACAGCATTATTCTCTATTCCTACTCTGATCCCATGAAACTGTGGAAACTCCGTAAATGAGAGGCTTGTGAAGACCCAAGGTATTCCAGTTAGCACATTCTAGGATCTGTGTCACAGTATTTCATATTTGTGAGTAAATATTTTCACCATTTTTTAAAGAAAATAATCTAAAACACTGTTTTAAAATAGAGCCATAGAATTTACTGTTTTAAGATTCTGATGCTTTCATGAATATTGCACTAAACATACATTGTTTTGTTGTACATTCAGTACTGGTTAAGTGTTCCCACGTGTTCTTAGACCACAATAACACCCTCTAGTTAGGAGTTATGAGGAGGGCTATAATGTAAGAAAAATCAATAGTGTTATTTTAAAATGTTCTGCTGTGAAAGAACAATCAATGATTGAAAAGACCAGAAACAATTAATTTCAATGAGCAGTTAATATTAGGTAACAAGGCAGCACAGAGATAGGTGAAGATTAAACTGGTAGGAAAGAATATTTAAAGCATTAATTACATACACTAGAGCTTAATGCCCCTCAGAAGAGATTCCAAAAGAAGACTCTTACAAGTTTCACATTCCATTGCAGAATTACATCAATCAAATAGCACATGACTAATGTGACACTGAAAACTATTTTCTTTTAAAACAATTATAATTTGTTAAACTGAAGTATATACTGCTGGCTGGATTCTGCAAGAGCATGTAATGACATTTCTTTCTCCCTCTGAAGGTAACATTGTACTCTCCAGAGGAAAGTTACTTACATGCCTAAAGTAAATATGTGCCTAAATCTCTGGCAAAGTAAATGACATCTTCAAATTAAGATCCCAAGCTGGAGCTGCCATAACATAGTATGAGACCTTCTTAATGTGAAAGACATGAACACCAAAAAGGTGTTCTTGTTCAGAAGCACTTGGAATCAGTATCCATTTTGTTTTTAAGATATATGTACATACATGAATATAATTTTGTCATGGTTTAATACCAGCTAGTAACTAATTACCATGCAGCCACTCGCTCACTCCCCCCTCACCCAGAGGGATGGGGAGGAGAATTGGAAAGGAATGTAAAACTCGATGGTTGTGATAAGAACAATTTACTAATTGAAATAAAATAAGAATAAAAGAATATGATAAAAATAACAGTTACAATGAAAAGGAGGGAGAAGAGGAGAAGAATGAAATCCAAAGGGGAGGGAAACAAGAAAAGTTCTGATGCACAGTACAGCTGCTCACCACCTGCTGACCAATGCCCAGCCAGTCCCTGAGCAGCAATCGCCCCACCCTGGCCAACATCCTGCCCAGTTTATATACCAAGCATGATGTCCCATGGTATGAATACCTCTTTGGCTAGTTCAGGTCAGCCGTCCTGGCTGTGTCCCCTCCCAACTTCCTGTACCACTCCAGCCCTCTCGCTGGCAGGGCCTGAGAAACCAAAAAGTCCCTGACCACACTGTTCACACACAAAATCCAAAACACAGCACTGCAGTAACCACCAAGAAAGAAATTAACTCTATCCCAGCCGAAACCAGGACAATATGTGGTGTCCATTCCTTGTCATGGCAAACTGATTTGTTCCTTCTTTCTCCTTTCGAAGATTTACAGAGAGTGTCAGGAGATAGCAACATATCACAAGACTTAAACCCACAAAACCCAAATAAAAAAAACCCAGAGCAAACTAGCTAATAGCAGGAATCTGGAAGGCATCTATAAGGTGCACATTGTAGAAAATGGGACTAGATTTAAAAACGGGGAGGAGAGGTAAGGGAGTTCTCGAGGCTAACATCTCCGAAGTTTTAAAATGTTCTCTGAAATACAATGAGATAGGTTGACACTGGGACTGCATTAAGTCTTTGATTTACCTTTGACAGGATCAGACAGCCAATAACAGTCTATCCAAAGATAAATCAAAGGTGTATAAAATATTCTCAGCCCAGGGTAAATCTAAAATGGTATTTCTCTATGCTAGCACAGCAGTAAATGTGCCATTAATTATTATTCTTGGTTGTACTGTCTAGTGCTCTTCAGTGGAGATACAGTTTGAAGGACAGAGAACACTTTGTCACAAGCAAAAATCCCAAGTCAGCATTTTGTCTGATTTCCTATTAGTTGGTCATGGGAACAATATAAAACTTTCCTAAGATGTGCCTTGAACTAGCAGAATATGTACATTAAGTGCTATATTTCACCATACCAAGACACTAAACAATCCTTTCCTCCCATACATCCATTAACCTCACTTGACAGAGCATTCATTTGTCTTGTGGACATACAGAGAAAGAAAAACCTGAGCAAAAAGCACTACATATTCATTCTTTCTCAGAGAGAGAAGGACAGAAAGTGATTTATATGTGGTAGAAGTTTGTTAAGATAAGCAATTGTATCTCTGTGGAAATTAAATAGGCACTAAGAAAGCTTTCTTATGGAAGTACAGAAAGCCTGGGCTCAAACTTACTTTTCTGTGTTCCTGAAGGGGAGATTATGCTTACATTATGCTCATATGGATTGATACTCATCAAATTTGAAATTTCTTTTTGATACCAAGTCTCAAAATATCACGTGTGTTTGAACTCCTTACCCAGATGGAAAGTAAAGGAATCTGAAACTTTTTGCAAAAAAAATATTCTGAAGTGTTACTTAGTTCATTTCAAAAAATGTTATTATGAAGGGGTTTCAGTATCTTTCAGACATATGTTCCGAGTATTAATTCAGACATCGTACTGGAGATTTGTACTTCTATGTCTACAAAAACAGACATAGTGATGAAACAGAGGGGAACTTCCCAAGATAAATGAGATGCAGCAAAAGCACAAGGAAAAACACATGATAACTGATTAAATTCACAGCCCCTGTCAACAAGATCATTCCGGCATTGACTGTGGTAACTATGTGCGGTACCTGTTTCTGAAGGGCTTACAGTGATAGCCTGATCACGCATGAAGACACACACATGCTTGTGGGAGTGCCTACAGTGGCAGGGCAGCCTCTGACCTGGTGTTTGGCTGAGATGCCTGCCTGGGCTTTCACTCAAAGGATACCACCTTTCTGCTCCTCAAAGTAATGCTGCAAGCCCAAAAGAGTGCTGCAAGATGCTGTATACGGGGTATTCAGGGACTCAGGTAAATTTAAATTACCATTCTAGGTGTTGGTTTTCAATCCTTTGACCCTTTGTACAGTACTGCAGGTTTTCCCCTATTGACCGCTACTGCCCAAGGAGTAGAAGTCTAGTTTTTGTTGAGGCTGATGGTGTTGCTTGCAACCTTGAGTACCCTGAACAGGCTGGATTTCAGTTTGGAAATTTTCTCTCTTATTCTGTGGTATCACCAGATTAGATATCTTTTAGGAAGTCAGGCCAGATGTTCTGTTACCATGGTCAGGGAGAGAGATGACCAAAGCACAGCAGGGAAGTCTTACTGGTGGTAAGTGTGGAAATTGTAACTGAAGCAGTTCAGAGGATGAAGCAGTACTCCCACATTTATGTAGTTATAACAGCACAGCAGCAATGTATACTGGGAGGACCAGATGTTTTCCTGTGGTGCAGTCATTCTTCCAAGTCAGTCTGTAGTTTTTATTCCTGCTTGACTTGCTTAAACTGCTTGGAGAACACACAAGAGAGCACTCATGACAAAATGTTCTGAAACTTCTTGCTCCTCATGTCAGCCTAGAATAGCATCTGCTCCTGCCTACCCCAGAAACCAGCATCCAGGGATGATGACACACACCTGGGAACACACAACCTTGCAGACTGCCATAAATTAATTGTGACAAAATTTTGCTAGAGAGGTGATCATGGCTCCACTCCCCAGTCTCGTTCCCAATGACACCGCGTGTCCCAGTACGCTCCAGATTGCCACAGCCACCTGCAGTGGACACCGGGGTGCCACCATCCCTCCTGGAGCTCACTTGCATACTACTCAAGAACCCAGGCAGTGCCCAGCCAGTCAAACACATACCATGGAATAACTCATCTTGTTACCTTATTCCATATACAACTTGTGCCACCACATTTCACACACAGAGTAAGAGCCAGGGAAAGAAAGTGTTGGTTTCAGACTTCCTAGGTGGGTCACATATTTCAACAAACATTGTGACAAAATTGTCAAATGCCAATGGACCTAAAAGCCAGGCAGAAAGTGAATATTTCTGCCTGCTTGGCCAAGGACACACTAGAGAGTCAGTTGTGTTTATAAGAACAGTAAAAAACCCAAACCAAACTAAAACAACAACAACAACAACAACAAACCACATACCCTTCCCCCCCCCCCCCCCAGAACCAAACCTGAAGAACTTGGGAAAGAAAAGAGCTCTGGTGGGAAGCAGATTCCACAGGAATTATTTTGAATTTCCTCAGCCAACTGGAGCTGGGGGAAGGTTGATTTTCCACTGCCCTGCACCTTGTAGAATCATTTACACTTCTCAAGCGGATGTAAAAATGTTACAGACACTAACAGCACCATTTAACACCCACTTTGCAGAGGTGTTAATGTCTAAACAAAGTATAAGGTCATAGAGAGTAGGCATATTCAACTAAGAGCGACTGCTGAGGAAGCACAGGCTCCTCTCCTCCAGGTCACTAACAGCCGGGGTGCTTCCCACTGCTTCTCCAAAGAGAAGCCTTTATGTGGGGAAGCTCTGGCATGGTTACCAAAAAACTGTTTGTAGGAAATTACCTTTTGGTGGGTGTCGTGTCCTGGAGAGCTATGTCCCTGTGACCTCCCCTCATGCAGAGAAGCACCCCTGAGATGACCTGCAGTGTTCTGTCTGCTGCAGCCCAGCCAGCCGAGGCCTCCATCCCCACAGGGTGCCACCATGCTGCTGTGCTCTGCTGAAATGAGAGCAGGGGAGAGAGGTTATGGCAGGCATGACTGACCCAACATGAAGCCTCTTAGCCCAAAGCCTGACAGGTGCACCTGAGCAAGATGTGGCACTGGATCAGCCCAAGGAGCTCAGCTCGTGCCAAGTGCTGGACTGGCCAAGCCATGACCTGGTGAAGTGCTGGTTTGCCAGCCGGAAACCAGAGATCTGGCTGCCGCCTCACCTCAGTGACCTCTGGATGTTTCTGCCTGCCCCGCCATGCTGTGGCATTCTCTGAAGGAATAGGGCAGCCTTTTGGGTGCTGAGCCCTGAGGGAGGCTCCCCCAGGGCAGCTGTGCAGTGCGGCCATGCTGGACGCAGCTCCCTCAGGGGAGAGCGGGTCGCTGAGGGGCAGAGAGTGCCGGCTGCAAAAGTGGCGGGAAAACCCAAGAGGCGCTGGCCCTCGTTTGGGAAATGGGCCCCACCTGGAGTACGCAGAAATGACCCAGCTCAGGGGCACTGCAGCCTGGCCTGGCTGCCTCAGGGGCTCCCTCATACTGGAGACTAAAGTTTGGCATTTACCACCAAATATCCAATCATTTCTCTTTCCCCAACCCAACTGGCATTCTCTCTCACCCCTGTGGCGTGTGGTGCAACCCGTGCATCCCGCCGCCTGCCCGGCACCTCAGAGCAGGCATGGAGGTGAGGCAGCTAGCAGCCACCAGCCTCTGCCCTCACACTGGGACTTCACAGGCTTGAAGCCTTCTCGCTCAGCCACAACTATCAGGAGGCTGCTGGAGACCAGTCTGGATTTTTTCCTCTTTTCTCTTTTAAATTAATACTCCTGATACAAAAGATCTAATCAGGTATTGTTGTTAGATTTTGATCAAGTGAGGCTGCTGAGTGCCAGCAGCAGGTGGCCTCCAGAGATCAAAAACAACCAGCTCCCTCAGCCGTCAGACCCCAGGAGCCTGTCCTCTCCCCAAAACCTGGCCGATGGCACCACAGTTTTGGCCTGTCTCTGGAGTCCCTCTCCCCCTGTCCCTCTGCTCCCAGCTGGCACAGGGACATCACCCACTTTTCCATGCCTGCTCAGGAGGGCTGGATTGGCCCTTGGGCATGACAGGAGTTTTCTGCTTCTCACATCAGTGTGTTCCCTTCTCACAAGCTGCTTTCTCCCTCAGCAGCAGTCACATTTTTCTGGACGCTTTGTCCTTCGCAGCCTCCTCCTGGTGCCCCAGCACCTGCGTGCACAGCTCCTCTGTGGCTGCTGCAAGCTCCCAGCAGTCTTCCCACCCCCATTCCCACTCCCTGTTTCACTGTCTGCAGCTCAGGGGCCAAGGCAGGTTGCAGGAAGGGGGCAGGTCTGCACCGGTACCTTGCCAGAGTAGGGGAAAGCTCCTGGTCTCCTCGATTGGCTTCTCTGGGGCTTGGGGAGGTCAACAGAGCTTCTCATGAGCCCTTACTGTAGGCTGCATGTGGTCCAGGAGATACACAAGACAGAAGTGAAAGCTGAGGGAGAAGGTTTGTGGGAATTTTGTCTTTTTGTTTTAACACATAAAATTAATTTCCTCCTGGCCTGGGCTGATGTCCTGCCAGCTGCAGTCAGGAAACCTCTCCCCTGGCACCACTCTTTCTATTCCTCCACACAAAGCTGGTTTGGGGGCAAGGGTATTTGGGTCCAGGAGGGATGTGGGCATCAGCCCTGGCTTTGCTGCCCACCAGCTGCAGCTGTGGCCCAGTCTGCAGCTTCTCAGTACCTCTGTGTTTTATCAACTCTTTAGTGATTCCAAATCCCTCCATGAAACTTGCTGTGTATACACCAAGAACAGCATTGATAAATGCTATCCTCTAAAATAAAATCAATGGAGGTTCCTGCTCCTGCTCTCTTTGCATGTTTTCGTGAGGGTTAGAGAGTGTAGAGCCAGCAGAGAACAGAGGAAGGAGAGCACAACATTAACAGGAACAAAAGGCAACAGGAGAATTCTCATTGTACCTACTAATATATTTCCCAAAGCACATCATGAAAGAAAGGATTGAGACAGAAAGAGAGAAGGGGACAAAGGAAGATGAAAATATGCCACAGGCGGGGAGAACACTAAAACCACCACCCACCCCAGTGCCAAAAATCTCAATTAAAAGGTGACAGGTATGTAATTTTGTTTTAAAGGCAAAACCGCACCATAAAAGAGATGTTGGCACATTTAGAAAATAAATGCCAAATGTGTTCAGTCTTGCTTTTGAGCAGTGTTTCTTTTCAGTTGTCTTTTGTTTTTGTAAATTTTATTTAGTTTCCTGCTGTTCCTTTGCCAGCTTTGTCAGCGCTGGCTGTAGATCTGAAAGATGTTGGCCCATCTCTCCTCTAACGGCTGCCTGACTTCTCTGCTTTGCTCAGGGCAGGTTACTTGTTCCCAAGGAAGACAAAACGCTGTGTGCTTTAATTGCTTCGCAGCCACTCTGGCACCAGCTAAGGTCACTGTGAGTGACTGCAGCAGAGAAACACAGTAATTCCAGCCAGTGTTATTGTGACGATTTTTAAAACTCAAAAGGAGAGAGACCCAAGATGGAGGACTGCAGGCACCTTTCCACTTTTAAATAAACTTAGAGCAAATACAAGTGTAAAACTCGACCATTGCTTTTTATGGTCTTGTCTCCTTTTAATTTAAACCTCTTCTGTTTAAGAAACAATGGCACATTGTTTTTGCAGTGGCAAAGAAAGCGAATACACAGATTTCAAATGGGGAAAAATTTGAATTTACCCCAAATTTATGCTTCCTGCTGCACTTGCCAATCCTCCCTTTTTGTTCCTTCTCTGGTTCTGGTGCTGCTCTCTCCAGCAGCAGTCAGACATGGCATGGGGAGTGAGGTGGATGTTGGAAGTAATCCTGGAAAGTCTTTAGAAATAAGCTAGGACACAGGACTTCATAAACTGTCCCATTGAAGCGTACAGACAACAATCTGACTTTTAAACTGACAGGATCTCTTTTCCTCTTTTAAATCTGGAGAAATCCCTGTAAAACCTTGGGTTTGTCCTGTTCATTTCTAGTCATCCCTGTAGGATTTCCCTATGAAACATGGAGAATGGACAAAAGGCTGGAGTTTGTTTAGGAGTAATTCACTCTGAACACCTATGCCAGGGGCTGGAGAGAGGATGAGGAGCTTAAAGAGGTTACAAAGCTCTTCAGCCATTATATGGGCCTTGGCAATGGGGTTACTGCTGAGGAAAGAGAGGCTGTGCCTCAGGAAAAGCATGCAGCTTGGGCTCCTGAGGCAGGGAAGCCCTTGGAAAGCACTTTCTGGATCATCTGCAACCTGCCTCGGATCCAGCTCCTGCAGAAGACAACCAAAAGATTCTCACTGGCTCAGTTCTGCATACAGATCCATACAAGCATGGATAGCACTTTTTTTGCACATTAAAGGCAGCTTCTTCCATGAAGGGAGAGAAATTTGGTCTCAGTGCTATAAGCAGAACATTACTGTTCCTTTATGGGTTCTTTATTTAACTACTTGCTTATTTGCTCTTGGAAACCTTTTTAAATTACAAAATGTGTTCTTAAAAAAATTAGAGGAGAGGTTATCTCAGTCACAGAATCTAGGCTACAAAACTTCAACAGAAAACAGAGTATTGAAAAATTGAGCACAGGAAGATCATTATCAATTGCACTGTTGTACAGGTCCTTTTCTTCCCCCACGGCACCTGTCCCGTCCCCTCCTCCTAAGGTGGAATTCCTCTGCAAGGACTGGGTTTTACATACCAATGGGAGTAAAGCTTCTGTCTGGAAACAGGACTTTTAAAAAGAAACAGATCTTTTTCAGGCTTCATGGAGAGCGTGATGGGCCCCTCTCCCATTTGTGGATATTCTGCAGAGATCTTTGAAAGGGGGTCTTTGAAATGAGCATCTTCCATCACAAACTGTTCACAGGTACCTATACCAAAATTTCTGTCTGCTCTTTGGAGAAATCTTATCCTAAGGATTTAGTTGAGGATGGCACTCATGGCATTAGATGCAACCAGGCATGACTTACAAATACCAACCTATTAAAGCAATTCATTCATTTCCTCCAACAAACGATATGATTAAAAATGTGCCTAGGGAATATTATAAATATACAACTATGACTTGACTTTTCTTCCCAGGAATCTCTAGCTAATACCTAGTA
This sequence comes from Falco rusticolus, assembly GCF_015220075.1. NCBI lineage: Eukaryota > Metazoa > Chordata > Aves > Falconiformes > Falconidae > Falco > Falco rusticolus. The sequence goes on along the minus strand of NC_051199.1, from coordinate 11,307,575 downwards.
AATAACCCAGCTCAAAGCTGAAACCGTCAAGTGAAAATGAACAGCCAAATATTTTAAACTATTGCTTTTTATTATAATTACACCGGAGCACAAATAAATAAGCACTAAATTATTGTAAAATATTGTCAATGCACTAAAGAAAGCAGAATTGATCTTCAAACAACATCTTATTACTTCAGAAGTATCAAAGTACATTTAATTACATCTTACCTAAAAAAATCAAGTACAAAAATGAAAAGAAAATTAATATGTATTTATACTGTGTATATAGAAACGGCTAATAATATATGATTACATTTAGCCTCTAGCTACTCCTTACTCCTACACAATCTCAGGCACGTACCTGACAATTTCTAATGAAATATGAAAAAAAGCAACATGACATTCAGTTTCAAGATATTGGTAAAGGTATTACATTGGAATGAACACAGAATGATTTCATTTTATTTAAAAACCCTGTTATTTAAAAACATAGTGCCATTGTCCACTTAAAAATAAACAACCCAAACTGAAAAACCCCATACCATTTTATACCATTTGCTTTAATTTGTCAAAAGGAGCAATAAAGTAGACATACATTGGCTAATATACGTAAACACATTTTTAGTGCAAGAATAACAAGACCTGTGACTTTACTGTGCTTTCTTGAAATCACAGTGCACTTTACACAAATTGCTACACTATAATGTTTAACTTCAAGAGTTTAAAGCAAAATAAGTGCATACCAAACAATTTCATATATACAGTCTTCGTAAGTGTGTGTATATATGTGATCTGTATGTATATACAGATTGCATATTTATACAGACTACAGCTTTAATGACTGTGTGTAACTAAGCACTTGTCATTCACCCTGTGACACAGAAACTGCTGAGACAATAGGTGACATAGAAAATGTTTAACAGCATTTTGATGGCACACTCTCGGCAGTACGATGCACCTTTTACTCAAGCATTGGGGTGGGCCAGCAGTCGTGGGACAGGACAGTTTATCTTGCTCTGGCTCTGCCCGTGACCTTTGGAAACTACTCCACCTGAGCCTCACTTCCCTCCTTTGTAAAATGATTCTTGCAACTGTGAGGTTTAGTTCACATTTCTAAAGTGCTTTGAAGGTAAGTGCTAAGTTATATTTTACTTTTTCATGTACTGTCGCACTTTAAAACGAAAAGCCATTGTTTCCATGGGATACAATGGAGGTCTGGAAGCACATGAACAGTTATTTAGGAAGGACAACATAAACAGTGTTGAGCGTTACAAGCGAAACAAGGAGTGGTTTTATGGTGGGCAAAATGTACAAGCAAGTTTGCTTAGGACAAGAATGCTTCGATTCCCTGATCATTATTCCTATTATATATCGATATGGAAAGGACACAGTACGAACAAACAATATTAAACATGTAACTGTTTACATTAACATTTGCCTTCCCCCAGAGGGCCTGGCACTGCAGCCCCCGTGTGTACCCACAGGTCTGGACTGCAAAATTGATGCTTCAGTAGGACAGGTTTTAAAGTAATTGCTCTAGGAAGAGACCAATGCAGAGATGGAGTATCAAGACTGACTGAACACCGGCTTCCGTTTTGTCACCAGAGACTTTAGTGCAGCTGGGAGAAAGGGTTGAGCTGAGTATTTCACACATGGTTATGAAAAATACTTCTCTTGCCACATAACAAGGAAGACAAAGCATAAACACTTTCTGAATAATGAACCTGTTATCTCAACAGATTTCTCACGACCAACAAGTCGTCTTCTTTCCAGCAGATTCTGGAACTTTGCGAAATCTCTGGAGTTTTTCTTCTGCCATTTTCTTTCTTTAAAAAAAAAAAGAGAATAAGCAGAATATACAGTTGGTGTCTTTTGGATGTAACATGTATTCAAAGATTCCTTCACAGCCTCTGGCTTTTTTCATGTCTTCTGCATTTTGGCTGTGAGGGGCTCTTTAATTCTGCATTTCAATTGCCTACCCATTCCAGCCACTGTATATTCATAGCACACACCAATATTTAATGTATGTGGGTATACGTATGCACACAGCTATGAGTATATATAGAGATACATGCATATATACAAGTATATGTGTGTACAAATATGCATATATACATATACAATAATGCTAATATACATACACACATATAAACACACACTTTATCTTTTACAGAAATCTCAGTTTGGACATCAAAATATACATTAGTTAATTAGTTATAAAATATTTAAAAACTTTATTTCAGAGGCTGAAAAGAAACTACTACTGATAAAGCATTACTCAAACTCAAACTTTAGCAATATAGATTACAAAAACCTTCTAAAATTTGTTATTTTTGGTTTTTTTTGATCAGCAATTACAGCTGTGGCAATGCTGTCAATATAATTTCAAAGAAAAGCCAATACAGCAAGAAGTTTCAAACAACACACCTTTTCTTCTCGGCGAATATAATACTAAAATGATTGTTTTAAAGAGGGACTTTTGTGCTACCAAACTTCAAACGCATAGATAGAAATTTAAATATACAAAATATATGCCATAGATCTTTCCCCCCCCCTACTCCACAGCAGTACAAGTTTCCCTCGCTCTTAACAGATCCTTTTGGAAGATATTTCACCACATGGATTTCACCCTCATAATCAGTATAAGCCATCTCTTTCTCCCGTTAAAACCAGGAGGTTATAATTCTTTGGTCATGACATAATATTCTGTTAAAATGGGTGTAATACATTACAGGATTGCAAGCCAATTACAAAAGCAGCCAGGAAGAAGAAAACGGCATACCCAGGAGAATGTATGGGCCTCCACTTCAAAACCATGTGAAATCAAGAGGGATTTCCCTACTGGCTTTCAAGGGGCCTGAATTCCATCCTTTATAAATAACACAGGGAAATCTGACACAGCGTAAGGTAAGGATGGGTTGCTGGGTTTAAAAATAATGAACACGTAAACAGATTTTGTTACCTTTATTTTCTGGACCAAAGACAAATGTGGACAGGAACCGTGCCTGCAGCGCCACTGCCTTAACCTGCTAAGTGACTGGGTCTCTCCATCACGGGCTGTACAATGCTTAGTCACAGTGAACCATGGTCTCTGCTAGTCAGCTGAATATAATGAAGTAAGAGTTTCTGTTGCAGGCTTTTCTGCAGAAAATTTAGTTTTCCGGCCAAATAATTTTAGTAACGGATGCATATAAAACCAGGGGCAATATATCTGATTAACTTTATAGGAAAGCTGATGCAGAACAATTCATATTTTAAATGCAATTCAGGCATCCGCATTAAGCACTTTTATTTGCATTGCTTGCAGTTTTGCTGTTTCCCACCAGAACTCTCTCCTTTGTCCAGCCCTCCCCTCCCCAAAGATAAGGACCTCCAACAAGTACAACTCTAGGAAACTTCTACAGCCCTAGCACGGCACCGAGTTGTTTTGTACATTGTCCTCTTCAACAAAATGTACAACCACATGCTTTTGTACAGAGGCCACATCTAGGCAGGTAAGAGAAATAAAATGGTGGTGGTGGTTGTGGCGGGGTAACATTAGAATACCACATAGAAAATAGGTAATAAAACAGTATAACAGTAACATTATATAGTAAAATTCTTCATAAATTTTTGAATTTATATATATATATATATATTTAAACAGTGTATTAGTTTGGGTGTTTTCAATATATTGGCGAAATATTTACATTTTGATATCTTCTGGATCCAAAAAAATCCTGGATAAATATGTATGCCTCAATCCAGTTGGAAACTTAAATCTCTCTCTTGATTGACAGGTGAGCACTTATTGGTGTGTTTTTTCCTAGGAAGATCACCACCTGCAGGTAAGTCTTAGGTTAGAGCCTTTGCCTTATTAAAAAAGCAGGCTACCTGTGCACGATGCAACACAGTGGAGAGGGCATCCTCCACACGCCTGTCAAATTGCAGTGTCCCAGAAAACAGTTTGTTGTTTGGAATAAGGAGGAGGGCTGTATTTCTTGGTCCCAGTATTCTTTTTCCAACTCGGCAAAATAGGCATGCTGTCCTGTTTGCAGAGTCCTTTTTCTGATTTCTGTCGAGCTTTTATTTCTTTGCAGAGGCAACGTTTTTTCTCAATCATATCCAGCATTGTATGGTCCCCTTGCAACCACTGCATACATGTCACCTTTTGAGGGGGAGGGCGGGGAAAGAAAAGAAGGAAGAAGAAAAGAAGAAAAAAGGCATACAAATAACTATTTGGTCATTGATTTAATATATTGTTTCTTTGTAACATTAACCTTAGTCTTATTTGAAACACTCCAGTTTCTTTGATGGACAAAAAATATCTATGCCAACAACAGAAACAAAGTTAGTCTTTACTTCTAACTACTACTTTAAGAAAAAAAAAAGGGTAGTAAAAGGTCCTCTTTTTAACTTCTGTAGAGCACTGAAAGCTAACAAAGATAAATGTTTTCAGCAAACTAGCACTGGTTGGATTTTAAATGATGCACTAGATCTTAAAAAGGCACATGGATGTTAACAACATCCTTAAGTTGTGGAAATAAAAAGTTCTATCCACTGAAACCCGTGTTTTATACTGCTTTCCAAATCTAACCTGTCACATTAAAAGCACAGTGTTAACACTTGTGAGTATCAAGCTAAATATAACTCTGTGTTTAATTTTTTTAAAAATACTCTAATGAACTCCATGCGAAGTATATGAATTTACCTACCCTATTCTGTGATGGTATTTAATTAACTGGAAGACACCAAGAGTTTAAGAAACTCCATGCTTTCATGCATGTAGAATATTTGAAAACATGATCCTGATTCATAAAAGGAGGTTAGCATACGTTTAGCGGTAAGTACATGTCACAGCCCCTCTGAAGCCTGAGAATGTGGCTTCATTTGGGTTTAGTGGGGTGCTCATGACTGATGTGTGTCTTCAAAGGCTTTTGATTGGAACCAAAATAGCTAATACTAAACTATCCTGAAAGGTCTTATTGTATTTGGATGACACACTGTATACCTGCAAATGAGAAAACTTCCTCTCAACATTTACTTTGCAAATTTGAAGTGATGTCTTGACTCTCCCACCATTTGTTTTCCACATTAGTCATAAACTGAGGATTTGTGTATAAGTAAACACATGCCATACATTCACAGGGGCTGTCCAAGTACATCTCTGATCTTGTCATGAAAATGCATATGTACAGTAATACTTTGGCAGCGTTTTACAATTCATGAAGGAAATGTATGTTTATTATTAAGAGTATTTGAGTACATTTAATAGTGCATATGCCTTTCATTCACAAAACTTAGAATGCCAAGTAAGGGCATATACCAGGTTCCTAGAACTGGGGACTGGTCTTAGAAACCAGTATAGAAACTTCCATTGATCTTGGTAGTTTTGGTGGTCAACTTGAAGCGTATTTAGCATTTATTGATAAATAGATAAAATGTTCAGATGTTTTATAGCAGTAAACAAAGCAAAAGGAATAAACATCAGCAAGCCTCAGAAAAAGTAATGTGATGTACTCAAACAGAAAAATAAAGACAATACAGTTTTTAAGAGGTGACACAGGATAAAAGAATTTCAGATAGAATTGCCTTTCTTTATACTGAAACAAAACTGTGCTTACCTTATCTATTAGATAGTACTTTGAGTAGAACAAGTTTAAACCACAACATGAATTTTGTTCTTGAATACTCTTGTGAATTTAGTATTACACAGGTAACATATCTGCAAAGTGTCCTTCCAAACAGCTCAGATAAGAGTCTTCTGGAAGCCTGTTGTGCCTGCTCTTCCTAATCAAATACTTATTTTTCATTTAAGGAAAAGTCTAACATTTACTGTGGTGCAGGCAGGTATGAGGCACGTCACCTGATACGGCTGTGAGACTTTCTCTCTTGTGTGTGCAGCCCTGGTCCAAAACTCACCGAACAAACCGGAGATACTCCTCCCTGCCCCCTGGCTCAACTTCACAGGTCTTTGGATGAGGCTGTACCTGAAGCAGATTTTCTGCAACTTATACTCATCAGTGACGCATTAGTACTTACACAGCAGTGTCTTCATTTTGGCTGGGTCCTCCTACGTGGGGTAGGACAGGGACACAGTCTTCACACAATTCATTACACAAAATATTCAGAACACACAGCTGCACACCAGCTTTTGGGCTGGATTTGATGACAAGAGTGTTTGAGTGTGGGTTTCCTCTTCTAGGCATTGGGAAATACCTTGTATTTTATAACCCATCATGTAAGTAAACAGAGCATGTGCCAATATCAAATCCTTACAGTATGCTGTGTGCTCCAGTCACCGTGCATCACAAGCACCATCTGCACCATGTACGACAGACACTGTGAGGGTGTTACATCCACGTCACCTCCACTCTAGCCACTGTACTACACAGAGTACCGTTGCCAACACAGTGTCTCCTGGTAGCTAATCTTCTTCATGGAATCCAAGGGGACTGAAGCAGGATTTTGACATGCTAAGCTCTAAAAAACCAGTTGCAGCTTCCCAAAGATAGAAATGGTGTTGCAAAATGTATCAGTTACACAGACACTCTGCCACCCCCTGCAAAACAGCCCTTAAAATAAACCCAAGTGTAGGCAGCTCCAAAATCCTTTTTTATACTGGCCACCATATTGTGTTGCAGTTAGTGAATCATTTATTATGAAGAATATGAGTTCTTCCACTTTCCCAGACACAGATTTTCAAGACTACTTGTGATTTTTTTAATGTTATTTTTGTTTTAAGGCTGAGTCCTTCACATCGGCATCTTCTTAGAAGTATCATCCACATGGTACATTCCTCTCCTGTAACTGCATTCAGGTAATGGTATGTGCAGCATGAACGTGCAGAACTGGTATGTGCAAAGTCATTTGCTAAAATAGTCTAAGTGAACACATATGATGTTGAAAGGCTTGGGGGAAAATGCTTTAAAGTGAGAACAAATGATAGGGTTTTATTTGATAGTTTTTTCCTAGTTATAGTGTTAACGTGCAACAAAATAAAAATGTACTGAACAAGGGTGCATGCCTCTTGAAGTTGCAAGACAGACCTAAGAGGAAGTTACCACTCCATAGATCAATGAACTTCAGATATGGCAATAACCATGTTGCTAATACAAAATCCTAAAGAGTGTTAACTAAATGTTCAGTGTGTCCTAGACACATTACAGACATTAAGGCTCACAAGCCAGCACTCAAGCCAGCTGTTTAATCGCAGCAGTAACCCTCAATGATTTCAGCAGGGCTACTGAGGTGTTTAAAGCTAATGTGTTTAATACTGTAGACTTAGGCCTAATCCTTCCTGTGACTGGTGCTCACACTTAGTTCCAGTACTAATTTTTTTCATACCCTCCCTCCTTTCTGACTTCAGCCTGCTCCTCTGGTCATGTACCAGCTTGGCAGCATCACTGCTGTATCATAAGAAGGGATTTGTTCAGTATGAAAGGCACAGAAAATAATGATGTTACAACTTAATATATGGAAAAAAGTAGTGATCATAACATTATATAGCTATAATGTACACATTATACAGTTTTATATGGCTCTCCTATTCCTGAAAAACCCCATAGCGTGTAAGGAACAGTACACATACTGCAGCATGTCAGAGCTTGGCTGCAGGTGTAGATGGAGGCAGACAGGCACAAAAAGCATCAGCACTGGAGGTAACAGCCAATGAGACACAGCACGTGAGAAGCAAACATGGTTTTGACCAGAGCCTTGGCCCAAAGCCTGTTCTTACTGAAAAGGGAAGAAAGCAGCTAATATTGGAATTGTAAGGCGGGATCTCCTGGAAACTCCAGGATACGTATCAGGTACTAGGTCACATAATTGCCTTTGAGTTATGGAATTTGCTGATTGTAAACTAATTTTTGTTTCAATGGAATTTTTACTCAGTAAATTATCTGGGGTCTAAGATACTATTTTTTTTCAAAATCAAGCAGAGCAGGAGAGTAAAGGAAAACATCTGCTGAAGTCCTAGAAGCTTGCACATTCACCTAGGAAGTGTTGGAGGCAGGCTGAAATCCTTGCTCCTAAGCAGCCAGTAAAAGCTGCATGATAACTTGCTGTGTAGGAACCATACACAAATGTAGAGTGGTTGGATAAATCCTCTCACCTGAACATGACTGAGCGCAGATATAAATGGGGATGTCTCATGAGTTCCTGTTAAACACACTAACCTTTTGTTTATTCATTATTCTCTAGGTTTTTTTCAAAAATCTTCTTTAAAGCAAATGCTTCTTCCAAACTTGAACATCAATGACAAAGAGCAAGAAAATTCTTCCACTATACAAAACTGAATTCTTCTATAGAGTTTTAATCACCAGCTTTCCTGAAGGCCTTAGGAGAAACCACTCTATGTTGCCACCTTACTTTTACTATCTGGCCTTATTTTTCTGATACTTTTATTCCCAAAACATAGAAAATTAATTTTATTAAGGTCTGTTACATACTCTCAGGTACTATGTTGGCAGTGCCGCAGAACAAGAAGTAACAAAGCCATCTTACAACTGAGAAAAAGCAACTTTACACATCCTCAAAACAATGCAAAATGTTTTGTCCAAGAAAACCTAAGTAGAAAAAGATCTTTTCTTTTGAGTGTTCTAATGCTTTATAAAGATCTGAGAAACAAACTAGACAAACTAGTTCCCTTATCTGCAAAGCACAACCGGCATGTTTTGGTCTGTAGGTGCCTCCATGAGCAATGGGCCTGTCTTCATTTCTTCTTCCCTCACAGGACTGAAATTTTGAATTATTCCAGAAAGATAAGTAGCAGTCCCAATAGTTTACAAATAAAAATATTGCTTAAATTGGATTACCTGAGCTAGATCTCAGAACTGTCTTGGAGCAGAGGTTTGATGGGCAGAACATCTACAATTCAGTTGTTCTTAGAGGACAGGGCCTGGAGCCAGAGGTCAGTACATGCCATAGCTCTCTGCCACATCAGAATTTACTGAGCAAAGCTCATAATCCCATGGAAAACTCAAAACAGGCTTTGGGGAACAGACAATGGCTCACACTGCCAGGAACTCCCTGGTGTCACAGCAGACTATTTCTTTTTCTATTGCCCTGGCATGGGCTCTGCCCTGGCCCCAGGCACCACCACTGCTGCCCACAGAATGATGCTGGGCAGCTTCAGCCCACGCTGTGTCATGGCAGCCTGCACCAGCAGATTCACAAGAGTGCTCAGAATATGGGTGTTTAAAGCAAGAAAAAGAAATCTAAACGAGCAGAGTTCTTTCCCTGTTCTTAACTAAGCAGGGTAATTTGGTTTGGCAAAGAGAGTTATAGTTACAGATGTAAAAAGAAGAAATTATTCTCCAATATTACAATTAAGCAACTGCTGATGGATACAACTTTGCACACCTACTAGCTCTGGTCACCAAGTGCAGCAAACATCTTGTATTTTTTGTTGGTGACTATTCACAATATGAGATAAGACTTTCTGGCCCTTCAGGAACTGAACTTTCACCATAAGGAGCACCAGGCAATCATCAGTACAGGGCACAAGCAGGTCTGTATAAGTTACTGAACACATGTATGCTACTGAAAAGAATATGGTGATACCTCCAAGTTATATACAAACCAAGTGATCCCGTGTAGCATAGCCTTTCCAAATGGAAAACAGGAGCGGGTGAAAAGAAAAATCTGGGAGCAGGACTGAAAATATAGAGGGGAAAAATCCTCAGCACCAGGCTTGGGACCCTTAGGTGCGATAAGTTTTACTTGCTTGTGTGTGACATAAATAGCTACATAAATACATAGATAGATAATGCTCTCAGTAATAAGACTTACATGCTACGCAAGTCCCACTCACATCCCCTTGTCTCAAATCGAGCCCGACATAACTTAATCGTGAGCCACTGCATACCAGGCAGGCAGGCACCCTGCACCCCTGCCTGCACCGGCACGAGAGAAGAGTAAGTGCCGGGAGCAATTCTGCTCCTCCAAAGTCAGGCCACAGGGGTGAAGTGTAGGTAGGATAAAGTCGTGCTAATTCCTGGTGCTGACAGGTATTTCAGGAAACAGCACTGAAAGGTGTGCTATAAATTTTCACACAAGTGCCCATGGAAATATGTGCTGCTAAAAACACCATGGGGAAGAAGAAATATTTAAATATTGTAGGTAGCTCGAAGTTAGAAAATGCTGTCAATTTTCATTCATTTTTGAGGAAACTTTTCTAACATTTGAATTGACTGTCCAATATTTCATGCTCTGAACACTTCTATGAGTGGGTTGGGTTTTGTGTGCTGTATGAACTTTTAATGACCTAAAAAAATATTTTCCACTGTAGTTTACATGAGGGCTTTAGACAACACCATGTCCTGTTCAGCTGTTTAACCTGATGACATCTTGGCTGGTAAGTTCTTGGTTTGCCTATTTTTCATGTTGCTAGTTTGTTTGAGGTGAAGTCAGAAGCTCTGGGCAGTAAGAGAGCCCCATGATTCAGTGCTGCTTCCATAATTTTTCCTAATACTATAGGTTCCCACTTACTGTGCTGAAATTGCAGAGGTTATGGGGCTGAGGAAGGTGCTGTTCTCTTCTGGCCCTTGTGAGTGCCTCCCTCTCCTGCTGGGTGGGCAGAGGGGCTGAGTCTTCATTTACAGGAAGGATGGGGAGAACCACATCACGGGTACGTGACCATGAATGTCACGTACAAATACCCTTTTCTTTGTGACAACTGTGTATCAACAGTTAAAGCGAAAGCTCAATAGCTGATGTGAGGCTACGACAAAGGGATCTTAAACCAATGCATAATACAATGAAATAAAAAATATCAGCAGCATTTGGAGGAGATTATTAAAAATGTCTCCTGGATCCGAACACAAAGCAATCTCTTAACAGTGCAATCTGTGTGCAGTGCTCACATCATTCAGCAGAGCCAAGCATGCTGGCTTGTTTTGGCAGGCTACAGTAAGTGAAGAAGAAAGGCTTTCTGAAAGCCACTTACCATCCTCTGGGAGGAAAAGGCTCTCCCTCCCTCTTGCCTGTTCTCAGGCAGGAGCTTCCAAACTCTCTTTCCCACCGAAACTCTTGATGGCACTTTCCCTGGTGCAGATGGGTCCCAGACATCTGGCTGGGTAAGGTATTTCCACTCGGGAGGGTGTGAAATCCCACTCCTAGAAGGCAGTCATGTGCCACGGGTGCAAGTGGTGGAGGGCTATGTTAAGTAACAACAGTTACTTCACGATCTGCTATCTGATACTCTTAGTTTGACGTGGAGGTCCTCTTAGCACACGTTCACAAAAGGGGAGTTGTCCAAGGCAGGAGTTCAGCCAGAATCAGGTTTCAGAAAATCTTGAGTAGCAAGATCCTCACCCATTTGAAGCCAACAGGAATGTACCGGCTGACTTCATGGGTCCAAGAAATTACAGTTTGTTCAAACAAATAGTAAAGAGAAGCCTCAAATGATTTAAAAAGCCTTCAGAAGAGCACTTGGAAAATTACGTCGGACAAGATTTCTTTTGCTAACCATTAGCTGTAGTCATTGCACTGCAGCTGAATGCTGTTACTTACAGTGGCTGTGAAAGTCAGTAAGTGAGGATAGAACTACAGGCTAGATCTGCAGTCACTTCTTTCTCTCTGACAGAGATACTCTGCAATAATATTGACATGAGAGACAGCGTAATATGGCCCAGGATAGTAATTTACACAGCTCTGTACTGCTAATTCATTCTCCTGTTACTGTTAAATTCAAAAAAACAATTGATTATTAATACAAAGGTGATTAAAAGTAAGAGTATGTTCAGGAACACGCAGGATGTGCAAGGTGAGCTGTGAAAGCAGACACTCTCCAAGCAATTCGTGGTGCATGGTAACACTCCCCAGGGACACTGCACAACCTAACTGCAAATTCTTCTCTGAAAGTGTCTGAAGTGTTTTTTCTAGAAGGTGTCCTGCAATGCCAGCAGCCACATTAGAATGATCCCATGCATTCACATACTTGCATCACAAGCACAAGCACACGCAAGGTGCTAAGTAGTACTACACAAACTACCCTTTCCAGCCTTTCACAAATTCTTCTTTTTAAGGGACACAAGTAACATCTCTGTTTTCCCTCCAAGCACTTGGGAAAGATTTCCCCCAGCACACAGTCTTAATTTTGACAAAACAGTTGGGTGGGAAGGAGCCCTTTGCAATTTTACCCGTATGTTTGACATTAAAAGAATTCACTGACACCTATTTCAAGTTATGAAACTGTATATGCATCACATTTTAGGGCTATTGTATCGTTTGAATTGCTGTGTTTAATGTTTTGATTTACATTACTCTAAATTTCTAAACTTCTGGAAATATGTTTTCTTACAAATGTTACTACTACAGAAAAAAAATGAAAACTAAGGCCCCTGTAATCATGGTTCTACCTCTTAATTAATTATATGATGCACTATTGTAAGAACACTCTGGACACATTTTTTTCAAACAGGACTCACTAAAAAACATTACATTGTCTTGCACTCAATGGGTTGACTAATCCACCACTTAAAAACAACTGAAAAGAATCTTTGGAACTCCAGGAATTCCTGAAGATTCAAGATTATCAGCAATTAATAATTATCCTCAAATTAAATTAGCAAATGGCTAGTAAACCTTCAGCACCTCTGATTCCAGACCTCTAGTTTCATGATTCATTGCTTCCAATTACTAAATGTCACAGTTACTTTATACAGAACAGCCCTGCACATATTCCTATGCCTCAAGTTTTCCGGTAATCCTCAGATTACTGCTGAGGCTATCAATAAAACAAACTTTAAATGATAAATTCACTGTCCTGCTTTCCATTTTTATGCTGGCAATCAGTCTAGCTATAGATCTTCCTGACCTTGCATTATTATCTTATTTGGAAACATGTATTCTTCTCATCTAAGCTTTTTTTTAAAACATCCAACAACTGTCTGGAATCTACTGTTTGATCTACTGTTAGTGAACACATCCTGTAAATGCTAGTATGTTTAAAATAAGAGCCTCTAAAGTAACTCATATTATGGATACTGTGTAAAGTTGTCTCATGCAACTCATTTATGCAGTGGATCATCGCATAGTGCATTGCTATTGAGATTACTCATGAAAAATCAAAGCTTAATCTATGCCTTTGCTAAGCAATAAATGCAGAACTCAAGCAACCCACCATGATACATCCTGTCGCTCACTGTAAAATAAAAAGGAAAATTCAATATTGTATTAGGTCAATCACAGGAGGGACAAAGGACAGACAGAATACTTTGCTAGAGTTCAGCGATACAGGGATCACCTGCTAACTGCATTTTGCAGTACAACACCTGTAGGGTAACACTCTAATATCCTAGATTTCCTTGAGAGATTACTAACCCTGTCTCACCACCTCTTCTTCTTGCTGGAGGCTGCTGCTCCATTGCATGTGTGCCTTAACTGCCCACGAAGCAGACTTAAAACAGCAGGACATTTTGAGGCAGTGACCTCAATGACTGCTACAGCTAGCCCTGCCTATGACTGAGTAACCACATCCAAGTACAACACACCTGTAATTAGTGTGTCTCACTCTAAATCATGGTGATTTTGAAAAACTGCCAGATTCTAAATGTCAAACTGAGACAAACAGCCCATCACCCTTTGCATTAAGATGTGGCATGGAACAGTGAGAGCTGCTAGTGAGCAAGATCCTTTCCTCCTCCCGTTCCAACCCCTGCAGACTGCAAAAACTCTCATGTACGATGGTGCTGAAGGCAGCAGGGTGCATGCTTTAGGTACTGCTTCTGGTCAAGTAACAGAGGCCAGGAAGAACCCAGAAACTGAACATGGAAGAATGAAAAGGAGTGGAAACAAGACCAAGACTTGGGGAGAATCAAGAACTATAAGAAAGCCAACATTGAGGCTAATCCTAAATTTACAAAAATGTGACATGTGGGGACACCACAAATTCCTTTACTTTCCTCATTTTTTTGGACTTAATTTTTTCCAAGCTAAAAACACATACATCAGCTTCAGCACTCTTCTTATTGAAGACAGTACTAGGACTTAAGATTTAACCTTTATTGCTGTAACAGCTGAAGAACATCAGCACACCAGTTTGCCAGCAAAGCACCCAAGTCTTTGTATTTCTCTAGCATTTTCAAAAAAAATGTACATAAGAATAGTTTTGCAATTTAAAAAAAAAATCAAAATAATATATATGGAGGTAGAATTTTCAACAATTTCAACATTGAAAGGACTGGTGCCTTCAGTTCCTCTTGTTTTGTATTGGGTGGGTGATCAAAATACACAAATATCTCAGTTACAGACTGTGGAGTTGTGTTACAGATGAGAAATTTTGAAATATGGTCTTACATTTGTCTTTTTTGATGGTGAAATTGAGGCAATGATCATTCTCTTAGATTAAATGCCATTTCTCAAGTATTGTACTGATTGTATGGGGGTGGAAATTTAAGAAAGCATGACTGAAAACAACACTGAGTGTACAAAGATGCTTACATTCTTCTAGGTGGTTGCATCTTCCTTTTTAAAGATGCATAAAAATATGATTAAAAGACAGAGATCTCCATTTATGATTATTTTCTGACTCCAATTTGAAAGGCTGTTAAAGAACATTTACTAGAGTTATAAAGCGTACTGGGAGTTTCTAAAGAATCCAGATATGTAAGAGCCTGCCTTAGTATGAGATGCCACATCTGCTCTATCCTTACAGCAACATCATACCGTTTCATTTATATCAGGAACTGCTAAAAAATGTAGTACCCAAACCTAATACAGACATTGTTTCCTGACACACAGAATAGCTGAGGAACAAGCAAGAACCTGAGACTGGCATCCACATGCTTTAGAAAATGGGATTCATTGGGTGCAGCAGTTCCTTGTACCTTGTTTCTGTTTTTCTGTCTAAGAGGCAATCTCTGGAAGGATGGCACTGATACAAGCGTGTGACAGTGAATCAGCATTAACTCCTTGAGAAGGCTGCAACACACTAAACCATGAGCACTGGTCTGCTGAACCAGGGCTTTGCTCACAGGCTCCTGTGCATGGAGTGACTTGGCTTAGCCTACAACAGCAGCGTGGGTTGAATTCAAGTTCAGATATCCAGAGCAGGGAGGAAATTTTAATATCCATCTAAAAAGGAATGACTAATGACAATGCACGGCAAGCAAAATGTTCAGCTTCATGTTAACACACGTATCACCTGTAGCATAAGCAAGCAAATTGCCAGCCACCACAGAAGTGCTGTTTTTCTCTGATTAAGTTTGTGTTTTAAAGTTTGGTGCAGAAATCAAGTAAAAGCTATGATCTGACCAATATTAATTTTAAAAATGCATATTGCTATTGCCTTTTCTCACTTTTATTCTTTCCTATTGTGAATTATACAATCATGACTATAAACCCCATACAGTAAAAGTGCTTTTCCAAACTGTAAAAAAAGAGATGGCCAACCAAACCCAAGAGTCCACTAATTGCCACTGACTTGCAAAGGCTTAAGATCAGGCCACTGGCCCATAAACACCAAGCTCCGTTGGAGGAATATGTCCTTTCCCCATCCTATTTGTTGTTGAAAAAAAGCATTCCTTGGGAATTCATAAGTTATAGCTTATGAGTGAAATGGGAATTTACTGTTAACATGAGTGAGGTCAGAATTTAACCCTGTAACTTTAAATTAAAAAATGAAAAGGATTTTCTATTATGCCATTTTAATTGGGGTGAAGGCTCTTCCTAACAGTGGCACTGTCATCCTATAAGTTCCTTAGTATTTCCTGCATAAAGGTCTGTCTCCTGAGATTTTTCTGAGTAGCTAGCTGCTGACATTCTGCTGCAGTAACTTACAATGAGACTAGTCCAACTGGACAAGCTAAATACAATGATAAAATAACTGTAAAGGAAGCAAAGTTATCTCACCTAGGCCTCCCAGAGAAACATGTAAGATTATCATTGAAGCTCCAATTCAGTGAAAAACTTAAACACATGCTCAACTTGAAAATATGTATCTGTCATCCCCTTGATTTACAGGAATATTTTGCTGTTTAAGGTAAACCAGTGTTTTGCTGCCTCAAGGCCAGAGAACTGAGCCCACATACAGTTTATGGTGATTAAGAATAATTTTACAAAGGGCTAATAAATGATTGTTAGCTGTTTCAATAAATGCCTGATCAATTGGCAATTATATGCTACTGTGGACTGCAAAGCACAAGATGTCTGACGAATAGTGTCTGTAACATTCCCATAAAACTGACTCATAAAGTATGATATTTTCATTCATTCCTAAGGCTCACCTGCACTGGAGAAATGTTTCTTTCCCACCTGAGGCCCTTCTACATCCAGCATTTATGTGCAAGATGTTATAGACATGGGTCACCCTCTAGATTTATTTATTGCAAGTCCCTTATGTGAATAGAGTTGGGATTTGCAGCACAAGAGTCCGGCTGGTTAAGGGCATTTCTAAACCTAGAAGCACCTGAGCAGCGTTAGATACAGAGAAACAAAACTGCAGTGTGGGCTGTTACCAAACATTTTTCAACCACAGAAAACTGTCATGAGAAACACAGATACCTTTGCAATTTTGGATCTGTTCAAATAATTTTTCTGAAGAACTGGAAACTTTTAAATTAGTAAAAATAATAACTTTTTAAAGTTCTCATTTAAAATACATGACATTTTTATTTTCATTGTTTAACAAGACAAAATGAGAATAAAAGTAGGTTATCAAAAGTGGGTGCTGGCATTCATATTTTTTTATAATCGGCATACACATAATGTATATGAATAGCCACACATTTCTAGTGAAAGACTATGAACACACATACATATACAGAGATATATAAACATACTATACATACATACATGAGTGAATATACATATTCATGTGCATACAGTATACAGACAAGATACTATACAGGTACAGTAAGTGCAATATACTGTATAAGGCTATACAAACACCGAAAGATTCTGGTGAAATGATGACAGCCATGAGAACAAAGCGTGGATGGTTTGTGACTTAACGCAGACGGTGGGGAAAACCTTGCTGTTCTGTGTTTTATGCATCAGGCACACAAAGTCCCAACAGAAACAGAAACAATACATTCAGTTCGTATACAAAAAATGTAAGGCAAGTGGGAGTGCATGGAGGTAACTGAAATGCATATGAGCAGACACATAAGGTTGTTCTACCTAGAATACAGAATGTTTGGTTCATTTACAGAGAATGCCTATATATAAACCCATGCTTTCATGAATTCATGCCACTTTTATTTCTATTTTTTCCTTTAAGAATATTATAAAATTCTTGCCCTGAGTTAAACATAAATACACACAGAAAGGGGGGGGGGGGGGGGGGGGGCAGAATTGCATGCTTCTGGGGTTTGTGGTTTTTTTTGAATATTTTTTTAACCAAGGCACAATGTCTTTGATAGTGGTTGCAAGACCATTTGAAATAAACTTAGCAACTGCTATTGTTCTGGTACTGCATCCTTCTTAGTATGACTAAACTAATTGTTTGCACACAGAAGTCTCAGAACAAGTTTTGAAGTGAATTTACAAGTTTTAGATGAGAATAAGTAAATTTATGAGAAATGCTCAAAGACAGATTCCCTGAAGAGGAAGGAAAGCCACCAAATTAAATTCCTATATAGGCAACTTACTGATGTTTGGACTGAAATTATTTCATATAAATTACATTACATATATATTTGTTTAGTATTACTGGGAAGTTGTTACCTGTTTTTAGTAGAACCATGTACAGTGCTGTAAGAGCAGCTGAAAATGAGATGAAGAACTTCCAAGTAATTCTTAGTTTCTTGTTGTAGGCAGGGCAGGACAGTGATCTCACTGATTCAGGGTTCTGCGAGAGCTACAACTGAGGACACTTGTCCAGTGATGCTGTAAGACTTTCAAGGCATCTATCTCCCCATCTCATCGACCTGCATAAGTCTTATTGGAAATATTACTTATTAACTTCTATGTATGTCATATTAAATGCTACATACCCGTGTCCAAGTCTGACTCTCAACAGAAAGGTCTGGGTGTGAAGGCCATGCTTGGCTGTTGCCCCCATGTCCAAGCCCTCAGGCTCCAGCAGGACACAGTTCTCACCAGCTTCCAGGGGCTCTGGAGGGTACCTCACCCTCCAGTGAACAACCACCCACATCGTGCTGCACTGGCTGCAGTACCTGTCTCCATGTAGTTCCCTGTTGAGGTGAGACTATTTTCCAAAGTAGTGAAACACACTGCCCCAATTCTGTAAAAAAACAGGCACCACATCACCAACCCCCTGAAACCACAGACCATGCAGATGACATCTTCTTATGCCTGTTCTACGCCTTTTAAAGAAATTGTAGCTCCCAACCTGAGAAACAACCAGGTAAAGACAGCCAAAAAGTGTTGAGAGGGAAGTGAAAACCCTCACAAGTGCTGTATTGCATTCTTTTTCAGAATATTGTTGTATTTGAAAGTTTCAACAACTCCTGTGAGGGAATTAGTCTCTTCCTGTGTACTCTGCTGGCAAGCTTACAAAGCCTGTGCAAGAACAAGAAGAGATCAGAGTAAGGGAATGGAATATTCTTCCTCCCACTCTCTCCCATCCCAGCTGATACAGCGGCATCCAAGCCAGCACTCGAAGGTGAGGAAAGGCATGAACACCAACCCTAGGTCTGGTGCTCAGAGGCTGGTCACTGCTACTGTGGCATTACTTCCACAGCTGACAGCTGACCTGCTCTCACCTGTCACTGCTCCTCCCTGAGACATCATTTCTGTGCCTAAAACCCATCCTATCGAGGTATGGAGGAGAAAAAGCCAAATCCCAAAGCCATGCTTGGGCCTTGGGACCTACCACGACTGTGGCGTGCGCCAAGGTCCGCCTCTGCCTAGCATCCCCCATGCCCTGAACCAGAGCCCACTGTGGCAGTGCGAGGGTTGCCGAGCACGCACTCCCTCACACGCTTAACTCAGAGTGCTGGCAAAGCAGGAGCCAGCAAGGCAGTGACCTGCTTCTGCTGCACGACCAGTCCAGCTGGATGCTGAAGAAAAGATGTTGGGACAGCAGCAGCAGGGCTGTCTGCCAACAGAAGACAGCTTTGACACATTTGCTTCTCATGCCAATCAGTCAGGCATGCCTTGGAGGTGAGGGATGATGGATGTGGCAATTCCATCCACTTCAAGGTTTGCGTTTGCTTTTCTTTCTTTCTTTTTCAATTAATATTATGTATTTGTATATTTAGAAACGATTTGCACTGCTCGAGACCCATGCACTGATTATGTAAGACCAGCTTCAAGCTGAAACTCAACACAATGCAATGTTGAGCCATCCCTAAAGCATTAACATTCTTGTTGTTCCTCTCATCCAAAATGTTGACAGCATATTTAGCTGGACTGGCGACAGCAGAATTTTGCCTTCATGCGTGCAAGATATTTGTCCTTGCAGGGGAAAAATGGAATTGCTTAAAGTGATCCAACCGCTCCCTCTCGTGGCCCTGGGGCTCTGCTGCACTTTGTAAAGGCACAAAAGCATCCTCGGAAATCCAAACTCTCACCGACTTCCAGCAGTGCAAACTCCCCCGATGGCTGTGTGACATTTCAGGACACAGCTCACGCCCCTGCACCTCTGGCAGTCAGTGCGGTGACTCATCCCTGACTCTTGTGAACATTCAGCCTGTACAAGAAGGCAAAATCCTATGGCTGTGTATGATTCAGATTTTTAAAAACACTGAGGCCACATGCTGGTCAAATCCAGGTGTCATCCCAACGTAAAGTTGGCCCATGTCCTGTCAATGAAGTGCTTGTGCCAGGGGTTTCTCATTGTACCCCACCGTGGGTTCCTCCATGCTTGTCCATCCTCCCAGCTAGGACCCCGAGGAGTTTCCTCCTCCCAGATACTTGCAAAACCAGCATCCACAAAATTCAGTCTATACCTACATTCATTTGCTTTCACCTACACAGATACTAAACACTTCACTGGAGGAGCAGGACTTCTCCATGAAAGGGCCATTTGAGAAACATCATTTGTAAAATGTTCCTAGGAAGATTTACCTGGTTTTCTCATTTTAGACATTCAAGTGCATTTCATAGTATTAGTGGCACATAAAACTAATTAAAATTACTGTCAAAGATACAGTAGATTGCACCCCAAATAGTTTTTGCACTTTCTAATTTCACATAAACCGAAGCTTAAGCAATTCCTGACAGTCACATATTTACCAATCTACTCCCATCTGCAACTGCTTACTTTCTCATATTTTACACTGAGTTACATATCCTTGGGGGAGAACAGTCTTTGTTCTACACACATTGTCTACCAACATGGGGACCTTATTTTTAACTGCGACTCTTAGACACCACCACAGATGTTACTGTGGTAGATCCTAGTGGCCAACATTAAGCAGGTTTTGGATCCAGTGACTATCCCAAGCTTTATTAAAGGTGATGGTTAAACATAAGGAGTAATTAAGTCCCTTTAAGGAAATAGCTTCACAGGCAAAAATAGAAGCTACCATCCAAAGCAATAAATAGTGTATAGAAAGTCCAGACCAAAACCCCATGGGACTCTGATTACAGAGCGAGAGGCATGGGACTGTTCCCACACTGTGGACATACATTTTGAATGAAGAAAAAGATCAAGTATCAAGAAGGAACAACCATAATCTTGGCTCCAGCAGCACAGAGACAGAGATCTCAGAGGCATTGCACTGGCTGAAGTGGAACACTTGGAATTTACACACAAGGAGGAGAAGAACACAATTGCCACATCCCATGAATTGTTTCATATGTTTTGCAATTCTACATCCAAAATACACAATAGACTTTCAAAACTTTGAAAATAAGAGGAAAAAAAGAGGGACAGAGAAAGTCATACCACAGTGGCAATTAGGACAGTAGTTTGATTTTCCCTTTGAATAGGAAATTGGGACTGTATCTCCCCTGAGATCTTTAACCAGCAGCCCAGGGGGATCCTTTTTCCCCTTTGGACAGAAAGGAAATACAACAGAAGTTGGTTCTTTTATTGCAAATCCTTCTGCTTTACTAGAGTCACAAAAGCAGAATCACTACAGTTTGATGCTAGTTTCAGACTAGCATGTGATTCACCAAGGAGTGCATCTAGCGAACATTTACAGTACTGAGCGATGACATGGGTTGATGCTATGTAGCAGCCATGAATCCTCTTACTAGCACACTTTTTGTTTGCTTGTTTTTGTTTTGTTACCATTTCCCTAGTGTTCAAATGGGATGAAAGAATACTTGAACATACAGAGTTCTGCACCCACCTGCAATGACTGTATTTCTGTCATATACGGGAAGTTAAAACCAGACTGCTGGGGTCTGATACGGAACAGTGGATCTTGATTTATAGGTGCTCATTTTTCAGCAGCAGAATTCATTAAATGCAGCAGTCAGGAGCCCAGCCCTGCTATGCAGCCCAGCGCCTACAGAGTGTTTACTGACTCCTTTGAACTCTTGTACAGTATTGCTGGGGAAAACGGCAACTTTAAGCTGAGAATAATAAAAGAGCACAGACGCTTTCTTTATGCTCACAGAGTAGCATAGATCCCATACGCTTTCAGATGCACATTTGCCAACTACAGCATGACGATGTCAATTCGTTGGGGAAGTACTTTGTCTACGTGCCTTCAAAAATAATTATAGCCGTAATAGTAACAAACTACCTTTCTTGCATTCATTAACTGGAGGGCAAACACAGTGCTTACAAGGCACACAAGGGCTATAATATGCTTTGTATACACAGCTAAGGCTAGAGACATTAAGAGCTGGGCTTGTGGTGCATAGTTAACCCAGTACAGAGTTATTAACAAACTTAGGTATGAGACAAATATGTAGCTGCATTGCTAAAGAGTACTCAGTACTTGTCCAAATTCAACTCTAAATTATTTCTCTGAAGTTTTGTAAATTTCTTACAATGAGTTTATAGTGCATTTAAACCACATGTTCTAAGAATGCATGTGGAGAGCAGCTAAATCTCTCTCCCAGCTTCTCCTTTGTCGCATTCCCCTTCCTTCAGTCTTTTGTTTTAAAATGGAACGGTTAGAACATGTGCTCAGGATTTTGCAGCTACAGCACAAAACTAAGTAATAGTTGCCTTGAAGAGAAGGTCTCACACCAGTTTTAACGCTGGATTTTTTTCTCCCCACGGTAGACCGCACGTGTTTTAATTGGATCACCTAAATATTGAGTCTTAACCAAGACGTTAACCGCAGCTGCTGTGTGGAAGACCCCGGGATGCAGCAGGTGAGGCTGGTGCGCGCCTCCCCGGACCCGCAGAGCTGTGCAGGGCCGCAGCCCGGGAGCGCACTGCAGCTGGCACCGGCAGGGACCGCGCAGCCGCTGCTGCACCGGTTCTTGCAATTCCCTGATGCAGCACCCACCGCCCCAGCCAGCGCGGAGAGAAAAGCCACCGCAGCACACCCACACCACCCTCCTTAAACTCAAGAATTCCTCTCCTAGAAAATTCGGATGAAGCTCCTGCAGGACGGGAACAGGCCCCCCTCCCCGTGCGCTGTGCCCCGGCAGCGCCGAGCGGCAGCCTCGCAGGCCGGGCAGGAGCGGAGCGGCCTGGCTGCGGGGTGAGCCCCGCTCCGCGGGCAGCGCGGCAGCGGCGCGGCCGCCCGCCAGGCGGCGCCATGGGCCCCGGGGCGGGGCGGGGCGGGCCCCAGCGGCGCAGGGCTGTAACCCGCTGCCGGGCAGCGCAGCGCTGCGGGCCGCAGGCAGCCCCCCGCCCCCCGGCTCGGGGGGAAATAAAGCTTGTCCTAATCCTTTTGGATTTTCCAGGCTGTTCATTGTGAACAGCCATTAAAGTGCATTTGCGTCCGGGACTTCTCCGGCTCAGGCCCAAGCAATACGGGGGCTATTTTCTCATGTTGTTGCCAAACACAAACCAGTGGCGTTAACCTATCTCTGACCAACCGGACAAGACAACGACAAAACCCCTTCCAGCGGCATGTGCAAAGCAGAAAATCTGCTTTCTACTTCTCTGCATACTTTAATGCATTTGAAAACGATGCTGGGAAAATCCTTGCCTCTTGCTTTCAGGACTCGGCAAATCTTGGACTGCCACCTCCTTACAACAGCTCCCTTGGCGAGGGCAGGGGTGAGAAGCCAGAGCCAGCCCACCCCCACCCCAAGCCCCGAGACACCAGTGCCAGTCCCACCCACCCCCTCAGGACCAAGACACCAGAGCCAGCTCACCCCCCAGCACCAAGAGGCCAGAGCCAGCCACCCCCACCCCCCACCCCCAGCACCACTGGGCACACTCCCAGTCTCACTCTGCTCTGAAGCCCAGCAGGAGGGAAGATGCCCAAACCACGCCATTTCAAAGCTTAGGTAGGACCCAGCCATATCACCCATGTAGCTTCTCCACAACACTCAGCACCCATGGGTTAAGTCTGAAAAGGTATAAATGTCCATTACCTAGCGATGGAGGTCTTAACGGCTGTTACCTGCTCAGTCGTACATGTCCAGGAGCCTCTGACACACAGAGCAGGAATGATCCCAGCTGACTTTCCACAGCCAATAGAGGTGGTTAAATGAGGAGGCTAAACTACAGGGTTATCCCAGGTAAGAGACGTACAGCCCTGCACAGTCACTGAGGGTTTAGCTGGGTGAATCCCTCGGCAGGTGCCTCTCTTCATACAACCCACAGGGCACCTATATTATACCCAGCTTAGACATCTCAGAGGTAGGTAGGGTAGATCTCAGCTAAAGAGTACACATGGTCCTTCTACAAGTCTGTTTTATTATTTAACTACCTAAATATGAATTTAAGGAGCCAACCTGTACCTAAAATTCTTGCCTATCAAAGACACATGCTCAAATAAACTGTTGATGGATTCACTTCATTTGGTGCGAGACAATTACGGTCAAGTCCATTCTGTGAATGGGAGGCCTTTCCCCTTTGCTGTATTATATTTGGATAAATCATAAAATAAGTGAAAGGCTTCCTCAGTTTTGGAAGGTGATGGTTACTTCATCCATCACATGGCCTTTCTGTGTCACATTCACTGATAGGGTCGTATGGGGGAAGAAAAATGCCATCTCAACTGGCTGGGGGCACAGGCAGATACCAGGCAAGTAACGAACTGAGTTGCTTTTTTGTTGAAAAAATAAGCCACAAAAAATTTCAGTGCTGATTCTGATGTATTTTCTAGCTTTTTCTTCATTCCTTCAACGCCAGTTGAGACTCCTTAATTCATAGCTGTCCTTGTATCCTCATTCTCCCCTCTGAGTTATTCCTTCTAATCTCAGCATGGCTTTTGGATTTTACTTTGATTATCACTGTAAAGTTTAAATCTTCTTCCCTTGCTTAAATTGGAGCTAGATATCTCTGCCCAGTCCTCCCCACAAGAAGACAACAGACCTTAGGAGGCATGCAAACCTTCAGAATTAAGATAACATACCTCAAGGAGGCAACAGTGAAGGACTGTGCTGTCTCCCCATTTAAAAGCCAGTAACAGGCAGGATGAGGAGAGACTGCACATTTGCAGATAAGGTACACAGTTTTGTGGAAATCTGTCTGAAAATAGGCTCTGCTTTGCAGAAAAGCTGAAATACCACACTGTAACCTCCAGTTTTGTTTTCAAAAATTGTCTTTTTCTTAGGTCATGGATCTTCATTATAAACACGCTGCTGTGCTGCTCTGCAGCTTAATACATGGGATTTTCCAATAGCTGTCTACATCTTAACAAAAACAAGCTTCACTTTGCAAAATTCATTTGCAGCAAAATATCCAGAGATAGTTATATTGGTTCCTTTTTCTTTCCAAAAACCAGTGGGTTTTTTGGTGTGCTGAATACTGTTTTGGAGAAGCCTGGCAGTGACCTAGAGATGATTTTATGTACATCAAAAACATGGATGCAAGACGCTTTGCTCTCCAGCAGAGGGACTTCCACAGGGCAGACTGCTTGAAACACTTTCTTCTTTTGTGACAGACATGCTCAGTGCACGTGCATCCTGCATGCAACAGGGATTTCTGAGTCCATCAACAGAGCATAATCCCTTGTTACCCTGAGGTGAAGATGTGGAGAACGATAGAACGCAGGGAAACATCACTGCATTGCAGTGATACCTGTGACTCCAAATCCTGCTTGCTTTACACAAGTGAACAATCTTGTTCATTATGGGGGTCCCCTGATATGACTCAGCATTTACTACTGCAGGGTGAAACACCTGATGACCATGCCCGCTTCAGAAGTCTCAGAAACCAGCACAGAGGCCCCAGCAATATGGGTGAATGAGTTAGTTATCAGCACATCCTTGGACCATGTTTATTCCACTTCATAAACCTCACGTGGTAATTAACTTCTACTGTTCTCTGTCCACTTGGATGGTTACAAACAAATGGTACTAGTTTTTATTTCCATATAAAGGCCAAAATCAGATAGACTTTCACTATTTAACTAATTTTATTCACACATCTCTTATCTCCAAGGTATAACTTACTGTACTTTCTAGAACATTTTTCCATTCTCTTGTTTAGGTTGGAAAAAAACCTTTAAGATCATCAAGTCCAACTGTTAACTTAGCACAGCCAAGTCCACGACTAAACCATATCCCTAAGCACCACATCTACACATCTTTTAAATACCTCCAGGGATCGTGACTCACCACTTCCCTGGGCAGCCTGTTCCAATGCTTGACAAACCTCTCAGTGAATAATTTTTTCCTAATATCCAATCTAAACCTCCCCTGGCACAACTTGAGGCCATTTCCTCTTGCCTATTGCTTGTTACTTGGGAGAAGAGACCAACTCCCATCTCGCTACAGCTGTCAGGCAGTTGTAGATAGCGACAAAGCCCTCCCTGAGCCTCCTTTTCTCCAGGCTGAACAATCCCAGTTCCCTCATCTGCTCCTCATGAGACTTGTCCTCCAGACCCTTCACCAGCTCCGCTGCACTTCTTTGGACACACTCCAGCACCTCAACATCTTTCTCATAGTGAAGGGCCCAATGCTGAACACATCATTTGAGGTATGGCCTCATCAATGCTGAGTACAGGAGGACAATCACTCCTCTAGTCCTGATGGTCACACTATTTCAGATACAGGCCAGGATGCTATTGGCCACCTTGGCCACCTGGGCACACTGCTGGCTCATGTTCAGCTGGCCATCAACCAGCACCTTCAGACCCTTTTCCACCAGGCAGATTTGCAGCCACTCTTCCCCAAGCCTGTAGCCTTGCATGGGACTGTTGTGACCCAGGTGCAGGACCTGGCCTTTCTTCTTGTTGAACCTCATACAAGTGACCCATTGATCCGGCCTGTCCAGATCCCTCCATAGAGCCTTTTTGCCCTCAAGCAGATCAGCCTCCCCCTTCAACTTGGTGTCATCTGCAAACTTACTGAGGGTGCACTTGATCCCCTCATCCAGATCGTCAATAAAGATTTTAAACAGGCCCCAGTACTGAGCCCTGAGGAACATCACTTGTGACCGGCCACCAGCTGGATGTGACTCCATTCACCACCACTTTCCGGGCTTGGCCACCCAGCCAGTTCTTTACCCAGTACAGAGTACACTCATCCGAGCCATGAGCAGCCAGTTTCTCCAGGAGAATGCTGTGGCAAATGGTGCCAAAGGCTTTATTAGAGTCGAGGCAGACAACATATCCACAGCCCTACCCTCACTCACTGGGCAGGTCACCTTGTCATAGCAGGAGATCAGGTTAGTCAAGCAGGACCGGCCTGTCATAAACCCGTGTGACTGGGCCTGACCCCTGGCTGTCCTGCACGTGCCGTGCGATCGCACTCAGGATGATCTGCTCCATGGTCTTCCCTGGCACCCAGGTCTGGCTGACAGGCCTGTCGTTCCCCGGATCCTCCTTCCTGCCCCTCTTGTGCACAGGCATCACATTGTCAAAGCTCCTGTCTTCTGGGGCCTCCCCGGTTAGCCGGGACTGCTGATAAATGACCCAAAGGGCTCGGTGAGCTCTTCCCCCAGCTCCCTCAGTACCCTCGGGTGGATCCCGCCTGGCCCCACAGACCTGTGTAAGTCTGAGTGGTGTAGCAGGTCGCTGACCGTTCCCCCTTGCGTTATGGGGGCTTCACTCTGCTCCCCATCCCTGACTGCTAGCTCAGGGGGCTGGGAACCCAGACAACAACTGGTGTTACTGGTAAAGACTGAGGCAAAGGAGCCACGAAGTACCTCAGCCTTTTCCACTATGCTTCCCCCTGCATTCAATAAAGGATGGAGGTTCTTCTTAGCTCTCCTTTTGTTTCTAATGTATTTATAGAAAGATTTTTTACTGTTTCTTATGGCAGTAGCCAGCTTAAGTTCTAACTGGACTTTTGCCCTTCTCATTTTCTCCCTGCAAAACCTCACAACACCCTTGTAGTCCTCCTTAGTTGCCTGCCGCTTCTTCCAAAGGTTGTAAATTCTCTTTTTTTTTAATCCTGAGTTCCAGCCAAAGCTCTTTTCAGCCAGGCTGGTGGCTTTTCTGGCCAGTTCGTCTTTTGGCACATGGGGATGGCCTGCTACTGTGCCTTTAAGATTTACTTCTTTCCTTCTTCTTTTCTTTTTTTTTCTTTACAAGGCATTAGATTCTGCGATATCTAGAACACTTCTTTGCTACTTACACTTGTCTCTTTATGATATTTATATTAAGATATGTATTTAGGAACTACTGCTATATGCCACTTTTGTAGCTCAAATATATTCCATGCTTCTGCCATATTGCAGTTCCAAGCTCCCCACTTGACTTCCTCAGCTGCTTCCTTAATTTCTTAAACTTTGTCCTTACACAGTTGTTAACTTCAGTTCCAACAAAAACTTATGTTCATCTTTCAGATTAAATTGAGTCAATTCACAGCCTCATCCAAGGTTACTTCCTGCAACCAGTGCCCTCACTGTTTACCACAACTAAGTACAGATGACATGCTCTCAGGTGTTGGTAACTGCTGCCACTATGGTATAGAATTTTAAAGTGTTCTCCATCAGAGACCAGCCACATTATTCATCTCTGCTTGTAAGCTCTTTCTTTTTATTTATATATGATCACTGTAATGCTTACCATCAATATACCATAAATATGTTCCATGAATATTAACTGGCTAATCCTCACAATTCCTACGCCAGTAAACAAGAAAATAAGGCATAGAGGAGTTAAATGTCAATAGTTACAGAATTAGCCAATATTTGATTGGAATTATAACATAGGCTCCCTTAGTTCAGACCTATTTTTAATTACTAAGCATCCTCACCGCTTCCTTGAATGATTCTGTATTAAAAATGATGGGCCTTGAGAGACCAGATGCAAATCTGACTTTTTTTCCCAAGGTAAATATTTTGAAAAACATCCATTTGGGATCCATGAAGATTTGAGAAAACTGATTAACAGTAATCTACCTTCTCCCAGATCCTGTATCCCTGTATGAATGTTAGCTGTGCCCACCTCATCAATAAAGAGATGGATAACAGGACGAGTCCTCTTAATCTTCTGGCAAGTCTAACTGCTGATTACGATGTGGTTAAGGAAACTAGTATCAATACAATCAATAGCCACAACACAGGAAAACAAATACCCTGTATGCCACAATCTGTCAGATTCAGAATGGGCTAACAACCCAGTCATTTCCAAACACATTTCGCCTGTCACAGATTTTTTGCACATTAAGATAGAATCAGTGTATAAAAAAATACAAAGTAATGTTTGTACCTGCCAGGGAGATAGTAAGATTTTTGTCATTCCATCATGGAGGGGAATCAGGGTCAAATCCACAAATTTTAAAAATTATGCCATCATAATAAATGACAACTTAATAGATGGACAGTAAGTAAGAGATTGACAACTTGAAGGGAAGACTTATGGTAGAGAAAGCTTTTACTGTTTTTTCTTGTTTTTCGTGAAGCCAAGTCCATACCATACATTATTCAATTAACAAGATCACCCTTTACAGTCACTTGAAAGTTCCTCTTATCATCTTTGTTCCTTTCTTCTGTATGAAGTGAGGTGGATTTTTCCTCTAGTTTCAGTGAACCCTGGCTGCAGCTTCTAAAAGGCTCATTATCTCTTCTATCACATCAGCTTCTGCTTTCAAGGCTTATTGTTTAGTTCTTAATATAAACTGAGAGACTAAAATCCCTTCAAAACACCCAAGGTGCCTTTGCCACTGAGTAACCAGCAAAGCATCACATCTGCTGTAAGACCCCTTTCATCAAAAATCATATACTATATGAACACTGGGACACTCAAAACCTTTGGAAGTACAGTTACCCTAATTTCTTCCTTAGATGAAGGAACACTTGACATGGTGTTTAAATGGGCTGTCATTATGGATCTGATTTTCTTATGTAAAATATGCTTTAGAAACGTGGAAGGTTTTGTTAGGCATTGTGTCCAGTAGGGTTCAGAAGTCATACAATAGCATCACTTTTGCAGGTTAAAGTATTTTAACCCGTATGGACTAGGCTACCCACGTATAACCTTCCTAACAAGTAGCTGCCTGTCTGGATTGAGTAAATTAACCTTACTCTTCTCTATTTTGGTCAAGACCTTCTAGAAGCAACTCATTAAGCTACAAACAACTTAAATACATGATTATTGCAAAGCAGTCCTCAGGGAGTTTTCCACTCAAATCTCATTGAAATTCAATAGGATTATGGGCACTAATTCCCTGAAAGCCAATCAAAAATTCACCACCTAAATAAGGGTGTTTGTGTGTGTGCATACATATACGCATGTGCACATATATACATACATGTTTATGTCTCTTTGTGCATATATATGTACCCACACACGTACTCAGTGTTATGTAGGCCCGTACATGTGCATACAAGTAACACAATACTGGAGTGCTTTGAGCCTGACAGAAAGCATTCACATTATGTTTAAGTGAAACCTCTTCTCTCAATTGCCACTCTCAGCAGTTAGTTCTGTCAAACTAATAATAC
This sequence comes from Falco rusticolus, assembly GCF_015220075.1. Lineage (NCBI taxonomy): Eukaryota > Metazoa > Chordata > Aves > Falconiformes > Falconidae > Falco > Falco rusticolus. The sequence goes on along the minus strand of NC_051199.1, from coordinate 11,277,778 downwards.
AGGTCTGCACAGCAAAATGATACAATATCAGTATTAGCATATAAAATGAAGGTAAGTATAGGTTTCCCATGTCTTTATTTCTTTTCCATTTTCTCACTAGTGGAGAAATTTGCCAAACCCAAACACTTTCATTCCTTTCTCAAGGGTCTATGTGGCATTTTTGTGTTTACTGAGGAAAAAAAAAAAAAAGATACAAGGAGATATTACCCCTTTGATTTGGTTTTTGATTCCTAACAATGCACAATAAATATAACTACAGTGGACTATTTAATAGCCCTGTAAAGCATTACATGGCCTACAGCTGAAGAGAGTCTAGCTGCCTTAACTAAACACAGTAACTTGCTGTAAGAGCAGTTTTCAGGACAGTGATAAATCACAGTGTAATACAACCATGCACTAAGCTCAAAACAAATGTGAGACTGGCACAAATATTAAAGTACAACTGGGCAGAAGTCAGGTATGTACAAGTCATTGACAAACATTGGTGCAAGTGCTTTAGACAAGACATTTAAAAGAAATTTACATAAAAAACATAGATTAAATTTATCAAAGTTTGATAAATTTTAAAGACAGTAAAAAAGTACAGAAAACATGAAAAAATAAAACCCCCAGCCAATCCATACAGTACAGTTTTACTACATTTATATTACAGAATGAAGACAGAAAAGGATACAAGGAATTAAGAGCAAAGAAAATTCTGCTGGCTGTAGCCAGTGGAATTTCATTGCTGGTGAGAGATGCGCACACACAGATGCACGCACACGCACAGGAAATAAAGACGAAAACCAAAAAAATCATTTACTGTAACAAATGACAGACACAGAGGTGAGAAACATTTGGCATGTTGCAGCACATGAAGTCATTCACGATTGGCTAACGATGGTACCTGGCTCGGCTGAAGATCACTGGCTTGCCTGAGCGGAGTAACGGATGGAGGAGGCACACCTGATGTGGACGCAGACCGACCTAATCTGCAACTTGCTTTAGGCTCTGCGAAGGAAGAGAAGAAAATACATCAGTGAATGGGAGCTGGATTACTGCTGCAGTAAACTGAAACACGGTGGATCCAGGATCCCCTTGAAATGGAGACTCCGGGCTTGGTTTCTAATTGAAGTCTTGAACATTGGCTGAATCACGAACAGAAGTCGGGATCAGAAGAAAGGGGATTAAGACAGAACCCATTCCTTGTCCTGGTGCCTTTCCTCTTGTATAGCACCTCTGATGCTGAAAAGCATGATGCTGAAAAGCATAAAACAGCAGACAGATGGGAAGCATATAAAGGAGACCTTGTTGCTCCCTCCAATACCTTTTTCTACTCATAAAACAGAGCGGTGATTAAAGGAGTTACAGTAGCTGCTGGCTTCATTTCTCCATCCCGGAGCTGAGGGAGGTGGCAGCCCAAAGAGTGCCTGTGCTGAAGGAAAGCATGAAATGCCAGAAAATGAAGGAGGGAGTGTATAAAAGTGCTGAGGATACTGTCACACTTGGGGATTTGGAATGACACCAAAAAAACTTGGAAACCTGATATCAATGGCAGTGAATTGAGAGACAGAAAGCAGGAAGAAAGGAGAGCAATCAGAACATCAACAGTGGCAGATTCTCAAGTCTGTTCCCCAGAATCAAGGTGATTACAGAAGTAGAGGTTGCCTTGAGAGAAAGCGCTATTCCAGAGAAGCACTGCACAGAAATGACACAATTATTTCATTTTCCTTCTGCTCTTGTACAGGGAGGCATTTGTCAGGAGGCTCCCCGCTAAGTTCCAGCACAGGTTATTACTACTAACACACTGATGCAACAGTGTGACCATGCAGCTTGGGAGCCCTGGGTGAAGGTTTCTGTGTCTGAGCCACTCCGAGACCAGGGTGCTACCCCACTGTTCAACACCCCCGATCTGGTCTAGAAGAAACTGGCTTTTCCTGAGTAATGAGTCTGCCTGCCCTACAAAAATACATGTCCCTCCATCTCCTGTTTATGGCTGAGGATCTCTCAGCCCTTGACTTTTGACTCAGATGGACACGTGCATACTCCTTATGTTTTATAAACCTTCCTCCCAATCCTGCACCTGTCTTCTCTGTTTAGTGGGTAAACACTGAGATGAAGGGCATTTGCACTCAGCAGACATTTCGTACAATAACACACTCTCAGTTTTAGTGTTGATAGTACTGCTTTACCATGAATAACAAGTAACTATAATAATACCATGCCCCCTTACAATGGGTTTAAAGAATTCCTCCTATTCAATCTCATGTTTTCAAGAAGAGAGGAAGGACCTGTGCCTTGTGCAATCCTGGTTTAGCAAGTTTGCTTTAGAAGCACATGTTTTCTCATCTATCGTTTGCTTACATCTCTCTGAAATTTATTTTCGCGTGCCTTATTTACACTGCTGCTTTGTCTGTGTTTGGTTTACACGAATATATCTATTTCCTATGTGGCTCTCTAGTTTCATCACTAGCCACTGGTTGGGCCATTGTTTGAAAGGAATAAGATGTCCATCACTAGCATGTCCTTCGGGTCACCTGGCACGTCTTGGGAACTCGAGAACAGCCGGTACATTATGCCACCTACGAGCAACATGCTGAAATGTGTTCTTCCAATCTCACTGATGCTTTTTCATTGTCACCTTAAATGCTTATTTTCCTTAGATGTTTCAGAATTCAGTAGGGTACGGAGAAGAGCTATCCACTTAAGCTGGAGCACTTAGACCAATGAAAGCATCTGTATGGGTGAATATTCATCAACTAATTATTAATAGGTTGGTTAACATCCAGCTGGCTGAGCAGCAAAAATATTTATGCTGTTCAGCGAATGCATTATTCAATTCAGTCATTCCTAGTCAGTCTGTAAACATACTACGAGTCAACACGGCAATAAGCATTCAGAAAGGAGCAGACTGATCTCCTGCATAACCTTGCATTTTGTACATAATCTGTTGTTTTGCTTTTTTTGGACTTGGGCAGTTATTCTGAAGGTTTGATTAGATTTGTTTTTGTTCTGATTTCACACTGTCTGTGTGCCAGATTTCTGACTGTTTCTTTCAGTAATATAGATATAATAATGGATCTCATGTCTGTTCTGTCCTGGAATTTTGCTGGGGTTTCACAGAGGACAAGAATTGGGGGTTTTCTTGTTGTTCTTCACTACTGCTAAATAGAGACTCTGTTTTTGCTGTGACAAGCAGAATCAGACACCCAGCATATAAAAAACTCCAAGGCACTGTCTGCCATTGCTTCTGAATTGTTTTCTTTGCTTTGGGAAAGCAGAGAGAAGTGTCATAATTTCCAATTTGGATATATGTGCAACAACAAGAGATTACCATTTCCTCGCCAAAGAGACTCCTTTCATCTGGCATCAAAGAAATAAAACCTATCACACACAGATGAAGTATTAGTTCCTTTATCTCCCTGTAATATATGTTACAGTATTAAGGAAACTACTGCAATTTCCGTGGTGATCCTCTCCAAAAAAAAGGTTTCAGAGATGGCTCCATCTAGCTTTTCTTTTTAAGTTCAGGAACTTGGGTCATGCAGTGAAAGGGAAATGTTGGAGTTTTCTTAAATAACCATTCCATTGGTCTCAGTGGGAATGAATATTTTTAGACCAAATAAATACTCTATTCTACTGTAATTAGTGCTCTGAGTAACATCTTCACACTGCACACTACTGTGGGGGAAAAAATACCCATAAATGGTTTGTTGCATAAGTGATGCCCAGCTCACTGCTCTGTATTCTGCAGCACATCATTTTTCAGCTGTGGACAGCTTATTCACTGTGTTGAGGCTAACTGGATTTTGATCACTTTGGAATAGTAATAGTCATTTCAAATAATAACTTCTGCTTTGGGCTATCTAAAAAGTAGTAAAAGGTCTTCTTGCATAATTATGTCCAATCTCCAGCCACTTTCAGTATCTTTACCTCTCGGTTTTCATGTTTTAAATGCTCATTTCAGGTTGTCTGCAAGGCTTGCATATTGATACCGATTCTGGTTCTGGAATGAAAATGGGTTTTCCTCTTTACTGCGGAGAATCTTGAAGAACAACTTCTGCCAGCAAAACTCAGGGATGGTTTCTAGTGTTTGATTCATGCTTATCTCATGTAGATGGTATTGAGACAGCTCAGTATTAACATCTGCAATGAGCACTCTTGAGATGTCTTAAGAAGTCCTCTTTGTGATAGTAACCCTTGGTGTGGAGCAGTTTTATCAGCCAGCCTGATAAGCACACGGGAAAGACTCTGTGTATACTGTCCTCTGAGGAGGACGCATTTGCTCAGAGTCCACAACGCAAGCTAAAATACATCTAGCTCTGTACTGATAAAGTTAGCATGGCACCCCATCTCTGCACTGTGCTTCACTGCACGGGTGGATTCTCTGTTCTAAATCAAACCTGCCTGAAGGAGGTTTCCAGAGACACCACTCCAAGCACAGGACCCTCTCTGCATCCACAGGTGTAAAGCCTTTTAACACTGCTGTAAGCCACTCAAATGATGACAAGGGCTAACAGCCTACTACCAAGCTAGGGAACTCACAGGCATAGTTCTAAGTACTTTACTGGACTGGGGCCAGGGGATGCAGCACACTTGAGTAGCCATTGGAGGTGCCTGTTGCAATCAATGGGCAGCATGAGGTTACAATTCAACAGATTGTCCAGGGTAGCTAGAAAGCTGCATAACATATTTAGTTATGTTATGCACAAAAATGTTCATAAGATTTAGCTGCTATATTTAACTGATGAGACTTTGGTGGCATTACTTTGCACAGCTTCAAATGGTGCATCCCTCACATTGTGCCATATTATGAAAAGCGCACTGCTCTCTAAGTGCCTGAACCACCTCCAGGAGCAGATACAGCATGGTGCTAGCAGGGTATGGCAGGTCAGCCGTGTCTCAGTCCACACATGTGTCACCCACAGCAGCCATAACACTCCCAATAGTGCTAGTGATTGGGACCACAGCCACCTCAGCATGAAGTAAACTCACACATGTAGTCAGCTGCAATGGGAACAGCATTGTTGGGCATTCAGGTTTAGGCTGAGTCCTGACAATGCCAGTAGAATTACACATGGACATAAGCAAGCAGACAGCCCCAAAGGACAGCATTAAGGATGAGAATTTTAGGAGAAACTGTCCAACACAGAAATACAGGCTTCCCAATCACAAATACGATTGCCTTAAAATTGTGTACTCAGCGATGTATTTAAGCATCCACATAAATGACCTGTTTTGCACAACTGCAAGTGCTGTCATCGTAAATAAAGACATAGATGCTTTGCTGGTTGCATCTGGGGCAGAGGATGTTGCTGAGATTTTCCTCAATAAAGCACAATGCTGAAAAGCAACCAGATTTTGTGGAAATATGTTTGATCAGTTTTATACCAATGCGCTATGGTTTTCTATATTCTCCAGAAATATAAGCGCTCTGCATGATTTTTATTTTTGGATCTTAATGGGAAGAGCTCTTTTATTCATCCAAGGAAGGCTTCATGCTGCCTATCCTAATCTCAATTCAAAAAAAATACTCTGGCTGTCACTTACATTGGAGAAGCTTCTTACCCTGTCACAGTCTCTTCTTTGCACATGAAAAGAGAAATATCGCTTATTTGCTACAGCTGCCAAGAAGCACGTTTTGAATTAAACAAGGCGATGTGACAGGTTGAGAGTAATCACATGCAAAAAAAAAGAAAAAAAAAGGCAGAAAAAGAAAACATCCATAGTGGAAAAATGAATCACACCTATTATCATCATACTGGCCTGGCCATGTTGGTCTCCTAAAGAGAGATGAGTAAGTTGAAACATAACTTGAAATTGTGAAACCTTAAGGTGAAACACAGTATTCTGTTACTTTAAAATAAGTATTTAGGACTTAACCTGCAGAAGCCACTTAGTGCTGAAATAGCACCGCATGCGGCCTGTCAAGCTGAACTGTTTTCACAAAGGGAGCACTGAACCTGTGGAACACAGTGTTGCTAGATATCCATAGGTCAAAAGTTTAGCAGGTCTCAAAACCAGGTCAGAAAATGAGAAAAACTGTCTGCATTAGGTGGGGTATGTTTTAAATTAAGATTTGTTCTGAACTGTCATGTCTCAGGTCTGTGTCATTGACTGAGGCAACAAGGTAAGGAATAATCATGTCCTACTGGCAGGGTTTTTTTCCTTAAAATTTCTTGCTATTTTTCTCTGAAGCTTCTGGTATGGGCTACTGCCAGCCTTGGGGCTCTGCATCAAAAGGACAATTGTGCCTTGTTCCAAATAGCCGTAATGCCACTGCTGCAGAGAGCAGTGTGGACTTCTGCAGTCAGGCTCTGTGGCTACACTCGAGAGAGCACACACCCGGCTCCTGGTGCACTGGCTCGATGCCCTTAGTGTACGGCTCCAGTACTAATTTTAATTTAGGTAAAACTGCCGGCACTGCTAGGGGGGGAGCTTGTATGTGGAGAACATGGATGATCAGCATAGGCAAGGTCTGGAAGTGTCACATCCTCATCTGGACCTTGTTGGGCAGGCTGCCCGGTAACATAAAACTCCAGCATTAAGTTGCCTTCGCTTAAAGAATCCTTGAGGATTTAATAGCACAGTGATGTTCTGATATTGCCTGTGAGAAGAAAATATAGGTGTTGGTGGGAGTACTCAGTCATCTTTGAGTGGAGCAGCCCTAGCTAGCACGAACTGGTACTTTGTCGCTACTCCCTTCTTGTACCAATGAATGCATCTTGCACCTTGGGCTTCCCAGGCATTGCTTCATTCCCAAAGAGCTTGAACTTAACTATTCACTACTTTTGCAAATCCACAGCGTTAGCCTGTAATTCCAACGAAGGGTGGGCATTTACCTTCTTCCTGATTCTCTACAATGTTTTCAGCCAGAATACTAACGGGCTGGCGGAGTGACAAGGTAACTGTGATTCAAAACCAGGACACAACAACAGAGTAGCTGAGATCTAAAAGGCAGCGCAGTGCCTGTCTCTAGCAGCAGGTGGCAATGCAAAATGCTTCATGGTTGCAGTCAGGAAAAAAGCAGCAACATTCCAGAAAATACTCTTCAAAGCTCCTGGAGTGAAGTTATCACAGCCTTCTGTTTCACAGATCTCGTTTGGCTGTTCACTACAATTGCGCTGACTTTCCTAAATGCCAGCATGCCCCCAAACCACTTCCACTGCTTTCCGTAAGAAACGCTAGGATGCCAAGAAACAGAAAGAAGCCTTGACAAATTGTGTGACAGATGAGAGAACAATCAGACATTAGAGGCAGTGATACCCACATGCACCTGACAGGCCAGGCTCATTTAAACAAAATGACCAGAAAGCTTCTGTTTGGAGATGGATCATTCCCCCTCTGATCTTCCTAGCAGGCACAGAGATGGGAAGAACTCACAAAAAATCAGTACTCTCACTCAGGTATTTACTCAGACCACTCCAGTACCTAGTTAATCTGTGCCTCAGCGGAGCTGCCTGTTGAGCACACAAGTCCTTTCACATCCTTTCTGTTTTATAGCAGAGCAATTCAACCCCATTTTCTTTAAATTATTCCAACACTGCCCTAATAAATGCCTGTACCAGTGTGAACTAGGAAGTAGGCAGCGAACTGTGGTGTTTCAAGGACATGTCTGCACAAAAAAAAGTAGCCTTTTTTCTCTTATCTCTGATGTTGGAAAGAGAGCAAAGGCAACTATGACCGTACTGGGGACTGCCCTGATTTTATTTGGTCCTGTGGTAAATACAAGTTCTAAATTCCTAGCACAGAATTTCTCTGACACCAGAAAGTATTTGTATCCATACATATGTATTAAAACTCTCTTCTTGCATTCTGTTACAGTTCTAATTTAATTGAGGAGAATGAACTGTTACAGTTCATGTTTAAGTTCATTGAGGAGAACTGTCTACAGCATTTTGAATGCAATGCTCCATCGATTAAAGGTAAAAGATGTTGCTCAGGCAACAGCTAGAGACACAGGGGAAAAAATATTCATGGCAGATGAGAGACTATTCATCAAATGAAATGCCATAAAAACTGTGGGGAAAGAAAAATCATAATCAGCTCTCAGATTTTAATCATAAAAAAAGGAGTTAAAATTCAGCCAATAAAATATTTCCATATTTTTTCTTTGACAGTCCTAGCTGTGTAAGACAAAGTCACAGCTAACTAAATCAAGGCATGATTCAACAACTATTACAGTTTGCTGATGCCAAATGAATATTGAGGCCAACATGTTTTGTCTGCTTTTGGAGACCAACCAACCCTTTGAAATAAAACTGATGCAGGAAGGTTGGACAGAAGTGCTATATTTTGCTAAGAACTTACTCTCTAATTTTCATTTCTTTTCCGTTCTGCTCCATACTGTCATCTCGCAGAAGTAAAAAGGTTGGTACACACCTTTGGTCTAATTATCAGATGTCCCAATACTTTGATGTGGTACCTTTAAACCCATCCTTTTTCCTGCATTAGCACAGATGACGCTCTAATACACTTGGAACAGAACTTTTAACAACGCTATGAGCTAATCTGGAAAATTCCTACCTACCAGATTGTTTTGTGAGAACAGACTCATAAGCAAAAGGCAGTACCACCCAAATAACCTGTGCTAGAGTAATAAGATTTGCAGATAAGTCACTTTTGCTGCCCCAGGAAGGACAATTTGGGGGGTCTTTAGCAAGAAAAACTGGACTACACCATTGCCGCAAATGACATGTCACATCAGCAAAGCCTATTCAAGATACATACTGAGTTTCAGGTGTCGTTTCCAGCAATGCGGGGAAAATGTGAGTCCTATTATCACACAGGGAAGCGATGCCCCAGGTGAGGGGTGAGCATCTCTGCTAGCTCGGCACTGTGAAGACTCATCTCTGCCATTGACTGCCCAGTGGATCTCTCATGCAGAATAATTTCTTGTTTGAGTAGCTCATTCATGGTCTTATGCTTACTGAACATTGACCATGAAGCTCCAGTACCACATATGCCAACTGTTTTTAAAGTAGATATTTTTCACAATCCAACCAATAAGCAATGAAGCTACTCTTTTAAGAGAACTGCCAAATCTCAAAAATTAGCAATGTAATGCTTATGCCAGGGATATAAATATCTGTTTATAGAAGACCATTCACGTATCAGTTCTGTTTGTCTTAGTCAATTTATAAACAAGGCTGCATCATTTTTCATCGTTTATGGCACTTCACTATTTTATATATATAAAATTTGATTAATGACATTGATAGGCATGAGTTTGACATTTCTGAAACCCATAGTCACTTTTCTAGAAATTTATGTACAAACATAAAGCAATGGCTGCCTGTGTCCACTCACTGTGCTGATCAGTAAGATGGCCCTGTTTCTGCATAGTGCGGTTTTGTTACTGTATGTGATACCTGAATTTATGAGCTTCCCTCTGAGGTGCCATCCTGGGGGTGTCTTTGCCATAGTGTCCCTTTTCAATGTCAAGTGAAATTCCTTACTTCTTTTAAAACAGATGAACGGCATGCTTACATGATTGTATCACCTGCCGCCATCCCAATCCTGTTCCAGTGCAGAGCACAAGCAGGCCACGCAATGCTTGTTAGTGCAGCAGTCAATGGGCAGGGCAGGTTCTAGAAGATATTTGGAATTCTAAAGAAGCTGGATACTTACCTATACTGTCTATCTTTAGAGAGCCTTCAGATCACAAAGGAGATTAATGAAATCATCCTTGCTCTGCTACTTGACATACCTGAGCTGTTGCTTCCAGCCAACATGGTGGGACTGACAGAGGATCTCCCCAGCCTGCTGGACACCACAGGCGGGCCTGGCGTTCCATCCCATTCCTGAGCTTTCCCTGGCTCCCTGGAGGAAGCTGTCCCGTGATGGCCTCCCCTCTCTTTGTTTTCCAACTTTGGTAGTGGTTCGGTGCTATGACTTCTGATCTTCAGCTCATCTAACGGTTCTACAAAATACACAAGTGCACATTTTGTTATAGAGCGTCTACTAATTACCCATATCATGTAACAATGTCTTGCTCAATGCTCCATATATACCAATCATAAATCTTTTAAGGCAATTTATATCACAATTTTACTCAGTTTATGTAGGTTTCAATACCCTTTTTAATTATTAAAACCATACACAATGCAGCAGATGGATAAAATGTAATTTTTCTGTTACAACTTTTAGATGTCAGGAAAATATTTTTGAAAATAGGATTTTATTAACAAGTTATGGAAATACTTGAATTCTTCTCAGCTGTCATTTCAGTGGGAACAGGTTCTTCCTCAGATACTTCCTAAGGAAGCTCTCTCCTAAGGCAATACTGTGCAAACAACATATCTCTACTCCTCATAAGCTCTAATAAAAAGCACACAATCCAAAAAACTGTCCAGTATTCATATTTTGGGTCTGCCCAGCATAACCAAGGGAATAAAATTTCACTTGGTTGGAAAATCCTTGGAGTCAGAAAATGACTTTCTGCTTGCAACACCATGAGTCAATACAAGGAGGAGAAATTCAAAAAAACAATTGAAAGATTTTTCAAGTGAAGCAGAGATGTCTGCTTTCTTCATGGCTGGTGATTTTCTGGTCTTTTCTTGAGACCCTCATTTCTTGTCTTGCAGGTTGAGCAATGAACAGAGAAACAATTCATTCCTGATCTTTTCCATCTGTAGCTGTGAAAAATTCACATGAAAAAGTAGACACAGAAAAAACATGAGACTGCTTTTAGTTGTAACAGCTAATTACAGTGCTAGTCAGTTATTCAAAGCTTGCTGAACTGTTTTACCTCCTTTTACCCCTCCCCCCCCCCCAAAAAAAAAAAAAATCACATCTGAGTTTGGAACATTATACCTCATATTTAATCCCAAAGACATCCTTATGTGATACCCTCAGTTCTAGCCATTCAGGTTTGGTAAATCAACCCCCTGATGTACCTTAATTTCTGTATGTATCTACAGTCTTGGACAGAGATGGACAGTCCTCCCTTAAACCCTATCTCAACATCTTTTTTTGTGGCTACAAGGGACATCACAAGATCTGGGACAGCCAAGCAAAGGGAAAACACCAGAAGCCATTTGCATCTCTGTCAGGAGATGAAAAAAGCTCCCCATGGAACCCATGCAGAACACCAGTGGCTTTGCAGGACTGCCAGAGATGCAATGGCAAAATTTGTCTCAGCAGCCACTTCCTCTCCCAGTTATCCCCTCAGCCAGGAACTGGGACTAGCCAACAGTAATTGCTACTCAGAAGATAGAGTCCCAGAAAAAGAACTACATTCCAAAAACTTTAACTTGCGGCTCAGAAACCTACACAGTTTACCCTTGCTACTGCAAACAGTGGAAGGTGCAATATCAGATATGTCTATGATATGGTAGAGACCCATCCATGCACAGCAGATACAAAATCTCATGTTGGTTTTGATTTCTTTGACATCCCAGTCTGCAGATGAACTTGATGAGCAACAACACAGTCAGCCTGAAGTTTCCTCAATGAAACATCATACAGGAAACATGTAAAAATGTCTAACTGGATATGCAGTACAATATGTAATATTAGTGTATTTAATAAGTTATTACCAGTTAATAGTAAAAATTAATGTTAAGGATATACTAGAACCTTAAAGATACTGGTTTTAATTGCTCACAGTAGTAACACTACATGAGACAACAATGAAACAACCCCAGTTTAACAAGTCTCATAAATAGGATTCAGTGACATTTTATGTGACAAAGACCTTCAAAAATCAAACCTCTTCCTTGAACTTTTAGGTCACTTACCTACTTTAATGTATGCAAAAAGACACTTTAATGAAAATAAAACATGTTTGCTTTTCCTAGTTGGTAACCCCAGCAGGGTACAAGGTTGAATAACAGTCTGTATCAATATAACATGACATCTGCCTTTCAGGGACCTTTGCTACGGAGTGTCTGTAACAAAGCTCTGTCTGTGACTGCACGGAGAGGCTTGCTAATACAGAGCTGTGCAGAGACAGAGAGCCCGAATTATAACTAAAACAGTTCAAAACTAGTTATCAACAAAAATACATTTATATTTTTTCTGAGCATTGATCTATCAAAAATAATGATGTACTTTTTTGCATAACAGCTACATGCAATCAGATACAATTTTTTTCTTTACACCAATAACATGCACTTCTTTAAGATACTGCTTATCTGGGAAAAGCAAAGATAGGAACCAAGTTCCAAAATTCTTTGGAAATGCACACAATACTTTTTCCCACTGATACCGGAGGCTGTCTAGATTGCAGATTTTCCTCTCCAGCAAAATGAATAAAAAGCCAAAAGAATAAAATATGCTTTAAAAAAGGTCAGAATCTGACCCTGCAAGTGTCCCACCAACTTAATGCATCATTCAATAGATTTAATTTACTATGTCATGCAGCTGCTACTGGAAAGGCTGTGATTACCTTGGTGAAAATCTTCTCTGTGTGCGCCTCATTGACACTACTTGAACACCACCCCTTGAAATTTCACACGTTCATGCAGTCAGCCCTTAGTTGCAGTGGAAACACTCTTGTTGAGTGTGGAGCTAAGGATTTATCCACTTCAGTTTACTTAACAGAGAAGCATTTGTACTTGTTGCCTGATAAAAATGATTTGTGCATTCTTAGTTTCATTATCAGCTGAATCAAAGTACAGCAGTTTTCTGCAACCAGCTGGAAACTATGGAAATATTCAGACTAAATAAAGATTTGGCTTATAGTCTATTTCTTTATAAGGTGAAGAAAATCACTTTTCAACTGGCTGTCTAGACTTTGTAAATTTGTATTCCACTATCCTTTCTCAGGGATTTTCAGTTCTCAGTTTATCTGAAAAGTAATATATCCTAAAAATGAAAGGCAGATTGAATCAGATTATAATGTAGATTATAATGTCATGTAACCCATCGCAGAGCCTGAATCATTATTATTTGGTGATCACTATCAGTAACATTGATACACAGTCAGAAAAACAACAAGTCAGTGCTTTATATAGTTTTATGTAATACTGCTTTCCTGCTCACTTGCAAATACATAAAAAATGAAAAAACAAAATAATGTCTCACTTTTTCTCAAACATTTTAGGAAGGGTTTTAGAATAATTTCAGCTGCCTTAATAAATGTCAGTAGGAATCATATTCAAATTCAATAAAAAACCCAAACACTGTGCTATCTCTTGCTCAACTGAAATTCTAATGTGCCTGTGACAGCTCCAGAAATGTAGAATGCTCCCCTCCCAGGTCACAGTGCATTACTGGGACTTTTTGTTGACTGTCCCAGTCACTTGGATGTTTTTATACTGTTAACTACTCCCTGCTGCAAATGTAGCTCCATGGAGCAAGCTCAGTGGCACAAATTACTGAATGTCTCATAAAAGCACAGTCATTGCTCCGTGTTTGCATTCCTGCAGTCAGGCATGAGGCATTGGCAGAAAGCAGAACACGTGTGTAGCTGCCAGCTATGGTTACCTATGGGGTGGTGACCTTATCAACTAAAAATCAAACCGGTATATTTTAAATGGAGTAACTCTTTATAAAAGCTACAACAGGATTTAAATGACCACTTTATCCACATTGATCCTATACTGAAAACGTGAAATTCAATCAGTTATATATATCTATCTATATATTTTCTGCTGAAATGTAACAGTAGCTGCTGCACAGCTTTTTTTTTTATTTTTTATTTGAGAAGTCCAGAAACACAGATGGGATCTAAGTTACCTCATGCTGTTAAAAACCTTAATTTGGAGTTAGGAGATATTGAAGCTCAGTGTTATGCTGGGAGCTCACTCAATCATATGATGTCCACGGGCAAATCTTTTCACAGTCAAGTGCTATATTTTGAAAGCTGAAATTATTATGGAAAGCATCTTTATTGTTCAATAATTCTTAAGCCAAAATAGTACATAAAAATGTAAATTTCAAGAAATAATTCACTGCTTTAAATATTTATGGATACAGTTGGTTGAACTGCCATAAAGGCGTTCAAATGTTTCAAGCACTTCCAGGTGTCATTTTCTTTCAATATTCAAAGATATGCATTTTTCTTATTTGTTTATTTTACCTGAATCTCAGGCTTTTCCATTTCAAGAATAAGATGGTGGCTAAAATCTCTGAGAGAAAACATATTTTACAAATAATTGACACGTACAATTTCCCTTCTATGCTCTACAAAAGGTCCCCTAAGAGCTGCAGACTACGCAAGGCTGGCACATGAGCTGGGGTACTGGAAAATTAATAAATGCTAAAGAAAGTGAGAAACAAACTGAGTGAGTCAGCTGTAACCTGGACCAAAGCAAACTGAAAAATACACCTATGGAGAACACCTTACCTAAAAAATCTCTTATTCAAATTAATGTATAATCTGTGGCCAGTCTGGCACACTGCTCTTAAGCACAAATTGATTTCAGTCCTGGTGACTTCTTAGCGTAATGCTAAAGTGATAAAGAGCAGAACCTTTATTACAGCTTGAGGTTTTGGGGGGAAGAAAGAAAAGCAATTGTCTTAAGGAACTTAAAATGAGGGTTGCTGTCTGCCATCTCTCTCAGCTGTGAGCTGAAATGTGTAAGCTAACCATCCATGCATTATTCATTTACTTTTTTTTTTTCTCTGTGTGTTTGTTATAAACTTAAATAAATAATGCATGACTCTAGGCAGAACTCGCATACTGGGGGAAGCAAATGGTACTACTCACAGGGTCTAAAATTCAGTGTATGCATACAGGTGTAAAGCAAAGTCAGTCACTTGGGATGGAGTTTAGATGTGAATCAGATCTCCTGGTCTCCTCCAGTCCCGATATGTCAGACCTCACCTCATACAGCCACAAGGCAGGGAGCACAGAGTATCCCCAAGGGCACGCCTGGCCATCAGCAGGCGTGGCGACACAGGATTAGACAGCAGCCAGCACGCGTGTGTGACCATCAGAGCTACCAGAGACACATCCCAGGCTCCAGCTCTCACCCTTGTACCTGGGATGGAGCTGCCGAGCTGGCAGCAGCCCTGCTCAGCAAGCCATGCCTAACCCAGGGCCCTGAGCAGGGGCAAAGCCAGGCACAGCCCCACCAGTGTCCCTTGTAACACCGCCAGCGTGGCAGCAGCATGCCCCATCCGCTACAGCCGGACCACTTCCACGGGCATTGGGTGTAGAGCAATACTCAGCCCAGGAGGGAATCCCACAGCTTCTTCTTTCTGCACACCAGAGATTTTTATTTACCTTTATCACACATTTAAAAATTAGAGCTGCCTTTTAACAGCTTTCTTGACATGTGGTGGTTCGCCTGATCTACACAGCTGTAAATTTATCCCAACCTCTCCTAAAGAAAGCTAACAGGCTATTAAAACCACATGCAAGAAGCATGGATAATGCTCAGTACTTAAGCCATTTTTCCCAAAAAATAGGAGTATATTATACTGTCAGTGAAAGCCATTTCCTCATCTTTATTAACTATGGTGGTTTGTCTATTCTGACTTCATCTGCTTGCTAATTAAGCAGAAGTTTGCTTTGCATATCAATTTTTTAATACCCCTTTTTTACAGTTAAGTGAGACTCGCAGCAGCCAGCTTGTTCAATTAAAAGCAGCTCTGACCTAGTTCTATGCAAAATCAATAGAAATCCTCAAAAAGTCTCACAAACCATCTAACATTTAAGGAGACATGGCTGAAATGCTTCTCAGTGTTCATTGAGCACATGTTTCTGTAAGCAGTGTAGGGTTTGTTTTGTTCTGACTTGTTTTATACAATGAAATCCAGTGGAGATCACATCTGCTGGCTACAGACAACAAAGGGAGGGGAAAGAGGGTTTGCTGAAGATGTGTGTCTGGTTGATTTTGTATGGCTATCCCAAAGCTGCTACGTGGGCAATCCTGGCTAGGAAAATAAGATAGGAAAACAAAAAGCTAACGATGCAATGTGGTGCAAAAGACTAACAAAAGAAAAGATGGATCTATACCAAAAGATCATACAAAACTTTAGAATAAAAATACTCAAGGAAAATTATGTGTTATAATCTGTTTGAAAAAAATCGAATAAAATTGAATTCTTTATGTTTCAATAAACTTCAGCTGGCATTATCAGTCACCTAAAAGATGAAATTTTAACAATTCTGTATAGTAAGACATACATTTAACATTGAAGTCCTAGAGTAAGAGAAAAAATCCTCTTGTATATTGATGATTGATTGAAATACAGGAAAACCTGGTTTTAGTTGTACATAAGGTAAGCCATTTGATCCAAGATGATTATATTTTGTCATATATTATAGAATGATGATAGCATGACGTGTTTCCAACAGGGCCATCATCATTTCTTAATGATGTCTTCTGATACTGTGATTGATCTTTCCAGTGTGCCTATTCTGCTGCAGATCACCTCACAGCCCAACTCTCTGACTGAAGAGGCCACATCTGGAAGATACACATTGTACAGATGTATTACCAAAGCAAATAAAAAGCAATGTCCTGAGATTTGCATCATTAAATCAAACAGCATTCTTGGAAAGGATGTTCTTTTGGCACTCTATTAATAGGTTTGCTGTTTACCTCAGACCAGTCACATAATTAAGCACAGCACTTTATTCTCTGATATTTACTGCATATTTTTCTTTTGTTTTCCTTTCAGAGCTGGCAATGTTGGGAACTGTTGACTTGCACTTCAGAGCACCTCAATAGAAGCCTCTGTGTTCCCCAGTGCCTTCCTGGGCCAAAACCTAAGTACAGAAATTCAAAGGGAATTCTGTCATTGACTCCAAAAGAGCAAGGGTTTTCCTTCCAGCAGTTATTATTTGGGGCTAGCTAGCTATGTTGATTCATATGACCATATAGCGCAGTTGGTCCTGCTGAGCTGCAAACATCTCTCTTACATAGCTTGTGCACCCAAATCTCCTGCTGATAATCCAGGCTGATCTTTCAGTCAAACAACTACATGTGTGCGCTTATGTTTCATACCCATCTACGGTACCCTACACAGTCTGTATCTGTTTGCAGCAAATAAGATTTAAGAAGGAGAAGAAGGAAGATGACTAGCCTGAGCAGTGTGAATGCACCTGTCTTGTGAAACTTCTCTCCCCACCTTCCTCTGCTGGCATCACTGACACTAGCCTTGGACTACTTAGCGACACGCATGTGCAACACAAGCATATACTGCCATCCCCACCCTAAACTCAACGCCGATCAAAGAAAACATGGTTAGATGGAATATGTTATTAAACTGTGGAAATCAGTGACTGTAAAAGGTTGCCCAACTGTTGCTAGCATTTGATTTGAAGAGAAGGTGGTGCCTGCTCTTCCTTAATTGCCTTCCTTCCCAACCCTGTTCATTTCACTGCACGCTCATTCAGGTTCTTAAATATACAGGCTTCACGTTTGGATGAAGAAACAATGGTTTGGTGGGCACTGCACGTCTTAGCACTGTATGGCAAGGGTAGGCCAAAAAAGCTAAAATATACAGGCACTTTCAGAAAAATGTTTTTGTTGAAAGTTCATGACCTTAAGTTTCAAAGCTTCACTTCAAAAATATCAATCTTTCACAGAAGTGCTGACTATATTAAACTTGTCAACATTTTTTTGGTCAAGTTTTCTGCTGAAAAACAGCCTTTGAACTACATCAGCATTTGAATGCAGGGGTTTTCCATTGTTTGACCACTTTAATTTCTTCTAAAGTGTACGCCTTCATCCAGCAGCAAATGAGAATCTTTAGTTAGTCAGAAAAGTGCAGAGATAGTAATGGACACTGTGAAAATGGGACAGAAACCCCCACTTTCATATTGTCACATACAAAAGTCAACTAGAAAGTTGGAGTGAATATGAATTCTTTCCTGGCTATTTTGTCTGTATTTTAACTACATTTATGAAAAACATTTCTATTAAGGCTTTTCTCTTTATTGACTGCATTAATGAATGAGAAAATTTGTCTTTCATTATGGGAACAAGTGTCCCATTTGTACAGCACTCCTACTACAATACCTTACCAGCAAAAGGGAATCCTGACACTGCCTTAACATTGGCTCTACCTGAATTTTGCTCTCGTTTTACAAAGCCAGGCACAAGCGTATGGGCTTTTCTGTGCAGCCTTTGTGACAAGCCTAGATGGGTCAGGGTCCCAGGCACTATTTGCTCTGCAAGTTCATGCTCAAGGTTTCTTACTATTGTAGAATGAAACTCGTATGTCATTCTGTCTTTCTGTTCTTTTTAACAGAACCAATAATTTTAGGCCTTCCCCACTTTCTAATCAGAGGTATCATTTTGTGAACTGGTTTTACTCTTGCCGACTAAGCAACCGTTAATCTGTGACAGCACAGACTTCAGATCCTCAGGAAATAAATAGAATTGCATGGCCTTATACAGCTCTGGCTGATGCCTGTGCTTGTAAGACATTACTATTATTGCTTCCACAAGTGTGCAGAGCAGCTAGTGTGGCTGGCTCAAGTGTCTCTGTATGTGTTAAAGCATATATAAATCAAACGTAAATTACGCAAACTGCCAGAGCAGTAAAATAGCTATAGATTTTCTGGAAGAAGGTACTTTTTGAGTTATGTATTTAAGTCACACACAAAAATAATTTCCATCTCCAGCAAAATTAAACATGCAGCTTCTCTGTTTCAGATGAGTAGTTACAAGAACAATGGTACTCCTTACTCATTCTTAAATGCCAGATAAAGCGCTAATTGCATGTTACTGTTTTAACAAAAAAGTAATTATTAGGGATGGATAATTCTCTTCAGAGGAGTAAAAGTAACCTGAACCCCTTCACATCAAATTGAATGCAAATGTACCTAATTTTTTAATATGCATTATTATCCTGACAACTATTTCTTCAATGTTCCTGTACTTCTCACCTTATCTATACCCAGCATGTTTGTACAACCCTACAGTTTCATTGTTCAATATTTGAATCAATGTTACATGTATAATCCAAATAAAGCTATTTCTAACTCTGATTTCTCATTACCGATAGACTTCCGGAAGGTCCAGAGAAAACTTAAGGAGAAGCATATCCACCTTTTCTCAGTTCAGTCTGAAAATTTTTATCAGAATATTATAGGTAGATTAGATAATACACTGACAAAAGTGCGTAGCATATCATGCGGTCATCCACTATCTTTTCTTAGCCTTTATATTATTTACTGCCACATTCTGGGCACTTAAGTGTCTTGGTTTGCAGCGTGGTTTTGCAAGGAACAGCAGCCTAAGATAAGGAGAGGATTCCTTTTGCCATAATTTGTCATGGGATCCCTGAAATATGTCTTATCTTGTATTTCAAGGACCTTTGGATTGGACCTTAAGAATTGAGCTCCCTCTGCCAGGAATCAAATCAGACACGCCAAAAAAAGTATGTTTTTAAAAAATGGGTATATAAACCAATTAGACCAAGAAATTGTCAGTCTTTGTTACACAGATCAGTAAGGTACAGGCATTTTAAGAAATATCAAGAGGAGAAATAGCAGAAGTATTGGAGATTTTAGAACTGAGGGAGAAAACCTTGTTCATTCCTTTATTCCCCCAATGTTCTCACCATCTTCTCCTAAAACTGCATAGCTTCTACAGCTAGAGGTATGTCACTGTAAGTACAGATTAGGCATTTAATTAAACTCCATCTCTTGTAAATATAGAATGACAGCAGCTCAAAAGATCATGAGAACAGGTTTCAGATCATAAGCTGGCATTCAAAAGACTTTCTTTTAACAATGATCTTGAGCAGCTCCTCTTGGTATGATGTAGATATTCCAGTTTCTTGGAAAAAAAAGCATATTTTTGTTTGCAAAACTTTTTTCGCTCACAACAATTTTGGGGAAAGTGTTATGTTCTGCTCTCTTTGAAACTCGCACAGTATTTCACCTTCCTAAAGCCCGCTTGGTGATGGTGATGGGGTCAGGGGGACGTTGGTTGTTCTTCCTAAACGACACTGTGATGTCCTTCCCTGTGATTTAGTTTAAGCAAGCCTAACTGCGATTTTAATATACCTACCTGTGGCACTTGCCAAATCTGGTTCAAAGTGCTTTATGAACATCGTACTTCTTAAACAACAAACACAATAAATGTAGGTCTTCTTACTAACAGTCCCTAGATTTAATTTTAGGATTTAACAAACAATAATGCACTTGAATCCTAATGCAAAGAAAATCTGATTCTTAACTTAGAAAAAAATGCAATTCAGGGTCCAGTGCTCAGTTATAAAGGCAAGTCCTGAAAGATCTTGCATCTGCCTAGTTAAAGCAGCACTGTACTGCCAAAGCCAAAGGCAGGAGCACCAGCTGGTCCCACCCTGAAAGTCACTGCTTCAGCCAGTCAGCCAAGCCGAGGCACCAAAAGATGCACTACGGTCCCCAGCCACCCATTTGGTCTGCAGTCTCGGGAGCTTGCTTTCTCCATTCCATAAAGCTAACATGCACAGGTATCTTCTTCACATATGAACTGCAATTCCTGCTTAAACTGCTAACTCTCCAGTTGCTGCAACACATGATATGATTTTTGTAAGATGCTCTACAGAAGTCCTATAAACCAAAGCTGACACCCTACATTTCCCCCAGCAAGAGGCTTCATTTTATTTTCAAATAAATTATCTCCAACTGACACCAGGTTAGAGATAATCAGACAATCCTCTAACAGCTCTACAGGGTATAAAGTTTAAACATGTCTATGTTCAAGACAACCGTAGCAGACAGAAATAAAGCATGGCTCCCTTTCAAATCCAGCAACCCCAGGGAGAGGGCACTGATGGGAGTGCGGGGTTGGGACAGCCACCCACCCCGAGTGCCACAGCTGCTGCCCTCTGGGCATGGCCTCTCAAGCCTCTGGCACTGCCAGCCCAGCCGGCTTCAGCAACCTCCTGAGTAGAGGCTATGTAAATAAAACTGCACCATGCCTTTAAATCAAAGTAGTTTGATTCCTATTATCTTCATTTTCCCTTTAGATCTTTCAGAAAAGGAGGACCCTGATACCCTATGCTGATACCACCTTTCCTAAAAAACACAGTGAGAATTTTAAGAAATTCTGTTTAGCAGTTTCACTGAAGGTAATATATACTTATGGAAAACATCACCAGATTAAGCATGTCTTACCATTATTACTGAGCACCCAGAAATTGGTCATAGATTGTCTGGTCCTGTTTGAAACAAAAAGACAATAAACTCTCCAATTCACCATCCTGCTGTATGACTACCCCATTTTGAATACAAGCTGTTCTAGTCACAAAGGACACATTTATTTTCTTGAAGCCAGAGACACAGATGGTGTAAACTGGAGTAGCTCTCCCGATTTCAAGTAAGAGGCCGTGATTTATAAGTGCTGAGGATTTGGCCTAAAGGTCAAGATATTTCTCTGGCTTAGAAAGCTCTGTTGGGGGGACGGGGGAGGGAAACAAAAATCAAAGGCACTTAAAACTCACAACCTGTTATCATTATTTACATCCTCAAGTGCAGCACGTGTTACTTTGCTTTGCTTATTCACAACACAGTGAAGTAGGTGCTAGTAAGTGAATTTAAGGCTTCCCCCCCCCACCTTTATTTTTAACAGCTTTCAGACAACTCACATGTTCCTGTACATTAAACCAGAAGAGAAAATGTCTTTTCTAGTCCTTTACCTGAAACTATATTTTTCTTGAAATCTAACAAAAGGGAATAGCTTTATCTCTATTAATTTTTCTTTTTTACCCTGTACAAGTTTATTTCTTCTTCATAAAAGGAAATGTTGATTAAATTGCTAACCACAAATTCTATCAAGCAGTCAAGTAATATAAACAGGAGGAATAAATAAATCTGTATACATCAATCAGATAGAGCAGCTGTTTCCAGAAAAACCTGAGCAATTATTTATGAAATTATGTCTTCTTCAATGCTTCTGTATACCGTCATAATCCCAGGAGGACCTGATTTTCTGATGAGCCTAAATTGCTGAATTAGAAGAGGAGACAATGTCATGGTACCAATTAGCAAAACCATTGCATATCATCCCAAACCGCGTGTTTTCTGTTTTAATAACTGCATGTAACAAAGACATTCCTTCATCTTAAAAATGGAGGGGACGTCCCACCCATTTGTGACTTGAGCGACTAAACACCCTTAAAACAGACATACTCGCTTTTGTGTGAGAGCAGCAAGACAACAAATGACATAGCATGCATTTCAATCAAGGAACAGATACCTACTGACATCCATTCGAAACAAGTTCTCAAACCTGGCATTATCCTTGGTGCCAGGAAAGAACTGAATTACTGGCGTGCAATGCAAAATGAGGCAGCGATGGCGCAGCTACAGCAGGGGACTAGCACCCAGGGCCATGTGAGCTGCCCCTGAGCTGCCATGCATCCTTTCACACATTTCTTCTTTGTACCTTTGCTTCCCAGCTCACTTTTTCCCACTTAAGAGTAAAACTAGGTGAAATGACGGTTTCCTGCCTTTTGTGTGCTTAGCTGAATGACCTTACTATCAAGTTATCATTTTTTCTTTCCAATTGTTTCCTGTGATTATTAATTGGGGAACACATGTCAGCTTCAACAAGTAAGAGGCTCCAGCTGGCCAGGGTAGCTGATCTGGATCAAAACTTGTAGTCCAGTGCCCACATCTTTTTGCTAATGAATCTCAGGATTAGTGGTAAAGAACAACCACAGGTATGGCTGAAGCAGCACTCAAGACTACTCAACTGCAAAATGAATCTTGTTTTTTCCCCAAAGCTTGGTTCCTGAAGGATGCTGACAACAGGTCTGGTCATCCCCATGTTTACACTTCAGTTGTTTTCAGTTTTCTCACAACATCGCACACTCACCCCAACAGGCATGTCCCTTAGTGAAGGGCAGAGTTCAAGAGACCTAACTGACACCAGCAGACCACCCAGCTCACGACCTGCATGTGTGCAGGTGTATGTAGCTCTCACCCTGAATATGCACTCACAAGCGAGCACTTGGAGAAAGTATTTCTGATGCTGCCACTCCTTAGCTTGCTTATATCTTGATAGATAGTAATTGACAGGCAAGGACACAGCCTTCTTCAGGCTTTAACTAAATGCAATTACCTGTGGTAAGACCATACCCTTCCAGTGGTGAACAAGTGTCATTCTCTTCAAAGCTGGTGTTCTCTTACCTTCCCTCCTTTTCCTCTGGCGTTTCCCCCTGCTCCCTCCTCTAAGTCTTTTCTTTTAGATCTGCTTTCAGGACTGTCAGATGAGACATGACTGCTGTGATCTCTTTGTCTAATCTCATATATATCATGGGTCATCAGACTAGAAAAGCTAACTTCTAGTGAAACAGCTGCTCCACCTGTGTTGGAGGAGCCAATACACCTCTGGCTTAAAGGTTCAGGAGTAACTTCAGTTATACAGTACTATTTCTGTAAAGCTGTGCTATCTCATTAGATGAACACAGCATTCATAGTGCATGCAATCAATTGCTACAAGGCAGAAAAGGGCTGGATAATTAGGCTGACATCCCTTTATATAAAACTACAGAACATATATTTACCTAGAGGTTAGAAATTACATAGGCTTCCAAATTTCAGTCTCTGACACTGACTCCCAGCTATGCAGTAGTTGAGCAATGGTATGTAGTGGAGTAGCTATAATACTTTTTAGGGCCAACCTAGTCTTGTAGGGAAGCTCTTCCTCTTTGGAATCCCACAAGCTGAGCAGGTATCCAAATGAGAAGGTATGCATAGTTCAATAGCATACCAAGCCCATCCTTCTTAGGCCAGTGTTTTTCATCCTAACTCTATTAGAAATACATAAACTGAAATCCTGCCCTGTTTACATCCCTCATCCTGCATTTAATGCACAGAGGTGCTGGTTAAACAACCCAACAGACCCACATGGGGTGAATTTTCACTTAACTCATTTCCCAAACTCTCTTCTCCCCTATTCTATCGAACAGGGTGCCCAAAGCTGCTTTCTAGCTCCCTGGAAAGCAGCAGCAATTAAAAAAAAACCAACAAACAACAAACAAACAACAAACCCAAAAAATCTAAAAATTTCCACTCTAAATCCATATTTTCTTCATAGAATTATAGAACATCCCTGGTCAGAAGAGACCTCACAAGATCATCTGGTCCCACCTTCCATAGTAAAGGGAGCCTAGATAAGATTATCTGACACCTTGTTCAATCGCATCTTGAAAACTTCCAGCGATGGGGTCTCTACCACATCCCATATTTGAAGTCATACAAGGTATTGCATGTTGTGTAGTGTTTGTAGACACTACATGGCATGATTTAGAGACAGATTTTGAAAAAAAATTAACATAGCCAGTTCAAACCTGCATGCATAGCTGACTGATTCTGTCAAGGAAAGCAGAAGGAAAGTACATAGATCTGTGCTTAGTTCTGTTTCATGGGAGCGTCTCAGCTGCCTGAAATCAGCATGAGCTCCTTTTTAACGAGTTGAGCCATCTCTGCACCCCTCCCCTCCCCACACTATTTGACAGTTTATGATAAAATGTTTTAGATTCCTAAAGCAGTGGGTACCAGCCAGGAACAGGAAATGTTAATAATTATCCCGATTTTCAATCATGTTACCTGAATTTTCAAAGTAGCACATTCACAAATTTCCTCCCTGTATGGGGCTAGAAGCTGAAAAGTGAAACTCTCCATAGGCAAAAGTCAAAGCAGCTACGAAGCCCTGCAGAGCAGCTAAGGAAAAGAGCAAGAATCTGCTGTGCATTGCATGTCCTGATCTCACACCTCGTGCAGAGTCAGGGCGCACAGCAGAGGTAATGGTTACATTGTGCGGTTCGTTAGGATGAATATTTGCAATACTTGCTCAAAACAGGCACCAAGTTCCTGGGAAATTATGAGGAAACTGAAGTCTTAGCGAATGGAAACAACTGATACACAGAAGAAACAGCTGGTCTTAGCAAGGGTTTACAGGACCATTTCACCCAGAAAAAATGTCCTGCCTGGAAGCTGGAAGTGGGTGCAGTTCAGATGCACACCAGCAGCTTCTCCGCTTTGCTTTTTAGGATGTGGGTATGCCTATAGGCACATGACTTCAGTTCTGTATTTTCACAGAGTACAGCATGTTTCTATGGTGCAGAAAAGACAGGCAGCACAACTCCAGAAAATCCAAAGAGCATTCCCTCCCTCTGTCCCTCCATAATTCCCTCTTTACTGAAGGATGTGGATAACAGACACGCAGTGCATATGCTAAAAACAAAAGGAATGTGTCTTCCAACACAGCTGGATTGAGTGGGCATACTTAAACACCTTCCCACTGTATTAGAAAAGGGCACTGCAGCAGTCCAAGGACACCAGGCAGTATTGGTGCCCCTTAAAGAGTTTCCCCCTAACCTCTGAGGACTGATGCTATATTTCACAAGGGTTTGCCAACTGTTAGGGTACGCTACCATGTCATCCCACAGAAAAGCAGGAAGG
This sequence comes from Falco rusticolus, assembly GCF_015220075.1. Classification (NCBI taxonomy): domain Eukaryota; kingdom Metazoa; phylum Chordata; class Aves; order Falconiformes; family Falconidae; genus Falco; species Falco rusticolus. The sequence continues at coordinate 11,252,490 of NC_051199.1, read as the reverse complement.
GTGAAAGAACAGTCAATGACAATTAATAATATCTACCTTTTCCACTTTCTCACATTTTTCACACTCTACATCTTTATTCAGTTTTCCGTAGAGGTTCTCCCCATCTTTTTGCTTTCCTTTGTGATCATCATCTACAATTTTTTTTTTCCTTTCTGTTTTGGCCTTACAATTTATTTTTCTTTGTTCTTTTCTCCCCACTTCATAATTGTGCTGTAATGCATATTTAAGATGCTAACAGCGCACAAGAGAATTTTTAGAAGAAAACAGCACAATAAATGAGCTGCTTATAAAATCCAGATACAGACATAACAGCTGCAGCCGGTGGATGCTGAGTGCATTCAGCAACATGTCTGGTCTTCAGTGGAAGCTCATATCCTCCGAAAATGTGGCCCTGAGGTGACAGTCTCCTTAGTATCACTGATTTATCCCAGCTTCCCACTAATGCAATTCCAATGAACTCCATAAGGAATAAAATGGAGATACAAAAGGAAAAATGGCGAAAGAGTCAAGAAAATAATACAGAAAGGCTACAAGGGCAGCTTTGCTTGTATATTAAAGCAGTTGAATGGAAATAAGTTTTGTGCAGTCCCCCTCCTCAAAAAGAAACCCACTCAAGAATGCCACAAATTAGAAGCCAGCAAAATCTGAGTTTAGACTCACATGCCAAATTTCCACAAAGTCAGTTGCAGTAATAACAATAAAAATGAAAGAGAATTTTCTCTGTAACTGTTGCAATAATTTACAAATACACTCAGCTGAATGTAAATTTTAGTATTGTGCTTTTTTTTTTTTTTTTTTTTTTTTTTTTTTTTTACTAGCATATGGCAGTGAGAGGTTCAGCCAAGTCACAGAGGGTTGAGTCCTGGAGGACTCAATGAGAAAGTTGCTTGAGATGTGCTCAGAATAATTTTGTATTTTAGAAACAAATATACTTAGATTGCTAGCGTGATTTCACAAGAGTCATATAACTTTTTTATTTTTGGGGGGGGGGGGGAGGGTGTTATTATCCTCTAGATTCTGGAAATCTTTCTATCTGCTGAGAGCAAATTACACTGAAGTGACAACTATAAAACCATGGCAGTCCCAGTTAGTCCCATGCTATACATTTGCTCTCACATAGCTTAAAAAAAACCAACAACCATAACTGTATGAGTGTCTTAGGCTTTTTGTGTGATTTGCAGGAGCAAGATTTCCTTTAACAGATCATATGATTAGTCCAATCTACACCATCACTATGTATAAACACAGCATGTAAATGTGACAGTCCAGTCAGATTCTACATTCAAACCCCACAATGTAAGAACCTTTATGGTGGATCATTTTAATGTAGAATTGCAAGACATAAAATGCTAGACCTGTACGTGTTTTCTTTAAATCTTAGAGTGTCTTCTATCACTGTAATATCTGAACACAAACCTGTTTCTTGCTCAGTGCAGTAATCCCACAGGATTAAGTCATACTGTAAATACCAGGCAAATCACAATCGGCTTAGATGGTCAGTCTGTTCATTTACTCAACACAGCTGCACTCCAGAGTCTTTTCACCACTGGTATCTATTTATAAGATGAAAGCTTTGTCCTTAAAGTAATTGATCAGTGTTTCTATTTGTGCTGGTTTTGGCTGGGATAGAGTTAATTTTCTTCATAATAGCTAGTATGGGGCTATGTTTTGGATTTGTGCTGAAACAGTGCTGCTAATGCAGAGAGGTTTTAGTTATTGCTGAGCAGTGCTTACACAGAGCCAAGGCCTTTTCTGCTCATCCCACCCCACCGGCAAGCAGGCTGGGGGACACAAGGGATTGGGAGAGACACAGGCGGGACAGCTGGCCCCAACTGGCCAAAGGGATATTCCATACCATAGGATGAAACGCTCAGCATGTAAAGCTGGAGGAAGAAGAAGGAATCAGGGGACGTTTGGAGTGATGGCATATATCTTCCCAAGTAACCATTACATGTGATGGAGCCCTGTCATCCTGGGGATGGCCGAATACCTGCCTGGTGCTGCAAAGTAGTGAATTAATTCCTTGTTTTGCTTTGCTTGTGTGCACGACTCTAGCTTTACCTATCAAACTGCCTTTATCTCAACCCACAAGTTTTCTCACTTTTACTATTCCAATTCTCTCTCTCATCCCACCAGGGGGGAGTGAGCAAGCAGCTGCGTGGTGCTAGTTAAGCTGCAGTTAAACCACAACACTATTTCATGTCTCTCATTTTACCATCCGTGACCAATAAGGAGCATGTTTCTACTTCCTAAGGAGCAAGCAGAATACTCCTTGAGAGGCCAAGATGCTGTTCTTGGTACAGATCTTCAGGGCAAGACTTATTTCATATTTATCAGTGAAAGGTCCCTTGAAAGGTCTGCATTCAATTTCAGTCAAGAGGTATATAGAGAACATTTTTCTGGAGGTAGTTACGAGGCAGCAGCACAGATTCACTGAAAACTCCCAGGACTTGCTGCATTTGCTGCAGGAATTTCTACAGTTTCCAAAGCTGGTATGTCTGCCCTACTTGGTGAGCATAAACCCATCCCATTTACCATAGTTCTTGTATGGCATAGGGTTTACAGGGGATTTTTGCTCACTTATGAATAAGAAGTATGTTTAAGAATGTTCAATATTGTCTGCACTTTACCAAAATCTCCCTATTACTTCACTGCAATTATTTATAACTGTCACATCACATCCCTCATTATTGTTCCTAATTCCAAGAATCGTCTTGCCTTTTAGGTACAAACTTCCATCCAGCACACAAATCCAGCATTACTGTATTTTTATTACTGTAATCACTTACTGAAACCCTACTGAATCATGTATCTCAGACTTCTGTAAAACAGTATTTACAATTGCAGGCCACAAAAACATTAAAGGAAAATTAAGCAAACTGCTGCACCAACTCGTATTCTCAGTAATGCTAACTCCATTCTCACCTCATCCTTCTGATTTCAGAGTCATTGTTTCTGATTTGGACAGACATAAATAAGAATAAAAGTGCTGAGGCTGAGGCAGTGGAGTCCATGAATCTGGAGGAATGCTTTGTATGTCAACCCAAACCACTGCCACCAAGCTTCTCCATACTTAGATGTTTGCATGTACTCGGCTGCGGAGGTGCGAGGCAGGCAACCTCCACCCATGAAAACCCAGAGGAGGTGTTCCCTGAGCATGCCCCAAAGTGATGTGACCACACTGTGAGGTGTAATGTAACAGAGCGGCACAAACACAACCAGAAAAGCAGTGCAGAACTCACCTCTCTTCTGCAGCAATATGGTAGCCTGGAAACCAGAACACCCTCCTCTATCAGGTATAAACCAGCATAGTTTATCACACAGTATTTAATGTTACAGCTGCCAAATAGATATAATATAGCACTTACACAAACATAAGATCAGCTGTTCTCCAAAGAGAGATTTTTTGGTTAGGCAGGTGTCAAGAATTCAAAGTCATAAACTGATTTTACTGAAGATGGAGGAGAAATTGTACTTAGCCCACTTTGCACTCTGACGTAAGGTGTTACAACTGCCTTCCACTGCAAGACGTTGTCTTTGGCACCACTGAACGGGAATGTTTTTGCAACAGAAATACTGGTGCCAGGTTCTGCTTTCACTCACACCTGTGGCTTCTGCTGATTTCCTTAGAGGTTTCCTTATTTTCCTAGCTCAGAAACAGGTGTACCTTGTGTAAACCTGAATGCATATAGGACAACAATTTTATGATAAAGCATATGAAAAGTCGATATTGGCTTAAGGTTTTCCTGCACAGCTTCCTCCCGTGCTTTTCTCTGTTTGTGGGTCATGCATTATAGGTCATGTTGGTTTTCAGATTGATTCACAGTATGGCCTCCCTACCAGTCACACCAGGACAGCTGAAAGAGATACTCCATGGAACAGCATGGAATGAGGCAATGGGAGAGGAATGGTTTAAGCTGGTACCTCAGATTGCTATCATATATGCTGTGATCACTGGCCAACTTAAGGGTGATCAATGGATCTTTGCCAAAAAAGAACTACTGTTACAAAAAACCCAACTATTAGTTATTTTGCTACAAGCTTCTTGGACAATTATTGTGTCTTAGTATCCATCAAGAAAGAATAGATGTGACATGGTGGGAAGATCTCAACTCACATGGGAACCTTACAGCTATGGACAAATTAATGAAAACTGACTTCTTTTACAAGACCAAGCCATGAAATGTACTTCCTTAGTGCAGTATGCATACTTAAAAATCTTAAAAATATAACAATATGAAGACTAAAGCAATCTTAACAACAATAACTTTTCTTCCCATTACAAGGAATTTAGGTAAGGAATTCAGACTTCTGAGGTATCTGATTTTTGCAAGCATTTGATTTAGTAAAGTACAGTGAAATCTACTATTACACAAGGAAAAACGAGGAAAAATTACATCAAGAACTTACTTTCTGCAGGTTCCTTAGATCTTCTGCCACTGGAGGACTTCCGCAGGAGACTTCGTCCTGAGGTAAAGAGGCTGGTTAGTTCCTCCAGAGGACTGGTGGGTGTCCGAGAACGGGAACCACTCTGAGATGTTGACCCGTAGGTACTGACCGAGGCGTTTACCATCTTTCCTCCTTCTTGCAATGTGTTTCTGGCTGTAGAATGAGGCACTGATGGAGAGCTTCTTGAGAGACTTCCTGAATGTACAGAGTCATAAGGTGGAGGTCTTTTGAGGCTTAAGGGGGTAAGAGACCTACCCATACTGACAGGAGAAGGTGAGGCAGAGTGACTTTTAGGATAACCATGTGGAGACTGTGTTCTGTATAAGGTAGAAGGATGAGGAGGTGAGGAGGTGTGCCCAGGTGTGTTAGTTCCATGAGATACTGTCTGGTCTTTCTCCAGTTTTTGATGGCCTGGTGTATGAGGTGGCAGTGAAGATGGAGAAGCTCCAGCTTGTTGTTTGATGTAAGACACATTTTCTAAAACAGGAAGCTTTGTGACCTCTAATGGAGTTAGAGGTGACTCGTCAGAATTCGGGGAACACTGTACTGGTGCTGGTGGGAACACCAGCAGTGGAGGTCTGTGAGAAAGCAGATTTGGAAATGGTGGGGGTATATCACAAAGCAAGCCCTTGGGAGTCGATGGCACTGAAGACTTGGTGAAATCTAGGTCAGGCACTGTGGGAGTAGCACACTGAGAAGAACAAGTGTGATGGTCATATTCACACTGACACTTTGAATCTTGGCCTACATCATCAAATATAGGGTATTTCATCTCCTCATAGACTGCTTCGCTTTGGTCATCCTCGTCTTTTTTGAAGTCTCTGAGAATATTCCCAACCATTTCAATATAAACAGGCTCTTCTTCCTCTGTGTCTGGGGCAGGACTGCTGACCTGTGATAAAGAGGCATCCCTAGTGAGTGTTGTCTTCATAGGGCCATGCTTTTTGATATACGTTTCATCAAAAGATGTGCTTAGCTGAGTGTTTGGATTTCGTTTCGGCTTAGGGGGTGGAATCTTCTTTGTGTATTCATCACTGTGAGGTCTTGGTTTGGCTGACACTGAAAACAGAATAAAATACAAATTCATCAGAAGTATGTAACATACTTTGTCAACCATAGGATCTCTTTTACAGAGTCATATTTCTGGGATGGATTTCCTGTGACCAACTTGTTGCTGGTTTTCTCTGGTATTACATTAGTAGAACGCTATAAAAATAACTCCCTATTCAAAACATTCCTAATCGTCCCCCAGAATGCCCTGACACTCCACTGTTAAGTAGGTAGTGAGCACTTCCCTTCCTCTGAGACATCGGTTCTCTTCCAAACTCTGGCCAGGGGACTTTCCATTTTTAAATATTATGTTTTTCAAATATCACTGTGGGCCTTTAAAGACCCAAAGAGTTGCCAAAGACATAACAGTAAGTATCCAAATGAACTCCTTATGGCTGCAAGAGAACAGTTAAGATCCTGGACATGCATACTGGAATGACAGTGGTGTAACTCTGCAGTGACACAATTGATGAATCAAGACGTTTTAATTTATAGTAACTTCTTGCATAAAGCACAGCAATTGCCCCAGCACTGCCTGAGAAAGAAAACACATATAAATACTGTAGAATTTGCTGATGGGATAATCCTAATAATTTATCTGCACTTTATCCTATGAATTACTGAGACTTCAGTGAAGTGAAAGGGGAATAAAGTATCTCTCAAATTCAGATCCTTCCAAAACAGATTTCTTCTAGAAATTATAAATCAAATCATTATAAAGAAATTCATTTGAAATGAGAGGTCAAGAGTTTCTTAGAAATTATGCTTTATGAATTAAACAATAAATATACTTATGGAAATTGCATTTTGTTCACTTTGCATAAATAGTTAATAAAATATCTCATTAAATGTTGGGGTTAATAAAATGTCTCATTAAATGTTCGGGTAAAGTAATTTTTTATCCTAAGTGGACTCAACAAACCTACTCAGCAACAAAATTTGCCACATACACTAAACCCAATTTATATTCCGATAGGGTAAATAGTTTTTACATTGAAAGCCTTGATGGGTCATTGCTAAGTTTCCCAGTTTAAAAAATATCCTAAACTACAGGCCAGTTTAGAATGGCAGCCTTCCTGTCTTTCCAAACTTTGCTGCTCCTTGCAATTCACTGCTACAGATCTCCTGCTGCAAACTCAGTGCTCAGAGAAATTTCCAGACACCTTCTGATGACCCATCAGCAAACAGCCCACAATTTCTAATGCTAAACCAAGCAGGCAGTGCTCATGGAGTTAAAACCCCTTTTTTTAGAAGCAGCCTCATGCGTATTACTAAAGCCAGCAGCGAGGCACTGCTCTGCCAGCTGAAAGACAGTATTTTGACAGTCTGCAAGGATGCTGGCTCAGGGCTGGAAGATGCCTGCTTTATAGCATCTTACTAAGGTGATTTGGTCAGCATCAGAGGAGCATTCAGAGTGTTAGTACTTTGTCACACTTCTGCTTTGATGTGTTAAATAACCTCTCTTCAGTTCTTACAAGGCATGGCAATAAAGAGAGATGTTAAGCAAGATTCCAGTTTTCTTTAGGAATAAGGAGCTGAGAACATATGCATGTGCACATATATGAAGTAATGAGACCACTCTTTGTTGACAGCATTTGTTAAAGCTTAACATGTAACCAAGATGCAACAAAGGAAATAGAAAACTTGCCAGAATTTTTTTTTTTAAAAGAATACCTCAAAAATTGATATGCTCTCATGATGGTTCCAATTAACGTGTTCCACTTTCCAGCAGGCTAGGGACATGCAAAAGTTACCACAGATAAAAGTGTTTGGTAGCTTGATAGTTTTTCACTATGTGGATATATCCTAATGTACTTTAAATTTGTCTTTTTAATTAACCCAAATTAATTTTCTTGAATGTGTTAGCATAGACTTTTGGGAATAAGATGTAGGCTACCAGAATCATTTGGGCTTTGCAGAAAATATTCTTCCTGATGTATTTGACAATACCAGCAGATTTTTCTTGCTGTGTTTCCAGTAAATTACTATTTCCTTTCTGTTTAGTTTGTTTGTATATTATGTTCATATATATTCTACTGACATAAACTTAATCTCAGCCCTCTTTTCCACACCTCTGTTAATCTGATTTACAACCCTGGCAAAAGCAACCTTCTTCAGATTGGTATCAACAGAATGAGGAGACAGTCAATGAGACCGGTACAAACTGCCTGATCATTTCTGAACATGTTGCCCAGGACCTGAACTGTACTTTAGACTCACTAAAGGATTATGGATTTTGTTGCATTTGAAAATAGTGTATTTTCTATATAGAGGCTTCTCACAGTATTCAGTTCCCTGTGCATCATGCTACCATCCTTAACAGATGCCTGATACAAGTGTTTCCCGCAGCCTCAAGTTGTGTCAGTGGAGGTTTAGAAGGGATACTAGGAAAAATTTCTTCACTGAAAGGGTTGTCAAGCACTGGAATGAGCTGTCCGGGGAAGTGGTTGAGTCACCATCCCTGGAGGTATTTGAAAGATGTGTAGGTGTGGTTTAGGGACATGGTTTAGTGGTGGACTTGGCAGTGTGAGGTTTACAGTTCAATTTGATGATCTTAAGGGTATTTCCCAACTTAAATGATTCTATAATTCTTTGACTCCTCACACCCCTGTTCCCTATGTTGTCTTCTACATCTCCTGTGCCATAGGTGTCACACTGAGATTTCATAGCCATATCCCCACTCCTCCATCTCTTTATCTGGAGATATGTTAATGATGGGCAAAGTGATCAAAAGATGCTCTTGTGCTGGAGGACATTCAAGGTTAACATTACTGGTCATTAACTGGTTTTTTTTTTACCTAAAATTAGCTGAAAGTAGTTAAGAGTACTGAGTTCTCAAAAAAAAAAATTGCTAGAAATAGTATATTTCCCTCTTTCCTTCTTTGATTCCTTTCCAGTTTTTATCCAGCTGATGAGGTTCTGCTATGTAGTCGAGACCTCTCCTTAGGTGTTGGGTTTGCATATACAGATTCACAAGTTAGAGCATTACAGACAAGGAAATTAGAAATGTCACAGGAAAATTATTGACTTTTTGCCATCTAGTTTTGTAGAGTATTTTTGCAAAGGGTTGAAATTAAGTACCACAGTGACACACATAGCATTCTCATCTGCCATTGCATGATATATACCATTAGCCTAAAATATCCTGGTGACATTATCAACAAAAAGGTCAAATAACCCAGTCTTGCTGTATGATACACACAGTAAAACATGACAAAGTGAAAGATTTGCTTTCCGTTTTCTAGTAAAAACATTTTTTCCTCTGCCACAGTTTATTTTATTGAAGCACCTATTTCCAGGACTTAGTATGTTACTGAGTTCTTTTTCTCTCCTTGACAAACTGGACTTTTCAAACTAAAATTTCAAACTAAATGCTTTAAATATGTTATAAACCTTATAAAGGGACCGAGGTACCTCTTCTATGCTACATGGAGCAGGAACATTGGGTGCTATAAGACTTTCTAGAGAATATACACAGGTAAATGGATAGGTTAGATAGCAAAGAAAACTATTGTGACTGGGATGAGAGGAACTGCTCAACATCTACTGGGAACTCCCCTCAGCTGCAGCGGAACATTCAGGAGGCCAACTGAATTATCTTTAAGAAGCCTATGATGTAAGACGCTTATCATGTTTATTTAACAAAGGTTTCTACTCTGAAACACAGCTCCACAGCAAGGGCTGAACTCTACAGAGCACCTGATAATGGAATATGGATCAGGAACTACCACTTCAGCCCAGAATAAGAGAAAAAACCCAGGAATCCTGCAATCAAACAGAGCTGTGTAAAGCTAATGAAAGGAGCAGGGAGTATTTGTACAGTTCCTGTGTTACCAACATTTGGCAGGGATAAATGTGCATGAATGCAGAAGCCCTGGCAAGATCCCATAGCCAATGAAAGGAGATTATTTGGCAATCTCCAGAGAGGAACAGGCAATCTTGCTTTAAGTACTTGACATTTATCAGGCAGAAAAAGCATTTGGTGCCTGCTGGGAACATAAACTCCTATGAAAAGCAAACCATGCTGACATATTGGTGATACACATACTGCCATGTTGTCTGTTCTAAACATGGGGGAATTAAGTACTTTTCAACGTGGATTACTATGTCCTTGGTGCAACTGTCACCAGTAACTTGCCTTGAGACTCTGCCACTCATCTGTCAGAGCACATAGGGCCCAATTCAAAGCTAAATGGAAGAAATGAAAGTGAGGGCTATTCCTCCCCCTGCCACGTGCAAGTTCCCTTAAACAGCCATTTCAAAGTGCACCACAAAAGTTCTTGTGGGTGCTTCTATTATAGATACACACAAATGCAAGAGACTGCCAGGTCCGCGAGGAGTTTGAGCAGACAGGAGATGACTAGAGGAAGATAGCTCAACAACTGCTAGATGGTCCTCTGCCCTCGCAGGAGCTGCCCTGGCTGAGGAGGCTGCAGGAGCTCGGGATGCTATGTTCCTTTTTCACATCAAAACTGCCCAAACTACCACAGCTGATAAACTGGAAGCACAACGATCCTTGCAAACAAAACTGAACTTCACAGAGTTTACACTGCTTGGGCAGGAACTATCTGTGCTTAATAGCATCCTACTACCAAGCAATTAGCTAGCTGTAATAAACTGCAAGTGAAACAAAACACACAGGCTCTAATAACTTCAGTTCTCATCTAGAAGCAAGAAGCACAGTGCTTAAAATAGCCTTACGGAAGCCCTACTGAATAAGCAGAATATGACATTTTTGAAATGAGATATTTGTAGCGCAAAGGTTACGCATAGCTTTCAGACATGCCCAGATAATCTGCCTTTCATAGTTAATTTTGGAAATACAGAATGCTTCTGGTCATCTTATCATTCTGAAGTGTTTTTTTAATCTTTAAGGAGAGACTGAAATATGAAAATGTGTTATCAGATTGTTTTTTATTATTTGCTCACTGTATAAGGAATGAGTGTAAATGTCTAAAAACTAAAATGAATTTTGCCATTGTCCTTTGGGTGTTTACTAGCTCTTGCAGTTCAGAGATCAAGCCAATTTATTTTGCTGTTCAGTGTAACAAACAGAACAAAAACACATGCAACAGGAAAATTCCTCCCTTTCAGTTTCTACAAGAGGCTATAACACTCAACTTCTTTCTAAATGAAGGAATGATTTGGACCCTAATTTTTTTTAAAATTCTTTAAAAAGTTACCCTAAATGCTGAAACAATTAATATTGCTGTATTTTGAGGGGTACCTCTATCAAAAATAGCCTCCAGGAGTGAAAGGAAATAGAATTTTCTTAATTAGACCCTGAATGTGCTGTATATTGAATCAAAGATGCACAGATTTTGATTTGCATCACAGAGTTCATCAGAGAACTCTAGGATAGCACAGAACCTACATATGTACATCTATATGTATAAGTTCAAGACTGTGAGTAACCCCTCTGGCTTCAATGAAGTGAACTGCTTGTTCAAAGTTGCACATGATCTTCAGTGCATTTGTGCACCAGTGCTTATATCGGTTTGGATTTCATTAAGTCTATAGATGAAATTTGAATATTCTTAATGAAACTGAATTGAAAAAGGCACAGTCCTCTGAACTGTGCAAAAGATTAGCACTCAGGAGACCTGAGTTTAATTCATTCTTTTTCTCACGCCATAGGGCTTTGCCTGTCATTTTACCCCTTAATGCCATTTTTCACCATCTACCTTTTGCTAGTTTAGGCTTTAAGGTATTTTACACAAGGTTTTATTTTAATTTAATTTATTATATCGATTCTTTCCTATCACTGGAAAGGAGCAGTAGAAAACAAAAGAAAATCTAAATGCATCTATTGGAGGCATGCAATGTTGAACATGCATCTTTTCTTCTTCAAGGAATTTTCGAAGGCAAAAGTTCCTACATGGTTAACAGCCATACAATATACACACAAAGATACATCTTAGCAAATGACTATAAAAACGTCTTCACTGGGCTGAAATAACATCAGAGAACGTATCTGTCACAAAAACAATGCAGATTTCAAAATAGCATTGCCCTCATGGACACAAGTCCTTTCCTTGCAGGTTACCTTTCCTTTTTCTAAAAGGTAAAAGCAGAGGGAAAGAACAGGGAAGGAATAAAAAAATACAATTCATCCAAACAACTTGCAAGCAATAGGTGGTTTCAGCACAATGATTTCATGCAGTACATATTTTTTCCCCCTCCTGAATCTATTAGCTCTTACTGGAAATTATTTGGACATTTAAAGAGGACACAATCATACTTCAAGTGAAAGGACTAAAAGACGGTGTCATAAAGTAATACTGATGTGCTACTCGGATGACTCAAGGCTATGATTAAGGAGACTTCTTCAAAAGTATTCAGGTCCCTTTATTTTGGCTGCAGCCTCTTTCAGCCTTTAGAATGATTGATATCTGCTCTAATTCAAAGTGGTGGAAACCTAGTAGCTTCAGTAGTGATATTCCAGAATTAGACACCAGTATAACAAAGAGCAGAATTGGACCCTGCAGTTAGATTCAGTTCTGCATTAATCCAGCAGTACAACTACTGCAACTGATATGCACCATGGTTGAAGACATGCTGTTGCCAGATTCAGCTTAGAGCTGCATATCTGCGCCACAAAACTGAATTCTCAGCCCCATCACCACAGCTCCTTACATGCTATACATGCCCAGTTGGCCGTGTGTGCCTGGGATTCACAAAAGACAGCCTAGAGCACAACCTGCCCTGCTGCCAGAGCCTCCTCCCAGCACAGCAGGGGTTGCAGGTCCCTTGCCATGCATTATCAAGATGAGGGCAGACCCAGAGATCGCAGGACCTTTCTAAAGCTTTGGACTAACAGCATGTGGGAGAGAGTCCCTCCCCAAACTGCCATGCTCCCAAGCAGAAGGACTTCCAGGTTTTCTCCTCCATAGCCCTCCACTTCTCTGTGCACGTCTGACACACTGAGCTCTCCTTATTACCCTTTCCCACAGTGAAAAGGTCTCCAAAAGCTTTCAGAAAATTACAAAGAGACCGTCTCCTTCTGAATGCCCAGGCTCATGCTTTCATATATTTTGAACTTCATATCCTAGTTCTTTTCAAGAATGAGTAATTGATGTTCCTGATTTTTCCAGATAACATTGAATAGGCAAAGAAAAAAAGAAAAGAGTGTTTGAGAAATAATTACAAATTATTTGCAAGCAAGTCTTTCTGTACTGTTAGCTAAAGCTAAAAGTTATTGTTAGTCAGAACAGCCCTGGAAAGGCAGAAAAAGCAAGATTTTGGATAAGAAAAGTCAATTTGAATCACCCTCCTTTTACAGGAAAACTGATGAACTGAATGCAAATGGAGGCAAACAAAAAATTTCACAGTAGGTGCAACTTCTAGGTTGCAATGATTTTTGAGTATCCATTTAGAAAAATAACCTTGAACTAATATGCCTGGACACAAGGGGCCAGGATCTGTGGCATGATATGGGTGTAAGTTACAGCAGTTCCAGTGGAAGCAGGGTCTGAAGAGGGAGAGGTGGGAGGATTACTGGGGAAATAGGAATCTGAGTAAAGGATCCTCCCACTGCCCACACGTTCAACCAATATTGCTGAAGAGCTGGTTTGTTCTGTTTCAGATAGCCTGCAGTCTGCATATGTGAAACAGATTTTGCAGCCTGTGCAACAGCATCAATAAAAAAATCTGTAACTATATAATCTAAAGGAATTCTAGATATAGAAAGGCAATTGGCATGGGAATTTATCAATCGCAAGCATCATTAGATGAATTACATGAAGAGTGTGCAAATAGAACTACTGAATCATGCTTGCAGAAAAATTAATTTACAAAGCATATGTGCTTGGTTGTTGGTGTCTCTAGTGCTCTAGTGTGGGAACATACAGAGTTGGAGCACTGAAGAGTTAAATGCAGTCACAACAGAGTGCAGAAAAACAGCCACACATCAGCAACATGAGTAAAGCCCTTCAGTTTTAAAGCAACATTTATGGTATCTTGGCTGTCATCTTGAAGATGAAACCTGAACAGCTATCACTGTTTTACTGTAAATTAACTGTTATCGCTCTATTCTTACAGCTACCCACAAACTGACTGCATTTTGCACTGAGAATGATGGGCGACATCAGCCCCCTCCACCCCCCCGCCAGCGCCTTCATTGCAGTGCAGCTATTAGAGCTCAGTTTTCATATAGCTGTCATCCTGCGCTAGCTGCCCCCTCTCCCTCTCTGTAACTACCCATCTCACATTCCCCGAGTATCATGCAGAAGATGGTGAGGCTCTGCATTTTGTCTGACCAAGTTTCTACAGTCTGTGCGGTGTGATGACTACAAGTGCAGCAGCATTTCTGTTGACCTGCTGAAAGAAAAAGCTCTCTTCTGCTCAGAAAGGGATGCTTCTGGGTATGTGTGCAGAGCTAAGTCCCTTCGACACATGCCTTATACTCCTACATCTTATGAGCTTGTTACATAGCAGACACCTCTATGATACCAGTAAGTCTTTGAGGGCTGAGCTGCTTATTCATACATTATCTGCTACCCAAAGGGCACTGAAGACTTCTGCGCTATCATTTGGCAATGCTCATGTAAACAAATCATAGAATCACAGAATGGTTTGGGTTGGAAGGGACCATCCATTTCCAGCCCCTCTGTCATGGGCAAGGACACCTTCCATAGACCTGGTTGCTCAAAGCCACACCAAACAAGGGCATACTCCAGCCTGAACGCAACTCCTAGCTTCAGAGGGACAACCCTGCTATTGATTACTAGCTATTGTAGCTGAGGGAGATGATGTGGGAAATCCTTTGCCGGACTTCCATGAACTTCTTGGAGAAGGTATGGTACGGGGCTTTCTGAACCCAGTGCTCATAAAAATACTGAATGAAACTGATCTCTGCAAGAGTTCCTGGGTCTGGGTGATTTCTAAGTCCAGTATCTGCATCCAAATAGTGGACTCTGAAATGATTTACAGGAGTAACAGGAAAGAAAGAAATCAAGCTGGAGAAAGAGCAAATGCTTAATGAAACAAAGTGTGGCTCACCTACTTCATTTATCTAGAACAGCAGTCTGTGCTGACTTGATTTAATTGTTGCTTTGGTTCGCAAACATCCTGTCCAGAATACTAGCAGGGACTACATGCAAAGACTTGAATAATTTGTCCAGAGAGATAAGATTCTTCATTTTTTAGATCCACAGAAATGCTATCTTCCACTTACAAATACAATAAGTAGGTCAAATCCGTTATTTGCTTACATAAGTAGCAATCTGTTTGCTGAGCTTCTAAAATAATTACAGCTCATTAAATCAAGCTGGCAGACCTACCGAGGTGATATTGTGCAGAATACTGACCTCTTGGGGACTGCAATGTGAAACGTATTGTGTCCAACTATTCCACAGGCAGGGCAGCTCCACAAATGCTGCCGTGCTTCTTCAGCATCTCCCACCAGCGACAAGGAACCACAGATTTCACCAACCTCCTCCTCTCCCCCAGAAGTTTTGCAGGCTTTGTACGATTCTTTTCCCTGAGGCGGTTGTACAGAAAGCCACTTGCTGCTGCTGAATGACACATCCAGCAAGCCCTTCTACCACGGTGGGAGCTCCCGTTTCAAAATAAAGCAGGAGGTTGATCACAGGGGTCAAATGAGTCACCACAGCAGGAGCACTGAGAAAGCAAATAAGCCCCAATGAACAAGAGTTCACCTAAAGAGGCACTCTTGCCTCTACCAAAAGGACACAAGGTGACCCTGCAGCAGCAGTTCCTGCAGGTTGTCACTGAGCACCTTTTGGGTGAATATGATCATAGCTGAGGTGGACAGAGAATTGTCAGAGCAGTTCGCAGGCAGGCAGCAGTGTCTGGAGATGTAACAGCTCTGTGGCCAGAGGCTAAGCGTTACTGAAATACTCAGTGTAATCAGCTTTAGGAAAAGAGCCTCACAGCTATTCATTTTATTTCCATCTCCATAGGGGTGACTCCTCTCTCCTCCTCAACTCTAAATAAAGTGTTGACAAAATTACAGACAAGGCACACATTATCAGCTGCCTCCCACTCAAAGCTTCTCTGTATGCCTGGCATCTATCATTTCATCTTGCATTTATTTGCAGAGCGGTGTAGTGAAACTAGTAGAGCCTAGAATAGTTTTGATCTACAAGGGTCATGCAGCCATGTCTAATCACCATAAATTCAACTGGTTTGGTTGCGGTTTACAGTACCATTTTGACAGTGTTTTATGCAGTTCCAGACAAGCTTTGGGAGAGCCCTTTCCTGTTTCAAATGTCAGGCTTAACCTCATCGCACCACCCTAGAAGTGAACGGAGGATGGAAAGACAAAGGTGAAGCATAAAAAGGAACAGAATTTCTGCCAGAAGCTGTTCCTACCTCACCCATGACTGCAGAACCTGTTCAGTTCAACTCACAGGCAGAACTAGCGGGAATAAGAAAGAGACCTGATTAAAAACCAGCACCCTGCAAGAATAGGGAAAAGACCAAGAAGCAGAAGACAGAAGATGGAACAATGAGGAAAAGTGGAGTTCTCTTGCAAAAATGTTTGGAAAGCTGAGGTAAATGAAAGGCAATTAAAGCAAGAGCAGTACCACAGGCTAAAAGATCTTAGCCCATATCTACGGGAAGAAGCAGGCATCAACTACCAGAGCATGACTGGAGAGACAGCACCAAGGTCACTTGCTCCTAAAAGCTCTTTAGACGAATGAACTGTTATTTCCTTCTCTCCCACACTGTGTTTGCAGTAAGCACACACACACAACAATCCCCTCCTCTTCCCCTTTTCTCCTTCCCTTCCATTTTTCCCTTCTCCTTCCCATTTAATATAATTTGGACCCATCCAACCTTGCAGTGCAGCCCCTAAACCAGCCCTGATGGTTCAGCTAAGTGCAGAACACAATGCCATGGATGTAGGGACAAGCCAATGCTGTTTTTGCCACTGAAAAGCCAGTGACTGAGGAAACTGTTATCCCAGTGAACTTTCTCAGGTAACATATCTTCTTATCCTTTCCATTGCCAAGCAACTTTTCATTGCAAGAAATGTTCTTTTATCCTATCTTGCAGCTGTTGAAGTCCCCCATGGAGACTGAACTAGCACCTACTCTTACTGTCATTAGGACACAGGGATGCACCCACGCTTTGAGCAGTTGCACCACTACAGGAAACCAGAAGCTATAACCCAGTGTTTACAGCCTGCTTCATTTTGCTGTTGCTCAGAAGCAAAGCTCTTTGCAGGAATTCATCCATACCACTGACGCACAGCCTCTGGTAGAGGACAGCACAGAACAGCTTAAGCTCTGAGGGGGGTTGTTACTTACCATCTCCTGGGACTGGCTGTGCTGTAAACTGACGGCATTCAGTATTTCACAGAGCAGGGCCATAATTCCAGCCCAGGTTTTGCCATCTTATTCATGCACTGCAGCATCAGTGATACCAACAGGAGGTTAGGAAAGGGAACTTGTGCAGTTCCTATGCTGAGAAGCTGCTTGAAGTCCTCGTTTCCACAGTGACTGCCCTGAGTTCACAAATTAAACCCTGCCACATTTGTAGAATGTCATGTTAAGCAAGGACAGTCTTTTTCACGTATTCCCTTCTCTGCTCAAAAGCCTCTTTCTACACTGCTGTTCACAAAAGCACTCACACACGTAGCCCAAGTTTTGACTGTGAGCAGAAATACTCTGATCATAAGTTGATTGCAAACTACTCCACAAAACAAAGCCCTTGCACTATCTCTATTTTACAAGGGAGAAATCTGGGACACTGAGAGCCAAATGAAATGCTCAAGGTCATCCAAGCCAGTGGCAGAGCTGTAAAGAGCCTTGCTCCCCCACTTACACCACTGGGAGATGGTTGGTAGTATCTACAGAAGTCTCCGTTTGGTATAACACTTACTCACATGCAAGCATGTATTTGCAGCACTGGGATCTTACGGCAATTAGTCACCATAGATATTTATCCACAACAGCTGTAAAAATTATCTCATCTTTAACAGAAAATAACAAATAATTCAGAACCATAGAATATGTTGAGCTTCAAAGCTTTTGTTTGCAAAAACTTACATTTAAGAAAATAAACAGGCTAGACATATTAAAAAGTTTTTGAATCCACACTACTGGTATAGCTTCAACTTTGTGCTTGGTGCACATTTCTGTTTGCTTTTTTTGGTTGTGATTTTTTTTTTCCTTGTAATCAAAGGATTACTTACCATCTTATTCACCAAAATCCAAGTATTAAGAGACTTCCACTGCAATAAGCAAAAACATAACCCTATTAAAACTTCCCCAGTTGGGGAGACTCGTGGCATTACCACACCGATCCTAAGGGAAGATTTATAGCCAAGCCATCCTTCAGTATTCTACCAAGAGGAAATGGGAGACAGCTCCCTTGGCAGTCATGCATGAAGGGGAAAATGCCAGAAATCTTCATCCCAGAAAGCACTGTTAGGGCCAAACCCCCAAATGTTATACTGCTCCCAAGACAGTTGAGTTTTTTCAAGGTATGTTTCTGCTTAGAGTCCTGTACTGGTTTTGTTTTACTACTGAGAATAAGAGAAGCTGGAATTATTCAGTTGTTACATGCAAGCTGGTTGTGAATTTGAAAGCAGAGTATTGTTCATGATTATCTGGGAGAAATAATGGAAGCCATGGCAAATGTTATACCACTGCACTGGAAATGGATATTTAGTTATGCCTCTTGATGATAAGTACACCATGCTCCAGCTTTTTACTTCCTATGTCTAAGCCTTCTTCCACCCTGAACCAGGAGCCAGCTGCAAATCATACTGGCTATTGGGGGATGTGCTTCTTGTTTGACATGCCAGCAGTTCAAAGTTATGACCACTAAAATTAGCACAAAAATTTCTGTGTGCTTGTTTTATTTCCCTCCTCATGCATCTGTGGAAAGCCCAGGCTGATAGACTGTGACCTCAAGGCTCAGTTGATGGCATTGCAAAAAGGAAGCTGCGCTCTCTTGAGCTGTCACTACTGTGCACGTTATCCCAACACAGCACTGTTTGCACACGTATGAACTGAAAAGCATGAAGTGCCAAACACAGTTGTAGCATGTCAGGTATATGTTGCTTGATGTCATCCAGCATTAAACCAAGTGGAAGAGACGAAAGCAGCACATCAGTGCACCAACCAAGACTACTACATTCAAACAGGCATTGGAAGGAAAATACCAATGAAATAGAGGATAGCCATGAGGACTTCACCTGAAGCCAAACTAAATCTCTTGAGATGTGATTCTGTTAAGCACTATGTGTTCCCAGTAAAGCCAATGTGGGTGTAGGGTGCTTGACACACACACACACACCCTTCCCCTCCAGTATCAACCTTATGGCAGGAAATGTGTAGAGAGCTCAGTCATGCCTCACCCCATTATCACAGACCAGCTCTGGAAGTAAACAAGGACTTCAGGATTTCAATCTGATCTCTGAAGCCCTTACTCATTTGTGCACAATGCCTTTAACAGACATGCCAAAGACAATATGGAAAACCAAAACGTAGTATGAGTATTCCAATACATTTTTGTAGTTTCATGGGCATTTCATTTTACTTAACAAATTCTGAAGGGCTGTCAAAATGAGGCAAGGGAATTACCTGGATTTCTCCTCCCCTCCTCTCCTGGCCCTGATTTCAGAACATTCAGTGATGTAAAATAATGCAAATATCTAGTGTTTCATAGTATTTCAGCTCGCAGGTGGAAATGCTGAGAAGGCCCTGTTATTATAGTTCCCTGAGGTATAAACAAAATAAAAAATGAAATACAGTCACAAATGCAATGACTTACAGTTTTTTATAGCAGTATTTCAGGCTTGACATACAGTGACCTGGTGATAATAAATGGATTTATTGACACTATAACCTTCCAGTTACATAGGGGCTGTCTATCAAGGTTGCAGATGAACCACACAGTGGACAAGAGCAGCCACATGATAGCTTTCTTCAGAAACTCTCTCTACTTTTTTAGTCTTTCTGGTAAAGGTTATTGTTTCAGACACCTCAAGAGCACAGCTGAAGTACTTCCAGGGCTGGGTTGGCTCTAAAAGCAGCCTAGTGACTTTCATATGCTGTGAAACCTGTGCTAATACTCCTAGATCACAGCTGACTGCATGAATAACTGGCTTACATTTCCTTCCCTTGTTGGTGCTTCTAGGGACTACAGTGACCCTATACAGTCAGCGACCTCAGCGTGGCAGCACCCTGGAGAAAGTCTCTTGTTCAGCATGCCTGCATTATACCCAAGAGTGCTTTGAGGTCCTAGATGGTTTGCTAAGTCCAGGGCAGAATGGCGTGAATTCACAAGTGCAGTTTGGATCTTGGGTTGCCACCAGGCTTATAATCTCTCCTGAGCCCTGAAACACTCGGGTACACAGTACAGAAAAGCCCCCACACTCAGCAGGAGTCACAAGCATTTAGCAGGGCTTACTAGCCTTAGCCTAGGGCAGGCAGCCTCCTTCTGTACTAGCTGCATTTGCAGTCAGTCTGGTGAATCAGCACAGCACTCTCTGAACTTGCATTATTAAGACTTTTCCATTATCAAGAACATCACAGCTTCCATCACCCTTGAGAGCAGAGAGATATCTGTACTGCAGGGGGGCTACACATTTAATTTTGTGCTTTTTTACATAGGTGCAGTATCTCTCAGCAAATGAGCAACACCCTAATTTGAAGAGAGAGATGAGGAATATATAAAGCAACTCTGTTAAATTAAAAAGAAGAAAAAAAAGGACACTAAGTACACAAGATAGACTAGCACAACGTAGCTAAAGTACCAACTGCCAAGTCTTGGGCACAATGCAATTCCCAAGTGGGTAACTAGATCTTCGTGTCTTTTACCACTGCATGGTCTATTTTCTGTTCAATGCTTGCAGCTTCCATTAACGTTAATGAGTATGCATATGTGCCTTGAGGGTAAGAACATACTCCCTCTGTGGCTTCAAAACTTGTTTATAAATCCCTCCAAAAATCACATTGTGCTCATTGCTCTGCGCAGAAAGCTATTATAACAGCTATAAGAGTGGCTGCTTTCATTCCTTCCTTCGCCCTTGCCCTCCCTTATCTAAGGGACCAGAAAATAGACCTGGAAAGATGAAGGGCTGCAGGAGGTGGTAGGCAGGAAAGTAACCCAGCTCTGGGAGCAGCAATCTGAAAACTGACAGCTGCAGGGAGGGACAAACTGAAAGATCAGCAAAACCAAAGAAAACCAAACCCCCAAACCACTGAAAAACCACCACCCATCCCTCCACCCCTTGAAAAGCAAAGCCTCTGAAAATCTCTACGCTATTAAATGCTACAGAATAGACCCAACTCTTTTCTGTGTCCTTCCTGCTACAGGTCAGTGGGAACAAGCTGCTTCAGCAACCAAAGGGGCCAAGGACAGCAGAGGGGCTGCTGGGCAGCCCCACAGTGAAGTCAGGCCAGTGCTCTCCTCCAGCCTTTTAACCACTGCAGCAGCAAGGAGGCTGCTGGGATGCAGAGCTGGACAAAGGGAAGGAAGGTCTAGGTTTCTAGTAGAGACTGAATTGCTCTAGTGCTGCTGAAAGCACTGTTATCCATCCCTGTGCCAGCTGGACGTGCAGGGCAGTTCTCTGGAGTCTCGTATGGTAGTTAAAAGCCAGCTCCACCTCACTCTACTGACAACAGGGCATGTGCTTTCTGACGCTGGCTTTGACTTTTCCCTCTATCATTGCCAGCTGCCTTCTCCCAGTGTGCAGTTTCAAGTTAAGCCCCCTCAAGCCTCACATTCCCCAAGAGATACATTACAGTGTACAAAAAAGAATGGGTAATGCAGCACTGAGATCGAGAATCAGATTCAGGTATGTGAAGGAAAACAGACACTGCTTTACACGTGGCTGAATACCAGCTTGCATTATGCCTGTATAGCTAATGTGGACACGAGCTGGAGCTTTCCATGTGTCAGAATGCTGTGCTTAAAATACAGAGCAGGCTGTAGGAAAGAGGAAAATGAGCTAAAAAACATACAGTGCACAACACCCAAACAGTCAGGCCTCTCAGGCACAATGGCACACAGGGGCTGCAGCTGAGCAGCTGGCTGAGGAGCCCATGCCCTGGGAGGATGCTTCGGAGGCTAGACCTCAGAAGGCAGCACACCCCATCTTGGCACAGCCACACAGCCTGACATTTCCCTGTTCACCAACCCACACCCCAGCATTGCAGCAGCATCTCAAGCCACAGTGACAACTGGCCCTCACTAAGAGGGAGCACACTGCAAAAGCCATCCACGTGAGCCCCATGCTTACTGCGTGGGGCTCTGACAAACTTTGCCACAGGATGCTTCTCACCAGACCTGCCCACCCCACTCCCCTGCCACAGCTCCTGCCCAGCAGCCAGGCGGTGCAGAAGCATCTGTGTCTCAAAGATCCATTCCTAAAATATTGCATTCTGCTACATCAGCGCTGGGTTGTCACATCTGGCAGGAGGCCACGCAGATAGCCCAGAAGCCGTAGCATCTTAAACTGCCCACAGCTATACCCACCCGAACTCATCTGTCAGTCGCTTTAAGACTCATTAGGTCTGAATAGGGTGCATGAGTGATATTTCTTCTTTTAGTAGGCACAGATGAAAAGATGTAGGAATAAGACCTGGCTATAAGTAAGGACATGACATGGTTACTGCAGAGGACACTATTTCAAAGTTCAGGTTAAATACATTATTGGCTAAGGTAGGAAATAAAAGGAAACCAGCACTATGCAAAAAACAGCAAAAGTGCTAAATCCCTTCAATCCAAGTTCAGTTTAATGAGAGTAGCAGAAGTTCAAGTTTACAATGCAGAGTCGCCAGTCCAGCTGACAGAAAACTAGATTTATGAGAGAGACCAGCTGGACTGCAACCCCAGTTACAGTTACTGTAATTGTTTTTCTCCAAAGGAAAATTTTCCTTACAAGTTGCCCATGTTTAGACCTGGCTGAGCAACAGAGAGAGGTTTCTACTGCACAGGCTTAGAAAGCAGCAAGAAGAATATCTTCTTCTACACATGACACACAGAAGGAAAACACTAAACAAATTGAATGGGTTCAAGAGGTGGGGATTCCTGCAACCATTTTCGTATCAGACAATTTACCGTGGGCTCTGGCAGGATCAAAATTACAACCATGAATAGCATTTTAAAAATGCTGCTCTGAGTTTTAATTTGCACTTGGGTGCACATGTTTGAAAGTACATGCAAGCACACACAACTTGCATTTTCATGATACATACATGTGTATATTATGCATACAAAAATTGCATTATAACTATTTCATGTTCACATATTTATATAACGTAGTCGTCATCTGTATTACTAAACAGGATTTAAACAAAAAGCTGACTTTCAAAATGCAATTCACTTACAGCTCTTCATTTATGTTTGCACTGCAGTGGATCTGTAAACCTTTCTTGTGGACATGCAGTGTCCACAAAAAACACTGCTTGAGGCTGGTTACATTCACCAATTATACTGTTTTATTAATTCCTTTTTCTGCAAGATTGGGCACTGAAAGCACATCAATTAATTAAACTCCTGTGCTTTCTCAATAAAGAGCCTTTCAGGATCAAGATTAGATATGTCTTCCATGCTGAAATATTATTTAAAATTACCCTTTTCAGTTTACTTTTTGCTTCCAGAGTGCAATGTATGGAGCACAGCTACATTTGTTTGCTGTTCCTACCAGAGTTTGAACACTCTGCAGAAAAGACAACCCACATTTTTAAAAACAACTTTCTAGAAATCTGTCAGAGAGAAGAAATGCATTGGGTGGAAGGCGTTCAGTGGGTGCATATGAGAGGTAGCCAGAAGAGTAAAAAAGGAATATTGAAGCATAAGAAGGAACACAAGCGTGGAAAGACAGCCACAAAATTATAGTCGTTAAGGAGAATGAGGCCTTCAGGCTGGAGAGCACTCTTTCAGGCAGAGCCAAGATAGACTGGGATGAAACAGCCAAACCAAAGCATTATGACACTGCTGCACAATGAGACAGGGTTAATACATGTCATTGCAACTTAAAACAAGATTCTCACACTCCCACAAATTTGGAAGAACACTTATAACAAAAGTGTACAGATCCAGCATGGCTGTTACTGATGCTATTTGTGCTTCAGGAGGAAAAGGTCTTTTAAGCTCATGACCAAATTTCTTCTGCCACTTCTGCAGTAAGGTCAGATTCATATTCAAAACATAATCTAATGTTATGGTAGTTATTATGATGGGATGGATTCAATATTTTGACTTTACCGTGATCAGAAAAAGAACAAATGTTACCATCAGTAACTGCTTTTGTTTGTATAAATTGGATCCTTATCAAAAAGCAAAAAGTAAACATATTTAATAAAAATGAGTGGTGAGGCTGCCCTTGGTTGCCTAGGAAATGTAGCAAATTCCTTTTCAAAGTAGCCACAGGGTCAGAGAATAGACATTATAGTCTGAATTATTCTGCATTGCCATAAAAAAAATGAGCTGGGAACAATTGTGTGACAACTCCTTTGTAGAGATTCCACAATAGTTGGAGAAACAATAAGGTTTTTCATCATTGTTTTCCATAGTTCCTTGAAAAAGCTGTAGCCATTCAGCCTGCAAATACCACATATACACACAAATGTGTGAGACATATGCATACACAAATATTTGGGTACAATACGGACAGCAGTGACTGAAAGTTAAACCTGAGTGTTCTTGGACTTGAGTTTCGAAAGACCTCCCTAAGAGAACAGGAACATTGCTTCTTATGGACTATCTCATCTGAAACCGGAAGACAAGGCTTTACTATTCCTTGAATTCCAAGACTGCTACTAGAATGAGAACTATTAGATAAGGAAAAACTTTACCACTTGCACATAAAAACCAGACTGGCAGAATCAGAGCTTCACAGGTTTCTTTGACCTAGGAACAATTTCAGATACTAAATTTGCCTGGAACTAATTGTAGAGCAACAGTAATAATTTCATATTCTGGGACAAAGCTGGTTTAATGTTTCTATCAATTCAATACTGCAGGTAATTGACTTTCATCTAGTGCTGCTCATCTCTAGATATACTCATGAACGTATGACCACGGTTTTTATATAAGTATTGCTATGCTAGCCAGATGATGACTGTGAAAATTCTTTCATCAAAACAAACTTGTTACCTTGGAGTGCACAGGTGATAACAAAGCCTGTCCTGGTGACAGGAAAGCATTTCAGAAATCCAGCCTGTTCACTCAAACACCGTATCGTACCACCTTTGAGTATATCTCAGACATTAAAATATGATTGGTTACTTCAAAAAAACCTTACAATCTGATCTTACTTTATATCTATCAAACTCTTTGATGAAACCCCTATAAATCTGGCACATATAACACCACATACATACAAACAGGGCAGATACTCTGAACAAACTAAAAAATGATATAGTTCAAGGGTTCTGTCAATTCAAAATCTCCAGGAACTTCATGAGAGTCTAGAAGTGCCCATTGCTACACCACATATAAACCAGCAAATTGAATATAATACAGGTCATATATGAAGTATCACATTGATTCTCAATATTCCATGAAGGTATTTAGTCACACATTGTACGCATTACATTGTATGAATTTTTATGCTAGTGATGGAGTATTACTCATTCATCAGTTCTTTACAGAGATCATGCTATGAATATTCAGCTTTTTATTAGAATAATGATTCCAAGATGCTCTGCAATACTTAGTACTATGGGGTAGTAGTACCATTGTCAGTGAACACTATTACAATACCACGCGTGTCACTCATAACCATCATGTGATGGGACTGATCAAGCTCAACCTGAGCAGAGCGGGAGGAGACAAAGGGGTACTTGGCCTTGGAAACAGAAATGTCAATCAATCTCAACTTTCAAAATCTGTCAGAAGGGCCATGACTACATATTACATCCTTGATGTCAAATATCAGATGGCAGGAGGAGATGAGGGAAAGGAAACAAAACTTTCAGAACCTTCCGTAATAATAGTGCTGAAGAAGACCTGGCTCCATGAGGACACACGCTGCTTAAGGAGTCTGCCATAACTTCTGTGAGATTGGTAAAATACTTGGATGCACTTCAGTTATCATTATCATTATTGCTACTTTAAGGCTGTCAAAGTCTTTTGCTTCTCTGTAAATGAGGAAAAGGGCTGGGGGGTAGATGTAAACCAGACCTCATTTCTAATCATCCTAGAGATATGCCAAGGTCAGCTATACTAAAGAGCACAGTATACTGTGTGACTCAATGCACACTTGCAGGAATATTCATTAAACAAGTTAGAAAACGTTAGAGCCTATCTTACTGCCCTGTCTGCAAAACAAAATCAATTTAGCTTTGATAATTCTGGTTATGCAGACTCAGGAAGAAATAGTGCTAATATATATTAAGGAATTTTTAAAATATTTTTAAATATAATTTTTTTTTTAATACTTCTGGGTAACTTAAAAGCTCCCACCTTTCACCTCAGAGCATATCAGACTGAGAAGTTTGTGCCTTGTATTCTTTTGTATTAAATATAGGAGTTGAGAGACTTTCTGCTATGAGATTTTAAATCTGTCTGTGGCACAAATCTGAATGGTTTCTGTGTAAGGCTTGCTCCAGTAAAATTGTGGTAAACTGCTTTTATTAAGGGAAGCTACTTAATGCTTGGATTTGTCATATTAGTCTGTTCAGTGGGCTTAATGTGATAATGGTCACTGTAGAGGTCAGGCTATGGAAGTAATGCTAGGTGTCATATGCAAAATAACTACCAACAAAAGCATAAATAAATCTACAGTTTCGTTCAGTGTTTGTGTTCAACCTTGCAATTGTAGACACATGTGCCAGCAGTTGAATTACACATTCCTTTGCATCCTGATCACTGATGATTGTTTAAAATCAGATTTCCATAAAAGGGGTTGTAGCATGAATAACAAGTATTTCTGGCCACAACAACAAGTAAAAGGGATGCGCACTAAGAGTACAACATACTGCATGGGATGTCAAAACTGATATGTAACATAGCAGTGGGAAAGACCAGCACTGATCAAACCCATTTGTCCCTAAGGGTTCCTTCTTACAGTTCACACTGTGAAGCAGAGTCATCCTGATCTCTCCTAGCAGGGAGTACAGCAGGTCCTACTGCTGCACAAAATGCATTTCCAGCATGGAAGAAAGGAAGGAGAAGATCCCTGTAGTGTTATCTTATCTTTAGTAGTTCAGAGTAAGGAAGTGTCGTGGTTTAACCCCAGCCAGCAACCAAGCACCACACAGCTTCTTGCTCACTCCCCCTCACCCAGAGGGATGGGGAGGAGAATGGGAAAGGAATGTAAAATTCAAAGGTTGAGATAAGAATAATTTAATAAGGAAAGCAAAAGCCGCACACACAAGAAAAACAAAACAAGGAATTCATTCACTACTTCCCATCAGCAGGCAGGTGTTCAGCCATCTCCAGGAAAGCAGGGCTCCGTCACCAGTAACAGTTACTCAGGAAGACAAATGCCATAATGCTGAATGTCCCTGCCTTCCTCCTCCTTCCCCCAGCTTATGTACTCAACATGATGTCATATGGTATGGAATATCCCTTTGCCTAGCTCAGGTCAGCTCTCCTGGCTGTGTCCCCTCCCAGTTTCCCATGCCCCTCCAGCCCTCTCACTGGAAGGACCCAAGAATCTGAAAAGCCCTTGACTTGGATAAATGTTACCCAGCAACAACCAAAACCATCAGTGTGCCATCAACGTTCTTCTCACACCCAATCCAAAACACAGCACTACACCAACTGCTAAGAAGAAAATCAACCCTATCCCAGCTGAAGCCAGGACAGGAAGCGATACCCTTTTTCAACACATTTGTTTATTTTCTTCTGAATGCTGTATTGTCTGAAATGTAACCGGGAGGAATGGGAAAAGAAAACGTAGACTCATTTGCAAACAGAAAATTGGGCAATGCATTATATCATAGCGGGTACAATTTTTATCATTGGATGATATTTCCTTGTTGTAGAGGTTTAGGGCCATGCAGTATTCTTTGTGGAGGAGTACCCTTTCCAAAGCTGTGGTTTTCACAGTGCTAGTGATATAGTGAGTGGTATCAGCGCAGGTAACATTGTCCTACGTGCCATCTGACAGCAATCTCTTTTCCCCTTCATTTGAAAAAATTCAGCTCATTCCCCAGTATATAACAAGGCCATATAAGTGGTGCAGTCTGTAAGAAATGTCAAAGGTTGGCAATTATCCACTGGTCCAAAATTGAAAGAACAGTGATCTAGCGTATCTGTACTGGCACTGTCCCACAGACAGGGAAACATACAAGTAATTCTTAAAAGCAAGATTATCAGCTGGATAAACTTAACACTAGGTCACCAAAAACCTTTTTTCCAAAGAATTACAGTGTTTACCTTCGGTCCTGTCCGGTAGTTTCCCACTTTTACTTGTTGTTCCAGTGTTGACTGTTTCAGATGAGGTGCTCAGTTTGGTGCTGGGGTCTCGCTTAGGTTTTGGAGGCGGCTGCTTACGAGAGCTGCTACTTTCATCATCAGTTCCTCCAACAGAATGAAGAGACTGGGATCTCACGGTAAAGCCACTGGAGCAAGGATGTGGCAGTCTGTCCTGAGGAGCAGGCATTGTCATAAATCCCATGCGGAAATGTTTCCCCACATAGCTTCCTTCATTTCCTCTCACTACTTCTCCACCTATGCTGTAAGAGAAAACACACACATAAGTAAATGATCCACCTTTGACTCAGTTGTACCTGGAACCAGAGTCTCAGTTCTGCCTGTGATAAGTAGATTGTATTCTTCAATTTGGAAACAAGCAATGCTCTTAAAACAAGATGACTACTAGAATAATCTATTTTTAACATAAATTGCCAACAACTAAAACACAGATATACCACTATGCACTCACTAAAAATTTTAAAAGAAATTGAGAAAAGCTTTTGTTCAGGTTTCATGGCATTGTGACTATAGATTGTATTTAGAACAAATCTCAAGCCTGAGAAGTCAGAACTGAGTTTTAAGGAGGACAAGAGACTGCAAGTAAGGCAAAGAATATTGCTTTATAAATGCAACATTGTGTATTGATCCCCACTCCCCTGCACTTGTCTTTGACTACAGTCACTCAGGTACTTGGGGCTCTTGGGGTCCAATTAATCATTTTGATTCAGATTAAAGAATGGTAAGAGAAAGAAATGCTCTAAAAATTACTTGAATATAGGAAACTGAACATTCAATATCTCATCAAATCCACATGAAGCTGCAACATAAGCAGCATCAGACTAACAAGCGTAGAAGATGAAAAGGCAGTGGGCTGTGGGACACCAGGAAGAAAATAACCTCCAGCCACTCAGAAACACAGGTACAGAAGAAGGAAAGCTCAGCTGAAACAAGTGCTGTCCTACCAAGTAGTACATTGTATTGTGGATGGCAGGACTGAGAACCTGGTATTATTCCTGTATACTCATGCACACTTATCAGTTCTGATAAACAGCTCTTACTAATGCTTATACCGTAAACCTATAGCATATTTCAACTAAGGCAATTCAGTGACTATGCAAAGAAACTCAGCAACACACAGAGATCAACATGGGCCTGTTTGAAAGGTGGTCTGAAATGTTACCACCATGGGCATGTAGAAATGTCAGTATGTGAACTGTGAAGGCACAGAAAGCCCTAATTACCTCCTATTTCCCCGTCACGCAGCATGAAGCTCTAAGCAGGGTCAAGTCTGCTCCTCTGTAAGTTTCCTATTCAAAGTTGCCTTGGGCTGGTGCAGTTTATTTGGTACTGAAACACACCTCCTTCTTTAAAAGACAAGAACATTTTTCAACAGTTCATGTGAAGAGTGAGTAAGGTTTCATTCTTCAGTTATCATTCCCTGATAACTGTCTCCACCTTCTTTGTAGGAAATACTTAAGCTGTATCTAATTGTCCTAAAAGCATCAGACTGGCACCATGCAATGCACAACTTTGTGCATGATAAAACAGAACCTCAGTTTGCTTACTATAGTCCTTGCATTTTTTTATTTCCACTAGTGGAAAGGTCCACTTTCCAAACTGGTAGCAATGGAACAGGTCTAACCAAACGTGCCACACTCCAGGGACACTGACACCTACCTGCACATGGACACACACACGTGCATACATGCATGTCATGCATATGCATATACTGGTCCATGTTCATAATCAAGTTATTACCAAATCCTAATTGGCATCTGTTCCAGAGGGATTTCCAGCCAGAAGGATCAAGAGGTAGAATTCATTAGTTTGAAGATTAATAAAAAACCTGTACCTAATTTAAATGATTAACTATGCCTCTACTAATCTTTCATAAATTGTTCTGAAAATAATATAATCCTCTGACGCTGGACTACAAAAAGGGCCTGTCACATTATTTAAAGAAGATTTCTATCCAAACATGCTGAAGAACGTAGGTGGGGAGTCTGCTTCCTTCCTTAAGTCTATCGGATAAATCACGTTTAGCAAACACAATTTCAGTTCGTCATGTCTCTGACATTAAAATTCTTATCAGGTTACACTATTTAATCAGTACATTTACTTCACTGCTGCATGGACGTGTTTAAACCACACGCTATAAGGCAGTTTCTGTTCTGGATGGACTTGCACAGATTTCACGGAGGGGATAGGTTTCACCCTTTTCCTAGGAATACACGATACTGCGTTTATACGAAGCATGTCGGTTTTGCCAAAGTGCTGCATCTTGTATTCCAGAAATCAAAACTTTCAAAACATAAGTCCAGTGCCTAAAGGAGCTATCTCATTAAATAATTAAATCATGTCCTTTCTTTTTCCTTCCCGGAATTTTTTCATTCTTTACTGAATTCCTTTCAACATCATGGGTGAAAATCTGTTTTACTAGCTTTTGACACTTACTCCAGAATAAACAGCCTATAGCCAGGTCAGAGGGAGGTTGGATATACAGATAGGAACAGACCTTGCTGTTCTGCTTCATGGCTGAAATAAATCTGGTCTTGATATTCTACATCCTCTGCTCAGGAACTAGACAAAACCAGCAGGACACCATTTCCCTCTTGTCAGCCACTTTTAAGAGAGTCCATTTCTCTTTGAGCATAGGAACCAACCTTCAGCTGATGGTAAGGCACTGTAAACTCCAGGCCTAACCTCTAGTCTAGCCTCTAGTTCTAGCTCCTGGACCCCGGTCTCATCACAAAAGGCTGAGGATTGTTACTTGTGCTGGTAGTGATTCCTGAGTGTCAGGCAGCAGGTGTTTCCTAGGACAGCTTGACTAAGTGCAAGTGTAACATTGGGTGGAGTGTCAAGTTCACATCTCGGTAATACAGACTTAAATCCACCGTGGTGCAAAGAGAAAGGAGTCACTCCAGACTCATACCTGAAGCACAAGCACAAAAGCAGGATGGCAGACTTCAAATGTGGCATCCCCTTACCCTCAGGCAGCAGCGTGCTGAAGCTCCACTGGGACTCGTGCAATACAGCTTTGCAATGCACTGTGCTGCTGATGCTACATCATGAAACCAGACAGAATTAAAGGATTTATTTATGTAGTCCTACTGCTTGCAACCACAGGAGTTGGCTGGGGCTGGTATATGTCCCACTACAGCACAACAGGCTGAGAGAGATTTATATGCACCTTGCTGCATAAACGACTACAGAGACAGTGAGGGAAAGTAATTGTGTAGATCTCACTCCATTATTTCTGACAGGAAAGAGCCTGTGCTCCTCATTGTACTGATAATGAGTTCTATCTCATTTCAAAACTGTATTGAGTTGCTGCAAGTATTACACAGTTTATTAATATATATGGAAATACAGGTTTGGATTATTCCTCTGGGAAGTTTCAATTTGAACTTGGCCAGGTTCAACTGATTCTCTGACAAAGAATTATGTACAACGTTCAAATAACCGTTAAAAATGCAAGACATTTGTCTACAAAGAGAGACATGAATTATATGAAAACCAAGTTAATCATACAATCACTCACATTACACACTTACAGCAAAGCTGACTTTGTGCTGAAAATGCACTTGGGCATTTGCCTAGGTCTAGTGACTGACTGTGCAGTGGGTGGAAAAAAGGGCGTTGCAGCGGGGTTGGCTCCAGACACCCTTAAGAAGAGAGTTCTGAAGCAGCTCTTCTTTCAGAGACAGGATGCTACAGAACTTCTCCAGAGCCTACCTAATAAGTCCAATGTAGACCATCGAGTGTTGCCCGATTATATGCTCCCTCCTTGGCTGCACTGAAAGGTAAGCAAGCGAACTTCCCATCCTTCTTCCACGCGGTACTGGAATTGAGTTATTACAACAAACACCAGAAGAGTTGGATCTGCCTTTAATCAGCATTAGTGGATTTCAGCTTTCATTTCTAACATATGAACAAGAGCTCCAAGTGATGGATCTGATGAGTCTTGTTACATCTCCAATACAGGTTTTACTTGTCAGCTGAGATTTCTGAGGTCAGAACTGGCATAAAACCACACCGACCCTGCTGCTCTTACTTGCATTATCAGCCTGCCTGCACATAAACTGTAATCATCGCAGTCCTGGACACATTACAGCTCAGCTTACTGTGCTCTGCCTGCTCTGTTCTAACAAGTAAACACTGGAGCATTGACCAAACTACAGCACAGAATAACTGAATTGTTTATGTGTTTGAAGAACTACAGAAGGAAAAGTCTTTTATATTATTCATTTTATCGCAAGAGGGCAAGTTATAGAGGAAGGAGGACTAAATATTAAAAATGAACACAAAGAGTACTCCAAATGGGCAGAGTACGGACAAGGTCATTTCCACATTGCTTTGCCATGAGTCGTAATGTTCCTATTGACTAGGAATATATTTTCAAGTTGTTAAGAGGTTATTTTTCTTAGTTTTCTAACTTATCACTTTACTGAAAAATACAAGGCAAAGAAAAAGCAACCAGAGACTGCCTGCCTCAGTCGGTGCGGTCTCTTTCATTTGCACTGTTCCGACTTAGCATTGCAAATAACAGTTTTAATTTGCTGTGAAATTTCACTACTTGGTCCAGGCAGAAATTGAATTCATTCATGGAATCACTTCAATTGGAAGAGACCTTTAAGATTATGAAATCCAACCATTAATCTAACACTATCAGGTCCACCACTAAACAATGTTCCTGGAAATTTTCCTGGAATAATTCCTGGAAAACAAATTAATAGTTGTGTGAAAACTTTTGTTTTACTTGGTGTTACTGCTGTAACTATAAACAATGGTGAATAGTAAATCCCTCAGTGCAGTTGTAAAGAGTAGGAGAATGCCTGGGAATATCTAAGTCTCAAAAAGTAAGAATACCCTAGAGCTACATTTGCTTCCCAGCCATCTATCTACCCTTGTTCTCGGTATTCATCCAGAAATTCTCTTGCTGGTTCAGACTTACAATGGATTAATTTCATGCCTCAGGCACCAAGAACCACTTGGTAGTTCTTATCTTTGCACAGTTTCTGTTTTTCCTTCTGTGCTCCTTTACATGAGATTTTATGACTTTTTCTCCCCAAGTTCAAAAGGGGAACTACAGCTGATTGGAAGACTTGACCTCCTAAGCATGAGAAAGGGGCATGTACTCTGTGGGTGACGTGGCATCTTTGAAGGTATTTTGCCATTTCTTTGCTGTGATATACCCCAGTCTGGGACCACAGCAGGTTTGTGTCTACCAACATCCTTCTGAGTTTTGAAATTCCAGACAATCAAGAGAAGGCATTTCAATAGCACCTGCTCACTCCTCCTGCGCTTCAGGAAGACGCAGTCACAGGCACTGGCTTGTTAGCTAGCAGAAACTGAGCTGGGGGTCTCTGTAGGCTCCTGTGCAATAGTGGGGAGAACTATGAAATACAGAGCAAACAATGCATGTGGATGGCCAGTCGTCTTTGCTCTGGGGAGTTAGCTGCAAGCCCACAGAGTGCTACCCTGCCATGATGTGCAGCTAACCCATCAGGGAAGCCGTCTGAGTCACAGACTGAAGAAAAGTCACAGAAAATTAACTGTGATGATGTAGGAAGATTTTTATAAGTCCATCATAAAAAGACTAATCATCAGCAAAAATACAAAAGGAACAAAAATACTTAACTCAAAGATTGCATATGAGCTGGTTTGACTGAGCAAACAGCAGTTCATCCCTTGGTGCATCTACCTTTTTTAGGTTAAGAGAATAGCTACTGTTATTTTAACTACTTCCTTCCTCTTGCAGCAATGAACACCCAGCTCCTCTGTTCATATCAAACGTTCCGAGTATAAAGGGCTGAAATGGTTTTGAAATGTCTATTCCCCATCAGAATAAATTATACACACATATACTAAGGATGACACATTCTACTTTGTATCTGAGAAGCACTTTCAAGATTAGCATAAATTATATTTGTAAATTAGAGGTTGGATGCCAAAAAAACAGAAGATATACTATTTTTATCCCCTTAAACATGATTTCAGCAGACCATGAAATGTAATACTGAAGAAAGAAGGGCAGGATCACAATCATGAATTCAGGAACTGCACTGTAAATAAGGTTTTGCACAAATCTGCACCATTTTTGCTATAGAAATTAAACATACAAACAAATTACATGTCTATTTTTTTAATTATTATTTTTAAAATTACACTTCAGAGGTCTCTCTCCTTGTTTCCCATGAATGTACATACACAATTTTATTCTGCATTACTTTTCTGAAAGACTCCAGATTACTCACAATGATCTTACATCAAGATCCAGAGATAATACTACCATCCTTCTAGGTACAGGCTCAAGTGCGAACAAATCATGACAAAGGTCAAATTAAGAGTCGTTTTGTGCATCTGGAAGAAAACCTAAAGTGAGCAACTGACATGGTTGTGCACATCAGACATCTTGCCTCTGCCATATGCCTCTGCTTTTGAGGTAGATCAGGTGCTGCTTAACAAGTCAGGCCTCTCAGGACACAGAATACATTAAGCCTATAAAATAAAATTTATTCTTTTATCACACCTGTCAAACCCACAGGCCCAGGGTTTGATCCTGCAAACACGTAATGAGCTGACACTCTCTCTTTGTGTACCTGCATTATCACACTGGAATAACTAGGAAGCCTTGCAGAAATTGTTTGTCGCTTGCAAGTCTATTCTAATCAATACCACTTGCAGAGATGTGCCCCCATAGTCCAACACTAGCTTTTTTTCTAGGAGATCATTTCTTCAAGCCAACCTATATAAGTAACAGTACCCTAACAGCATCCTCTGCTGCTGTTGAGAGTCTGGCTCCTGCCATCTGTGACAGGACTGAATCTTGCATGCAGAAGGTTCTCCAGATCAAATAGAACCACCATGTGTTGTAGCTGCACCTTTGGTGAGCAACCAAAAGACACCTGTAATTCCTGTGCATTGCACAACGGATGATAAAAGCAAAACTAACCAAGATTGTCCACAACAGGTTTTCCATAAGATGCCAGATAACCTAATTTCACGTGATGATCTACTATGCTCCACAGCCAGCTATTTTTGTAATGCAAAAGGTTGAAAATGCTAGCAATAGTTGGGGTTTAAGAAACAAAAAAATCAAAAGCGAAACAAACCCAAAACACTTTATAAGAAACATTGATAAATAAAAACTATGTATGCTATTTTTACAACAAATTAACATAAGTTAGCTTGGAAAGGAGTAACCAAGGAGTAAGGACTTTTCTGACCCTCAGAAAACTTAACAAAAGTGTGTTTCATGAGTTTGAATAGAAGTGCAAGTACTACTTCTTCTTTCTACTAGCACTCCTGTCTTTAGTAGGTTGCCTCTTAAATGGGGGACTAACAGCAAGTACATTGGGCTGAACATTCACAACGGCCTGATGCTGCTTACCTCAGAGGACCAACAGTTACTACTGTATCTGGGGCACAGGGTCTCCAGTGCTCCAGCCCCGTGTATGACTGGTGACTAACTGATGCATATGGAAAGCTTTGTAAGTTGTGAATACAGGGGACACTTAACAGGCAGGAGTGAAAAGCGCTCTGCTTTTATATGACTACAGACATTTTTAATTTTGCATGGGAGATGCACAGCTAAAAGCCAGTAAATGAAAGCTCATATGTTCAGAGTCACCTAGAATTAGACATCAGCCATATGCAATGTTTAAACTGAGTGCAAATGCATGTTCACGTTAATGGAGTGGGATCTTGCATCCTGTCAAAAATGGGTGGAGCTAGAATAAGGCTGTGTTTTTGTCACATTCAGTGGAAGATCACACGGCGCAGACTCCACTATGCTCAAGTAACTGTGACTAAGTAAATATTTCAATGAGATATGGGATATACCTTACATAAAATATAAAATAATTTTTGTGGATTTTTGCAATGAAATGTTGCTTTGGTTTTGAGTGGAACAGTTCTAATGGAAAGAAAATATGTGAAAAGTAAAAAAAAAGCCTTTTTGTGAATCAGATGCTGAGAAAAGTTTAAATCCAGACAAATGAATGAAATGTTTCGACACTCCAAAAGTAGCAATTTGTAAACCAAGTGCACTGTGCCTGCTGAGATATTACACTGTGTCTAACCTTTCCAGGTTCGGTCTTATTTCAAACAGTGATTATACAGATGCTCTTCGAGTCCCTCAAGCAAACATGACTACTTTCCTTTTAAAATCCATACACAAATACAAGGAAATTAAGGTTTAAATAAATGCTTTCTATGGCCTCCCACCCCAAAGAAAAAGGAATTAAATCCTGACCTGGCAGCAAATAGGAAGAACAACATTTGTTTCTGGAGGAAAACCCCCCACAAATTTCACTTCAGCATGATCAGCAAAATGTACAGGGGTTTTTTGTTGTTGTTGTTGTTCAAATAATGACCTGAAACTCCAGTTATTCACGTAATTCTGCTGATAATATTGTAATTAATAACTCTCAGTCTAGAATATACTCCCTGGGCTGGTTTGTCTCTCTGTTTTCTTTTATAAAAGCCATGTGAGTAGATAAAAAGGGAGAGGCACTACCTGGTATACAGAGCTGGGGGGGAGGTCTCAGTAGCACAGTCACAGCAGGAATGAGACAGGGATGCAGGCTCCACTGAAGGGCCAATTTTATGCAAATGTTTTTATTTTGGCAGCTCCAGATCTACTATATTCATATAGGGCAATTTTGATTCCAGACATCTCAGCACATGGCAAAGCTCATGGATTTGCATTCTCTATATCCAAATATTCCAGGTACAATTTTAGGTACTGTTTTCGTAGATATTCAGGGCCAGTTTGTAGTTACTAAAAACACACCTACACATTAGTAATTTAAATGGGAATAAATTCATTTTAATCTAAGAATTCTATTTTTAATTGTTTATTTAAGGGGAATGCACAGTGCAATTTCCTACAAAACAGCACAAGGCTCACTTCGGTATTTTCCCCACGTACAATGTTTCTGTATGCTGAACTGGTCTTCACACAGGAAACAAAAAAATTTAACTTACTTCAGCTTACCCTACCCTAGCTACATAAATCTCTGCTGCATACATCACCTTACTGTCACAGATGCTGGAACTCATACACATCTTCACCAGAGGATCCTTTTTTGCATTGAAACAGTGCTGCTGGAGTCCATTGCCTTGACTTCACAGCTAGCATTACTAACCTTGTGCTACGAAGCATACATGTTATCATCTCTCTGTTCCTTCTGATTTCTGGAGAGAAGGTTTCAGCTCATTTGTCAGTCACCACTTTGTGATTTAACTGGACAGCACGAGTATCTGTCTGTGCCTCACAAAATGAAACAAAACCTCCAAAACCTAATTGAAACATTTTTCACAGGTGTGATAATCCCAGAAAACAAGAAAGGGAATCACTCCACACAGACACACTGGTCTCTCTCTTTTTCTTCCCTGGACAGTCTCAATTTGCTAAATAAAACTACATGAAATCCTGTACATCAGTACTGACAGCTCTCAGTGTCAAAGCCTGGAGAGGCTGGTTCACTAAGATATAAAATTGCTTCGAAAATATCTCTGCTTATACACTTCCAGCAAAGTGGTCTTTATTGCCACAACAGAATATTAATGTACTTCATACCTAAACTAAGAAATAATATAAAACAACTCCTTGCCTGTCTTGATGGGTTAGTTTCCTCACCAGGTTGTCAGAAGCTGGTTATTTGTTCAGAGAAATAAGCACAAAACGGACATTATGTTTTCAGAAATGCAGTTGATTTACTATTGCATGTCAAAGCATGTGAAAAACAAGTGTAATGGCCATATAGGTGGTTAAGACATAGTGATTTCAATCAGGACACTGAAAGAGAAAAGAGACTAGCCAGCAAAAATATAGCTTGCCCCAAGCACGCATGTACCCAGAGTACCCCTGAACCAATTCCACACTTAGGTCTCCCAATACACTCATTGCATGTCCATGTATTCCCTTTAGAAATCAAGGTGAATTGTCTAAATGCAAAGTACAGAAATTCTTTTCTCTTCTGAATTCACGCACAGAGCTAATGGGCCAGATCCAGTAATTCTAGCAGACTACTAAAAAGTCTCTCCCTATATGGGAATTTAACACCAGAGACAACTTAGCAATTAAAGCTGCTAATAAACTGCCAAAGTTGCCAAAAATCAGCACATGCTGATTTTCATCACTCTCAGAATTACTTTTACAAATGGGGATGTTCAGCTAATTATTATTTTTTTGTCACTGTTGTGTTGTCATTTATTTTTATTGCAGGGGTAGCTTTTTGCCAAATGGTTGAGCAAAAACCACGTCCGCAATCTCTGACACCAAAGGAAGGTAGTGCTTAAATGCTCCTTTAGTAACATTGTCCAAAGGATCATCACTACAGCCTAGGAAGCTGCAGTGAAATGAAAGTTTGCTAAATCAACAATAAGTAGGTTTTCCAAATTGTGAAAATCTGTGTGAGGATTTGTTTAGGCAATTAAAACATTAAAACAAAAAGTAAACACCCTTGTAACCTGCATTCAATGTTATAATGGTAAATTAAGAGGGGAACATACTCGTTTAGTTCCCTGCATGACAGGTGATCAGCTCAGTGCTGTTCATATGAAAAATGTGTAAACTCTCTCTGCTCCTCAGGCAGCCCTTTGGAGCTGTCAGTCATTGAGTGGCATGTTCCAAGTATTATCTGAGCTTGCAAGAAATAGTGCTTCCTGCGCACTGAGATGGTGAGCTGTGGCAACCAGGGTCATACAAAGTCTGGACCTCATTTTACAAAAAGATGACAAACCAAAAAAATAATGTGTTGCTGCTTTGCACCAAGAATTACTATTAAAATCTGTAAAGCTGCTAGTGGTAAATTTCAGTGTATGTACATTTCTAGGTCACTTAAGCCCATTTGAAAGGTCTTCTATATAGAAACCATAACTCTGACATAATATGAACAGCTTTTCCATCTTCCAATGTTACAGTGCAGGCAGCAGTCTACTTTAAAATAACTGAAGCCATTAAGGGGATCAGAGACACCTTGTATGTATCCATCAAGTACTGCAGCCCCAATCAGCTAGTTGACAGACTAAGCAGCACAAACGGATATCTGTATGTCTTTAGCAAGAGCAATTCAACTTTGCTCTTTAAAAAAAGAAAAACAACAAAAAACAAACAACAAAAAACCAACAAGAAAATACTGTGGTTCTCTGCTCCAGAATACAGGCTGCCCCTTTCCTTGCTCTGCTGCCCAGTGCCCACAATGGACACAGAAGCCTGCTCCTGTGTCCACAACGGACTGGCTACACCAGCACTCCAAGTTTCGTAATGCTAAGCTAAAAAAAAAAAATCCTTCAAGATGGTCTCATGATAAAAAGCTTAAATCACAGCAGCCTCAACCCAAACAATTTGGGGCCATTATTTCTAGTACTGGATCAGGCAGATCAGATACCTATAGAGAGATCATGACATCATCTCTTTTACTAACTGCAGTAAAGGGCTACTGAGTTCTAGGAAGGATGAACCACACTGGACTTTGCACACACACTTCTTGAATTTGCCTGGGAAATTACTTTCTAGGCTACCTACAATGGCATGCAAAAATGTTAACATTTCTGGTGATGACCAGCTCATTATTCTGATCTCTAGAATCTCGATATTCTATTTTTTACTCAATAAAGAGTGAGAGATAACAATTGGTAAATAAAGCCTATCAGCACCTAGTTAATTAGCCAGTGGATGCATTGCTTTACAACAAAAGGAGATTAGAGGTAAGAAAGACAGAAGCAGCACAAATACATTATTGCAGCTCTAATAAGCACCTTCTAGAATACATACAGAGGTAAAGGGAGAAACCAGCATATTTCCCATTGGGGGTTTTGAGTTATATGGTTACCTGTGGTCTTGTTTTCAATTTTTGATTTATACCCACAAGTAACAACACACTCTTAAAATGAAAGCCAAGCCTCCTCTGTAATCCTGCTGTTGGATTCTGAAAGGGAAAACTAAACGTAATCTAAGGATTGTGAGAGACTACTAGAGAAAAAAACTTGTGAAATCAAAACTATGGTGTTTTGAAGATGACTGTGAATGATCCGAGCTGAAGTTTTTAATCCATCCTCTGATATTAAAAGGGAGATCATATTTCACAGGCGTGTCCAGTAAAACCTTTAGGACAGCTTTGATTTAAGGCTCAGATCAACTTCAAGAGGGTTCATGAAAGAATAGTATCAAGGAAAGAAAATATCTCCCAAGGAGAGATTCCCTACTGTGGAAGTAACAAAACTGGCTTGTCTACTAGATGCCAGCATCTATAATTCTTGAAATGCAGACAAAACTAAATGCAAATTATAATATTTCATAATACAGAAGAGTTATTTATGCATATGCTTATTAATCTGTGTTTATTGCCCTTCAAGCTGAAGAGAGAAACAATTAGATCCCTTTTTAGCAGTAGTAGTACGGGGCATGTAGATATATAACTTTGATTTACAGAGTATGACAGGCAATCAATGTGCACCAGAGAAAGCCCATATCAGCAAAGAGACATGTCAAAGCTGCATTTGAATTTTCTTTTTTAGGACTGAACAGATGAGTGTTTCCTTCATGTTCTGAACACAATGGGATTGGGAAATAACCTGAATTTCAGGCTAGGAGAAAATGGATTGCTTCAAATTATAGGAAAAGTGAACAGTACTGATTTTATTCTCACTTAGCGTTTACCAGAAAAAGGAAAGCCAGACATATCCGTAAGTGTATTATTAGACCTTTTTACTTGCATACACCACAAGTAGTACAGGATTGACAGTTAGAAATCAACTCTTTTCCCACATTTTTCACTCTCATGACATAAACATTAAATATGGCTGATGAACTGAAAAGAAAACAGAAAGTCTATGGAATTTATTATATTTCTTTATGTTATTAAACAGAAACAGATCCAGGAAATGAAAGACCAAATTCCTATATTAATACTGATGTATTAATTAAGAGCAGTTAAAGATCCCATTTAAAAGACATCGATAATACTTCCATGAAAGATTTACAGCAGTTGTCAGAATATAAACCAACTACTTATTTCAGCTGGGAAGCATCTGATTGCAAAGTCATGAAGATCTCAGAGGCAGGGTTGTAGGAAGAAAACAACTAAGCTGTAACACACATCT
Source organism: Falco rusticolus (assembly GCF_015220075.1). Classification (NCBI taxonomy): domain Eukaryota; kingdom Metazoa; phylum Chordata; class Aves; order Falconiformes; family Falconidae; genus Falco; species Falco rusticolus. The sequence goes on along the minus strand of NC_051199.1, from coordinate 11,211,525 downwards.
TGCTTTTGAAACCAGAGGGTCAAATTCAGCATAATGTCTCAAGTTTGAAAAAAAACACTACAAACCTGAGAAACCTGAGCAGGACTACACTGCCCAGTTGCTGCTGTCCCATTATCACAGACTGTCACATCACATCCTTTGCCAAAGCCAGGCTTGGACCCTTCCCAACTAATACTTTATGTGCTTTGTCAGGACTACAAGGGTAGACCCGGGTATCAACAAACGGTACTGTTTTCCATAAAAATAAACAGATGTCAGCTTTTTTCCTTACAATTCAAGTCACTCACTGTGACTACAGTGTATATGAATAGCTGGCCAAATGACTAAGGCTGTCCCTGGAGAGGAGCCTCTGTGCCTTGCTGCATCTTGTGGCTCAGCAAGGAGAAGTGTGAGTCAGATGGGTCTTCTGAGCCACTTGGTCACCTCAAGGCTGTTCATCTGTCCTGCCTTTTAACTGCAAAGTGCAAGGTAATTGAGAGATTGTGGAGACTAAATTACCCACAAAACTAACTTCTTGAGATTCAAGCTTCCCAAAATTTTCTTTAGAGACAGAATTATACACACATGTATATAAATAAATAAAATTTACATATCTTATGCAGAAAGTTTCAGTTTCAGAGTGTGATTTTCCAATGACAGTGCTCCATTACATGATTTAATAATTCTATCACTATTCTTTGGAATCAATAATGACCATTGTTGATCCTTCTTGTTTTGCTGCATTTCCTATTTTTTTGTTAGCTTCCATTCCTAATGCGTTTTATTATTATTATGGTCTTTACCAAGTCTGTCTGTTACCTGCTCATTAGAACTTCTGTGGCAGAAAATGTTCCTGCAAAAAACTAATTCTAGTACCTTTCAAATTATTTTCAGGCTGAGTGAGTTTATAAGCTTAGATTATTATTATTATTATGGTGAGCTTGCAGTGATATGTTTGATAGACTTTGAATCTTGTTGTATTAAGGCAAAGGCAAATTCATCCATATACAGTTTTAACTTTATACTTGAAAGGCTGAACAAAAAAATAAGTAACACTAGATCCTCAAAGAGGTTTGCCTCCACTGCGGTTCAAAGTGACTAGAGGTCAATGGGCAAAACAACTTAGAGAGTTACTTTGTTAAACATATGAGAAGGATATATGGAAACCAGTGATACAAGCTTGTTCTGATGACTCTTACAATGGAAACACCCTTTGGAATTCTCCAAAGCAACGTTAAAATTTCCAAGAGCAGGTGTACAAGTGGTCTTAGTTAATATTGGTAATAAAACCACTGAGTAGCTCAGTGACTTGAACCTATAGCAAGCTCCAGCAACACAGAGGTTTTATATGCAATTTGAGGGCTGAGTTCCCTACAGAATGATTCCAGGGTTCTTATTCCACTGCTGCTATGACTATAAATATGACTATAAAATATTAGCAATGTTAAATAAAGTACAAGAGATTACATGAGGAACACCTTCCATCAGTTAACACCTGAGCCTCCAAGCTATCAAAACAGGTGTCTAAGTTTTTTAAAAAATCCTATTACATTTATTTACTAACACCTAAACAAACAAACAAAAAACCCCAAGAAAAACAACAAACAAAACCACAAAAAAAACCCACAAAAAAAAACCCAAAGAAAAAAGCTCTGAGAGTTTAAATAATCATAGCTGAAATGTTTACAGCATGCATATTTCCCCTGATTTGTTATTAAAAACAGCAGCAAAAAGATGACTGTGATTTTGCAAGGGCATGAAAAAATTAAGCAATGTCTCACCTATGACTTTCAACTAAATTTTAAGTACTGTGAGGCTTTTAATATAAATGGCCATTTTATTGCTAGCATTACAGATGTAGTCATCCTGATCTCCAAAAACGCCTGCCACTTTCTGGGCAGTTGTGTGAAATGTGTATACATTATTAACCACAGGACAGGTCATCTCAGACACAGAGCAATTACAGGCTATTGCAGAACCATGTGTTCTCTTTGGGTACCAAACTTTAAGGCCACAGGCCAACAGAGGCTCAGGATTGAGAGAAGCAGACTCAGCCACTGGCCAGCTACCCCTACCAGAACAACGTGGCCTCAACATCCACATCCTCCTTCCCCTTTCCCTACATTTATTTCATCTATACCATCTCCTGAGCCAGAGGCAGTGGGCATGTGTCCAGCAGGCAGCCTTGGCCCCCACGAGGCTCTTGTCTCCCCAAGAGCCGTAACAGCTCAGAAACACCGTCAGGCTAGCAAACCTGTACAGAGGGAGCTTGCCTTAACCCTAGTCATGCCTTAACGAGAAGATCATCTGCCTTATTACAAAAGGCATCAAATAGAACCAAGTATTTAGGAGTCAATGTCATGAGAGGGAAAACTGCTACTAAGTATTAACTTATCACTAGGTACCAACCAATTTCACAGAACACTAGCATCTCGTTAGGTTTAGGAATATAAACTGTCATCTGTTCAGTCCATTTATAAAATGTGGGAAAGCAGCAGGAAGCCTAAAGATTCATGAGGGCTTCCTGGAGAGAAACATCCACCGCTCTCTTTCTCATTTCTCTCAGCCTTTGATTTTAACCACATCTTTTCACAGCCCTTTTTCCCCCTTTCTGTATGCCCCTGTACTGCAGGACCACCAATCACCCTGTGCACTCTATGTTATGCACTGAGGGAACTTCTGTGCAAATGTCTAGCACCACTACGGTTCTGATGTTTTACAACAGTTGATCTTAATCTGGGAACAAGGGAAAAGGGGAACATGAGGAGCGCTGGGGAAAGTAAGGGCCACCCTTAAGTCTACACAGATAGATGCAGTTTGCTTTGGCAAAGAGGAGCTAGGCCTACAGATGTTGCTGCATGGCAGGACGATGGCAAGGACTTCAGAAGACCTGCTGAGAAAGTGAGGTCCAGTCTGTACAGCTGTCTTGTATAGTTATATAGTCTCATAGACTTACAGTACCTGAGCATCTCCCAATCATTTACTTATCTCTGTGGGATAACTACTGTTGCCCTGTTTCAAAGGCTGACAGATGATGCAGAACATACAGCTGAGCAAAAGCCTGAATACACATTCCATAACTCCCAAGCAGCAATCTCAAACTCAGAACCACCCTTCCTCTCTGTCACACTTCTGCTTTTCTCTGTGGTTAGAATTTCACCACTGAAATACACACAAATACTGGTCTGAATGCAGTGCAGCATGCCAGAAGACAGCCCCAGAGCCTTCAGAAGGGTGCATCACAAGCCATCACGGATCACTGTAATTCAGGACAATATTGTTGACACTATAAAGACCCCTCAACTCACTCTCTTTTGACACAATTGACAATGGCAGTCTCTCAGGAGAAGGCCAAGCCTTCTGGCCTGAGAGCACAGAAAGGGTTTGCAGTGAGGCCTCAGCCCTGGAAAGCAAGGGCAGAATGTGCTTTTGGCTTATCTACAGCTGTCATCTCGTTCTTTCCCATGTTGCTTTCCAAAGTTCCCCAGCACATTGGCAGGAGAAGAAAAAGTCTGATGATATGTAAAGTACAAGATATATACATAAAGGATAAAATAAATTCTCATGTCATCAATATGATACAGCCCTTAGCCAGCAACCTGTGAACAGATTCAACTATTTGGGCAATCCGCTCCTGACAAAAGATGTGACAGAAATGCAAGAGTGTGTCCAGTAAACGTGGTGAAGTGCCAAAGCTGAGGGGACCAGTAACACCTGGAGTAAAACAGAGACAGGTTATTTTGACTTTCAGAAGGCAGATAAGCAGGAAGAAGAGGAAGATGAGAAAGAAAGGGGGAAGTCTGGCCCTGAGCATGCTAAGATGCTTCATGGATGGATGCATATTTGCTGCACTGCAGATACACTTACACATAATAAACCTGAATTCATTAATACTAAATATTTACGCTCAGCTTGTAACTGGTCCAAAAAAGCAATTATGATACATCATGTTGACGGAGAGTATAAAGCCATTAAAACTTGGATCATTCACACAATATACTGTGTCAATGCACAGTTAACAGTAACATCCCTAGTACAGTACATTTAAATGGGGACAGTCCAATGCTTTCTAATAAAGCAATGCAAAATTTATGTTTTGCTGTGACACCTATACTGCAATGAGATCTCTTCAACTGCAAATATACTACAGTGAAAGCCATGAATATAATTTCAGTTGCCCATTAAATTTAGCACAGTTTATCTGGTAAACTCAGAGGGAGCTCTTGGGACTGTACTTTGGTTGCAATATTTTTCCAGCAGCCCAACATGTTATATGTGTCATTCACGAAGGACTTAAAACATAGAGATGAGCTGGTAGCAACAGCACCTTTAGCCTCATGCTGGCAGGTGAAGCCATACAAGGAGAGACTCTGCAGTACCCATCATCAGCCTGTTTCCAGTCCACTTGAATCTCTTGGAGAAAGAAATAAACAACAGTCATTCCTTGGTTGGAAAAGAAGAGCAGAGCTGTCAAAAGTCAGACCTCAGGATGTGACAGTCACATTCTGTTCTCTCTCTCACAAATAACAGTCTCAAGAGGTTAACCACGTGGTCTTTTCAAAAGTAACATGTTCCCTGCAGAAGACATTGTCCATAGAAGTGTTACTGTATATGGCTTCCAGCTCTTGTAACCCACTGGTCTTGGAATACAAGTCTGGTGAAGCAGAGGTAGTAAAGGGTTTTGAAATTACCAATAGCTACTTAAAAAATACGTGACCTAAAAGCAGTCCAAATACACTGCAGGGAAATTGAAACACAAGCTGATGACAGACATACTTTATGGGAAGTTGCTGTCCAGTTTGGCACTGAGAATACATTACTACAACAACATGACTTACACAAGTCATGGGTGTCCCCTCATTCCATTTACTCTTCTCTTTGGATAACCCTGTACATAAACACATGGTGCCACTGGTAAAACATCAGCTGCCAAGATAAATGGTAAAAAAACATAGTATTAAATCAGCCATTTTAAGGGCCCAGATCCAAAGACACTAATCCTTTCATCAGGATTCAAACTGGCAATATTCCATATAGGAGAACATTTGTTCTCTCTCTGGACTGAATATAAAACCCATCTGTTGAAGAGAGCAAACTCTCTTCTACTCTCAACTCCACTACTGAGTAAAGGCATAAAACATTTGCCTTCTGTTTGCCTTCAGAATCACCAAAGTGACCACAATTACAATGGTAATCCAATGACACTGTTTGGGTAGATGTTGTAATCCTCTGGTCCAACTCAGATATAAGATTTTGTGTTGTATTTCCTAAAGCCCATTGATGGTAGAGGTATGCGACACGTTTCACCTACACCAGAATCAAATATACTTACCTACTGTGTTTTGAAACATGCCCACCTTTGCACATGACTTGATGAGAGCCTTGAGTATACAAACAAGCCCAAAGTTTGTATTTAGATCTGCTGACGCAGCTCTCATAGCTGGCACAGCAATGGTATACTTCAAAATTTCCCATTGTTTGGAGTAGGGAAATCATGCCAGTGTTTTAGATACAACTGCTAACTTTTTTGTGGTGACCTTCATTCCCTTGAAAAACTCATCTACAGCAAGCAGCTTTCCAAAACAAAAATTGCCATTCTGATATTGAAAGATGATCTGGTGATTTAAGTTGAACAACATTTAAAATGAGTTGGAACTACTTTAGAAGATTCAGTCTATGAGCATTTCCTTGAATTCCAGTTTTCCCATTTTGTTCATTTTTGAGGCTGAGCCTGAGAACTTATATCCATGCTTAGATCAAATTGTACGTTGCTACTTTGGGCAACCCACTGTAAATGTCATTGTATGTATAAGTCAATAAAGATGTCTTATGTATTTCTCTGCTTGATTCCTATGCACTAGGATGTTTACAAGATGACTGATTTACTAAAATAAATCATTATTTTTTTGTGATAGGAATAAAAGTCTGATTGTTAACTTGGGACATTCTATTTCACCCTAAAAACACGGGACAGGAGTGTGATACTACCACTGAGAATAAACAAGAAGCAGCAGTATTTCAATGATCCAAACAAAAATCCCAGTTCCAGTTTACTTAAATGCAGAAGGTCCACAGAAGTGTTAAATGAAATGTTAAAATTTGCATCTACATTCTCTCCCAGGTAGTTTATTTAATTACTATAAAGAAATTCCTCCAATTCTCTGTTGGCCACCTTATGTAATAAATGAAGAACCTCATCCTGTGGATTCCTATATGTATAAGCAGAGTATTTTCAAGGCCAAGTCTTTTCTACTAGTATGTGTTTATGCATCTTATAATGTGTGAAATATGGTTCAGGCAACTCAGTCTGAAAACAAATTCATTTTTGCTATACATACTTGCCATGTTGAGATGGAAAATTTTTGGATAACAAGCATGTTTTAAACATAGTTTTCTCTAGCTTAAAAATAAAACCAAGGCTTGATAAGCTGTTTCAGCAACTTCTGTAGGAGAAAACTACTTCCTAGAAGCATGATATAAAATATTACTTAACAGAAACTATCAAGGAACTCTCTGTTTTCCCAATGCTTTATAAAGCACTTTTGTGCACAATACCTAAAAAGAAGTACTTACTATTATCATGAACTGGTAGAACTCATGGCCTTAGGATATAGTGTAAAAAGCACCAAAATCCACAGCCCTTATAATTTTCTGTTCATCAGTTTCACCTCAGAGAAAAGTCATGGAAATACGTTAGAAGAATGTTTTCTGTTTCCAAAGTCAAGTGATCCCTGCCTTTTCAGGTATTCCTCATGTTGCTGTGTAGATGCGGTTACCTTGTCAACAAAGTATCATAACATTTCTTCAAAATACTTAAAAATACTTTCTAGGTGTGTTCTTTTAGGATAGATTAAAGCATAATAAGAATTCCAGTGTCTTGGAAAGATTATAAATAGCTTAAACCTGCCTAAATATTGATTTAAGTGCTAGAACAAAATAACTCTCTTGAGTAACCCTGAAAAAGGATTTAAAATACTTACTAAACACGTACAATCTACTGGGTAAACATGACTGTGGAGAAACCATTTCAGTCTCTCAAACAAAACTTTACATATTTTATAACTTTACAGGGAAAACTTTCAAAAGTTCGGTAGTTTATTACATATTTATCTTTAAACTATACTAGGGATCCAATTTGAACTTACATCATGTGAGATCGAATTAAGATTGCTGTCGTTTCCCAAGCTTGTACTGTGTTTGTCCTGGATCTGAGCACCAGGAATGTGAGCACCTTGCACCAATGATGTATTTTTACCTCCAAGTTCAACAGCTCTAGGATTTTAGTCTCTGAATTAAGACTGAACTTTGACTTCTTCTGTGGGCTTTCCTTGCTACTCTTTTTCAGGGCACAGACTTACCAATGAAATATTTCCTCATCAGTGGAAAGAAACCGGGGAATAATAACGTTCCTGGTAACATTGGCTAAACATGTACGAGCAGGCTGTGCCTTCAGATCAGACCTGCCTGCAAGTGCAGGCTACCAATAAGCTGTAAGCGAGACCTAGGTCACTGGGTTTTAAAGGCTTCTGTCTCTGCAAAGGGATGCTGAGAGGATCCTTACACTTTTTACTCACTCGACTAGAAAAATAATTTTGCTTTATAATTAGAAGAAATAACTGCTCTAGGTGAACCTGCTTTAGCAGTGGGGTTGAATTAGATTATCTCCAGAGGTCCCTTCCAACGCCAACCATTCTGTGATTTTGTGAAATACATTTGGATCTATGAACAGTCACCAATTTTCTTGGATGCAGCAATGCATGCTTTGAGCCTTGTCTTCTGCCCAGTCTGAAGTCCTTATGCAGCCCAGACATTTTGTAAGAAAATCACAGGGGTGGGGAGATGACCCACTTCATGAGATGAGCCACCTCTTAAAATAGGAGTTCCTGTTAGGAGACCAGGACTTCCCAAGTTCTTTCTCCTTTAAACCAACCTCCAGGGGAATGATGTGCCTAATTACTGACTTTTCATACACTAGAACAATTCCCTGTCCTTCATGAAGTATCTCTTACTGACCAGCACATAACCCAGGTAATTAGGTAGATTCCTAGATGGCAAATACCCAAGATCAGTCTTTAATCTCAAGGGAAAGAATAGTGACAGAGCTTTTAAAAGATTTCCAGGTAATTCACGCAGACATTACATCCCTCATTACAGTCATCTTAAATGCAGCCGAACTGACTGAGTTGAAGTTTCTAGAATGAAATGAGATACAACCTAAAGCATGCTGAACAGCCCTTTCCTAGGCATCTCTCCTGTTTTCTACTCAGTCTCCTCAGGCAGGTGATAAATGCAGTCTCTCCATTTACTGGATCATATTTTATCAAACACAAATGTATGCGTCACCATACATCTGTGCACTTTCTAGACGGCCTCTCCAAATTGTGCTAATGGGGCTGCAGCAGGACAGAACTAGGCTCAAGTCCCCATGAAGCAGAACTGAGGACAGCAAGAGAAGCTGGCACAGGGGAACAGTTTAATCTGGGTATTTTCAGGACCTATATGGAAAAGAAATGATCCATTTATTTAGAGGACCTCTCTAATTTATTCTCAGCTAAACAGCAAAACAGTTTCTGCTCTTACCTGACCTAAGAGATCCTGGGGTGAGCAAATCCCCAAGTAAGCATTTAAGGAAATTCACCCTGATGGAAATTCACTGAGGATTGGTTCCAACTTGGCTCAATTTAGGGCTAAACATTAGAGAATGTTCCCAGACAGCAAGATTCAAAGTGTGATGGTCATACCAGAAACCTAATATGCTGCACTGCTAAATCAACCCAGTTGAAGTCACTATTATTTCTTTTCTACTGTGATTGCCCTTAAAGGTCCCACATGGGGACCCAAAACTCATCCTACAGACCATGAAAAAGCAAGTCATGAACCCAGGAAACCAGCTACTGATAACACCTGAATTCTGAATTAAAAATCCTCAAAATAAATCGTTTATAAATTATAACAACTCAAGAATTAGCTATAGAATTATCCAAACAGTTATAACAAAATTATAAATATATCAATAACAAAATAAGCCCCCCTTAAGCAATTTATAAAGGAGAAAAATAACATGTCAATTATTTGCTGTTAAAAAATGTCTTCTATTTTAGCTTCTACTTATGTAGCTGCAAAAATAAACAGTTTACAACCATGTTGCTTTGGCATAACTGCATTTGAATTTAACTCTTTACAAAAAACCAGATGATTTTTAACATTCAGTTTCGTTTCAGAAAAACAAAGAATATATACTTTTTTAATCTTTATGCTTATAAAGTACAGGCCATGGACCTTAGAGAGAATAGGTTATAGCATATAACATCTAGACTGGAGGACGTGCAGAAGTGCCTTTGGAGGTCCTAGGCAGATCACCAGGAATCAGTGAGACACAACACAGGATTAAAAAATTCCACCTTAACAAGGATGAGATCCCGCAAGCTCAATAAACATGAGGTTCAGATACAAATATAAACATTTTCTCAATTATGAAGACACAGACTAAACCACTAAATCCAAACCTATTTCACATCTGGTTAAGTTTAGGGTTCCAATTTGGGCCCAACCACAAAAAGGTTATTCTAGAAAACTCTTGAGAAAGAAGTGCAAAACTGAGGCAGTATTATAGGATTGAGTGTTCTGATGAACAAGGAGATTGAGAAAATGGAGACTGGGAACAGCGGAAGAATTACACTGAGAAGTAGCTGAGCTTCACTTAAGAAAAAAAGACATATAATTGATTTCAAAGGGAAAGAGACAGAATGATAAAATGAACTATGTGGGGAAACCTCAGAGGCCCTGAATAACTTTTGACACGTATGATGCAGTATCACTTGTCATGCAGATCAACTCTAATACTTTAGCCATACAAATAGAAAAATTCCATCTAATATAAAAAGGAGTCAATTAATTATCTACACATATTTGTATGTAAAATAGATGAGTGTGTGGTAATTTTTCAGAGTATGGTCACATCTATACTTCAAATTACATAACTGCTAAAATTTCCATGCTTTAGATATGCAGTAGGAAACATGTGGGCTGATTTCACTTAATCAAATAATTTAAAGTTTGAACTGCTTTCTTATTTAGCTAACAGCATATAATAATCATAAGAACAAGCCATAAAGTTATCATCTTATTTGCATGAATACTGTACTAGAGTCAGTGAAAGCATTCCAGATTTACACAGTCATTGGAAGGAAGATCAAGTCCACAGTGTATAAACATTAAAGAGACCTTAATTAGGATCAAGTATTTTTGACAATTTTATTTCTAGCTAATTAGCACCGATGTTTTAGTACTGGGACCTGACTGCACTGTATTCTGCAATAAAGAATGATTCATATCTACATGCAAATAAATAATTCAGCAAAGAAAGATGCATAGATGTGCTTTTGTTTATAGTGCTGTCACAATGAAATACTTGGGGAAAAATGTTAATAATCATACACTTTTAACAGGTTGAGACTAGACTAAGTGCTATTTACAGGGAGTCAGAAACCACCTTGCAGACTCAGGATAATTAGTCACCGGAGCAGGCGTCTTGCAATTTGGCATGTAAGGGCCAATTTCTGGTGTGTCTACACACTCCCCCATCTGTAACAAGAGGATGGTTCTCCATGTACAACTGGGAGACTGCAGCTACAACAGTATCATTAAGTAACATCTTGGGTGGCTTCTTTTCTCTAGACCTTACAGGGACTGTGGAGTCTGGGGGGCTGCTGGCTGTAAGGGGGAGAGCCCTGCCCTACATCCTGTGCAGGAGCATAACCATGTGCTCGCATAACCCAGCACCAGAAACTAGAGTGAACTTCCAGGACTGTGCTGCACCCTGGGGCTTGAGTGACACTCCTATGCAGGTCAAATTGCTGCCAGAATTTCACATACCTGCTGTATGAATGCGAAGGTACACTGAATCTGCAGGTACAAGCCCAAGAAAATGGGATCACTGCACATGGAAACATGTATTATCATGTATAAAATCTTCTGTACACATGCAAAACTGTTAAAGTTGCAAGTACAAGCCTCAATATTTAATGCAGAATCTGTAGATGAAGCAACCTGGAAATACACTAACCGACAAGAGAGAGAGGCTTCACAACCAAACCCCAGAAATATATTGACAGTAGTAAGCAGAGAAACCTGAAGCACTCCTGTGACACTTGTGCACAAAACAATTATCCAAGGTGATTTTAAGAAAGAAATGATCTCTAGGCACAGCTGCTATTGAAAATGGCATAGAGAATAAGAACAAAACATCAGAAGAGTCTCTCTAAGATTGCTGCGAAGGAGATGACACTCTTGAAGTTACAGGCCATTCAAAAATTGGAAGACATCCATTCATCTCTCTGCTTCACTGCACACTGCTCAAACAGCCTGGCTCCATCATTCATATCATCATTTATAAAAGTGTTCACCCTTTGGCAGCTCTTAGCCTTCTGTAGCAGGTGCCCAGGCAGTTCAAACATGTAGTTCTAGTGATTCAAGCCACAGGAGTAAAACGGGATGAATCTAGGTTTTTGCCCCATTTTACAACCGTGTTGTTGAGATCAGGTACACTGGATCAGAAGGTGCAGAGGTGCTACAACAGGCAACATAGGTACTTAAGACATGCAGAGAAGCAGCGGTGCATTACAGTTGTCATTTATTTAGTATGTTAATAAAATCAGTTTAATATGTAACTAGCAGCAACTGAAAAATGGAACCATATTTTTTACTCCAAATTTCTATCAGTGTGTATAAAACATCTCAATGAGTATAAATAATATTAATGACCTATTTTGCTCCTCTAAGTGGCAAATCATTGACTTCAGCCAGAGTAACAATCCTATACATGAACACCTTGTAGGTGACACTTCTTTTCCTTTGTCTCAGCCCTGCTTTGGGCCAGATTCTCAGCTGGTGTAGGCTAGCAAAACTTCACAAGACTAAAGGAATGACACTGACTTAATGGTAGCTAAGGATCTCTGTTTTGTTAAGTATGAGGAGGAGGGAGAAGGGAAATTTATTAGTGTAGTTACTTTAAAAGTCCAATTACAATTTTATTAGAGGAAAAGCTTCAGCAGTTTCAGTTATTTACAATTTAACAACCATGCCATGAATTAAATTTATACGGAAATTTTTTTCCAACAAATAATTAACACTATAAACAATAAAAATGAATTGAGTGTTGATCAAGACAGTTTGGAGTAGACTGGTGGTATTTTCCATTTGGTGAAGCCTTTATTATTACCACTTTAACGACCAGAGCTAGACATTCTGCTTCCTTTTACTATATGTCACTTTTATTCTGCCCTTCTGGATACATGTGTGAGAAGGAGTGGGACTGATGCATATTGGAAAAGTTACCTCAGTCAATTAATTAAAGCCTTTATTTTTACATAGCTAACATTCATGAAGTGGGAAATAAGAAATTAATTCAAAAACAATAACAAAGAATCAACAGCATTAATTAGACTTTTAACAATGAGTGGCAGTAATAATCCCAGAGAATAAACTCCATTTTAACTGTGGTAAATAAAAGCTGATGCAATGGACTTGTGTTTTTTGTTCAGAAGCTAAGATTCATTTACCTCACCTGGTACATCACCCGAGGACAGTGAAGTCCTTGCTGAAGTCTCAGGCAGGTACTGGATAGCATGCAGTGACTGATTCTGTTGGATGGAAGCATTCAGTTCCTTCCTTACTCCCAGGGAGCTGACACGAGCAGCTAGACTCTGATTTCACACCAGTTTAACACATCAGTAACACTTCAGTAGTATAATTAAATCTCTGAAACTATGCCTTGACTTACACTGTTATCCGGGCAAGGTGAAAAATCAGACCAAAAGAACAATTCCAGAAGTAAGGTGGTTATTGCCTGGAGACTGAAACACGTACCTCCCACATACCCATTCTCCACAAAGAGAATCAATTCAGTCCATTCACCCAGAGCGAGCAAACCCAATAGAAGAAATGAAGCATTCTCCTTTGTGCTTGGATCCACAGCATAATGAACTAAGATCCATCCTCTCTGTCATGTGCATATTAACGAGCAGCTCCTACTGCCTCAAGAGAAGAAGAAAAGGGGGGATAAGACAACTCCATCATGCCCACATCTACCTGCTGCACCAGCAGGACAGGCAGGACTGAGGCACAGCAGAACTAGAGCCAAGAAATGAATTGGTTCTTCTCTAGCCAGCCAGATACAACCACTTCTCCTCCCTCCCTTCCTTATTTCTGTAGCTGTTACCCTAAGCTGCTAGCCTAGCCTTGTACTTCTGGTAAGTACATCATGGATCGGAGGGAAGCAAAGACACCTCCATCCTGTGGCTGCAGTTCCTCCAAGTACAGCCCTTCCCCGAGCTTCTCCTGGCTTGCAGCAGTCTTTTCCCCTAGCAGTGCTGCCACAAAGCAGGCTAATCCCTGAAGGGAAGAAAAGAGTTTGCAATCCCCAGTTCTAAAGAGAAGGCATATTCATTTGAAGCAGGCTCCAAATGCAGCAGAGCTGCATCCTTTTTCACGAGAACCAGTCAGTCATTAAAACTGACTGGGCCTGACTGCTGGATTCTGCTTGCTTGCATTTTACAAAGCAGCTGTGGCAGCACCTCATTTGCTCCTTTGTGCAAATGTTAGCAATTACAGCTCACACAGACAGGAAATGTAGGTATATGGGCTTAATTACAGCTGAAAAGATTTAAAGACAAATATTTTCCTCGGAGAAAACTCATCTGAAATCATACTTCAGACACTGGCTCGGACAGGTTCTTTGTGCTAAAAAAGAGTTATCCATATTGCACTGTGCTGGAAATCTTTAAGGAGAGCAAAGGAATCAAGAGCTCAGAGCAAGCTTTAATTCCAAATGCACTACTGATGTCTATATTCCTGTGATCCCTTGACACATTTCTTTAACCAGCCAGCTGGGATTGCAGCCAGGCCAGTAACATTTAGTTCCAGAATAGAGGAAAAGCTATTTGCACATTCAGCCCTCTACCATAGATCAGCAACCCTAATAGTTATCACTATGCTATAGATAACAATGAATTAGAGTTCAAACATAAACTAGCTTTTAGAAGATGCTTTCATTAAACCAGACTGCAGTGAGTCTGAAACCAAGTAAATTGCTGTCACCTATCTCATCTGAGTTGCCTTTTACAGTTCTATACAGTCTACTGTCATTTATAGTAATAGGAGAGATATTTTTAAACACCTTTGATCAGGCTTTTTTTGTGGTAAAAGCTGAAAATAAGGAGTGTCTGGTGCCACATCATCCTGTCCCATCTCCTACCACTCGCAGCGACTGATTCCAGAGAAGCGAATTCCTTGGCTGATGGCAGAAATCCTGTGGCTTCATCAAAGTCGGTGGCACAATGCAAGTTTGCATGCTTGAAAATTTGACTCAGTAAGGATTTATCTACCACACCAAAATGTGGTCCTGCATAGCAATTTGCTTCCTCCAGCTAAATTAAAACTCTGAAGCTATATTTGTTTAAAACACTATAACAGAAAATCTATTTTCTTCTTGAACAGACCCCATGTTGAAAGTTTAGAAGTCTGAATCTTCATAAGCAGATTAACTTTGGCATCTCCCACCATGAAGCAGGAATATTTAAATCTAAAAATAGCATACTAAAGCTGTTTTAAGTTGGATAATTCAGCCGGAGGTGGCTCTCATTTCATCTAGCTCTACCTAATTTGCTACAGCTAAAATCTATTTGAGACATGCTGAGCAAAAGGGACAAGCAAAGCATCCCCTTGTCCATAGCTTAAAACTCCACATTAAATCTTGCAAGTCATTGCACACATCCTGTCCTATATTTAAAAGGTCACATTTGACCAAGCTATCATTAATCACACATCCGCACAATTTAATCAGTTGGTAGAGAGATTATATTAGTAGCTTCCTACAGCAGCATGCAAATCTTTTTGCCCTAGTTCAGCTTCTTTCCAACAAAGCCAAGCCAGTTTACAGCAGAAAGGTGAAAAGCTAATGCTTGTCTGTTAGAGGAGACAAATGTAGGAAATACCTCTTCTTTTCGGTTTTGTACTTAAAGATCAAGGAGAATGTGCATCCATATGGGGAGGTTGTTGTTTAATTATACAATAGCTGTGGAGAGATAACAATCTCTTTGAAGTGCTTTAACTTCTGTACCACTTTCTCAAGTGGAAAAGGAAGAAAGATACTCATCACTTTGAATGCTGCCAGCTTAGATCTGGGGGAGGAGACAAGGGGGAAGAATGTCACATTGAGAAAGATACATATTCAAACCGATTAAAAAATGTAAACACATCATTAGATTAAATAGCAGGTTAGTTTCCTGACAGCTAGGTTGTCAGAAGGAGAGAAAAGAAAGAAAGATAGATTGCAAAAAACCAAACAGCAGCTAAAATGCTAGAGTTACTTGGAGCTTGATGCTGTTTCTATTTGAGTGGGTGAGAATCCTTCCATCAACTGGATGCAGCAGGATCTAGCCCTGGGTGGTTTCCTGTGATTCTTTGTGTCAGTGTCAATTAACTGATTCCTACTTTGTTAAGCTTATGCATGATTAGAATCTGATTTTTAGCCACATAGTGATTCCTTCTTCCCTCTCCAAGACTAGGACTCAAAGTCCTTTCATGGGGAATTTCTTCTTTTAAGGAGGTTATTCTGGCCTGGGGTAGGTAGATATACACTCCTACTAGCTACAGAAATATTATCTTTTCAGCTACAGAAATATTTAGTGGTTGGGAAAAGAAAAATTCTACAAGTCTTGAACTGATAAAATCTGGCAAAACCAAAAAGGATACAATTTAGGTAGCTAACTTCTTGAACAAGGAAGGCAGAGTACACTGACGACATTTTTCCTTCCACTGAAATCCTTTAGAAATGTGTATTTTCAACAGGCAAACTATAAACTTTAAACCAAACCTTTAGAAAAGTACATCTAGAACAATAGCATGAAGAACAAATGAAATTCATTCCACTGTCTCTGTTAGTTACTGAGTGATGAAAAATCTCCAGCTGTGAATTTCTCTATTCAAAAACTCATAAATTTTTTAGACATAAGGATGGCTGAATATAGTAAAAAATATGGACTGATAACCTAAGCAATTAAAGTTTTGTCAATTAAATTACACAGCTGATTAGTATCCAGTAAAGCAGAGGGAGAAGGGAAAGATGATCATTTAAGCACAATATGTGAGAGGACATTAAAAGTGATACCTTTTCTTGAGGTCTCCAGATTTGATTGAGTAATCTTCAGCTGTTGCTTACAGAATTTTGGCCCTTTCCTTTCCATGACACTTATTTTTTTATTCTCACATACAAGATAAATGCCTATACAGGGTTTTAAATGAAATGTTGCTTAATTAAAGAAAGAAGGGGTTTTATTAAATACTATATCTTTTCTATGTGCCATATGACACACATGGTTTGATTATCATAGCAATAACTTACATTTATCTCTGTGTACTTGCAAATACTCCCTAGAGATCAGTAAAAGGGCATATGGCATAATGGCATCTCTTCAACTGTAATCATTATTACTGGTACATATTGCAATATTGAAGGTGAACTCAGGGCTTGTAAAAGATGAGCCCTTTAATACAGATGCTTGCTTTTTTGTTTGAAAGAAAATCAGTACTTCAAAAGATGTTACCTTATTCATCATTTTACATTGAGGGTGCAGCTTTAGGAAGCACTTGTTTTGGCAGCAAAACCTTAAGAAGTTCTACCTTCCCTTTTCTTCTTTCACAGCTCAAAAGTCCTTTTGTGTTAAAAAATCCCTCCTATTTGGAGGCACAACAAAAATTTCTTCTCCGTAAACATACTGCTCCAAATGTACTCTGTCCCTGCCTTGGAAGGCTTACTTCTAGACATGGGAAAATGTTTCTCGTAACTATCCAATCCCACTGCAGCAGAAGAACTGGCTGCATCTTATTTGGACAACACAGCTTTGTTTCTGTGGCTCATAGTCTGGCAAAGCCTGTGAGAGCATCTAATAGGCAATGAAATTTGAATCCAGAATTAGATCTTCAGTTAAATTTTCCCAAAATTTAAAACGGTGTCTGGATTCAGGGAATTATGACTGAAGGCCAAACACCAAGGTTCATTGCCTAAACTCACATAAGGGATATGTTTTTGTTCAGAAACTGGGCTAACATCCTATGATGGCAATGGGGATGCTCATTTCTACTCTCCTTCCCAGTGAAGGACCAGTGGTTGTAAATATGAGAACTATTTTTAAACACACCTGCAAAAATTGCTGTCTGTTGCAATGATGATAAGAGGTCACTGTGCTGTGTCTGACACCAAGCAGGTATAGTCATCACAAAACTACACCCTTACGTGGTAGCTGAAGGTCTCCAACTTTCATCCTAGTAAGTCAGAGGCATCCAGACCTCCTGAAAAAGCTGTCCAGACTCTCCTCTTGGCATTACAGATACTGCATAGAAACACAGACACTGGGTGGGGAATGGAACTTGAACAACATCACACATCTCATGGGAATTCTAGGCTGTGTACTTTCTGATATAATCCCAGCATTCAAACACAATCTCAAGTAGCCAATGCCTCAGATTTTCTCATGAGCTGTACTCAATACCCAGGCCTTCAGAAATGCCATTCTATAAATTTCCTTAGGGCTTGGTGGTGCATTTGTAAAAATATCAGACAACCTTGATGTTTATTACTTTCCAAACAGGAATAATTAGGATGTGTGTGACTTTTCCTCATCAAGAAGGTGCATATTAGTAACTCCAGGACTTTATCATGTGTACCTATGTGTCTATACACAAAGGACGGGGTTTGCTTATCACTCCAGATGTCTGCTGCACAAAACAGCTGATGCCTACAATAACAAAAACCCTGGGACATTAAACGTACAGATGGAACTAACAGTTTTATACCATATTCTACTTCCCCTCACAATAGAATAACTCTGTATCACTTTGAAACAGACCAAGGTTAACAGTCTGTTAACCCATACTACTGGCTCCAAATTTACATCTCAACAGCTGTTTAAGGAGTACCTTATTGACTCCTTTTCATAACTTATCCCCTCACTCTAATGAAGAGAAAACTGAAAACTTGCTTCCAGTTATTTTTTTACAGACTAATGGAATTAAACAGCTTTTGAACTTTAGTCTGTCTCAGAATCCTCAGTTAAGGAATGGTACCTCCATTTTATTTAGAGGTTTTCCATTTTTAATAAACAGGTATGTCAAGACATAAGCGAAGGAAAACAGCTGGAGATTCCTAAAATGATCAATGGCTACTGAGGCAGCAGCTTTCAGCTTAAGTTGATGAAGAAAAAAAATTAAAGCAACATTACTCAGGAAGTACACAGGATACACCACACCAGTGCCACAAAGGCTGAGTGAAACGACCTGTAGGCAGGTCACCCCAGTGCCACTGTCTGCAGTATCACTCACATGCCACCATGACCCCATCGTATATACAGCACTGTTACAATTAGACATAGTCACTTCTGTAAGTAGCTCATAGACTGAATAAAAGAGGCATGAAAAGAAGGGAGGTAAAGGAAAACAAGTTTAATTACTTTCTTAAGGTTGTATTTCATAGAAGTGACAGAGACAGAAGAAAATCTTTTTCTCCAAACCCCCACTTTGGTACCTTGTTGCCCACCAAAGTGCTGCTTATGGCAGAGAAGAATAAATGAGTCCCTCCAGCCTTCTTCCTCTGACCAACAGGAGACTCCCCACACTTTAACCTCTTGTCTTACTTAAAAGGAGATGAGGATTTCTTTACATCAGCTCAAGCCCTCCTATTGGAGAATTTTGAAACACGTATGTAATTTCCAGGAGATCTTTTTTATTATTGTTTATCTCCCTGTTACATCTCCTACTCTCCACCCTTTCTCCCTTCCCCAGTACCCTACTTCCCTGGAAACAAGGTGAACCACAGTTTTCATGAAAAGGAAAGCATCAAAATGCAAAAATTCAGGGCCGGGGGGGGGGGGGGGGGGGGGGGAGTGGAGCGGCATGAAGAAGAGAGGACTAGTTAGGCATTTCCGGAGAAAAATCCATGGACAACTGGATGACACTAGGAGTTTGGACTTACAATCCTTAAGCAGAGCAGGCAGAATAGACCCAACTGAACCATATCTCTGTGGGCTTCTGCTTGAAGATGTAAGCAGCTACAGACCCACCAATGCTTTTGTGCAAAAGCAATGATGGCAAAGCACGACATAATTATTTTTTGTCTCATACAGGAAACGTACTCCATTGGTTTTGGGAACAATTCAGTGTTCTCTACTACCCTCTAACTTAAAAGTTGTGTGCAGTAAGAAAATAAAACCATGCACCATGATCACATACTAAGAATAACAAACACAAAACAACTCACGGGTACTCTATAGGCTGAAATTTGTTTGCACAAATTATTCAGTGAGCACTTATGAATAATGAATGCATTGTGGAAGTCACAATCAGCTTATGAATGATTTATGAACTGAAATACGGGATGAATTTGTCAGATAACCTTATTTTCCACAAATCACTCAACCATCTCTTACATTAAATGGTACCAACTGGTTTCCAAGTAGCCCTAACTGCAAAATACAATCTCTGCTTTCTGTGGCATGAGAAGAACTTTTTTAAACCAAATTTCTGGAGACCTTCCATAATATTGTCTGTCAAAGCTTTGCTCAAAAAAACCCAAGTGATTACCCAGAACCAAGAATAATGCCATCCTATATTTTAATTACCAAAGGTTATAATGTGACAGTTTGGCATCTACCCTATCAATCCCAAATCTGCAAAGAGAATACGTGTGGAAATTACCTATCACATAATACTTTCTAGACTAGGCATAGTCCTGCCAATCACAGTGCCTTTAAACGGAGTCATTATTTTTGTGTGAGTTGTCTGGGAGAGAAAGAATAACTAAAACAACCACAGCAAGTGAATGAACATGACCAGCAATTTAAAATATTTAATTCAGAAGTATTTTAAAATACTTAGGAATTAATTCAAACTTGAGAGTTTATAACATAGCCTCATTTCTTGAAGATTTTGCTCTTAAAGTCAGTTTAACCAAGGAATCTGAAAGTAATTTATCAGTATATGCAAAAGACTTCCACATGGTAGGTAGCATTGGTACACGGAAATTGTCCTGCTGGATTGGAGCCAAAGTCTAGCTAGCCTGTTCTCTTTGGTGGCACCCAACGTTTACAGAAAGCTGTAAAAAACCTGCAGTAAGAAGTAAGACCTCAATCATGCTAATGAACATTAGAAGGGCAACCTGCTCCTTCTGACCCAGTTCCTTGGTACCAGAGGCATGCAGAAGGCGCTATCCCTGCATCCCTCCAGATCTCAGGCAATGCTTATCCCTGGCCCTTTCACAGCAGTCACAAAGCACAATGAGAGCCTCTTAGTGCCCTTTTTTCCCCAAGCATTCCCACAGAGCCAGGAAAAACTTGGCTGAGGGTGCAGGGAACATCCTTTCAAAAAGCATTGTGATTTTAAGGGTAATCCCTCTAATGTACAGACAGCAACGGGTTTAACACACCATTACTGTCAAGCGGCGCCTACTGCCTTAATTTAATGCTCTTGATTTGCTGAGTGAACACCAGGATGCAGAGAGCAGGCTAGCCATCGCACGCGATGTCGGCAGCCACTTCGGCTGTTCCTTCACACCCTGTCACACCTTCAAAGACAGGAGACATGAAACAGCTGGCGTACACAGCAGCTTAAGAAGGAACAACTTCTCAGGTGGGATTTCATCTCCCTTGGGATGGAACAACTCCACATGGTAGAAAGCCACTAATGATCATGCAGTGCCGAGATGAGAAAGGCAACTTGATTGTACTGTATTTGTTGCTTGCTTATGCAATTGTAAGGAAGGATTGCTGCAGTATTTCTAAAAGACCTGGAGTGCTTTGACCTTTTGTTTTGCTTACTGCAATATTTGACGGTTTCAGCAGCATGACGGTTCATAGAAGCAGCAAGTATGGAACTATTTGAAGTACAAATGAATAATGAATAGAAGCAGAATCAGGACCCCTACATTCTTACTCAAATAGTGCCAAAATGCAACTGGTGACTCACAAATAAATCATAAAGAGATGAAAAAATTGCATTTCCCCAATAAATTATTGCAAATAAATTTCAGAAAAGAGTTAATTCCAAATGCTGCTCTAGTAAACAAAGGGAGCTGTATTAGATCTGATATTAGCCCTCACTGCTTCAGGACAAGTCATGGGTTTGGGGAAAGGGGAAGAACATATTAATTAAAGATTTTTGGAAATAGTTGGAATTGATTTCCAGCTTCTCATCTGGACAAATACAATGAAATCAAAGTGGAAGCAAATGCAGCATATTTTGCAGAGGTGCTTCATTCTCTTTTTGTTTATAACTACTATCCCAAATCAACACGTATTCTAACATGGACGAGACATGGTTATTGTAATAAGATGTATTACTAGTGTGGTCAGGAAATGGTTCACTTGAGGTCATTAGGAGAACAGACATACAAGTTTTCATTATAATTACAAAATCATGAGGGCTTCTGACCACCCAGAGCTTTTTTCCAGTGTGGGTATAGTATGATCTGGCCATAGACCCATCACACATTCACATTAAGAAGCAACAAAAAGCCTATCAAAAGCATCAGTCTGCAAGGAAAAGGATAAAGACTAAACTGTCTTGACTGTTTCCTTCATGAGTAGGCATAAAGGACTTAAATGAATAGCAACACAGCTGTTACAAGGAGCAGGAATGCCATCTTATGAAACATGGTCACAGACCATGCCTTGTAGAGAAAATCTCTCTCCTTCTGTTGCATTGAGGTACTTCATAAATACAGGGGGGGTGAGGGTGGAGAAGAAATGCCACAGAGTGAGAACTCTACTCCAGACACCTATTTACTTTAGGCTGAAAACTAAGTTTTTAATCCTCTAAGAATGAATTTCTAAAACTCCAGTGGGAGAAAACTGGCTACTTTTAAGATTAAGCTCAATTTGTTCCTGAATGCTTCATCAGCTTATAAGAGACATTTGTTCGAAAGAATGCATAACTGGATCTCATGTTCCCCTCTATGTTCAAATGAGTGGGCTTAGAGTGGGGTCTGAGCATATGTCATAAAAGCCTTAGCCACCACAGGCTCAAAAATGCTCAGATTATGAAACATTTCTCTGTTTCCCATGCACAGACAGAAAGATGAAAAGAACTGAGAAAGGTGATTTGCATCACTTCTAGCAGAAAGTATTGCAAAAAGACAAATGAGGACACAGCAGTGAAAGCAAAGCAACTACAAAGCTTTAGATGAGGCAATTGGAGAGTATGAATCATCTAAGGAACTTTGTCACTGCTTGTCAAACAAATTATTCATCAAATAACTTCTGCTAGTCTTTGACTGGTTCTAATAAATACCCTAAGCTTTAAAAAAAACACAGTGGTAAAACAACGAGACTAGATATCTTTATATCCTGAGGTTTCATAACCGCAATGAAGAAACTGAAAATTCTTGCAAATTGAAGACACCATTGGGAAGGCAAAGAATCAATTTTGATTAAACAACCTGAAATTTGTTTTACTTCAAACTTAAAAAAAAATAATTAATGTTTTGACTTCATGAAGAAGGAAGAAGACTTCATGAAGAAAAATAGCAGGCAGTATATTTCTTTCTCAAGCTGTCATTTCATACTCACCCTTCTGAACAAGTCCTACTCACCTCAGCCACCCTCAGGCTACCGCAGCCTTTTAAACCAAAAGCTCTGGCAAGTCTGCACCACACTGAGACTTGCATCCCCTTGCAAATTCTAATACTAAATTACTTAACAGCTGTACCATAAACGTTCAGACAATCCTGCTCATCCAGACACCTTCTGTTACAACTTTAACACCTGGGTCATATAGGTGGAGGCATTTACATTGGGATATAGTTCAAAGTTAAACCTGAAAATGTCTAAATCTGAACACCATGTGCTCACAGTTGCAGCTGTGGTTTGCAAAGCCAAGAGATGCCCAGCTTCACAAACGAAAAAGCGACTGTTTTGTACTGTAAAACCTTGCAGTCACCAGGACTACAACTCTCACTACACACATAAAACCGTCAACACAACAATCAGTTCACTGGGACACTAAAGGTGGATTTGCCATGTTTTGCCTTTTACAGGTGGAGCCTAAACTTTGCAGTCAAGGCTGCAGGTCTCGAAGTACTGGGATTGTGCAAAACCAGCCTGTATAGGAAAAGGCTCCCACTAGCAAAGCAGCACCTCAATTTTCTGCATGTGTACATCTGCTTTCCTGCTTTGATCTACATGACCAAAAAATGGGAAAAATAAACAGTCAAGTATGTAGATAATAACAGTAACATTAACAGTCTTGGACTTAACTGAGGAAAAAAGGCAAAGCATTGAAAATTAAATGTTTTAAGTGAAACAAAGTTCAATTAACTCTTCCAATGAAATTAAAAGGCCTTCTTCAACGCACAGCCTAGCACTGTAATTTGCTAGAGAAAGATTATATTGTAGAATACACATGGATTCATTTTTTTGTGTTACTTTTCTGTCGTCATTCTGTAGAGCCCTTACCTTCTCTTCTTTGCTGAAAGTGAAGGTTTCCATATACTACAGAGCACGTGAGAGAAAGGACTTCCATTTCCCAAACCAAGAAATGGAAAGGGTGGGTTGTGGCACTGCAAATCACCAACAGCATATAATTATGTCTGACCACTGTGCTCCTTTTGGTTTGGCAGAAAACAGCTGAGAATTTCAGTTTCTCTGCTGGCTGTCTTTGTTCTCCTACTTCTGCTTCACTGATTCTGGTGGTGAAGAGTTTCTTCTACAAGACTAACAACATGTACTATGAAACAAGCGGCACTTGAATCACTGATGGTTCATAAAGCACATTGAAATAAACATAGATCAGCTGCTGTTGACCTTCACACAATCCTAGTCTCTTAAGTGTATACTAATTCAGACCCCCTTTTGCTGCCTCTAGACTTTTGTATTGGATTAATCTAAGAAAAACTGCTCAATTGCTCTTTATGCACTTCACTGAAAGCCTACACAGTCACATTTTCTTGCTGTCACCAGCACAGGAACCAAAGCAAACCCAGAGGACAGAACAAGCATTAAAGGGATCAGCAGTGCCACCTCACAGGGAAAACAGATACAAGTGATTGTTTTAAGCAAGCAGAATCAATGTTTTCAATAATGGGGGTGGAGGTGGCATCTGCTGAGTATCACACACACGTTTATACCAGAGCTTATCTGGAATCTTCTGACAGGATACTTCATGTGAGAAAATCATAAAGGATTTTCCTGCAAGCAAGACTTCCTGCAGCCTATGCCACTTTTGATAGTTTTATGTTGTAAAACAATAAAAGTGAGCATATCCACTTAATCAGTATTCAGTAGTAACATTTGAACATTAAGATGTTTCAACATGAAGTGACCTTTAATTTCAGTATTTTAAAATTATAAATAGAAAAAAAAAAATGTGGACCTTGCCTTTTAAATTCATTTCACAAGGGGGGTTGACAGATGACACACACAAAAACCCAACAAAACCAAGCAACTCTAGTTTAGGGTTTTGTTGGAAAAAAAGTTTGGAAGATGTAGAATTTCCTACAAAGCAGAATTTTGAAAGTCTGCGTAACACTTTCTCAACTGAAAAAGTTTTCTCCAACTTTTGTAGGAGGAAAGCATGACTGTGGAGTTGAGAAAAAATTCTCATGGCAGTCTTAATTACTAATGATCTGTAGAGGGAGAAAACAGAAGGACAATAGATACTGGGTTATTATTTGCTACATTTGGTGATATATTTTTACTTTTTTGTGATTTATCTTGTGTGCTTCTTTGCCTTGCTTTGATCTCAGCTTCTTCAAACCACCATTTTTTCACCATTCCTGAGCTCTGTTCAGTAAGAAGGGAAAGTTGTGGGGATCGCTACCTGCAGCTTTCAAAGCCCACAGCTCTTAACTATCAGCATGCTCTTGCTGTCCTGTTTAAGATTAGAAGTGGAAAAAGCAACTTTATGCAATATTCTGCCATAGTTGACAGAACATGTGTGGGCCTAATCCACATCTCAGGCCTGATAACCAAGCAGCAGATAGGCTGGCAGAGGTTTCTAGTGGAGATAGATTTCTGTTTGTCTGAAAAACTAAGAGAGGAAGAGATAAATTAAACCAGACTTCCCAGTGTTGTGCCTGCACTGCAACATACAGGCATGCACCAGTATAACATTAATGTGATCTTTCCTCTATCAACAGGAGGAAAGCGAATGGTCTCCAGGTACTCACTTGGACAGAGGGCAGGTCTAGCCATCTGTAAAGATGCAGCCATGCCGCTGGTGAGTTTGGGCAAGATTTAAGGCCTGTGAGTGAAGCAGGGTGGGTATGTTAACAGGAATGTTTCCTGTCATTGCCTTCAGAAAGAGCCACAATAAACACAATAAAGAGCTTAATCTGAGAATCTGCTGCTTTGTTCAGCATATATTTTCTTGAGGTGTTGGCTTCAAAATGGAATTGCCTTCACCTGAAATTTCCTGTTCCACTATTTGGCTCTGCTTATGACTTGTAAAGTCATTGGACTAATTCAGACACTATAGTAAGTGTTTCAAGCAGTATTTGTTTTGAAGAATTAAAATACTGTGTCCTTGTATTACAGTACAAGAAAAGAGAATAATTTTCCCTAAGATCTCTGATTACATTTGGGAAATACTACTGTTACTGTAAAAATCAAGGCCATGAATCTATTCCTTTGAAATCTATACCAGCCAGAAAGACCAAATAGATATGGTAGAAAGAAGGCAGCACTTGCATTTTTACTCCTCACCTAGTACTCCACAAGGTGAGCACAAGAGGTATTTACCTGCCCCCAGCTGGATTCCCTAATGTTCTCATCTTCAGCTTTCCATTGCATATCAAAGCATAAAAGAGCAGAATATGAACAAGCCATAACCTTCTGTGAATACCAGTCCTTCATACAACAAGCAGATCTCAGTTTCTTTTCCTTTTACATAGTAGTTGAATTCTCCAATGTATTCAAAGGCTGATAGGCTGAGAGCCATCATGGTAAACAAAGTAAGGAAGACTGTGCACAACCTGTGTACAAACATTACTGTAAGTAGTCAGAGCTATGTTCCAACCACAGCCCCCACCTCACTCCAACACCTGTAGCTGGTATTTTTACTTAGTTAAATAAAGGAGAACCTCACATCCTCCAACAGACACCTTGACTTAATTGCAACACCTGTTCTGAACGCAGTTAATAAGCATCCAAAGCTCCTGAAGCTACATTCTTATTTGTATAAATCCCCTTTCTCGGGGGCTGCAAGCTGTACCAGGTTGGCTATAGCACAGAAAAGCAGCTCAAATTTGTGCCCTGGGTTCATGCTTAGGTGGGACTGGCAGATGCCACAGAGGAGCTGAGCCACAGAATTGCCATCCAAGCCACCTCCCCACTACACTGCCTGCCCACAACACTGCCTGCCAGCCTCCTGCAGCCCCCAGCCTTCCTGTTTTCTGGCCGAGGGAGCAGGAGGCACCACAACACTGTTGATACACAAACTGGCTACTGCACAAGCAGTAAATCCAAGTACTGAGCAGCTGGTGGTTGCTCTGCCCACTAAAACTTAATGTATTCAGAACTTAACAACTTAACAACTAAGAGTTGTGCCCCGGTGGACTCAGAAGAATGACTGTCAGATACAGTGAGCATGAAGTCTTGATCTGAGGGAAGCACCTCTGCAGATCACACGGAATTTGACCACAAGCCATAGAAAGGCTCAAGGCAGGTTAGTGAAACCAAGCAAGTACCAAAGTACAACACATGTCAATCATGTTAAAGGCCCTCAGGTATGCTGACAGCTTTTTCCACCAAAAATAATTTTATTCTGTCCTAATGCAAAATATCATGGTATAAATGAACATATGGAAGGTTAAAAGATTTTTTTTTTAATGATACAAAAAAGTGATGGCGAAATATTAATTTTCACTAACACAGAAGATGTACTACATGCCATTTAACCAAGGAATTGACCTTGCAGCAGGAGGTTTAACGTGACTGCATACAGCACTAGGGGACACACTAGAAGAAAACACGACTTAAATTATGCATTATCTCTTGAACTAGACTGCTGTAGTTAATGTGTATATCAAATTATGCATTACCTCTTGAACTAGATTGCTGTAGTTAATATGTATATCTGTAAACTAACTGTTCATGTGCATGGAACAATTATTTACATTTATTTAATTAAATAAAAATACAAACAGTATATAGTCCATAAAAATGTATAGGTCTTTTTTTGCAAGTAAGTATGAACTAAAATGACTGGTTCTCATAATAAAATTATAAAAGGCAGGATTATCAGCAGTATTTCAAAACAGAAAACATGCCAGGGAAAGACCATTCTGCAACAGTCATTCAAAGAATTTCAGTATCAAAGACATTTAGTTCCTTTTTTAGATTTTACTTATACTATCTCCATATTGCAACATGAGGGTGGAGACTTGTTGATTATACACAGCAAAATTAGAAATTGTGTAGGAAAAGCTGTGTACCAAAAAAACAGCAAGGTACACATAGCATCACCTTATTCAGAGTATCAACATCACTAGAGTGTTTATCCCAGTCTTTTATAAAACACTTTACATTATGAGGTCTACAATACATATGCCATTCTGATGACCTTATCATTAAAGACTGAAAGAAGCTTTTTCCTCCCCCTTATTTGCATGAAAGAGGCAAAAAATGTTGAAAATAATCATCCTCCCTTTCTGCTTTTTGTCACTGCATTTCATTCGCTCTCAAAGAACACCCCAAAGGAATTATGAAAAATGTAAAGGAAAAAACTTAGGCAATTCTGACTGCTGTACAAATGGGGGGGGGGGGGAAGTTTCAGATTTAATTCTTTTTCGTCTTGACAGTTGTGGATCTAGAAGTTGAAATGTGCTACCAGTGGAAGTGGAAGAACGATCACTGGTGAAACAGGCCAACATGTCTGCAGCTCTGTTACTGATGCAATCTTCAAAAGATGAGTTTCATCAGAACTTAACCAAGACTCCTTTTGCAGCCACAAGGATTATAGAATGAGCTAGTGACACTGAGGGGCCGATACCATCTCCCTAGCACTGGCTTATGTCCCTGAAGAGGTAGCTAGGAGGTGACAGGTTGCCTGCATCAGTGAAGAAAAAAAGGCTTGGCAAGTAAAGCTGTTCCGGGACAATTTTTTCAGTGGAAGCGACCTGCAGTTTGGCTATGATGGAGCTTGGTGAAAACACCTACTTTCATCTGTCCTGATGAACTTCAGTGAACAGGATTAACAGCCCTTACTGGGGCAAGGTGCAGAGGCCAAAAACCACACACCAAGACAACCTTCTGCCCCAACCTCCCTGGAGCAACATCCCACAAAACAGTAACACACATCTATGGACATACTTTAGCACTACTATGTCAGAGCTACTGACTGAACACCGGCTCAGATTTGGCTAGTCAGAAATGCTTATCCCTTAAGTATTGTGGTGAGTTCTTCAATTTTACAGCTAGAGTTTCACATTAGCTAAAAATGAATCTTTATGTCCATTGAAGAAAAAGTGATGGAAGATGTTACCATTGTGAAAACAGAGTGAGAAACATCTGCTTCTCTCTTTTTATTGCCAGTACTTAATTTACCAGATGCATGCCCTTAAAACCAAGAAAATTAATAGCTTAGGATGGCATAAATCTTATATTGTCTACATAATAGCCACAGTGACACAGAGAAATGTAAATTTCATTGTGGCACAAACTTAGTTTGCACCCAAAATAAATTGCAGTACTTACCTCAAAGTGCAAGCACAACACAAAACATTTTAGAAAAAGAAACATACAATAAGTCAATGACTCATGCTGGTCAACTGTAAATTAACATCACCACACATCAATAATGGAACCATAATGCAGGAACACTGTTACTATTAAAGCAAGAACATATCATTTTCAAGAAAGTATAACCATAAGTGTTTTACTAGAAAAATTGTATGTTTCTATACATTTCATTTTTTCCATTTTCTGTACTATCAGTTAAAACACATGCAATGTATGTAGATTTCAAGAGTGAGAGGGAAATGAAAACAGCTGATATTATACATTTAGGAAACAAAACCCAAAGGTCAAACTTAAAGCTCTTGTGTCATTTTCAAATGCCCTTCTTAAAACTGCTTTTACAACAAAATGCATTTGGCATATTTTTTGCATAGCTTAGAATTCAGAGCAGTCCATAGCTCTTGCCCTTCTAAGTGTTTGAGAATGGTAAACAAATTGGCAGATAATTACATTCTGTTTCTTAGCAACCTTAACTGTCTTGCAATGAAGTTACTGGGCTTTTTTTTCTGATGTATTCTGGTAATGAAATTATTTCCGCAAATTTTAGACCCAGTCTGACAAACCCCTCTTGTACAGAACCTCCTGGATCAGCCCATCATTAAATGACAGTAAAGATCAACTAGTGAAAGCTACCATCTTGTTTATAATCTCTTTGGAAGACAATTCACAATAAACATATACTGAGGACAAACAAGTGACTAAGTAGGAAGAGGCTAGTCAAAATATTTTGTCAGGAGCTGAATAGCCTTTCCCACTGCCATAACTGTAAACAAACACAACACAGAAACCTGTAGTTTAAATACAAACCTTTAAATAGCAAAACTCCCAATTATTTAACCGAAGAAAAGGAGTTTGAAATTCTGGAATAGAAGAGAGGTTTGGCCCAGTTTTTCAGAAAATATTTGATTTTGGTAATCTCTTTTGAACATACAGTCCTCACTTGCAGGCATGAAGGAATTCTAAAAAGCCAGTTCTTTGACTGCACATGAAAGGGGAAATATTGCTGCCACTACTCCACATCTGCAGACCTAGCATAGCACAAGTGGTAGCAGACTGCTAGGAGCAGTTGTTAAAATTGTCACCACATTTCAGTGGTGTGGGCAGGACCTTCATTCAGTACCTTCCTATGAAAAAAAATGATCCCTTAATTCTCTTTCCCTCTTAATTGTGTTGGAGCAGGTATTAATAACAACGTAGTTGGAGATGCTGAAAAATCAGTACTGTCATAAAATACAACTAAAACAGTAACCTAAAATACCTGTTCCTTGCAAAAGAGGTTCTATTACACACCATTTAAAAATGTCTTCTCACTGAAATTCTGATTTTTCATTAGATTCCTTGTACAATCATTGGCAGAGACGCACGGATACACACTTCAGAAAGAGCACCTTTCTTATCTCTGTCCCTACTAACAAACAAAATACTGCTTCTCTGTTTAATGGTCAATTTATGTACAAGTACCACTCTAAATTAATTCCCAGGGCAGGTTATTGTTCCCTTACTGTAGACCATCTCCAAAATGGTAACCAAACAATAAACTGATTTGAAACAGAACAGAAGGAACCAGCAGTCCCTCACTGAATACTGTTAACTATAAGTATTTACACCTTGACTGATTACTTGGGAACTAGAGATGAAAATTGACCGACTGGAAATGCACATTGAAAGAAGATTTTCCTTAAGTTCAAAAGCAACACCATAAATCACAGAAATTAATAATTTCAGCACATGAAACTGAGAGTTGGTCTCTCTGTAACTATTGGTAAATGCACCTGCTCAGCAGACATAAACTAAATAAGTTTTTTGGGGGGCAATTACTAATTAAGACTAATACAGTCTTTTCTCAATGTTTTGTTGCTGTGCAGAGTGTTGTTCTCCATTTTAGGCAGGCACCTGGCCACGTATCTGGGTTCAAATTATGTGCTTGCCACAAAAACCTCAGGTTCCAACTAGATGAGAAAGAAAAAACATGCCACTTCAGTCAGGCATCCGAGAGAGGAAAAGCGAACAGAATGGGATAGTGATTCCTACCCATTGTGTGTGCTGTTTTGGTAAAGAATCCATTTTCCAGCAGCTCCTCTCTGAGTATACTAGTGTGCTCCTCCTCAAGAACAGTGCCAGTGGGCAGCTGAGATGACACCACGGGCAGCATATACTGTGCCTCCATTTTAGCAATGGAATCAGGGCAAGACTGTATTTCTGCTGTTCTCCTTTCCTTCAGGAACATTAAGGTGCAGACAGACATACTTACTCAAGTCCAGCCCCACCTCTTAACTTCTTTTTGCTCACCACCACTTATTCCCAGTGAGGTTGCAGCCCCTCAGATTTGCTAATCAAGTAACTTAAGCAAAGTTAGGAAAAACTTCTATCAGGTTACATTTTGCTGGGTGAGGAGTTAAAGATCATTGTCACCATCATCAGGTCTAAGAGGAAGTATGTTAAGCAGCAAGGAACAAGGGTGGGTTTAGGCAAATGTTTTGAGAATGCGTTGTTGTTACTGGAATGGACCAGGGATTTTTTTGCCCTGTCCTCATTTACTCTCCTGAAATCTAGTAAAAGCCCACAGGAGGTGAAAGCAGGAAATGTGTCCATAAACGCAGTATATTGTGCACTCAGCTGCAAAGAGCCCCTTAATTTCTAATTAAGCAAAAAATAAAATTAACCCCCACCTCCCCTTTATTTTAGCTTCACATATAGATTCTTTTCCAAATGAAAGACAGAACACCTATAAGCACAGTCTTGTCAACCTTCATCCATTTTTTACAAACTCAACACAGCATTTAAGAGGAGGGGAAGGAATTTGGGCAAGATGGTGCTGATAAAAACACTATGATGCTCAAATACAGTTTCCCTTTAAAACGCTGCCAGGGCCAGAGCCGTCACATAGCAAAATGGTGTGTGTCTGGGTCTGTGCCTGCCTGTTTAATAAGCCATGAAGCTCTTTGGCTGAACTAGCGTGTGTGTCATGTGATACAGGGGTTGCCATGGCAAGTACATATGCAGTTCTTGACCTGCTTCATCACAGCCATAGCAGAATGCAGATTAACAATGCAGAAATATGATTTCCTAGGAAAAAAAGATGCACTCTGCTTAGCCTAACAGTTAGATGTAAAGCCAAAACAATTTAAATTATCTCTTAAATGGTATTTGTGATATGCCGATTAAAAACTTGTAATCTCAAAACAATAGCCATGTAGCACAACATTATCAGTTCAGTCTTCAAAAGCATTTATATTTGGCATATGTTGTAGTACATGATTTTTGGTATACTTTTCCATTTAAATACACAGAAAATTGTATTTCTGCTTCAGCCCTCAAAACACAGATATAACTGGTAGAGAGAAGAAGTGGGGACAATAGTTCCAGTGAAATAACAAACAACATGTGGAACCACTGTAAAATTCAGTCATTGCTTTTTTTCATGTGGTAATCCACAAGCTGACAGTCAACACAAGAGATTCCTATGAGAGACGTTCCTGACACTGAGGCAGAAAACATATCAGAGTTTTAACATTTCATACCAAAACTAAAAGCCTGCTAATACAACAGACCTGCATCATATGGGCTGCCGTTCCTAACTTGGTGACAGAATACGGCTGGAGGTACTGGCAATCCAAAGCCAGGTTCATAAAGTTGATTCTCTTCCTGCAGGGGAAGCCATAGGACTGTTTCACCTGACTGAGGCCAGTTCCAGTGAGGCACACCGCCCCTGCACTTTCAGAAACATCACTGTGGGGCCAGGACGTAACATGAAGTGCCCAAAGAGCTTTGGCATACCTTGATCTTCAGCATTTAATACATGTTTAGATGATTTTCATGTGTGCTACTGCTCCAAGAGAAAAGATATCCAAGTCCTGAAATAGTTTTTGATACTACGGAACAACCAAACTTCAAGCAAAAAATTACAAGGAGCCTAACCATAAAGAATGAGTGCCTGGGCCTCTAAGCAATTACATAAAAGCAGGCAGACCTCAATGCAATTGGAATTTTTAATAAAAGTTAGCCCTTTGTCTCCATGCTTTCTGTAGAAGTGCTTGAAAAGGGATAACCTGTATTGAAAAGGCAGTTGAAAGGCAGCTGATTCTCTCAATGTTTCCTTCCAGCAAGAAAACAAACAAACAAACAAACCCACCCCCCCCCCCCCCCCAAAAAAAGAAATTTGAATTACAGCCAAATGGATTCCCCCCCAACCCTACTCTGGCTTCCAAATTCTTCCCATCAGTTACATAGGGCTGGTCTCTAAACCTATGGCACCACTCATGCCTCTAATTACTACCAGCTCAGGGCATCTGGAAGTGCAGAGGTCTCCCAGAATGTAAAGAACAAGATGTTGCTTTTGTTCTTTCCCTTTTTTAGAAGATACTGTGTTGGAGCTTCATGGGTTAATTTCAGATCCTTCTCTTTTTTAACCTTATGCTTCTTACTTCAATTACATTCTTCATGTCCCCATACACAGCTCATTTCCACTGTGTATCATAGGTTTTTCTCCAATAGCAATAAAAGGAAAAATCTCCATTGCAAATCACTTGCTGATTTAAAGGAATCAGAATACTAAAACACAGAGCAGTGTTTCAGGATTTCCTCTCCATTACAATGGGCTGCATTTAACGTTGATTGTTATTATTTTTAATCAGATGTCCATAAAATCAAAGACCTGCATCACTACTGATCCAATCAAGATGTTTCTCCCATAACAAAATTGCTTAACAGATTATATGGATTTTTACTGAAACTACCTTGAATCTCTCTGCTTATGGGAGAGGAATATCAAAATCTAACCACTAAAATATCAGATGCGGTTTCAAGATGCAAATAACTGATTTATGGGTTTTTTTGACAATTTATGACAAAATTGCTGACATCTCTCTCAAGTTCATCTCATTACCAAAAATTAGAAAAATGAGATCACTAGTCAGAGCTCCTACTAATGTGATTTTGGTGTTAGCAGACTAATTTTTTAATTAGCCTCTCTTTGGTTACTTATTGAGACTTGCACATGATAGAGGGCTGCAGGACTGTCTCATGTCAGAGTTACAAAGCCGAGC
Source organism: Falco rusticolus (assembly GCF_015220075.1). Lineage (NCBI taxonomy): Eukaryota > Metazoa > Chordata > Aves > Falconiformes > Falconidae > Falco > Falco rusticolus. The sequence continues at coordinate 11,177,720 of NC_051199.1, read as the reverse complement.
CTAAGATAAATAACTTCTCACATTCCCTGATACCTCTCTTTCAGCCATGAGCTTTCTGCAGACAGCAGGAATTTGCTTCTCCATAGCTGCATGCAGAGAAGCAAAACAAACTTTACGTTTAATTATAGAAGATTATTCTCTAGATGGGCTACACTTTTAAACAATCTCTTTTGCAATACTAAAGGACTCAGCAGTTTCCTTTTGTCTTTAAAGATTCAATTAAAAGTATGTTTCAGAAATTAAATTACAGCATGAAATTAGCTAAGGGTATGAAATACTGCATTTGCCCTAGCATTCAGGGAAAGGCTGTAAAAAGCAATTCACTTAATGGCTCCTAACATGTGATCTCAACTTAATAACTAAAGTGCCCTCAGCTACCAGAGGATCTACTGGTAAGATACGCCCTATATAATCCACCAAAAGGAGAAACGGATTAAACTCAGGTAAATCTTATTAATGTATGATAAACCCTACAGTTACTCTCATTTGTGATCTTTAAAAATGTTACAATTTTGTCAAGTAACACACTTGTTGGCAGGAAAATTTCTGTGGGTTTTAGCTGGCTGTGGCCTTCTCAATCTTGACACGTTCCAGAAGCATCTGCCAGAGTCTATTGGAAGCATTTGTTCTTCTCCAGCTTTCAGAGAGTACTGCTGGATGTAATTCATCACAACCACTGGGGATACACTCCAGTTTATTCTTTGCTGTACTAATATAGGGAAGGAAACGAGCAGTCCCTGAACTCTTCAGCTGTCCCTTTAGTCACCTGTTGGGTACAATTTCAGCTCATTGCTGTGAGCCGTCTTTGTGCTGCATGCGTGCACTGGGTTAGTGTTTCATAGGAATCTAATTTCCATTTGGGGTCCTTGGGTACTGTGCAATAAAAATAAAATACAAATCTATTCCACTTATGACTGCCTTCTACAGGACCAAACCAGCTCACTGCTCATTTGCAGGCTCCCAGCAGCTCACTGGGGGGCTGCAGCATTCGCCCCCAGCAGCACCTCGGCACTGCCAACCCCCAGGTGCGCAGGGCTGTCCCAAGGCTGAGCAGCACCCACCCCATGGCAGCTCTGCCATGCCCGCTCGGCACAGGAGATGGCAGCTGCCTCTACGTCTTTGATGAAGGCCCTGTGCCAATGACACACCCCACATGGTGGAGATTTTTTTTTCTTTGGTTCGTTTTGGGGTGGTTTTGGGGGGTTTGGTTGTTGTTTTTTTTAATATTTCTAAACTGACGTCACTTAGGATTACAAGTCAAATTAGAGTGGAAAGCCATGAGGGAAAATAAAAGCAGTCTCAAATTAACTATAAAATCTACAGCTAGTAATGTCTCTACAATTCATTTCTTTTCTAATCTCTCCTTACACCCATTTTAATCCAATCGTGTAAAAATCTAATCAGTACACATGCACATTCCTATTTTCATATAAATTTTAGCCACTGATCTAGTGCAACTCAGAACAAGATACCCATCACCAGATGCTTCTGTTGCAGAGATGGTCTGTACTGACATTGTCTGCTTTCAGGGGTATACCCAGGAGCAGACTCTCTTCTTTAGCCTAAGAAAATACACATCCCAATTAAATTATCAAGCACCATATTATGTTTGTGTTTTCCCATAGAGGAAAATAAATAAATAAAAAAGCATGCATCACTTGTCAGAAGGGTTCTGAGAAGGAGAATATGCAAAGGGAACAAACACCTGCCAGCTGGGTCGGGCATAAAGTAATCTTTATTATTATTAAAAACAGACAAATACAGCTGCGATTTATGGTCCCTGAAAGAGCAATGCACTGAGCTGTTTTTCTCAAAGAACATGTTGGTTTTTCTTCAACCTCATGAACAGGTATTGTTAAACAATGGATTTTCCTGAAGGCACAGAAAGATTCACTCATATTACTCAATGCTAGCAGACCTTCAGTTCTGCTGGGTTCTCAGACCAGTGCTGTATGCTCCCAGTGTTTATTATAGACTGTTTTGGCGGTTTCCAAAGGGCATGTGGCTGAATGTGCATGTATGCACGTCTAGGAGTGTGACTAGCTGCAATTTTGCTCCTTATGGGTCATGAGACTACTTTCTGCGTGTCTTCTGTATGAGTATCCATCCTTCAGGTTGTAACATGAATTCTTAATTTAGGTCACAGGCAATTACAACTTTTGTCAGGTGCAGTGAACTTCAGCATGGAGTACATTTTGGTTACTGGAAGCCTTGAACCAGAACAGATCAATGCTTCAATTTTGCCAGCAGTCCTGCACTAGACTTTATTAATGTTACATGATGTATTAATTGTGCTGTTCTACTGAATATATTTCTCCATTAATTAAGTCCATCCTAGATTAGTTATAAAGACTCTATCTGAACATGCTTGAAAACAGTCTTCCTTTTTTAATCCATTCTTCACAATAACAGTTTATTTATTTCTGCTCTACTCTATGCAGTTTTGTAATATACTTGAAGACATTTTCCAAACAAATGCAAACTTTTGACTAGAAATAGCAACAGCACCAGAACCCTAGAGGGTTATGCAAAATATCTACCTCCCCACAGCTCTACATGCATCTCTATCTTGTTAAGAGGATGCATTTTGCTTAGACACAATGCTGGATAATTTTAACTACCAGATTAAAATTACAATCCCACATCCTATAGTTGAAAAGTAATAAAGGGGCAGCAAGAAAAAACCCTGAGAAATAAAAGTGGAATGAGAATGAATGGCTAAAAACTGGACATGAAGATCCACACCCCCCCACCACCATCTTTCAGCAGTGGGATGCCAAGGAGTGTCTCCCAGGGGTACAACAGACCTCCTCCAGAATGACTCGGCCTGCCCAGGAGGCATCAGCCTGTGGGCTGTACACGAACACACCCAGGCAGAGTTGGAAGAAGGCCAGTTCACTCATTTACACAGGTGGTCAGACAGCCCACAAATACCAATAGCATGGAGCCACTTAGGCTGGACTTTAACAAGAAGAAGAAAAGGGGTCTGTAATCCTTTTAGAAGTCCTCTGGGCTCCCTATGACCCCATACTTCTAATTATGCTTTTAAATATAGCAAATTAACCCTGAGCAAAAATCTACCCACTTACATAGTGGGCCAGTATACATCTGAGCGATTTGTGAAATTATGAAGTGGATGAGATACAACTTCCCTGAAAAAGAGTAAATGTTGTTGGCAGGAGCCCTAAAATCATGAAAGATTTATTGAAAATAACGTCAAGATTTAGATACCAAACTGATAATGATTTCTGCTTTATTTCCTTGGTACTTGGGATTACCGTGCAGGCTATCAGCCTCTATGGTAAATTTTAAATTACATCTGTTGCATGACTGTCCTAAAATAAAACTTGTCAGAATAACAGCCACAGCAATATAATGTAGTTTACATTGTGTCTGTTGTTTATTTTGCGTGGCAATGATACAGGCAGACATATGGATTTGAGCATTTGGAAGGGAGGATTTGTTGGCCAGATCATCACATCTGTTTACTTATAAATGCAACAAAAATACATTTGGAGGTCACTGACTGCACAAACATTTTACTTACTCTTGGTGAAAAAAAAAGCTATCAATGCTACTCTTTCTACATCAACCCAACATCGAAAGAGTTTTTATGATATTTTCATGAGAAAAAGGTTTTGAAATCATACAAAAATCAGTCTCTACCAGACCTCATCAGTCACTTCCACCATAAAGATGGTATCACAGCAATAATTTAATCAAGGATGAAATAAGTGTGCAATATGTCCAGGAGGTTGATAACGAAAACTACCAGTGCCACAGTTAAGCATCCTCATAACACGTACCCATTAATTAAAGGGGCACATACCACTGACCTTGTATCCAAAACTCACATTCACTGAGTGAACTCAAGATATTGCAATTAAAAGAAAAACTACATAAACAAACAAAACCCAAAAAACAACAGAAAAAAACCCCAACCAAACAAAATAACCAACACACCAAACCAGTAACAAAAGGTTCACAAGCTTGTAATTTATAACATCTCAATAATGTCCTTGAAGGTATTTCAACTAAGCCCCTCACCGTGATCCAAAATATTTATTGCATTTCCTTCACCTTTTTCTTGAGGTCTGGCTGTAAGCATATTGCAATCTAGCAAGCATAGGTATTCCTGTAAACATAGAAATGTATAGTTCACTATGCAACATTTCAACTGCAGACAAATGTTCAAAAAAAGAAGAAACAGTACTTTAAGCTTTCTTTTACCTAAAGTATTCTTCTGGTTCCAAAACATTATAAACAGAAAGTTCATAATGAAGTTATTTCACTGAAGTTATTTTGTATTCTGGTAGAAAACTTTTGGTAGAAACACCTCAGCACGTCCCTATACTTTAAGATTACATGTATTTTCTCAGCTGAACAGAGCTTTTTGCAGTGAGTAACCCCATGCATAGACATATTTTTATATTTGCTTGCTGTTGCCCACGCTTGATAACACTTAACTCTTAGCTGAAGGACACATAACTTATGTCGTGTTCACAAAGGAACCTAAAGACAGGAATTACAGAAAACTACAGACAGATAATACCTCAATTGAATTACTTCCACAATCTTAAAAAAAAATAGAGCAAGAGGAAAATATGATCTTACTTTTGCCGATGGGTTAGTCTTCAGTATTTGATTTGCCAAAAGAAAGAGAGGTTAGGATGACAGCTGTTCATTACAATTCCTTTTTTATTACAAGAGCTTAACTCTGCCACTGGCTGGCTGGCCCATTTCTGCTAGCTTTAGCACACAACAGTGCTCCTAAAAGCTCCTCCTCTTAGCAGCATCTGTCTGGATACTTCCCTCAACAAGCAGAAACAAGGCTTTCCACAGAGCCATTTAGGTGCTGAGAATGAGCTACAAGTAAGGGAAGCCATTAGAAGTAGAAATAAATCTTTTGATGGCTAAGTCCAGGGTTTGATAGGTAGAAATTCGTGCCCACTAACACCATAAGCTTTACACCAGAGCAATCACATCTTCATAGTGTTACAAATCAAAATGATGACCTCCCCAACAGAAACAGTAGCTTGAATAACACCTAAAAACTAGAAGCCACAACTCTGAAAGCATACATTTCCTATGAAAATGTGCAACCCCAGCCACTCCCTATGATTAATACAGTATGTCTCAGCCTTCAGAGAAGGAGGAGGGTTCATTATTTGTTTCTTACCAAGATTGTGTATTTATACAACTAAAAAAAGCACTGGTGAAGTATCCACACATGACAATATATAATAGATAAAAAACATCTAAATATATGCATTTCAATTATGGATGAGTCAGGAATCAACTGCTCATTCTAACAGATGCCCTATGTAAACTCAAAATACTCACCTTTTCCCTGGCACCCATAACAGCTGAGGCAAATCTACCTTCTGTTCCCAGAAACGCTGCCCACAGCAGATATTGTATCATGGCAAATGTACATCTCGCAGTACTGCAACTTTATTGCCAGTGAAAATGATACTGCTTCATAACTTTATTTGTGATTTATAAGCTCTGTGGGCAATATGCCAGTCTGTTCTCTTGGTCTGGACACAGCCGGCTGAACAGACAATGATAAAGTAGTGAGACCAGACAAATAAAAGAGGGGGGGGGGGGGGGGGGGAAAGGTCTAAAAATTAGGCCCAAAATATATATACCAACATATTTATTGTGACTTACTCTCAGCTACTGATCAGCACATTAACCTTATTTTCTCTGCACGATTGCTAAGTACCATACTAAAATTAGGTCAGAAATTCAGATCAGCTGACTCAGCCCAGCAAGATCAGACAAAGACTAGCTGCTTTTTTTTTTCAATCCAATATAATGAGGTTTATCCCCTGCAATGTACAATAGATCCATACACTTTTCCCCACAATTAACCTATCAGAAGTACACACAGCAGGACAGGAGTCACACCGAAGATACATCAGTGCTACTGAAGAAACACAAATATATCCTTAGGGAGGCAAAATGTACAATCAAATGGCTTTTTTTTTTTTTTTTACGTCTTTTTTCAGATCTTGTTTCCAAACTGCTCAGGCTAATACATTTCAATGAACTTTTAAGTCATTCAGCATGGTTATGAGATGATTTAGGTAAATAACAGCTGCTTCCAAATAGTGTTGCATGTGAACACCACCACTTTATTAGATAATAAATTACTCATTATTATGTTGTTAATATACATGATCACCCTTCTTCTAAAAGAGACCATCTGAACACTAGAATTGAATAGATTCTCAAAAAATTCAATAATTGGACTATTAGGTAATTTTCAGTAGGTGCCAAAGACTTACAGCCGCTATATTTTAATTCCCACAAGCAAAAGCAGAGTGTTTGCTGGAACCCCCTCTCCTGCTCCAAATTTACCCATAGTTAATCACAGGGGATGACCCCCTTGTTGCTAAGGAGATTGTTTTCGGCTGTTGGTAGTCCCTAGACTGGTAGTACTTTTACAACTGCACACATGTACCACTTGCTATCTAGGCCACACTATCAGGAATTGGGGATAATATAAATAACCACCAAGATAAGATAAAGACATAAGGAATATAGTACAGAACAAAGAAGAAATCAATAATCCTACTTTACCTTTCCCCGACTGCTGTGTTTCAGTAGACAACATAGTCTTGAATGAATCTCTGGAGGTTACTACAAGGAGAAGACTCAATTGCAATCAGCCTAAGTGACTTCAGATATCATGGTTCCTTTAGTCAAATCAGATGTTCTCCCTTGGTCTGCCATAGCTTTTAGTTTTCCTAATCAATGACTGATCACACATATCTAATTTTCCCTTTCCAAGTTTACAAAGGAATGAGACAAAAAGACTCGAAGACGATGTTTTCCAAGATTTCCTAAGGTGTTCTTCCTACCTTGTTTCCTCAAACAGATATTGTTTACCCCATTCAGTGTTACTCAGATAAACCAAGTGGGGAGAGAGGAGACCACTGCAAAGATGGTTTCCCAGAGAAAAGCACTATATTCAAATAATGTTGATGACTCCAGCCCACATACATATACATGCTGTTCCTCTGGTAAAGCCATTATATCGCCGGTAACCTTCCTTGTGTCTTCTGACTGTATCTGGAAAGAAAAGCTCTGTTCTTAGTGATCTCAGTTTAGCATAAGCAAGAAATTCATGGTTTGGCTCAGCCCTAAATCATCTGCACTCATCCAGAACTCTTCATCAAATCACTTTGCCAAGATCAATAAATAAAACCACACAAACCAACCACAACGTAGGAAATATTGTTACCGCCATTCAAGTTAGGTAGACAAGCCTGGCTAGAGGACTATGAAGAACGAAGTAGCTCCACAACTTACTCTCTCATGCCCCAAGAAACTTCCTCATAACAAAACCTATTCTGTCACTTAGTGACCTTTATGGTCACACATACATAAGTGTATGTAAACAGGTTAGCCACAGCACAACATAATTAACTGTCATGCCTGAAGACTATGTTCTAAATACATCTGTATACATTGCAGTTTAATATAGCTTATCACCAAATGAAGAAGTTGCCACACAGGCTAGGGAATTTAATTTTCCAGCCAATGCTAAATTAATGAAATAATGATGTTTCAATAAATACAAAATATTTGCAAATTTTTAAAATTTGATTTTCATCAGTGAGGAAGAGCCAGCAATGTAAGATGAGAAAGTATGCTTCATCTCACTACTCTTAAATTTATTGACTAGCATATTTTTATGTGCTCACTTCACAGGTGAGAGAGATTAAAATCCTTCCTCTGCTTAATGTAGCTGGAACTTAACTTCCCTCTCCATCATATTAAGAAATACTTTCAGGTGGGTCTCTTTACCCTTTCCTCTCGGAAATCCTGCAGTTTATGTAGCTGCTGAGTAATCAAGACAGAGATGAACACTAAACGAGGATGGCAGGAATGAAACCAGATGTGTATCCAGCATAAAGTGAAACAAACAAACAAAAAAACCCTCCTGCATTAATCTGCTGCAAGGAGAAACATTTTTCTCATGAAGGTGTGAATAGTACAGCTCCTGCTACAAGCAGCCTATGCCTTTCACTCCCCAACAGTTTGAATCCCCCTAAAGATCACCCAGAAGTTGAGCTGACAAGATAACAGTCCAGAAAGTACCAAAATGCACATTGCACGGGCTGTCATTAATCACCTTAATTTCACATTATTTTTATCCCCCAACCAAATTATTAAGAATCCATAAAACTGTATTTCCTGGAATGTGAAGCAGCCATAATAATTTTGCTTATATATTTTTTTATAATTATGTATTTGCTTATATGCTTATAATAATAAACATTGCTTCTTTTCCCTCCTCTGTCAAACCGTATGTGCTGCTCTTTTCCTTTTAACAATTCATCAAAATTACCAGACTACCGAGGCATTGCTGGAACATTCACAGCACAGCATGTCTGTTATACCTGGATGTACAGTACCCAAGATATAGCATAAAATGTAATCACTTAAACTGAAATACAGAAGATTCATGCTGGGGGAAAAAATTCAAAGGACCTCCTATCAGGTTTTTTTATATGCCATTCATTTGCATATAAAAGTTTAACATTTTGATGGATGATTTACCTGTATTGCACAATTTTTCCTTCTCCTTGAGAAAATGCAAATTTTATATGCAAATATGTACATAATAAATATTTATATCTAAGCCATTCAACCTTCTTTTCCTCTCCAAAAGGCTGCAGAGTTTTCACTGCTATCCATTGGCACAAGAGGACAGGTCATGTGAGTGCTCCTCTCATTAACTGTCAATTAAAATCAATGGAATTGTTCAAGGAGAGCCATTATAGGGTTCTGCCCATCAGGGGCTTGATCCATTTTCCTTTAAATGATTGCAGTATTTTCACTGACTTCAGAGCATGCAGAATGGTGAGGAAATCATAAATAACAGATATATTATTTTGTAAAACCTCAGACAGCAATTTGAGACCTTTGAAAATTTACTGGATTTAAAATATCAACTCCAGGAGAGTCTACTTTGACCTGTGAGGCTGTCCCTGTCTTGCAAGAGCTCATGCACAAATACATCTTTGCAAAGTACACACTGTTCATCTAAAAGCATCTAAAAGCACTGAGTGAATAAGAACCTGTTTTCCACTAGATCCAGATCTCCTATTGCAAACACCTAAACTTTTTATTACAAATCACGCCTGCTGAAGATGCCACACATGCTCAAACTGAATACTTTTGGAAGGGAATACGCTCTTCCTTTGAGCGATGCAGAACTATTCAGTATCACATCTACACAACATAAAACATGTGCAATTTGCAGCCTGACATGGGCCAATGGTCTGTACTGCTTTAACCAGCAAGCTGCTTAGAAATCAACTGGTCTACACACATTTACCAGAGACCAAGCCCCTCACTGTTCATTCACTTTGCCAGACCACTCATCTTTTTATCAAAATATTTACCGTTTTATTGCTTCTTCTTGTTTTCGGCGTTTTTCACTCTTTTCTTTCAAGTAAGCCAGGTTTGTTTCATTCCTCATGCGATCATTCTCTCGAGCAATGTCTGATGCATTCTGTATAACCAAGCCATCATAGGCCTTCATCCCCAAATCTTCAATATACTGGAGAAAAGCGCCCAAAGTGACCTCCTCCTGATTAGAACTCATCATCTTGCAGGAGATAATGAACAAAGGAAAGCAACGTTTCCTGCAGGTTGAAAAACACATAATACCTTAATCAGTAGGAAAATAGCTTATGGTTTATGACAGCGAGATTGTGTCAATTGTAATTAACATCTCTGTAAGAGACATTTTTTTAGACTTTCTCCTGTCTAAAGGATAATAAACAAAGCAATTCAGAACACAGAACATTACTTGAGATGAGATAAAACCCAAGTCTCTTCTTCCAAGCAATGCAGATCCATCGAGTTATACATTCTTCAAATCCCAAACAGGTTTTCTCCCACCCCTTCCCTTTTCCTAATACCCTTCAGTTGCAATGACACTGACTTCCCTGGATCTCAGTTCGGATTGGACCGAAAAGGCTTCCATCCCAGGACAACAGGTCCTTTTTGTAGTTTAGATAAAGCTGCACCAAAGCAGATCACCAGACAAAATTCCTATTCTGCAGGATATTCCAAAGTTCAGGTGAAAAATACTGTTCCAGTTCTTGGAACAAAAAATTTCACAGTTTTCTTCAGGTTCAAAATCTGGAAAGAAATACTGTGGAATAGTTTCCTGTATTACTTAGTAACATAGATATGAGCCCATAAAACCTGGTCATCTGTTGCTCAACAGCTTGTTCACTTGAAGCTCCAAGAACGGACAAGAAATCCCAGCTGAGCTGGGACCTTCAGAACTCTAAAGGCCTTGAATTCTCCAAGCTTCCATACTTCTTTCACAGGTATTACAGCACCTCCAGCTAAGCAGCATGAAGCACAAACACACTTAGATCCCTAAGTCATTCTGCTCCATGGCAGGCAGCCTAAAAGCTCTCAGAAAGGCCCCAAAAGTTTTCCACTCAGCAGAGACCCCCTGCAAATTGTGAGAACTCTGGTGTATAGACACATCAGTAAATACTACAGGCAACTGAAGTCAAGGTATAATTTCAAGAAACATACTATGTAAATTATATGCAACTGGATTAACTACTTATTAAACAAGTAAAATAAAACTTTAATAAAACAGAATTGTGACATCTTATTTAAACAGTGATTATTGAATGTACTGAGACATAATTTTGCATGGCATTATCCTCACAGAGCCTTGTGAGGGGGGTCTTCACCTTACAAATGCTGAGTTGATGCAGAGAGTGACCGAGTGACACACCAGCAGACCTGGCAGCAGAACTCAGCCTCTCTAAGGCATGTTTGCTTCTTCACTACTACAGCATCCTTCCCTTCCCCGAAGAAGGATGGTGTGACTTCTCGGAATGAGCCTGAGAACCATGCCAGCACTGCACCTAAAAGTGATCTTACTGAATAGACAACAAGTATCCTGTCTCCACACAGATTTTAGGGGCAGAGTTCCTGTGTAATCAGCATCCAAAAATCTTTTCTCCATTTCCTAATATATGGCCATAATTCTAATGTATTACACTGCTGGGCAAGCAAAATTCTGATAACAGTAGGCAGTGATTCTAAAAAAAAAAAAAAAATAATATTTTTTTTAAAAAAAAGCTCTTGTAGATTCTAGCAACCCACTCTGGGCTTTCAGACACACCCCTGAACACGAGAGTGAAATGATTTTACATCCATAGAGTAAGCAACCTGCCAGGGATGAAAAGAAAAGAGAGAGATATTTTTCTACCCTTTAATTTTTTTTTTCCTGTTTTTGATCACTTGAAGTGGCAATGGCAAGAAGCAGCTGGTTTCAGGCAGTTAATGCTTAAAAAGAACACCAATATTTTTTTCCCATTATTCTCAGTGTCTCTATACTGAAATTATTTCTGTACAACGGTAACCTCACTGTTAAAATCATGAAGATTCAGAGGATGCAAAAGATTTGCTCCTATCATCTCTTCTACCTCCCAAGACAACCTTTTCTATCAGCTAAGCCTGAACATGAGTGTAAGGCTGATGTTCAGGGTCACTAAATTGATCTTTAAGTATTTTCAGGCATGGGTATCAGTATCTCCTACTAATCCCTGCAGGGTAAAACCAGTGAAGGAGGTCTTAGTGCAGCCCAATGTGCATGCATGCAATTTCACAGAGCTTTCACTTTGGAAGTGGCTAGAACTCCACTGGGTTGGAATATGCATTGAGCCATTCTATATATTCACCAATAGTGGTACAGCATCTGCAAAGGAGTGAATTGTGAAGCTGACAATGAGCTAAACAGACTCTATCAATGTTACTGATGCTTCAGTAGACATTTTTGACCAGTTCCTAACTTTTCTGATTAACAAAAGTAAGTCCAGATACCATAGTCCTTCCTAAGAATCTCTGTCTACAGCCTGATTGAAGCCTACCTACCTGATTAAATGCTAACAAACAATGCTAACAAAATAGACAGCTCTAACTCCACTGTCTCTGAACTGCACAAATGATATGTGCCTTTTGATGGTTAAAGTCTGGGTAATTTCCCCAGTAGATGGCTATTTCACTTTATTTTCCATTTTGGACTTTCAGTAAAGCCTAGTTTCTGTGTATGTTGAATTAAATTCAGATAAACCTGTACAACAAAGAACCCCCACCCTAGCCACCTTAATGGCAGTTTTACTACTGATTTCTCCAGTGACTTCTCCTGAAATATAATGTGAAATTTTATACTGAAGATAACTTCATCAGGCTTTCAATAAATGCAGTTCTGATCCGTTTTTCCCTGAGACATACAGAGCTTGATCTGCTTCATACTTTCTTTTAGGACACCACCACCGCATATTTTTTTTCTCATTGTTTCTCTTTCTTTTTTGAGGTCAAAATTGAGCTGACATTGAAAGATATGCTGAATCTCATTTTATTATATTTACTTTTCACACGAGAGGATAAAGTCATTCCAATTGCAAAAGGACTGAAATAAAAAAGCCTTTATTCTGCTGCATGCACTGACCAGATACTTTATATGCTTGTTTATCACTGATGTTTCCTATTACTAATCTCATGCAGAATGACAGACTATTTAATAAACAGATCAAGTTATATTCTTTGTCCTAACAGGGGTCCAATCCTGCAACAGTACTGAGCAACTGTAGCTACTGAAGTCCCACTGTGACTGTTGATGCTTGCATGCTCATAACACCAAATTCAGTTTGGGGTACTCCTGGAGGGGGTTGCAGCTCTCCTAGGTATTTCAAAACCTTGAATCGGCTCTTATGGCACTAACTCTGAAAAACATCTATACAAGTCACAAGCATTTTTTGGATCAAAACCCATGTACCTCCTGCATGCATGGTATTTTACAGCCACATTGCATTTAATAATATTGGATAGTTGTGCATGATATGCTTAAACAGGGAATAAAAATGCAAACAGCTGGAGCAAAAAGCCTAACTAATTACTGTAAACATTTTTACAGTATTAGTATTCCCTATACAGCACATTAGGACCAATTTTATTTACAGGTATTAATGCCACTTCAGAGATACTATCTTACCTTAATAAATGTGCTTTATAACTGCAACAGGCTGCAAACAATACATGTGGCCCACTGAGTCCCATGCATTGCTTCTTGTCACCCTCCTTGGAAAATGTGTGGACAGCACTGATCAACTTTTGATCAAAGGTTCTGCTGACTGGTAAACTCAGGCAGTGAGCAATTCCCAACCATCTGCCAGGGCAGATACAAGTACAAGCATGCGTTCTGTTTTGAGTACATTTATAGTTGATTAAAAATATGTAAATGCAAGTTGTAGGTGAGGCACCACCATTTTGGTACTCCTAACATGCCTACTGTGGTCAGGTATTTTGTTAGCTGATAACAAGGACCATGTAGAGTCACCTGTGTATTTGCAATCAAATTATTTTCAGTGCATTTTATTTTCTGAAACCAAGCAACCCTAGAAAATTATAACTGGGAGTTGCTCTGTTTGGGAGATTCTTTTGACACTCCTTTCTCTTCTCCTCCTCATTGTGAAGGAACAGAAGGAGACAGCAGGGAGGAGGAAAAGCCCTGGATTTCAGCTATTGAAGGCAGCATACTGAGAAGTCAACAAAAATTGATTGGAGGAACTTTGTGGCGAGTGTTCACTGAACATGAATATGTTTGGAAATTCACCTGAGTGCAGGGACATAAAGAAAGAGTTTTCCAACATGTTCACCTTGCCTCTTGAAGGTCAAACTAACACTACCTGAAACCTCATTGAGGAAAAAAAAAAAAAAAAAAAAAAAGAAAAGAAAACAAGCCAACCATGCTACTGGCACCTGCCCCTCCAGGTATCCCCAGATCAGAGGGATATTGGCAAAGGAGCACAGAGCAGCTCGCACTGTCGTGGCCCAGGCAATCAGCTGTCAGCATGGGAGGAGTAAAGCAAGCGAGAATAATTTTTTTTTCTTCCCTGCCAGTGCATCTGGTTTACTGGCAAGGGCAAGCAATCCCTTTACTGGTTTGGCTAGAAATATTTACATAACTAAATTCAAGATCTTTGTATCGATTCAGACAAAAATTCTGTGGGAGAATAATGCATTGTGCTTCATGAGACTGTTGCATACCTTACTTCTAATGTAACTCTTTGCTCTGATGCCAAACACATAGCATTCTTGGTCAAACCCAAACCACCTCCTTTTCATATGATCAGTGTGCAAAAATATTGAATTAAGAATGAGGACTAATCGACCCAGTATCACAGTATCAAAGCAATGCTATACATTCATATTCAGACATGTAGTTCTCCCTCTTATTCACATGAGGATCCCCAAAATATCAGTTGCTTTTCAGCATGCTTGACAGCCATAAGCTGCAGCTGTGCTGCATTGAAAATTGGCAATGCTGAAATTAAACTGAAGGAGCTTTTAAAAGTAATGACAAAGGCACTGATTGCCTTCTTCCAAACCATCGTGATTTTTTTTTTTTTTAAATTAACATAGGAGAACACAGCTTGGAAACACAAGAGTGGGGTTGCCCGTAGTCCTGAGTCCAACCCCTAATTTATAAAGGTCTACCCATCTCTCCAGTCCTGCCAGTCTCCCTTCCAAATACTGTCTCCTCTCTTTAAGAACACATCTTCTTTCTCATTACCTGTCAATTTCCTCCACTAAATTCAGTATATCGGAAGGATTCTGCACAAGTCAGGGGTGCTAATCAGCCATTCAACCCTTGAGTTTGAGCTGTGCATTCTAGTTGCATGCAAGGCAGTAACAGCAAAGTAGGCAGACCAGCCATATCCAATTTTCATAAACTGCTGACCACAGCATCACTAATAAGGACCTAATGGTATTGGATGTACAAAGAATACTTTCACTGCAACCAAGAAAAAATTCAATGATGGAAAAACGTACTAGAGGCTACTTTGCAGAACTCTCTCTCTTATCATAACTGTGCCTTACACCAAGCGAGCTTTGAAATACCTAAACAGTTGAATGTGATGAGACAAATTACTAAGACATGCTTTTTAGAGTTGCATTCCCTGCTCATTCTTAACAATGAGCTGGCATAACTGTTTTCACACACAGTGATGCATTCAATTCTAATGTCAAAGAAGAAAGACCTTCTGAAATAGGCTGCAGGTTTCCTACTATCTATTAATTGACAACTTTTAAAGCAGATATTTAAAGAAAAACAGCCATTACACTCATTTGAAAGTACAAAATATACTTTGTATTTTGACTGAAATTACAGATTATATACCTTCTCCTCATTATACTGCTCTAGCACTTGGGTGAAATCATTGAAGCTAAGCCGTGCCAAGCCCTTCACTTAAAGAGGTTAGAAGTGGCTCCTTCAGTAGAATGAAAATGTTATTGCATGCGTTTAAAGAAATAGTCTGTTTCTATAGACGACCCACCCTTCATAGGGAAAAGTTATGCTCCCTGTAGTTTTAAGAACTGAAAAAAAATTCCCTGAGCCTTGCATTTTGGCTCCCTTATTAGTGCCTTTTGAAAAGGGAAAAGGTCTTTGCTAACAATGACTCCTCTATGACTCCAGAATGTAGAGAGCTGTTGTTTACTTTGCAATACAGTAATACTTTTATCACTTTTATCTCCTGAGGAAAATAATGCTTCCCCCTAATCACACTGATCTTGGACAATTACAAATCTAGATTCAGAATAGATAACACTTAAAGTGCAATTCTGACATTATATCATCCCAGCATTATGCAGAAGGCTTATGAACAACAAGAAAAAAATAAAACCACAAAACACACACATTTTATATACAAACAGGAGTGCATTTGAACTCAGAGGAAAGAGTGAGCTTCTTGCTGAAGGATGTATTTTTTTCTTCCTCCTTAAGAAAATGAAATGGAGATTTCACTACCACCAACATCATGTTAAGATGCTGTAAAATATTAATGGTGCAGTGGGTCTGATAAGTAACTAACACAGATGTTAGAAATTATTTCAATTAATTCATCAGAAAATAGCAAAGAATGTTTTTTTATTATTTAACAGTGCTTTTTACAAACAAAAAAAGAAATCCAGATGCAAAATGTCTCCATTACAAGCACAGTCAACATGTGAAGTACACAAAAACAGTGAAATAGACTTCATCTTTTAGGTTAGCAATGGCTTGATTAATCCCTTCTAAAAATACATGCAATTTCATCATTATGCATTCTGACTACTCATTATTTCATTTTGTAATATTATTTTTTTCATTCTAATCAGCACCATATTTTATTAGCATGCTTATATAATGTATTAAAATATGTACGTACCAAAATTTAAGTCCACGGGGACTGCTAAGTGCAATAATCAAAGGTGACTTTTGCCTGTAAAAGCCCTTTCCTGTGGTTATCTCAGTGCAGTCGGAAGGGATATTTCAGCACCATAAGAAATAGATTTGCAGTTAGGTTCAGTTTTTTCTTCAGTTAAAGTGCATTAAATCTTGTTGGCAAAACTGCCCAGATTGTAGAATTCGACATCACTATAAGTCAGTGTGTTACATTACAGATCTTCTTAGCATACAATTAAAATGACATGGAAAGTTTGGCTTTTAAAAAATGCAGTGGCAAGAGAAGACAGGTGCTTGCTTCTTTAAATCCACATTCAGAGAAGAGAGGGCACAGATAATGGGAGGGTAAAAACAACACCCTGCTTGGAGGTCCAGCAGAGAAGAAACTGGATGATTTTTACCCACTTTACAACACAGAAGATTACAGCACCATCATATGCACTAACACAGAGATTTCTAAGGTGCCTCATTTGAATATGTTCTGTGGAGACAAAAAGAAAGGAATATAAGGAATAGAAAACATCCTATCCAAATGGCTTCTTGCAGCAGGAAAGATGCTCGGTCTCTCATTGCCACTTAGATACAGAAGGTCTGAGGCAGTCTAGCTCGTGGCATCGTCTCTCTCTCTCTCCCCCGTGACTACAGGCAGGCTTGCTCTCTCCAACTGCCTTAGTCTGTTGGTGCTGCTGTTGATTAATCAGGGATTCTCAAACAAAGAGCAAGCCTACCTTCGGGTGCCAGCAGGACTGTGGGGCTCCTCTCCTGCCGCAATCCGGCTGCCCTGACCCCCCGCGCAGCCACATCCTAGCACCTCGGACAGCTCCCCCGCGCTAGGCCCATCGCCGGGGCGGCGGCGGCGGCGGCGGCGCCCGGAGCGCGGCAGCCGCTTCGGTCCTCGGCGCCGGGGCTGGGGCGCCCGGCAGAGCCGCCTAGCTAGGCACAGTCTCTGAGCTCCACTGCACTGAAGTCTGATTAGCAAATAATCCAGTGGGAAAAAAAACAATCTGCATGAACGGCACTGTACATCACATTTAGGCTATAGGTAGGAACGAATATGAAACAACGCCCTTCCCCCCTCCTTCTCCCTTCCCAAAAAAAGAGATTGTTCTTCCACGAAGAATGTGTCAGTTAACCTTTAGCCCATGTTATGGCTCAAGGAAATGAGCAGCCACTTAAAAGGAAGATCTAAGCCTCAGTTTGATACCTCATATTGATGTATCTTTTGCACTCACCCTCACTGAAAAGCAGTGCAAGGCACACAATTACTGCTGACGCAGATTAGACTGCTGCTTGGGGAAAGAGGGGAGGAGCTTCTTAACCTCATCAAAACAACCTCCCACCACCTGCTCCCATTGCACGAGAACAAAACTATGCTACTCGGACAGAACAAGCGTGACATTTACGCTGGTTTACTTATATCGATACGTGCACTCTGGAAAGAAGCATTCTGTTTTGAAAAACATTCAGGGTGAAACTACACAGTTTTACGCTCATCCAGAATATGTGAATGTGATGGTTTGGAAGAAAACGTTCCCTTTTTTTCTGAACTGGATCTATCTGTGTTATAGCTCCTCCTTGCAGAGTATGTGCAGTTTTGCTTTCTCTCCCCCAAACCTGCAGCCTGGACACAAAGCAAAAGCATTCATTCCCTGTGCAAAAGCCAGTAAAAGCGGCGATGTCTGAATGCTCACAGAATGCGTTACCTTATTGTTACATGCCATTTCATCCTTCCTCCTTTAAGTTAGAGACATTTTTTTTCTTGCATAAATCTTGATTCTGATGCTACAACAACAACTGAATTTATTTCTAAAACTAATAACAGAAATTAACGTCATGGAATAAAGTCCTTTCAAAGTAATGCATGTTCCCACAAAAAGCAGTGCTACTACACCAGCAAGACCTTGCCTACAGAGCACAGAACTTCCTGAAGATTTACTAACCCCTGACTGGAATGTCAATATTACCTCACATTCAAGAGCACTCAAGATAGCCACCTAGCCACACTGCAAAACATGGTGACCTCCTCCAAGCAGCAGTGGCCAACACTGACATTGGAACTGCAGCCTGAAAAAAGCCTGCTCCTAAAACTCTCTCATATTCACTAGCAACTTGCTCACTGCTCACTGTAACAGCATACGTACTAGCACACCTCTTGCAAGGTGAAACAGGGCAGTGAAGCTCCACAGAACATCTCCAAGAGAGAGACCTTTTCAAAAGGGTGCTTTAAGAAGGATAACAAAGACAGAAGAACATGGTTTGCAGATATGGAGGGTTTTTCTTTTTGTCAGGGAAAAAGGTCTGGAAAGGAAGTATCTACGGTGTAGAAGAACTAGAGGCAGTCCTGGGAGGAGACTTCTTTCCCTAGCCCAGAAGCTAGCCCACTGCTTCTGGTTTTTTCCTTCCTTGAAGGATACCTTAAGAAGAGCTGTGGCTGTGTGGTAATTGGGGAATTCTTTGATTTTCATCAATTGGAGATTCCTGACACATAATAGCCTCTTATTTCCAATACTCCTTCAGAATTAAAGACCTTCCTTATCACTGCTCCAAGTCATACTCCAAAAATAGAGAAATTGCCCAGTCAGATTTCTTTCCATGTTTCTTTAGCATGTCACTGTAGTCATTACAACTTCATAAGCAATTTGAAGAACTACAAATTTTAAGCCACAAGTGAGAAACACTTGGCTATGCCGTCACCACATGGTCCATCCCAGTAACTGAACTCACTCAGATACAATCACTTTACAGATTACCTATGTTATCACACCTTTTGGCAATTTCCATATCTTATCATTCTTGCACCAAGGTTCCTTGGGACCATATCTCTATCAGCTATGGAAGGAAATGTCCATTTTTACTTTCAATAGCACTGGGGGAAGGACACTGGGGGATATCATGACCTCTGCAAGGCTAGCTGTTCCATTCCTGGTTAAAACACAGAAAAGTCTTTCATCTGCCTCCACAGCCAGATAGCATCAATCCAGGAAAAAAGCACCTACAGAAATCAATCGTGGGACTTTCTATGTGGATGGCAGAAGAATTGGATCAAAACTCAGGTAACATGTTTTGTCCTTCCCCCACCCCCACCGCCCATGCCAAGCTTCTTATAGAACAGTGCTATGTCATCTTTAAACATGTTTAATGACAAACCTAATTAAGCTGTGACTGGCTTTCACTCCTTAGTTATAAAAGAGGCCTAATCAGTACAAACATTGGCACCTCCACAAATTAGTACCTCTGTTCTCATGTTGCAGAGGTGCACACCTGGCTTCCTGGTCTCTGAACAGCTAGCAGTGGAAAACCATTCATTCCTCACAGTAGCTGCCAATCCCCATCTCCTTTGCTCCACATCCCTCCTGGAGGTTACAACTACACAGAATTCTGGCAGATGTAGATTATTTGCACTCGCTTTGAATTTCTTAAAAACTTGTACAAGGCTTCATTACATAGCATGTAGATGAACCCATTTTATTTGTTTATTTATGTGTATGTACACGCTCACAAACACACATAAATATACATAAAGACAGGGAGAGACATTACTTGACCTGTGGTTGGCATTTGCACACTGGAAAAAGAGAAGATGAACAACCTGCTGTGGAAATGCACCCTGGCAACTACTCAGTCTTGAAACAGTTACGCTATACTACAGTCTCTGCTTGGCCATGCTGTAAGTAGGCTGGAAGCACACACTATATAACAAGAAGGCGGCAGACCTCTGCAGGAGGCTCCTTTGCCAAGGGGATGACAAGCCCCTTTCAGGCTCAGAGACAAGTGGATTTATAAGGCCTGAAGACTGCAGGCAGCAGAGACAAAGAGCTTTCAAGAGGAAGAGAATATTCATTTAAGATGTTAACTGACCTTGGTGACTGAGAAAGACTGCCTGCCTGTCCCTGAAGTAAGGGAAGCTTGAGGAAAAATGGATTAGGGTTCAGTGCTAAGTGCTACTGACTCAGTCTCTGCTTGGTTGGTGAACAGAGGAGGAAGGCTCTCCAAGAAAATGAAACACTATTGTTTTCAAGTCAACCCTGTAACACCTGACTTGATGCAGGGACCTTATGAATTTTTTTACTTTTATGAGGGTCAAAAAGGAAAGGTTTCTTCACTTCAAATGCACCACCCCCCAGATAATTTGAAGCTTCTCCTGAGAAGGCAGTCACATGGTAGATTTTTATATATGACCTCCAGGCCGTAGACGAAGAGGTCTGTGAATGGAAACTCCATAAGAGCTAGAACCCCTGAAATTAAAACCAGAAATTAAGGACTTAAACCTAGGAATTCCTGACATTTAAAGAAAGGGAGTGTGATATCTGTGTACCCAAACTCCGCATCCCAGTGAATGGGAAGAGAGGGGCTACTGAACAAGAACTGTCCACACAGCAACCAAATGAGACAGGGTTCCAGGTTTATCAAGCCAAGCTCATCACAGGGTAAGCTACAGGTTGGCAGTTTACTGACACTTACAAATACAAGACCATCAAGATGTTGACTTTGGCTAATTAACACATCCTATGGCTAAGATAAGCTAAACTTGTTGTGCTTATTTCTCCTTTACTCTGCTTCCTTAGCTTCAATTACTTTTTCCTGCCCCCTGTGTGCTTAGCCCTGATTCTTAGTTTCTATTATCCCAGGCTGCAATTGCTCTAGCCACTTCATGCCCCTTGCAGTATGGATGCCTTGCCTGATCTGGCCACATCTCTTAACCTAGGCTTTGCTACTATCCTTGACCTTTCCAGCAGTTTTATTTGGCTTTTCTTGACTCCAACACCTGGTATCTCATTCTAATCGGTCCAAACTGATTAGGACATGCAACACTACAGGCTTGGAGAAGTGGTTGCAAAGCTGCCTGGTGGAGAAGGACCCGGGGGTGCTGGTTGACAGCCAGCTGAACATGAGCCAGCAGTGTTCCCAGGTGGCCAAGAAGGCCAATAGCATCCTGGCTTGTATCCAAAACAGTGTGGCCCGCAGATCAAGAGAAGTGATCATCCCCCTTGATCAAGAGAAGTGATCAACCAGTACTTAGCACTGGTGAAGCTACATCTCAAATACTGTGCTCAGGTTTGGGTCTCTCACTTCAAGAGGGACATGGAGATGCTGGAGCATGTCCAGTAAAGGGCAATGAAGCTGATGAAGTGTCCGGAGCACAATTCTTATGAGGAGCAGCTGAGGGAACTGGAATTGGTTAGTCTGGAGGTGAGAAGACTCAGGGGGGATCTTATTGCTCTCTACAACTACCTGAAAGGAAGTTGTAGGTGGGTGGGTGTAGGTTTCTCCCAGATCACAAGCAACAGAACAAGAGAAAATGGCCTCAAGTTATGCCAGGGAGGTTTAGATTGGGTATTAGAAAAAAATTTTTGACTGAAAGGGTGGTGAAGCATTGGAACAGGCTGCCCAGGGTTGTGGTGGAATTACCATCCCTGGAGGTATTTAAAAAATACATAGATGTGGTGCTTAGTGACATGGTTTAGTGACAGACTTGGAAGTCCTGGGTTTATGTTTGGACTTGATGATCTCAAAGGTCTTTTCCAATCTAAATGATTCTATGACCAAGTTAATTGTCTTAATTTCATTATAAAACAATAGTTTCCTCGCAGAGACTATCATCATTCTCATATGAGTGAGGCAAGTGAAATTTTCAATGACAGTCTATCCTATGCTGCATCTTAAGTCGTGGTTTAGCAATCACTATGATGAGCCTTTAGCACTGAATTGTGCACACATGAAAAAAGCTGCTTAGATTTTTATTTGGTTTTAAACCTGAGTTAATAAATATGTTAAAACAGCAGTGGGTTAATTCGAGAAAAATGTATAGAAAACAAACTACATGCAAAATCAAGCAGTGCTCACCATAACCTTGACCTTTAAGCAGCTTTCTCAGATTTGGTTTGTTTATGCTCTTAGTATCCAACTATGATCATAGTAAGCGAAGTGAAAACCTAAGGATCTATTTGCTAGATACGCTGAAATACTAAATTAAGCATTCAAGGCCACTTTTCCCAAATTATTCCACTCCATGCCCCAGATAAGCTTTAACATTTGTGTCTTTTCCCCTCAAGCATTCTTAAATCCCTGGAATTTCTTCTCCTTCTCTCAGCCACGTTTGGCTCCTTTTGCCACTCTCTCCCTTCTTACATGTACAATGTTGCCACAACAGGTAAAACTACCCACAAGGTAACAGTAAAGGAAGCTCTCACTGCTCCTTCTCCATCTTGGCATTTGATTCAGCTGTTTCACACCCCTCTGTAGCACCCTTTCACTTACCTGGAGCACAGTGGCTCTATCCCTCCCAGCAACTGACTATCCACAACTGTCACACATATTTCTCTTTTCAGAGTACTGAGGAGGAATCTTCTAAAGGTACAACAGTAGAGGGGTCCCCACTCATGTAAAAAGCCAATTAAAGTTAAATGCTTAACTGCCATCTGTGCCTTTAAGAAAAATCTCTTATTTTTCCCCAGTGATCAATTTTTTTCACATGGGACCAATTTTGCTGTTATTGCTTAGGCAAAATTCCCATTGAAGTCCACAGGGAACTTTGCCTGAATACAAAATGTGGAGCAAAACCCTGTGCTTATTTGCATAGACCACAAATCACAAAGATCATGTCCTGATGCAAGTGATTTATCCTACATGACAGCTGGTGCAACTAGGCTATTTTTAACCATGATTTGTTGTAAAATATTTCATGATATTTACCATTCAAAAAAAGAGTCAATTGATTCTTTTTTCTTAAACTGGATTAGATTGAAAGATTCTGGCTGCTTTCCAAACCCATTAATTACTAAATGGTACATTTTCAACAGAAATGTTAAGCTATAAGTAGTTCTTCTGGAGCCAGTTAGCTCCTAGCTAAAATCAATTAAAGCTGGTAAAGATATATTTCTATGGTCAGGTCCCAAACACTGACATCTGTATTTATAGCATAGTGGATGCTGGCAAATCCTCCAACATAGGTGCAGTTGTACTAGCAAAACTGTGCTTTTACTGTTTAGCACATACAGGGGGTATTAGGTGGGTGTATTATTCCAGGATAAACCCAGCTGTGTCAGTATGGTTGCATTCACACTATGCTCTATTTCTGCTATAGTAGCCTCGATTTTCTAGCCCCGAAGAAGCACTCTTTATCCTATGAAGTATAAAGGCAAGGCGGTTTAAGCTTGCTTGTCACCCCGCCCCAACGCTGCTGCTCATTCCCATTTGTGTGGCCTTGCAGGGAACTGGGTCATGGAAATGATCCAGAACAGAAATAATTTTGGGTGGGAATGAGGAAGAATAAAAAAAACCAAAACAAAAAAACACAAAGAGGAGAGTGTTCTTTTCAGCCAAATCACTTCCTTACACTACACAATGCAGAGGGCACTTCACAGCGTGAGAATGGTACCCCTGCCAAAGTGGTGGGTGACTTTTAAAGTAAAAAGTCCTTATGCTACAGACACTACCAGTGTACTTAAGCTTCTATCTGAATGACTCCAGTGCCCAGGCAGCACACATGCCAAAGCTGTTGCACTGAAACTTGGCCTGCTGAAGCCTACAGGAACATAGAAAATCCTGCAGGCATTCGGGGAGCTGACAGGCAGTCCTCCCTGCCCTAGAAACTCCACAACAACTCTGACAAGCACATGCAACCACTCAATTACTTTAAAGCAGGCAGAGAAGGGTACATACACAGCATACAAACGTGACTATGTAAGCAAGTTGCAAAATGCTTTACCAGAGCACTTGACAATCTCCAGGCATTTCAAATTTAAGCCAGTACTGCAGCTAAAGAAAACCAGAATGAAGAACGCAGCTCTGCTCTTCTCCCACCCCCAGCTATTCCTCTGGCCTTATGCTGGCACAAATGCTGCCTGGCCGTGTGGTGAAGCAGATTGGGAAACTGATCAAGCTGAGAACTAGCCTGGGATTTTGGCACCACATGGATGTTATGATTTGTGAGAGGACCACCCTGCCTATGTAATCAGTGGGCAGCAGAAACCCAGCGCAGCCCAGCAGATGGAAGGCAGGTCAGTTGGGTCTCATTCAGGGGCAGCCAACTTCTTGCTTTCATCCGAGCTACTCAGAGACTCAGCTGTGAACAAGGAGCTCCAGTGAGCCCACAGCATCTCTGAACTCTGCAAAAAAAAAGTGCCTGGGAGCCCATAGAACACAAAATCTGTAAAAGTGACCAACAATGAAGTCTAGAGCAAAAGGTCTGGGAATGGGAGTTAAGAAACTTTCTCGAAACTTGGAAGTCTCTCTGCAGTCATTAATACAATCTGATATTTTTTTTCCAGCACTCCAGGCAAGTCAGTCCCATCTAGTCAGGAAATGAGCAAAGATGGGGAAAGTCAGAGTTGCTCCCTTTCATCAAAAAAAATCATCAGGACCACTAAAATAAAGGTATGGTAAATACTGAAAGACCTAAAAGACTCAGGGAAGAAATCGCAGTTTGTACTTTAGACCAACAAATTGGCAAATTCCTCTATTAAATAATGTAGTTGTGCTACGTACATGAAGATGGTATTTAATAGCAAATTGTTGCTGTTGGCTAAATTCTTTAAGGCACGCACTTTATAAAGAAACTAAAAGATGCTATTTGTTCAGCAAAATATACTTCAGCTTTATAAACACCACAACTAGATCATGTATTTTCCAAATGCGTTTGTTTTCAGTACTTAATAAAAACTCAGATGAAATCCTTGTTGCTACACACTTCAGGACAAGACAGGAGGGCAAGTGAAGTCTGGATGAAAAAGCTGTTAGACCCCTAGAGAGAGCATGCACAGCTCAGTGAAGGCTAGGGGGAAAAATGGAGGAACAATAGGCAAAAAAAATGAAGTTGGAAAACGTGGGGAAGGTGACCTCATGCCAAAGAAGAGATGGTGGTAGCAGAAAAGAAGAAACTGAGGGCGTGGGTGGGTGTTTGTTTCTTTGTTTGCTTTTCTTAATGAGACAAAGATTGTCTCATTAACTCCAGAGCTGAAGAAACAAATGACCTATTGTGGAGGAGGAAGGCTTCATATGAGGGATTCTAAGTGATGAGGGAAACCAGTCACATTGTCCAAATCAGCAAGTCACACTCAGAAAGGCAGTAACTATCTAAGGTGCTGGGTAGGCTCTAAGCTTCCTTATGATCCATACGCAGCCCACATTAGGAGCTCATCTGTCCCTGGAGCCCAATCCAGGTGTGGAGAGTGATGGGCAGAGGATGGAGACTGGCTGTCGTGTTGTCAGAAGTCACTGCTGGAAGCTTGCCCTGGTGGCATGTGGCCAGGCTCCCCCAGCCCTCATTAGCTGTTCCTGCCTTAAGCCCTGTGCAATTATCCAAGGTTAAAAAGCATGAGGGAAGACATCATTGACAGAACAGGCTGGTGACAAGGTGAGAGATAACATGATAGCCTTGGCTGGCATCAGCTGACCAGTTCCTCTGGTCATGGACCAACTAAGCTCTTATGAGGGCAACAGGGAGCAGAAGCCCAATTTGTTCCCATCAATTTAGAGAAATAAACCTCATTTTGTATGTCCAAGTGCCTAGATATAGGATGTGTGAACACTTCCCTCACCACCTTAGACTAAGCAAAAAGAACAGTAGCTTCTTGTACATTCAGAAAACCCTTATCTCCACACAGAAAAGGTTGAAGTTTGAAATATGTAAGTCATGCTAAACACTTTGACCAATGTGAGCTTTTTTTCCCCATGCTCGGATATAAAGCAATTAAAAAAATTAACTCTTCTAATTATTACAGAAACAATACTTTCCTGCAGGCACTTTTTAAATAAACTCTTACAAAAATCAGTTTGCTCCACAGCTATAGCTGGCTAATCATCACATGTCAGTTAACAGATTTCTGGTTTTCCCTCCTGCTTATTCTCTTGGAGAAAATATTGTGATCCTTTATATTCTCTCCGTATAATAGCCATTCCTATCAATGGATGAGCTCAAATTGCCACCACTCAGGAAGAAAGGAATGCAAATGAGGAATACCAATTAACCCCTTTACAATTAAAAATATCTCTACCTATTATAGCACCCATTAGTGATACTCTAGTTAATGGTCTGTCAACATTTCCATTAGACCTTTTCCCCCTGCTCCCACACAGAACTAAATCCTAGCTAATCACCTTGAATATACCTCTATGGATTTACACAATACATATAACACAGTTCAAATGAGGCAAAATGCAGATTTCTTTGTTATCTTGAGCCATTACATTCTCCTAAGTATCTGTTTTCTAACATATAATTCTAAATACTCTGTACTCCACATACACTGAATAATGTCTCAGGATAATTTTTTTCAGTGTTACAAATACTTCATGTATGAAAACCACCAAGTAATTGCAAAGACCTGTCCTAAACATACACTGTGAAAACTGTAGAGTGAAACTCAGTTCGCAGCAGATTCCTTCTGCCCAATATACCTCACATTATACCATCCTGTTTTTTTACACTAGATATGAGACAGTGGGTTACAGTTGTTGCCATGTACCATAATACCTAGAAATGACAGGGTGAATTGAGGACAAATCTTCAACCTTAATAGCTTAAGATCCCCTGGCATCCTTATGGTCAAACCACATTCTCCACACTACTATAATGTATTTTTGTGTGAGTGTCAAATTCATGACAAATGTATCACATTCATATATATTGCATTTGTTAATACTCTCAACTCTTAAAATACACTTATGCATTTTATAGTATGCTCATCATTCGTACCCGGTTAAAGTGCTGGCATGCTAGGAGAATAAGAGCTCTGTAACAGATATCCAGACTGATAAAGGGAGAGGTATACAACACGAATCCTAGGCGATAGTTTAATGCTTATTTTAACCACAAGATTTCTCAGTAAATTGACAATGGTATTGTTTGGTATCTATATGCACCTTGGCACCACTTTGAGCACTGAACTTGCACATAGCAATTCAGCTATGCCAGGTTTCCCTGGCTTGTTTATAATCCTCAAATAGGGGATCCATAGCTCTGATGAAAACTCACTACATACATGTTGTACACAGACCACCCTTCAGAAACAAAAACTGCACTCTGTGCACCCGAGTTAAGTGTTTAATACAGCATGACTGACTTTTGTTTGGAATGATTGTTTGCAAACTCTAAGTAGACCAACTGAAAATTACTCACATTTTATATATTACAGCTGATAAAATACTGGTTGGAAAAACTATGATTTTCATAGTCAGTCTATAGGCATACAAACCAATGTCGCTGCATACATAAGTGCTAGAAATACTGCTTTCTGGCAGCCCTGAAAAGATGTCCTTAGTTTTAAAGATTGGTTGAATTTACAGTTCCCTGAATTCATGAGGATGCTCCAGTTCACAAAGTCAGAAACAGACAGAACTGCCTGTAAGACCAGGTCTTATCTACATTTGTAATACCAACTTTGCTCAATCTATGTTTAAGAATTCCATTATTTGTGGGATATCTTCAATATTCAAGTGTTTTTCTTTATCATCTAAATTGCACCAGGTACTTGCCAAACTAACCCCATCCAGAAAATAATAAGCAACAGGGCAACAGAAGTTGCAGTTCACTTTTTCCAGTATAGAACTCCAGTAAAACTGAACATCCTGTTTCCTGGAAAATGGGGCTGGCACCACTTGAGGCAAACCACAGAATTACTTGTTTCTGTAAAATAACCATCTGTCCTTACAACAGCCCCGTGTGGTGGGTTGACCCTGGCAGGATGCCAGGTGCCCACCAAAGGTGCCCTATCCTTCCCCTTCTCAACTGGACAGGAGAAAGAAAATACAACAAAAAGCTCATGGGTGAAGATCACTCACAGGGAGAGATCACTCACCAATTACTGTCATGGGCAAAACAAATTTGACTTGGGGAAAATTAATTTATTAACAATTAAGTCAGTGTAGGATAATGAGAAGTAAAACCAAGCCATAAAAAACCACCTTTCTCCCAGGCTCAACTTTACTCCCAAATTCTCTACCTCCTCCCTGCCAAGCAGCACAAGGGGGATAGGGAGTGGGTGTTTCAATCAGTTCATCACATGTTTGTGTCGCTCCTTCCACTTCACAGGGAGCGCTCCTCCTCACACTCTTCCCCTGCTCCAGTGTAAGATCCCTCCCATGGGAGAGGGTCCTCCATTAACTTCTCTAGTGGAAATCCTTTCCATGGGATACAGTTCTTTGTGAACTGCCCAGAGTGGGTCCCCCACAGGGTCACAAGTCCACCAGCAAAGCTGTTTCAGCATGGGCTCCTCTCTCACAAATCCCTAAGTCCTGCCAGAAAACCTGCTTCAGTGTGGGCTTCCTGTGGGGTCAACAGCCTCCTTCAGGCATCCCCCTGCTCTGGTGTAGGGTCCTCTGTGGGTTGCAGGTGGATGTCTGCTTCATCATTAACCTCCATGGGCTGAAGGGCACAACCTGCCTCATTGTGGTCTTCACCATGGGCTGCAGGTAAATCTCTGCTCTGGTACTTGAAGCACCTCCTGCCTTCTTCTGCACTGACCTTGGGGTCTGCAGAGTTGTTGCTTTCACATAGTCTCACTCCTCTCTTCCACTTCAATTTGTTGTACAGGTTTATTTTTCCCCCATTCTTAAATATGTTATCCCAGAGGCACTACCACCATTGCCGATGGGCTGGGCCTTGGCCAGCAGTGGGTCCATCTCAGAGCCGACTGGCATTGGCTCTGTTGGACATGGAGGAAGCTTCTGGCATCTTCTCACAGAAGCCACCCCTGTAGCCCCCCTGCTACCAAAACCTTGCAGTGTAAATACAATACACCCCAAAACACCAACTAGCTTTTTGGCCAGCCATACCAATAAGTATTTTTTGTTTCCATAAATACTCAGCATTACACATCATATCAATAATGGCACATCTAGCATTGTTTCAGGGTAAACACAAGAAATAAACAGGAACAACCTTTTCTGTCTTGAGCTAAGGCCAGTTACTCTTATTTTCTCTACATATTTCATAGCAAAAACCTGCCAAACAACTAAAACCCAGGCTAGGGAAAAAGGAACGGACAGGAAAAACAAAATAATATATTTTTTTTTTATCTTGGCTCAATCACGCACAGAGACAATGATAAACTGAATGAGACTGAGACTTTTTTCCTTGCATTTTATTTGTGTTGAGTGTGGGATGAATAAACTACAGGTGGCATTAAGAATAAAAAATTGATGCAACTTCTGTTAACGTATCCAGGTGTGAAGAAACAGCAACATGACCTTATTTGTGAGAACAAGTCAAAGGACAAGTGAACATTAAGGGGGCACCAAACAGAACCACATCAATAAAAGATTCCATATGTGAAAATGTTGAACTTGTGAAGTGGGAAATGGCCTTGTTTTGCTCCTTCTTTCTAAGCTAAAAAAAAAAAAATGTAAGAGAGAAGACATCAACACTTCCAGGAGTGTGCTAACAGGCAGGAAATGAAGTGCAGACTTTATATTATTGCACGTTTGACTCAGTATTCCCACCTTTCTTAACACGCAACTGGTAAAAGGAAAGAAGAGTTAAAGCTTCTGCCCTGGAAGGGGAGAGGGCAGGGAAAGCACAATTTGGAGTATTTGCTGACTTGAGACAGAACAGATGACCCCATAGCAAAATAGATCCTGTCACCTAAAGACAGCAATGAGACATTTCAAAGACTGAAGATTAACCTTAAATAATTAATCCTTTCTGTAATCCCTGGGAAAGAGGATCAAAAGGAAATGTGAAGTAAATTTGTGGTTTGCCTGAACTTATTTCTGGTTTCTAAGATCCAAAATAGAATCGTTTTTGAAAGCCAGACAGTCACCCTGATGAAAGAAATTACAAATCAGCACATTTCCCAAAAATGTTTTGGCTTCTGTAAATCAACATTTTCCAACTGAAAAAGCATTTAATTAAAATTGCAATCAGATCAAACTTAAGGGAGGCCCAGGAAGCCAGGAAAGTCTCTTGAACCAGGTAAAACCACATCTGAGGGACATCTTTCACTTAAAATAAAGATGGTGACTGCAGAGCAGTGGGCAGAAATTACAGGTATTTCTAAGCTTTTTGTTCTCAGGTGCCATTAACCATTTTTTAGAACAGATCAAAACCAATGATTAAATAAGCAGCACAGCCCAAAAACTAGACAGTGATAGTTAGCCTTTTTATTTTCTAGATTAAACATTCAAAATCCTTCCAAAACAGATGGCATTGCGTGCCTCTACCTACAGATCTACATAGATCTATTCTGATTCAACACTTATACCATGCTTTTCTTAATGGAAATTTCAACCTAACTTATACATTTTGCAGGAACGTAATGACAGTGCTTTCCCCTCCATTATCAGGAGAATCTCATATTAGTACTGTTTCAAGGCTTTCTACCGACCAAATTAAAAATTAAATAGATGGATGTTTTGTCAGAACTCCATTCTAAAGAAAAAAAAAAATAAAGGCAGGGGGGCAGGGACAGTGGATTTTGCTTCTATTCTAACCCAAGAACAGCAGCAATGGCATAGCTTTTAAAACGTTTCATTATATAGGTCTCCTATATTCCAGTTACTCAAACTATAACACATAGTCAAAATAAAAAAGCCTTCCTGGTCATGGAAAATTCAAAGGTCGGTACCCTGTTATAAGCTATGCAAACAACGTGGCACCAGGCACTGAAATTGTTGTTTTCCTTTGGCTTTATTTATAAAAGTGGAAAATGTTTACAGCACATTTCCTCTCTTTTGCAACTTCCTTGAACAGTGTCATTCCTTCCTACCCAGCATATCTGTTCTCAGATTATTCACCATTGGCCTCTCCCTTTAGGGGAAATTATAAAATTTAGAGTTATTAGAAAAATGGGTGAGTTGGACAAATAGAGCTTGGTCCAGGGTGTACTGAATTTGAGGTACTGTCACTGAGACAGTTTTGCTGACAACTGGATTAAACAGTATTATCTAGGTATGTAAGAGGAGCAGAATTGCAAGCTGTTTTCCTTTACACCTTCTGTAAGTGCAAGTAGGTACAGTCGTGGGTCAGTAAAGAATGATCTGTGTCAACTAACACTAGCTTTGTTATCCATCCAAACAGGTAGATCTCACTACACGCTTGTCTAGAATGATGAAGTTGCCACTACAAATCCATTTCCTGAGATGCTACTACAGGGAATTAAGGCTATTTTCAAAGGGTCTGCTGCAGTCCCTCTAGAGGGGGCTTCTAGATGTATGAAGGTTTCTTTTCTACTTGAACAGAATAGTTACACTGTAGGTCTCCAACACAGAACAGATGGAGCCTGCTTTCCCTAGTGCAGTACAGAGAACAAATGTGAAGAGCTGGTATTGTTTAAAGGCTCCATAGCATACAATTTGATTTCACACAGAAAGAAGAAATACGTTATGAAAAACCACCACAAATTCATTTTATTATCTGAGTTTCTTTTCAATTTTGAATACCTTGGTTAATGGTCACTACAAGTACTTTGTGGATACTGATGAAGAGTTACTCAGACATGTTCTGACAAAGCTTTCTAAAAACCAGAAAACAGCAGCCTGTTAAGATGAAGAGCTTTTTGAGGCAATATGAAACTGCAGTAGAAACCTGCCAGCTATGGCAAGCAACAGGGCAACCCAGATCTTTGAAAAAACAGCTTTAAGGTCCACAACAAACTATCAGGCATACTACGACGCAATTTAAGGGACTCTAAGGGCTCCCATCTCTTCTACTACAAAGATCACCAGAAACCTTTCTGGGCTGCCTTATAGCCATACACAGTAAACACGGCACTTGGATCAAACTATGTGCTGATTTATCTACTCAATCCCACCGCATGCTGGGAAGAATAAAAACCACAAAGCTAATCCCATGCCATGTTTTACTGATAGCAAGAGGATGACATCAAGTTGCAGTACTCTGCATAATTGATCAGCACTGTGCTAAATCCTTCAAACACATTGAGGAACTTTTCAAGGGATTACATTCTCCTCTGCATAAGACTACCCTTTTGCTTTTGGACCTTTGCATTATACCTTTACATTGGTTTTCCTTCAGAAAGTTTTGCCAAATATCTCTGCACTACTTCAGTTATTCATAGTGTTGAGAAGTCAGACCTATTGCCTCCGCATTTCTCTCTCACTGCTTCTCTGTCCACACTGACTTATGCAAACTTACCACTTAAGTCCACCATACAGGAATATTTAATAGTAATTTTGTTCCTGCTTTCCATATTGTTAAATACAAGTTTAAATAAATAAGACCTCTACATAAGAAGGACATGGGCCTGTTGGAACAAGTCCAGAGGAGGCCAGGAGGATGATCAGAGGCTGGAGCACCTCTCCTAGGAAGACAGGCTGAGAGAGTCGGGGCTGTTCAGCCTGGAGAAGAGAAGGCTCCGGGGAGACCTTATGGCAGCCTCCCAGTGCCTAAAGGGGCCCGCAGGAAAGCTGGGGAGGGACTTCTGACAAGGGCATGGAGTGACGGGACAGGGGGAATGGCTGGAGGCTGGAAGAGGGCAGATTTAGATCAGATATTAGGGAGAAATTCTTTCCTCTGAGGGTGGTGAGACACTGGCACAGGCTGCCCAGAGCAGCTGTGGGTGCCCCATCCCTGGCAGTGCCCAAGACCAGGCTGGACGGGGCTGGGAGCAGCCTGGTCTGGTGGGAGGTGTCCCTGCCCATGTCAGGGGGGCTGGGAATGGATGATCTTTAGGTCCCTTCCAACCCAAACCATTCTACGATTCTAAATAGCACAAAATTGATAACACCATGTATTCATGTATAGAATGAAACTCCTAAAATAGTGCCTAAGATCTTTGTCATCCAAACAAAAAAGAGAATTTTGTGAGCCTTTATAAGTTGCCAAACAACACAGGACTCAAATTTCTCACAGTAGTGAGAATTATCAGAACATTTCACTGAAAGCAAAGGAGAGACATCTGTATAAAACTCATGTAAACAAGTAGAGAAACATGTCCACTGAGTTTTATACCTCTAACATGTTTTTCTCACATAAAAAAATAGTACAAGAGCTAAGAAAGCTATAGGGGAAGTCTCCAGGTCCCTGTGATTTCATGGTCAGTGTTCTGAGCTTTGCTTTCATACTTATCACAAATGTACATTATCCATGAACACAGAATTGTCTCAGGTCAGTATCTGGGAAGAAATGAAAAGGAAGCAGCTTATGATGTTGTGTCAGCCATACTCATGCACAGCTCTAAACAATCATATCCATGAAAAAAACATGAGAGTCTCCTTCCTTTATCCCCACGCTTCTCTAAGTTCAAATGCACTAGCAATCTCAGATAGATACTTCTTAATCTTTAGCAAAAGAGGCCTTGAAGTTTCTCATTTCCATAATGTAAACAAATCTGTGGACTGTTCTTTGGCGGGATTTTTTTTTTCTTAATCATTCCTGTGACTCATAAATAGGATATGAAATAGTAAAAGGTGATGTGAACTCTTTGCCAGAATAGGCACTACAGAATTAAAGTGGCATTACTGCTTCTTATCTTCTGCTTCTCATTACTCATCTGTTTCATGCTTTTTCATTGCCAAGATAGTTTAACATTTCTGACGCTTCATATTTTACTGAGGTTTAATTGCAAATAGCTTCAAGGGAGGAGAAGAAAAGGCAATAAAGACAGACATGGGCTAAGGGATTTTTGTTTAAACAGTAAATGTTGCCACTGCACAATTTTAAAAAAAATTAACTGGGAGGGTGACACAAAGGATTAGAAACAGACTTGACTGTTTCTTGATCTCTAGTTGATGAAGGTCAGCATGACAAGTGTTAACATAACCACTGCAGATTGTGTCCCTCTCTCGATTTTTATGGTTACAAAGATCCCATTCCAAATAGTAAGAGATATGTGCTTTGAAACAGACTGACTTTCACATTAAATAAGAGTCACTTAATACATTTCGATCTGTTTAAGTGGAAGAGGTTTAACAATGGTCTCAACAAGTGGAGGAATACAGGAAAAAGTTCTGCATCTGGATTAAACCTGAGCAGTGGGAATCAACTGAAAGTTACATGATGGATTCATGCAGAAATGCTAACAGCCAACTCAAGAAAGCCCCTTTTTCCTACCACTGGTCAGTATGATGTACTCAAATACTACTACTAGCCACTTTAAAAGCAATGCATGAGATGCTAACAGACATTGGAGTTTGATGTGGATAACTATGATACTCTGCCCCGTAAGTGCAGTAAGCAGTCTAATTTCAAATCAAGTTGTATGGATCATGATAGTATTGACTCACCTGAAGAGCACAGAAATCCTTTCCCTGCTATCGATTTCCCACTAAGCTCGCCTCCCTCTGAACAGTAATGTATGACTTGAATCTGCTTTATAACATCTTAAACTTCCTTGTAGGCATACACACATATGAAAATAATCTCACAGGCATCCCAGTAGGCATGTGACACATGTCCCTATGCACTCCAGCATGAAACAAAGTGTTTTCTATCATGTGCCTTCTTAAGAGTTTTGTTTCCAATTAGCCTGACCATCTAACCCAGCCCTCAATAAGATCCACTCGCTGCCATAACTGCATATTCCACGAGGAACAGAAGTGTGTAGATTGGAATACAACTCTCTCTGTGACCCTCCACTGCTGATCTTGCAGATAACTTCTTGAGATCCTCTTTCACCTGTACAATAAACCAAAACCTAAGGAACAGTGAGATGTTCCTAACAACCTCCAATTTCCTGGAGATTTCTCACTCTTGCTGTGGAACAAATTGCAGAGGCTTGGAAGAAAGGCAGGCTAGCAGTAGGAAAGTGAGGAGGTCTGTTTGACAGACCCAGGTTTTGGCCAGGTTTTTTGTGTCAGGCCAGGCAGGAAGAACTACTCTTCCAGCAGATCCCTCAGGGAAACACTAACATCAAAAGGGACAGAGGAAAGAATGAGGCTGCTAGCACAGACATTGTGCTACACCTCACGCAGAGTACAAATGCGCATGATGACGGGTGGTATGATTACTGCTAACATTAGAACTACAATAATTCCTACATAAATTAATCCACTCTGTCTCAAATCAGACAGTTGCTTTCATTGGACTCAAGAAAGGACCAGAAACAAGACCCTAGCTGTGGGACAAAATTATCCCCAACCACTGCATTTACGAAAAGGGTTTTAGGTTCCTTGGGCAAACACAAGTTATTTATTATTTGGAGTACTGTTGGTCAAAGGATACCTAATATATGGAACTTCAAGTATGTGTAGTATATTTTCCCCTAACCGGTGGTAACATCTTCTTGTGGTTTAACCCTGGCTGGCAACCAAGCACCACGCAGCCACTCACTTACTCTCCCCACAGTGGGATGGGGGAGAGGATTGGAAGAGCAAAAGTGAGAAAATTTGTGGGTTGGGATAAACACAGTTTAAAAGGTAAAGTAAAAGCCATGCGTGCAAACAAAGCAAAATGAGGAATTAATTCGCTACTTTCTACCAACAAATAGGTGTTCAGCCATCTCCAGGAAAGCAGGGCTCCATCACATGTAACGGCTACTTGGGAAGACAAATGCCTTAATGCCAAATGTCTCCCGCTTCCTCCTTCTTCCCCAGCTCATATATACTCAACATGAGGTCATATGGTATGGAATATCCTTTTGACTAGTTTGGGTCAGCTCTCCTGGCTCTGTCCCCACCCAGATTCTTGTGCCCCTCCAGCCTTCTTGCTGGCACGGTCTGAGAAACTGAAAAGATCCTTGACTTAGTATAAACATTACCTAGCAATAACCAAAACCATCAGTGTGTCATCAACATTGTTCTCCTACCCAATCCAAAACACAGCACTGCACCAGCTGCTAAGAAGAAAATCAACTCTATCCCAGCTGACACCAGGACATTTCTCTAACAACAGCTTTTGTTTAAGGTATTGTCTGTTGTCCCAGCAGCAGAATACAGTTATTTCATTTTATTTTTATATATTCAGGAATTGTACATGGCTTCTGCAGCTAGATGTTTTGATTAACCAGAACAGATCAAAATGTCTAGTAGCTGAACTAAGTCCAAGTTATGAAACATTACCAGTATTTAAACACTCTTAAAATATTTTGCATTTATTCATCTATAATTCTGTTATTTATTAATATATCAAACTTGACTTACATTTTCTGTGCATCAGATGTCTGACCTTGTGCTAGGTCTTTCTGTCAGTCAGGTGTCAGATACAAACTCAGTCTGAACTTCCATTCATTTACCAGGCAAGTGGCATTTGTGACTACAGAACACTTGTGGAAAGCTCTGCTGGGTGATAAAATTGGCAGGAGGTTAAGAACCAAGAGCTAGAGAAAACTCTGTTTGTGCTGATTTAAAAGTAATTTCAACATTAAACAATTTTTAATAACCCCTTATTTATTTGAAGGATAAATCTAAAGCTTTTAGATAGGCCTCTTTCTTTCCTAATATTTTCTCAGAGTTGTGAAACATTCCTGTACTGAGAACAAGATTCAGATCTTGCATGTCTTCACACAGATTTAGCTATTTTACAATAAACCTTAATTTGTTTTTCACTCTCCCGATCTTCCTTCAGACCCAAAGCAGCATCTGGTATTGCTGTAATATATAACTTCTCTAAAAATATATTGCTGTAGGCAGCCACTCTGACAGTGAAGACCTGATGGAAAGCCACCAGTCCAGCCCCCGCCACATCTCATTTCTGATCATGCCTTCTTTGCTCTCTACATCAACAGAAGCAAGGTGTATAGAGTTGCACCCACTCACAGCCTTCCCTAGATACACAGGGACTTGCCAAAATGGTATTTACACTGTCTCCCATGTCACAAAAGTTCATAGCTCTCTTGAGTGGATGGGCCAAAAGACAATGGTGGCAAGAAAGCCTGAAAGAGACTATGCAGAGGGACATGCAACAGTAATCCACGCCGATTTAAATTTACACCATATAGTTTTCTTCCCACACTTTGAATCTCAAGTGCCAACAGTTTGGTACTTTAAACTCACTTATTTGTCTCAAAACAGGAAGGAGTGATGAATTTCTGACAGTAGCAAAGTGACTCTGCAAGCAAGTCCAGGCTAGGACTACACAAAAAACAGAGCTCACAACTTCATCTCCAAACTGAGACAGAGTTAGGAAAAACGTAAACAGGTCTGACTGGAATGAACTGTAATCTTTTCAGCTTTCTCACTCAACTCAGAGAAACATACACCATGCACATTTTGCTCAAGGGCCTTTTCAATCAAGACAGTGCAAAAGAAATGGCAGGTTCTGTTTAGGCATCATTCACAACACTGGATATCTGGTGGGCACATTTTCCAAAATTGCATATTTTGGTGGCAGTAATTAATGCTACCTCATTCTTCAGTCACTGCCTTCAGATGTGTGTCCTGACTATTAAAACAAGAAAGTACAGGAAATATTAAAGGAAAATTTTCCACCAAAGGAAGAGGTTGGCAATGCAGTAACAATACAATTGTTTTTCTTTTATGTATCAGATGAAAAATGATGGATACCTGCAGGTAATTTTGTAGATTGCTCCAGGAATTGGCTGGGCTCCTATAGAAGAACTGAGTTTTCATGTCTCCACTATGCTTTTCAGTTTTTGGTGGTGTCTGCTTATCTACACACATGATATCCTAAACTGTTGCTCATTTTGCACAACACGGTTCCAGGCACAGAACATCACTAGAATGTCACAGGACACCATCACTATGGATTAAATTAAAAGATATTCAATATGAGCAAAACTACATGCAACAGTGGTGTTGCCAGGAAATGCTGCAACGCGTTCAAAAAGCTGCTAATTATAGCCCTGTCCACATTCAGGGCTTAAAAAAATCCTCAAAACTGCCAGGCCGAGGTACCAATACAGAAAAAAACTCATTTCTTCTCCTGTCCAAAATAACCTCTGGCCAAAACCTGATCTTCCATCTTTGATTTGAGGCTGGAACAAATAAACACAAGATCTTTCTTAACCACATTTTTGCTCAACTTCGATCTACTAAAACATATGCCAAATAAGTCAAAGTTACCAATGCAAAAGCGATAGAGAAAAGAGTCTGGCTGACAAACAAAGAACTACAGCTAAGTGTATTTAAGGCACATATGTATGGCTGAATATTTTATTTTCATTTCAGATGCCAATATTCAGCCATCTGGCTTTCCTTGAGGCATTTCTTTTGTGGCTTTTTTTTTTTTTTTTAATAGACACTCTTCAATAGTAAGGCATTAAAAATATAAAAGAAAATCATGTTCTTTAGTGTGAACCACTGCAGGCTACCAACCACCACTCCATTGTTAAACCTACATAAAACACAAGATCAAGAAAGTTTCTATTTTCTAAACCAGTTCTTTATTATCTAAAATATTCATTCCCTCTTTATCCTGCTAAATGTTAGTCTTAATGGCCATATGGCTGGACATTTATAATTAACAGTTTTTATCTAAATAAATACAGTGCTTTGAATTTTTAATAGGTTTGTCCATTAAGGACCCTCAAAGAAAGGTGAGAAAAAAAGCTCTTCCTAAAATAAGAACAGAGGGATATGAACTTCGTGAGTTGCCTGCAGGCAGGAAGCAGGTAGGTTGTCTGTGATACCGACCATTCATATCGAACAAGCACTGCATACTTGCATGGAAATTTCAGCATAAAGCAGATAAAATGCTGGATGAATGAAAAAGAGTTCCAGGCAATAAACAAATCACAGACCTACTGCTTGTATAGTGCAGGGGATCTGCTAGCTTGAATTAGCCTTAGAGATCTCTGCACCCAAACATTAGCCTACAGCACAGCACCAAGAGACCTCACTTTTTATGTGACTTTACAATGTAACCAAGCTGATTAAACGTGCTTTCTATTTTTGTATAGTAAGTGTGAAAAGCAGAGAACTAAAACATGGGACTCACTTTGAGAAACCTGGTCTTCTGGGGGCTGACGGGGTCCATCTGACAGGGAAAGGAAGAGCATCTTAGGTCGTAGGCTTGCCAGGCTGGTGAAGAGGGCTTTAAAGTTGCCAGGGAAAAGGAACCTCAGTCCATCCCACTCCTACCAGTTTGATGCCAGTGCCAGCAAGAGATGCCCAGAGCCTGGAGAGGGATCACAGGTCAGCAGGAGAGCACCTGAAAAGCAGTACAAAGGAATTCCAGCCACTCCAGCCAGTAAACCAGATCCATTGGAGGGCCCAGCTTAAACGCCTCTATGCAAATGCACATAGCATGCAGAATAAACAAGAGGAGTTAGAGACATGCACATGCCTGCAGGGCTATGATATTACTGGCATCACAGGGACTGTGGTGGGATTGCATTGGAATGGAATGATCGGGATCACAGGAAAGGCAGGGACCAGTGACATTGTAGTGAGGGTCTGCTACAGACCACCTGACTAGGAAAACCAAGCAGATAAGGCCCTCTACAGGCAGATAGGAGTAGTCTCATGTTCACAAGCCCTGGTCCTCACAGGGGTTTTCAACCAACCCTGTATCTGTTGGAGGGACAACACAGCAAGGCATAAGCAATCCAGGAGGTTCCTCGAATGTGTGGAAGATAGCTTCTTTCTCCGAGTGATACAGGAGCCAACGAGGAGAGGTGCTATGCTGAACCTTGTTCTCACCAAGAAGGAGGGGCTGGTGGGGAACATGAAGGTCAAGGGCAGCCTTGACTGCAGTGACCATGAAATGGTGGAGTTCAAGATCGTTAGGGCAGCAAAGATCGTTAGGGCACAGCAAGCTCACTACCCTGGCCTTCAGGAGGACAGACTGTGAACCCTTCAAGGATCTGCTTGGTAGGGTACCATGGGATAAAGCCCTGGAGGGAAGAGGGGCCCAGGAAAGCTGGTTAATATTCAAGGGTCACCTCTTCCAAGCTCAACAGTGATGAACAAGGAGCTCCTGGACAAACTCAAACACAAAAAAAGAAGCCTACAGAGGGTGGAAGCAAAGACAGGTAGCCTGGGAGGAACACAGAGAAATTGCCCAAGTAGCCAGGCATCAGGTCAGGAAAGCTAAAGACCTGAGAGATTAAATCTGGCCAGGGACACCAAGGGCAACAAGAAAAGCTTCTATAGGTACATCAGCTGATAAAAGCAAGACTCAGGAAAATATGGGACCTCTCCAGAAGGAAACTGGATACCTGTCTACCTGGGATATGGAGAAGGCTATGGTACTCAATGACTTTTTTGCCTCAGTCTTACCAGCAAGTACTCCAGCCACACTGCCCAAGTCACAGAAGGCAAAGGCAGGGGATGGGAGAATGAAGAACTGCCCACTATAGAAGAAGATCAAGTTTGAGACCATCTAAGGAATCTGAAGGTGCACAAGTCCATGTGAGATGCATCCACAGGTCCTGAGGGAACTGGCAGATGGAGTGGCTAAGCCACTATCCAGCATATTTGAGAAGTGGTGGTAGTCCAGTGAAGTTCTCACTGACTAGAAAAGGGGAAATATAACCCCCATTTTTAAAAAGGGAAAAAAGGAAGACCTGTTGAACTACAGGCCAGTCAGTCTTACCTCTGTGTCTGGGCAAGATGACAGAGTAGACCATCCTGGAAAGTACGCTAAGGCACATGGAAAATAAGGAGGTGATTGGTGACAGCTACATGGCTCCACTAAGGGCAAATCATGCCTGACAGATTTGTGGCCGCCTTTGGCAGTGTTACAGTGTTAGTGAATGAGGGAAAAGCAACTGACATCATCTACGTAGACTTGTGCCAAGTTTTTGACACAGTCCCGGCATGACATCCTCGTCTAAATTGGAAAGACATGCATTTGATGGATGGACCACTCAGTGGATAAGGAATTGGCTGGATGGTCACACTCAAAGAGTTGCAGTCAATGGCTTGATGTCCAAGTGGAGACCAGTGATGAGTGGTGTTCCTTACGAGTCAGTACTGGGACCGGTACTCTTTAATATCTTTGTTGATGATATGGACACCCAGACTGAGTGCACCATCAGCAAGCTTGCCAACACCAAGTTGTGTGATGTTGTCAACATGCTGAAGGGAAGGGATGTCATCCAGAGGGACCTTGACAGGCTTGAGAGCTGGGCCTGTACAAACCTCAATGTTCAACAAGGCCAAGTGCAAGGTCCTGCACACGGGTCGGGGCAATCCCAAGCACAGACACAGGCTGGGCAGAGAATGGACTGAGAGCAGCCCTGAGGAGAAAGACTTGGGGGTGTTGGCTGACGAGAAGCTCAGCATGACCCAGCAATGGGCACCTGCAGCCCACAAAGCCAACCGTATCCTGGGCCGCATCACGAGAAGCGTGGCCAGCAGGTCGAGGGAGGGGATTCTCCCCCTCTGCTCTGCTCTCGTGAGACCCCCTGCAGTGCTGCCTTCAGCTCTGGGGCCCCCAACGTAAGAAGGACATGGGCCTGTTGGAGCAAGTCCAGAGGAGGCCAGGAAGATGATCAGAGGCTGGAGCACCTCTCCTAGGAAGACAGGCTGAGAGAGTCGGGGCTGTTCAGCCTGGAGAAGAGAAGGCTCCGGGGAGACCTTATGGCAGCCTCCCAGTGCCTAAAGGGGCCCGCAGGAAAGCTGGGGAGGGACTTCTGACAAGGGCATGGAGTGACAGGACAGGGGGAATGGCTGGAGGCTGGAGGAGGGCAGATTTAGATCAGGTATTAGGGAGAAATTCTTTCCTGTGAGGGTGGTGAGACACTGGCCCAGGCTGCCCAGAGCAGCTGTGGGTGCCCCATCCCTGGCAGTGCCCAAGACCAGGCTGGACGGGGCTGGGAGCAACCTGGTCTGGTGGGAGGTGTCCCTGCCCATGTCAGGGGGGCTGGGAATGGATGATCTTTAGGTCCCTTCCAACCCAAACAATTCTACGATTCTATGATGCAATTGCCTTCTCATGCTGGCACAGTGTTGTGACTATTTCCAGTGGGGCACTGCACATTAGTACTGCCTCATCACAGCAGGGGCTCTCAGTTTTCTCTATCCATACTGCCACAATGTTTTGTGCTGTACCAACAACCAAATTCTTGTTAGATTTCCACATCCACTCATTATTTCCTTTCCTTGTTTATATAAATTACCATGGCTTGTTATTTGTCAGGATTCATATCTGTGAATTTAATGGAACTGCACTTCTCAAAATCACCCACACTGTCAACAGCTCTAATTTGTTTATGTCAAATCAGTCTTTTTTTCCCCATTTACCCTTCTGTTTCATACCATTTATATTAGCTTGTCAGCTGGGATTTTATTTATTGATTTGCTTTGGAAGGTTTGCTTCTGCGAAACCCTGATGGCAGGAGAACTGCACAACTCAAAGGACAAGTAAGATATAAATGCTTTCAACACCAAGTTGTTACTTCCAATTCTGTCCTGGTCAAGAGCAAGAGAAGTTCTGGCCACTTTTGGCGTTTACTAGAAACAGATAGGAGATGGGTTTGTTGGGTTTGGTTTGTTGCTTTTTTTTTTTTTTTTTTTTTAACTCTGCAGATTGCTCTTTCTTAACTTCTACTAGCCACCACCCCAGAAAATGCTTAAGAAACACTAAACCTTTA
Source organism: Falco rusticolus (assembly GCF_015220075.1). Lineage (NCBI taxonomy): Eukaryota > Metazoa > Chordata > Aves > Falconiformes > Falconidae > Falco > Falco rusticolus. The sequence goes on along the minus strand of NC_051199.1, from coordinate 11,135,039 downwards.
AGTGGAAATGTAGGCATGTAGACATATTACAAACTCTTCCAAACACCGACACTTTAAGAACCTAGAAGGCTTGATAAGCACCCCATCTCCCATAGCAATCTAAGCACTAGGACTGTACATTTCCTCTCAAAAAGTTATCAGGTGATAGGACAAAGAAAATAGATATTCTTTCAGTATTTCCATATACAACTTTGCACAGACGTAGCTACTAAGAGGTCAAAGCATGCATGAAATTTAATATGTACTGAGAAGAAATGGAAACCATTGCTCACATACATGCATAGTATTTGCTTTCCAGTGTCATCCAAGGTGTGATATCCTATACAGTGCCTGCACTGTGCTTGATACTGCAGAAACCCAAAGCAGAGACAGTCACAGCTTACACAGATCATTTAGGAAGGACTGAAATAAGCTGTAGCATAGCAAAGGAAAACTCACTCCATGAAAAACTAGATGAATACTTCAAAGGATGTGTTTTTGTCTAGATTTAACAGGAGTTTCAGCAAACATTTAAGGCTCTAATGATTTAGAATGGATTGGGAGGTAAGGGGAAAAATCAAGTATTTTTCTTAACTGGATCCCTGACCCTTAAAGACCAAATTATTGGCCCAGAAAGTGGTTCTGGTGGTTGTGCAGTGCTCAGTATTTCCAAGGAAAAAATACATCCAACTCAAGCCATGCTTTTGAAGGGGCATGATCCATAACACCACCTCCTATGCCATGGAGGAGCAGCAGAGGCTCCATCACTCCTTTCAGACACTTTCCATTCTCTTGCTGTGGCCTTTCTCAGCTCTGTCACCACCCATAAAAAAGCATGCTAACAGCTCTTTGCAACAAAGGAAGCAAGCATCTGGGCTCTGCAGGCAGACACAAAAACCAGTTCTTTCTGTTCTCCACCCATTTTTGTGCTGTACCAATTTAATCGAGCAGCAAGCTACTTTTGTCAGTGTTCTTAGGCAGCAGCCTGGCACACCAGCTCATTTGCTGGCCAACCTGCTTTTTAGACTTTTGACAATAGCTCAGCATTTTGAATGCTCAACACATCATATATTGCTATTGTGAAGCTTCTGATTTCCATTTCATTTTGGGTAGTGATTTTTTCCAGTCATTGCAAGATTTACATGTTGGCAAAGCCTTAACAAAGTCATTAATGGGAAGTATTTCTGGATATTATGGCAGCATTTTGTTTATAAAGAGAACAAAGTCCTGTATTTCAGTTATTATGCTGAAATCGTCAAACTCTCCTATTTCTGTTAAAACACCTACTAGAATCTGTGTATTTTTCCTTTTTGTAACTTTCTCCTAAAAAATAAAACACCTTAGATTTCACAGCAACAATGTTAGAGCAACTACTGTGTCATCTGTAGCAAAAGTAGTTGCTATTTTAGGAGTTTATAGATCTTCCCAGCTTTAAAAAAGTAAAAAAGCCTTGGGCTAAATTTGGCTCTCGAGATTTTAGCATTTATGTAAGGGAGGAATGGACTCTGGAATCCTGGTGCATCTGAAGTCAGTGTTCGTACTTTCCAGAATTTAATAGAACAGGATTTATTCCATTCATATTTGCTGAGTTGAGGAAAAAAAACCCAACAGAATAATAACAAATATGTAGGATCAAATCTTCTTGCTCGTTCAAACAACATGCCTTCAGCTGCACATAAGCATAACTTGCACTAATTTTACAAACAATTTGAAACCAATTTAAGCTCTGAATGAGAAATATTCTAAGTACCTCAAGAGAGAGTTGCAATCATCATTATTCTCCTTGCAGCATACTGAGATGGGACTGATCCCATCTGCTCAGTCAACGAAGCCAGAAATCAAAGTTGAGATAATGCAAAATCTGGACTGTGTTTTTCTGCTTGTATCAGAGAGATCTAATCTTTGAGACAAAACCCAGGGTGGTTCTTAATCTTGACGACTAGTAGTTCTGGCTAAGATTTGAAAACCTGCACAAACTATTCAGCTAGACTTTGAGATCATCACTTTGAAAGGTTCCACATGCTAAATGTTTCACAGAAAGTAAACCTAGAAAAGTTACATCATCCATTGCCCAGCTCCAAGTCAATGGAGGGATACATAACCCAATGCACATAGGTGCTTTGAACCTGTCGTTAAAGGCTTCCAATGATGGAGAACAGACTCTCTCCTTGTGAAAACTGCTCCAGCCTGAAAATTCAGCTATCTCTACTCTGCTCTCAGTGGAAGACAGAGAATGTCATCTCTGTTTACAATAAACTCTAAATTAATCACCTCAATTTCTCCTCATAGCTTGTGTTATCTAAAAAGAGATCAATGATAAAACAGAGCTAGATTTTTTTGTCTATATCTTTCTCAAAACACGGCTCCCAAAAGTGAACTTCCATGACTGCAATAATGTCTTACATATGACAATCCTATTCATTCACCCAAGAGCAATTAGTTTGCCTTTTTCAAGCAGCAGCATGGTACTGAAGCTTTATGTTCAGTTTGTGGTCTGCTAATGAGTATTTTTGGCAGTACCCAATTTTTTCTCATTCTGTATTTGATCATTAATCTGCCTTTTTCTTCTTATATGCAGCATCACCTGGGTGAGTTTGGGTGAATCTGGCAGATGTGTCATCATTGCTCACTGGTTCCCTTTTAATGTTGTGTGGGGAAATTACCATTCTTGTAAATAGGTCTTTTATACAAATAGCCCACTTTATATCAGAAGCCAATGGTCCAGACAACCAAATATACAGCAGTAATAGCTGTTGCCACAATAGCTTTGCTACTAATTCACAACAGCCTTAGTAATGACTTTTCCTTCATTATTACTGTTGGATTGATATTAAGCACCCATTAGCCTCAGTTCTTCACCAACAGAACTCTGAGCAGACGGTGAGGACACATGAAGTGATAAGGCCGGAGGTGGCAGTTCTAAGACTTACAAACCATATTCTGGTATAATCACAAAAAGGAAATACTGCATTTATTTTCTATCACTTCTGTTCTCCAGAGGGGACTAACTGTAGGTATATACTGTTGGAATTGAGACAAGAGCCCATTGGAGACAATTAATTATATTTGTGTACATAACCAGACTAGTTAAGGCAACAAACTGGCACCCATGCAGAAGCCTCAAACATAAAAAAGCCTTGATTTTTCCATTCGGCAAGAACCAGAAGCATTATATGAGATTTACGAGAAAACAAACTTGGCTCATTCAACTGCCTAATTGCTTGCTACTGCTGCAGTGGAGGCTTGAAGACCATGAACTGCAAGGGGTGGAAGTATTGTAGCAGGGAGATGTGAACTGAAACCTTGCACTGAAAACCTTCCCCTTTCAACCTGGTTACAAGAGGTCTTTCAAAACACAAAAATAAAAAATGACTAGAAATGATGTTAACTACAGAACTTCTGTGGCTTCTGTCAGTTACAGACCTTGGACAGCTTTAACCAAGAAAAGGCACAGGACCCCACCTGGTGAGGGCACAATGTCAGCCTCTTTTGACAAAAGCCAAGAAATAGTGCAGTTTCCTCCTTCTCCTCCTTCCCCCCCCCCCCCCAAAAAAAATACAGAAAAATAGATCATTATTCTGGACTCACATTTAGATCTCAAGTAAATTGATACTGACTGCTGACACAGGTGTTGAAATTTGGAAGCTTCATGGAGTCCTTTAACATTAAAGACACCAGGAGTGATCTCAAGTATATTCAAATCAGAGAACGTGATTTAGACCTACATGAACAGAATAGGAAAGAATGCATTTTACACTTCACTGTGACTACTGAGTTATACATCCCTGCAGCATCATTACAGATTTTGAGGACACCCAGTCCATTACATTTCTGATGATATTGTTAGCTTACATGGAGTCAAATAGGACCATAAAACAGGATGATCTGGCTCCTCATTGCAGAGATGACACAGTAGAGCTCCAAACACTTGCTTTGCTGCCTGTAATATGGCACTGCAATGAACAATTGAAGATATGTAGCACAGCTGGCATTTGTGTCCAATAGCCCATGCTGGTTACATATCCCTGTATCTGTGGCAAAGGTTGCTTCTGAACTTTGGGGGGAAGGAGAGATGGGGAGGAAAATTGTGTGTTTTGCAAGAACACGTTCACCCACAACACCTCTGTTCACTTACATTCTCACAAACACCATGAGAATAGCAGCCTGGTTATCCTGCTGCTCCATGAACTTTTTTATCTAGATCTACGCTCATGCTTTAGATTCAAACATCCTCCACAATTACCACAGGACCTTAGTCTGTTTATGGGGTAGAAAAAGTGAGAAGGGGGTATTTCAGATAGTCTAGCAGTGAAAAAAGTCAGGACAAAACAGTACTCTTGAGTATTTACCTTTTAAAGTAAAAAGAAGTTGTAAACAGTAACTATTTGTACACTATGTAGTAATATTTCTTAGTGGCTTCATTTAACAGAAAAAGCACTCACCTGAAACATCCAAGACTTACATCTTGGTCCCAGCTGGGATCATTGCTTTCACTTACTAAATGTATGCAACATATTCCATTAGGCAATTGACTGCCCATCAGTGTACAATCTGGGCTAAGATGTGGCCTCTTGAAAACAATATATTTGATAACATCATAAGGATTGATTAAATTGCCTCAGATAAGAGTATCTGCTTCCATCAGGTTAGCTAGTTATGCTAGCACCATGTGGCAGCAGTTATGAAGCAGATGAATTTGTGAAAATTCCTATAGAAATTATGAGGATATAATGGCAATCTCATTTTGACTCTTGAGATTAACACACTTGCCCCATCAACTGCCGAAAAGCATAGATGTATAAATACATTAAAGCAAACAATTTCTAGCCCCCCTTTTTATTTAAAACTTGCTTAATTAAGGCATTTATATTTCTGCAAATTACTGCAAAGTGTTTGACCTAGAGGTTGCTCTGAACCTTACAGATGAAAGAATTTACATCAACAACTTCTCAGCAGCTTTTTTCCAAGTTCATTTGGTTTAAAAATCTTTTCAAAATGCTTTTTATTTTTTGATCATTATCACTAAATGAAACTTCTTTTTCAGGAACAGGAAAATATTTGACCATCTCACCACGAATCTGTTCCTTAAAGCTGATTAGCTCCTATTTCATAAGATCTCTAAGCATTCTATTATCAGCAGTGACTCCCAAATAATCACATTGGACACTTACAATGAAGTAAAATTTACTTTAAAGCACACAATTGCAAATGCAGCATGCTTCAGATTTCCTAATGTCATTTTAAGTATTATTGCCTATTAGAAACAGCAACAGCACAGCTGAAGCGGTTAATAGAAATGAACACAAGTCACCGTTTTAATTGGAGCCTTAGAGCCATATTCATTAGAGATGAACATATCCCCTTCACATTGCAAGTAGGATGCCTGCATATGGGATTTCAAGAGTGTTACACATCTGCGCAGAATATGACACCTGTCTTCCCATACCTATCTGATGTCTATGATGAGGACAAGAATGCTTCTCCCTTAAACTTACTAGCTCTGTAATGTAAAACAGTGCATCCAACAAAAAAAAAGATAATTATACTGTGGTATTTCTTTACACAGGGCCTTAGAACAAGATACAATTTAATATACACAGATACATGGAAATGTACGGACTTGCTATTCTTGTTATATCTGTCCTACTGTAAGAAACTGTGTATTTCCAGTACCAGATCTAAGAAAACTATACCTGCCAAGCAAAAACCTCCTCAAACTTGCAACACTATCCCTTGGAAACATAAAAAGACATTATATGATGTTATTTCCTGTGCTGGTAGAGGTCAACTATTGCACAAGGGTCATTTACATCTCCAGAGGAAAATCAGTGCTTGTAGAGCTCATAACACCACCCTGTTTATGTCAGTTCATGCAGCTTTCAAGGATACAACATCTCGCATGTTTCCTCAGAAGTCCCAAAGCAGGGTTCTGTAACTACAGCTGGTAACAGAGAGGCTAACTGGGCAGAAAAAAATCCAGGGAAGACTGTATAAGCTTGAAAAGGATCCAGGAACGGATCTGAGTGAATTAAGTGGGAAACCAGTGTATTTGGCTGCTCTGAAACTAAATATGTCAGTCCATGATACCTGTCTAAAAAGGAAAATGTTCAAAATGCAGATCTGGAATACAGCACTTCTTACTGTGACATGCTGAGTGTCTGTAAGCAACTGCCAGCCTTCCAGTCACTGGACTTCAGGCAGGATAACTCTGCAGAGAGAGAAAAACAAACAAACAAACAAAAAAACCCCAAAAAACCACAACAAAAAAACCCCCACCAAAACAGACTGGCAAGCTCTTCAAATGAGAAGAGATGAAACTCTGAGAACGCCAGCTCACAAGCAGAGTGGAAGACTGAAAGCAGCAGAGGGAAGATATTCATTCCACCCCTCTAGGCTTTAAAAGACTAGGAAGAAACTCCAGTGACAACAGGATTCCTGAGTTTCCCTTCACCATTTACCTGCCAGTTGGAAAAGCATTAGTGTGTTACTCTACAACGGTCAAATATTTCACATACTCTGAAAGTCCAACAGAAAACATTTACATTGCATGTGTAACAATGTTGTATTCCTGAAACCTGTTTAAGAGGAGGTATTATATAAACAAATAAAAGGCAAGAAATCAATGCAAGGCTTTTTTTTTTTTATAAATATATATATATATATCTACAGTATAATCTGCACTTGTATGCTGAAGAAGTGTTCCTCTTACACGACTTATTTTCATGGTCTACCAATAGACAGGACTAGATAGCTTTTAACAGTCCAGTGTAGTGTGATGAATCCACATATTACCAGTTACACTACACTGCATTAGCATGTCATCCACATAAAGTACACTTTAATGTTAAGACAGTATGGTTAGTCATTTATTAATTAGAAGTTACGTTGAACAATTTAATTCCTTCAGAATGAACAAGTTTTCTTTTTGAAACTCAATACAAACATGAAAGGAAAATACAAACTGCAGAAGAAATATGCAATATATGCTGAAAATAAATTTGGCTGCACTACCAAAACATTTCAATGACTTACAATTTACTGGAGAGAACAACTGCCAACTTCAACTAGTGAAATTAATTCTTCCACTATTACTACTTCAGCTGATAGCTGTATTGGCTTCACAGGTCTTGCCTGAATCCTGCCTTTGGCTCCAACCTCAACAACCTTTAAAGGGTGGTCTCTAACGAAACAGAGGCCTTTTCCATTGTTAAACCCAGCTTTTCATCTTCATTTATCTGTAATGCATGTCAACCTGAGCTACTGAGCAAGGAAATTATGCCAACAGTAACAGCATCACACACAAAATGGCAGAAATAAGACTGCAGCCCAACAGCCAAAGCTTTGCTCCTAAGCCTTCTCCCCATCATTGTGTTGCAGCTGCTTTGGGAAACAAAAAATAAAAAAAATTGATCTCTGGCTACGAAAACTCTCCTTGAGACTCTGACTTAATTTTAGGCTCTCTTCATAGCCCATTCAAACTCACCATCCTCATCTTTACATCCCCAGTTTCAGCACATACATTCTTCTGTTTATGATTTATACTGCCAGTTTACACTTTGCATTTGAGACCTCATACACCTGACCCTGTCCTTTCTGATTTCTTGTCCTGATTTCTCCTGAGCCAGAAAAAAAAAAAATTGTCATGATTTAACCCTGGCCAGCAACTAAGCACCATGCAGCCACTCGCTCAATCCCCCCACAGTGGGATGGGGGAGAGGATTGGAAGAGTAAAAGCGAAAAAACTCCTCGGTTGAGATAAAGACCATTTAATAAGTAAAGCAAAATCCACACACACATGCATAGCAAAACAAAGAATTCATTCATTCACTACTTTCCACAGGTGTTCAGTCATCTCCAGGAAAGCAAGGATCTATCACGTGCAACATTTACTTAGGAAGACAAACGACATAATACCAAGTGTCCCCCACTTCCTTTTTCTTTCCCCAGCTCATATATACTCAGCATGATATGATACATATATGGTATAGAATCTCTTTGGCTAGTTCAGGTCAGCTCTCCTGGCTCTGTCCCCACCCAGATTCTTGTGCCCCTCCAGCCTTCTTGCTGGCATGGTCTGAGAAACTGAAAAGTCCTTGACTTAGTATAAACGTTACCTAGCAATAACCAAAACCATCAGTGTGTCATCAACATTGTTCTCCTACCCAATCCAAAACACAGCACTGCACCAGCTGCTAAGAAGAAAATCAACTCTACCCCAGCTGAAACCGGGACAATTTCAGAACTCCACCTTAAACTTCTATGGAGAATTTTCCTCCAGTGGCATGGACTGTACCGTGAGAGCACTAGCGCACAAATGTTTTTTAATGAAATTTAACATTCAGGAAATCTATGGAACAATACTGCCAACCAGTCTCTTTTTTCCCCTGATATTTTTCCAATAATCAAAAGTGTACTACTTACCACCACCACCCTTTTTTTTTTTTTTTTTTTTTTTTTTAGGCACAATTACAATTGATTCAAGAGCAACATGAATTGAGAAAGTTCCTGATGCAGCTGTGGCCTTGCCTCCATGGTAGTGGGTTAATTGACATGGATGATGTGCAGCTGTAGCTCGTTCCTGCTAAGTAGGTAAATAGCCCTGAGGATGGTGGGATTGGTGGTCTGGCCTCTGGAGGAAGGTGAAACAGCATGGACAGTAGAATCTGATGGTAAAAGTCTTGTTGTAGCCTACTGTTTATAATGCAACATGTGCTCGTAAATATAAAGATGACACAGCTGAAACACAATGAACACTTTTGATGTTCTCACTCTCCCCAGCCTTTCATCTTGGTTTCATACCTGGTTTTGATGATAGCCTTCCAAGACTGAGAATTTGGCCTTGACATAAAGCATCAGATGCTAAGTCTCTGATGCAGTATGAAAAGCAGTAATGGAAATTTCCAGTGAAGTCAGAGAAAAATCAGGAAAAATGAATTCACACAGTTAGGATATGCTTTCCAAGATGCTACCTCATCAGCTTCCAGAGTGAGCTCTGCATCCAGAGAGGTGGGAGGACCAGGCCCCCTACTGCTCCCCAAGTAGTTCATTTCGGCATTTCCCTTCTGTTCCCATTTCAATGTAATGCACAAATGCATGCTCACCAGTATGTCACCTTCCAGATGGTATGCTTCTGCTCTATATTTTTGTATTGGAGGGACCATTTTGTCATTAAACTTGAGTGACCTATAGCAACCTGATCTGGTGTCTTACTCCAATCTGGATTTCTGGTCACTTTTCATGAAGGTTTACTTGGTATTTCAGCAAGAAACCACTACTGCTTTTTTTATATAGACTTCACTAACACATAGCAGTACAGTCTTTGAGAAATACCAGAAAGAAGGGCAGGGCACCAAAGGGAGAAAAAATGGACAGAAAAATGGTGTTTACAATGAGTAATTCACAGACCTGAGGCAAGAGACACACAGCTTGATGTTCAGAACTACTGAAAAGCAGCACAGTGTAGAAAACTGGCAATGTTTTCACTAAGCATCTCCATGAAGGCCCCAGGCCAGTATGGTAAATACAGGCAGGACTGGAAACAGTTTAGGTGCTTAACTGAATTAGAGCATATCCTGGGTCTTTCCCAGGCAAGCCACTGTCAGGGATGTAGGTGCAGTGCACAAGTTTGGACTTCTAAGAGGCTTGGGAGACATGTTCCCTTACAGAGACCTTTACATTAGGAAATTATTTCCAACCCAGGAAATGTAGGTGCTGTGGTCTTGCTTTATGTTTTCTCAAAGAATGTCAAACCCCTAATTCTAGTCCAAGCTCACCTTAAAGCTTGATTATCTGGCTTCACCCACAGGATGAAGCAAATTCCCTTTGTAGTCAATAGAAAGCCATTTTCCTGCCCATCAGAATCAGAGAGAAGGAGGAAAAAAGCTTCTTCTTACACTCCTTCTTACAAAGATTTTTTTTCCCCTAAATTTATTAGGTATCATGTCCTTCCTGGCAAAAAGAGAGATGTGTTTATCAAAGGCACATGAAGAACAGGTTGAAAGGACAGTAACATCAGAGACTTCCCACTGCTTCTCAGGACACTGGAAGGACAGCAATAAGCACTGAGGTTGTTGAGACCCCCCAGGTCTCTGCAGCCTTGCAAGGAAAACTAACAAATTGCAAAAACTGCAGTTAAAGGCAATGGAGACACTCTTTCATAAAAGCTGCTAGCACCTTATTCCAGGGTCCCCTGCTGTAAACCGCTGCCAGCCAAGGAGAAGGGGCTGCTCCTTAGAGCAGAGCTCCAGCTCCAGGTGGCAAGCCTCAGCCTTTGCTACCAAAAACCACAGTCCAGAAAAGCCAGTTAGTGTTTGAAGCAGCAAGAGTGCTTTCTCTAAGGCAGCAACTATTTGCACTTCACGCATGAAGCCATCCCAGCACCAGTGCTGTTCCGCTGCTCTGGGGACTGGGATTTTATAACTGCAAGCCCTTCCTGCTCCCCTCCATGCTCTTACATGCTACTACATCCTACTTTTTTGAATGTAAGATGTATCAAAGAGGAAAGAGTAAATTAAGCACATAGCAATGTCACCACATGGACTCCACAGACTCTAGCTGGAGGACCCTCAGCAGTGCTCCCACCACAGCACCTGCCTGGCACCAGGCTTTCCCTCAAAGCCTCCAGCTCTGTGAAGCCTCAGCAGTGCTAACAGCCCTGCTCCATGCCCCACTGCACCTTGACAGGCATTTCAAGCTGGCCAAGCCTTTCCAGCTATCCTCAGGCCCTGCCGACACCTCAGCCCAGCGCCCCAGCCTACCTCAATGCCACAGGCGGCCCACCACAGCTCACCAGCTGCCATCTTTCCAGCCCCCAGGGCTTAACATCGCGGGGCAGCCATGCTGCCAGCAGGCCTCGGCACAGGCCCACCTCAGGGGTGCACAGGGCAGGGCAGGCCTGAGGTGACAAGTGCCACCCCACCAGTGCCAGGCAGGCATGTGGCGGCAGGGAGAGTGGCTCGAGCTGTTGCCATCGCCTCAGTGGCTGCAGCTGCTGTTTGCTGCGCAGGTGCCTGCTGTCACCTCAGGCGGGAGGGGCGGCTGGCACAGCCCTGCCCCAGGAGAGGGCCCGCTGCCCCCGGCACCCTCCAGGGCAGATCCTGCCTGAGAAGAAGCCCAGGTAAGGAGTCACTGCTGCCTACAGGGACACCTGCTACATGTGGGCTGAGCCCTAGCTCAGCCTGGGTGGTCTCATTACTGCCTAAGAGCCCTTGGCTGGGGAGGGGTTTTGGCAGGGGGTGGCTTGCAGGGAAGGGCTGATGGCAACTGTCCTGTGAGGCCTGGCAAGAGTTGCTTCATGTCTGTTTGCAAGTGGCTCCACATCCAGCAGGAGCAATCCCTGAGAAGCAGGAAGCATGTGTGGGAATCAGGGAGACAAGGCTTGCAGAGAGGTGGTGTCTCTTCCTAAACCAAATGGACTGAAAGAAACCGAGAAGCTTTTAGGTACGTACACCATTCCTCCCAGTTCAGTGTGCCTGCCACCATGCTATCTGTGAGGAATGGGGGGGAGCAGGAGACCTGGAAGCAGAAGTGTTTACCAGTGCAGAGCAGGCCCTGGGAAACAAGGAGAGCAATTGGTAAAAGACACCTGGAAGCAGGTGGTGTGCAGGTAGCTGGGTTCACAGGTAGCTCAGTCACCATGTCTCATTCCCTCTGGAAAACACCATGGGATATCGGAGGCCTGTTTGTGAGGAGCCTGTGTTTGTATGTGCCCACTAGCCATGGCTTCACATGCACACTTGGTAATGGCTGCACAAAGGAGACATTTTTGCCAGCTGGGTACTGGCTGGTCATTTCCATTTTTGTGAGGGCAGCTGGGAGCGTTCAGGGGTACCCAGACTCAAGGCCTGGCTGTTGTGCACTTCTTCTACAGCAGCCGAGTGACTGCATGGTGAGCGCTGTGTGCTGCCAGTGGGGACCTCCCTCGCGGTGGCCTGCCCACATAGTGACCCAGTCTCACCCGGCACAGTTTGCGGGATCACAGCCTTCGGTTGTGTGGCTGCAGGCTGTAATACCAGTAGGCCACTGCTTTTATAGTGACTCCAAGCCTTCTTCTGGCTTAGTGGAGGAAACAGACAGGTGGTGAATGTCCCAAGAGTGAATACAAAGAACAATTCACTTGCAACAGCCCCTCACTTGCTACTGAAAATGGAGTTTCTTAACGAGTGTTATATTCCTCTAAGGGTTTTTTCTGCTTCATTTCTTGGGACCATTTGAGGATATTCATTGACAAAAGAATATGAGCTGTGCAATTGTTTTCATGGTTCTGTCTGCCTGGTGTTACAGTAGACATTCTTTTATGTATTCTTATAGTGGCTTTGGTGGCATAATGGATGATTCTGATCTCCTTTTTTTTTTTTGAGAACCCTACTTGCCTCTGGCTTCTCCATAGAGGTTAAGATAGAGAAGATTAGCCTTGTTTTCTGCCTCAGATGTAACGCTGCTTTCCCGTAAGCAGCTGTGGGCTGAGCTGTGTAGTCAGTATTTCAATGTGTTTAAAAATGCAGAAGCTGCAATAAATGCAGTTGAAAGGTTTAGTAATCATGAATGAAAGGGAACAAGCTTGTTACTTTGACCTGCCTGCTCAGGGGAATTGAATATGTGTAGCACTAGTTTAAGTAAAAATGTAGGGGGTTTGGGTTTTATAACACATTTTTTAAAGCAGCTGTAAAATAAATGATCACTTATAAATGACAAATATAACATAATGGGAACTCCAGGAACAGTATGTTTTCCCTGTGCTAATAAAAAAAACCCCTGAACTACTATATTGGACAACAGGAATTGCTGCTGATCCAAGGGGCTTTGGGCAGTCTGATATGCAATGGTCAGGACTCTCACTTTAGGGTTAAATCGGCCAAGACCACTTCCTTTCTACTGATAAAGTATGAGTTTCTTTGAATAGAGTTATAAAGAGCGTAAGCTTAGTATTCCTCTGATGACAGGAGCAATAGGCTTGTCAAAGCATATGAAACATGGTAAGCTACCTGAAGATTCTGGATATGCAGCAGTCTGTAACCTTCTTTTACAAGTATATACACGCAAAGCACTTAGGGGAAATATTTGCAGTTGTTATTTATGTATACAGGAAGGCCTCTTAGAGGAAGCATGACAAAAGAGAATCCCCACATGCTCCATACAAACAGAATAAACTGCTGTATTAGACTTGGAATTCATTCTCTTAAACTTGCAATAAGACAAAAAGATCATGAGTATCACAATGTATAAAATATATTCTTCTGAATCCTGTTCAGTGTTCTTGCTGTAAGGCAGGTTCTCAGAAAAAGAGGGGTTTTTTTGTGAAGGAGTCTTGTGGATGAGGAATTTGTCTTAGAGAGAGATGTGGAACTGCAGTAGAGCATTTTAATCAGGCATCAGGCATTTTGGCTCATGCCTGTCCGTGCTTCTTACAATTTGGCTGATCAGTTTTTATGACATGTGGGACATAGTGCTGCCTGCCTTGTGACAATATTTTTTATAATTATTTATTTTAAAAGTTAATTTAGTGCCTACGAAAAGTGACACATTTATAGCTGTAAACAGAGTGGGATTTTCAAGCCACTAGGGGGGAAACCAAGCACCCAAAAATTCATGCAGCAGATCTGAAAATCTTGCCTTCTAGGGGACTGAAGATAACAATTGTGTTTTCTTTAGAGAGCCTTTGATTTTTTCAATATCCATTTCTTTTTCTGTGAAATGAAAACAGAAAATGTTAAACATTTTGAATGGTATGGTTTAAAAAACTCTTGGCTAAAAATTTTTTTGGACTTGTAGGTGTGTATAAGATTGAGCTCTGTGTGATTGATTCATGTTGAGTCAGGCCAAAAAGGGACTTACAGACCTACATCTAGTCTCCAAAAGGCTGTCATATGTGAAAATTTTTCACTTCACAACAGCCTTCCAAACAGTGTGGCTTGAAGAGAGCAGTGTGTTCTGACCCACTCTTGTCTGCAGCAACTTAACCATGCTTTTCCCCTCTGTGCTTTCCTTACAATTGACAATGATAATTTTCATTCCTTTTCAGACTTTGGCCTTCTTGTTGTGGCTAGCAGTAGGAGCACTGCTTGTGCATAGTGCATCTTTGTTTTAATACAGGCCTGATCAAATACTTTCAGGAAGTAATTTTATGCCTGTAGCTCTGTTCCTGCTCTGCAAAAGGGCGAAAGTGTGATTGCGTTGTAAAAACTTCTGCAATCTACTTATAATAAGCCAGTATTGTTAAATGCCTTTTGATTTCTGAAAAATCAGCATTGCAATACCACCAACTTGCTTTGTATATTACAGGTCACCAGTTTCTTGTATTAGTGAATTTACTGTTGATTTGCATTCTTGAAGATTTTCAAGATAGATAACATTTTTCACAATTAAATAACTGTGTATGCTTATATATAGTACTTAATATATAAGCATATATAGAGAGATTTAATTTCTTAAAAGAAATTGAGACACACTATTCTTTATCACACAGGATGTCTTAGTAGTTGCAGCTGTTTGCTGTTGTAACCTGTACTGAGAAGGAGCACTAACAAACACTCTTTTGGTGACTGAGTGCGTAAGAATTGATTGGATTTTTTTCCAGCTTCATTCGTATCTGGTTTTGTTAGATTCAGATATGATGCAGATCATCAACAAATAGATGCATAGCTTTAGGAGTACCTTATTCATACTGCATACTTATGGAATGACATTGCTAAAAGAAACATAAAATAAAATTTATTTTTAAAACCACCCAAACTTACATGCCAAAAATTGAAGTCCAGTTTTAAAGTGGTTCCTTTCCTTCTCTGGAATTTATGCATGTGTTCTTGATTTTAACTTTGGGGGTTTTTCTACTTCTTTTTCATGAATGTGAAAAGTCACAGGCCAAGGGGTGTTAAAGGTAGGAAAGATCTCCTGGAAAATCCAGTAAAAGATTTACTTTATCAGTGTGTGATTCCAACAGTTTTTCTCAGTTTAATTCAGTAAGACTGAAGTGACTGTGTTTCAGGTGCTTCCCAAGAAACAATATTTTAATTGCATGCAAAATTTTACCTGATGTTTTAAATATGTTTTTGTTCTCATCCCATTAGTGCTATTTATATTCAAGTAATTTTTTCTCCATAGTGTTGTTTATTTTAAATAATTAATTTATGCAATGTTGTTGTTTGTTAGCCTTCATGTGGTCAAGCAGTATCTATTTAGTGCACTTAATCTTTCTTCGTTGCAGTTGAGGTATGGTATTCTATGCAGGGAAACAGGCATGTCTTCCAGTTGCCTGTCAGCATTCCTCTAGTACAGCATAAACCTGCAGAGTTCTTTGAGAGACTGCTTTAAGTTTAGCAGAGCTGAGCTGCATTATGCCTGTAGGAACGATTTTGTATCTGCTTAATACAGTTATGATGTGTGTCATGTTCCACTCAAAGGGAAATTAACCTCTCACTCATTTCTGTTGTTAATTTTAGGAAACCTTTCTCTGTCTCACTGTTGGGTTGGGGAAGCAGTGGCTATGATTATATGATACTGTCAGTCTTGTCAGATCTGGGTCATGTGGAGCAGGATTCATGTGCCTGCCTAGTGGTGGTGGGGTTTTGCCTGTGCAGCCCAGAATCACAGCTGCCTTTGCTCGTGTGAATATTGCTGCATACTCTTCATTAGCTTATAGTCCGTGTTTGCCCTCAGCTCTGCTCAGTTTTATTATCAATAAATACCCTAAATCCTTGCCCCACTTTTATACTGACAGGCAGCTTTTCAAGTGGCATAGTAATGTTTTGTCCCAGTAAGTGCAAAGGTAATATTTTTCTGCCTGTTTGATATCTATCTGGACCCCATGTAAACTGCCTTCCATTTACTTCACAAAGGAGTAATTTTCACCTCTTCTTTAAATACAACTTCTAGTTGTTTTTTCAAAGTGTCTCAGTGGCTGAAAAAAGAACAATGTGTTATTTACAGATCTGTATTATTCCCAGATATTCTCTAAACAGTGGATTCAAGACAAAGCAGTAACTGTTGCAACTTGCAGACTGGAATGAGCAATTTAGATAGGCATTGTCATGTAAGGCAGAAATAAATGGCGTAGGAGGAAGTGCCCCACTAACCACTTCTTGCTATAACATGCCTGTTTGCGTGACCAGTGTTCAGCAAGGACTCTCTCTTCCATAACCAAACCCAAGTATTTTTAAAAAATTCTTATCTTTTATATATATTTTTTTTTTGCTTTTGGGTTTGGTGTCTATTTTGTTTCTGTGCAAAAAGGTCTTTTCTTAATGCAGGCATTAAGAATTTACCTGTCAAACAAACAGTTCAGCTTTCTTGCAAGAAGATTTGGGCATAATAGCTCCACTGCAGCTTATTAAAACACAGTCATCTCTGAGTACCATCTTCTATTCTTAGGATTTTAGAAGCTTTTGAAGCTAGTAATTTTGGAAAAGCTGCCCAGATTATGGAGCTAAAGGAGCTGTATATTTCATAGAATTTTTTAGTTCGGTTATTTCCACTGCTCTGGTCTTTCCAGTAACTGGAGCATAAAAAATCATACTCTACCTTAATGCATCAGAGGGAATACTTTTAATTTACCTTTAGTTTGTCAAAAAGCAGCAATGAAAAATTGAAAGCCATGACTTTTTCTGGGGGAAAAATCCTCAAAAAATATTGTCAACAAATCATTTGGGTTTTAGCCAGCCAAAATATCCTGAATGCAGGCAGAACGTCCTCCAGCCACTTATTTCTGGTTAAGAAATGTGTACTCCCTTTTCTTCATGTATTTTTTAAGATTTTTAACCGGCTTCTACTCAGCAGTCCTCATGATCACAAAGTCTGTTTCCATACAACTGTGAATGAAATGTTCCAGCTACTCATGTAGTAACAGCAAAATGTTATCAGTAGGATTTTTTCCTCCAGCTAGTGATGAGTAGCACACACTTGTGAACAATTTTTTTTTTAAGTTGCACTTTATTCCCTTCAGACAGCAAAACCCAAAAGAGCCATGATCATTGAATAATTAAGTGATTTTTAGAGATATTTAAATTTCAAAACAGAGATATATTCTAATTAAAAGGTCTTGGGACTTTCAAATTATTTTGATCTTTGTCCTGTGTTTGTAGTGTATGTGTAAGAGTCATAATTACTGATGTTGGAGGTATGCAGTTTCCTAGAAGCCATGGCAAAAAGAGACAAGAAAACTGTCCTCAGTTTCAGTGTCATCACAGCAATTGCCAGCATGGTAAATATTCATGTTGTGAGTATTTGGAATGTACTCATCCTTGGATTTCACTGTGCCCTGCTGAATTTAAGCTTTAGAGCATCTTTCAGATAATATGTTCCTGGTGAATGGAGGCTTCTGCCCAGATGAAATTAGTCCACTGTAAGGCTTCAAATTTTGCAGAACTGCCTAGAATGCAAAACTGCCTTTGGAGCTCAGTTTTACATAGTTTTGTAAATTCAAACATCCCTTGTGTTACAGAATTTACCACCAAACCTAGAGGTTGGGAAGTGTCATTGGCTTGATGGCTTGCTGATCTCCAAAGAACAGGAGTTAGTTGTCTATAACCCTTCGCAGACAGGTTCAGCAGCAGAAAACTACCTGTATCCCAAACAATTGTCCACCTGGGGCATTAAGATGAGTTACCTGTTTCCAAAAAGTTTTGCCTTTGAAATGTCATTATGGCCATTAAGAAGGTTAAGTTTTAGGTCAGGGGTCCTCAATTTTTTTAAACAGGGGGCCAGCACACGGATGAAGTGGCAGGAGGTCATCTGTGGCTGCTTGGTTTCCCCCCACCTCCCCGCCGGGAGGGGGGGCCTGTAAATACTGGGGGCTGGATTGAGGACCCTGGGGGGCCGTATCCAGCCCACGGGCTGTAGTTTGAGGACCCCTGTTTTAGGTGGTAAACAGCATTGCTGTTATGGTGTTTCTAAAGCATGTGTGTGCTTGTGAAGTGTTTGTGATCCATCCTGATGAAGAGGCAGTTTGGGAACAGTGATTAATGATCTGTTGGGATGAAATTGGAAGGAAAGATTAAGTGTTTATAAAACATCTTAGCAGTGACAAAGGGAAGGCTCTACTGTTGTCTAAGGTTGTTTGAAAGTTGAGTAAGGCATAAAGGGAAATTAATCATTTAAAATACCAAGATACTTTATTGTATTTTGGGAAGAGGACTGTAGAAAAGGAATCAGACTTCTATGAACCCATATGCAGAGACAAAAAATATTTTTATCTTAGTATTATGGGTCAGCAGAAATGCTGTAGTCCTTTACGGAAACTTTTTTCCTTCTCCATTTTTTTATCTAAAAATAAGCCATTTTGCAGTTTGATCTTTGTGCATGTAGAATGTAACAATACTACCTCTGCCTTTCTGCCTCCTGAGGCTGAAACAGACTAGAATTAGCAGAAATGTACTAGGATGATAATCTTTATTGCACTACCTTTTTTTTTTTTCCTTCCATAGGTTAGAGGAAGGGTGATATATCATGGGCTTTGGTATATTGTAAAAAACAGAATCCATGCAGAGAGCCCAATACACAGAGAAAGGGAACAATTCTGGTCAGATTTCTGTGAAGTTCTGTCGTGTCTTTTTGAATCAAAGTCATATAGTGATTGAGCAAATAGTATTTCAACAAAATGCTGAAATTTTACAAGAGCAGCAGATGAAAATTGATCCATCAAGAACAATAATTTTTAATTTAAAGACAGTTTGTTTTGAAATTTTTCATCTTGCTCAAAGTAAAACATTTATGATAATTGACAGATGTGGAAATCTCCCCTCCTTATCTGCACTGTTGCTGTCCCAGTGGAAGGCTTATGTGTCGTTTGGGCTGCTTTGTAAATTGGTGTTTGAGCAGTTAAAACTCATAAAGCAATAACTGGTAAAATCTCTGATTCATCTGCTCCCATTTTTAGCTGTCTACAATTTTATAAAGCAGCTAGAAAGTTTCATGCAGCACTTCATATCTGCAGAGCTTCCTCCCTGGTTGCTCATGATATCCTCTCAAGGATGACAAAAAGCAGCAGAGGAGGGATAGGGCTCACTTATTTTGCCCTGAGAGGTAGAACCAGTTTATTTGGTGAAAAGCAGGCAAGTACAAAGAATGAACTCTCTTTTTCTGCCAATCTTGAAACTATACAAAACAGAGTGGTAGCAACAGATAGAGGAAAGGTAGTTTCTTTCACTCCTTAGTGTGAAGGTGTCCAGATAAAAACATATGTTTCCTGACTTCCCTGCCATCTGTTCTAACCTTCATGTGTACTTCTTGTGTCTGTAGGGAATAAAAGTGCTAACTTCTAATCTAGGTACCTAGCAGCTTTGCATATGGTGTCAAACTGACACCTTTTAACTTGAAACCTGGTTAGAGGAAATGAGAAGCCTTGGTGACAAATGTCCCACTGTATTATAAAGGAAATTCTTTTGTTTTCACAGCTGGGAAATTTTCCAGGACTTCACCATGAGCTTTTGGCAGAGTAGACCATGAGTAATTACTTACTGACTTCCTCCAGTAAACTGCTGAGCTCATAAGAAAAATAATACTGTTTTGAGGATTTGAAGAAGGTACATTGCACTGCAGTAACAGTTGGGACATCAGTTGTGTTGTGTAACAGTGATCCTGAAAGATCTGAGACCAGGGACTAAATTTCCTGGATTAGCAAAACTGGCACATTTGCGAAGGTTTTTTCAGGCCAGAAAGAGAGAGCATTTTGCATTGCCTTTGAGTTATGTTTAGAGTCAGTGACTGCTGATAAGCTCCAAAGACCTGATGTTTTTGAAACTGAAGGATAGGAGGGGAAAATGGGTGAATTGTAAGTTACTAGAGCTAGCATAGGGGGTCAGAGTGAAGTGTTTAAATAATTCAAATGGTCCAAAGTCTTACCTAGTTCTGTTACCTCAAAGTGTCATGGTTTAACACATTTTCCCAGCTGGGTTAGTGCATTAGGACTTATAGGAGAACTCGAAGATTTATTTGGTTTTGGTAGAGGATAGGAAATTCCTTTTTTAATCATGAAGGATTGATGGCTTTGCATGGGACATGTGACACGATGGATAGCAAGTCCAAGCTGACATAGTGGTTCTTTGCCTGCACGCCCTTCAATGATCTGATTATTCGATTCCTTTAAAAGTATGAGAAATCCTAGACACAGTTTATCAATAGTTTTTTTATAAAACAAGATTCTCCTTTTCATTACTCAGAGAAATTATGATCTTTTCTTTTATTTCCATAGCTGCACCACTGCAATACTAAACCTATATGCTCAAAATCATTTTAATGTATGTTACAGAAATAAATAATTTGTAAATAAAATCATTATTATATCTGTCTCCTATGACAGCTGAGTCATTTGCAGCTGTGCAAAATGAGAATTGACACTAAAAGCCAGGGATGATTTAAGGCAAATGACAAATTCACACTCTTGCAATAGTAAAGTACCATGTATTTTAAGACAGGAGGGAACCTAGACAAGTGCATAGCTGCACATTTCTAATTTATTGTGAGGAACTCAAAGGCATCTGTTTAAAGTCATACATACCTGACAAAACAGTGCCTGAAAGTAGGGGGGTTTGTATCTTGAATGTGAACACTCATTTTTGCACTCCATGTAAATATTCATGTTTTGTATGAGTATGAAATATCCATAATCCATATAGAAATTTTTGAACACAGAGGAGCAGAGTAAATGAGATTGAGAATTGAGCTTGAACCCAGGAGCACTGGCCCTGTTCATGCAGCAATAGCCCACAATGGTGGGAAAGGAGTCAGCCTCTGAGGATTCAGACTGGTTGTCTCCCAAGTTCTCAGCTGGTGGATTCTTCTCCTCAATGGGTTTGGCTTCCAGAAAACACCTTCTTGGTAATACTGGCATATGGGGAATAGAACACTGTGGTGGCTTGACCCTGGCTGAATGTCAGGTGCCCACCAAAGCTGTATTACTCCCCTCCTCAACCAGACAGGGGAGAGAAAATATTAATTAATTATGTAACTCGTGGATCAAGATAAGAACAGGGAGGTCACTCAGAAATTACTGTCATGGGCAAAACAGACTCAACTTAGGGAAAATTAGTTTAATTTATTACCATTCAAATCAGAAAAAACACCTTACCCCCACCTCCCTCTTCCTCCCAGGCTTAACTTAACTTTCAATTTCTCTGCTTCCTGCCCCTGAACAGTGCAGAGGAACAGGGAATGGGGGTTACGGTCAGTTCATCACACATTGTTTCTGCCACTCTTTCCTCCTCACACTCTCCCCCTGCTTCAGCGTAGGTCCCTCCCACATCTTTCCCATGGGTCGTGGTTCTTCACACATTGCCCAGAGTGGGTCCCCCACAGGGTCACAAGTCCACCAGCAAAGCTGTTTCAGCATGGGCTCCTCTCTCCACAAATCCCTAAGTCCTGCCAGAAAACCTGCTTCAGTGTGGGCTTCCTGTGGGGTCAACAGCCTCCTTCAGGCATCCCCCTGCTCTGGTGTAGGGTCCTCTGTGGGTTGCAGGTGGATGTCTGCTTCATCATTAACCTCCATGGGCTGAAGGGCACAACCTGCCTCATTGTGGTCTTCACCATGGGCTGCAGGTAAATCTCTGCTCTGGTACTTGAAGCACCTCCTGCCTTCTTCTGCACTGACCTTGGGGTCTGCAGAGTTGTTGCTCTAACATAGTCTCACTCCTCTCTTCCACTGCAGTTTTTTGTTTTTTGGTGTTTTTTTTGTGCAGATTTCCCCTGCCTTCTTCTTAAATACATTATCCCAGAGGCGCTACCACCATTGCCGACGGGCTGGGCCTTGGCGAGCAGTGGGTCCATCTCAGAGCCGACTGGCATTGGCTCCGTTGGACATGAAGGAAGCTTCTGGCATCTTCTCACAGAAGCCACCCCTGTAGCCTCCCTGCTACCAAAACATTGCCATGTAAACCCACTACAAACATGTAACTTTGATCTTTAAACAAGCAATGCACTGAGATTGTTTACCTCTGTATTTTTGTGGATATTAATTTTTTGGAGCTTGTCATCTGTTTATCAGGTAAAATCAAGTATTCCTTTGGGTTCCTCACACTTTGATCTTGTGTCACCTTATCAAATTGGCTACATCACTTCCTCTGAAGTAGGCTCAAGCTTCAAGTGGGAGTCCAGCCTCTCTGCTAGCTTTTTTTTTCTCCTTTTCTTCACCACCTTTGCAATCTTTGTGTATTAAAAGCAGCACAGTCGATGTTCCTTGTCAGGTTGCTTGGATACTGTACGTAGAAAATGCTGTTGCTTCTGAGCACCTCATCTGTCTTTGCTTGCTGGAACTTGGCAGTGCTAAAGGATCCAATTCTTTCTGGCAAAGTGTAAGTCAAGGGTAACTCCTCTGAGGACAGGGGTGTTAACTGCTAAGAAAATCAACACCAAGGTGCCCTGCTGCATTCACAGCTTCCCTTTCTCCTTTTGCAGCTCCTCCATCCCCTGTCCATCCAGTTTCTTTGTAACCTATTAGTCTGTAGTCCCAGGGCCTGACTCTGTCACAGAGCAAGGTACTTCGTTGTTGTGAACTCAGTCATGACTTTTTGTTTTGTTCTCAAGTTGTCGCTCACTTGTGCACTGCTTACAGAGTATGATCTGACCTTGAGAAATGAAAGAGAGGAGGGACAGCCATAGTGAATCAAAGAGCCTTAGAATATATGGACCAGAGGAAGCTCTTTGACCTAATCACTATAGCATTAGCGATTAGGGATGGGGCACAAAGGAATGCTGAGGGAAGGCCTGGTTTCTCAGGGGGCTGCTTTGTAGCTCACAAGAGATTGAAGTTATAGGTAAAATCCAGTCTTTGAGCCTGAAAACAGGGAAGACAAGGGTAAATAGATCTTATATTTCCCTGTAGTTCAGAGTGAGGATGCCTAACCTACAGCCTGTGGGCCAAAGCTGGCCACTTGCCCAATTAATCTGGCTGGATTTTTGCCACGCTCTGTCCCATAGGTTTATTAAAAGTGAACATGGCATAAATCAGATAAATTGTTTCAGGAGCTTGATTCCTGCTGCCTTCTTTCTTGAGCCTTTCTGGCCCCTTCCTTATTGCTTGACTTTAGGAGATCTTAGGATGACTTGACCACTAATCCACAATTCTTACCAATTTTTCCAGGCTTGGACCCTGGAAAAAGTACATTTCTGGAGGATAACTTCACTATTTCTTTCCTTTATGTTTGATGTAGGTTATAACATTCTGACAAATTATCTTTACTACTGATATCGCTAGTAGTTATGTAAAGTTTATACCCTTACATGGCATTTGCTTGAATTCTCATTTTATTTGTGGTTATAATGTTCATGCCAGCCTAATTAAATGCTGGTTTCCTGCTGGAATGTTACATTGTCTCAGCCAAATAATTAGACTGGCTGATGATCTGTGACATACAATTTCTTTCTCTTTGCATTTCTAGCTTGCTTTTGGTGAACACAACTTCGTTACAGGTCTGTCAGCAGATGAAAACTTGAGTGCAATCAGTGACAAATACTGCATGTCTGTGGGAGATGGTGGGCATAAGTTGGAAGGGTCCAGAGCTCCTGGTGGGGTGGGGCTTCGAAAAATGTTGAGCTACTATCATGTGTTTGACTTTACCTTTGCAAAAACTGGTGTTTCTTTCTTTCCATGTTTCTTTTATTTCCCCTTCAAAATCAAGCCCTAAATGATTTATTAAATGAAATCTAATTACTCTGGCTGAATGCATATCCTTTATTTTATTGAAAAGAAGAAAAACTATGAAAGAAAAGTAATTATGTGGGGGAAATACGCTGTGCTTCATGAGTGGTGCTGCTTCTTTCAAACCTGGGTGCTTTTTCTGTTGTATTTCTTTGGTCTAATTCTTCTTTCTGTCTGAGGTGGACTTGAGGCAGGACTGAAGGTAATGGTAAAAAAGTGCAGATTCCTGGGTTTGGTTCTCAAGATATATAATAACCAGCACAACTCATAGCTTCCTGTGAAACAGAGGAGGAAGCCTAAAATGCTCCCAGGGCTCAAGTGCACTGAACTTAAGCCATACTGTGTGTATGCGGCAAAGCAGATGCTCTGCCCCATCTGCTGTGCTTTTCTAGTGGCATAACAGATTTGGCACAGGTTCCCTTGCGCCATGTGAAATGTTCTCTCCTGTCCAGCCTGGGAGTGAACCAGCTGCAGTGTAGGGAGGAAATCATCAATCACTATGCCCCGTGATACTCAATGTGTGCGCCATGTTGGGCAGTGCCAACAGGAGGGAAAGTGGGTTAGACCCCTGCCCTCCCAGAAGACTTGCTGTGGGCCAAATTTCTACATTCTGCTTTCTCCATTAGCTGACATGTGGGTCTTGCTATCCTGTGGGCAAGGCCCAGAGTTTTCACACCAGGTACAAGCTCCAAAGGGCCCAGGCAGGTTTTGTGCATGATGGGACTTTGCTATTTCCTTTCTTGTTCAATTTGTAAAAGGATAGACTGAAGGAAAGCAGGCTTCTCCTAGCTGAATGTATGTAGGCATACATTCTGGGAAGTGGTTGTTGGCAAACAATTTTGGCAACATGTTTTAGTTTTTATTCCATCTTAATATATGATATTATCAAATCATGTTTTAAACTGCTCAAATTCCTTTTCAGGCTGGAAGAAAGGCTGCACCATTGGTTTCAGTGAGGCATTTTGCAGCAGAAAGACATGTGGTTTGTGGGGTATTCTGTTTGGTAGGAGCTTCAGTCTGAGAATGATTTGAGCATCAGTTTCAATACATAAGTTTATTTTATTATATACTTCTATTTTTAAATGAGATTGTCTTGCATGAAACTTAATGTCTCTCATATATAGGTTCCCCCCCTGCTGTTTTCAGTAGCATTAAATTGATGCAAATTGATAACTTAGCTTGTGTAGAAATACTGTTCAGCAAGGGAATTATCATTCATGTTTGGTGCTGGCACCAAGGTCTCAGTCCATGTACCAGTGTCAGGATTTTTACTTGTCTTATAAAGTATTCTCATGGTAACAGAGATACCTGATATTGCTCTGTAAGGCTCCAGTCTTAAAATCATTAAAATTGATGTCTTTTCACTGTGTTTTCAAAGGATTCAGAATAGATCCTAACTTCATTGGCGGCAGGTGCAATACCTCCACACAGGGGAAGGAGCAATCACTTCCCAGTCCATCAATTTATGCGTTAGAATTGAGAATGGATCAAAGGAAATGTCTAGGCTTACAGTGCATGATGAACAGTCCTATACAGCTACATAATTCACTAAGTCTTTTACATATATGGTGTAGCTAAGGAAGTCAAGCATATACAGAAGAAAGAAATATTTTTCCAAATAGCTTCACTTTGATATTTTTTTCCTGTTTATTTTCATTACCAATAAACAATATGCAGCTATGTTATTTCTATTATTAAGGAAATTCCTTTTAGAAAACTTGGCAATGCTGATTTGAATTTTAATTCTACCTAACATTATCTGTAGACCCTAAATAAGCTTTGTCCAAACATTTCCTTGCCTATGTAAGCAGTCACTTTAGATAAAGCAAAGAAATGGGTTACAAAATGAAAAAGAAACTGATGGATCACTTTGCACTTTTTTTTTCTTGAAGTACTGTTTTAAAAACATTACATACTCAAAAGCTTTCTAAGAATCATTAAATATTTAAAGTTAGTTCATTAGGAGTAAAAAGAAAAAATAATTAAGAATTTAAGCCTTTAAATCCTTTCATCTGGTCTGATGTGAACTCGAGTGTTTAATCATAGAAGCCCTTGGATGCTTGCTGATGGTGCACCTGTCAGCTTTCCTTACCAATGTAGAAAGCACAGTAAGTAAGGCTAACTTTTCAAACTGACAGTCGCTTTCAAAATCAGTTTTTGTGTGTTGGAATCAATCAACAAAATGTAAAGAATACTGTTTTAAAGGAATATGAGAAAAATAAGCTGGCTGGTATTAAGAGAACAAATTGATTAAGAAAATTTCTTAAGCATATCATCTATGGCATTCTTGCTATATTCTAAAGAAAAAAATAAAATAGAAGAGCAATGTAGAAGAAAGGTAGGGAAAGCCAGCTCCATAAGGAACTTAAGTATTGTAAAATAGAGGGCTTTAAATTGGCAGGAAGAGGAGGGATAACTTACCAGTGTTTATTGTGCACAGGCTAGGCAAACGGGAATCAAACACTGAATGCTATTTTGATATGACACTTATAAAGGGTGAAAGGCTTTGTTGTAGTAGAGGTGAAATTCTGTTAAAGGACTGCTGATCTGTAATCCTTACACATACACAGCTGCCACTGACTTCAAGTCAAAGACGCCTGGCAGACCCAAGCTGTATGGCTGCAGTGGCCTACAAATCCTCCTGCAATGTCTGGGTGTGTCTTCCACTTTGCTTGCTTTTGTGTTTCAGACTTGCAGCTTGTCTTCTCAGCAGGACTTGCTTTACACTGTACTGCACTGTACTGCACTAGTGTGGTGATTAACTTGCTTACTTCAGAGTTTCACAGTATATAGTTTTCCAATTAAGAACTGACTGTTAAACAGTAAGTTAAATTGCTGCTCTGACCTTGCTGTGAAAAGCCACAGGGTAGCCCTGACGCAGCCTTGTGTGCTAGGATTTGTCTCTTCATAGTAAAAGCTTAGGTATCCACACAAGATAGTCTGTCAGAAGTGTGGAAACCAGGACCAACTATACAGAATCCTCTTATCTTTTTGCCTGAAAGAATCCTAGTCTCTCCCCAACAGGCTGGGGAGCGTAGAAAACAGATTTAGCAGACAGGTGAAACAATTGCTTCCTTAGGTACCTGTTTTCTCCTTTTTCTCCACCCTAGCAGAAACAACTGGACAGACAGTGAGTGTAACTGCTTCCAACATACACACACGCCCCACCCCAGAAGTACATGTATGTATTTTCTTCAGCCTTCTCTGTTATGGGGTCAGTAGTCTTCAACAGGGGTGACAAGCAGTTTGGGCCAAGTATCGATCTTAGTAATTATCTGTATCAGCTAAAGAACACCCACTTGTGAATGTGAGGCAGGACTGTCGAAAGGCTCAGGACTATTTTATAGCCCATCTATTTTCCCAGGGACCACAGAGAAAGTGCATGGAAGGCTTGGGGAGAAAGCTATTTTACAGTAGCATTTCTCATCCTTTTCTGAGGATATTAGCCAAATATGACTGCAGAGCAGCACTATGCCAAGGTTACCTGTATTATGAAAGGGGAAATGTGTGTAAATTTAATACAGAATCAGAATGTACTGAAAACACATCTTTCAAACATCTCTAATGTTATGTTGTTGGGTACCATGCATAAACCAGAATAGAAGAGCAATAGATCTACAACTCCCATCACTATAGAGGAAATTTACAGAAATCTCTCCCTCCTCCTATCCCTCCCAATACTAACTTTTTCTGGGAAACAGCAGTTTCCAAGATTAGCATTATAAACTCATAAATTCTTTTGGCTCTATTTTTTTGAAGATTGTTTTTACAAAGTTTTCCCAAATTTGTTTCTTTTGTACAAGTGGTTTCCATTTTGGCCACTTTTTGTGACAGACAAAAGAAGTTTAACAGCAAAGTTTCGGCAAACTAATGTGTCACTAATGAAAAGACTGAAAAGAGAGTTTGAATATACAATTTCCCACTAGGGTGGGGCAGAAGTTTGTCATGCAGCTCTCTTAATGTGGTAGTCAGAATTCTTTGTCTTAATAATGAGTAAATACAAACTATTTCTTCATGCCTATTCCATGTTTAACATCCTTGTGATGGTCAGACTTAGTGCATCTTCTCAACTGCATCTTTTACTCGTGCCTCCCTCCTGTAAAGTGTTGGTCCTGTGCCTATTAACTATAATTGAAGATTTGATGTCTGACTTATGCTGCCCTTGTTTGGATTAGTGTCTTGACCGTGCTTTGTACAGACACTTCTGTGGTCCTGGCAATCTCTAAATTTGTCCTTAGCAAGCGGTGGTGGGCTGTAGATTTCACTAGCGCTGTTTAACTTTTGCTACATCATGAAAACTGATAGGTCGCTCAGATTCTTGGTTTTGATACATGGATTATTTTCAGTGGCCCTGGTTAAATGAAATGGAAATTCTTTTCAGGCTTTTATGCTGGCTTTCTGAATTTTTACATAAACCACAATTAGTAGTATAACCTGTTATTGGCAGTGAGAACTTTTAAAGACCAAACTTTAAATTTATTTTACCACACATCATTCCTGTCACAATTTTGAGTATTCCACACAGGATACAGTTCTGGAGCCATATGACTCAGATGTTAACCTACCTAAACAATGATTTTAATATATATATTTCTTTATTTTAGTTTTTAACTATGGAATCATTTAGTATCATTTAAAAATAGTGGTTAGATAACCTCCTATGGCACATGTGCAAAGGATCACGGTTGCTTTGGAAAAGGAATTACATTAAGCAAATGAATGTTTCATCAGAAATCCTTATTTTCCATTTTTTTATTAGGTTGTATAGATATATAGTTATATGATATGTAAAATATTATCAAATTATATGACAGCTGAGAAAAAACAGGATCCTAGAGGGTTTTGCTAGGTACTGAGCCACAGCTAGGATAAAATCATAGTAGGTGAGCCTTCAAGTGAAAGCTGATGTAAGAGGGAGGCAAGCACAGGAACTGCAGTAAGAAAACCGGATATTTCAAAAATTACAGTTTTCAAATGTTTCAAATAGAGAAGGATGCTGTCTGTGTAAGTTCCTGCAACAGAGCCACAGGCCAGTGGCTAAAAAGATACATATTATCTATAGATAAATCTATTTAATAATTCTGCCAGTCAGACAAATTGACTTCTATAGAGACTTCCAGGAATCCTGAGTGCAATAACCTTTCATTTTCAGTGGATAACTCTTTCACTCTGGTTCTTGGAGTAGTTATTTCAGGCTGAGTCCTGCCAAACTTTACACACACAGTTGGCTTTCCTGTACAGTCATGAGTGTTTAAACTTTGCAGCTCAGAGCACCTTGCTTTGTGTGGTACAGGACGGGGGAAGGGCAATAAACAGCAGACAATGGAGAAAACAGAGCTAAAAGTGCCTTTGACTACAGAAACTGCAGGATAAAGGCTGGCATGTGAAAATATTTTCCCATTACTGCTTGCTGAAGTAAACGAGAGCACTCTGGTGACAGAAACTGTATAGATTTGTGTTCTTTCCTCATTATCTGCCTCTATTTCTGACTAGAACATCCCCAAACTGCATAGTAGGCAAAACCCCTGTTGTGTGCCAGGCACTTGGAGCTGCTAATGAATGCTGATACAGAAGAGCTCCAGTAATTTTTTCATGTAAATGTGATCGACAGTAGACAAACATGAAAAGGAAGACAGACATTTAAAGAGAATGATTTAGTGAGATAATTTGTATGATATTTTATTCCTTTCATACACTAAAAGAAAAGCCTCTGAAAAATATAAATGAGGAGGAGACTGTAACACTGTGTCTGGGAAGCTACAAGACTGTATAGGAAGGTGACGTGAATCAATTAGATAACCATCACATGAGATAGCCCTTCAGCTGAGTTTCAGTGGGCAAGAGCACTGCTTCCCCTCCCCCCGCCCCACCTTTCCTTCTCCCGCCCTCCAATCTAATAAATGAAAGAGGGGAAAATAAGGTTCGGGGCATGTCACTCTCACTCAAGCCTGCCACAGTAAACTGATACAAATTGCCCGTCTTAAGTTAATAACTAGCCAGATCCTGGTCTGGTACAGATTGCTGAGCCTCATGGAGGTCATGGTAGCAGGACATTGACAGGAGTGGGTAGCTTTGTCCTGTGTTATGTCCCCAACAGGTAGAAGAGATTTTTAACCTCTGCTTTGTCATTCAGTAGATAGGTAGTTTCTGAGATTACTTTCTGCCCTGTAGCTATGTTCTTCAGTGTGCGACAACTGCAGGTACTTGGTCTAAAGCAACCCAAAGGTGGATCGCAGTACTAAAGGAAGGATGTAGTTGGGTATATCAGTTTCATAATCAAAAATATTTGTAAAAGGTTTCCTGAAAAGGGGTATGTTTAAAGCCAAGATTCTAATTTGCCTTCCTCTCTAATTAATACTGTTTATGCTGAAAACGGATGGCTGTTTTTATGAGAAATTGCTTCCCTAGGTTTATAGAGATGGAAATGTCATTGCAATACTGCTTTAACATTTTGCAAGATTTCCTGTTTGTATGTGTAATCAAACTATTTTTTCTAAACAAAACCTATATGCTTTAAGCATTGCACAAAGTAGCTGAAGGTTAATATTTAGTGCATCAGAATAAACATGTCTCCTTGAAAAAGGGAAGGTGACTAGTTCTGTGATTGTGTGTCTCATATCTGTAGCATAATACAAAATTCAAAGTTATTCTGATTAGAATTTTTAATGATCAGAATAATTGCCTTTAGCTGCCTTGTACTTAATGTCTATGTTCTGCATCAATATGCAGGTGAACTAAGTACATAACTCCCTCATGCTTTGAAATGATTGCAGCCCTTAATGTATAAGAGCCTGTTCCTGAAAGATACCGAGTGCCTTTGCTTTTGTTGACTGCAGAGTGTGTTCAAAGAGCTTAGAGCTTCTCAAGGGACTCCCTCTGAATCTCACTGGATCAGGACCTAAAAACGTTCAGAACAAGCTACAGAAGAAAGCAGTCTTAGGACATGACCTGTGTGAGCCTTGCAGGGGTCAGTTCATTACAGATTCTATTAAATTAAGTGCCTGGTTCAGTGGACAGAAAGTTGAAATCAAATAAATATGTGAATATTTGATTTGAAATCCCAGTGCCCCCAAGGAATGAAGCATTTCCCCTAGGGGAAGACTTCCCCGCCCCGCCACTCCCCCCACCCGCCACCCCACCCCCCTACACAAATTTCCTCTCTCACTGAGTATTTCCTGATTTCAGTTCCTTTTTTACCCTTATCCTGTCTCAGTTTCTAGGGAGAGAGCCCTGAGGGACAGGTCAACCCCCTGGGATCACAGACTGCACTTCAAAATCCTGTTCTGCCTGGTTCACACTGATCATTTGACCCTGGGGAGCCAGAATCCAAGGGAAGGGATGGATTCTTGAGGCTGTTTCAGTTGTCCTGTGGATGTCTTCTTCAGTTTCCTAGTGGATGCAAATGAACATTAATGACATTTAGTACAGAGCTGAACATCAGTGTCCCATCTTCAACTGCATCTGGAGCTGTTCCTTCTCTTTCTCTGGGTTAATATTTATTTGTATGAAGTAGTAGAGTTCTGACAGAAGAGAGAAAAACATGCAAGAGTAGTTAACAAGGTAAGTGGATAATTACTGGGATATGCAAAACAGGTCTAGATTCCCATTCAGACTCAGCCAGAGCAATCTGGGTTAATTAGAAACTAGACAAAGCTCTAGTGGTCAGAGGTATTTGTGGTCCTGGACTTAATAACCCATCAGGGATAAGAACCTATTTCCCCTAAAAATTTGATTAAATCAATACTCCCATGAAATGTTTTCATTTCAACTCATCAGCTTTTCCTCATGGGAAAACATACCTTGTCAGAATATTCACTGTTAGTCCTTCTCATCAAGGTGAATTTGTAAACCTTGTTCAGGGTTTGGAGCTTGATGAAGGTGATAGCTAGATTGCTTAGGTTTTTATAAGGCCAGCTTTTTCTCATACTGATAGCTCTGATGCTGAAACCATCCTTGTTATAAATCAGTGCTTTTTGGTTTGTTGTGTATTTTTTTTTTCATTCGGAGCAACTTATGCTTCCTTTCCCCTTACCCAAATAAAGACTTAGGTCTTTTTTATAGGTTCTATTGTGCGACCAGTTAGTGACATTCACAATGGAGTGTGAATCCCATTCCCTTCTCCTATCTGTATCGGTAAAAAAACCCCTTCATTATGCTGGTATAAATTGTGCAGACTGAGTAGCTGCACTGACCAAAAAGCTGAAGGCTATGCCTGAGCTCAGAAAGTCTGCTGACTCTCAGAATGATTGAAAGGAATCATATCTAATCTCTTCCTAATCTTGGAGTATAGATGAAGATCTAAAGCGGAAGAAACAACATGAGAAAAAGTAGATGAGACCACAAACATCTTTATATATTTGCTGTTATCAAAACTAACATTTTCAAAGAGTATTTAAAGTTCTTGAACACAAATATAAAAGTATTGTTCTTGAAATTGTTTTACAAATATTTAGGGTTTAGTTTGGGGGTTTTGTGGTTTGGATTTTTTTTAAAGCTGAAGAAGCATGTGCAGAAGTGAATAAGAAACTTCTCATAAATAACTGAGTTTTATCTGTTAATAATGAATGAGAGCTGAAACCAGGCTGTATCTGTGTTATGCAGATGGGATGGTTAAGCCATTTTTATTAAAAGTCAAAACGTGTGAATTACAAATATATGCAGAGACAATCTCGCAAAGGATATTAAAAATCCTTGTGAATGTTTCTGGCATGAGAAAACTTACAAAAAATAATATGCTTTCACCCTGAGCAATAATGACAGTTTAACTTTAAAGTAATGGATATCTGAGTGAATGATCTGGTATTGCATTCAGAGAAAGTGAATAGGAGAATAAGAGGTGAATAGGAGAAGGTGATTATTTACTATTTCTCACCATATTGAGCATAAAGTAATGAACAATGATATGATCAGCTATCAGATTTAACTAGTAAAAGAAAGTACTTCTTATGCACACCAGGTAATTAAATCTTGGAGCTTGTTGACATTTGTAGACAAGATATAATGAGTTAAAAAAAACCCTAAACTTAGCAATTGGTAGCCTTCAGTCACCATGGTGCAGTGCAGAAACTTTTCCAATGGATGGCAAAACCTCCCTAGAAAGGGGAGGATTATGCTTCAATTGCCCTGCTTCTTACACTCTTTTTGAAGGACTTTGAACAACTATGGTTGGCAGATGTTGGAGATAGGATGTTGAATTTGAAGAACCTTCAGTCTTACAGTCCATAAGCACTTGTTTACGGTATCTTGAGGACCTGGATATGACAGTGAATTTTTCAGTCTGTGTTTAAGAATGGTACTGTATTTGCCTGTATGATGTAGACGGGAATATAGCATTTCTATGAACGGGTACAGAGTCTATAGAAAGGGAAAAAGGTGTTTCAGTGCTTGAACATAATCCTGTCAGTGAGGATATGTCAGCTATGTCTCAACTTTGTGATGGGAGCCAAGCAAGTGGTGGTGTGTTCTTCTGTGTGCCTGGATTTTCATCTGCAGAAAACCTGGGTACCTCCGCAGAGAACTGGTGGTGGTACCATATTCATTTCCAGATAGGTTGCTTAGGGGACAGGGGTATCTTACCTGCAGTCCAAGACACAGCCAGCTCACATGTCCAGTAACGAGAAGTGTTAAGCTACAGTGAAGTGCTCTTCTCCTTAATGTTGATTTAGTCTCACTATACAGCAGTGGCAGCTGGGGCACTGTGGGAAAGGAACAAAGACTGGCTCTGTTTGTGACTGCTACTGACTCCTGAATGAATTTGAGTAACTCGGTTTGGCACTTCAATTTTTTCTGCCATGCTTTTCCTGCTTTGGCTATTCAGGGTAAGCAAGATTTGTCAATTCCCTGTCTAGAAGACACAAGCTTGCATTAAGAAGGCTTTTTATAACCTTCAACACAGTTCATTAGCTTGGGTTTTATACAATGGCCAGTTTGAAGCGTGACATGTGTTTACTGATATCCATCTGAAAAATACCACCTGTATATTCACTTACGCAGGAGGCTCTTTAAGACAGACTCCCTTTTGCTCTGCATGTTTGTACAGTGCCTCATACAATGGACCTTACCATGATTGCAAGCCGCATGCACTACTGCTTATATGTAATAAATAATAAGAATTAAGAATAATCAATCTATTTGAAAAGAAAGCCAGTGTCTCTTCCTACTATCCTTTTCTAAAAAAAATATTTATTTATTTCCCAGCCAGGCAGCAGCTGAACTACAATAAACTAACTTCATTGTCTTTTTTCTGTTAGGCTTTGTGAAAGCTTTGCTAAATTTCCATTCCAAGAATTAGACAAAATGCAAATGTAGTGTTCTCCATGGAGTTATAATGTATGTAGTCCTATAAGCTCATGCAAAAGATAGTAATGTCATTGATGCTTTTTTTAGCAACACAGCCTAAAATTCTATAATTTTTTAGAGATGTTATCAAACATCAGAGGAATTTTACAAGTGACACTAGTGGGTATGTTCATTTCCCAATATATTTGTGGGACTAATTCTGATATCTGCTTAAAGTATCTGGATTCAGCAGCCATTTAATTTTTCTCCTATATCTCCCTGACTGTTGATTTTCAGGATGGTTTGGGGGATTTCAGTCTCTCTGTATTATCTTTGCAGCTTCATAAACAGTAGGAGACTTCTCGTTTTGCCTTTTGTACTGGTGGAAAATGCTTAGCTGAGATGTTTATATTGTGAGCTGGAGCCATAAACAAAGCCCACTGCTCACTGTTGCTGTTGACCATGTGTTAAGTTTGTGGTGTGTAGATGTACAGTAGAGGATCACCATCTTTCCTGACCCTGATTTCATGGCATAGTTTAGAGTTATGTGTCTCTGATCTGTAGCATAGCACAGTAGTCATGGATTTCTTTCCTTGTCCTCTTGTCCAATTTTGGGGAACACAGCAATGACCTGCCCTACAGGTGAATGTCTGCAGGTGAATTTAGACTCCAGTCATGCACTGTGGTGGCTCACAGACTAGGGAAGGAAACATGATGCATTGAGGGAGATTTTTTAAAAAAAACCTAATTTTTGTGCTTATTTTGTCTTTCATGAGCCAGAAATAGTTCTGGCTTTTAAAATCCTGAAATTTGAAAGTCTGGGGGGTTTATTGCTTTAGCTGAACACAGCTGAAAAACAAAATATGCAAATGAAGCCCTTGAATCTTTACAGCCTTGAAGTTTTAATCTGAGGATACAGATTTTAATTTTAAGATGGTTTCTAATTTGCCATTTCCTAGGAGTGGCAGAACTTGTAGGGGTATTCAGGGATTAGAAAGAAAAAAATTGTGATACTCTCTGCCTAAGCGCAGTGATTTTTTTTAGAAGCAATGTCTGTACTGCACCTTGGCCATGCTCTGAGAATGTCAGCCTGCAACCAGCATGACTATTTCATTCTCTTAACTAGTAATGATTCCAGATTTATACATTTAAGATGCAAAAAGCTCTAGGCAACTTAAGGAAATACCAAATTATTATTTTATGACAGAACAATGCCCAGATGTTTGGGTTAGAGTGGGCTAATAGGAAGAAGCAATGAGACTTATATTCTGAGTGTAAAAACATGGATTTATAACTGAGAGAAGTGGTAAGTGTCTTGAACACGGAGACGAGTGTGCAGAAAGGAGATCAGAGAGAGATGTGGATGGAAACAGTAACAAAACCTTGTTGAAGACTCTGATCCCACATCTTGCGTAGGACACACATTCTTGTTTCACAGTGTTGCTGCTGCTGCTGGATTGAAAGGCAGCTGCCTCTTCCAGTTGGCCTTCGGTAGAGCCAGTAGCATAGAGCCTAGAAAGGAAGTTCTATTGAGGGTTATATGTTGCATGTTATTTGTATTTTAGATCTCAATTATTTTCAGGTGTGTGTACATCCATAAATGCTTCCTATACATCATAATTTGCAATAGGAAAGCTTGCATATTGCTCATACTTGCTGCTTATGGTAATTAAAGTTCTTATTGCCCAATGTTAAAAATATCTTATTAATCCTATATTCTTGGCTACATTACAGTCTTAGTAATTATGCTATCTATGCTTACATGAAAATTCCTATCTGGTGTCATAGCATCTCGTGTCTTACTCTCCTGCTATTCCTGACAAACTACTCATATAGTGTTAATATTAAACACCTTGTAGGTAAATTAGTCATTTGTAGATGGTAGATAGCTACTCTGGAAGAGTTCATAATTATAAAGGAATTGTGTGCTATGGAGGAAGGAGGGCGTTGCATAAAGAGTTGACTTCCTGAAGATTCCGAGTTTAGATCAATGTTCAGATCTAGAGCTAAGCTTTTTATAAAACCTGCTATTACTGGCATCCATTTATATTCTCATACACGAAGTCAGATCTCGAATACTATTTCGATAAAATCTAGATCATATTCTTGAAAATGACCTACGTATTTAAGGACTTAATTTGCATAGAAGCAGTTTTGAAATTGTTTCTGTTGTTCCTTTAAAAGCACCAAAACCCATGTTTTTATTGATGCAAGCCAAGACCAAGATAGTTGTGGATTGTGTTGTGTGGTATCTTTGCTAACAGAAATCGGTATGAAAATGAGCACTAACTTTCTGCAGGACAGAACTGTTTTTGATGTTTCTTCAGCATATACATTTGTTATGATGAGCCATTAAGGATTAGAAAAAATGAAAGTGTAGTTCTTACTGTTAGGTTGTCATTAAAGACAATGAGGAGTATTGAAGTGTTGCTTACTTTAATTTTTTTGACCTCAGTATCTTCAAATACATAAACATTTTCTTGTCTGAAAGCTGAATCTATAATTACCTTTACTAATGAAATGTGACAAACTAACCAGAAGGGTTTATAATTTTAAAATATGCAGCTGATATGAAATCTTCTTTGAAGAGCTGTTATATATACCACTAGGGTATACATGCAATGCATCTCTCAAACTGTTATCCTTTTTCCAGCTCCCTAAGACTATGAAACAATTTTTGTGATGCGTGGTATTATATACCATAATATTACATCATGTTATCAGTGGCTATGCATAAATGCTGCCCACTATATCATCGCTGGTACAGTAAATTGGATGCACAGTGGACAATTTTGTATATGTGCATGAATGTGTATGCACACATTCATTCAGTTAGTTTGCGTATGCTTCTGTGTGTTTATATGTGTATGTATACACACAGATAGAAACTGTGGTGTTTGTCAATGTGAGGTATTTTTCAACATATGAAAGAAAAGTGAAAATATTATTGCCATGAATCTGCAGTATCAATCTGTACTGTTCATTGCTTTAAATCTACATTAACTGTGGCTTTTTTGTATATCTTTTGGTGATTTTTCCCAAGCATTTACATTGTGCATTTTAAGACATAATAATGTAATCTTCACACCATACTAAACTTTCCCTGTATATTTCTTCAGAAGAAGCAGTTATCAGAGGACTTTAAAGTTTTTAATTTCTTTTCTACTTCAAAAATATCTGACTTCAAAATAGCAACTAAGAACTTCAAACTACAACTCCTGAGTCATGTTCAAATTCTATTAGTTCTCCTAATATGATTCTGATTTACCACTTGAAAATAACACTGTTTCTTGCATTCTCCATTTAATTGAGATTGATAGGAGATGCCAAAAAAATTGTATTGTGAAAAAGCCAATAACTTCAAGCTATATTCAATGGAAAATATAATCTACCGTGCTGCAAAATCCCATAGATCTGAATTCTGAAATCATCCCAGCTATGGCCAATGAAGTGTGGGGAGTCTGCTTTAATAATTTTGAATATTAACAATTACTAATTTTTGTAGAAATTCTATTGAGGTGATAAGGATTTCTTTGAAGCCACTTCAGTAATATTGAACAAATAAAATGGAGACGTTATAACAGAACATATCTTCCAGACAGCTTAATTTTTCTTTTTCTGTGGGGAAATGTCCTTCTACACTTGTGTCACCATAATAAAACTTCTCTATTCTGAGATATCCTCAGAGTGATAATGTTATAAGACTATAAAAGAAGTTCTTGCCACATGCCCCAGCTTACTGCCATTTCACCTGTCCTATTAGGGGTCAGCACTTTAAGATGGATCACAGAATCGAAGCAAAACAAAACAAGGAACGCTTTCAAAAATGTTTGCTTAGCTTGTTTGTTGCGGGTTTGTGAGTGGGAATGAGCAGGTGAAAGCAAGAAACTACCAAAGGTGGCTTTTCAGCTGAATAAAGATTACTTGGAACCATACCCACTTGGCATTCTGATGGTCACCAAATGAGTTGAGGCTGATGCCTTTCATAGCTACCTTCAAAGCAATGGAAAATACTTTTGTTGTGTTTTCTTTGAGAGTCTGATTTGACAGACTTTGGAGTCTGAACCTCTGTCCCTGGATCATTTTTGTGTTTATGAGCAAAATGCAGTTTTGCACTAGAAAGGATTACTGATGTTAGTGGATTTGATCACAATTGTTTTAGTTGCTGGATGATAATAGAAATTCCTGCCATATGAGATGACTGTAACATTAAGTAAACTAAATATGTACAATGTCATAAATTTATGATGACAACTTAAGGACACAAAATTCAAGGAGCAGTGTGTACACTATGTAAATGCAACATGTGGAAAATGAAAATGCTAGTTAATTGTTTCAGACCTCCAGACCTTGGAAATGACCTCCATCTTTTTGGGCTTCAATGTATTTGGACATAGAGTGGTACATATTTCATGTTGCTGGATTTTGCACAGTCTTCCATTAGTATTTTTGCAATACTCCGTCATTTTGATAACATATGAACATGTGTGCATGTAGCTTCATTCTATACTTTATTGTTTACTGGTAGAAAATGTGAAACTGATTTATGATGCTTTAAAAAAATAGTATGGGTATTATTACTATCTTCTTTGAAGTGCTGCATAACGTATTTTGCTCCATTAGCTTGTTATTGTTCTTATAGGTGCAGCATGACTTTTAGAAATACTTGAAGATCTCAAGTGATGGAACATAACAGCAGATCCCTAGATAAGATATCCATAACATAAGCCTACCTCACTGTCATGCGTTGAAAAGGCTTCTTGTTTTCTGTCGGCCTTAATTTTGTTAGGTCAGATGACAAACATCACAGAGTTTTGGTGTTTTTCCAGTTTTAAAACTTTTCCAGTAAAATCAGTTCTGATTTCAAAAAATTCCAAATGTAAAGCAAGAAAAAATTAATAGTCAAAAACACTTCTTCACCAAGTGTTTGTTTAACCCTGAGAAATTTTTCAAATCACAGTAAGATGGAGAATTACAGACAGTGCCCAAATTTCCCACAATTTGTTTTCATTTCCTGATTCACTTACGTGGCAATACTTATAGTAGCTGTTATATATAGAGTAACTCAGTAAAAATGGAATTTTCATGTTTCTTTGGTGACAACTGATTTATGTTTGGGACCGTAAAAATAACCCTTATGAAGTCATAGATCAGACATATGCCATTGGTAAAGACTCACAGCCATGGTTGCAAGATCTTTGATTTTTCCTGTCTTCCACAGAAAAAGCTACTTTCTTCAAACAATGGATGAGGAACCACATGAAATAAGGAAATGGTCAAGTTTTGTGTGTTCCTTCTTTGCAGCAGAGCTTCTGCCTAGAGATTTTCCTATCCAATTTTAGCTTGCTCCCTACTCCTGGTTTACTAGAAGGTATATGCATTGTGTCTAAGATCCTGATTCGACTGAAGATTTTTCCATTTATTTGATGAAATTTTCATGGGTAGACCCAAAGAAGCTATCATCATAATTAGCATTACAAAGTATATATACATAACCAGAATCAGGGAATCTAAGTCATGGTAGTTTACCAGAAACAACCAATCATTCCCTTCAGGTGTATGCAATTCATACATGCATTGACTTTTTGTTCAAGCTCTGAATTGGTACACTTGTGAGTCTGATGGCTGAATAGAACTGTGGTTAAGTTCCTTGACAATGAAAGTGATCACCTATAAAAGCTAGGGTCACTTTTGCCAATCTATATCATCAAACAAGCATTTGAGGAAGGAAAAAAAAAAACCAAAACCAACAGAAAAAACCAAACCCAAAATGCTATGGCTGCTTTGAAGTCTCAAAACAGAAGATGTCAAAACAGCATGGTTGAAGTGCACTTTAATGAATGTGAATAATACAAAACCTATTTCTATAGACAGGCTTTTCAGCTGAATAGTCTCTTCAGTCTACTGCATTTCATTTTGTTAGCTTATCACTGACATTTTAACCAATCCTTCCCAGGGTCCATCTGGTGGTCCATCTGTCTTCAGCATCTACAGTTCACTGTGTGACAAATGACGTATAGACTATTAAAGAATAACAATTAGTTACAACATTAAACATAAAGGTTACATAAATTGCATACTTCTGTTAACAAACAGTGTCACACTACAGCAAAAAAGAATTTGGCAAGTCAGACAGTAAAAGTATACTTTGTATCATGGAGCAAAACATATTTAGGTCAAATGATTTACTGAGATTTTTTTTTTCCCCTACCCTTCAGGTCTTTTGAATAACAGATGTTGGCGGTACAGTGTTTTCATTATGCAGAACCTTTTTAGTACAGTAGTGTTCATTATAAAGGTCAGATTTACATGCAAAGAAAAATACTCAAATTATTCATCAACCAAATATTTGTCATTCACTGTACATTACTTTAGGATAATCAACCTGAAGCAGCGAAATTATAGAACCCTTCTTATTTAAAGCAGCATAACAGATTTCCTGTACAGCTGCATTGTGAGCTTAATGCTTGTTCCACCTCTTTTGGTTCAAAGTAATCTCTCCTCTGATATGGGGAGTTCTATATGGTCTGTGTCAAGTTGCCTGAGACCAAAAGAGGAAAGAGTTAACAACTGAACTTTGTTTGACTCCTGAATCTCTCTGCAAAGTATGAGTATATATCTATGCACAGGGAGAAGAAAACATGTAGGAGGGGCACTGTACTCTGTGTATCAGAGAAATGGTGGAGAAATTGCCCAGGTTAGGTATCAGCAAAAGGTAGTACAAGGGTGGTGACATAAAGTTGAAAAAGATGAAGAAAACCAGGGAAAGTGGCAGAAGTAGTACCTTTTCACAGGATGCTGTATTTGCATCAGCATCATTTAGTAGCTCAGCAAGTCTCTTTCAGTTATTTCATGCCAAAAAGTGGCATGCATCCAAATCCCTCGTGTGTTATTGATACATTCTGGTAGGTGCAGCTTTCCCACCTGTTGACTCCCTTTAAAAGAATATTGAATTCTTAATGAGTACTTCTGACCTGATAAAATGTGACTGGACTTTGCAAGTACAGCCCCACTGTAATAGATCTTGGGAAGCAGATGGAGAGGACAAATCCCATCCATACACTCACAGAGGGTTTTGGGGTTTTTTTGTATGTTTAAGACCTCTTCTGGCACAGATTCTTTTTTATTATTATTATTATTATTTTATTTTATCATTCAGGAGCCCACAATTAATTGGAAAAGAGATGTGGTACTGATAGATGAGTCTATCTTTTTACTTCTGACTGTCATTCTGGCCCCTTTCTCTTTTTGGAGGGACATAGGCTCAGCTACTGCCTCCTTAATGTCTCTCTTCCCCTCTCCTGTAGCTCACCTCATCACTGTCATCTTTATTAAGCTTTCTCATCTCGTTACAGGACCTGATGACACCCAGAGTGACTGCATGGAGCTACTTACATTAAAATTATTATTTCCTGATAGGAAAGGGGGGTGGCTACTGCCCTGAGTACTAGACAGAAAAGGGTTTTAACCTGAGCTTTCAGAGACTGAATATTATTATTGTTATTATTAAGAAGAAACATGTTTTAAAACCCTACTCTTCTCTAATTTATCCTATGGAAAAAAACAGAGACTTTTTTTGCTCTGCTAAATGCATGAAGTGAAAATAGTTGCACAAACTAACTCATGTTTGTTGGTGGTCAGTGGAACTGTGTATTACCAGGGTATCATATATATTTTTTTTACCTTTTCAGGGCTTGACAAACCACCCTGGAATATGTGGCTGTTGTTTAACCCAGATCGCTGTGGTGAATTAATATGCCCTAGGGGAAGTACCAATATGACTCTAAAGAGATATGAAGCACATACAAGGTTGCAGTGGTATGTTGAGAAGCATAAAGTGAACTGAGAAGACCAGGTCATGTTAGGGGAAAGGCGACGAGGGACAGAAGTAAGGAAAAATGTGGAGAAGGATTACAAGCTAATCACAAAATTGTCATTTTCATTTCTCCTTTGGTGTGAGGCAGAAAAGAAAAGTAGGGGAGAAGCCATATATACTTTTTCTTTCTTATGAGGAGAGAGGGTGAGATGACCTGGAAGGCAGTAGAAGTAGTCATGAGCACCTTCTTGGATTGAAGGTAGAGCCCCAGAGAGCAGGAGGCAGTGTGGCAGCTGCACTGGATGAAAGTCAGAGCTGTCTGGAGCGTGGAGAACAAGAGTTTCTGTCACAGTGTTGTCACTGTTATATTTTGAATTACTTCTGAGGGTTAATGCTTTCCCAGTCCCTAGCAATGTGAATATCAGATTTGTAAGCAAGCTAGTAGCTCTCAGCATGTGGAAACAGCCCTCAAAAGGCCTCTGATTGTCCTGAAATACATTGTCCTCAAAATTTTTCATTATGATATATCGTGCTAACACACTAGGTTCACCTGCAGCTAGGATGTTTCAGTTATCTGATGGTTCTGATTAAGACATTCAGAGCATTGAGAATTATGTGCTTCATCCCTTGTTGTCAAAAAGGCTTGAACATAGAAAGCAACACATTCCTTACATGCTGATTGCTGACATCAGTTTTGGTATAGAAGGACTTTACATCATATCTATGTACCTTGAATAAAATCAGTATGTACTAGGCATGCTGCACATACCACCTTCTAATTCAATCCTAAACTATTCTGCTAAACCTTTGAGTTGTGGTAAGATGACAAAAGACAAAATGATTAATTTTGAAAGTGAAAACATAATTAAAAACTGCTTCCATAGCCACCCATGCAAACATTTAGCCCATGTCTGAGTAGTACCAGCCTCAGCTGTGTGGAACAAAGTCAGCTTGGCTCGTGCTCACTTGTGGACTAGAGCTCTTGGTAGGAGTCAAATAACGGAGAAGAAGAGAGCAGGAGGACCTTGTCTCTGACAAGGAGTAGCTGGTCAGTTTTCAGGAGCACAAAATAGCTACAGGGGTGAGCTATAATTTTGTGTGTGGAGTGACACTTAATGTTTTTATTGGTAATCAGGTAAAGAGGATGAGTGAAAAGGTGACAATTTTCTAATTATGCAATATTAAATTAATCCAGGGTAGGGATTAAGGGAACCTTAAAGAATGCTGATAGCCCTGGCAGAATGATAGTGATTGAAAATCAGTATTGATGAACACAAAGCTATATGAATTATTAGCAAATTGCACTTTTTTTTGGTAGAAGTTTATCAAAATACCTTTCTATGTTAAATGTCCAACAGCTACACCTGTTGTTCACAGGGTACAAGTGATAAATAATAAGTGCTCCACAGTAAATGTTAATAAAATTTGGTCCAGTGACAGATAATCCAGTATCGAACCCCAGTATGTTAGAATTTTTCCATCCTCTTCCCTGTCCTCCAATATTGGAGGAAAGTAAAATTGATGCTTTCCACTGCAGAGGTGGCCTCATTCTACTGGTACATGAAATGATCTGTCTTAGTCCACTTTGTGCATTTTTAAAATGTGTAAGTACTCTTCAATGCTTTAGAATGAAAGACATTCTTGAAAAGCAAGGTAAAGCAGTAGAGTAGTCTACCAGACTGTAGCAAAAATCATAATACTGTCTGATAATTCTCAATAGTATTAGTATTGCTATCGCTGTTTTTAAGTACTGAATTGAAATATTAAAAGGGTATGTGTAGTTTTTAGGTCACATATTTCTATTCAAAACATGTGAAGTCGATTGCTGATTCCAACAAAAACTAATAAAAACCTTCATACTTTTAAGTACATACTTAATGGTGAAATACTTTACTCGTTTATTCAGTTTCTACAGTCAATAGTTGACACAGCATTTGTTTTCCCTTTGTTGATTTTTTTTTAACAACCTAATGCAGAGTGCCTAAATGTTGCACTTAATTTATTTTTCTGCTTGAATGATGAATGCCAATTTGTCTTGAGGCAACAATTTCACTGTACTATCAGTATTCAGTAGTATTCCTCTCTCAGCAACAAATGTAGGATATTTTTGAAAGAAAATACGCAGTAACATTAAGAAAAACTGCCAGTTTTACAGGAAAAGTTTTAGAATAAAACTTGAAAGTGTCAGAATTACTGTAATAGCTTCTATATCTTTTTGAAGAAATGATGGTCCAACTTTAGGTTTTATGAATGAGATTTTTTAGTTTATGTTCTTTGAGAATAGAAAGTGCATCCTCTAGCATTGTTCTCAGTCTTCAATACTAAAGTAAAACAAATACTTTATATATATAACCTGCAACGATTCCTCTGCAGTCATGCTCAATCTAGTTCAGTTCAATGGGGTTAGGTACCAGTGGCACTAAAGATCTGATTCTGGGAGGGGTTCAGGCAGTGAACTGTGCTGAGCAGGGTTGAATGTAATCCTTTTCTTCTACCGCTTGTAGACCTGTGCGTTGTACACAGGTTACCAGATTATCTTGTGTGCCCTATCTGAAATGCACATTGCTGCAGCTGTGTTGCTGTTGGTAACTAAACTAACTACGTATCTGCACCCCCTGCAGTCATGCTGCTCAATTGCAGTACAGGCATGGGTTAGCCTTGTTTGTTGGAGTCTAGTGGACTTCTGCATAGGTCAGCAAATGTGAGAAAAGTATCGTTGTGGCTAGGTGTCAAGTCTATCAAGTACCAAACAAAATCCACATCAAGTCTGATTGCC
This sequence comes from Falco rusticolus, assembly GCF_015220075.1. Lineage (NCBI taxonomy): Eukaryota > Metazoa > Chordata > Aves > Falconiformes > Falconidae > Falco > Falco rusticolus. Next base: position 11,090,567 of record NC_051199.1, on the reverse strand, counting down.
CATGTCTGTGCAAAATGCTGTGTGGTTATGAAGACTACACTGCATGGTCTATGGACAGGGCTAGAGCAAAGCAGCTTCAGCTACCCATCCCTAGCCCAGCTGCTTTCAGGTACTGCTGGACTATAAAAGGAGATGTTCATAATTTGCATCTGGATCCCCACAAGTTTAGGTCTAAATTACCCATGCCTGGACCAAAACTAACCATCACTGAACTGCTAGGCTTTTGTTCCACTTCATCAATGCCCTTGATAAGAAGGTTAGGCTGTGTTGGTTTATTTTTTTTTTCTTTGTTGCCTGTAAAGGTGCTCAACTGATAGTCTTAGACAAAAAAATTCTCTTTTGAATCACAAAGCAGATAACTGCCTGTGAAATGGCAGTGCAGGTCACAGTCTTGACCTGCAAAAAGATGCAGGAATACCAAGGACTGTAATGTTTTCAGTTTATACTTAGATGAGACTGCCATCCAAGATACTAAGTGCATCTGGCAATGATGCCATATTACAGACAACCTGCCTTCCCTGAGATAGACTGAAATTTATGCATGTATTTTCACAGCTGACAGAACATCTCTGGGTTATTCTGAAAGTTTTAAATTTGCACTTGTTTTTGATTTGAAACAAAAGGCTTCCTTTCCTATGAAAAGATTAAGAATATTCCTTTCACAAAAATATGATTTTGGGGCAATGAAATACTGCATTTTTTTAATAATTTGAAATGTATCTTTTTCAGGTTGAATGCTTCAAATTAATAATGTTAGAATATGAAGTAGTAGAACTTTCAACAAAACTGTATTTTCTGAAGGAGGAAAATATAAGCACTTCTTTTGATTTGGGGGGGGGGGGGGCGGTTTACCAACACTATTTACTTAGAAAACCCTTTGACAGTTAGTAGTGTTCTGAAGGACCAGGATTTTGGTGCTGAGTAGAGAGGGAGGTCCATACTAATATTAAATCAGCAACTATTGCTGGCTATTGCTGATGCGAGGTAAATTCAAACTGACAAAATAAAGATGATATGCCATGGGCTGTCCTGTTGCCTGGTATTGTCCACTGAATGACTGGGTAAGGGAGTACCAGTTTGCCTTGTAATTCCTAGTCACTCCTGTTCCAATGCTCTGCTCTGTCCTGATGACACTGGTTCCTCTAACTTAGGAAGACACTGATTTCCTTTAATGATTTAAAATAGATTGTGTACTGGATGGGTTAAACCAGCTATTAACTAGTGTGCCTAGGATTTCCCTATATTGTACAATGTCTCACAGTTTGTATTTTTTAATAAGTTAAATGTTTTCTGCAGATTCAATACTCCATTTTCACAGAGCTTGCTGCCACAAAACCTCCTCTTCCAGGCAGCTTTCATATGCTTTAATCAGTTAGAAGTACTGACTATCTCTGTGGTTGCAGCAAAGGCCTTGGGTAACACACAGCAAAGTGTATATCAAATATAATTGATAATCTTATTTAATCAAAAACAGATCTCCCAGTGAAGACTCTGTCTATAGTACAAGTATTTGTACCAGCCTAGATACAAGTATTACTGTATAAAACAGTCCTGAGTGCAGTTCATTTATTTTATTCTTAAATACTTCCAGTCATTTGAAAGCTTTTTCCTTGCTGTCAGTTGATCTTGCCACTTAGCCGATTTCAGGAGTGCTCAAGACAGTTTTCTCCGATCAGTTTTGACAGCATGTCCAAGCAATTTTTTTAAGTAACAATACTAAATAAATAACATGGGGTTTGGTCATTCTGTCAGACTCGGCTCTATCTGCATCTCCTTTCTAATCACATCAAAAAGCCTTCTAGGTGTCTTGCTTTATCATATTGGAAATAGTAAGCTTCAGATTCAAGAAGTGAATAGGAACCTCACACGAGGGACATACATGGGATTGCATTTGGTAGAGCTGACTGACTGCAGTGCACAGTGATTCATGAACAAAGCTGCCAGGTCACATTATTTGTTTCCTGCAAGTATTCAGGGCTATCCTGCTACACATGGAAGTACTCAGAAACCCCTTACAATCCTTAAGAAGGAAAACCATCATCTTACTTCTTTTTCCTTGCTTGTTTTCTGTCTTTGATCTTACTACACGTTGGTTTGCTCTTTTTCTTAGTAAAAACAACTACCGCATCTAACCTTGAATTCCCAGGATTCTGGCTTTGTCAGCAGGGAGCTACCACCAATATAAGAGGGAAAACCTGCGTTTCTCTGTCAGTTTGCTTCAAGCTCAGTAGTAAGGCTCTGTTTCTACAAGAACCAGTCATTTTGTTGTGTGTTTGTACACTGGGTAACAGTGGGGTCCCCATCGAGGGCTGGAGCTCTTAGATGCTATTGTAACAGAAATCATGTGAGAGATAATAGGTGTGCTGGCAGGGGACCAAACCAAAGCTCAGCAGGAAGTCTTTCCTTAGCCCAGGTCCCTTTTTAAGGGTGCATGTAAGCTAGCCATGCAGCTTAGCTTGTCCAGCTACTGGTAGAGAGGTAAAAAAATGGATTTTTCTACCTTTTGCCTACTGGTGTTAATCACTGTGCGATGGGATGTTTCCTGTGGCCTCCACAGAGTAAGGCTACTATGTGTGTGGTAGTAGAGTTGCATTTGGAAGTGAACACAGAATAAAGTTATGTTGCAAGGGCTTTACAAATCCGTCCTGATGATGTCAAGAGTGCTGCTGTATTGAGAATGTCCTCCTAGGTGAATTATTTGCTGGTTTATATAGGAAAGTATATATATATATATAAATGTAACTTAAAAAGGGGGAAAAAAGGATATTGCACATTTGAGAAAAAAGCATGAGTGGGAAAATAATCTACTGAAAGACTAATATGCTAGCAGCAGCTTGTGTTTAAAGTTAGGGCAAACAGATCCTGCAGACCTTGTAAATGCTTTGAGATTTTCTGTCCTGGCAGAAGGGAAGAGTGCTTGAAGAGCACAGACTGTACTTACAGACTTCTCAAACAATTGGTCTGCTATTGCCTAATTTCTTGCCAAGTAGATAGCTATAAGATCACCTTTTCATGCCTTTACATGCTTACTTAGTATGGTGGAAGACCTGAAAGTGTTGAGATTTCCAAGTACAAAGAAGAAAACAAAACAAAATCTTTCTACATTGGAATGAAACTTACTACTATTCAATTTCCTGGAAAAAAAAATCTTGTCTAAGGGTAGTAGAATGGAAGTGTCTAAAAACAATTGACTGGCTTGCCTTTGCAGCTTCAGCCTTGGCTGTTTGCCTGGTGGGCTAAGAAGAAGGTCAGAGTTCAAAAGATTTTTATGAGATAGTTTCAGCCACAGCTTCTAAGTCCCTGGCACTTCTCAGCTTGTGAGAAGCTGAACTGGCAAGAAATCGAGGTTTGAAGAGTCAACAAAATTGACTCTGCTCCTCAAAACTTCTCTGTTTTGACAAACCTTCATTTTTCAAAAGAAGAATGTTCCATCATAAAATTCCCAAGTATGCTTTGGGGAAGGGGAGGAGGGAGAAGAGGTTTCTTTTCTTCCTTCTGCCTTCAAAACAACAGGCCAGAAAGATGTTCTCATTGTGTGAGCAGGGACTGAGTCATGGGGAATTGGATTAAGAAAATTATTAAGAAAGGGGGTGGTGGAGGTTGCTGGTGTGGTGTACTCTACAGATATGGTTTGTCTGTTACATGCTGGCTGCTTGTTTCTGGGTTAAGATGGAAAGCTCGCTGGTGTAGAGCCCTGTCAGTGTCCAGCCCCTAACATAAAAGAGCCCCATGCTGACAGGAGGCTCTGGACAGGCTCTGCTGCAGCACCCAGGACTGGTGGCTGGGCTTTGCCAGTGCCCGGCTGAAACCCCACCGAGAGCCTGAAGGAGACTGCCCTGTTCGTAGTCCTGGTGGAAGTGGGTTTGGGATGCAAACTCTACTGATTACAATCCTGGTAGTGGTCCCACGTTTATTTGCTGCATGCAAACCTATGCATCATATTTAGGGATAAGGATTTTTAAAAACTATTTACCTACATGGAAATAGTTTTGTTTAATGAATTGACTGGTTAGGAGGTTCAGTAATTTAACAGTTACAGTTATAACCCATGCAATGTAATGCACAGGGCTCTAACTAAATTCAGCAAGTCACTGTTGTTGTTGACAAGTTGATACAAATGGAAGGGATGTTTGACCATCATCTGGTCCAACTCCTTGATCACAGCAGGCCACTTCTACTCAAGTCAAAAAGAACAAGCAACTTCATGAGGCAACACTTTTCAACACATGGTGAGGCTGAAATGTGAAATTTTACCAAACCTTCATTTATGTGCACATTTGATTTCCTGTAATATTAACCACAGAGTTTATACAATCGTGAATATAAAATAATCAATTAAATTGAAGCCAGCAATAAACAGTATGATGTACAGAGAAATAGCGCCCCTACCCAATACTTACATCAAGTATTGGAAGTGTTTTGTGATACAGGAGAAATAGCTCTGTCTCTTGCATCATTTTCAAAATCTCACAGTTAGCTTTCTTTTTACTTTAGCTTAAATTTTCAGGAACTTTAGGTTATTACAATTGCATTGTAACAAAGCAGATTATAAACTACGCACAAAATTAAACTTAATCTGTAAAAACATATGGTTAATATGGGGTTCAGGCATAGTGGGTGTGAAAGAGAAGTGAATTTCAGCCAGCATGTGTTTATCAAGCATTTTCATTGCCAGCTATTTGAAATTCATTTTTTGCCATTTGGAAATGTTAACATTGTAATTCTTATGTTTTTCCAGACACAAAGAGCAAACAGACACTTTCTATTATTTGATTAAGAGAACAACAAACCAAACAAAAAAAGTCTCCTTGAAAGAATGCCCTGGTGTGGTTTTCTTCTGATAGTCTGCACTGCAGTTTGCTCTGTTCCATAACTAAAGATTGTGTGGAAATGAGAAGGTGCAGTGCATGGAAACATCAGTTTTCCCGCTGCCGTTGCTGCTTGCCCCATTGTGCCCTGAAGAACAGGCAAAACGCAGTGTGGGTGAGCGTCAGTGGCAGCCTTCCCACTAGTTCAGAGGATTAAGCCCAGGAGGTGCTGCCTGCAGTCTTTCTGCCATCTGGAAATTTGTAAAGAGCAGCCCCGAGAAGGGATTAGGCAGGCAGGGAGAGCCGCAGAGGGTGCTGTGGCCATGGCACTGGGCAGCAGCGTGGCTGGCTGGAGGGACCTGTAAGCCCAGCTGTGCCCAGGGCACCGCAGAGCCAAGACAGCATGCGGAGGGGCACAGGGCCTCACCTGGCAGCGGTGGGAGCCAGCCTGGTGAGCACCTCACTGGTGGGAGCCAGCCTGGTGAACACCATCAGCCACTACTAAGGTGGCATCTGTGTCGCACCGGGCAGCTCTGTGCTTACCTGGGAAAACATAACATGGGGGTTGTGTCGTGTTAGCTTTATAACACAGACCCAGGTTTTCTTTTAAATAAAACCAGCTTTTGATACTCTCTTCATACCTCATTTTTAAGATTACTTGATGAAAGAAAGCAAAAAAAAACAAGCGTAGTGCAGCATAAGTGGAGTTCTGCATATTTGCGTTAACAAAATGTCATTAGTTTTCATGTTTCAACTAAAAAAATGTAATACATCTAATTTCTCATACCACACATCAAATACATACTTTGTTTTTCTAAATATTGTTTATATTGAAGCTTTCTATGGAAAGAACTTCATATAATTGTAATTATTATGCATAATTTTTGACAAAAATTACTGGGCTTTGTGCTTTGTTTTCAAATCACATTTCCTTAAACTTACAAATTTGGCCACTAGAGTTTTTTTGTTTCTTGAAGATGAGAGATGTGATGTGTTTCCCAGTGCTGGGAGTGTTCTCTGGGATATAGGTCAAACCAAAGGTGGAGCTCAGTCAACTGGGAGAGGACAGTGGTAGGCGCTGAAGGAGGGAGCCACCATTGCCATGGGGATGGGAGTCCCCTCGCAGGGTGCTCAGGGAGGTAAACAAGTCACTCTTCTGATTGGGAAGGCAGGTTTGAAGGATCCACTCCTCAGATTGAGCGTATCCTGAAGATACAGCCAGAGATATATCAAACATCTCTCTCTGAAAATTTTAGATTTTTTACCAATGAAAAAGCTGAAATTGTTTGGTGTCTGGTCGGCAATTTAGCCAGAAGCAGAAATGCAAGATGAATGGGAGTGTCTGACCTCAGTTGTCCTTTAGTGGGGTTTGGAATATTCCTCCCCCATTTACGAAATGTCCATTCAGTTACACACAAGCTGGTTTTTGTTGTTTCGTTTTTTTTTTTTTTAAAAAAAGACTACTAAAAATAGAAATGGCACTGAAAGCAAAGAGGTCTATGGAAAAAGTTCACTGACTTACATCTGTTTGGATTTATTTTTAGAGCTCTAAAGTATTTCTTGTCTTTCTGCCTTGTGTCAATGTCAGCAAACCTCCATGAGATACCCCAGCTCTAGTTCCTGTTAGTTATTAGCATTGAGACAGGAGCATTAGAAAGAATTTGGGTTGTAATGCTGTGTTGTGTTATGCTGTCATTTGAGAAGTCTGAGGGAGTCAGAGATCCTGCAAATACATCTCCTATTAGTCTTACAAAACTATTTTCCTGTGCCAGGCAGATTAATGCTAATACTTGTGCAATGAGAAAAATAAATCTCTGAGACCACACATTCAGCTTCTAAGGTGTCTGCAGGTTCTTATTATGTCTTAGCTTATTATGTCAATTCCAAGTTGACATCTGGACTACTGTGTCCCCAGAATTGTCTTTGAGCTAGACAGCTTTATGTTGCTTACTGCATGCGTTCTATATTTATGGACATTTCTGAAGGTGGATTAGTAGTTACCGTGAGCAGATAGAAAAATATGGCAACTTTTCAATTCTGACAAATATATGCCGTGGGCCGACAGCATCTGCAGCTCTTATACTGTGATGATAGGCTCTTTGGAAATCCAGAGAGACAGAGTGAGATCAAAGAGCACATTTTGACTTAGCTCTAGTTCAAAAACCAAAATGGCACACCAAGCCTGCAACCTACAGCAGTAAAGTCTGTGATCTCATTATCAGCCTCTACAAATGTATACTCTGAGAAGCAAATCAAAGTCATGCTGTAGGCACAGGGCAAGACAGAAATCAGAACTTCTTTCCCATGCTAGCAGATGTATGGGGCATTGCCAGCGTAGCATGCAGGATGTCTTGAGTTTAAATAACAAATTGGTTTGAGTACCAAGGGTTTCACCAAGTCTGCACTGAAGTAATAATACTAGAGAGGATCCTAGAGGTGATGAAGTTCCGCTCCTGATCACTGCAGGCTCTAGTCACTGCTTTCTAGGAACTCAGCAAGCTCCTAATACTGGGGAGTTTGGGTCCGCTGTGCCTATAGGGAGGCTATTCTTTGTAGAATGTCATTCCTCCAGTTAAAAACCTTGTGTTGACATCCAATTTTCAGTTTATTCAAGGAAAGCTCACACTGCTTTACTTTTGTGTCAGCATCTTCTATTTTCACACAAAAAGATCCTTCCCCCTCCTGGCATTCATCCCTGTGATGTATTTATAGACACTAATGGGCTTCTATGCACTCTCAGCTTTCATTTGTTAGCAGAAGCAAGTCAAGCTTCACCAGTCCCCTTCATTTGAGCAAAATTATAGGCAGTATTGTAGCCAGAGCTGTTCAGCATTGTGTATTCTTCCCCCAAGCATTACCTGCATGCTTTTAATGAAGTAGACGATGATGTGTCTTTGTTACTTTCACAGGTGTCACTGTGGCAGCTTGTTGTCATCTTACATTCAGATTGTATGCCCATATTCTTCTCAGCACTTCTACCCTGATGAGCTCCTATTTTATATCCTGAGTTTTGGGGGTTTTATTAGGCTGTTATGACCTGATGTTTTATGATACTGAATTTCATTCTGTTTCTATTACTCTAATTCTTTCTGTCTAACCTTCCAATCTTCTTCTGTTGCTGATACAGCCTGAATTTGTGTCACTGGCAAATTTCATTAGCATGCTTTTTGTGGTAAGGTCATTGAAAATATTAAATAAATTTTGAGTGTAGCTCATAGTCATCTCCTATTTATCCATTTTCCTTGCTCTCTTACAAAGAGGTTTTCAGCCCTCACCTTCATCTATGAACTCCCATATAGTGCTCTACTGAACTCCAGATAGTCTAGATCTTTCTGAGGGTTAGAAAATCAGTTGTCTTATCAAAGAAACCTAGATGAAGTCAAAGTAATCTGATATGGCCTGTCATTTCTTGTCCAATCCACTCAGAATTTGGGGCTGGAAATAACTCAGTTCTGTCTGTTTCATTTTCTCAATGCATATGTTCACTTGAGTTTTATTTCCATACAACTCCTGGTCATTTCTGTACCCAAATTCCTTAGCCAATCTGCTTTGACTTATATATTCTTTTCCATTTGGGCCATGCTCTATTTTCTTTACATACCGTATGATCTATGTTTTTTGAATTAGCTAAATACCAAACTCTTCCTGTGGCAAATAGTGTGGTAAAGTATAGCTGACACATAGATTTACATAGTCCAGGATGATGCTTCTTCCTAGTTGTCATGGTGTGTGGTTGTGGATAACAGCTGGGGCAGTATAAACTCCATGTCCCAGCCATATGTGAGCAGATGATGATGATAAAAGGTCACTGCAAAAGCAGTTGTGCACCTTCAAAGAGTACAGAGTTTTTAATTTTCAGATAAAGGTCAAAGGTTCAGCCACAGTCAAATACCATATTAGAGGGGTGAAGACAAGATATGCCATTTGCTGTAATTTATGGCACACAAGATGGCAGGCAGGGTAACAACCAGCCATCTCTTTCCCCTCAGCCTTGCTGACCATGGTCCTTTTACCTATTATGGCTTTGGGGTCATAGTAGGTGGCTTCAGCTGCTGTAATGTTTAGCATAAACAGTGGACAGTCTCAGTGGACATTTGGAAGAAGAATAAAAGGAAAAAAAATTCTGGAATTTCTTCCTGTTTCCCCTCAAAAAATAACAGTTGTAATAATAAAAAAAAGCCTGGGGAGGATCCTGGAAATAGCCATAAATTTGTCTACTAACAATGAGACTTCAGGGAGTTATAAGGGGGCCAAGCATTCAGTGTATTGAAGGTAATAAACTGGGGGGTGGCTTCTGCCTTTTGAAAACATCTGCTAGAAGAGATGAACGTTGTCTCTAGCAGACCTGACCGATGAGCTCTGGAATGGGCCCTCAGTGCAGCAGAGAACACCCAGTCCTGGAGTGCCTGCACAGTTTGAGTGTTTGCTAGGCCTTCCAAAATTGTTCTCAAACATGCCAACATCTTTTTTGAGTCCATTTTCCTCACTTTTGATTTTTGCCTTTTTGGAAGAAAGAAAGAGGGAAGGCACCCAGCACTGCAGTTGGGATGTGCCTTGAGACCCTCCACAAAAAGCAGTGGAAAATTAGAAGAAAGGGATTGATATGGACTACATCATCACAGCCTTCAATTCATCAGCGTGTCTACAAGTTTTACAGCATTACTGAAGTAAGGAATAGTCTCAGTGAGTCCCTCACAAACAGAAAATTGTATGGAACAACTTTATCACTAATGATTTTGTAGAAGTTGGTTTCACCTGGAATGAATTTGACCCAATTACTTTGAACCTTTAAAATATTAAATGCAAATTTCTCCTCTATTAGATCTTATTTAAAGTGTTTATTATAGAGTATCTTCTATCCGTTACTATTGGCTCAAAAAAAGAATAGTTCAATAGCTGTTACAGAACAACCATTTATAGTCTTACTTTAACAGCCATCACAGTTTTGGTTTGAAATTCCTGTTTTCATGGATTTATCATTTGGCTGCAAAATGTTCCAATGTTCCAGACTGAAGCTTGGCATAAGGACTCAGCTAGAGATTGCATTTATTCAATTAATCTTGGTTTCTTCATGTGGGTTTTTTTTATTTCAGAACTGCCACATAATAATAATAAAAATACTATTTTAAAGAAGCTATTTTGCCTCTAGTATGAATTAATGCCACTGGGTATTTAAAATGTCAGATGCTTTTTCATTACTAACAGGTTTACTGCATGGTGCATTATTATAATTTCAGAACATATTACATGCATTTCTGTCACAAATCATGGGACAAAAATATTCTGGGCCCACTTCTGTGTGATGTTATGGTAACTTTGCTTGGGTTTTGTACTGAAAAGCTGTTGTGAAGCTGACAGTCACAGGAAAATGATTCTAACTGCTCAAGAGTCTTCAGATGGCAGGGACATCAAGGAAGCCTGCACACTGACTTCATAGCTTTAACACTGGCTGGGATCAGGGTTCATGTTGCCAGCCTCATATTTCTGTAGGTATTTGCAGCCACAAGCCAGTGTCAGCCATGCAGTGTAACTGCTCCTTGCTGAGAAGTGGCTTAAAATCTCAGTGTGCAAAAGCAGATTAAAATTGTTCTTAATTTGTCTTTTTTATTCTTTCTTTCCATCCTCTCCATGTTTCAATTCATGTTTTGTAACAGGAATAGGAGACTGGAAACAGTATCTGGAGTGCAGAAAATTGTTTGCAAATCCGAAGTACTGGATCATAGACTAATAAACTTAAAAAAAAAAATCCCACCAAAAAAAACCCCTTTATTCCTGATTAAATAATTCTTTCATAGCACATACTTTATTCTAAGCATAATGTCAACAGTGTTTGCTTGTCATGGAAGGCCACAGTCTGGACCCCCAGCTCAGGGACTGACAGGATCTGTCGCAACCCTGCGTGCACAGGCACTTGTGGCATATATGATGAGCAGCACTTGAGCTGCTTATGAACCAAACACAGCACTGGGACAGCATCCTGTCTCCTTCTCATTTTTGTCCTTGGATTAGTGCAGTAGAGCAAAGGAGATGTTGTTTTTGTCTGTATCTGTAGAGATAATTACAAATCTAAACTATATATGTTCGTGCTTCACATATTTAAGTAGTTGTTTATAAATATGGATTAGCCCAGCCAGTGAATATTAACAATGACAAATATCTTGTGTTCTTTGGCATTGTTTATCAACAGGTATTCCAAAATTCATTGCAGTTTTAACCTCATGATTTATACAAACTCTGAGTTATGCACGGAATTCACCCTGTGACAAATTGCAGGCAAAACAAAGCAGCAAATTCAGTGTAGCGATTAATGTATTCAGGCATAGTAAAACGGTCATCTGAAAGTAACAGAATTTAGGGAGAAGTGTTGCCCACATTAGAGTTCAGCGTGTCTGGACTACCATCTTTTTGTAGCAAGTTCACAAGTCATAGTAATACCCTGAGATTTTAATGGCTATAAGCAGTCCAACAAGGTTTCCAGTCCCACGGAAGCATTGCTTTCCAACTACAGTAACAGACATGGTACTTGGGAATGAACTCGGCCTTGCCACTGTGCCAGATATTGGTCAGTTTTGTATGACTGGTGGTCTTTTGAGGAAGTTCCCTGTCTGCTGATCTGCATGACCAAATTTAACCTACTCAATGCAATTGATCTGCAAGAGACGTACAATGAAGCATAGTGCATCCCTCTAAAAAGAGAGTCACCCATTGCTTTGCCAGTATAAATTTCACTTGTACTTCTCTTAGAGACCTGCCACTCAAGTGCAGACCCACTTCTCTTATGAGTTTTGACAAGATCACTGCTGGAGATAGTATGGCTGCAGGCATTATGCATTTTCATGCAGGCTGACTACTATTTCAGGATGAGAGAGAGTGATTACAAATTTTGACATATTGAGGAAAAAATGAGGAGGTCACATGGACTGCAATTTGAAAATACAAAATAATAAAAATTAGGAAGTCATGTGGACTGCAATTTAAAAATACAAAATAGTAAAAAATAATAATAGCAGAGAGTATAAAATAATTTTTGGCCACCAACACCTTGAGCCTTTGAAGCTGTTTTATTAGATGTAGTAATTGTGCTCCCGTGAGAAGTACCACAATTATTCTGCGGTTTTGCCAAGCTTCTTGTTCTGAGAGCTATCAAAAGTGTCCTCTCAGATTGACTCATACATTCCAGAACAGAAGATCCATAAAGGTCAGGAGATAGATTGTGTTTGTTATAATGATGTTGAACTCTAACCTTAATATATTTCAGTAGTACCTCTTAAGTACAAATGAATGCTCAAATGGAAATAAAGGGTATGTTATGTTAAAAAGAAAAGTAAAGAGACATAAAGCACAACAACGGAATAATTAAATGGAGCTGAAGAATGAACTACATTGTTCCAGGGTCATGGCTGAGTTGTGTGGTTACCGGGTTGGGTGGGAGGGACCATGTTGATTGTGCTTGTGTTGATCTCAAAAACAGAAACAGGAAGAAACATGAGGCAAAGATGTGTAAAGGGGTTAGATACAAGTCAGGTTGCGTTTGTGTATCGTTCATCGTATTTGCATAGACATAATAAGTCATTCCAAGACGTCCTAGATGAAAGTAAATAAATCCATTTAGTACTGGACTGCATAGGCATGCTGGTTCTGGTCTCAGGACTTGACTCCACATTTTCTAAAGCACATTTTATTTCTTTAGTGTAGGCATGCCTTATAATGATTTCTTGGCTAGCTTTTCCATCAGCTGTGAGTTTCAAGGGACTGGAAGAAGGAGAGTTAGCCATGTTGTATCACATGGAGCGTGTAGTGGTTATAGTGGTAACCATATGAAACATGGAACTTCGGGAGGGTGAGGGTTACAACTAGGGAAGACAAAGTAGATGATTTTGCTTTACATTCAAAAGGAAAAAATATCTTAAGGCATGTTGATATTTCATGGTTCACATAGTAGGTGTGGTTGCTACACATGAAGTATAATGTAAGCTGTAGAGTTGGGACTAGGAAGCTCTATAAAGTGGTATGTTCTGTGTAAGAACAAATGAGGTCATAAATTTGAGGCAATTAGCAGAATTCAGCTAATTAGAATTTATGATGGTATAGGAGACACTTTGTGCTACTGAGAGGCATCAGACTATCTTGTGTTAAATACAGACTGTGTATTCAGTTGTAATCCAGTTTGACCCAGTAGCTTCTCCTTGGTGTAGGGTTACAAGTCTGTGCTATTACAGATTTCTCTATAGTTCTGTAACACCAGATTATGTTGTTCTTTTATTATCTCATGTTCTGCTCAGTATGTTGATGGCTCAGTAGTACCATCACAGGGATAGGTGGGTTTGCAAGCATTTACTTTCCAGTTCTGAGCACAACCTGTGACAAGAACAGTCAGTCCATGCCTTTGTTTCTGGTAAGTGTTTGTGTGGAGCTGCTTAACAAGGGACATTCGTTTCCAAAGAGATATTTAGAGCCTCTTGCCCTCTGTTTCTTGTTGGGAAATACTGAAGGTGAAACTCATTATTCCTCCAGAGCAATGCTTTAAATGATCCTACTATATAGGAAATGGAAGTTCGTGCCAAATCCCGAATGTTTCTGAATGCCTGGGTACTCCTGCTTCAGTTTGTTCCCCAATGACAGTTCCATGATTCAGTGTTGTTCTGAGAAATTCTTGCTTGATTTTTACATTCCTTCCATTCAGACTGTTTATGTTTGGGCTTCCTGGTTTTACAGGGACATGCAGCCTTCTTTTCTGCACTGTGGGGATTGTTGATCAGAATGCAAGGAATATAGCAATAAGGGTAGTGATATTTTTTTTTTCAGAATCTTTTTAATATTGTCACTACTGTCTCTACTTTGCCATTGCTCTGAGGATTACACAAAGAACAGTGATGAAAACCTAAATACTGGAAAAAACACTTGGAATGCTTTAGAGGAGAATCAAGGCCTTCTACCTGACATGAGAAATTTAGAAACTGTCTTCTAGTTATGGACATCAGAGATCTGATGATAATTTTGTAAATAGAACCAAGCCAATATATCTGGAAAAGTAATCACCTACAATAGTGACCATGTCCTTTCCAGAAAAACAAATGTATGCTAACTGCAGCCAAGGACTGTTAAGGTACCTTTGTGAAAAATAATTTTCTAAAGGCTTGGGTCTTTTCTCCCTTGTTACATCCCTGTACCCCTGTACTGAAATTCTAGATAAAGCATTTGCTCTTGCAAGCGATTTTTCCTTGTATGTGTCCAAAGGCCAAAGAAAATCATACCAGTGGCAGTCAAAATATTTGAATTATAAATGGAAGATTAGCTGCTACCTCAGTAATGCCACCTATGTTCTTGTGCTCTGTATTGTGAGTGAAAGCCAAGCCAAATAATTCACTGGTATGTTTGCAGGTCCAAGTCATTGCTAGTGCTTCTTCTTCCACCTGAGTTTGTTCCTGATCCATCTGTGTGAGGTGTATTGGTACTGGCTGGTCTTGTGTGAGCACTGTTCCTGTACAGACAGAACATGCACCCACTACCAGTCCCCCAGTTGGTTAATAACCGAATTGAGTTAGGACTGACAGAAAACACCAGTTTTGGTTTAATTCTGTCAAGTTTTGTTAGTCCTTCTCCAGATCCACTTTTAAAGGTGTCTTTAATGATTTCAATAATTGATCCAATCTTGGTAAAAGAATTTCCCCCAGACTAGTTGTCCTGTGAATGAATCATGGAATTTTGGGTAAGGTTTTTTCTGAGACTCTTCTCATTAGCATTAACAAAGTATTGTCTGTCTGTCAAAGGTCACAAAACCCTCAGACTGTACAGGCTGAATGAAGCCTTAGACTCTTTCTGAAACCTTTTCAGTATCAAGCTTGCTGGATTCGTGCACTGAACTGGCAGAGGCACAGATTCTGATCCAGAAGTCACGATGCTTCAGATCTGCCTCTTATCCATTGGTTGGAGCATAAGCAGAGGAAACTCAGGATTGTCTTTAAAAACCCATGTATATTATCTTTGAAAGGTTTTGGTACCAAAACCGTGCTGAGTGGAAGCTGACTGAATCACTTCCTTTTAAATGACTGAAGAAAAGAGTGGAATTTTCAGTTCTTTAAAATATTATTTTTTGATCTTTGGAAGGAAAGACCTTATTTTTCCACTGCTGATATACACTGATACCTGAAGAGAAGGGGAAAGATGAGAAAAGGAAAACTGAGATATGAGTGAATAGGTGTCTGACCAGATAAAAACCAATCATACATCTCAAAACTTGCATGATATTTATCGTACCTCAGTCAAAGTTATTCTTCATGGTTAAATTAAAGAATCTAACATCACCATTGCTGTCTTCCTAGAAATAAAGCACTGCAGTCTTTTACTTTGGTGGTGGAAGCTAATTCTCCTGCAGTCAGTGAGTATAAAGAAACGGAAATCATGAAATGTGGTTTTCAAGTGAACTGGATACTTTCCAGGTTTCTTTAATACAGCTGAAGTGAAGATTGTGTAGGACACCACTGAGTCTCTCGACAAGAGAATTCTAATGGAGCCTGAGATTGTGAGCTTTCTGTTCAGGCAGAACAGAGCAACTTTTCAAAGATTGTCAAGGATGAAACTTAATTGGTTGCTGCAAGAGACCAGGAAATAATAATTCAAACTGCCTGACACATAACTTAAGAAATAGAAAGGCATTAAAGGCCAGATGTCATGCATAATCATGTAAGAGCTGAGAAAACTTATGTGAAGTCTAGACCAAGAAGAAAATCTAGATAACATAAAATTTTCTGCCTATATGGTTCTAGAGATCTTGGATGTGAATGACAGTGCAGTAAGAGCCAGAAAAGTAAAACCAAAAAACTCAAATTCCCAGATTGAAAGACCATGCTGGACATATGAAAACCAGGGAGAACCTACTCTGAGTTTTCAGAAAGCTAACATTTACACCATGGCAGTCAGATAAACAAGCTATTAACGTTGGTACTGCAAGAGGATTTAATGTACAGAAATACAGAACGCTGCTGCAATTTTTGCAGAAGCAGATAAGGTTTATCTCTTGTTGTTATAAGCATATGCAGGATTTTCTTACAAAGAAAAAAGAACTGAATGAAAAAAAGGAAGAATACAAACCAATTTCCCAACATCGAATGGAATTTTCTCATCTGTGAAAAATGCAACCACCATATTCTTTTTCCTCACTTACTGCTCCAGCTGGTTTCCTCCCACACGTCATCAAATCCTTTTATAGATTTCATTAGCCCAGCGTCTCTTCTTCTTAACATGTGAGAGTCTTTTTCTGTGCTAAATAAATACAAATGAATATTAATACACTCTTCTTTTGTTTGACTCTTCTAACTTAGAGCTACAGCAGATGCAAATTTTGTTCACTGTGCTAGTATTCCATTGGAAGGCAAAGGACAACAGTTTTTCATAGACTTTAATAACAGTAATTTAGAAACATAGATTAGGTAAGGTAGGTTTCCTGCTGCACATGTGAAACAGCTCTATGTCTGCAAACATAAGATGATCCTAAACAAAAACCCTTCTCAAAACATGCACAAAATTGTGATTGTTTTATACATCAGAAGTTACATTTGCAAGGAATCCTGTTAATAGATTACTAGATGGCATCCTAGTTCTTTTCCCATACAGGAAACAAAAAGAAAATCCTTAGATAACACTACATAATTCTATCCTTTAAGGATTTCTTTTGTCGTAGTAACATGCAAAATATTTCAATGCAACACAGACATAGTTTTACCTTAGTTAAGGCAGGAAAAAAATCCATCAAAGAAGAGTTAATCACTCCCAGCAAGAAAAACAACTTATCTTCCATACAGTTGGATTCTGTGTTCAGTAATTTTTGATTAATTTTATTTACAAATGAAAGATCCCCCTTCATCTGTGTAGCATTTTTTGTATCATAGGATTTCAAATATGAAGATGGCTTATATTATTTTTCTTTTTTTTTCACAGCAGAAGTGGAATAAAGTTGCTGTGCTCTGATATATTGCTTTATCCAGCCATCCCAGTGGATCTAAAGAACCTGAGTTAGTAGGTCACTTAAAGTGCTGGGGAGAAGTGAAGGACACAGGAGAAAGGAGCATGTTGGAACTCAGTCATGGAGAACAAGATTTGTTAAACTTTGTAGTTCATTCTATTTCGTATTTTGATCAAAGGAGGAAAACATTGCTGGACTGAATTGCACTCCCGTTCTTCCTCTAGCCCCATCCTAGAGGACAAGCTTGCGTGTTTTACTTCCATCTGGTTTGTGCCATGTCAGCTTGGAGTCCTCGGCTCCTGACCTGTCCTTTTTTTCCAGTTTTTCTAAAGAACCTTCTTTTCTGTCTAGCATAACTAAATGTTTCATTCCCATGCTTCAAACTTCATATGGCTGTTCACAATCTGATTTATTCTTAAAACACCAATTCATTCCTTAATGCTTGTCTACCTCATAGTTATGTATCTGTACAAAATTAACTTGATGGTGGGAAAGTTCTGCACACAGATGTGGAAAGCTTATGCTAGGATCAGTTCTCAATTATTAACAATGATGTAAACTTTGAAGAGTTATACTGAAGATTTTTCCATTTAGGGTGGTTTTCAGTATCAGGTGGCATTTCTCATAAATTTATGCCACAGGTTGGTAGTACACTTCATTTGGTTTAAATGAATTTCACTTCGATTAGGCTTAAATAAATTAGCGACAGCATTAAGCTGTAGATACACATTAACTTAGTAAACAGCTCCTGCATTCCAAGATATTATTTCTTCTTATGTAGCACTGAACATTGACTCCACATCTCTACCAGCGGATCAGAGCATATGAGCACTCACTAATCCACTTCAGCATGAAGCAGACAGGCTTAGCTCAGGATCTGCACGGATCTACTGCAGGGGTTTTTTTTGGTCTCACATTACATATTTACTGAAGTTAGACTGAATGACAATTTATCCTGTCTTCACTAAGAATATGAAGACGGCTGAAAGAGGAATTTGATTCAATTCTTTTATTTGAATCCAGCCTGAATTGAATTTTCTTGAATCCAGCCTGAAGTTCACACTACTGGCCCAAAATAAGAGCTTGCTTTTTTTAAAAAATATATATATATATGGGCTCTACATAGTGCACATGGAGTAGTATATTTGGCAGATTTGAAATCAATCCTGTTCAGAAAAGCTGTATTATTTTGCACTTAGATTATTGTAAAAGTATCCTGCCAAGAGAGTATGTAGGAAGAAGATCATTCAGTTACCCTGATTAAAAACATTTGTAGATGTCATTTGAAACTTGTATGCAGAAACCATTTCTTTTGTTACCATTTCTGTAGTTGGCATTTTACTTCTCCATATATGTGCATGTTCGCAGAAAGCTGCCAGACTGTTTTCCCAACTGCGCTGCAGACAGTACAGAAACCTTGTTTCAGGTCAGCACCCCGTTGTGGTGTGCTAGGGTCATATCAGTAGCCTGGGGAACATCTGATGGTGCCCCAGCAACAGTTACCCTTGATCCCTTAGGTCCTGGACTTGAATTGTTGAGGTTGTTGCTGCCTAATCTCTCCTGCTTGGCTTTGTCTCCAGGTGGAGCATGTGGGTGCACTCGCGTGAGGGTTGTGACCACTAGCTGTTAGATGTCATGTCCTGTAACTTCTAGCAAAGTCAGAGCTAGTTTCAAGAATATCTATGTGTAAATGACAGTAGCAGATCATCTACTATAACTACTTCACCAAGAAAACCAGAATCAAACAAGTTGTAAATATTTTTCTTTTAAAAGCTGAAAATAATCTTTTCCATCATGTAAGAAACTGATATAATTCTTCATCCTTTCTAACAATTCACATTCACAATGGGATCACAGTGAGAAATAGAACGTGCTTTATTAAAAAAACTTGCCTTGAATCCGAGATACAACAAACTGCACTCAAATATATAAGCCCTTCCTCTCCATTTAGAGGGAGGTAGGCCTTGCCTCAGATATGGTCCACAAAGAATTATTTTGCATTGATTTAGGATAACTGATTCCAGCACTCTATTACTCATATTGTTCAATGTCTTTTGTTTCTGCCTGCTCATTTAAAAGTGGCAAGTTCCACCATGAGAGGGTTAACAAAGATGTATCACTGTATTCCAGGGATGGATGACCTTTTCTCTCACATCATTTAAGATACGGCAAATCATTATTTTTCTCAGAGAATTGATGCTTGTTTCCTTTAGATTTGATTAAAGATGCAGATACTGGCAGAAATTTTAAGAACCCAAATGCAAATACTGATTAAGAATCTTAGTTATTCAGGTATCAGGGTCTTGCCAGAGCTCTGGTTTGCAGCAGACAGGAATCCTGGTGTTAGAATCCTCTTTCTAAAGATTTGAGAATGGTTGAGGCTTCTCCAGCACACTTAACTTCTGTAAGTGAGCAGCACTTTTAAATGTGTGAGTCTAAGATTAGCAACAGTAGGTTTTAGTGAGATACATAAATTACTGATACTAGGAGCTTTCCACCTGTTCAAATTATCTGAGTGTTCAAATACAGAATGAATAATCAACTTAGTCACTACTTTTTGAAAACTTAGTTGTGCTATACATAATTTGTTGTATTACTATTTTTTAATGCTTTGTACTTTTACTCCTAGGGAATGTTAATTATACTGTCAGATTAAAAAAAAAAAATCAGCTTAGCATAAAATACTCATCGTTCTCCCTGAAATATCTGAATGCACTGCTGTGCTGCATTTTAACTCTAAGATGAATTGGTTAAAAAGGGAAGAGAGCACTGGGTAGACACATTTCATTAAATGTCCAATTATATTCATAGCTGGAGCTGCAGTGATTCTTCCCTGACCTTTAATAGAGAAGTTGCTCTCCCAATAATTATAATTGCTTGTTAAAATAACCTAATAGTGCAGTACTAGCCTATCAAGAGCTATTTAAACTTAAGATTCAGGTAGCTCTTTCTAATTCTAGCCACCTCTTTTGTTAGGGCTAATTGAATCATACAGGTTATTCCACAGTCCTCTAAGAGAAAGCATTCTTGCTTTACCATTCACACAAAATCTTGCCAAACAGTCATGCAGCAACATCTCCGGCTGAACTGCTGTTTTACTGATTTTAGTAACAAATGTCACTAAATCTAAGGACTGAGATAATGCAATAAATGACAGAAAACCCTTAAAATATGAAGCTTAGAATTGTTTAGAAATACTCCCTATTCTCTCTATGAAATTTTTTCAGATATACTACGTCAGCCAGTTGCCTGAATATGGAATACCCACCTATCTTCAGTGGAAGTGAGTTCAGAGCATAAGGGAAAAAAAAAGCAGTTCAAGGGCAAGAATGCTACATTGGATAAAAAAGAGAGGAAAATATAATGCTGAGGAGGAATAATAACTAATATTAAGCTTGGAAATTTCAGAAAAAACTACTTCCTGGTTTTTAGTTTAACAGTAAAGAAAGCTGTACAGAGCTGTCCAAAGTGATGAACTTTAAGCTGGCTGATTAAGCTGAGGAAAAAATATGGATTAAATTTAAACAAACCAATCAACCAACCAAACAAACCAAACAAAAAGAACCTTGACCTTTCAGTTGAATGAATTTGTTTGGTAAAGTGTTTATTTTGTTTTTTTCCTTTTAAAATAAAATAAAGTTGTTTCCTTTTAAAATAAAAACACTCCCCCTTTTATTTCCTAAATGTTCTTAGTTCTCCCTGCCCCTACTTTTTTCAAAACAGCTGAACAATTCAAATTTACAATGACTTTGGCCAACCTGAGTCTGCATCTTTCAGCACATTCATCAGTTTCTTAAAGAACTTCCTCAAGTCAAAATGCAAAATGAAACACTCATTCTCCTGCTGTAAGCTGAATGAAAACCTACAGACATACCTGTACTGGACTGATAGTTAAGTGTAAGTTCAGAAAGGACTTGTTCAAAAAAGATTAAGAGTTTCTGCTGAGTTAAAGGAGGGATAAACTTGGGTAAACTACTCAACAGTTCAAAGTTACTCAGCTGGAAAGCTCTGCAAAGCCCTTGCTTCTTTGTACAACCACCCTGCATACCTGTAAAATAAGGGGAAAACAGGAATACGTTCAGAAGTTGGTGTTCCTGCAGGGAATGGTGAAATGAGCATCCTGTTTGAGGGAGGATGTGGTTTGCAGGTGGCAAAGAGGAACTGGAGATCTGCCAGTGTGAATACCAGCATGGCATTCAAGTTAACTCCATCAACCTCCCAGCCAACTCTAAGTAACACATGCTGCATGCTAATAAACATCATATGGCTTTTCAGTCTGTGGTGGGAAGGGCCAAAGCTGCAATTTTTCAGATAGATAAAGTACTGCTCTGGTATCAGAAGGATGGTTTAATTAACAAGATTCATTGTAAAGGCAGGAAAAGATTTCAGAATCACAGCAATGTCATGATTTAAAGTTTGCACTGGATGGGGGAAGAGGGAGAATTGGCTAATAAGATCTTGCCAAGAGAAGACTCAGGCTAATGGCATGCTCAATAGAAGGACCCTGGAATGTCTAGATACATCTTCTGCAATGTCTTTAGACAGTTGACAACAGCATATTAATAAAATGCAGGAAAAGGTTAAAATATCTTGTCAGTAAGACACTGTATGAAGGTTCCTTGGATGAGGTTATTTTATGTCATTTCTTATTTCAATACACAGCAGCCACCAGGCCACATGAAATTCCTAAATTAATATTATAAATTATGTAATTTTACTGTTCTGTCATGTCTGTCAACTTCAATTCGTGATGTCAGTAGAGAAGCCATAGAAGGAGATGCATGTCTGGAGGGGGTTGCTTATGTTTTTCAGTAAGTCTTTTCCTTTTTTGGATTTGAAAGGTCTGATTAGAATGTGTTGTCTAGTACAAATATTAGATAGATACTTGGAAAGATCTTAAAAATTTGCCAGGAGTGTTAACAGTGGGACCCAATTACAGTAGAAAAGGTACAAAACAAGTATGCAAGATGTAATCACCACAAGTCTCAATGACCAGTCTCTCTAATTATCAGGTGTTTAGCCTCCATAACTGCAATTCCATATAATCCTCATGAACCAGGCAATATATAGGAAATTAAAGTAGAATCTTCTTGTTGAAGGGAATGCGTCAATGTGGATTGTAAATGACAGATACAAAAAACAAGGGGACAACAGTAGGAACATATCAGCTCATCTGCAGAACCTCATCTGATAGCTATTAATCAGAGAAGGAAACCTTGGGCTGGATTCTTAGGCAGCCTAAATTGAATCGTCTAGACTAGTGTGAACAGAAAGGATTTACATGAGCTGAGGTCTTGTCTCACAAGTTTGAAATGTCAATTTCATTTTATAGCGTATCAGAAAGCCCTCATTCTTCTTTCTGAAAGTTCTACTGGTTATATCTGCAGAAAATTAACCTTGTCTGTCTGAGGTCGTCAGCTGCTTTTACTACTTTTTAAAAAGAAAAGGGCTTTTAGTTGACTGTCTTCAGAGGTACACATTTAGGACGCAGTGTAATTATCTAGCTTGAAGCTGTGATCTGTAGCTGTGGAAATAATTGCGGAAAACTTTAGCAGAATTCAAGAAAAAGGAGCATATATGCTTTAGTTATGTGAGGGAAATGTGAATCTTCCAGATGTGAAACCATAACGTGCAGCACAGGAAAAGCCCTCAAAATTCAGGCAAGTAGGACACGAGAGGGTAATAGAAACTGTAGGGTGATGTGATCATGAAGCAATATGCTTCATGCTCAATCCACCGCCTGATCACAGCTGCATCAATCCAGATTCAAATATCTTTGGGCAAGTTGCTCAGGAATTACCCAATATATGTAATTGAATAAAATAGACTTTCTTTCATTTAATAGCAACTCTTGTACCCAACTTTCTAGGGCTTTTTCTTCAATAATTTTCCTGGAGGAAGGGGACTGTACAGAAACTAAAGCTTTATACAGTTCCAGTTTGGAAAAGCTTAGTATTAAAATCTTGCAAACCTTATTTTTCATAGACTGCCCTAATGGCAATAAAAGGAATCTAGCAGCCCCTGCAGAGCTGGGGTGTTCCAGCACACATGCCTTATGTTTTTCTAGTAACTTTAATACACTGAGGCATGTCAGTCCAGGTAGAAAACTCAGCCTTCTGAAATAAGCCTATTTAGGTCAATGTGTCAAAGAAATTAAATTAGTTTGCAATTTTTTTTGGTGAAGACCCATTAACAGTTGAAAAAACCTTCAAATTCTCAGAGTAGTGTGTTTATTTGAATTTGAGGCTCTACTGTAATAATTTGTATTTATTAACAATCAAAAACATGAATCTTGAAAACTATTTTAATTCCACTGTTTGGTTGAGGATATAAACTCAGCTGTATAAAGATTCAGTGTGGTGGTTCCCACAGTGACTGTAGTTACACCATAGAATATGCAAATATATTTTCTTCTAAAACTGAAAATCTACCATTGTCTGTAAAAAATCTGAGCAATTTCACATGCATAGGGAGAGATATATTTTTGAAGGAACAGCACTATTGAATTTTGAGCTTCAATAGTCTTTCATTTCTCATCTATAATTACCCATTAAGATAGGGTTTGCACCACTGTATTTCTATAGAACATGACAACAATTCCTTTTACAGGCACTTATTTTTGCAGTATTTCAAATGTGAAGATCAAAGTGATTAATGGATTCCATTTCAGTGCAGAAGTACTAAAGAAAATGCTTCCTTAGATGACTTCTGTAATCAGGTTTAATTAAAACAATTTTTGTACTTCACAAAATGAGATTCAGATATTTATTTGAATGTAACTATAGTCATTTAATTAAATGATTAGCAATCACAGAGATGACATTATTAGTTCAAGCTCACTTAGCGTGTATTTTAGCTTGAGGCAAAGCCATGGGCTAAATTCAAGACAGGCACCTAATTTTTTTCCATTGCATTAACATAAAATCTTGTGAATGTAACATATTATTATTGTAGTCTGACTTATAGCAAGCTCTAAGGAATTTTACCCAAGACTGGAACCCAATGTGCTGGGCCTAAGAGCTGCTTGGAAGAGAGTGCTCCTGACAAGCTCAGTTTATAGTTCAAGTAGACGATACAAATAAAGAATATGAAGAAGAACAGGTTGATGCTGCTCCCCGACCTGCTGCTGGTCACAGCCTATCTCCAGAGGATCAGGTCTGATGCAATAGCCAATGTACCCTCCACTAACTCCACAGAAGTTGTGAACCCACTCTCTTAATTACAAATTAAGGGCTTTATAGCCATTCATTGTTTTTCTGCCTATATGTTGACTAAAAGGTTTGTCCTTACTACTAATGTGAAAAGCTTGAAAGTAAGCATCAGTTAGTGTAAATTTGTTGCTTTGTCATCTTCCTTTTATTCTGTGTCCCTATGCCACTGAAATAGTCACCTGTTTCTATTGACATTTCTCTTGTTGGTTTTGGTGCAACGGGACACAAAAATCTGGAGGTGATTTGGAAACAAGTGGTACTTCTAATGAAGAGTAGAAACCTTAATTCCATTAGATAAGCATAAGACAAGAGGAGAGAAAAACCTCTTAGTGAAAGACACTCTAGAGATACAGCTTAACAAGATTGTCTCCAGCAGGGCTTTCAGACCGTATAGTACCACGAGTGTGGCCTCATGGTGTCTTAGAGCCCCCAACCCAAAAGGCCATGTGTTCCTGCTGTGCAGTCAGTCTACGTGTTTGAAGAGGAACCAAACAAATGATTATTAGGGTACAGAAGATTTCCAAGAGAGATGCAATTATTATACTGCCACAGTCCAACCCTGATTAGTGTTATAAAATGTGCTGTCTTTGAGGTAGATGGACAGGTAAAGATATTTGAGAGATGGGAGCCAGAAGCCAAATCGCAAAGTATTAGTGTGCTACTGTGGGAACAATATTAAGACAGTTCTAAAAGCTGGAAGGATGCAAAGGGAGAAGTGGGATACTTGGCTGTGGAGGTCTTGGGCAGAAGTGTAATATGCTGGCTGTTTATTCCAGTTCTCTCATTTGCAATTTATGAATAGATGAAAAGAGCAACTGAAAACAAAATAAAAGTGTAATTGCCTTTTTCAGTCTTCATTAGCATTCTCCTCTTGAACAGATGGGACTTCACTGGATATTCTTATGTTAAGTTTTGTTCTGTTCTGGGCCATATTATGTTATTTTAATTATTTAATAGACAAATTTATAGACAGAGTTATCTGAATTGTCATGAACAAAAAGCTTAGAGCTAGAAGAAAAACAATTTTTTCATGTCAACTTAAAAGTCACCTGAAATTTACCTAGTTTCTGATTTTTCTTATCATCCTGAAACCAAGGACATGTTTAGTAAAATATTCATTGTGGTTTACAGACCACATCTGTTTTGAGACCATCACCCCTGTTAAGCTTCGTTACCAGTTTAAAATTCAGCTCATGTTTTCTAAAGTGGTTGCTGAAATTTACAGACATAGAACATGTCTGCAAACTGCACCAGATTTACTGTCTTCAGGTGCATGTGCTGCTGCTCTTACATTTTGTTGTTTGATTGATCTGTAGCAGGAGGAAAACTCAAGCACTGAGATAGATCAGCAGTATATTTTAACTCCTTTTATTTTCCCTTGGTTTTTTGTTTGGTCTGATTGCAGTTATTTGTGTTCATATGGCATGGTGTCGCTGAGTGAAAAGTTGCTGGTGTTGTCTTAACAGGTGTAACTTTTAAATAAATACTTATTCTCAGAAAAGGAGAAAAAATCTGGAAAACCAAGACTACATTTGTCAGATTTGGCAAATATTTTCTTTAAGAAAAGGAAGCGGGAATTCTAAACGTTAAACAATGTTTCATTCTGGAGCTGACAAAAACCTGGATTTTAACATTTGAGACATCATTTGAATGTGTGATTTAAGTCATAGTATTAGGTTAACGAGCCTCTAAATTTATAAGGAAAGTATCTAATTTTGAGTCAAATTAACTGTTTAAAATGTCTTGCTTTTATTCAGAGCATCTAAAATGCTTAATGTTAAATCAAATTTCTTTCAGAGTTTTTTTTTTTTCTTTTAGCTATCAAACCAAAAACTCATTCTCTCTCAGAGAGCAGACAGATTTGTTAACCATAGAATCTTTGCTGTTGGAAAGGCAGAATGGGAAAGAGGCAGAAAGAAAAATACATTTTCCTTCCCCATTTTTCTTGATACAATTTGACCTTTGTGCTTGCTGCAGCCCTGTTTTGTGGAGCAAATGTTCATCATCATGTGATCTGTCCTGTCAGTTACAGCAAACATTGGCTTTTTTTTTTTCAAAAAATCCTGACAGGCACCTATAATTCAAAATACATGATAAAAATAAAACAAACCAGTACAATGCTAGAGGTTTACAGAGATACTTGACTGAAACTTGCCAAATAAATGAAGATGGTGTGCAAAAGGCAGGATTTGGGACAAGGTGATCATTAGTCACTGTTTTAAGAATGGACATTTTCTGGAAAACCCAAATCTTAAAGTTTGCTTAGTCTCTCAAGGGGGAAGAGTAGGAATGCAGTTTGGAAAGAATTAAAATTAATTCTGTCTTAGGCCAAGTGGTTGAAAGCAGGTATCAGTCTCTTCAGACAGCAAGAGTCACTGATATGTGGAAACATGTGCAGTAGATCTCAGTGTGCTCAGCAAACTAGTCTTTCTATTGCTGATGCCATTTTCTGATTTTAATTATAGAGGCTAGTTTTCTTGCTGTAATCAAGCAAGAACCTTCAAAGAGATGAGAAATGTGTAAAGAATGTGTAGAGAAATGCTATAAGTTAAAACTTTGCAGATCCTTGCTGGCTTTGGTGTGACTTGGTCAAGGAGTACAGGCAGAGCTGCCTGCTCCAAGGAACCTGTCTGTTGGCGTGCAAGAGGTAAGAAGGGGAGCAGGCTCCTGAGATGCTGCCTGTGCCTGGCTGGCGGAGGAGTCAGGAGAAACCAGTTTGTGTTCAGTGCAGGCAGCTGGGCTGCCCACAGGCCGGGGACAGGCAGAACCCACTCCATCTAAGCTCTTTCTAACTGAATGAGTTTCATTCTTTTGTTTTATTATTTCCCATCTAATGATGTAGCATTAGGTTGGCTGTTTCTCTCATCTCCCTCTCTTGTTTTCATCCCTTCTGCCACTTCCAAGTTAATTTTCCTGTGGTCTTCCTTTGACATCCTTTCCCCAGATGACTCATTTTGTCATCTTACACTGTTGTTCACCTTTTTGAAAATAACCCAGCATAGTCCCTTGCTCTCCTGCTCTCAAAGGTAACATATTTGCTTTTAAAAATTTAAGAGAATGGGAGAAGGAGGGAAAGTGAATAACCAGAAAAAACAGAATACATCAAACAGAAAAGTCAGAAAGTAGCAGGCAGATCTTTAATTAACTCAGGAAAAGACTTGGCTGAAATGAAATACATGATCTTGCCAATGTTTACTAAAAATGAGCACAAGAACAGATACACAGAGCCGCATGAAAGTTCCACCTAGCCCAGACTGCAGCTCAGGAGCTTTCCAAGGCAAATGTGGTTTCTGTATCTTTAGTTAACCCTCAGTGGATTTTTCTGTTCTGAACTTATGTCTCTTTACATCCACACAGGCATTTACCATCCATAGCATCTGTTGCCTTTTGAACCAAATCAGGATCCCAATGCTTCTCTTCTGTTCCTCTTCCCTGCTCCGCTTTTGATCTTTGCACTGTGTAAGGGCCTGTTTCTCAGTCGGTTGAGTCTGCAGCTCTTGCCAACTTCAATGGGAATTTGAGGAGCAGTCAGAAAGCTCAGCAATTCAGAAGAAATTCTAATGAAAGAATGACTTGAAAAGTTAATAATTTCCTCTCTGCCATTGTGCACAGTTCTAGGATATTTCCAAAATCTGAAAAAAACCAGGAACCGTTTCAAAAGGTATTTGTAAACAAACTTTGGGAAAACTAGTACCCTCTCTCTGCAATGACTGAAATGAGAAGTATCCCAAGCACTTGACATGGGGGGTGCCTTAGGATAATGGTCATTTTTCACCTGATGTAATCTGAATCATATCAACAAACCATCAGAAGAAGTTACAGTAAATGAAACAAACATTAACTCTTTCATCATCTTAGTCTGGAGACCTTAGCGCCTAACACACACTTCCTGTTTCATGCAGACTATTGCAAGGATTAAAAAGTGAATCTAAAAATAACCTACTGGGCATAGAAGGTCTTGTATAGGATAACCCCACCTCTACCCTTTCACAACTGCATTTTTGAGGGCCAAATTAGGTAAATTCTGTTTCACCTAGGAGCACCTATAAAGACGCTCCCAAGAAGGGGAACCTATGACCCTAGCATGTATTTAGTGTTGGTTTATTTCCTAAAGAGTTTTGAAGTTGTTTTGATTTTGCAGCTGATTCTCCCATCTTCTTTATGCTGTCCTACTTCACTTTTCTACCATTAGCACCCTGGCTTGCAGGTCCACCACCTTGATAAGAATAGTGCAAACTGCCCTCTCAATGAGAAAGTAATGCTTGTGGATGTGATACATTTCCCCGGTGCATTTTTCAGCATGTTTTCTTCCTTTCCCACTTCACTCATGCAAGTTTCTTATTTTGAAATACCTTTCTTTGTCAATGTCATGGTTTAACCCCGGCTGGCCACTAAGCACTACACAGCCACTTGCTCACTCCCCCCACAGTGGGATGAGGGAGGGGATTGGAAGAGTAAAAGTAAGAAAACTCATCCGTTGAGATAAAGACCATTTAATAGGTAAAGCAAAAGTCATGCATGCAAGCAAACCAAAACAAGGAATACATTCACTACTTTCCACCGGCAGGCAGGTGTTCAGCCATCCCCAGGGAAGCAGGGCTCCATCATGTCTAACAGCTACTTGGGAAGACAAACGCCATAATGCCGAATGTCTCCCACTTCCTTCTTCTGCCCCCAGTTTATATACTCAGCATGACATCCCATGGTATGGAATATCCTTTTGGCTAGTTCAGGTCAGCTGCCCTGGCTGTGTCCCCTCCCAGTTTCTTGTGCCCCTCTAGCCCTGTCACTGGCAGGCCCTGGGAAACTGAAAATTCCTTGACTTAATATAAACATTACCAAGCAACACCTAAAACCATCAGTGTGTTATCAACATTGTTCTCACATCAAATCCAAAACACAGCACTGCACCAGCTACTAAGAAGAAAATTAACTCTATCCCAGATGAAACTAGGACAATCAGCATGTCTACACATATCCCTATAGCACACAGTATAACAGCTCTCTAACTTACCTCCCTACTGTTCTGAACAAGGTATTGAAATGGAGTTAAACTCAGAGTGAATTTGTCCCAATATGTTGCAAGTGTGATGTATATTTTATCAATTATTTGAACAAGATTTGTATGCCAGCTTCCAGTTTATACCTGATATACTTGTAACTATTAGACAAAGATCTGTGGCTTTCAGCTGCTGCACATCTAATTTTCTAGATTTACAACTGTGGACTGCAGATACTGCCTTACCTGGAATCTACAACAATCAGTAAGAGCAAATATAACACTTACTTTCTTATACAGTACCAAAATGTTTAGTAATTTTACTGCTGTTTCTGGAGAAATAAATTTCTTCATAAACCTATTTTTTTTTGACCAAGGCTTTTTACTACGTATAGAACAATGTTGTTATGTTGGGGGTTTTTATTTTACATCTTTCTAAAAGTAATCACTGCAGTGAGGACCACATTGGGAGAACCTTTGTACAGTATCTGGGTAAAAGCTATCTATGGCTGAAAGACTGTAGTATCTTCTTTTGGTTTGTTTTGCTTAAAGGCATTTGTGATTTATTTCGGTGTTCCACAGTCCAAAGACTGTAATGTAATATTTAAATGCTTGTTCTGCTTCTCTTCAAGCTTTGTTTAAAGTATGTATTTGCATGGAGGCCTTAGGCTCACAAGTGGAAAAAGCCAATGGGGAATCCAAAATATCCTTTGGCCATCCAAGGACTGATCTGTGGGATCTTTGAATTGTCTGGTTCTTGAGAGAGGACACCTTACCACAAGGAAGCTCAGCACACAATGGTTTAGATCACACTGATCCTGCGTGGGACAGGGAGGGGATTACGTGCCAGATGAAGGAGCATTTTTCTACCTTTTTGAATCTGGAGATAGCCTCTCAACCATGCATTCTAGTTCAGTGCTCTGTGATTGCACACAAAGGTGGGTGTAGATGCAGGAAGTGAGGCTTAACTCATTGCCAAAATTTTTCTTCTTTCTGTATGCACAAAGTAATTCCACTAACAGAGCATGCAGGCAAACAGAGCATGCAGGCAAACAGAGCAGAGCCCTAGGTTCGGCTGCAGAAACTTGAACTCCAGCCATAGCAACTTGCTTGATATGTAAGGCAAAGCATTTCTTTGTCTCAGGCTGTACTTTCCCAGTTTTGAAAGTAATTACGGTGATACTAGTATGTGCTGTAAAACACATTTCAAGAGTAGATATTCTAAGCTAGGTGTTGCTATTATTGGGAGCAAGCTGCCAGGGTAAATGGAGTGAACTGCTATCACTCCAAATGATTACTGGAGCGAGGAATAAAATGTGGTTCACTGGGTCTCACTCCCTTTTTCCTATCTGGTGTTTTACATTTGTCTGGTTTACATTTCTGGAGCCTCCTTTGTGACCTGCACTGTTCTGTACCTGACTCTCCTGTTCCATTTTCCAGTCTGCCACCATGCAGGCTTTCTTCCTGAGCTACAGCTGTGTCTCTCCTGAGAGGCATGTGGCCAGCATAGGTCCCCAAATGTTAGTAGCCATCTTCCTTGTAACGTTAGTTCAATGTAGTTATTAAACATCAATGAGCTCAAGTTTCTTAAGGGTCTGTGTGTATACCAAGGAGTCTGAGAAGAATTACCATTGCCTGTATTGGCCACAAATATCCTCTCAGTATGAAGCTATGGCAAGTTGTTTTAATTCTGGATGGAAGGTCTTTTCTGCTGGAAATCTGGTATTGGCTGCCAGCAAATAAGACAGAAATGAGGAATTCCCAGACTGTTCCTACCATATTACAAATCTGGCCCCTTCAGCTATAATCTTGGCATTCTTCCTTACCGTAAAAAAGTGTGTGAACATCTTGTCATACTCACTAAACCAAGAATTTGAGAAACATACTGGAATATTCATCAAGGGAGACCATGTAACTTGAAAATATGCACATCTTGAATAAATCATTTATTTTTGAAAGAGATGGAATAAAGTTCTCTTTCATCTCTTGGAGTCATTTTATTGATATTGTTACTTTTTGCCCTTCATAACAAAAGGGAGTGTTTTTTTAGCTTTACATTGTATTCAATTTACCCTGTAGATTGGGGAAAATTTTATTCTTAGTTTGAAATGTGGTGCAGGGAACTTCATAATGAAATCATGTTAATAAGAATAGCTTTATTAAAGATCTATATAAAATGAAAGGGACGCTAGCTGACCCTTCTCTGTCTACTTTAAATCCAGAAAAATTACACAGATACTGTTATGGTAATCAGAACTAAGTACTCTACCAAGACTAAGTTTATACTGTTCCTCTTATTTCTTTGTCTTGTTTGTGGCTGTTGAATTTCAAGAATGTAAAGATTTCAGATGAGAGCCTCATGGTCAGGCTAATCTTTTCGTTTAAAAAAAAAAAAAAAGAAAAAAGTTAAATGTCAGCATTTTTCACGCGAGTTAGACTGACTCCTTTAACATGTTTTTTTGGAAAAGAGTTTTCCTGCCTTTGTTTTCCTGTTCACCACTCTCTTTTTCTTTGTAGCCCTTTATCTACCCGAAATGAAACAGTTCCAGTAGGAAGAGACAGACTCTATGTAAAGTCTACTGTTAATATTATAGTTTCCTTTCACAAAAATACATTGAAGTTATAATTCTGGTATCAAAATGTGCTTGACCATGACTTACAAAGGTCTGATATTTCCCTTTTGAATGCCTGTAACCGTTTTTCAGCAGCTAAAAACCTTTTCCAGAAGAAAGTAGTTCCTACTCCTGTTTCTGTATGGAAATGGACCATTTAATCTACCTTGAACTTAACTACATTGTGCTGCTAAGTGCCATGTCATAGATATAAGTAAGAGACTTTACGTGGTCAGGGAAATTGTGTGAATTCATGTTCAGGATTCTGACTCAAACAGAAGGAGATCTGAACCTTCCTTTCCCATGTTCCTCTCCACTGGGTTATAATTTAAAGGGAAAATTCTAGTTTTGGAAAGCTTGTATTTTCCAGAGGAAAAAAAATTCTATTGGAAACTAAAATTCCATATTAGTTCTCTTAGCAGTTAGCATAAAAGGTCTATTAAAAGTATTTTCTGGGTTTCAAAGAGCATGGTTAGATAATTCCCTCAAGATATATTTGCTTGATAGGTTACTTACATGTGTGGAAGCTTTTCCTTACTGGTGCTTTGCAGTCAACCACTGATCCAAACCTCTTTGGACATGAGTATTCACCTTTTTGCTATAGAAGCTGATGAAACTTCCAGAGACAGAGGAGTATTCTCTACTTTTTTCCAATTCTTGCTTTGCACAATTGGAATAACTCCAAGTGGAGGGCAATAATATAACTCCTACCATCTAAAAGTAGCTGCCTTATTTAAGGGTTTGTTTCCTCATGTTCCCCATGTTACCTCAGCATTTAATAGGCCCAGAATGTCTTGGTGGGCTCCTGGCCAGCTTTGCCCTCTGCAAAATGCATTACTAACTAGCAAACAGAAGTGTATTAGCTTAGGACTTGACTCTTCCTCACCCAAGAATCCAACTTGAGCAGCTGATGTTAGTCTGTGCAAATATCCCCCAGTTATGGCCCTCCTGTTGTTCCATGACACATGTTCAGCCCCAGAATGTACAGGAAGAAAATGCACCAGCCCCCTGACCATTTTGGTGGCCTTCTACAGGAGTCACTTCGTTTTATCAATATATTTAATTTGCTGTCATGGCAGCCACAACAACCAGCTAGCTGCAGATGACAAGTCTAGCTAACTGTGGTATGTCTACCCTCCATGCTACAATAGAAACATGCCCTGGTATCGTCATATAGTCATTAGGAACAGATGTCTGTATCTGGCAGTTGCTCCCTCACGTGTTTGAAAGGGCAGCCATCAGCTCTGCCTTCATTTCTTTAGTGTGCTCTGGTCCCATGCTCTGTCAGGAGTAGGCAATATTGGTAGTGGACAGGTATAATTCACCTGCTTCTGGAGGAGCTTGTAGCTTTCTGTGTTTGTCTTGCTTCCAGGCAGGTCTCCATGCTGTAACACTGCTGTGTAATTTCTTGAATAGCATGGTGCACAGCGGCTCTGGTTACCATTTGTTTATTGGTTGGATGTGCCAAGGTTCCTATAAAATTATATTGGCCAGAGGCTGTATATTTTGATAGTAAAGAAGCATGAGCTGCTAAGTTTTGACCTTTTCCCTTGCAATTGAAATTTCTTTTGCCCACTGGCTTTATTGCTAGTGCAGCAGCACAGAAGTGGTGACTTTAGAGGAGGATATGATTCAGGCAGAGAGGAAATTGTTAAGAGGAAGATGCTGTTATCAGTACCAGCATGGTTATGTGGGTTTTTTTAGGTCACCTGCTGGTTGGCTTAAACTAGAAAGACCAGTAAAACTTTTATCACCTGAAATTTCTTTGTAAGAAGAGGTATCTGCCTTTGACCAGTTGCACAGTATCATTTCTTGCAATGGCATTGCTTTCAGTTTGCAAGAAATCTGTGCTGCTCATTGAAGCATAATGCTCTGGAAAGGGAGTAACTCAATACCTTTAGAGGAAGGGTAACATTCTCCTCGGCACTGAGTATTCCTGTTGTGGAATACAAATGAAGGTTTACAGCTGGTCATTCAGTAAAGCTTATTAGAGTGAGCTTCATTAGCTCTTTTGTATGATTTTGCTAAAGGCTAAGCAGTATTCTTTATGTCTTTGTTACTTTTTGCGCATGCTTGTATGCAATCTAAATATAGGAACCTATAGACATGCAATTGGTTACAGAAGACACAGCTGTGGAGTTATTATTTACAATCAAATTAGAGGAAAAGAACAATTGAAGGGAACAGAGACCCCACTAATAACTGCTGGAAGCTTTGATTGAAATACTGTTTCTTCTTATATCCAAATGTATCATCAAGAGAGAAACAATTCTGTGTGGTTGCTTTGTTATTGGAGTACTAGATTATGTTGTTTTTCCATTGCCAGAGTTTACTTTTTAACTATGTTGTTCACCATTTTATAAAAATACTGTCTCATATTAATCTGTTGCTTTTCTTTTTCTTATTTTCTTTCTCTCATGAATTGCTGGTTTCCACTGCGGTACTCTAAGGAGAAAAGAATCCAAAACCAGCATCGGCCTTCCTTAATCAAAACCAGACTGCAGAGCTGGTACCACAGAAATGAAAGGAAACATCACCATCCCAGATCAGCGATGTCATTCCATCATGTCACTGGCTGGCAAAGAGGCTCAAAGACTAACATTGGCAGCCTAATAAAAAAACAAGCTCTGTCTGTATGGGTATTTTAAGTCTACCTTCTTATTGTTCAAGTCTGTTCAGCAAAATTCTCCGATACCTCTATGTCGCCATGTTGACTTCACGCATGTTTTGTCACAGCCCTATCCTGTGGTGCTCCCGTCCTTTAACACCCTCATTTCAGGTTGTATTTAACACTCTGCTGCAACCTACTGATGCTCTGAGGAACTACATATTAGGCAGCCCGTACTAAGCTTCTTCCCTCCTCAACCCCACCCAAGCATAAGGTTTAAAATAATTTAAACACTCCATTTTCAGCACTTGTGGCATCATTTTTTGGAGGGGAATGCTTTTCTATTTTGGCATTTCTATATTTGAAATTTTACTATAATGCAAACTTAAAATGAGTTACAGGTTCTGAAAATGGCTGTCAAGTTTGATGAGCACAGCAGGATGAACAGATTGTAAAGTCACTAACATGCTGAATTGTTTCCTTCACTGTTACAGTCTTTTCAGAGCTCCGTTAAGTTGACTGAATTTATGCAGAATGATTAATAAAATCAGCTTTGATAACGGTTAGTAAGCACTCACTGTTCAGGAGCATCTTCCTCTATTAAGCTGCTAAGAATAATAATATGCATAGAAGGTAGCAGAGTTTTTCTCTAGTAAGATGCCTTATTACCAAGGTGCTGGGATTGTTATTTGTTCGAGCATGGCAATTACTATGTACCCCTCTTAGCAGTTTGTCTTTGAAAAGCTGTGCAAAGATAAACTGGGATTCTCAAAGGCACATAGCTGCTAAGTCTTGTTAATTTTAGTAGAAATGGGTAACCCAACACCGAGCTGGCCTGAGAGACAAGATAACTGTTATAGCTGTACAGCTGAAATGATGGGTGCTTAAGAATGTGACTAGTAAATGTTAAGATAAGACTAACAAGCAGAATACCTAGCAAACATCTACCACAGACACCTGTCCAGAGATGATAAGTAGATGGGGAAATATCCAAATTCAACTTTCAGAATTATACTATATGTGCTGATAGGTCCAGATGATGATGGGAGCTTGAGTATATGATTGGAAGGAAAATGTATAGGAAAATGACATAGGGGAACTATGAACTTGGTGGTTTAGATCTACGCCCCCAGGTAGCTGTGCTTTATGGTATGCTTTTGAATGACTACACCAGCAGTCCAGTGCATTTTCTTTACATACTGTCTGCACATGGTACCTGACTGGAGTCCATCCCTGAATCAAGGCTCTCCAAAGCACTTGATGAAAGAGCCGATTCTGGAGAGGTGGCTGTTAATGGTTCATGTGCTGTGGTTTATGACCACACTTGGAAAGCCCTTGGGACCACACTTACACGGCCCCGTGGGAGATGCACAGCCTGGCAGGAAGTAATGACTTATGGTCAGTGTTTCTGCAAGTTTTGTTAGATGCCAGTCTGCAAGTCACCAAGTTGGTCTTCAGCCTCATTGCTCGTGGAGGGTAATCACACACTCCCAGGATCAGCCTAGAACACCAGTTACTGTTCAAGATGAAATCCGTGTTAGTCAAAGAACTGGGGAGGTTCACAGTCTCCCAGAAGTTGCCTTCATGTACTTCTTTGGGATTTTTAGCATTTAAAACAGTTCCCAAATGACAGGCTAAGAAATTGATTCCAGAGGGTGCCATGCTTTCTAGTTTAGTGTGCTTGCACGAGAGCTGAGGAAAAAATTTGACGTAAAAACCTAGAAAGGTAAGTGTCGCTCTCATGTTGGTGTTCTGACTTCACCAACCTACTGAGCCACCTCCAACTTCAAGCCTCAGACCTCAAGAGGGAGCTCATAAGTACTCTACTGTCTTATTTATTATGTCCTTTACATTTGAACTAAAAAATTTCCTCCTTTTAGGGACACAGAGATCATTAATCTGAACTGTAGGTCTTTGCCCTGTGTCTAATTTTTACGTGTTAAATCCACCACAGTGCTACTGAGTAATGCCTGCCTTTGTGTGAAGGCCTTTGGAATAGCAGAGTCAAATCTGCAGCTGATTAATGTTCCTACACACTCAGTATTAGTCAGAGAATGAGAATATTCTTCTGTATCTTTTATAACAGACATCAGAAAATAAACAGTGAAGAAGCATTTTGACGTTTAGCCTGAAAGGAGAATTCAGCAGCCTGCCTCCACACCAGGGAGCGGACACAGGCCATCCCCTCCGCTGATCCTTACCTGTGCCAGTTTTCCCAGACCATCAGGTCTGTCAGAGATGAGGGTGTTCAGCATTTCACACAGGCCCAGCTCACCGTCTCCAGACCTAGCGCTCACACCCTGTAACTTACCAGTCACCTCACACTGATCAGACCTCACCGCCAGTCCAGAGCCATTGCCCAGGGAGAGCCTTACTTGTAATGGGCTTACTAGTAAATGGCATTTGGCTCAGCCCACCCACTGACCCCACTCAAGATAAGTCATATAACCTTATTCCTTTTCTGAAGACCTCCTTCATGTAACTGAAGCCAAAGTCTACCTGTCCAAGAGGCTTTATTAAGATGTCTGTCTGGCATTGTGTTAAGTATGGAAAGCAGTAAGTTGCAAGGAAACATAAAGGAAGTGGTTTATGGATCATGTGCTCCACGGGGAGACCTTGTGTGCCTGTAGCTGCAGAATCATTGTGGGTCTGGAAGACAGCCAGGCGCTGGCAGGACATGCTTGAAATGTTCTGTTCTCACAGTCCTTCCATGCCCTGCCACCTGCTTCTATGTCTGAGCCTGAGATGTTCCCTGTTAGTTTTGGTACCAATAACCAAACCAGAGTAAACCAGCTCTTTCCCTATTAGGATCTCTAAGTGTCTGTCCTGCACAGAATGGTCTGGAGGATGAAAAGCTCCTGAAGGGGAATGATCTGGGAGCAGAAGCTCATTGGGCTGTAGATGGCTTGGGTAAGGACAGCTAGGAGACAGGTATGAAATATTGTATTAGTTCTGGGGAGTGGGAACCTCTCCATGATATTCTGTAAAGGGAAGATGATGCTTTTATTTAACACTGGCAGTGGAAGATGGATTATCTGAATACTTGGAGGAAATTGTGTGAGGAGATGAGTTAAGAGCTATTAATCAACAAGGACTTCTAAATTGAAACAAATGCAATCCAATATACTTCAGACTGTCCTGGGCTTACACAGATTGGGATCACAAGAAAATAATTTATGCTGGAGAAGTTTCAACCCAGGAGGAAATTATAAGCATATGTTTTGGGGCAACTGTAACCTAAAGCTTTGTGGAATATGATTCTTACTAATTAATATTGCAAAAGCGAGGAGACCAGCGTCTGCAGTGCTAACTTTAGTATATTAGCAAATTACTCCTAGTAATAGGAGTACTCTAGATAACAAAGAACTTTGAGCCTGATGGTGGCAAATTAATTATTGGATCAGAGAGAGTCTTGCTGATTAGACAAAATGGCTGAATAGTAATAGGATAGACAATGTATTATATAGATGGAAAATATATTAGAAGAATGTAAAACATATGGAAAGCATTTTTAAGACTGCGAAGGAGGAAAATTGCTGGATCAAACTTGTGGAATCTGAAGAAAGAAATGTACTCTGGGAAGCACAAGTTTTGAAGCTAAAAAGAGACCTTAAAATTCATGGTTTCTGCCTTTCTTCACTTTCTTATGAAATAACTGTTCTTATGGGAACCTGCAGGTCACAGCCAGGCACAGAGTACTGCCAGCCCACAACTGCAGCTGTGCCAAGTGTTACTCCTTTCCTATTTCTGAAGGCAGTAGGACTTCTCTTCCCCTCACTGTGGCAGCCCTGCACCCAGCCCAGCTTTCCCTCCCAGTATGATCTGTGCACTTTACTAGCAAAATGATATATTACTTTGACTTCTGAAAAGATGAGAAAGGGATAGATTTTAAGTTTGGAAATAAGCAGAAATTAAAGTCTGTGAAAGAAAAGAATACCCGCAAATGGTACCTAAGAGGTAAAGATGTCCTATAAATGCAAAGCTTGTGGGTAGACTGACTGGTAATGGCTTATACCTTCCTTAAGACTATGCAGCAAATCTGGCACAGAAGGTGATGTATGCATTTTTCTAGGCCGCTGACTCTAGATAGATAAATGTTCTAATGCTTTCCATTCTGAAAAAGCTGTTGTGGTACTACAAACCATTGTTTCTTTCCCATCTTTTCTTATGAAAACAGCAAGTCAATAGTTTAAAATCTCTGTCTGTTTGGGAGCTATTAAGAATTAACAGGAGATAACACCACTGTGCTTGTTAAAATCCAAGTCAGCAGAGTTTTTCCTGGAGGGACCACTGACCATTACTTGTGTTTGAACACAGCAGGAATTTAAAGCTGGTTCCCAAAAAGGGGTTTGCCACCCATCATGCAACCAGGTGGAGCTCAGGTGATTTAAGTTCACAGTTGTGATCCTGCAAACCCTGCCAAACTGCTGCCTAAGAATCTAAGCAACACAGACAGCCCTGCTTAATTTAATAATGCTGCCTGTGTCTAATGGTACGTTTCTTAGAACACACATAGTGTATGTTGGTTGGAGCAGACTCAGTTGTGGCTAAGTGTTTATTTCTTAAACAAAAGGTGTGCAAGAATTCCTTGTCCTAAACTGTTCTCTTTAAAACAATTTTGGCACTTTGCACTTGGACTGACTGTGTATAAAATAGTAGATTGGAACAGTTTTTACCCTTCTTGAAAGATTTCAAACCCACGTTTCCCATTCCTTTGGCTATCTATACTCTAAGCAGCAGGAACTCTTCTATGTTTTGGTAAGGCCCAACCACTGTACAAAAATATTTCTGATTTCTATGAAAATACAGAAAGAGAACACACACAAGACTGAATATATCATTGCATTTTGGCATTCTGCAAGAATGCTGAAGTATTCCATGTCAAGTAGTACAGTGTAGAGGAATGAAGCTGGGTTAATTAACATTGATAATATACAGCTGTGGGCTGGCTTCAGGGGCGGTGGGTTGGCTGATGTAGATAAGGTGCAGCTGTGGCTGGTTCTGGTAAGAGGTTGGGCAGCTAAAGAAGAGAGAGTAGCTGAGGAAGAGAGAGGAGGAGGAGGAAGAAGCAGAGAGAAGAGAGAAAGAGCGAGCTCACCCTGGGTGAGGAGAGATTAGGAGAAGGCAGCAGAGAGACTGGTATGAAGAGTATGCTGGTATGAGATAGTAAAAGACCTTGGACCTTGTTGCAGCTGGCTAGTTTGGAGAGTGTTGTGACAGTACACCTATGTTTTTAACTGGATTTTTGGTCTAGATCAAAGTAATTAATTAGAATTTGCAAGAAAAATCCATGCCAAGGCTGGAGCTCCAAACTGAATTTGCTGCCTTCAAGTCTTCCCTCCATACCTAAACAGGAAATTAATTTCCCAAATGGTCATTATGAGAATACAGTACTTTTATTTTTTCATATAAATCCATGTTAAGAGGAGATGCCCACTGAACAACAAGATGCACTTGTTTTTCACCTTGTTGACGTTATCTTCTGACTTAAAAACTGATGTTTCTCTTGCATGTGTGTGCATGTGGCATTTGTGTTTATGTGTATGTAGCTTCAGAGCTTTAAAGAAAGTTGGAAAACATCAGATGAAAAGCCAAGAAGATGATTTGTTGTATCCATAGGGTGGACAACCAGTTTAAATACTACAATAAACAATATGGAGGGTTAAATACAGACTAGAAGTAGTCAAGTATAATTGGAAGCAAGCAAAGGCTGGGAGGAAGTGGGATACCATGACTAATGTGTGGTATCTAGTATAAAACTAAACATTAAACATGTCACACTCTTACCAGCAAACTGATGTCCACAGGGCCAATTTACCCAATGACATGCTGAGTTTAATGCAAGATAAAGAGTCGCAGAATGTTCCAAATTCTAACCAGTGTGACTATTCCCCCAACATTAAATGAAAGTGATGTAAAATTTTAAATTATGTGATATTACTATTTGAAAAATTTAAAATTTTATTTATTTTCAGCATATTGTATATTACTTTACTCTCCAATGTCTGTGTTTCCTGCAAGACAACTCTTGAATGTTGCCATCCTATGTATACGTAAAGACAGTGTGTGTGGGAAGGGGGTATATTTTTGGGGCTCTGACAAAATCCTTGATCCAAAACTCATGTACAGGAATAGTTAAATGTTACAGTACTGGAACATACTAAGTAAATGTTATAACACTGTAACACTTGTATGAACACTGATCTCTATCATGCCTCTATAAACTGGATGTAGTTCTCTGGCAGGGTACCTGCGCAGGTATCTAAATCACATGATAGAAAATCTTTGAGAAACAGACCACATTCTCTCGGTTGTGTAGTACAGGATCTCACCCTTGCATTTAAGCATGCAAGACTTCTGTATTTGATATTTTTCCATCATAATTCTGAATTCTCCATTGTTAATAGAAATTGGCTCACTCCAGGCCCTTTGTTGTGCTATTGCTTTCATCTCTCAACAGAACTCTTTTTTTTTTTTTTTTTTTTTTTTTTAATTATAGAAGTCTTCAACCAGCATATTAAGTCGCACTGTTTTCCAGACACAGAAATATAGTGTTTCTAGGAACTTGAATGCCTTTTAACTTTAAGCATTGTTATGATCAATGCTTTAGCTCTTGAGTAGCTAGGCTGTACAAGACTCCTTTCAGCCCTCTTGTGCTATTCCCACTCTTGGGCAAATCTAGTGCTAGCGACAAACTGTGGAAAAAAAAGAGTATGCAGTGTCCTCAATAGCAGATGTGCTCAGCTTTCATTGTAAAATAGGCAGACTTTGACCTTAACAAGAAGGTAACAAACTTGTATTGTTTGTTCCTTGATGCTGTTCCTTGAAACAGTTCTACGAGAATTGTTTTGTCTGTTGCTGTATCTCTTTTGTTAGCTACTTTGGATAAGTACCTCATTGATTAGATGTTCCTGCCCATTTTACTGCTTTGAACCAGTGCCTAACTCTCTTGTCCCTCTCCAGGCCTCTGCTGCCACTCTGAACTTTTACCCTGCATTGGGAAGGATATGGATCTGACTGGGTTTTATCATTTCTTGAAATTCCTCACCCTGTTTCAAAATGTTGATTTATTGAAGTGTCTACTAAAAGCTGCTACGTGCCTCCACCAAATGAGACAAAGAAGGCACAGCATAAGAGTTCCACTGACCAGCTATGGGATTTAACAACATTTAAAGCTGAAGTACATGGCGGCTACTTACCTACAAAATTAGAATTCAGACTTTGACTCTGCTGGTCTCCTGCTGCTGTCTAAACTTGTACTGGTGCCCTAAGTCATCAGAATTTAACTTCTTGAGATGCCCTGGAGTATCTCATTCTAGGTAGTATTAAGTACCAGTGCACAAAAGTAATGCTTAAACCCTTTTAGCATTCACAGTCTGCATCCTTCTGATTCACCTCCAGAGCACAGTCTGGTAATTTCCAAGTCTGCCTGACAGATTAGGGCAGGGTTGTTGTGAAGAACGTCCCTCAGCAGTGAAAAGAAATAGCATGCACACCTTATCCAGCAGCTCAGTGTTAGGGCACTCATCTGAAACGCTGCAATTCTCAGATCAGCTCACTGTTTAGGTGAGCTCATCTGAATCCCTTTCTCCCAGGATAATGCCCTCAATCTCTGACTGGGGTTGAGATACCCAGCCTACAGACTGGAGTGTCTGCGGTGCACCAAGACATCACAGCCAGTCTGCAGCACTCTTCCACTTTTCCTGAGGATTCTTCAGTCCTTTATGACTATGTGACTGTGTCTGTTATTTAAAAGCAGGGGAGGGTTGGAGCTGCACTTGGGCTTGAGCAGTAAGGCTGATCACAGGACACGGGAAAGGCAGGAGCCTATGACCTCAAGTCTCTCTATTTTGCTGCTGCAATAGAAAGTTGAAATACTGTTACCTTTTTGGTGTGTGCAGCAATCAAATAAGGGCTGAGACAGAGAGAGTATGAAAAACTAGAGGTACTGGCAATTACCCAGAAGAGGAGAGGCTTGTAAATCTGGGAGAGGAGGGGTGTTGGGGTGTTTCATCTTGTTTCTTCTCTGTGCACTGTGTAGTCCAGATTGCCTAAGTAATAATTTGTCAAAACATTTGCATTCAGACAGTGAAATTTCTTCTTTGACAGACCAACTGGCCCTCCAGAGCAGGGTTGTGCTACATCTGATATGAGCCATACTCATAACACATTCCCACATGACATTCTCATAAACAGACTAAGGCAGCATGGTTGAGATGAAATCATTAGCTGAGTACACAACCAGTTGAAAACTGTCCAAAGGTTAGGTATCATTTGGTTTGCTGAAACAGGAGGAAATTTCAAGAGAGCACTGTCCTCAGCCTAACTGTAATTAACGTTTTCGCTAGTGACATAAGAATGGAACAAACATTATCTGTTAACATTTGTAGGTGATGCTGTGCAGGGAAGGTCTGCGAGTGCTTTGATGCAGAAGGCAAATATATTATTTAGAAATTTAAGAACTGATATGAAATTCACCTCTTGACATTCAGTCCAGGTCCAAAATTTTGCATTTCAGAGAAATCAAACGCAGAAATATGAAATGGGAGAGTAACTAGCCAAGCAGCAGAAAGATGCAGGAGTGTCTGGCACCTAGATAGGAGC
Organism: Falco rusticolus; assembly: GCF_015220075.1. Lineage (NCBI taxonomy): Eukaryota > Metazoa > Chordata > Aves > Falconiformes > Falconidae > Falco > Falco rusticolus. The sequence goes on along the minus strand of NC_051199.1, from coordinate 11,047,763 downwards.
ACCAAGATGGTGTTACTGTGAAGGCAAATGTCTTGGCGATTAGAAAAACTAGAGTTTAGTCCAGGAAGAAAAAAAGGCAGGGGGTATGTGGAGGGAAGGACATAATACAAAGCCTTGGAGATATCCTAGACCCTGCCTCCAAAAAGGAAGGTAAAACTAGATGAACTCTTATGACCCCTATGACCATACATGTCTTTCCTACCTAAAGACTTCTTTACCTAAGCTGAGGCAAGTTGAGGAAAAAAGAGAGAATGTAAAATGGAATAAATAATGACAAGTGACTTGGGGTTTTAGTGTTAATGGATTATTATTGTTTCTGGCTTAATCATCTAATTGTAACTTAGCCCTATAGGTGGGAAAGCATTTACAGGGGCAGAGCTTACCTCCCACCTGTGACTAATCAGCTGGCGAAAACTCAAGTGTCACCACCCCAAGTGAAAGCTGGGTAGGGATAGAGCTTTGAAAAGGGACTTTATAGTGTGAACCTATGGAGAAGGGAGAGACAGGTAATATCCACGCTTTTGTTTATGGCATGTGTTATGCCTGATTTGCATGCATCATTCCACTTCTTTATAAGTGTAATGTGATGAGAAATTGGGCCTAGAAGTTTTAAGCTGTTGGGGTCCATATAAAAACAACATTTAAGGGCACAGTCTGGGACTCCCTGCATGTTAAACTGGGAATTCAGAGAACTATAATTATTAATGTGCCATTAGTGACAAATAATTACATTCTAGTCATAAAAGTAATCTTGACGTTCGCCCCTGATGCTTTTCTTATTATCTCTCAAAGGAGCTATTAAGTGTCACAGATCTGTGTCATATTGTGGCTAAGTGAGGAGTAAATGTCTTATTCCAAAGAGAAATTGAAGAAATGGCCTTAAGGAAGACCAAGCAGCTCAGAAAACAGAGCAGCAGTCTAATTGTGGTGGGCCCAGAGGCACAGCTAAAGCCACCTGGACAACTTTCCATATAGGCAGATGCTGATGCAAAAGACTTTAGAATTTGATATCTGGCTACTCAGCCCACTGATCTAGGGGAAATACACAGGCAATATATGCCTGCATGCATGGGCAGTATCAAATCCCAGGTAGTATACTAATGTAATACTCATGTTTTCTGATATTTTTAGTGTTAAGACATTTAAAGTTGCATCTTTTTTCAGCTTCCCAAATGTAGTTATCTTTTAAGAACAATTGTTTATGAAAATGGCACCTTCTCAGCATCTAGGTCTGCTTTTTACACTTCTGTGAACTTCACCTGCTGTCTGCAGTGCCAAAGTATTTTCGTTTTCCTAGTCCCATCAGCTCTCCAGGTGTGGTTGGGAGAGAAGCATCTCATTTCTATTCCCTTGTCTCTGATCTACCCATGAGTCATTCCCAGTTGATTGTCACCTTATAAACTGCTGAGAGACAGTGGGACTGTAGTGGAACCTCATTTAGACCTGGATGTTACAGTGATTTGACCTGCTGGGAATATCTGTCATAGTTGATAATAAATGTTGCAGTAAGTAAATGTAAAAAACAGGTGGCTTATTATCATGGGTGCTGAGGGCAAAAGCTGGACCAAGAACATTCTATCTGACTGTTTTGATTATAGCAAGTAACAGTGAAGGCCATATGTTAAACTTACTTTGTTTTCTGCACTTGGGGAAGTGAGGGGCTCTTTGTTCCACTGCACAGATGGCAAAGCAAAAGGTAGCATATAGATAAAAGAAAGTGGTAGTTAGTATAAAAATCTTCTCTTGAATGGTATAGCCACATCTTTCCCCTGCCACATTAATTTAATTTCTATAGAAATTGAATGAGAATGCATGTGTACATTTCAGGAGAGAGTTTTTCTCTCATATTAAAAATGTATGTCTGTGCTAAGTTGGAATCCTTTTGCTTATGCGGGGGAGAATGCCAAAGTCCAGTAAAATCAGTGGATTTAGTCCCATTAATGAGATTTGAGCAGTCTCAATAATGTGTTGTGTCATTACTACCAACTAAAATCAAGAATCTGATAACAGCTTTAGAGTACAGTTGCAGGAGTTTTTTAACACTCTTCTCTAATTACATGAAGTATATAGAGTTACCCTAAGCAGAGTACTTCTTAATCCATCTTGTTGAATGCTTTTGAGTACAGAGAAAGGAGAGAGATGTTGGCACCTGCCATTGTTGCAGTCAGTGGGATGGAATAATTTTGCATTGACTGACGTTGGCAATCGTGTTCAGATTTTCAGTTGGTCTCCTTGGGTAGGTGACTCCATAAGAAGTTATGCAGATATCATGCCCATCTCTGCTTTCATTTTATATCAGATCACTTCCTAATAGTCTTAGTATTTTTGTTCTCTGTTACTGTATTAGCATTTCTATTTATAGATGTTATCATACACCCCCGAAGATTTAAGAAATCCATCAGAAAGAAGATATTAGATTTTCCAGTGTACAATAAGCTCACACTACCTGCTGCTTTCATTTACATTATATGAGTTACAATCTCAGCTTGACCTCAAATTGACCTTGTTGCTGCATAGGTGAAAAGGATTTCTGTTTAAAATACATAATAAATTAAAATGAGTGATTGTATCTAAATTTAAATTAAAAGTAAGATTATTGCCATTCTAGTGTTGCTGTTTTTAAATAGCAATTGATTGCTCAAAGGCATACAAACTTTAAATATTTATATGGTGCAACCAAATCTGACACAGAGGCAGCTTCTAAACTCACAAAAATTAGATTAAAATCCAGATTTTTAATTACATAAATTAGTTATAATCAACTGCTAGGCAAAGAGTTTGCTCTTCAGTGAGGACCTTTTCCCCTGTTTCTTTTGCCAACATCCTTGAGAAATGTTGAGATTTTTTGTATTTTTGACCTGTTTGTAACTGGATATGAAGGAGACAGGGATGATAATTTGATTATTTCCCTTTTTATTTCACAAGCTCTCCGATTAAGGGAAGAACAAAGCAGCAACCTTTGACAAAATAAACTTCTAGGAAGTAAATTTCAGAATACTTGTTTACATTTTTTTTCTGACACATGTTTATAGTGTAGCACTTAGTTCAATTCGTCTAACTCAGAAGTGAGGGTGAGCCCAAGAGTCTTCTAGCTTGGCAAATGCAGGTGTCTGGTTGTTTTACAGAGTACTAGATTACATCAGTTTGCTCTTCAAAACTATTTTGTTTTCCAAAAATAAGTCATCTCTGGCAAAGGCATTTTTGCAGTTTCCGGACAAGATTCCAGAGGGGCTGTGGGAGGCACCTTAAATCTTTTTGCATTTTGGTGGCAAAGTGAGTGGGGAGACTTGGTCTCACAGCTAGTGTTTGTGCATGTAACCAAAAGTGGTTCCAAACACTTCGTGTGAGAGTCAGGAAGAGAAATAGAGAACAAAACTTACCCCAAAACCACATGTGGCCATGTTTTTGCTTTAAGGAGCAGGCTTTAAGAACCCACCACTGTGCATGCTGAAGGCAAAAATCCCTGCTATGGCACAGCCTGACAGTCAGGGGGGCTTAGGCTGGTGCTGTGGGTCCTAGTTGCTTTTCTGGCATGGCAGTAGAACAGCAGTCTCAGAGGGAGCAGAGGGAAGGCCTCTGCTTTTCTTGTGACATTTGAGGACAATTTTTCCACACGTGCAGGCAGAATTTACCAATGGGAGATGGGGGGAGGAAGGCAAAAGGTAAGGGGAGAGGCCACTTGCTGCAGTTCCTGGCTGTAGTTAGGGATGCACAAGCTGGTGGGATGCATTCCCTGTTTAACCTCCTCCACAAGTGAAGTGCTCTGCCTGCAAACTCTAGCAGGCAGATTTGCATCCACTCTTTCATTTTTTTTCTTAAATGGAACAAAAAAAATTCTTACCTTGCCAAAAGAAGGTACTGAATCATGTCCCATAAATTTATCCTCTTCATTCATGTTCTGCCATGCAGAATCTGCAGTCTCCAAGGTAGCCATTTCCCACCGCTGCTGCTGGCCCTGGCAGCCGTACATTGCTATAGGCATCTTTCTGCACCGCACCCAACCACCCCATGAAGGACAACAGTAGGCTCAGGCTTTACTTCCTACTGCTTTGAACTGGACCTGTACTCTATTGAAACCTGCTTCCACCTTTTTAAAATGACTGAGCTATATACTGGCCTTTCTGCCTTACTTGTATTGCCTGCTTTGTTCTTTGGTTATGGTTATTGTCTCCCTTTCCAAAGGAGCTGACTGCATTTGTGTATGTGCGATTCTCAGAGGCTTGGCAGAGGTAAAGAGAAGTTGGCTGGTTTTGCTGTTTATTTTTATACCATAGACTTTGTAGTCTATGTGCTCTATATTTTCGTGAAGGAAAAGAGATTTGTGCAATATCTGTTTGTAAAAAGGAAAACGTCCAGCTTTCACCGAAGAGGATTACCCATTCCATTGTGGTTGCATTCGGCACCCACCCCAGTTCATCTCCATTGGGAATTTGTACCTGTGAGGTAGCAGGCTGAACGAATTTTAAAACAAAATTTAGAGGTTGTGAGACCCTTCATATTAATAATTTCTGGCAATAGAAAAATCAAGCAGACTGTGTGTTTAGAAAAGAAAAAGAAGTCTCCTGGAATGCAGTCCTCAATGCCAAGTACACTTTGTATAGTGTACCATGGAAAAACAGCACTTAAAAATGGAAAGGTCAGGTTCTTGACCTGGTTGACTTCCACAAATGGTAAAATATGCTTACTGTGGAAGAAGAATATGTGCCATCAAGGTATGGGACATGAAAGTGAGAATTAATAGCTTGAAGACAATTAATCTTGCCTTTAGTATCATCTATAAGTATAGTGAAAATTTTACAGGTGGAGCTCTTACTAGAAGTTTCAAGATTCTCTGAATATTCCTAAATGAAGATTGTGATTATGTGGAATTACCTTAAGCTTCTCTTATTTCTCATTTGATATTTCTGCTTGTTTTTCAAACTAAAGAGATAGTTATCATGATGCACACTTGCCAACTGCTACATGGAACAGATAGAATTTCTACTTTAAAAGGTAAAGCCTGCTTGATCTATAGTTCTGTTTGTGTGATTATATGCAATTTCACCAATGCAAAATATGACATGGATATGTGCATGTCATGACAGCTGACCTCAGTCTATTTACAAGTGGCTTGGTGTTGCAATTAAATCATGAAGAAATTGTATGGGTCATACCAAATAGTCTCTCGGCAATGTATATTTAATGTAATTGATAATGGAGAAATATTTTGAAATTGAGAACATATCAGTCATCCAGTGATTAAGATAAACTTGAAATTGATTTGACGTGATTTCTCTTGCAGCTTCCATGATAGAATTTTAAAAGAATTTTTTAAGTGGACCTAATGACATTGCAGAGAGAGGACGTGAAGAATGAATCTTAGAAAGGCTCCACTTTTCAGGTGTTGCAGGGTGAAACATATAAACACCAAACTTGTTATTTTCTGCATACTTAAGAAAGGCATTCTGTGTTTAAGGGTGTCTGTACTCCTGTGGATGCCAAAGCATTTGCAGGATAAAAGATGAGTGTCTTGTGAATCACTGAATAATGCTTCTGCTCCATAAAGGTGCATGAATACATGTGTGTATCATCTCCTAAGAGGCTAATACTGCTGTTTCAATTTCAAGGGTTTACTTTTGCACAGCTGAAGTGGAAAGCACTTTTTTTTATCTTCTAGCTAGGTGTTTATAATGTTGTTCTTAATGTAGTGTCTGCATGTCTTATAAACTATTGATCTTGCACTTGTACCATATTGAAGGAGAAAGTATTGAAACCTTTTTACTGTGGAGAATGATTAATGGGAATTGTACAGCTGGCCAGCAAATGGAATATAGTATTTAGATGAACATTTTTAGTGAAACTCCAGATATGTCTGAGACTGATAAACAGTTTTAAATAATTAACATTAAATTAGGACTAATTTCTTTTTTTTTTCCTAAAAATATTTACTTACAGCCATATTTAGCCTTCTTACTCATTTGGACCTTGTGAACTAAACATTTGAACACCTTTAAACTACATCCATGTTGAGGTAGCAAAGTGCTATTTTTTCTATCTTTCAGAGGAAACTCAAAGAGAGTAAGATAAATTCTGCAGAATAGGAATCAACCCAGATGTCCAGACTATTGCTTTAACCATTAGGTAGTGCCCCCTTTATGTTTAACATTATACAAGTTTAGGACCATGCAAATGCTGCTGCATAAAAACTGTCAGTAAATATTAAATCTTCAATAGAAGCAGCTCTAACATTACAGCTTCTGTGGGGGGATAGCTGGAGGCCATATGCTGAATGTGCCCTCTTGTCATTAAATAACTACAATGCAACCTCGCATTTTACATGTCTTACACCAAGTACAATTGTGAGTAAAAATATTTCCCTTAATTTTTTTGCTTTCCTTGTTTATCCCCAATGGTAATTAGTTTTGTCTTTTAAAATAGCAGTTCCACTTGTCCCATGAGGCACTTGTAAAGGCAGACTTAGGTCACTTGTCATGTTGCATCTGTATCTTCAAGTAACAGGTGACTTTTCTTGCTGTGTTATTGCAAGAATATATGTTCCTCAATGGAATAAGAATATTTCCTGTTCTTTCCCGGGGGGATGCCTGCTCTTAATCCAACAGGATCAAGGATTTTTCTCCTGACTTCAATGCACAATTTATGCCTCATTCTTTTCTCAAGGCAAAACCAAGTTACCCCAAAACAACTGGTTTGGATGAATAAGTATTTCTTGTAGTATAAAATTTGGGGGTGTGGTAGGATTGTATCTTTACTGTTCAAAGGTATGGATGAGGTCAGATCCACACGATATACTCATTTTTCTCGTCACTTATCTAATTGCATTCCTTTGTCTTGTCAGACATACTGTTAAATATGTATATTTCTTTGTTCTTATTGAAATTGTGTACTTGAATACTACAGTATCCTTTCAATACAGCAGATATTTTTTCCTGCAATGTTCTTTTCTTCTCAACATCTTATATTTAACACTCTAAAAGGACAAGAATTTTGATCCAGCAATGTAACTAAATATGAGGTCAGATCTGATATTCCATAATTAAGGGAAAATACTCTGACCTTGATGAGCCTGTAAAACAAGTACAACGCTTATCTTCTAAATCACACAAAGCAGTGTGATTTCTAGTAATAAGTCCTTATAAAAAGGATACATGTTTGCCTGGTGTTTGAGGTTTACACTTAATTACCTACTTGATCCTGATTATTAAAGATATGCATACATGTTAATTGATTACTATTAATAGCTCCACTCTTATCAGTCAGTTGTATCTTTTAAGTGATCAGCCTACATCCTTACAAATCTAGCAGAAATCATTAAATTTGTATAGAACCTGTACATGGGGTAGGCCATAGGAAGAATCCTGAAATATTTAGAGCCACCCTGTGGCCCTCTTACCTGCCTTGCTAAAATAGCCTTACTGATGACAGCGATGCCTCTACTCAAGCAACTACACTGAAAAGGAAAAGCTAGCTGAAGTGTTAGAAACTTACTTCTCTTAGTAAATATCTTTTAAGCTAAAAGCTGTTTTTACAAAGTATAACCTTTACAGTAAAGTGGACCTATAAATGTAGATATTAGAGGCATTTCCAAGAGTATTAATTCTGTAGTTTTTAAATTTGAGCATTGAAGGAGATATCTTGTTTGCATATTTTCATTTCCTTCTATTATTATTTTGAGTTATGACGTTATTGGCTCTGCGTTAAAACTCCAGATAGATGTGTCACCTTGGTAATTTGGTAAGTTCACCCACTGTCAAATGAAAATGCCAAGGGAAGTCAAGTCTTGGAAAAGTAACCCAGACACAGTGCAGGTAGCAGCTACAGAGGGAGAAAGCACTCAGTCCTGTGAGGCTGTTCTGCCTTGGTAGATTGAACTGTGCTCAAGAGCAGTTGTAATCCTCCTGTAAAGGGTAGGTGCCTGCAGGCTGGTTGTATGCCATGTTCTGCAGGTGGCAGAATCATTAAGGACTGTGCAATGTTGTCATTTGTAATAAATCAGATGGACTTGGAACTAGTTGGGAAGTGAATAGTGAGGTCTTACAAGTTTCTGAATTACTGAACCAACTTAAAAGGCACTTGCATTTAAAATCATGTTAAAATAGTTAACTTTCTTGTGCTATTAATAGTGGTGGAGATTGCTAAATTCCATGTTGTGTAAGCGGCTGCATCAGCAGTCAGTGACAACTTGAAATTATTCTAGAAGCTATGGAAAAGGGCACATGGACAGGAGAATTCATTTCATTGCAGGCAGGAAGAAATTCAAAGCCAAAAAGAAAATGAAGCTGCATTATACAGTATGTTTACGTCTTTTGCAGCTCAGATAATAGAAACTCGCAGCAGTGAGTTTCATTTTGCAGTTAGTGTGTGCTGAGAACGGTACAGAACTCAGGTTGTGAATAGTGACAGAAGAGGCAGGGGGCTGAGGGAAGGCATTATGTCAATGGAAAAAAATGTTTGCATTGAAATTTGTGTGCTTCATCTTAGAGATATATGAAACAACTTTTTCACTAATCAAATTAATGGCCATTTCAGGGACAAAGAACAGACCTCAAACTCTTATTTTAAGAATTACTTGTTTCTGTAACTCCGGATCACCAGCCTAAGACTTACTGAATATCCAAAGTTACAACTTTGCTGTTACTGGTGTTTTACTAATGCTAATTATGTGTTTATCAAGCTAACAGTTTTTTTTTTTAAGGGTGGAGAATCAACAGGATATAACATACATACTTTTTTTTTTAGCAGTCATGCTAGAACTACACTATGGGATACCTGAAATCAAATGGAAAGACTCTTAAGAAGTACAGTGGCCCTGTGTAACAACTGGTCGAAATCTGAAAACTAAAAAACTTCTGAAATAAAGAGGAACTATGAAAGAAACCAAAATAATTAATTTAGCATAATAATTACTTGGTAAACAACCATTTGCATGTAAAATCCTGGACACCTGTGCTTTGCACTATGCATGACAATTTCAGAGGCAGTAGACTTGGCTCATCATTGACAAAGCTCCTTGCCCAGACTATCGCTGAATGTTTACTTAAGAGGATTATATTAAAAAAATGTGTTCTATTTAATCAAACTGCCTTTTTTGCTAATTGTTTCAGTATTTGTGGATATTTCTTGCTTTCCTGCAGGCTTGAAAATGTTTCTGATGCAGAAACAGCTAGCTCTCTTATTTCTTGATGTCTAGTAATAGATTTAAGCAGCCAGCTGCTCACTGACAAGTATCTGCACATTTGCTCAACCCTTAGCTTGCACATGCATAGCTGTGAAGAGAGAAGTAATGTGGAACACAGGCTGTCATTGCCCGACCACAGAGCTGACCACATCTGAGCAGGGGCAACAGTACTGTGCCTAAAGGCAGAGCTGGCTGCAGGTTCCTGACCTGGATTATGGTGATTATTTTCTTAAAATCATTTGTCAGAATGTACATGCACATACTGCATGGAAGAAACTGTTAATTGTCATTCTTTCTCACAGATGCAATGTGTTTTCTCTGCTCTCTGCAACAAATTGCAGTCAAATTTATTGTAAATTATAACTTTGTGTTGAGGCAGAATACTTTAGAGTCACTCAGGTTACAAACTTTTTTTTTCTTCTTCTTTGCAACATCAGGCTGCAGTTTCCTATAATGAGCCTTATCTGGATTATCTGCAAAGTGAATGGAGTCTCCTTTTTCCATCTTTCAATATTTTCTTGTGTCACATTTATCAAGAGCAAGAAGACTTCCCCAATCCAGTAGTACTTTCTTACTGAGCTTTAGCTTCAAACAAGTATAACCTCCAAGACATTACAAGGTAACACCCATTGAAAGCTAGAAATATTTAGAGTAGTGTCTTTAATTGTTTTAAACCAATTCTGGGGCACTTAACACACTTCAGATAGTTCACCTTACTGGGTAATGTTTCCCTTGCAGAGGAATTCTTAAACTCTGGACTATGATGCCCACTTATCATCGCTGCCTTTGGTATCTTTAGTAAGTTTTGGAGGAGAGAACTAGGAGCTATGCAGAGGTTGCAGCTCATAGCACACAGGTACCTACAGAGACTTAGAGCCAATTGCCTCAAACTAGCGTGCTCCTCTGTGAGGATCTAAGCCAGGAGTTGTTGCAACATTGAACTCTAATAAAACAGTCTAACTAGCTGTTAACTCACTCTGTTGGGGTTTTGTGCCTGAGCACCTTTGCAGCCTCAAGTGTTGCCCTCACCCTTCTGTAGCATCATCGCCTTGTCGGGGATGACACCTAAAGTTCCTTGGATTTTATTTCGGTTTTGTCTTACAGGGACTGGCACGCACTCAAATGTGCAGTCACTCACAGGCGCCGCCTGTCACCCACCGACCAGTGTAACTGAGTGGTGAAGACTCTGCATGGCAGAGGAGAACCTAAGTGTTCTTGTGTGAAGAAATTCAGACACAGCTCTCACAGCAATCTTGTATTCTCCTCACCACAGCTTAGCGTTAAGGCATAAAGCCGTATTCCTACTGACAGGAGATAGGATCGCTCTGCTGGGGGAAGAGCCGTGACTATTGTGTAACTTCTGTGGGCTTAAATGGCTAAATTTGTGTATGGGCAGAGTTTTCCATAGTGAAGAAACACAGGGATGCCACGCCAACTGGCAGAAGGGCTGGAAGCCATCCAGCCCCACTTGGTGCAGGGACCACAGCACCCATTGCGGCTCGGCGAACGCTCCCACCAGCTCGGAGCCGCGGGGCTGGCCAGAGAGTCGGTTTCTCATGCGACCCGGCGGCCCGGCTCCGGGGCTGCCCGGTGAGCCGGCGTTCCCACCCCGGCGAGCGGCAGTAGGTAGCTCTCCTTCCGTCGAACCCGTCCCAGCGGCCTCCCGAGGGAGCATCCCTCGGGGACCGCCGCCCGCCCGGAGGGCTGCCTCCGCCGCCCGGGCTCCCCGCCGCACCCCGGCCCCCCAGCGGGCCCCCCTCGCCCCCGGGGCGCGCCGCCGCCTGGGGGCTGCCGGGCGGGAGCGGGGCCGTCCCCGCGGCGCCGTGCGGGGCGGGCGCTCGGCCGCGGCGCACATGGCCAGCGAAGGCGGCGGGGGCGCGACGCTCCCCCGGGGAGGGGCCGCGGCCCGGGCGGCGGCGGCGGGCGGCCCCCGCCCCGCACACCTCCCCCGCGCGGGGCGAGCGGGGGGGAAACCCCCAGTTCCGCTTCCTGACGGCGCCCGGGCCCGGGCGGGGAGCGGCGGCCGCGGCGCGGGGCTGCCGGCGCCCATGGCCGGCGAGCGGACGCGGCGCTTCACGCGGAGCCTGCTGCGGCCGGGGCAGGCGGCGGAGCTGCGGCACAGCGCGGCGGCGGCCGCTGCCGGCGGGCGGCTGCAGCAGCGGGTGAGTGCGGCGGGCGGCGGGCAGCGGCCCAGGTGCGAAGCGCGTTCGGGGGCCGCCGAGGGCTGCGTGCGGCGCGGCCGGGGCGGGGGGCACCGCGCGGGGTCGCACGGCCGAGCCGCCGGGCCGGTACCGCCGCGCCTGCCGCCCGTGCCCCGCCGGTCCGGCGCTACAGACGGTAGCTGGTGTCCCTCGCCCTCCTCCGGCGCGCTGCCTCCCGCGGCTTCGCCGCTTTGCTTTTCTTCGGAACGCGCTTTGCACGGGGCGATGAAGTGACACCGAGGACCTGGCTGTCGGTGCCGGGGCGAGCCTGGCGTGCCCGGTGGGGACGGGACCGAGCGCTCCGGCTCGCCGAGTAGCTGTCGGTCACGTGATTTTTAGGTACTTCACCGCCCACATGCTCGTATATAACCGTAGCTACCCAGATGCGGGTGCGCTCCTGGTGATTTCCACTGGAAATCCCATGGAAGGGGGCCCGAAGCCCTGCACAAACACAGCTCCTAGCCTTTGGTAGCGACGCTTCTAAACTGCATTGCATAAGGCTTCAGTCCCCACGTCTCTCCATCAGTGGAACAGCGCAAAAGGTCTGCAAGCTGTTGCCACCCTACCTGACCAGCATTTTCCCTTTGCATGGTGGTATGTAAGACATTGTTACAGTTCACAGAGAAACGTCCACTAGACTTTTCAAATCACTAGCCATTTCTGAGTCATTCATTAACCATTTTAATATTGAGATCCCTTTGCACTTAGAGCTATGTGTTATGAGAGATGAATGACTCCTTCTTAGATGATTAAGCATATCATTTCTGTGAATCATGTGGGTCGGATAAATATTTTCCTTTTCTAGTAGTAGACTAAAATGTAGACTAAATGAAGTAGACTGAAGTAGACTAAAAAGCTGAAAGAGGGAAAGTTGTAAGTGAAATGTCATTGCTTATCAAAGTTTATCCAACGCCCGTGCCTAAGTGCAGTGCGTTCTCACTCTGCATAAAACGGGAAATAATTCTGCAGCTATGTTCCTGTAAAGTTTGTGGGTTGTTTCCATCTTCTGAGAGGCCTTGCCCACTGGAAGCAGAGAGCAGTGAGTGCTAAAACGGCTGCTCTACTTGGAGGCAGTAGCCAGTTCATGCTTCCTAGCTATCTGTGCACCAAATGCGAGCTGTTCCCTTTACCCCACTAGACTTGCAGTGCTTTTGCAGTCAGTTTTGACAGTCTTCATAAAGCCTTTACCAAACTTCCAATATGCGAAAGCTTGGTAGAAACTTAATTGTCGCTCCTGGCTTGCTGCAAAGGTTGTACATGGCATCAGCTCTTGTCAAAACCTGAAGGGTCTCTACAACTGAACCACCAGCAGATTTGCCCTCTTGGCACAAAGAGATCAGAATTTGGCCCATTGCCAGGCAGTTAATTGCGGATGAAGTTTTGGTGGAAATGTTCTAGGAACTATCACAGTAGTTTGACTCTGCCCAGATACTGTGCTGAGTAGTTGTCCCATAAGGGAGTGTATTTAAGTCCACATACCAGCTAAACTATTGTATTGTCTCCTTGCATCTTGAAGTATTAGAAATGAAGTTCTGTTACAAGTATATTTTACTCTGCTGTGCCTCTTGCAAAGATGCAAAAAACCCCAGAGAATGAGATTGATGAAGCAAATCTGAATTTGATGGTCTGGTTTCCTGGAGGAGAGTATTTTTTTAAAGTGTTGCTAATAGATCTTACACTGCTAACTTAATAATACAGTATTTAATTACTGTTCATGCATTTCAGTTGCATTTTATTCAATCTGTCTTCAAAACATCGAGACGTAAGTTGTGGGGCAGCAAAAACCGTCCACCACTTCTGTGAGTCTGACTTCCTGTTGACTGATGAGACATACTGGTGCTGTATTTCATCAGGGCTTTGATTCGATATCTGAGGCAAATGCAGTCAGATCTGCAAAGATGGTCTTTTAAAGATACTGCGTTAAGATTGGAAGAGGCCAGGCCAAATTCTGGTTTCAGTTATACTGCGCAGTGGGAGCGCTTAGGGACTTCCAGATGTTACGTTTTATTCACCAGCAGGCACAATAGTTCTGAAGTCTGGATTGCTTGCTGTGTTGAATATGTATGGCTCTGGGAAACTTAATGAAGATACCATCCTTTTTACCATCCTTTTTTGGGTTGCCAGTAATGTTGCCTGTGAAAGGCAAATTTTTATAAGATACCTTATGCCAGAGTACAAGGCAGTTATCTTCAGGGTTAAACCTTTTCTAGCTACATTAACTAAGAGTGAGCAGAATTAGCCAGTGTATCCTGGCTAACAGGCAGAGGAGTCCTTGGCAGCTGTAACTGGGGTTGCTGGTTGTCCATAGCCAGGTTTGGGGCTGCCACATGGAGCTGTGATGTCCTGTGCTGGCCAGCGACTGGTGTTTCTGGATCCATACCATGGAGTGTTGGGGCCAGCAGGTCTGTTGAGGCACATTTTCCAGGGAGGCTCCTCTGGCCTCTGTGCCTTGCACATGTGGAAGCTGGGGTGACACAGCCATTCAGGTAAAGCTGTTGTGTTGCTACTGTAGAAAAGTCCTGCAGGACCTGAAATTTCTGGCTGAACTTGTACTGACTTTTTTTGTACCATAAGTGAATATTCTTGCAGAAGAGAAAGACTGTGTGTATTCAGTGAGGTGCACTGGGTCTTGTCGCATCTTGCTCTGGGTGTATCAGTACCTTATATTCCAATTATACTGAATCTGACTTGTGTTGGAGTACCCTGAAAGCTAGCACAGCTGCTGTCAACAGTCTGCAAATAACTGCCTGCTACAGACTAGGGAAAGACTAGGTGTAAAGAATTAAGTGTAGAGGTGTAAAGTGTAAAGAATTAAGCCTTCTGGTATTGTTTTTGTGTCTATCCTGTATTGAATTGCAGCTGGGCTGTCAGGATCTGTGACAGCACCTGCAGTAGGTATCATTTGTGTCTCAGCAGTCTGGTAAGAGCCCAGGGATCAAATGCCTGTTTGACATTAAGTGTCTGAGAGAAAAGTGGAGTGTTGTGTCTTTTAGCTCTTTACTGTTTTCAAATATATTGCTTTTTCTTTTGCGTACTTTACCTTTCCTTTTGCTCAGATTTATTCATTTAACACAGGAAAACCCGTTGCTAGCGTTCAGCACAAAAATCTCTTGGTAGAAAGAAAGAAGAGTCAGTGTTAATCAGGGGGAAAGGGGTGGAAGAAGTACAGGTGTTTATGATTTGATGTACTGTGTAAGAGGAGCTTCGGTGGCACCCTGAAAGACAGAACATGGAAATGGAGTTTGAGGGTGGAATATATGTATGTATCTAGTTAGTAGGGGGTAGTAGCTGCAGGGGTTTTGGCACAAGTAATAACATTCTGCATTAATTACACAACTCTTCCGCAGATGGAGGGAGGAGGGGCACTATCAGGTGTTAACGGTATGTGGCAGTGCTTCAGGTTGTTTCCGTAAGTGCCTAGTTAAGCTTCCATGTAGAAAAGGAAATTCACCAAACTGGTCAGTGAAATATATCAGCATCCTCTAGAAGGTAAACAATTTATTGTATTTTGAAACTTTGTTGCAAAATTCTTTGTTACTTTTAATAGAAGAGTCTTGTCTGAAAGTTGGCGTCTGAGTGCTTGCTGCCAGTGCCCAGGAAAAGTGAATAGCTTGCCCAAGAAAGAGAAATTAATCTATCTGTTGTTTCGTTTGTGCCTGTAGCTGCAGCAGTATTTCACTGGAAGTTTTGAAAATGGGGATGGGCCGGTCAGTGCTCCTAGAAATCAGCTTGCTGGTTGCTTAGGTAATGCTAAACTTTTTGTTAGGTTATTATTTCCATATCTCAATTAATTTGGCTAAAGTACTGCTGGCTGCAATACTCATCCTTTACATAAAGTATTCTGACAACTGTTTTTATAAAAGAGCTGTGGGGGGCCTTGCTCCTCATCTCTCTTCCATACTTAAACAAGTTAATAGCAGTCTGGAACTGGGCTGCTGCTCCACGTGTCTTTTTTTTGGCAGCGGTTTCTTTCCATCACGCTGCAGCCAAGCACGGAGTTGTGGTGTCCGATGTCCGTGTACTGGCTGTCTCTCTCAAGTGGAAGGCTGGGTTACATGGCTTTCCCTTCCCCACAAAATGGGTTTCTCTCCTTGTTATTTTACCTGGGGCTGCTGTAATTCCCTCCTGAAAGAATAGGTTCTGTTTGTTTCCAATGTGTATTTTATGTGGTATGTTCTTTAGAAATATTAAATTCTCTATTGTAGCTGTATATTTCTAGTTTTGGGTAGGTAACAGACTGTTGTGGCACTTTTTTGTGACTCCACAGGTGTGGTGTTGTCTCTGAAGAAGAGTAATGTATATTGTTTACATCCTCACAGAGCACCCACTGCCTTGGTACCCTGGATAATAATAACAGAGCTTTGACTGTGCTTATACTGTAGGATGGTGTTGTATGGCCTTTTCTTGTTACATGGCCATGCTTGAATTGGACTTCCATGTTGAGAATCGGCTGATGAATGGAATGACACTGAAAACTTCATCTGTTGAGGAGGTGCAGTGTTAACTGAGCTATTCCAAAGACAGAAACTGGCCTGTGAATGGCTCCTGTCTTCTGAGGATATTCTGATGTCTACTGTTTGTCCACGGTGAACCAAAGTAAGGCATTTATACAGACAGTGAATATACCATGGTGCTGCATACAAAATAGGCTCTGTGTGGTTGTATGTATGTGTACTTGTAAACTTCACAGACCAGCTAATAGATTTTTATGAAGCACTGGGGATGGTGCTGCCCAGCCTCTCTTCCCCAACTTGTACTCTGGGAGTTAACATGAAGACTTCTTAATGTATTGGCTCTTTCTTATTTTTGTGGGGTTTTTGATTAAGGCCAAGGTGATAGCCTGGTGAAGAAATCTTACAAGCATTGAGTGAAAGCCTCATCCCATTTTGGTGGTTGAGGGAGAGAGAGTTTGTTCATGACACAGGCATAATGGAACATTATCTACAGCCTAAAGCTGGTGGTTCTGCTTTTGCAAGCCTTTTCATTTGAGATGTTATGCTTTGGTCAGGGCAAACCTGTCAGGCATATTTAGAATGTTAGCAACCTTCTGTGAAAGCAGTGCAGTACTGAAGTACTAAACAAGTTGTCTGTATTTGTATTTAACATGTGAACCTTGTTTGTGAAACTATATTCCAAAATTTATCTTTCATTAATATGCTATGCAACATCCCTTACCTGTTCAAAGATCAGACCCGCGTTACTTGCAAGTAGTCTCAATTCTCAGCAATTTTTTTGTTTGTTTTGAAGTGTCTGATGAGTAACTTTGTAGCTATTCTTCAGTTGGGGTATCCCAAGGACACTTGCTGTGGTGTGGCCCTGATAAGGATCCGATCGTTTTCAACTGGCTGCTGGAGCCCAGATGTAAGGGCAAAGCAAGCAAAGGGCACAGGCAAGAATGCACTGCTTGCACATTCTCCAGCTGCTGGGCTCCCTCCTCTGCATGCTGACAAAAAGGCCAAAGTCTTCTCCTGAGCAATTCTAGGAACTTCATCTGAGACTGGCACCAGGGATTAAATTGATGCAGAAATGGGGAAGAGGAGATAAGGGAAGAGAGCCTCAGAGAGGGCGGAGACAGAGAAGGGAAGAAAATGGTTTAGAAAGAAGTCAAAAGCATTACAGAAAATGGGCGAAAAGAGAAAAGACTTTGTGGGGAAGGAGAGACTGAAGAAGACAATAAAACGAAGGAAAGAAACGAAGAGAGCTGCAAGAAAAATTCATCAGGTTGGTGAATAACTCAGGCAAATAAGCCCTTAATATGAAACCCCAGACAGTCATCTAGTAGGTAGGGAAACCTAGGCACTCGGATTTAAATACAATTTTTACTGTTGTTTTGCATCTGTCACTTGACTAACGCTTTGTTTTAAATTCGTGGGAAGTGAGTCAGCTTGAGTAACTCAAAATGCTCTCAGTTTATAGAGGCCACATAAACTTTTTTTCCCTTGCTTACAAGGTTAAAAAGGGGGCTTGAAGAGGGAGAAAATGAACAGTAGTAGAAAAGAGAAGGAGAATCCAGAAAATTAAGCCTTATGTTGGCTTTGGAGGAGGACAGTTGGGCAGAGAAAAGGTTTAATATTGTTGTGGTTTATAACAGGCAGTTCTGCAGTGTGTATGTCACTGCCAGAAGTCAAAACATGTTTGTAATTTTTCTAGCACAAGGTCAAAAGCCTGTAAAATAGTGACACAGATGTGATTGTTACACAAATAACAAAGACTTACTTGCAGGGTGTGTAATATTTCCAGTTTAGGGTTGCCTGTGTTTTGCAGAACTCGGCAATAATTTTCTGAAGCTAGATTGTATTTGCTGTGTGTTTTATGCCAACGTGTGTTCTTATATTAGCAAATGCCAACTTT
The DNA here is from genome assembly GCF_015220075.1 of Falco rusticolus. Classification (NCBI taxonomy): domain Eukaryota; kingdom Metazoa; phylum Chordata; class Aves; order Falconiformes; family Falconidae; genus Falco; species Falco rusticolus. The sequence goes on along the minus strand of NC_051199.1, from coordinate 11,030,036 downwards.
GTCCCTGGTTTTGTTGACAAGAAACAAACACCAGGAGGTAACTGCTCAAGATTATGCAGTAAATCTATAGTAAAAAACTTAGAATGATATTCTCAGAGTTCATCCCTGTCACGGGCTGCCCAGCTCCATATGGCTGAATAATTTGCCTGGCTGTTAAGACTGTTTCATAGTCTGCCCCACTATTCTCATTGCTGAAATAGGCAAATTTTCCCCTCTCCTGTAAAATGTAAGAGAACTGAGAGAGAGCTGCCTGCCCTTTGTGTGCTTGCTTAGTGTAAATGACTTCTGCTCACGTTGTTCCTTTCTGTGCTGAACACAAACAGGCTCCAAATAGCAGTGTAATAAGAGGGCACCAAGCTGCCTTAGTGCTAAATGGTAATGTGTGTCAGTGAAGCCTTCCGGAGCTGCTCTCTTACAGGAGAAACTTGGGAGGTTTTTGTCTTTTTATTTCCCACCCCTCCCCTCTCCTTTGTTGTTTGTTTTTTTTAGGTTGGGTTTACAAATGCAACAGTCGGTTATTTTTTTCCCCCTCCATGTCAATGATGCTTCATTACAACCTAAACACATCACTTAAAGATATATTTTTAATAATTACTTGTAATCTCTGGCACCATTTTTCCCCCCATGACACACACAGGCAAGAGGTCGATGTTGCTTTTTTGTTTTTCAATTTTACGCACTGCTTTACAAATACAGGGAGAGAGTTCCCTTGGAGCACTGGGGATGGTGCTGCCCAGCCTCTCTTCCCCAACTTGTACTCTGGGAGTTAACATCCACCTCTTTGCTTGGGTGCTGTAATGCTACTTCTCAGCTAGAACCCAAATATTACATGTTTTGGAACACAATGTAATGTTTTGAGATGACATAACGTAGATGTGATTTAAGCTTGTATAAAAATACATCAGATGAGGAAATCTGGATGTGCTTGTGACATGCGTGCGTTCATACTGTGCAGACAGCAATGTGAGCTGTAGCTACTGTAATTGGGATCCCAGGCGAATTTAGAGAAATGGAGATGGATGCCTACCTCCAACAAGAATCTTCTGCTCCCTTTGTGAAACAAGGTTTTATCTCTGCAGACTGAAAAAAGCCCCCAAAACAACAACAACAAAAAAACCCTCAAACCTCAAAAACTGAAAAACTATGCTGTATCACATTTAAAATTACTAATTAATTCATTATTAATTACCAATTAGCTCATTACTAGAGTTTCTTCCCACTGTTGCTGTTGCGCAGTTGGTAGTATATGCATTGTGCAGAAATCTAGTAAGCTGTCAACACTGTAGTGATTTTCTTAATTCTGAATGTAGTTCTCCACTTCCATCTTCATGCGGTGTGGAGAAAATACAAGGCAATTCTACCACTGAGTCTGAACTGGGCTTTTCAGCTTTGAGAATAATGTTGGCTGACTTAAAGCAAACATGATTCTAGGTTACTTTGACATGTTGACCTAAATTAAATGAGGTAGATATAATGAAATTTAATGAATGCAATGGAGTTGGATATGATAGAGGAAAAAACCCAACTTCCTCTTTTAAGTTTTACAGTTTATCACCAAAAGTAGTACAGAAATATTCTCTCTGAAACTGGAATAACTAGATATGTTCAGCATAGCAAAAAGGAAAAAAAAATTTTGGTCTTGCTTAACTAGACCAAATTTTAATTTTTAAATTGTCATTATTGAAATGCATTGTTTGCCCATGTATGTTTTCTGCTAGGTGTACCTGCTTTTGCAGCTGTGAGTAGGCTGATGTATGTCAGCTAATTTTGAGGAGTGCACTTCTAATTTATAGGCAAGAATGAATTTCTGGGCTCTCAAATGTCTCGTAACACGTGGCTTTGCTTTTCCTAGGACTAAGTTAAAGGCTCACCATGTGGGGAGCACAATGGCTCTGCAAAGACAAAACCTAGAAACATCTTTTATTCAAAAGGTGCCTGGAACACTAACTATGGGTTTAGCGTGTCTGTGTTTTGATGCAAGTTCCTCAGTGAGCTTTGTTCTAGATTGATCGGGGGGGTGGGGGGTGGGGGTGGGTGGTTCTTGTTTGGAGGAAGAGGTTGGCATGGTCTGAATAAAAAATACTTTCAAAATGTGAGAAGCTTATCTTGTGATATGAGTTTTTTCTAGGCTCTGGGACAATTTTGAGGGGTTTGTAAACCTTACTGGATTTCAGTTCCTGCCCTCCCCGCTCAAATTCCTCTGAATCCCTTAGGAGCTGCAGCGTGGTTGCTGGCAGTTTTTCCTGTGACATCTTTACCAATTTCTTTGTATTTCTTCTTGGTATCAAGATTAAATCCTCTTGCCTTTCTCTCTTCTGGTCCATTTTCTACGTTTGCTGCATGACTAGAATTAATGCAATATAGAACCAGTACAAAGCTTATCACTTGAAAGCTCTGAAGTACATCCTAGTTGGGATTAACATGGGCCACTGTCCCTGTACGCCTGTGAATGCTGGGCACAAGCCCCTGCTTTTCTTGCACCTCCCTGTTTTTTGCCCTGATCGCCCTCCCTCCTACCCATCTGCTGTTTCCCTGCTGGTCCCGTTCTGCCCCAGACCCTCCGTTCTCTCTTATATCTAGTTTGTTGGATTTTTACACATACCCTCTCCACTGTGTGCATGGTTTGAAATTCTAAAAAATAAAAAGTGTCATGTTTCTATTTTAAGTGCAAACTCCCTTACTGCCTGTCAGCTTTGATGCAGGCATGACGCACGTCTGGTCTTGGGGCACTGAGGTTCGTGTCCATGGGGGATACTAGAGTTATTTCATCATTGGTATCTACGATGGCATAGTTTGGTAATAAATGTGTTCATAAGAGTGTTTATTCTGCTTCGATACTTGTGCAAGTACTTGCTGGGGAGTGGGGTGAGGAAAGAAATTTGGGACCACTTACTCTTTTGCGGAGTGTCTGAACAGGAGCAAATGTCTTCGTCCTGACCCTTTCAGGCTCCTGGCTTAGTACTGTGGTGTGCTTGGTGCCGCTGCAGCTGGGAGGTGGAGGGGGAAATGAGCACACTGGGGTACTTTGGTGTGCAGATGTTGTGTCCCCTAAGGTACATGACAGAACAAGTATTTTGGGAGAAGGCATGTGAGAAGAGGCAGGGGAGCGACTCTTATGGTGTCTTCTGGCCACAGTGGCATGTAATGGAATCTCAGTGGCTTCTAACCCTGAAACTACTTTTTCTATCCCTTTCTTCTGTGAGGTACTTGTTGCTACTTCTTCCTTATCCTCTCTCCAACCCTTGCCTTCCTGCCCTTTTAGCCCTGCGCAAGCTCTGGCAGCCCCGATGGATAGTCCAAGCCAGCAGAACAGAGAAAGTAAAGGCTGCTCATGTCCAGATATTGTGTAAGATATATTTGCAGTTAGAGGGAGGGAAGGATGCCCGTTCTCCATATCCCCCCCCTTTCCCCCTTTGGAAGCAAATGCAGCACTTCTTTCCTTGCTATGAGTAGACCTGGACAAAGTATTCAGACTTTGTTGAATATTTTAGAGTGAAAGTGATGGGCTGAAGTCAGCCTGGGGACTATTAGTTGGGCTATGCTGGTTTAGATGATAAATCATCTTTGGAGTCTATCCTGTGAGCAAGCTTTGTCTGTTGCTGTGCAAGTACCAGTACCATAGCATGTGCCAGGCTTGATGTCTTTTGTTAGGAATGCCTCTTGTTGCATTTCACAGGCTATAAATTAACTTGCAGTATTTGTAGCAATATCAGTCTGTCTTTCAAGATAGACATGTATGGCCTTTTTCCTGGCTGCCTTTCCCCCCACCCCCCACTTTTAGTTAGTTTGAAGAGCCTCAAAAATGGTCTCAAGTATCAAAAGTGGTTTAGGGGCCAAAATCTGGACATCCTTGGGGTGGAACTGTTTCGTGGTGTTGAACTTTTAAGCTATGCTGAACAAAATACAGGAACAAAATATAGAACAACTGTGTATTGACAGGGAGAGACCTTGGGAAAACAAGTCCTGGGTCACACCTCTGATTCTGTGTGCAGAGAGAAAGGGAGTGATGAGTAAGTATTACAAACAGTAATGAGCAGACTTTGATATTTATTCCAGAATATCATGTGGCCTGTATTTTTTGTAGTCACATATTTGCAATGCATACTGAAATACGTGCTGAGCTATCACGTCTCCATTGTCAGTATATAGGCACACTTTCTTTCCTTCCATTCATGTGTAGCAGGTGGACTTCCAACAGTGGATAAAGAGCAATTACAGTAACAATGCAGAAGTGCAATATCATACACAGCTCTCATCTGAAAGCAAGTTACTAAAAAGCATCTCCCTGTTCCAAAGCTCACATCTCACTGTAAGCATCAGTTGCCTTTTACATGAGTAACAGTTGTTTTTCTCTGAGCTCTGGGATTGTACGGTGCTTCTGTTCTGCTGACACAGTTTCATTAAACAGCTAAAATTGCAAGCAGTGGTGGAAACTAAGTCATAGAACATTAAGTAGAATTCAATTCTACTGGTCTCTTCAGTACTGCATGAATTTATCCTCATAGCTTCCTCGGAATCAATCAGAACTGTTTTGGAGGTTAATTAGGAGAACTTGCCAAACAAATTGAGGAGATGTGTGAGCAGAAATTTAGCTTATCCTCTTTCCTGGTCAAATAATAACCTGTGGTTTAACAGCGATGTTAGGAAATCCCTTATAAACACAGGAAAAGCTGCAGTCTAGGTAGGTGATAACTTTCCATCAGGTGTCCTTCAGAAACCTCCTGCTTCTTCTTTTCATATTTCAAATACATACCCAAGTGTTCACATGTTTCTGTAGCCTTTAGAAAAGAATTGGAGCTCATGAAACGTGGCAAATCAAAGTGATTTAAGTCTTCTCATTTTGGAAATGGAAGAAGATGGCATGATTTTTTTATGTAGGAATGATAGCTCCAGCTTCATGTGGATGTTGGCAGTAAAATACTTTCCGCCTTCCAGGTATCCTTTCTCCAGAAGGGGTAAGGGTATAACTATTTGCAGACTGGTTTCAAGTGGGAGTTACAAGTTACTTGCATCACAGTAACATGGATGAGCAGTAGTACAGAAGGACACAACTGACATGCCTTGATATGAGGTTTATTTCCTTTTTTTTTCCTCTTTTCTTTCTTTTTATATTTGCCCTTAAAATGAGAACCCTTCAAATTGACTAGGCATGGCCTGTTTGTTGCACTTAAATGTTATACTACTCGCATTTCTTCGTTCTTCTGTTTACCCACTCCCTGCTTTGCTGCCCTCGCCCCTTCCAGTCCTCAGTCCTTGATGGTCTTTTTGTCTTCCGCTTGTCTCTGAGCCTCTGTTAGTGCTCCTGTGAGAACAAGGAACAGTATATCGGTTGTCTGTCAGGCACCCTATCTTTGCTTGCCATCCAGGCCATCTTAAAACCCATTTGTTCCAGGAATTCTCCTTGCCGGTTTTTCAAACTGATAATCTCTCTGCTCCTTGGCTTCACTGAGCAGCTGTCCTGTATTGTTCTGTCTGGCTATGCCTCTCACCCCCATACTGCCAGTGTAAAGTCTTTGGCTTTGGTAATATGCCTTTCTCCTAGCTTTAAAGTTTCACATTAAACAAATGGGTTTGTGTAGATAATTGCTACTTGAATGATTGTTTATTAGATAAAATATAATTCAAATAATAGGTAGTGACTCTTCTGTAAAGAACCACTCTGCTATGTCTCTTTCCTTAAAGAATTTCTGTATCAGTGGTTCCTTGTTCAGTACGGCATAGAAGACAGTGCAGTGTCTTGATGTGTGAATGTATCAATAGATTTATACCTATTTTTAAATAGAATTAGGTAAATAGGTAATTGCCAGGAATGAAATCTGTTTCCTTGGAATAATGTGATATGCGTGCTTTTTGGGGTTTTAAGCAGAGATACTTGGCACTTAAATTCCGTGCTGGTGGATACTGAGATGTGCCAGAATAAGCTGTAAGGGCCACTACACTGCTCTTTGTGCCCTGCCACTAATTTCCCAGTGTGTTTTTTGCAAGACTCCTAATCCTAAAGGATCTGGCAAGGATTTGGATTTGAAAAAGTGAGTTTCTTTATTTTGGGAAAGTGTTTGTGTGATAAAAAATGGGAGTCAGCAAATGACTTATGACTGGAGCTTGAAAAACTGAGCTATAAAACCTGCATGCTGCAGCAACGAGAGGTTGCTGCTCAATGTGGTGGCTCCAGCCAATGTAAGTGGCTCTAACATCACCCAGCAGCACCTCTCGAATCCATCTTGCATAGTTTGCATTGCATCTGGTAAGCCTCAGTTGTGTTACTGACAGGTGCAGAGGTGAAGGTGGATGTGCTTTAAGAGGAAGATCACTGTCAAGGAACAGCAGCAAAGTGGGCCTTGCCATTTTGCCATGAAAAAACAGATGCCATTTTACAAAAGGACATGTAGCAACTGACTGTTGACAGTTCAAGGGATGAAATCTTTAAAAATAAGGAGGCATTACATGGGTGGTTGGATTACAGGAATTAAAACTAAAGAAATGAAAGGAAATCTGAATCTTCTCTCTCATGTCCATCCATCCCACACCCCCTTTTTTTTTTGGTTTGTTTTTTTGGTGGTTTTTTTTTTTTTTACTACTCTGTCCCTTTCTTCCCTCCCTCTTTATTTGCTTGGAGGCTTGAATCAGTGGAACTAGATAGATTTTCTTGTAATGTTACTAGTACTTAGATAGATGATGCTAAATGGGAATATTTCATGACAAGATCATCATATTTTTCTTGTCTTTCAATTGTGGCTGTTGTAAGGGTGAGCCTTTGGATCACAAATGTCTGGAGCTGTCTGAGAAGGTGCCTGTTGTGTTTCTTTTGCTGTTCTTGGCCAAGGAGGGGGGGAAGTGTGTGGTGGGTGATTTACATTTTGGAGCTGTCTCTCACTTTTCTTTTTTTTTTATTTTATTTTAAAGTCCAGTTAAATGCTAGCTTTTGATTTAACAACTTTGTATACTGGCATAGCTGTGCCTCAAGGGGCACCACATTAAGATGGGTGCCTTCAGTACCAAAAGCCTAGCACATTAGCACACCATTCTCCTCTGATTCTTGTTTATGAAGATTTTTTTTCCTTTCTTGAAGAAAAATACATGGAAGTAATAGGCAGCTTGATTTCATTTGCTTAATTGCTGTTAACATATATAGGGCAAAAAAGATAAGGCAGAATGACAGTGGTCTGATTCTTTTTGCCTGTGTCAGAGCTCCAGGTGTTCTCCATAACCAGCATGCCAAACAGATCCTGTTATCATTACTAAACAAGGACAATTTAAAAATATATTTATCTGTCTTAAGGGTATGAAAATAAATGAAAATTGAATCGTGACTAAAGAATAATACTTTCTCGTTGCTATTATCACAGGCACAGCTTACGAGATATTTTTTGTGTGCGTGTGTATGTCTGTGAGATAACAGTAGTATAAACTAGCAAAGTGCAAGTGCTAACGGTACGGCTGCTTTTAGACAGTTTGGCAGGAAACGCTATTTCCTGTTCTGTTGACTTTCTCATAAATATTAACCCATCTGGGGCTTCAACATTTGTTGCTACAGTGGGATAGACAATGGCAGTAACAGCCAAATTAAAATGTATTTGTTACTTTAAATATATTGTGTAGATTCTGCTTAAAAAATACAGGACTTCCCATTCTTTTGATTGCAGTGTAGCATCTTCAGATTTCTATCTGCATAGTTGACTTGGAAAGTGGGATTAGATTTACTTTTAAAGTATGGGCTCATGCTGGTGTGGTATGCTCTTCTGGATCAGGTTAGAGCTTTCAGAAGTCGCATGTCACAGGCAGATGCTGGGTTCCTCAGCACTTTTAAGTCAAATAGTAATTGTAGTTCCGTTTGATGTGCTTCCTGGATCACCAGATAAATCTACATGTGGAGTAGGATGATGGAGCCATTATCTCTGCTACTTTCTTGAAAGGAATTGTACCCTTGTCTTTTGAAACCCCAAGCAAGTGTTGTCCGCAGTCAAAGGGTAGCAGCACCACCAAGATAGAGGTGAACCTCCCTCGACCTTTCACTGTGCCTGTTTCTCTCCCCTGACAGTCATGTGAACAGGATGTTCAGCCGCATGTCTTTACTTAGAGTAGTACCTCCTACTGGGGAGCAGCAGTCTTTTATGGCCAGCATTCAAGCTTCTGGTTTTTTAAAATCAGATGCTGATACATAAGATTTGAAAGCCAGAGGGTGCCGCTTCACAGGGCGGTGAGATCTGCTGCTAAGTTTGTGCTGGGTGGAGGACACGTTCTCTAGGTGTCTCAGTTGAAATGCTGTGGCTTCCATTTCTTGGTGCTTACGTATGCCACCAACAATCTGCCCCAGCAGTCTCCTTGGTAAATTGCCAACCTGATCTTTTGTGAAGAGTAGTCATGTTGAATTTAGCATCAACAGTACGACACTGATTTTGAGAGAGTAAACAAGTCTGCCCTTATGTCTGACAGTGCGTGTTTAGTTGTGTGTGTATGCCTTCATTTAGATGTAACTGTTCCTAATCTGCTCAGCTGTTTGACAAAAGTATAAATGACAGCAAGGTGAGAGCTCTTCTGGTGGCTGCAGCTCTGTGTTACCATGAAGTCATTGTAATAGTACATATAAAGTGATAAATGATAGTTAACTTCTGACTTGAATCTAATTAGAGCACTAATTTTATGTTGGAGTAAATTTCAGCAGAAGTGAGCAGTTGCTGTCTCTGTATCTTAATGCCTATCAAAATTTTAAGAGGAAGTTGAGAATCTTTTTCCTTGGTGTGAAAAAGCGGTATATTTAAAGGGGATCTGTATGTATCATCATATATTCACTTAGATATGGCATCCTCTAATGAAAGCTTTGGCAGCACAGACAACCAGAGTGTTTACTTCCTTAAAAAACAACAATAGAACAGTCTTTGAGATTAAAATTCCAGCGTGTAGTCTGTAATATTTATTTACTTATGCATTTGCACTTTTCAGCTGGAGTTACTTAGGAACATATGGCTGTCAAATGCCCAGCTGCCAGCAGAAGGATGAGGGAGTGGTCCAGGAAGCTGGTCATCTATTTAAAAATCTAATTGTGTTCAGCACAATTAAAGAATTGCTTGCTTCCCTGAAATAAATCAACACATTTGCAAGCATGAATAATTGCAATTTCTTGAGAGGCACTGTCTGGCTGCTTTGTTCTTCGCTTCCTACTGGGACTGAGAAGTCCTGGAAGACTAAATAATGATCGGGTCAGTGTTTGGGTTTACTACCTAAAATTACTAGGATCCCTTGGAAGTTCATTTCAGATGTCATAATAAATTAGAGAATTATATCACTTCTGTTTATATACTAGATTAAGTTTTTTTAGTAATGCTCTGAAATGGTTCTACAAGAACAGGATTTTTTTATATAAATATCAGTTAATAAAAAAAGTCAACAGTAGTTACAATCAAGGCTTTAATAATAAAACCAAATGACTTGCAACCAGATATTTCATTCAATGAGAATGAAAACTTTTTGCACATATGTGTATTTAGCTCATAGTTTCTACTCGTATTTTAATCTCCTTTGGAGTTCAGTATTAATCTTTCAAAACACACATGTTACTAATCAAAATATTATTCTTCTAAAGATTTTTGCCTGAAATACCAACCAGAAGACCCTTTTTTTTTTTTTTTTTTTTTTTTCAGAGACTGTGTTACAGCTTAACAAATACAGACCAAACAACTTATAGTTGGGCTGGTTTTGCTAATTTTATATTTAGTTGAATAAAGAGCCTCGTGGCTGTGAATGTTAATTTATACCAGCAACACAGGTTCGTTGGTTTTGTATAATTTTTTTTCTCTTCTGGAGTTCAAGTGAAAGAAAGGGAGTGAAACCCTGACAAGAGACATGAAATGAAAAACACATGTTGCACAGAAAAGCTGTCCAGGGGACAGAACACCACAGTGTTGCTCGTTAGATGCTAAAATAGCTATTATTTGGTTTGATATAGCGAGCATGTTATTGTGCTGTGAAAAAGCAAAGCAAGATAATTTCTTTAAAGTGCAGGATGCTGCTGTTGTTCTGTTTTGCCTTTTGGGGTGCTTTTTCCTTTCCATGGTGATAAGGGCAAAACAGTGGTTTTCAAGCACTTTCTTAGGTGGGGCATGAGAGGTAGCAGAGGAGCTGTGTATGAGTTGCTCCAGGTATATCCCTTCTGAAAGGGCTATGACATCTTGCTGAGAACTGTTGGTCTGAGGAACCTTGTGTTTGTGTTCTTTGCAAGCTACTATATGAGTGGTCTCATTGCTCCATTACGCAGCTTGGACATTCTGGCTAGTGTTAAAAAAGGAGGGATAGAAGCTTCCTTGAAATTCTAGATCTGCTGAGAAAGGAAAGGGTTTAGGGCTAATCGGTCCCTCACTGTGATCAAGAGGATAACTTGTGTTGTGTGATAGTAGCTGGTGCTACATACCCACAGATCCCATTTATGCCAAATGTCATGTCTTGTGGAGGCTGATATTTATGCTGATAGGATTCTGCGTAGGTGAATTTCTGTGTAGAAATTCATAATTTGCCCTGTGTGCTTTAGCCCCCGAAAAGTCATGGTTAGGAGATACATGACATGATGAAATGGGAAAAGGCTGCATGGTTTGCTCCCCCTGGACCTATCAGGTTTGGGTTTGGGTGGTGGTTTTTTTGAGCAATGTTTAAAAGAACCAACCAAACAAAACCCCCAAGATCCATCCTTAATATTTATAGCCTGAAAAACTTTCAGAGTCCTGACTCTTAGCTGCTTTATTTGGGGAAAAACTGCCATTGGATTCTTGGCACTGATGATAAAAAAAGGATCTAAAGCCACGTTATTATACTGCTAGTGGAAGTAATCCATATTCTTCTTGTGGGATCTTTCCTGTCAGATAAAAAGATACGTCTGCAGCTGCTCAGTCTGGAGGAGTGGGGTGATGGGACGTCAGCACTTGAGCCAATGCAGTTTTACTGGCCCCTGTATGTACACATTTTACCTTCCATTTCCTTTCATACTCTATCCACATTTTGTACCTCATTTTCTATTTTGCAGCTGTGGAAGCTTATGCTCAGCGATTGAATGAGATTGTTCCTTGCTCCTGGCTGAACTCTTTGCATATGGAGCCTGCCTCAAAGTGAAATTGCCTTGAAATAACAAGCAGGGATTATACAGCTGACTTGGAGTGGAAAGAAGCCCGACTGGGAGGCTCTTTTGCTCTGTGTAGGTTAGAAACAGAGCCTTCTGGAAAGTGACATTGTATGGCCTAAATGGCTGGTTTATAGCCTCTTGTTCTTGTCTTTGTGTTAGCCTCTGGCTGAAGGAGCTCTTCTGCCTTGGTTGGGTTTGGGGCTCTCCCAGACAGGGCACGAGTGCAGGCCCTGGTTTGCTAGGCTGAGTAAGCTGTGTTCTTTCGCAGTCACAGGATAACTCGGTTCAGAAGGAACTTCTGGAGGCTGTCAATTCCAGCTCCCCGCTCAAAGCAATTCCAACTAAATAAAGTTGCTCAGGCCCTTGTGCAGTCAAGTGTTGAGACTCGCCAAGGATGGAGTTCCCACAGTCTCTATAGTGCCCTGTTCCAGTGGTTCACCACTCTTTATGGTGAAAAACTTGCTTTATTGTATTTATTTGGGATTTCCCCTGTTGCAAGTTCTGTTCCTTGTGTCTCGTCCCTGGCCAATGTATCTCCAAGAAGAGTCGGTCTTCTCTATTCCCACCTGCTAGGTCTTCTCTATTCCCGCCTGTTAGGTAGGGTATAGACCAGCAAGATCTTCCATTGGCCTTCATTTCTCAAGGGTGGACAAATGTATTTTTCTTAGCATTTCCTGATGCGGTGTGTCCTCCAGCCTCAGTCTATCTCAGTGACCTTGCACAGGACTTGATCCAGTGTGTCAGTGGACTTGTACTGGGTATTTGAGAATTGGACACACCAACCCAGATACTCCCTTTAACGCATTCATTCCCTGGTCATGTCAGCAGGTCTTTTCTGCAACTGGTTCGTTCTTCAAGGTGGCAGACCTGTTCATGTATTCTCAGTGATGTCTCACCAGGGTAGTCATGTCATTACTGTTAAACATAGTAGTAGAAGTGCTTCCTTTGCTAGAGATATCTTGCATTATACCCAGGACTATACTGAACTCTGTTTATGTCAGCATCATATTGGTAGTTGATGATCATTTCGACGTTGGCCACTGCTTCCAGCTCTTATCCCTTTATTTTCAGCTGCTGAACTTCCAGCTCACAGTAGAAATTCATATCTTCAAGGCATCTGACATTTTGAATTTAAAAATTTATTACATTAACCTGGAATGCTTTAGGCAACTAAACTCCTGGCTCCCTGGGACAGTCCATCATTCTTGTGAGTTTGGAAAGGGGTTTCTTGGCTTGAAAATCCAAAAGCCGCCTGTGAACAGCATGTGCAGAGCCAGGTGGGAATTGCTGCTGATCTTGATCACGCATGTCGTCTAGCTCAGAGGTAGAAGGTGTTGGATACTACTCTTGTCCCGTCGGTCTGGCTTCTGAGAGAGAAAGAAGGAAGAGAGGAAGGATACCACAACTGGGAGGCAGAAGATGAGCCAGTGTAACCTCTCTGGCCTGATATCATACATAGAAAAAAAAGTGGCATTTTTTCATTTTTAACACAGACAAATTAAAAACATGCTGGGCTCCCAGGTGGTTATTCAAAATGTTGACATGCTAAAGAATGGGAGACTGCTGGAAAGCTGTGACCTAGGTGGAGATGCTATCAGAGTGCATAAGATGCAGTAACATGCTGGGGAAAAAGTTAACTGCAATCCCTGGTAGAGACTGAGACCTCAGGTCTGCAGAGCTGGTGAAACATTGTGTGCAGATTTCAGGGTCCCAGTGAAGGAGATGGAGGACAGCAAAGCCTTGTGTCCTCTCCATCTTGCTTATGGCCATTCCTCGATGTGTGCCATGCAGGCTGCCACTGAGTCCCACACTCCAGTTCTCTAAATATTTTCATCCTGTGTTCGTTTGCAATCAATAGAGTCCTGCTTGTCTAGCTTATCTGGTAAGGCCTGTGTTTGTACCTGTCTTGTGTAGGCAGTTAGGATTTGTGTATGAAGCCTGAACCGTTCATTTAGTATCTGGTGCAACTCCTTGATGGTAAACTTTTTTCTTTGTTTAAAGTTTTTCTTCATTAAGCTACATAAGAAACGTAAGAAATAATTCATTTATCTCATAAATTCCTACCTCAAATACTAAGGCGTGTGCATTTTTTTTTTTTCATTTTGAGTAAGTTGTTTGAACAGTAAAGGAGCATATGAGTAGACAGGAGCAGGCCAAGAGATACCTTCTCTCACAAGCTCTTATGTGAGCTGAAAAAGAGATACCTTTTCAGACAGTTAAAGGCTGACAGCCTTCTGATTATGGAACAGTTCTATTTTTTTGGTTACCTGTTCTTAGCTGAGCTGTCAGTACAAAGATGTCATTGGCTTGGACTAAGAAATGCATTTTCTCGCAAGATACCGCTGTCCTTAAATTGTGCTTTACCTCCAGATTTGGGTGGCATCGTTTTGAAAGGAACTCTAGTCTTGCTGTATTTGTTCTTGCTTTGTGTTTTCAGCCTGTATTTGAACAGAAATAGCAATTTTCGTTTGCGGCACACTGTGGCTGCTACAGAAATGCAGACTAGGTTGCACATCCTGAAGATGTCATGTCAGCGGTACAGTTTTTTATGACTTGTCTGAAGTTTGTTGATATCAGTGAGAGTTTTTACAGTGTTTTAATAGGCTTTTGATCATGTTGTAAAGGAGAAGGAGTAGTTCATTAAACCACTGTGCTATTCAACCCATATTCAGGCCGCTTAACATAGGGAACATTGCTGTAAATGGCACCTCATCCAAACCCACATGTTATTTGTAAAACCTCATTAGCAGATGATAACTTCTCTTAGAGCCATGCAGTGAGCCGTGGGGCAACAGGCTGAGTGACGTTTCTCCCTGGTCTCTGGAGTTGCTCGTTTCATTTCCCAGTATTTCCATAAGCGGCAGGGCTGGTGCCAGGGCAGCAAGCGGAGAATGCATTTGCTCTTGTGTGGGAACAGTGACTTTCTATGTAGCTCACTGTGTTTCATTCTTCCAAATTGATTTGAGAAACATCTAGACAAAAGTCTTTGGAGTTTTTGCCTGTCATGGAAGTCTTGGACACTGACAAGGTAACAGACCACTTGTACTCTGTTACAGCTGTACAATCTGTCACAAAAAATAACATGTTAGAGTGAAAACAGACTAGTGTGGTGGTTTGTGTTTTTTTTCTTCTCTATGCCAAATTTGGTTTCCAGACTCTCTCCCATTGGGTTAGTGAAATGGAAGTCTTCTGGAAGCAGGGCCAGCTGCTGATAATACCATTTGAGGGCTTGTGTGGAAGCTGAACATGAATCTTTCTGAAAGAGGGGAGTAATTTGCTACTAGATCTTTTTGGTAACCAATGGAGTAGTGCCTGGGTTTTTTTTGCTGTAGCTTATTTGTAAAATCTTCACTTCAAAAATATGAGCCTGGCCTTAGTCGTAACTTCTGGTGAAAATTCTTCCCAGAGTTTATCTTAATACGTGTTTTTATTTAACACTGCCAGAGAAAGGATTAATTTTGGTACCTCCAACTAATTCTCCTCCAGTTTTATGGGATAATAAAAATTCTTCTAAAAAACAAATAAACATTTGCTTTATAAGTTAAATAGCTATATTTCCTGGTATTAAGTTATGTATTTATTTTTCCTGTTACAAGTTTAAGGAAACCACAACTGTGCTCTTAATCGCTCTAGAATATTTAGTGCTAAATCCAGAAGCCACTGAAGTGCATTGAAATAAAGAGGTTTTCATCACTGCCTATAGACTACAGTTCTCCTGTTTTCCTTAAATCTAAGATGTGAGAATAATCCCATTGATTTTTATGGAGGCTGTAGTTGTAGAAAACTACCTGTCAAAGTGAGAAATTACTTGAAGATCAGCAGTGTGCTTCACCTGAGTTGAAAATAAGAATGTGGCAACTGTTTGCATACACGTTATAAATTTATTTCATATTTGTACAAAGATAATATTCTGAGAAACTCCTTTAGGGGTTGCAGCTCCAGAGATGTGGGTTCTAGCCGAGCTTCTGTCGTTAGCCTGTTGAAAATCCTTACTGCAGTCTTTTTTGTCACTTTGTTTCCTTGTTTGTTAAATGGTTGCACTATGCTGATGCCATTGGTAAACTGCTACGGGATCTAACAGGGAGAACCCCTTGTATTTTGGCCATGTACAATGTGGTAGTAATTAAGAGTACTCCACAGAACTTCTGTATAATGCATGTTGATGTCTGGTGAAAAGTAAGACAAGCAATACTGAGAAGAGAAAGGCAGCATTAGCACGTGCAGTCATGGGGAGCCTGTTTCTGTGGTTATCAGATTCCCCCTCCCCCACACCCCCACGTCCATTCGAGCTGGTTTCTGGTTTCAGCAGGTAAACTCAAGGAACAGTGGAGCTGTAAGAATATGTTTTGCAGCATGAGCTTCCATGAGCTTGCCAGTTGTTCCGCAACCCCATGTCTGTTGTTGCATCCCTTGCTGGGCTCCCTGTTCCAGGTACGCGTCCCCCGTTGAGCAGCCTGTGTTGTGGTAGCACACTGCCATGGTTTGCACAAGGGTGCTCTTGGAGCAGACACAAGTTTTTGTAGCCTGCTCTTTCTGTGCTACATGTAGTAGTGCTGCATAGGCAGCCTTCAGGTGGTCACTTCTTTATTTTTAAAGGTAAGCCTGTGCATAACTTGTCATTCAGTTTGAACTATGCAATATTTCTGAAGGATAGACCAAACCAGCAGTCCTAATCCTGCAGCCCTTCCTTTGGGCTGTCTCCATAGCTGTGGTGGAGAACATCTGACTCATTTTTAAAAGTTTTGGACAGTGCAATTACTCTTTTGTTGTCGTCGGGTTTTGGTTTATTGGTTGTGTGTGGGGTTTTTTGTTAACGTAAAGAGAAGATTTTATAAACAGTCATTTAATTTACTTGTCATACCCAGCGAGGAGAGGTGAGTCTGGTGGTGAATTTGTCTTTCATGTACTACTCCCTAGAGGGTGCCATACACTTACTTTCCGCAGACCTTATGGTTGCTCTGTAGCTGGGTGTCATCGCAACACTTTTGTGGCAGCGCTGGGAAGGTGCCCCCGGACTGTTGCGCTAGTGTAAGCCTTGCTTGCTGCCGTAAGGTACAATGAAGAGAAATGAGGTGGTTGAATGATTTGAGCCCCTCTTGTATGTTATAACTATTCTACTAATTGGGGAGTTTGCACTGACTGTAACTTAGTGTGGTTAAAAATTGTGTTAGTCAAGGATAGCTTCTTGAGAAGGAAATACAATTTCAAGATGAAAAAGCAGCGTGTCATTCAGGAGCTGGACTGCCCAGTTACTGTGGTAAATCCCTGCTTTCACAGGTCACTAAGGAGCGGCTGGTGGAAACTAAAGAAATGCAAAGCTTGTGTACGTCTTACTCTCTTAGCTACCTTTAGCAAGACCCTTGGACCTGCTGTTTGAGACCTCGGTGTTCCTGATATTCAACTGTTCTGAAGCAACACTTTGAAATACAGTGCATGAATGTTTTTAAATGACTCTGAGAGGGCATGCTATGAGTGGAAGGCACAACTGCTGTTTATGGCTTTTAGCAACTGCAAGCACATGAGCTTTCTTTGAAATAAGTGCGTGATCACTGTGTATGCTTTAAAGGTGTTTTTTTTCCTCTCAAAACGCGTGATGGCAGTGGTTCAGCATAGCACTGCGTGGCCTCTTATAGGACACTGGGCTGGATATGAAAGCTTTGGGACATAACTGTGTTGGAAGAGAAGACAGGGTGGCTTCTGAAGATAGATTCTTGTAGTCCCCCATACCTCCACTAGCAACCTGGCAGCAGACAGAGAACACAAGGTGATACTGGAAATCCTGCCTCTCTGGCAGTGAGAGATGCCACTATAATGTGGTATTGGCCATGGTGCTTTAAGGACGCAGTTGTCAGAAAAAGCACTGTCAGAAAGATCAGAGCTTACACTTTTCCTCAGGCATAAAATGAGCAAGGAAAGGAGACACATTGGGGAGGGTTTCTTTCATCAAGCAGACTGCCATGAAGACGCTTCTTGGAGTACTTCACCTCCGATCCAGGTCTTGGTGTTGGTTCCTTGGAGGCTGGGTAGGATTAGATTTGTTTTGAAGTAGCAGAGCATGAAGAGAGACTTTCAGACTTGGGTACATTTTTTCCTTCTTCTTTCCTTGCAAATGCCTTCAAGCCTTTATGAAAACAAACACTGGAGGCCAAGAGCCTTTTGATGTCTCTGAGGAGAATTCCCTTTGCTAAGAAGATAATGTCTATCAGCTCTTTCTTATTTTGGAAGGGTGATGTGGGTGATAAATGATAAAGTGCTGAGAAATGGCACAGTAGCTTACCAAAATGTGAGTGATCCTCATCTGCATCAGGGTAGAGACTAATTTTGCTGTTTTATCTTGCTTCAAATGCTTGCCTGCTGCTTGTATAGGCTTAGACCTTAGCAGAAGTTTTACTGTAACTATGGGTCTATGTGTGGAGCTGTAAGTGATAGCCGCTGGCCACATTGCTTATGTGTTGTTAGGAGCTGCTCATCATCTATAGCAGGATTATGTATGTAGAATAGTAACTTGTGTAGCGTAGTCTTGAAAAACTGAAAGACCTCCCAAGAGAATGATTCATGGTGTAAAATGGTCAGGGCCTGCAGGGGGACTGACTCCAGATGTGCCCAGCTGAGTGTTGTGTATGTCTCTGTGTACCATCACCTGCACTGGAACTATGCCAAGCTATCTCTGATTAAGCTGTGCAAGTTAAATAGCTCATCTGGCAAATTTTTGTGCTCTCTCTGATGAATGATTTTCAGTGAAGGGACATTGTTTTGCCAGTTTATTAACAGCTGACTTTAGGTAAATAGTCCTGTCAGTCTGCCTGAGAGTGACAACAAATTGCTGTCTCTGACAGTAGCTGTGTATAAACCCACTTCACACCAGGGAGTACCTTGCTAAGCTGGATACTTGGGCATCCTTTGGTAGGTTGTAATAGCGGTGTGAGTATTATCATCACTGCTGTTGTTGTTTGTACTGCGCTGCCTTTAGTTCTTGTTAATGGCTTGTGGCTTTAATGGCTTTGGGCCCAGATGAACAGATTGTCTTAAGAAGTTCTAGGGGCAATCCTAATTTTGTGGGTAGTTCTTGCAGTCATCTGTCACTGCTGCTTTAGGATCATCACACTTCAAGAGCTTCTGTGTAACTTCTCAGTGCATGATATGCAAACATCTTGGAGAGGAGGGCTGGTTTTCCAGAGAATAAACAAAAAACCCCATGCCCTTCCAAAAAAAAAACCACCAAAAACCAAACAACCAAACCAAAAAAACGCATTAAAAACCCAAAATGGTGAATGCCATCATGACAGCTGAGCAGGTGTTGGCAAAGGGTTCTTCTAACCTGCAGCTGTCCTCTTTGCCTGAGGAGAATGCACCCTCCTCGGTGTTTCCTTTGGAAAGTCATCCTCTCCCTAAAGGATGTTCTCTAAGATCTGCTTTTCTATCTTCCTGTTTACAGCCCTGGGCTGAAGACCAGCATACCAATAGGTTATGTCCTGTTGATTCAGATGACATGAATTCAAATGACACAAAGAGAAAGGAAAGTTAATGGAATAAAGAAGGCTGTGGGGAAAGGAACAAACTTTTAATGTGATGTGCTAAAGAGGTATGAAATACGAGTGATAGAAGATGTTTGGTAACATCTTCAGAAAGTCTTGCAGCCTGCAGAAACAGAAATGCAGGAATGTTGCAGAAGAGAAATAACTCAGTGCTTGGAAGATGAGGGGGTTAGTCTTTACTGCAGGCCTCCTGCTAGAGACAGTTTACCTCTTCAGGTCCTGGCTGCCCATTTGCAGAGCTGGCATCTCTTGTGCGGAAGCTGAGGCTGGACGATGGCTAGCTGTTAGCTCGAGGACCAAGATGCCTTTGAACTCTGCTTTCTTATCAGGGATTTTATAAGATATAGCAAGTGTGACTCCTGCTCTTGCACAGCTTTGTCGCTGCACACACCCAGTTCATGGAGTTGTCAAGGTCTGGGTCACTGAAGTCATCTGGGTTAAAACAACTGTCTGTCCTCTCAGATTCTTTTTTTTTTTCTTTCTGTTTCTTGTTGGGTTTTGTTGTTTTTTTTTTTTCATTGAGGTACCTTTGGTTGTCTGCTTCCCAGCCTATTCCTGTAAACCATCATGCACAGCTACTTAACATAGCTGAGATGAGTGGTGGTTAAGAATGGAGTGAGAGTGGGAAGCAGGTGGCTTCCAATGTGGATATTCCTTAGTCCAGCCTTACTGACAGTCCTTCTTAATGGGGAATTAAGGAGTTGCTTGCACAAAGGAGCATTTTGCTTCCCAGGGGGTGTCACTGAATTCAGTTTCTGGATTGAAGTGTTAATTAACGCAAAATAGTGCTTAATGCTTCACTGTAAGAGTAGGTAACTGTTGATATTTGGTGCATAAACATAATGTATGTTAATGAGATCCCTACATTTGAAAAACAAAGCTGTGGCTACTGTGTGTGTCCAGGCACTTTTAATGGGCTGGGAGGTTTCTCTTCCAATGATAGCTCATGCTTCTGTGGGGTTCCCTTAAAACAGAAGGGGGTTTTTAGCTCTTCATCCATTTCTTTTCCCTTGTGCACTAGCTGTTTTTTCAGTTCTTGAATTTTGATCAAGGCCTGGAGGCTACTTCTAGCTGGCTTTGGCTTGTTAGTTTACTTGTTTTCAGACTGAGTGTAATTTTTCTCCCCTAAGAGATGAAATTCCAAGATTATGTCATTCCTACTTCTAGCTAATATTAGCTTAATCCACAAATAATTGTAATGAAGTCACTGGGGCCACTGGCAGAGAATAGTTTGATCCAAAGACTGCTGAAATGAATGGGATTCTTCACTGGGACCAAAGCAATGCTTTGGGTCAAGCCCTAGGGTGCTAATTCATGTATGCGTGCATGCATGTTCACATGCGACAGTGTTGGGCTGTGCTATGGAAATCAAATTTCACAAAAAAATTCCTGCAAGTTTTCCCAGCTGAGCAAAAGAAGATGCTATACAGACAGACAGGAGATGCATTAGCAGCCCCCAAGGTAGCACAGCAGTTGCCATAACAGCCAGCACTGGACATTATCCAGGCCTGTTTTGCTGCTGCTGGAATTAACAGTAGGAATGTAGGTCTCGCAGCTTCCAAGTGCATCTTTTGTGTGAGCAAAGTGTCAGCCGCATTTGCAGAGTGAGCAGGGAACTGATGAAAATGTAAAGAGCAGCCACAGCAGGCAGGATTGTTGATTTGGTGCACAAATTACCCAGCTTTGCCTCTGTGCTCTTGTAATCGCATTAGAAAAGTCAAACTAATAAGCATGCTAGGAGGCCTCCTTTGTCGGGCGTGCTGGTGGACAGGCAGGCAGGCCACGCAGGCGTGGGAAGTCTGCGCCCAATGTGGTCCAAGGAGGAATTGCTGGGTGGGTGCATGGACAGAGCTGGGGGTGAGTTCGGTCGGTGCCTGCCGGTGCAGCTATTTCCCTTATGCACTCAGAGCAATTTACTCTAAAGAAATGAAGGCGAGAAGTAATGGCAATTGTTGCTTTAAAAGGACAAATTTAAAGGATTTAGCTTTTCTGGCAAATACTTTAATTAAAATGGTGATGTCTTTTGCTAGATCGCTGAGCGTTTAAACCCTAATCAAGCCCAGAAGTATTTCCACAGAATGTTTTCAGTGCGATTCCTGATTGAGACTGTGAGGAGGAGTATTATTTACAAAGACCTCATTAATAGACATTACCAGGTTGCTTATGCCACCGTGGGAATTGATGGCAAAACTTTCATGGCCTTCATTAGAAATCAAAGCCTTTTGATGCAAGGTAAATATGATTTTGGGTGCACATATAATAAAGTTATATGTATTAGCTTAAAAGCAGCTTCTCTGGAAACCCTATTGGAATTTCTTAGTTTTCCTAATGTGTAAGAGAAATCCATTTTCTGTAGATATTTTTAGTGCTTAACTTCCCCTCAAGTGCTATTATCTTACAGTCTGTACCATTAGCGCTTGCTGTGTTTCCAGGTCAGCCATGTGATTGCTAAGCATCCCTGCCTGCTCTTTGAATGACTTGTCAGGCAGGAGCCAGGAAGGCAAGTTGTTACTGCTGACTGCTGGCAGCTGCTTCTCCCTGCCTGGATCCTGATTGATAAAATAACATTAAAACACTTCCCTCTTACCCTTCTTGGAGGGTCACCAGTGTTCGGTTCGGTGTGAAACCCTGTCAGCAGAGACCCTTCTCAAGGCAAGCCTCCTATGTAGATGTAAAAATGTATTACTCTGCAGAAGGCATGCATGTGTGGGAACACGCAACAACTGCACTATTGAAAGGCGTTTTGGAGCTGCACACTGCTGTATCTCATTGAGCCACGGCTGTTTTAGCATGAGCTGGGTGAAGCAGTCCAGCTTTCTGCATTTTTTTTACCATTTGTTACATTTACAACTCAAATGAGCTTGCTGTGCTTCAGAAAATTGCAAGTGAAAAGATTACAGCCCAAATCCCTCAGTGAGCTTAAATATGTGTCTGTCTTTTTTTTTTTTTTTTTTTTTTTTTTTTTTGTGGCAAAACACCCTAAGGCAAAGTATTTTAAAAACAGCAGTGCTGAATAATGAGAGCTAATAACTCTCCAGATGTTTGCTATTTTGCTATATATGACTTTTTTAAAAAGGTATTTAAACTGATCTTGCCAGTTGTTGTGGATGCCTCTGTGTGTGTGTGTTTAATGAACAGCTGGCTCTTTTGAACTAGGAATTTTAATACTTTCAGTTCCATGAAACTGGAATTGGAGGCGGCAGCTGATTGTACAAGAGAGGGACCACATTTTCTCATGTGAATTCAGAAGCAGGGAGGGAGGGAGGGAGAGAGAAAAGCATCGTAATAATGCATGTGTTTCAGTTTCAGTGGATCAAATCTTTCCTCTGTCTGCATCCAAGCTATTTGGTTGTGATCAGATGATCAGAGCTCAAGGAAGCGATTGGAGAGCGAGCTGGCTGCAGCTGCATTGTAGGCTGTTTTCAGGGACAAGGAGCCACTGTTTTTCAAACATAGCATAAACATAGAAGTTATTTTGTAGGCTTCAGGATGCAGATATGGGTTGTGCTGCCAGCATTGTTCTGCTCCAAGCTTTTCGTTCTGTGGTACAGAGGAACTGTCCACATATCTGCAGACGACGACGACGAGAGGAGTTGTCACATGAAATTCTGCCACTGGATAGCGATGATGAAATGAGCAGACCCAGGACTCTCATCATAATGGTATGATACACTTGAATCGGCAGAGAGGTGTGACAGAATTATTACAGATGTTATGTGATTATATTTTTCTTTTAACTATGTATTCATAGAGTAAGGCCACTGACAGGCTATTTTTCGCTGTAGGTTAGTTAGCTGGTAGATTTGCTGTCTCTGTCAGACAGCTGAAATGTTACTTTACAGGTGAAGCTGTGAGCTACTAAGTTCTATATAAAGTAAATGTTCTGTTATTTAATTGTTGGTGTGTTTTGTTGCTATTTGCAAGATAGTCAGCCCTGGAGCCAGTAGTGTGGTTATGTTTTATTTCAGACTTGGAATTCCAAACAGCAGACAGCTTAGGAAATGTTTACTAAGTCTGTTCATCATAAAAACAAACCCAAAAGCCAAACAAAACAAAAAGCCTTTACTTTCACCCAGGATGCAGTTGGAATTTATATCAAGTTATATGCAAATAAACTCCTATATATCTTCACTACAAACTGTTTGCAGCAGTAAAACGTTTGCTGGATCACTGCTCACCGGTTTAGTGAGTTGCCTCTGTTCTTTAACGAAGGGGGTCTTGAAAGGCTCTGTGTCTTCAAGAGTAGTTTTCTTTCTGAATTGAATTGGATTATTTTTGTGGTGGGAATATAATAAGCACTATAGGTGTATTAGGAAGAAATGATAGGGTTGTTTCTCATTGTAAATCACTACCAGAATGAAGAATACACTTCCTGCTTAGTTACTGCTGCTTTTTGCCAAATACATGTATGGCAACTATTTCCAGAACCCCAGAGTGGCTTGGGTCTGAGGTGGCAATGATTTAGTACTGTGTGGCTCTCACTTAATAACAATATTACCAGGGCACTGCAAATAGTATTTTTGCAAATTTGTCGGGGCACTCATCTATATCATTTGAGTGGTAGAGATTGTTTTTCTTATATAAAGTATGTTATGATGTCCAAAGTGCATCCCCCTGGTACCTTAGTCCTAAGTGGGTGATGGTAACATTAAAGAATTTAATAGCTGTCATGAGATGTAACAGTGGTTTGAATAGAGCGTTGCTGCCCATAGAGAGGTGTGTGGTGCAGTCATGGCAACTATAGTAGCTAGGACCCAATCCAGTCGGTGCTTTACGTATCAGCTGAGGGTATTACCCACTGCATGGGGGAGGCTAATGGTCATAGGAGGAAGGGGATGGATTTTGTCATTGTGAAGCTGGTGTTTAAGCTTCTTTTCCTTTAAAACACAGTATCTATAAAAAAAGCTCTCTTTTTCTTTTTTTTTTCTTCTTTGCTTTTTTTCTTTTTTCCCACTTAAGTTAAACAAACAACCTCAACAGCATTTAAACAAATAACTGTCTCCTTCCTGGTAGTAATTTCAGGGATAAGGAAGTGAGAAGGGTCTGGAAGAAACTGCAGCATGCCCAAGGATGGATCATCTGTGCAACTTGCTTCAGTCCTTAGAAGAAAAGGGTAGGCTTGGGTGTTAAGGCAGCAAATGATGTACCAAGCTCCCCAAACCCACATGTAGTTATTGGCAGCTTGAGTTGCAGTTCATTGTGCAGTAAATCCTGGGAGAGTGGGGGTCTGAGATCTACGGCAAAGGTCCCTGGACTCTCAGAGAAGTGAGGCTTTATTGCAGCGTGGAGGGAGCCGTGGAAGCTGTCCACCACCCTGCAGAGCTGGGCATACCCAAAAGAGAGGCACGTTGGCCAGGTGGTCTATTACCTGTTCCTGGATGCGGGCTTTCAGGGATCCCCTCCTGGTCTCAAACACATCCACTCATCACAGTAACTGGGCCTTTGTGTTTTCTACAGCACCAGTTAATGCACTGGTATTTGTCCTGTCAAAAGGCAGCCTTTCCCCAGGAGATCTGTGAGATCATTTTCTTCCCCTCGGTCCCCTTGAGAGGAGGAGGATGAGTGGTTCAGCCCTGCCAGGAGGCTGGTGCAGGTGCAGGCAGGCACTTGGGAGTAAAGCTGCTGGGCAGGAGACAACTCGGGGAAATGGTATTCCCTTGTACACCTTTCTTTCTCTTCTGATTGCGCATTATTGTTGTGCCTTTTTGTGTAGAAACAGTTAATTATGTAACTGTGAAATAATTTGCCATCGAGCTTTGCAGTTAGGCTTAGTAATGTTGTGGAAATCTGGCAAGCTGAGAAGGAAGCGCTGCTTCAGAGCACTTCTGCAGCAGAAATGGGTGGTCCTGTTTCCACCAGTATTTCTGTTACTTGAAAGAGCAGCATGGTAAAGAGGAGTGGAGGCTACTGGACCTTAAGAAAACATGTGTTATGGTCCTAACAGATTATAGGTTTTTCCCCTTGATTTGTTATAGATCGTTGAAGTCTGCCTGGATAATACAGTGGACAAAACTCTGCAGATAAGCAAAAGAGTCTTTAGTTCACAGTGTCATTATGTATATTGTGTGGATGCCAGGAGCTAGACTGATCCAAACAGGATTACTGAGTTTTTGTGTCTGAGGGCAGCGAGTGATTGGGGTGCCCAAAGAAGAGAGGTGAGGAAACCCCAAAATGTAGGATATCTGAAATATGCTGATGTGATTGGGTGCAATTGCCGGAGGCTGTGGGCTCCTGTCAGCTAAGATCTGGCATTTTATCTTTTCACACCTTTAGATGAAATGGTCTCCCTCTTTGTAGCTTGTGTGCCACTGGCTATATGCTCCCTACTGAGAGTGTTAGTATTTGGTATTGATTTCAGGACATAAAAAAGCCATTCAAAAAGAAGGCATAGTTTAAGTCCCCAGGCTCTGCTATGTGTTCTTGCAAGTTTGACTGACCCGTGTGAACCAGAAGTAAAATCTCAGTATTGCCTTTATATGGGAAACAGTCCTGAGGCAGAGAGAACAGCAGTCTACCCTAAAATACTTCCAGTAACTACACAGCTCTATAGATGTGCCCCATTTTTCTTTGTTAATCCCCAAAGGGGAACATCTTTGTAGGATATTCCTCTAGGAATTGTGCCTTTGCCAGTAACACTCCAAGCAGGAGATGCTCTGGGTGCACTCCATGGAAAAAGAAAGGGAGAAGACCTGAGCACAGCCTCTGGCTATTGCTTAATGGCCACCTACTAATCACTGTATGAAACCTTTAGACATCGCAGCAGGTATTTCTGGTGTTCTAGTCCTTGTAGAAAGTGAAAATTGATGTTTTTATTGACAAAATTTTTTTTCCTCTTCAGTTTGTTAGTTTAGAAATCTGGTTTTATCCTTGGGAAAGACAGTTTAATAATAATTTTAAGATCTTGGCTGGATCCACAAAACGGAGAGGTGCCAGAAAGGCAAAACTGGAAATTCTTTGTCAATGACTATTTTGTCATCTTCTCTTGGACACAATCCTGGGAGTTGCCAGAGACATGCAAAATAAATGTCCAGACAACCTCTAGCTAGAGGTAAAAGTTAAATACAGAGTCACTGAACACACAGATTCAATAGACCATAATGTTGTTTTCTGTACCTTTAAGAATATGTAAAATCTGGTTTTCAAAATAGGTCCATGAGGTTTGAGATACTAAAAACCTACTCAGAGTGAATGCAAATGATTGTACGTGCTGTTTCTGTAAGAAAAAGGAGAAGAGGAAGATGTCTGAAGGAAGAAAATTTAGCACATGGGGTTACGTGGAACTGTTTGGTGTTCAGAGCAGGGGCACTAATGTTTAGGATGATGCTTTGCATTTGGAACTTGTGACTTGAAGAAAAGTTGAGCTCTGTCTTAGAAGGTCATTCTATTTTTCATGTGATTTATTATGAACTGTGGCAGCTGAGGTTTGCTTGGAAGATAAGAGCAAGGCATGATATTTGAGAATGTGTCCTTTTCTCCACCCCCACCCCCCAGCTACACAAAAATGTGGTAGAATGTTTTGCATGTTGAGTAAAATACCGTAACTTGAACTGATGTGTTAGCTTGAAAACAGCAACAGCAAGGTGACATTACTACTCTCTATGCAGTTTTTTGTCTCTGAAAAGCGACAGCTTGCAGAGACTTTCTCTTTCCAGTTACAGAAGAACTAGGAGAACCTCCCCTGTGGCACAGATGCAGGATGGCTGCTCTGCTCTGGCATACAGGCAGGGCTGGGGCACTGCTCGAGCTACTTCTCAGCTCACTTGGTTTGTAAACGGAACCTTAGTCTTTCAGAAGCTGTAGGAACCATAAAAGCATAGCTTTGAGAACTTTTCCTCATCTCATACTGAAGTTCACCTCCAGAACTATGTTCCTGAAGTTCTGTTGTACAATCTACGTTAATTTTATGTTTCCAGTTGAAATAATTCAGTGCAATCATTTCCTCAATTTGTATGCATTTATCTACTGAAGATTTGTGCCGTATACATACTAAGTGCTATCAATAGATGGCAACTCGAAGAATTGCAAGATCTCTGACTCGTGGCCTAGTGGTTTTGAAGGTGGGAATGTATCTGTGTGTACCCAGATGAGGAGAACTTGCAGTGGCTTTTGGAGGTTGGCATGAGGCTCAGCTTTGGGAAGAGAAGGATGGATGTTCTTCCTCCAATGTCTTAGAGGAGGGATTGTCTTTGGAAAGCCAGACTACGCAGGTCTGTAAAGTTCAAAAAAACATTCAGAATGTTCATATCTTTTAGCTCAAGTCAGAAGCTTCAATGTGTAATAAGTTTTTAAACAACAATAAACATATAGCTTTATTTGATCTTATTCAACTTCCACTTCAGCACTTGGCCTCAACAGGAGCAGGAACAGGCCTACGTGTGGATAAATGAAGAGCGTTAGGGTGTAAAGAGGAAAAGTAGTAGATGCACAAAATGCAGTTTTACTTGAACCATTTTTGCAGCTGTACTTGTTATCTTTCTGATTTCTCTGCCCCCCTGTGCCTAGCGCGCAGCAGCCCTGCTGGTGAGAGCAGGTGGCTTAGGCAGCAGCTATGGCTCTGGGTATAGCTTCTGAAATGCAGAGGAGCATGAGCCCAAGATATGGATCTGTTTTCATGTTTCATACTGCTGCAGTAACATCTAAAGTATTCACATGGCTGAAAAAGGGGTGGTGCTAAAAGGGCCTTTTTTCACTGAGCAAGTCTTCTCCACCTGATGTCAGTACTTTGAGCAACAGCATTTTAATATTGCCTTCACTTATTAGCATTGCAGCAAAGTGTAAAACAGCATTATGTGGAATGAAATTATTATAAAACTGTTAACCAAATTGTTGTGGCAGCTTATGAAGACCATGGACTCAACATAAAGTGATGAAAACATCCTCCTACGTAAGAGGAATTTATTATCTCTTTTTTTAAAAAAAAAAAAAGAAAAGAAAGAGAAGCAAGCTATTTATTTGTAAGCAATGCATACTTGAAAGAGCAGGATATAAATTAAAGGGGTGCAGAAAAGTCTCTGTAAGTAGCTGTCCTTGAGAGTGCTTTTGGAAGGCTTTGGGATTTCATGCAATTGACAAAAATCGCTATTTAAAATTAATAATCAAAATGCTTCTTAGGTGAGAAGAAAATCGACCTATAGAAACGCAAAATAACTTGATTAAAACCAAAAAGGCAAAAAGAGAAACACACACAAGGGGAAGAAAAAAGAAAAAAAAACCAAACAGCAAAAAAAAAAAACACTTCAGTTTTTTCAGGCTTTGGCCATCTGCAGCCACACTGCTTTGCATAATAAGCCCATTTATAAACAAATTATGAACATACATGCTTGATTTGTGGCAGTTTTGTCTGCGATGCTCTGTCTGCAGTTCTGCTTGGCTGTAGCTCTGATGGGCTGTAGTAAATGCCATCTTTCAGTTTCCCTTGATTGTTTTACTCCTTGGATATTCCTACAGAGGAAGGTAAAAGAGTTAATAAAAAATCCCAATGATCTGACTGGTCTGAGATTTTGGAATTGGGGGAGCTATGGTTGTAGGAACCTTAGGCTAATTGTATGGTGTGGTGCCCTCACACCAAATCAGCCATGAGTGCAGATCTTGCATTTATATTTGTCTGCTTTCCTGTATTTATCACAATATTAAATACTTGGATAAATTACGAGGAAAATGTAAACTCTGGGTAATAATAGACAGATGTACATAGATTTAAATGCCAAATGCTAGGCACAGGATGAAGCATCTAAAATAACCACAATAGTGTCTTTTGAGTTCTGGAGACTTCAATAAAATGCCTTGAAATGTATTTCAGACAGAATTTTATAGAGGTTTTTTGTTTCATGATGTCAGTAAACAGTGTAGTGTTGGACAGAAATATAAAACTTTTTTTTTATGTACGTCTATGTATGTATTTGTGACCAGCAGCCTCTAGGTCTATTTTCAGAGTTGTTCTCTGGTTTTTTTTATGTACATCTTGGCCTGCACAAGCAGTTCCAGGCTCAGAACTCAGTTCACATCATTTGGTCTTTTGCCTCCCACAGTGAGATTTTGGTAATGGGATGCGTGACTGCGCCTGGCACTATACTGACTGACCAGGCTGTATGGGTGGGTTAGGTTGACGGTCAATATCTACAGAAATGGACTGGAAGCAGTGATACTGCCTGCTACCATATCTTGGCTGAGAAACGGTGCTGTCCCATGCTCCTCAAGCTCCGTTACAGGAGCACGTCTCCATTAGCGGTATCACTGTCCATAGCTCCAGGAGACAGGTTGGGGCAACACAGGCAGCTGTGCAAGCCAGAAGGATGCAGAAATCCACCTGTGATGCTTCATGCACATCCCAGGTGCGCTGCATTCCCAGCAAGCATCCACAGCTGGAACCCAACCTGCGCTGCAGAGGGCAGCTGGAGAGCTCAGGCTGGGAGGGCGAGCGGCGGCATGGCACCAGCAGCACTTGTTGTCTTAATGTGTGTGCACCACCCTTGGCCCAGGCTCTGGTAGACTGGTTCTCCTCTGCCAAGAATGGTGAGCTGCAGCTGGTTCAAGAAGCGTACAAAGAAATAGGAAATTAAACTCATGCTTTCAGAAAATAATATTAATGCCAGTCCTCAGCCCTTGCCTCTCACTGGCATTAACTCACTGCTGGCTGCAGCACTAGGAGCCAGGCTGGGCTTTCTTGTTTGTGCCATTGTAGGTACGGAATCCTCCACTAGAGCTGATCTGGATTTAAATGCATATAGCAGAGTCCAGAGTCCATTTCAGGCCTTTGGCTGCAAACACGGGGATATCGATTTAGCTTGGAAAAAGCTATGCTCTGTAAGAGGTCTGATTGAGGAAGGGAGCCATAAAGAAGCCAGGGCTCTTGGAGAACACCAGCCAACTGGAAGTACTGCCAAAGTAAAAGCTGCTGGGAGAGGCAAAGGCAGGAGGGAGAGCGTGTAAGAGAGGAAGAGTTCAGTGATGAGAGAGAGAATCCAAGTAGAAAGTGCTGTTTCTTCTCATCTGAAATTAGTTAGGCACACTGCTGTTAAACTTTGGTAAGGTTTGCTTTCTGAGGGCAAGCCACCACTGGTCGTGTGTTGACACATGAGGATATTTTGATGCTTTTTCCTCCCTCCTTGTTTTTATCAAAAGCTCTGTTTTTGCTTCACAGTGAGATACCTCTTCCTACTGCTGTTAATCCCTCCTCCCTTGCCCTTCTTCCACCTCTTCTTTCCCAAAGTGGAAAACCATCTTCTGCTTTGACTTCAGTATAAATGCACTCCATTCCCATCCTAGGTGGATTGGAAATCTGAATGGAGTGTGACAGACCTGTTCCTGATACTTCTCACTTCTATGAAGTTTCTTCTTTACAACAGTAACCCTAATACACTTGATTTAAACCCACTTTAAATCAGAATTTTAGTTCAGTGCATTTCAGACAAAAGCCTTATGCAAAATTTCATTGCTCATGGCAGATGAAGATGTATATCTCTGAGGCTTTTATCTCCACGCTTCATACTCTTCCATCTATCAGAAGCATTTGGTTTTAATGCACATGGGAAGTCTTCATTGCTCCATAGCGTCTCCAGCAAAGCAGGGTAACGTGGCAGAGTGCAACAGGAGTCACTGCACTTAATAGCAGCTGCTGAACTGTTCCACCATCAGCTACAGCAGAAAGATAAATTGGGGAGCAGATACTCAGATGTGAGTGCCTCTACACTGATGTGTGTAAACAGAAGTGTGATTGCTGTGTACTGCAAAACCTAGTGTGGCTACTATTGGTGATCTGATCTTTTTTTATGTATCCCAGGGGGGGTTGCTACCTGATTTCTAAAAACTCTCAAGAGAATCTGACTTCTAGATTGCATTTCCTGAATCATACAAGGTTTTGATGAAAGGCATCACCACTTCATGACTATTAGATGACTACTACCAATGTGTGGGTGAATACAGACTAGTTCCAGGTTGCGGTACCACCTGTAGCTGAAGAGGGGCTGGACAAATGCAGATAAACAGTTTTGATGTTCCCTTAACCAAAGAAAGGTTTGTAAAGGCAAGACTTTAGATTTCCTTTCTAAGGCTAAGCAGCATTTCAGCATATTTGAGCCTGGCAGCTCTGCTTTTTTGAGTGAAACAAGAAATGAATTTGCTGCCGAAGTACTCAAGTAACTGAACTCTTGCTCACTGGAGTACTGTTGTTTCAGGAATACAGAAACAGGTGCGGTGTCTCCATAGTGTTTGTAGCTAAAGAAGATGGAGGAAGACAGTGCCTAGGAAATACAGGGACAGTTCCTGGTCTGTTAGCTTTTGAATCACTTCCTTGAACAATTAAGACTTCCAGCTTGAGTTAGTGATTGGAGTGAGGAATACTGCAGTGGCGAAAGGATTAGGATTCTGCACCAAAAATCATGTCGTACGAACACTTCAGGATGTTTTGGGTGGCAAGGTCTGACATCATCTTGGGTGCTATTGCAAGTCTAGTCCAGCTGAAGCTGGCTCAGACCATGGAGCATGAGCCCCTACGCTGTGGGAGCTGTACGTACATGCGCACATTTACACTGGGAAAGAAACAGATTCCTTTGTTATCCTGGGGCTCAATCATTTCAGTTCTGCTAGGACTCTTATTTTAAACTCTGGGAACTCTGTAAATAAATACATATCATAAAAAATGTGCTTTTTTTCATCCTGTTAATTTGGTGCCTCTTCAGAACAAAATGTAATGTTCTGTCTAAACAGAAAGAATTTGTGTGCAATATCTTACTTCTAAAATTGCACTCTGTTAATAATTATTGCCAATTTGTGGTTAGCTTAAAACATAATAGATTCTCTGTGTGTGGTTTTCGATGAAAAATAGCCATTGTAATGTTTGTCAGACTTCTTACTGCCTCGGGGATTATTCTGAATACAGTCTATGGAAACAATTGAATTGAACACTTCTTGCCTTTGGTGTTTGTTTTTCCTCACTTCTCATCTGTCAACTGCTGTGCTCATTTTCTTTTCATTATTATTGATACTTGCTTGAAGATGAGGCGGCCGGATTCAGTTCTTAGTTATATGTGTGCAAATCCAGTAGAATAGGGGTTTGACTTAATGCAGTAAAACAGTTCAGAAGTGTAATTCTGTGCTGCTTCCGTGTTTCTTCCCACTTGCCTAATCCCCCCCACCAAAAAAAAAAAAAAAAAAAAGCATGAAGTTAAGAGTGGAAAATGTATGTGGCCTTGCTGGATCAGTCAGTGGTTAGCTATGAAACTAGATGTTGGGAGTTGAGCATCATGTCACCACTTATAACTTTCTTTGGCATTTTAATAAGGGTTTGGCATTACCTTGATGTTTTCCACAGGCTGTGACTTCTGCGCTAAAATTAGCAGTTTCAGAGGGTAAGCCTTAACAGTAAAGAGATTAAGTTCTGATATGTAGATTCCTGGAACCAGATGCTCTACTGTCCTTTTTGAAATGTCTCTTCTGTTAGTAAATTATGTGCAAAAATGCATTGCAGCTATCTCTATAGGAGATTTGATCTTAGTGGGATTACAGAGGAGGACAAGTTCTTGGGAGAGACAGCTTGGAATTGGGCCTATTTTTTTTTCACTTTTGGATGCTTGGGTCTTGAAGGTAAAGAATAAAAAGTGTTCACAGAGATGATCTGCACTTCTTTCTTTTCAGTGTCTTAGCTCTTTCCATGTCTTTAACTTGTTCTCCCATGTTCTTGAGGAGCTTTTTCTCATCTCCCTAGAGCTCCATAGAAAAAGCAAGCAGAGCGTCCAGCTGCCTGTTCCGTCTCTCCACCTGCCAGCTGGCACTTGTGCCTGAATTTGCTTATTCAGGCTGTGACTGTTCTGGCTTTTGCAGTGCTTGAGTTCCTCCGGCTATTGACCACCATTAGCTCTTTGGTTTTAAGCAAGGGCACAGCCCTTGATCGAGGTGCAGTGATCTAAGCAGTTATCTAAAAGCTTGTTTGTTGCTAGGAATGTCCGGTTTCTTTGGCCTTACAACCTTGCAGTTGAGTCTCCTTTTGCCTTTTAACTGGCCTGTTACAAGAGAATGCATATCCCTTATTGGCTGTCTGCTCCCAGGTGTTGGGCATGTGCTCCATAACATGTCCTTCAGATGAATGCAAGCAGCAATTGTATGAAAGATACAGGGACAGTGATCCTAATCTTGAATCTGCTGCATCCAGGAGGAAACATTTACTGTTTCTACACAGACTTGATTTATTTTCTAAGATTAAAGATATACAATATATTTTGTTGCTCGTGATGTAACTTGCTTCTTCATGATAACCATTTGCCCCTTGTAGCACCTGATTTTGTTTCTGCTGACAATGTAGTAAAGACATCAGCTGGGGAAGGACTCATCATTGGGGTGTTCATGCATCCATCACCTGCTTTTGTTCAGAAATCCTCTGACCAAGCAGCTCTGATAGATAGCATGCTCATTCCTGAAACACTTGTGTAAATACGACATATTTTAGCAGAATGTATGGAAACATAGAGAAAACTCATGAATGCAGTTTGAACTGAAGAACTATTTGGAAATAATAGAGATGTTTACTAAGGCATGCATAATTCTGGTTTTTATATAAAAGATCAAAGTAAATCCAAGTCTGGAATTGTACCAATCTGTTTTTGCCTTCTCTAAATCTAATTGAAACTGTAAACATCAGTTAATAAAATGTAATTCTAAAATGTTTTCACTATATAAACATTTCCTGAAAAATATACCAAAAAGGACCTGCCCAAATGAAATGTTTGAGAGATGAGTTGACAAAAAGGTTTGTACCAGCTCCTACTGAGAAGTTTCTTTATATAGTACTTTTAAGGTGCCAAAAGCTTTTGTACATACAAAGGGCTTGCCAATTTTCCTTTTTTAAATGAAATCAAAGGCAATTTTAAGTTACGTGAGCCTGCAAAAATAATCTGAATTGGTGGCTAAACATTGCTTTTTGTAGAAAGCATTCACAAGACAACTGTATTTCTTGGAAATATTTTCACAAAAGGATTTGCTCCTTGAGTCAGACCATGTCTGCAGTGTTTCAGACAGAACAAGGAGCTGAGTGAGGAGGAACTGCAGTAAGCTCTGCTTTATTTCCTATCCACATCCTTTTCTGGCACTTGTTTAAGCCTGGCTGGAGCATGTTTTTGTAGGAAATCAGAAGTTAACCTCTTAGCTTCTGATTTCCTGACCAGTTCTTTTGTGTCCAGCTCAAGTGGTGCTTAATAGAAATGAGTCAGGATGTTCCAACTATTTCTACAGTAAGAGGGAATTTTCTGGACTTTCCAGAATTTTCAAATCTAAAAAACCTCAGAATTTTCAATTTTTATTTTTTTTTTTAAAACAACACAAACAAACCAAAACACTCTTGGTACAGTCAGGTTGTCAATGACCAGTTTAGGCTTGATGATAAGGCAAGAGTAAAGGTCCAAGAGCTTGTCTTTGCACATTGGATACAGGGAGCAAGATGTGAGAGTGGGGAAAAACACAAGGGCAGGAACTAGCTTACACTCATCCCATCAGAGAAAATCATCTGGAGAAAGTGAAGGAAGAGGATTTACTGTGATTCAGCTCTCTGCCTTGCAGAAGGAACCTGGAAGCTTAGAGCAGATTTACTGTGTTAAAAATGACATAGTTTTGGTCTTGCTTTTCCAGCTTGCTGGGAAATCATAAATAAATTCAGCTTTTTGATCTGTCCTTGGATAGCAGAGTTCCATAGCAGCTTCTTGGGTGGGCTTTCATACCTCATACAATTCAAGACAGGCTTAAAAGGATTGGAAAATCACAGAGAAGAGTGAGGGGGGTCAGCAAAGTTAGTCTGTGACTGTGTATGTAGACAAACACTAGACCTGGACTGGCCTGAAAAATAACTATGAGGGGATATGGTGGAAGTCATAAAAGTCAAGAATGGTCAGAGATATATAGATGGCTTGCAGTTTCTTCTTCAAGAAGAGAAGTAGGGATTGTCAAATGAAACTAATGAGGGGCATGTTTGGAGGAAAAAAACTAACAAACAAAAAAAAGAATGAATATTAAAACTGGATTTCCTTGCCACAAAATGTTTAGCATCTATAGTGTCTGTGTAGGTTTTAAAAATGGCTGGAAAAATTCATGAGGGAAGTCTTTGAGAATTAGTAAATATGCAGGTGCTGCCTCAGGCTTGGGAACCTGCATGAGTGGAAATTGGAAGAGTATTCAGGAGAAATACTAGTATACTGACTGTTTTCTATGCTTTTACCTTAGCAGCTATAGATTCTCACAAGTGCAGAAATCTGGGTTAAATTAACTTTCATCCTACCTGGTATGACCATGCTTACATAAAATGGAATTTAGCATGGCGTCCAGGTGAACATTCAGTACTTCGTTTGGTGCTGAAGGAGTATTATACTTGGCGTTCTTGCCTCTTAGACATGCAAGTACATCAGCTTGATTGACTGCGCTCCCCTGAATTATTTTGCATTTGTTGCAAGTTACTGTCCCTGTGCATGGACCTGTATTGGCTGGCGCACGGTACCTTGTCTGTGTGTCAGGACCTGCAGCACTCCGCTGGATATTCCTTGCTGTGAGGCTGGGATAACTGAAAGAGTAGAACTTGATGGATTATATTATATTTCTTTTTTTTGCCAAGGTTGGGGTTATATTTGGTTAACTTTACACAGGCTTTTACAAACTATAAGGCTCCTAACCACTGCCATTTCGGTATTTTCCTAGTTTTTTACCTTCTTATTTTGGTAATACTGAGGACGGCACATTTGTTATAAGTCTAAATTAGGATTAGAGGTTTTAATTAAGAAATTAAAAGCAAAGCCTGGAAAGGTGAGACAATTCTCTGGGTGTACAGAAAGTTATGTCGAAGTGAGAAATACTGTATCAGGTGTTGGCACGATCGATTAGACTACACTGTGTTACTTTCTGTGTACTAAGAGATCAGTAAGAGAAGGGGAATGTCAAAAAGGTACAAGTTGTCTTTTTCTTATTTCTCCATACCAAACTCAACTAATGTAAATCTGACTTGCATGGTTTTATATTTCACTCCCTTTCTACTAAAACAAGAAAATAATCTTGCATCTTTGCTTTTGAAATTTATGTGCTTTTTGCCTCTTCCAAAATGCCATTATTTAGCTTTCAATTATATGATCCAGATGATGAATTATTGTATGCAGTTGCTTTCTTAATTGCTTAAGATGCCCACAGGCACTAAAAGAGAGTATACAGGAATTTATGACGTTGAATATATGTTAGAAATATGAGATATCAAACACAGTAATGGTTGTACAGTCAGTTTGCACACGTATGGA
The DNA here is from genome assembly GCF_015220075.1 of Falco rusticolus. Taxonomy (NCBI): domain Eukaryota; kingdom Metazoa; phylum Chordata; class Aves; order Falconiformes; family Falconidae; genus Falco; species Falco rusticolus. Next base: position 10,994,136 of record NC_051199.1, on the reverse strand, counting down.
GGGGAGTGTACTTTGTAATTAAAAAAAAAAAAAAAAAAATGAAGAGGATCCCAGGGTATTTTACATCAATATTACAGCATTGTAGATGTTGATTGTGACCTTGAGTAAATGAGTGAGTTGCCTGACCTCCTTTTGCTTCAGTTGTTCCAGCTGGAAAATTGGGTGAAAATGTGGATTCTCTTTATAAACCAGATGTTGTCTGATCTGAGCTTTTCTTGTAAAGAAAAAGAAAAATAATTTCTGCAACGTAGCATAGACATGAATAGCAAGTATTAGATTTACAACCAGAAAAGCATGCAGCGGAAGCCAAAATCACAGCGGTATCGACATATCTAGAGATAGTAAATTTAGATTATTTAATTATTTAATTGCCTTTTATGGCCCTTCATCGCTGTGTGTTTTGTTATCAAGGACTAATTCCAGTCCAAGTAGATGAAAACAAAAGAGTAATGTTTGTTTGAAATTTCCCAATAGATCAAACTAAAGAAAAAATAAAAGTAATTGCCTATTTTGCTTTTGTATGCATCAGCAGGACAACGTTGCTAATTGAAAGTTTATTCTTCCAACCTGATTGCTGATATAGGAAGCGGCAGTTTGTTTGCTAAAGAGAATAAGCATAGCTGTTTCTATCCAACCTGTGCAAAGATACCCAGCACAGAAGCCCGTAACGACTGCGCTCGATTGCGCTGTGTGTGAGCCTGCAGCTCCGCTGTGCAGCAGGGACCCTCACCCTCTTTGCAAAGAGGACCAGCCAGTAGCACCGTGGTGCAGTACTGGTGCCCTTTGCTCTTCTTGCTCCCCCAGTAGCTACTGTCTCCAGAGGGCTGGTAGGGTGGATGAGCAAGGGCTGCAAGTGTAAGATCTATCATGCTGGTTTTCTGTAAATGATGCTGTGTGGCTGTAGCTGGAGGCATTTGGGGTTGCATCATCAGGTGCAAAGCCCTTCTCCGCCCAGTGGCAAGGGAATGAATTCTATTCATGCCAGGTGCAGGTGGGTTTCCAGCCTAGAAAGCTGCTGAAATGATGCTGGTGTTACATCTGTGTTCCTGTGGGGTTAGCTGGTAGAAACATCGCTGTGGCAAGGTGTGCATGTGGAGCAGTGTTCCCAGGCTGCGGGACAGGGAGGGACTGCTGCTGGCTCAGCTGAGCCTGCTTCCCAGATGGAACAGTGAGAAGTTTTTTTAGGAGCTGTAAAATCAGCAAAGGGCTGGTAAGTGGCTTTTGGACCATGGGTGTTACCAGCAAGCTCTTGTGAGTGCTTACAAAGGCTATTTTGAGGTGATGAAATACATGTGCTGGAAGGGCCCTTGAGGGCTGCATGAGATCCGGCTGGGAGGTGCCAAACTGCCCATCCCGAGGTCTTCTCCTCACCCCCTGGGGACACTTTCAGCCACAGATGAACCTTAGCAGCTCTGACAATGCACGGGGACTGGCAAGGGCAGCCTGTGGCCAGCTCCTGACACCACCGGTTCAGCTACAGGGTGTGTTTTAGCCTCTCACTAGGGCGAAGGAGCACAGCATCCTCTCACAGATCAGTTCTGCGTGAGTGCACTAATATCTGGGGCATGAAGTGAAGGCAAGGAGGAAGGAATCGCTGAGATCAGCACGCTGGCAGGCTAGAAAGAAAAGAAATGGCTTGACATAGGTGGAGTCACTGACATCAGGGACTGTTGTCTGGAAAGATCTGTTAGCAGGGCTCTGACAAAGCTAAGGGGCTTCTTTTCATGGGTATTTATGTAGGCACACTGTCCCCCCACCTTGGAGACCTCACCTTGTGTGCCAGGGTCACTTTAACTGTGATGGATTCCCAGCCCTTTGCCTGGTCAGAGCTGGATGGATGTGTAGGCAAAAGGCGAGCATCAGTTATTCTAATGGCTCCGTGGAGTGTTTGTTTTAGCTTGAGTTGTTAGATCGTAGCTGGAATCATATTTCTCAAAAAAATCACTTCCAGTTGATTCAATACCAGAGTGACTTTGCAAAAGGTTGTGTCATATGGAATTTTTCTTAACTGAATTTTTTTACCTTTCTGTTTAAAATATTTTGGTTTTATATTTTTCCCTCCCTTTTATAAAAAAGGACATTTTCAAAGCATGGATCAATACTGAGCATTTCATTCCAAAAGATGATCTCTTCTTGAGTTCATTTGGGGTTGTTTGGTTTGGGTTTTTTTGGAGAGGGGAGAAGATGGAGGTGAATATTCAGTCTTTGACAAAGGGGTTGGGATAGAGGTCACTAGGGCTTTCCATCTTCTTCGGTAGGTGCTAGTAAAAAAAAATCTATCTATTTCTGGTCCCAGTGTAGTAATCTGCTTTACCTGTCTGACACGAAGCTTCTAGGAAGCACAGTTTTAACATGCGTTCACAATCCACTACAGAGCACATGCTATTCCCGATGCCTGGAAGATGTGAATAAGATGAATGTGTGGTGTCCAGTCATTGTCGCCCCAATTTTAGTCTCACAGTCTATTAGTAGATTTTTGGCAGTCCTATCTGCAAACACATGCAGTGTGTTACCATTCACTAAAATCAATTTTCTAGCAAGCACTCTGACTACAGAAAGGGTGGCAAATTATATCTGATGTGGCTCGATTTGCCCAGATGTGCAGACAGCTGACGCTGAGCAGTGCTGCCCTGCTGCGCTGTTCAGGGTGCGGCAGCCAGGGATGCTGGGCTGCCTGGGGGATTGCAATTGAAGACCAGGTAAGGAATATATGAAATGCAGCATCAGTAAGTATTAACATAGCTTACCCACTGGCACCGCCTGCATGTTGTGGGATATTAACTGTGTTAATCTCCTCGTTACTGGCCTCAGTAGTTGAGTATACCAGCAAAGTCTCCAAGTTTTGTGAGTTCTGCACCCTACATCCATAATATGGGACAGAGCAGGCTGTAAAGCTATGTGGTGTACATCTTTTTCTTCTTTTTTTTTTTTTTTAATAATTAAAATAATTTAAGTGTGGTGGTTGTTTTGTTTTAAAGATAGGGAGCCCTCTGTGAGCCTCTCCAGGTCTTGTCACCAGTACCTGAGCTGACAGCTGCCTGCTAGCTGTGTGCCGATGTCATGGTCGTAAAGTGCAGAATTGTTTCTGTTTCTGCTCCAAGGGCTGAGTGTTGGGCATGGCTGGCATCCTTTGGTTTTTCTTCAATGACTTTATTGCTGTGGTTCTACCAGGAACTCTGACATGCTGGAAATGCCACAAGCTGTTCAAGGAAGGTAGGCAGCTCTCTTATCTGCACTCTGCCAAGTGGTGGAACGTTAAGTTTGTCAGCCAAATTTCTCAGTACTGGTCTACGCTGCAGAGACTGCCTGAATGGTAGTGTCACTGTTATCACAGTGGTATTAATTTATAAATGAAGCAAGTGGGTGTTTTTTGAGAGGTTTGTCTTTCATTTCAAAACAACATAATGCACAGTTGATGCAGGTTGTTCCAGCAAAAGGAATTTTCTTACTTGTTAATAAAACTGTGTTTCTCAAATCTGTTAGACAAAAGGCCTGAGTCAGGATTAGGTGCGTAATGGCTATGGATGTGCAATTATTTACATATACATGGACACTAGTCAAGACTGGTTTTGACTTGCACTCTGTTTGTACGTGTCGGCGTTGCTCCCGGACAGAAGCCCTGAGCTGAATGGAAGCATTCATTCCCTGAAACTCGCTATGAATTTGATCTTTGCATGTGATTCCACACCCCACCCTGCCACCAAATTTGGAGGCGGGGGAAAGGCAGTGGTTAACTGATGCATCTTTTCTCGATCATTCTTGATGGGAGATGTAGATGATATTATTTTAGAAGGACAGTACAGTGAATTCAGTATTTGCTACACAGCAAGTTAAATATTCAGCCTGTTTTGGAAGGTCTTTTATGTTAGTTGAAGATACACACTTCAGGAACTGAATTTTTATATGGCTGCTAGCAAAGCACTAGTGAAATTCATTTTGCAATGATTGCGTGATACACTGTAGCAGTGAATTAGTGTTGTCCAGTGGTACGGTTTTACATATTGCTTTCAAGATCCAAACTGAAGTCAATGATGCGTGACAGTGAAGGGATCCAAGATCCAATAAGTTGGACAGAACCTCTAGAAGAAATGTAGGAAAAGAGAATAAACAAGTTACAGAATTGTGACCCCTATCAGAAGACTAAATGCTAGTGGTTCTGAAACAAAGGGAACGCCTAGCTATTCCTTAACAGGGGTAGAGGTATCAAATATTATTTTTCCTATCTAGATATTGATAAGTTTCTTCAAAATACTGGGAACAAATGCAAATGTTCAGCAGAGGCAGCAGAGCAGAGGGTAATAAAACATTGAGTTGACAACTTTACATATTTTATTATTTTTTGAAGTGTTTCAACATCCTTGTTTTTACTATATGAATCTAATAGAGCAGTTCACAAATGGAAACCAAGGCTTGTGAATTTCCTGTGACCTAGTACGTCTTTCCTCGGGATAATTTAAGCTATGGATTATACATAATAGTTCTGAATTTAAAAGCAGTGCAGGTGCTGGATGATCACCTTGAAGTGCCTGTTATCTTTATTCAAAGAGATAGAGAAGACTAAGGAAAAATTAGAGAATCTTTTACAGTCACACTGATGCTAATGAAGTTTCTTTTGTATTTCTGCTACAGGACAAAGCATTATTAGACATTTGACTGGTGATGTTATTCCCCATTACAAGTGTTAGAGGAATTTGCATTCAAAACAGATCTAAGAAAGTGGAATCTTTATTTGCAGTTGTTTACTATTAGTTCTGTTTATATCTCTGTGTGAATGCTGTAGCTTATTTGTATTTCATTGCTTCAACCTTTTGATGTATTGGTGTTGAGAAAATATAATGCTCAGCATCTTTAGCGTTGAGTCTGAAAAACTGGCTGTCAGAGATACAGAAATTAGGTTTAATAATACTAGGGATTAAAATCTTGTGGACAAAAGATACTCATGGTGTATGTTGAATAAGGACCAGCTGGAAACTTGAACCAAAGTTCATCTTTTGTATTATTTGGGAGTAACACAAGTTCATCAAAGTTTCAGGAAGCAGCGGTGACCCTTATCTCAGTGGAAAGAGTGCCCTGGAAGGGCTCCTCGGTGCTGCCGGAGGCTGGAAGCTGGGACAGAGCCATCCTGAGGAAAGGAAAGATGGGGATCGGCTCATTCTGTGTGACAGTTACAGAAAGGACTGGACGGGTGAAGCAGCCTCTGAGAGGAATTGATACCTGCTGAAAATTAGGCCAGCAGAGCTGATGGATCCAGGATTAAATTTAATTTCTGGCAAGGACCGCTTGTTTTGGCAGCTGCGTTCACAATGTTATGTGAGAGGCACTTGGGACTCAGATAGCATGGTGATTTGAGAGAAAACAAGGGTGATTCCAACTTGGTTAACGTTGCGGTGCTATATTGGTAGCCACTTGAAATGTCTGCATACCTTGGCAAATGGTTTCTGTTGTCTTTTCTGTTTTCTAGCGCCAAACACGGAAGCTTTTCACCACTAAGTAGGAGCACAGTGAAATTTGTCTTAAGCAGTCACACAGCAGGCTGGCAACACTCAGTTTAAAGGAATTGATCTTCTTAAAGACAAAGATAATGATGAGATGGGTTTTTAATTCATAAAGTGACACCATGTTTTAACTGAGGAAGATGAAAGCAAACTGGTCAGATTGATGCGTTGATTTATAGTGCTCAGATCAGACATGCTGGGCTCATGTGACTGCGCTTTTGGCGTGGAAATCCAGCATGTGGAATAATCATGTGGAAATTCTGCAGAGGTTTGTTACTTTGGATCAAATGTTACTAAGGCTGAAAAATGCGTGAAAGAGTTCATAGAATTCAGAATTTTTTGCTGGAAAGAAAAATTAAAAAAAAAAAGGCACTCAGGGTAAAGTTGCAGATCTCAGACAGTACTTAATTGAAACAAGTTGTAAAAAAAATGCTTAGCATCCAATTTGCAAAAAATCCAGAATGAAAAAGCAGAAAAACTATCAGTTTGTCTTGGTTATGGACACTGATGTTAAAATAAAAAAGCCTAATGCATGCCCCATAAAGACTATGTGCATAGGGGAATGCAGCTTTGCTGCTACAGCAGGATGAATCCTCAGCTGGAACAAAGGAGAAGAAAGGGGTCTGTGTGTGTGTGCATGCACATGTGTGGGCACTGAGGGGGTTTGTTCAGTTTTAAAAGACCTTTGTGCCCTGCCAACCTTCAGACAGCTGACCATTGGGTGAGTCTCTACCTTAATCAGGAATAATTTGATTGCCTGTGTCTCTGTTCCTGTTGCCTCTGTGGTTCTGAGGCACCAATTGAGGGGCTTCTATCCTGTCGGGGTGCCACTGTGATTGCCACTGCATGGGGTCATGGGGTAGGGGAGCTGCTATGGGGCAGCAGCTGGGGAACAGGCTCCGTCTGGCATCTTTACTCTTGCCTGAGGTGGGAGCAGGGTTGAAGCAAGCACCAATTTATTTTTTTCTTAGTTGGCTCGTGACAGGCACTTCTAAACCTAGGTTTCTAGAAGCCAAATATGTCTTTTGAATATTGGCTTATAAATATGTCTATTTTTCTATTTTTTTAAAAACTGTCTTCAGCTTTAGGAATTTGCAGGGTGCTTCCTCTTACTGGTATTTTACACCACTTAGAAAGGGGAACTGTTACCTTGGTCCAAAAGCAGAGGTGATTCTGGGCCCCACAGCACGAACCTGTTGGTGTGCGCTCTGCAATTGAAGTCTGCTACCGAGGGGCTTGTAGGAGGTGGTGGTTCTGTGACTGCCTTCTTTTTAGCTTGCAGACATACGTGTACATGAAGTAAGAGTGCAGCTGGTTTTGCTTTTGAATCAGGGAGGGTGGTGAGGAGAAAGGATGTAATGGGTTTTGAGACAAAGATAGATGTTCAGTTGCAAACGTTTTTTTCTACAACTTCCTATTTTGATTTGCATTAGAGGCGGGGGCTGGGTGTTTTTATGGCTTAATGAGACACTCTTGCCTTAATAGCAGAATATTATTCACAGGAAGAAATGAGTTACTGCTGGTTTTCTTCCTCCTGTTCAGTTACTGTGGATACAGCATGTAAGTTTTAGACATACTTCCCCCTTGAACAGTATGTGCAGCTTCCAGTTGTTACGCTGAAGCTGCTGAAGGAAAGAGGTTGAAGAAGCACAGCTTTTAAAAGAGAGATTTGTTTGCAGCTTGAATTCTTACGGATACAATGAGCTTTCGTGGGAGATTCAAAAGGGAGACCAGTGAACTGCGGAGGAAAAGAAGGACCGTTAGGCGAGTGAATCAAGGAGAAATTCACAGATTAAGCTGCGTGAGTATGCACCCCTTCTTCCATCTCTTCAATGAAATTGCTAAGAAATTACAGGTCAAACACTCTTCAGGCTACACGTAGGAGAGAGTAGGATTTATTCCTTCATGTATATGTGGGACTGACTTGAGTCCCATCAGTCCGTGTGATGAGGTGCTGAACATTGGAGAATGATTACTGAAGTCTGAGACTGAAGCACAGGGAATTCGGGAGTTTATAGAACTCAAGTGCATTAGGGAAACTGATGTGATGCTGTACAGCAATCAGACATGTACTGACAGCAGCAATATGTGATAGTCTCTCTGGCGCCTGGTAACACCTGCTTGGTGGTTGGTTCCATGGAAATCCATAATGCTGCTTATGGAGTACAAAAGTTACTCCATGCTGGTTTAGATCTCACAATCTTCTATGGGTGATTTATGCTTCTTGAGGCCAGGAGGATGAGGAGAAAGCCACTGTCCTTCTGCAGGAGGACAAATGGAGAAAGCTCCAGAGTTCTTGGTGGAAAGCTGGAGTGAGGTTCTGTCCCACGAGCTAGACAGTAGCTTTGCCAGTGATGGCTTTGAGCCAGGACTATGCTTTCTGCAGCTCTGCTGTGTGGCACCGGGCAGCTCACATTAACGGCTTTCCTAGGCTTTCCTGACCGAGATTGAAACTGTAGACAATTTTAGCTAAAAAGCATAGACCCATCTGTCGAGAAGCCTTAGGCAAGTACCAGTTTTCAATTTACTCACTTAACTTGAGAGATCACTTTAGATGTCAAATGTTTAATGGCTTCCCCAAGAAAGATTTGGAGACAATGGATCCTTGTGGCAAGAGGTGTTTAGTGTTCTTCTGTAGTTTTGTATATCCAATTACAAGCTGTGTTTGCATGCGCATGCTGGAGGCTCTTTCGTGGCTATTCTGCATGTCCAGTGTAACAAAGAATCAGTGATAATACACTGAGGAAGAGTATTTTCATTAACTTTTTTAAATAGGAAGGAAAATAACTTTGCTGTTGTAACGCTTGGTCACAGATTGGTTAAGACAGTTTGTGGTCCATCTAGTAGAGCGTTTGGGTTTGCTTGTTTGGATAGATATTTTATATGGAAATGGATCTTTTTGAAAAGACCACAGTGTAGTTCCTGCTGCCCTGAGCTAATGGCATACAGTTGAAGATACCAAGTTGAAGCTTCATGGTCTTGGGTCCCAAGAATGAGTGCTGGTGGTGCTGGTGAAAGCATCTAACCCTCGCAGTTCACAAGACTTTGGTAGGAGGTATGCACTGCACCTTGATTTATCCTCTTAAATCCTGGTTAGGAATGATTTTTGTTGTTACCGTGCAAATCCTGACTGCCTGAATGGTGCTTCCTGGAAGTGGCTGAAGCCTTACAGGAAAGTATGCCTGGAAATACAACAAAGCCCAAATAGTGACAATAAATGGGTAGATTGCCTGCAGGTAGAGGGGAATATATTTGTTCATTTTTGCCTGTATCCTCAAGTAACAGAAGCTGAGAGTCTGTTCCATTTAGTGGTGCAAAAGAACTTTTAAACTGTTGTGATTTCTAAGAGTCAATAAAATGTGTCATACTCTGACCTAAACCTTAGAGCGCTTGTAGCTGCGTGGTGCCTGTAATGGGAAGTAGGGACGTGCCTCTTTCATCAGTCTTGTGGTTCACGCTGCACTTCCTGCGAAGTGTCTGGCTGCCATAGTGTCGAGGACATAACTCGGGGTTTCAGGGGAATCTGTTCTGATTTCTGTTCTTTTCAGACATAAGATAGACTAAGATGGGGTCACTCATGTTACTCAGCGAGTGTATTTCTCAATAGTTTGTTTAGCCCTTAGGAAATGCGGGCACACTTGGCTTTACTTTTGTGGCTTGTGACCTATGTCTTTCTACCCAATATTTCATAATTGGAGCATGTTAAATCTTTGGCCTACAGGCACTTTTTGCTATCAAGCAGGAGCCCATCTCTCCTTCATGCATCAGTCCTCTGCACCTCTGATGCTGCAGATTTCAAAGTGGTCTTAACTCCCACCGCAGCTGTAAAGGCTTTTGTATACTGGGACCTTATTCAAAGAGTGCATTTCTTAATATACTACATTTAGACCTGTATTTTCTGTAGATGGACTCGTGTTATTTGCTGGAAACTCCTTTTATTTTTTTAAGACTAATTATGATCTGATTAGTTTTAATTGATTGTAGGTTGTCGATTGAGCTCAGTGTGGTTGACCAGATTTTGCTTACATTTACATTGTGTGTGTAAATGACTTGATAGCTAGATAATTGATTAGGAGGTAGCTGATGTCAAGGAAACAATTACAATTTTAACACCATTGTGGGAGCTGAGTTTATAATGGTCATATATGGATGACACTAATTTTTACAGATAAAGCCTCTGTGGAAATAACTTTCCATTATTTACTCAGATATGTAGCTTGAAAAATATCTTTAAGAGGTAAATAACCATAGTGTAGATAGAAAAAGAGAGATATTCACTGAGTAAAATGAAGCAGAACAACATATGTGAGATTTGCCCTATGGGGCAGTGACTAAGTACTCTCTAGAAGTTAAATGGTATTTTGAAAAGTTTATTTAGAGCTAATGCAAATATTTTTGGCAGTTGTTTTTGCCTCAGGGGCTTCTGAAGTGGTTGAGCCCCTTTCAAAAAAGCTGTTTGCTCAGTCTACAGGTCTAGCAGTTCATATATCTAAATTTTAGGACTTAAGTGAAAACGGGCAATGTAGTTTGCTTGTGTGCTGTCTTGCAACTTCATCATCAGACTCACGATAACGATCAAAGTCTTTAGCATCAGAGCATGATCTAATGAACAGATATCAGAGTTTTCACTTCAATCCTTTAAAGGTACTTTAAAAAAAAGTCTCCAATGTACTCTAAAAGCAAAGTCTACTCAAAAGAAACATTTAATTTTTAAAGTAAGTAAAAATGTTTTTAAAGACAATTCTGTGCTGTACACAGTGTTAATGTAAAATACACCAGTGTTTTAGCAGCAGTTTGTGCGAGATGAACCTGGTGGAGGAGCAGGTGAGCTAGGAACACCTGGCACCTGTCCCTTCTGTCCCTCCCCTGAACCTGTACACAGATGACTGTGGGTAGATCGCTCCACCTGCCTTCTCCACTTTGCACAAACAGGGGGGTCTGGTTTGGTCTGATCTTATTGTTGTAATAAGTTCTATTGTTGCCATATAGAAGCCGTAGGTGTCAGAGCTGGGTTTCTGTCTTTGCTATGAGGGTCATCTGAGTACAACTTCAGGGCAAAAATAGGGAGCATCTTTTTTTTAATGTAGATTTTTCTTAGACTACAATGATCTTATATATGTGTGTGTACACAGTCAGAAGTGCTGTTGACATAAACTTTGTAGTGGAAGCTTAAAAGCCCTGGTCAAATCCACTACATGCAGGTTGCAGGAAGGTTTTATTGATGTTCCTGTTTGCAACCATGAATCTGCCTGCCTGAGACCATTCTAGAAAAAGTGAAGACGAAGCAAAGAGTGTTTACAGAACAGCTGAAGTAGACTGACTCCAGCATCCCCTTTGTGGTGCCCAGGGCAGGACTACACACTTCTCCTTCCCAGGGGTGATGTAATCACTGATGAGGCAAGTGGCTGGGGCGAGCACTCCAGCTCTGCATCAGGCGGTCCTCTCTGCTGCCCCACAGTTCCCATCCCTTCTTCCCAGTCCCCTTCCAGCATATCCTACCTGTCTGTTCAGGTGCCTGTATGAAGATGAGTGAACCGTGCCTTTGGCTTTTGCTTGCTTTCTTCATGAATAGATACAGCATGGTAGATGTAAAGAAAACCTTTTGTTGCTATAACTGCACTTTTATTTTCTGGCTAAGGTCAGGTAAGGGGAGCGAAGTGGCTGAGTGGTGCCAGGTTAGAGGTCTGTGTAAATTAAAAAAACCACAACCAAACCTTAAGATACTTTACAAGACTTTCTTGTTTCTCCCCTGAAGTGACCTATGGGCAAATATTTAGTCTAGGCTTCTGAAGTACTCACTATTGAGAAGGCGTCAGCTCTGACATTTTGAAAAGCTAATACATTAAATTTAATTTTAAAACCTAGCAGTTTCTATAAAGGTCTTATTGTCAGTGGCATGATAATGCTGATTTCAGTAATTTTCTGATTAAATGAAATCTCCTTTGTAAAAAAAAGGTTTCCAGCTACTGTATAAACACAGAGGACAAGTAAGTTGCTTTCTTGTTACCTTGAATATTTTGCAGACTATATTGGTGCTTTTATCTATGTCTAAAATAGCAATTACTAGTCATTGAAGATGCACATGCGTACCTGCCCATGCATATACTTCATATACTTTCCAGATTCAGAAAACATTGCAGCAAGGCTACAATGACAGATGTATAATTGTGACTGAGAAACAGAATTCAGGAAACACTTATGACTAAGTCGAGTGTAGCATGAAGCATCCCCTTCCCCTGCCCCCTGCCCCCCCCCAGCTGAACCAACAGTCTTGTGTGGCTTGCAGAATTTAACCATGAGTGAGATAGTTTTACAAGGCCAGACACTTTCAAAATTCATAACGAAAGCAATGATAAATTCTAACTTGAGAAATAAAAGGTAATAGAAAGAGTAGGTCACTGCCAGATGCCTGAGAACAAGTCTTTGTGGTTTGAGTAGCCTGAACCCTGGTCAGTCATCAAGCCAGCTGCTGGAGAGTTTATGTGTCTGTGTGCCACTGTAAGTCTCTGATGGCTTAAATCTGGCCCATGATTTAAAATGAAAATGATATGAGTAGGCTCATCCGGATGATAGCTGTACCCATTTTTCAAATATTTAACACATTGTATTATTCTCTTAGAGTAACTTTTAAAGCTGGAAAATATGCAAAGTAGACCTTTATAGATTTTGATCTGCAAAACAATGGTAATTTCCAATGTAAGCAATTGGGATTCACCCCATCCCAGCTGTATTTGTGCAGAGTAAGTCTCATTTAGTCAAGAAAATCCCTTATTGGTGTCAATCAGAATTTTCTTTAAATAAAGAGGCTTTAATGAAAGAAAATTATTTTTCACTTCTTTTATTCCCAGCAGCATTTTGCCCAGGTTTCCCTGCTGTTGCACTGTTTAAGTTGCTAGGTACTACAGCATTTTGGAAACTAATTGCTGAATCACTAGGAATTTGGGGGTTTAATTCTTTTTGTAATTCTTTGCAATTTTCTCTGTACCAGAATCTTGTGGGAACTGGCAATCCCCTTAATGAAATTTATTGGCATGTCGGCTTCACTGTTGACACTGAAGAGTGTATCAGTGGCGCTGTGCAGCCCTGAAAGACTGGCTGGATTCTTTCCAAGTGTAATTCTCCAAGGTTTGCTGAAAGACATGGCAAATTAAACATTTTGGACATGACAAGTGAATGTGTTTTAGGGTGAAAGGGAAGCAGTGTCACAGAAAATTTTTTTTGTACCACTAATTTTAATATTGTTGACTGTGAATCACATACTGAGCCAAATGTAGCCTTTGTAATGTGGCCAGAGAGTTGTTTGACTGTAAATAGATGCATACCAGGCCAAGCAATTGTAAAAATGGCAAGATCTAAAATAAAAGGAGGGACCATCTGCCTGCTGGTTCTGGCTGTGTTTCCTTGTCCTTTACGAATACCTTTTGCAGACCCTGAATTTCCTCCCCTGTGCTTGAAATGCAAAACTTCTTTTCCTTAAAGACAATCCATAACACAAAGTGGACTGTGTTGGGACTGGAGAGAGATCAGCCCTGTGGGGTGAGGGCATTTTAAGTTGATGAGACCTGTCACTTCCACCTCAGATGCTGGCAGGTGTTAAGGGACACCATCATCCCCACGCGTGGCTGTGCTGTCTCTGCTCCCTGGGTACAAGCGCTGCTGTGGGACTCGCTGCCAGGAGCAGGTTGGGTCCTCTGAGTGCTCACCGTGATCTCACCTGGTGCAGGAAGAAGGTGCACCCCCACGGAAGTTACCCCAGGAATCAAACAGCTGTACTGGCTTATGGTGAATAGAAACATACATCGGTCCTACAAAAAGGTGAAAGTTTTGGTGAATCCATAAAAGGCAAATGGTTTTCTAGCGTCAGCTTCAGCTCCTTGAATATTCAGCTAAGCACACCTCAGAGCTGCTGGGCAGTCTGTATCGCTAGCACATCTGAAGATAGGGTTAAATTCAGCCTTTAGACAACACTTCCTCCAAAAGTCATGGAGATCTGACTGTTCTTTAGCTTCAGTTTGGACAGGCTTGGCAAAGAAATATTTAATTTAAATTGGTCCACCCTGGTGGAATAAAATTAACTACATATATTAAACGTATTAAAAAAAAAATCTACAGTAATGTACAGAGACAGTACATGTACAGAGACAGTTATGCCAGAGACAGTATTTAACTGGGGAAAGGAAAGGAAGAACAAGAAGTGTGAGAAGCACTTCCCATTGATGTCATACCAGAAAGTAATTTAATTTGCTGTTGTGAGTTTTAGTAGGATTTGGCTTAGTTAATAGTATCATTGAGAAGTCTACAAAAAAAAAAACAAAGGAAGGTGATGCCATTATTTCAGTAAGTGGCCCTTTCTGCTGCCCATTTCAATATTTCAAATGTGTACCAGAAGGAATTGTAATTTTAGACAAGCCATAGCTTGGATAAATTAAAAATCAGAGTCCTCTTAATCTTGACCAGTCTGGCCATCACAATTCTTTTGTCTCTTATTATGAACGTATAGTGAATCCTCCTGTCATGAAGATATTTTAGTCCAGGTAACCAAAGTCCATCAGCTTAAATTCTTTCTGTTTATTTGTTTCTTTAATTTTCTTCTTCCTGGCATGAGGAAGAAAAGAAATTTATTTCAACATCTGTATTAAATTCAGTAAATTTTAGATAGTCAGGATTTGGTGTCTGGGAATAATACATCATTAAAGCATTAGAGAATTACAACATATAGTCTGGTTTATTTTTAGAATGGGCAAGTACTTGGGATGACTATCCAGAGGCTGTTGGTCTCGGTTGCATCATTTCCTCTTTTAGTGAGTGTTCACAGAAATACAACTTCAGGAAGATGATATATAAGTCATTTTATCCTATAATTATGAAGAGAAGATGGGTACTAGCATCAATGCACAATGTCTGTGCAGCTGGAGGCAAGCCAGGTACCATATCTGTTTCTGTTAAAACCATTTATGTGGATATTTTTGGTCACTATTGCTGGGAAAAATAATGCTTTTGTACTTAGACCAGAATATGGTGGTGATCAAGCTGTACGTCACTGGTGGAATCTGGGCTGTTTCACTTGTGTAATTAAGTAGTGATTATCCCTCTGTGGTGTTGGCTCTGGTGCTCATTAAAGGTCTCTTGACTAATCAAAAAGAGCTTGGAAAAGTTGGCTCAACAACATACAGAAGTACGCTCCACAACACTATCGGGGTGTGAAGTAAATGGTACTGCTGTGATTGCTGTAGCAGGTGAGGATTGGAGAGTGCCTTTTTACTACATGTATTCACAACTGTTTCAGTACAACTAAATGTAATTCATTACTCACTTGAGATAGAAAGACTATAAAAAGCATTATAAAAATCCGAGCCAGCATAATTCGATCTTGGCACAGATCGCTATGTTGGTCTATTTCCAAAAAGAACAGACAAGTTAAATGGAGAAGAGGCAGCACTATGGTTATTAAATTAGCTTTAAATCAGCCCTACTCATTTACAGATCTCTGCTAGTGCTCGCAGGGAGAAAATCCCAACAATGCTGCTTCTGTCTGCCTGTGACGAGAAAACTGAGCAGTCATTTCATGCCTTCTAGAGCTAAACTGCTAACTAAACCAGCTGCCATTTCCCATCACAAACGCAATACTAAGCATTGTAGTGGTAAGCTTTGCCAAGTCCAGAATACTGACTCTGCAAAGGATGGAGTCTGTGTCCATGTTGCATAGTCTTAAGGTTTGTAAGAACATCCAGAACTGATAACGAGGCATCATGTTTATTATATTGTCATATGTGATGTTGCCATGGAATGGACTCGATTACCTCCACAGTCAGTGTATTGACAAGGATGGGCTGTTACTTGCATCTCTGATTCATGGAAGCTGGCATAACACAGTATTACATTTTATACAAGACTTTGCTGTACTGTTGTAGAAGCAAGAATGGTATTTGTCAGAGCATCAATAGGAAAAAAACACCATAAATACTGAAGTGCTTCACTGAAAAGTTTTGCAGTAATTTTGGCAACCTCACGTCTACTTATATTTAGTTACAATTTGATGTGTAGACTTTCTCCTAATACTTCTCTGTTAACATCTGTTAAAATGTTTCCTGATGGAAAGTGATCATGCACTTTGCAGCACTGGGAGCAAGAGAATTAGTACTGAGGGAACAGGGATGTTCATGCTTTCGCTGTGTCTCTCCGCTTCAGGGTTTTCTTGAGTTGCATTCTTGTCTCACGTAAATGACCTTGCAGCTGTCAAGGAGAACTTTTCCCCCTGGAGTGTTTCAGACAGCTTTCAGGAGTGGCTTTCTGAGTGCTGCCACTTCTGTACAGAAAAGAGACACCAGTGTGACACAGCTTGCCCTGCCTCCACCTGCATCAGAACATCTGAGTGACGTTAATTTTGAAGGAGATGTAACTGGGCTCACCCCAGCCTCACAGGGATTTCCAGGGGGAAGAAGGAATACCTCTTCGTTCTGCCAGCCCCAGCAAAAAGGGTAGTTTCCATTGGCATAGAGAACCTGCAAATGCCATGCACTTGTGTGGGATTCCCCCATATTTCAAGAGAAATCCCATGATTTTGGGGATTCCCCAGCTCCTTCTCAGTCTATGACTTCAATGGGAAGGTGGCTAATTAAGTAATTTCCTTACATTATGGGTTTTTGAAGGATTTTGAAAGCTAATATCCACAACTTTTTCCAAGGAGCATCTGACCTAGATTACTATTGTGTTGACATATCTTGGGTTTTGAAGAGTGGACATTTATGGCATGTCTGACTTACTAAAGGTTGAGATTGTTGCAAAACTCTTAGCCTAACAGTATCTGCTCAAGGAGGGGAGGTTTCTCAGTGTAGTCAATGTTGCAAACTTGCTGCAGAAAACGTACATCTTTTAGTGAAACCGCTACACAGGAAAAATGTCTACATGAAAGACTTGTACCTCTTAAACATCAGTGCATAGGGTTTTTTCCACTTTCACATTGAGTTTTCTTGTAAGTGATTAACAGTTACAGTACTACAAGTTTGCTTTCTGCTGAACTGGGACTGAGTGAATTTTGTTCAGATCTGGACATCGCTCCCCAAAGAAGTGGTTCAGCAGAGTGTGTACACTCATTCTGCGCTGGTGTTTTCTCTTCAAAACTTACGTCTATATAGGAATACTTAATAGATAGATAAAATGGTAGAATTAGTGAAAGAGACTCTAAAACTTGTGGTTAAAGGATACTGTGGTGACTCAACATAACTTGAAAGGAAACGAGGGCGAGCTGTGCATGGTAAGATGGTTGGATGAGCCCACTGCATCGCTATGGGGAACCGCTGTTGGTAAACGGCAGACCGAAACCTCACTGAAGGATACGGCTGCTACTCAAACAGACATTTCTTGAGCAGGACTAGATATATTAACATCAGCTGGTACCGGCTGGTACCAGCTTGGGACAGTCTAAGGTGACATGGCTGGGTCAATATGAAGTCTTATGTGTCCTAGCAGCGTGCCTTGTCTTACCTGAACATCACATGCTGCTATAGACTCCTGTCACAAAATCTAAGTTAAACTTAAAGCTGTTTCTTCCCATTTGGCCCTTTTGTGTTTTACGGTGGCCTTCCTCTAGATAAGTTTCTTTTTTTTTCCTGTAAACTATCCCAAATCTATTTCATAACTCTCCTTTTATGTCTCCAGGTTCACCTAGGAAGGAATCTAGCACAATATCTGTATGTCAGAATCACTTTTTATTTTATTCATACAGACAGAACTTTTGGTGGTTTCCTGGGAGTTGGTAGTTAAAGATACACCATATTTAGGTAGGTCAAGTATTGCTTCTCTTCCCTCCCTCTCCCTTGCATCCCACAGCAATATTCGTGAACCAGTTTCCTCGAGAAAAAGCTTTTAAAGAAGTCCTATTAATTACTGTTATGTGTTGATCTTTTCTATCTTTTACAAGACTTCAGTGTCTCAGCATCAGTAGATAGTGGTTTTGGCCTGTAAATGCTATATACTAATGATTTTTAGAAGTTTGTTAACTCTTAAGTGGGCAAATGGGACTAAGAGAGTTAATAGACTGAGAAGAGAGTTAATAGACTCAACTGTTGGAGGAACAGCTCCAACTTTTTAAATTGCATCTCCATCCTTGGAGGTTTTCAGGACTCATCTGGACAAGTTCCCAAACAGCCTGATCCAGCTTGCCTTGCTTTGAGAAGCGGGTTGGAGTAGATGACCTGCAGAGGTCCTGACTTATTCTGTGATTCTATCATAAGCTGTTCAGGAATTGAATAACTTTCTAGGAACATGCTTATCCCAGTGTTTCAATCTATTTTGTGTGGCTGTGTTACTGATACTTAATTAAAATTCTCATAGATGCATTTGATACCAAAAGGAGTCTTGAAGTTAATGTAAAAGGGAAACAGTGTTCACAAGGGCTGGGGAGAAATCTTGAGATTACTGTATTTACTGAAAAAACAGGAACTCTCTAGAAGGAAGTCAAAAGACGGAGAGACTTGTATATTTGGACCATTATAGGTACAATGGACCATATGTTAATGATACATATATAATCAAATATGATGGAGATTCATGAGATTGTCTGTTGCAGAAGTTTGTTTCATGAAGATGTGAAAGCTTTCTTTTCCAATACACT
This sequence comes from Falco rusticolus, assembly GCF_015220075.1. Taxonomy (NCBI): domain Eukaryota; kingdom Metazoa; phylum Chordata; class Aves; order Falconiformes; family Falconidae; genus Falco; species Falco rusticolus. Next base: position 10,976,028 of record NC_051199.1, on the reverse strand, counting down.
GTGGTTTTGGTTTATGGAAGAGGGAGGGAAGGAAATTTTCTATTATTCTGGATAGCACAGTGCAAGAACAGTGGGTAAAATACAACTTGCTTAATGTCCACCAGTGCATGCAACTGAAGAAGTGTTTCTGCATTTGCTTTCCACTAGTGTCCTTTTTCTGTCATTGCTGGCTTTTCTATCCCTTCTAGTAGTTCTCTGGCCCATTCCTGTTTCTGATGCTTAAGTCTCTAAACAAAGCAAATGTTGTCACTCTTAATACATGACTTTTCATTTGTTTAATGTATTCTAGCATGTCAGGTGGGCTTCACTTTTTCTGTTTTTGGATTGTATTTCGACACAGTGTGACTTTACTTTTGTTTGGCTGTTCTTAATGGTGGTTTCTTACTTTACCACTGTTACAGGCAATAATAGTGCTAGTACAATTATACTAATCCTGTTTCTGACAAGAAAAACTATGGGGATGGGTGCCAGATGGTTTATTCCAGGAGAAAAACCTTGGATTATTACCAAGTAAAACAATGTGGTGGCATTCACAAGCTACCAGCAGTTCAAGAGATGGGACTGTGTAAGACCGTGAAGAAATTAGGAAGTTACTTATTCTAAACCATATTAGCTCAGAGTCATACCTGTGTTCAGTTCTTATTGTGTCCATCTATTTGCCTACATGTATTTACGGAGAAAGAGTATTCCTGAGTGTGATGGGTAAATTAATCTGGTGGTTTTGGTCTCTGTAATGAGCTGACGGATTGTTATTGAGTTACCAGATGGAAAGTGACTGTTACAACTGGCCCAGCTTCCTCACTTCCACTGTTCTCACATGAGCTCAGCTGCAACAAGCTGGGAAGAATGGTTGGGGGGTGGGGGAAGAAGTTATTCACACTTTGGGTTAAAAAAGGAAAAATGCAGTAGATCTCAGTTTACGAAAGGGGAGGAAGGCGGATTTAAGTGTAGAGAGGTTGCCTGATCTTTTCTGTTTTTCCCACAGCAGGAAAAACCCAAACTCTTGGAGCCTTTGGATTATGAAGCTGTTATCACAGAGATTGAAAAAAATATCGGGGATAACCAGTTCAAGGATCTGATATTATTCCCCGATGATGACTTTTCAGTAAGTACAAGGCAAATATGTGTTATTCTTTCTCTTAGGTTTGTCTGTCCATTTATTTATTTAGTCTTCATTGCTAGAGGGAGAGACAGAAGTTGTCCAAGGGCTCTCTAAGATTTTCTTAATTTATGCGTAATGCCTTAATTCCCTCCCACCAAATTGACTCCTTTTTTTTTTTTTTTTTTTTTTTTTTCCCTCTGACATTTGTGTGAATGAATTTCTTGTTCAGGATTAGATAAAGCTTGAAGTCCTGGTTGTTCCCAAATATATTTCAGGAGCTCAGCAAACATGTTATTCTGTAACATATACTTGTCTGTTTGCTCAGCACAGTGGTAGTTTGGCCAGTGTTGGAATCTCTCCCTACTGTTATAATCTAATTTAATCACACTTCCATAATTTACATCCAGTCTTTCTGATCCTATTCTGCTTAATATATTTGGCCACTAGAATCTGACAGGCCATGGCTCCAGGCCTTCTGCTCAAAGTCACGCTTTTTAGATGGTAGATGTGACATATTTCCAAGCTGTGCCATTGCTGACATTAGATTGCATGAGACAGATAAATCCAAATGGACTCGAGTTTTGTTTGGGTTTGGGGTTGTCTTAAATTCTTGTCCAGTGGGGCTTGAGATCTGGTATCCTGAGTGATGGGGGATGCAGAGTCTTCAGTGCTGAGGCAGGCTCCCATGGTGGGATGCTAACAGGCAGTGGATACCTGGGCTTCCTGACCTCATCCCAGGATCCTCATTGTTTGCCCTGGCAAGCTGCAAAGAAATGGAGAACCTGGATGTCCAGGGCAGCCTTTGCCATGGCAGTGACAGGGCAGCTTGGGAGGGCAGGGTCTGCCTGCTGGGGAGGCCTCCTGCCAGGCACATAAGGTGGCAGATTGCCTGCATCTTACAGCAGCTTCTTCAAAATCAACTGACCTCTGTAAAAGATTTAGGTTTTGATGAATAGGCATTCTTTAATAGAAATACATTTCCATTTGTGACCAATTGTAACTGCTGTGTGAGGGCCCTTCCCATCAGCTCGTGGCACTGCTGTAGTCCTGTGGGGCTGACTTAATCTAATCGACTGCTTTGTTTTACTAAATGGCTCTATTTCCTTGGTGGCATTAACTGAGTTAATGTGCTCATGGGATCGAGAGAAAACTAAACAGAATAGATTTCCTCATCATCGTTAATTCCTTTATCCATTTTGCACATTTGTGAATTTATAAAATTGAAATTTAGCATTATAAAGCTGACTAGACATACTGTGTGCTGTCACAAGGCCCTCGAGCCCCTTGCTTTAGAGTAACTGAGCTCAAATCAGTGGAGCAAATCCTCTCAGTGGAAGAAGAATCATGTCCTACTGCTCAAGACCTCTGCCCGTCAAACCATATTTTCATATCCTTATTTTAATTTCATTTTGAGCAGTTGGTGCCTGGCTTTTAGTAGCTACTTCTATTTTGTTTCCTCTGTGTTATGCTTTGCAACTATTCTGCATAATCTATTTAAATAAAAGAAGAAGAAAAAGGATTAAGACAGGTGAGAGAGGTACTCGCATAGTAGAGGTGGCCTGTACTCGCAGAAGAGCAGAGGCAGTGGTAGGTAGGGTCCAAATCCTTGCAATAAACCTGTCTCTTTTCTTTTGGTTATCTTCTGTTGAAGTCAGCTGCAATAACAAGAGCCTGTGCCGCCAGACAGGCCTGCAGAGCCCTCATCGCAGACGGGTTTTTCAGCTGCAGAGTGTCTATTTGTAGCAGTGCTCCTTCCTGCTGAAGTATCACCTGTGCACAAGAGCTGGGGTCAGCCATTTGAGTAGGAAGAAATCCACGTCTGACTGAATTAGGAGGTGCTCAGGCTGGCTCTTGAGTGTTATTTAATGTGATAATGCCCCAGGAAATGGTGGACGTTACTGTTTAACTCCTAATGATTACAATTGCTCCAGACTTTGTGGCTCAGTGTTGATGCAGGCCCAGTTGGGCCTGTGTGTTAGCACATCCTATGGGGAAAGTCTCTTCAGACTGAAACCCCACCAAAAGAGTTAGCTGAGGCAGCGAGCATAAGAGAAAATTCTGCTTTTGATAGCTATTTCCCATTTCTGGGTATTCACTGCAGGCATCAGATATGGGTCAATTCTTATCATAGCTGCTGTACTGTCTGGTCTTTTGTTTCATCTCAGAATTGCTTTCCGTCTTTGAATTGTATTCAAAGGGAATGCAGTTATTCTCACAAGACTTTTGTTCATCATTTCCAACATCTTGGGAGAAGTCTGTGGAACAGCAAAGAATTCTTTGTGTCAGTCTGAACCTGAATGACTATATTCCTCTATTTCCTTGCATTTCAACAGAAGAGTACAAGATGTATACATTACAAAGATGCATTCTCTGGTTTTACTCCAACTGGGGAAAAGATGCTTCACTTTTCTGCAACTGTGCTTAATAATTCTTTCTTAAAAAAAAAAAAAATCGAGTCATGTCAGTTCTACTTCTTGTTTTCTGAGCAATGCCTCGCTTGCTAACTCTCCTCCTGCTTATCCAAAGTCCATTTTCCCCTGGACAGAAAGCACGGCAGCTCAGCTTCATTTTTCACCTGTTCCTGCACCCTGTGAACAAATTACCCTTCTGTTGCTGTGCTGTGGAATAATGGGCAGTGGAAAGTTCTGCAGCCATACAGCAGCCACTGTGTGGAGGAAGGATCTGCAGAGAGTCACAGGAGCTGCCTGTCACATGAGTACAAGCTTGCGCCGTACTTCTTGGTGGTAGTGAGTGGGATGGGAGTTGATGGGCTTCCTGTTGCGCTCGTAAAAATGTGCACACTCAGTGGTGGTGCTGGTAGGTTTGCATCCTCACCATTGAGTTACTATGCTCCATTCACCTTCAGTTCCCCAGACCTGGCCACACTCTCCCTTGACAACTGGAACTGCCCCTGTCTGTCATTCCTATTTCTCCCTTTTCTCCTACCTCTTTACTGGAAAGGATGCTATTAAAGAAGTGTGACAACTTCCTTCAAATTGGTCTCCCTCCCACCTTTAGCCTTTCATTTCTTAGTCTTGCACAAATTTGTTGTCATGCTTTTGTAATTCTGCTCCTAAGCACCTTCATGTATACAAGCAAAATTATTTCTGTATGCTTTCTGAAGTATTTTTCCATCATTTCTTCATGTCACAATCCTTAGGAAATTCACTGAACCTGCAGCAATGTTTGTGTTTTTTTTTTTTTTTTTTCAAATCTCTCCAGGATCTCAATTCTTGTGTAGAATCACTGATGCCCTCCCTTAGTGGCAGCAGACTCAGCACCCCTTTTTTAATATCTTGACTTGTGTGGAGGTTTAGTAACTAAATATATGTTAACAATATGTTGATAAATATTAGTCAATTTTCATAGAAAGGCAGCTGAAACTATTTAATAGGTACTTCAATCCGATACAGTATAAAAGCATGTTGAACTCTGGGTCATGAGAACTGGTTCCTCCTTCTCTCCCCACACACTGTTCTTTAAAATCTCTCTTTGAAAAGTGGAACTCAGACTTTCTTAAGCTAACTGCATAAATATGGCTGAATGTCTGATTTGAACCTACAATAGAAATAAGAATCCATTGCCTAAAATTAGAACCAGTGTTAAGATGGCAAAGCTTGCCTATGTAATGTCAGACCGAACTTCAACAGGTCTTGCATGTGCTCCTGGTTCTTCTGGGCTTTTGAAAGCACACATAGGTGCCCTCCAAGCATCACAGAGGCCTTAGAAGAGGGGCTGGATCATGCAGTGCTGATACTCTGCACCTGCAGGTGTGAAGTGTTTCCAGGCTTCTTTTTTTTTAGCTCTGAACGAGGAAGAGCTGAACAAAATCTCCCTATTTTTCAGAATGTGAAACCTCTGCTATCTAGATGTTGTGCAGGGACAGAAGTTGTTTGCTTGGATACAGAAGTTCACAAACAGAACCAGATGCATCTTTAAGGGGAGAGGGTGAGAGCAGGCAATGACGCTGCTTCCTCACATGATACAGAGCACGTGTGCCATAGGGGCAGCTCTCCGCACAGGACCTAGAGCCTCCTTGGAAATAACCCTGTAAACCTGTTATTTCTAAGATCAGAAGAGCTACAGTGGTGAGATCATGGGTTATTTTCAACAGCACATGACTTATCTCCCACTTTCCCATGTGATAGGCAGTATCTGCTCATCCTTAGAGGAGCAGAAACTGACTCCATTTATTCTTGTGCCTGATGGGAAATGGGTATCCTTGACATGCAGGTGTGCAATGGCTGGTAGGGGCAGGAAAGTGAGGGGTATCTGGACTTAAAGAGCTAGTGCAGTCAGCAAAAGAAATGCTGTGTGGGCAAAGCATAGTCTCTCCCTGAACATGATTCAGTGAGTGCTGGGGCAAAATCTTTCCTTTAAATGTGCTCTGTGCCTGCTTTCCTTATGCTTTGCCCCTGCGCTCGTACCTCCTTGGTGATGTGTGCTGGGACAGCAGACAGCAGCTTGCCCAGAGCCCTGTATAGCAACTGCATTCGCATGGTGGTGTCCATGCAGCATACAACAAAAGCTTCATCTTATCCTGCCTTTTAATTTGATGAACTAACTCATTACAGTTTTTGGTAATGTTAAGTAGATCTGTTTACTTGGATGAAAATGGGGCTGAGCAACTTTTCTTCAGAGAGATTGGATCTAAGCATTAACATGCAGGAACATTTCTGCCCATGTGTGGTTAGCTCTCTTAGAAGGGCTGCCTTTTCAGGAAGTAAATGTAATAATTTTTCATGCAAACGTTTAAAGATTTAACCACTGGTAACATGCTTTCAGACTAAAAGCTGCTAGATTCAGAGTGGCAGTATTTGAAATGGCTGATGGAGTTTGAATTCCATTTTCAAATACTAAATCCACCATGTCTGTGGAAGTAGACACTGTCTGAAAGCGTTATGCCTAATCAATTGTTGATAAGGAACAATATTAACTTGTGGCTTTCGCTGTAGACTGAGTGTAGCAAGAGAGGGTGCTTAACTGAATTGCACCTTATAACTAATCAAACACCTGGGGCCAACAGTTTATGCAAATGAGACAGCCTGGCTGAATGCCAGAAATTATTGTTGGATATAGAATATTTATATAAAATAGATCTTTTAAAAATTCATAAGAATATTGAATTTAATATTTTAGGCAGATACCTGCCCTATTTGATTATTGCAGTTTGCATGCACAAAGAAGGTAGTTTGCCTCTGATTTCGACAATTGCTATGATTGCCTAAACATTAGAAAATTAGGCTGCATTGGAGGCACGTTTATGCATGCTGAATTCTGTAAATAAAATCCTTTTTTTTTTTTTTTATGACCCTTTCAGAAGCACTTAATTGTTGAAATTCAGTTGTTTTCTGAACCAACAAGGTTTTGATGTATACATGCTGTGTCTGATGAGCCTTTAATAGCGTTTAACTTTGGAAGTAATCAGCTATGAACAGGAAGTGTTTTTGTGGCAAAGCTTTTGCAGCTAAGTGGTTGAACATAACTAATTCTCAGAAAGGAAGTGCTTTGTAGTTTTTAAAACAAGTTTAAATATAACAATACACAAGATTTTCCACGTCCCACTTCTATACCTGCAAATAAACCTGCGATATTCTTTGGCAAAGTCTGCAAATGTGACAACCCAATGCTACATGATTGCTTTGTTTTGCACAGCTGTGTTTCTTTGAAATGGTTTCTTGTTGAGAAGGAGGGTGGGGGAGTATATCACAGGCACAACAGTGGGCTTGAGTTACATCTCTTGTTCCACTTGTCTTTTTAACAAGTTGTATAAGGGAAGGGAGGCACAGTGACCTGATTTAAGGCTGTCTTGGTCAGTGCGTTGATGCCAGTTGACAAGAAGCATTGTATTAGATAAAAAAACTTGACTTACTATATGTCTTAATTTCCAGTATTGGGGTTTTTTAGTTACCTTCTGCGTAATATGGGGGGTACACAAATTTTGTTGTGGGCAAGCAGAAGCACTGCAGCTTAGTTGCCGTCCCAACAGGGTCAGTACGAGGTACGGGGTGCATCAAATGTCTCTTTCCTGTGGCCTCTCTCTCTGCCTTAGTTTGAAACCACAGCTGATCTTCAGCAGTGGTGATATCATCGAAGGATGGACAGTGGCTGCTGCTGCTGGTGGCAGGACCCCAGCCCTGGGAAGAACTCCATAGGATGGACCTCAGGGCCACCCATGGGTTTTCAGCTGTACTCAGGGATTGCGTCTTTTTGGGACCACTTAAAAAAAGGGACTTCACATGTTGCATGTATGTAAAGTAAAAATAACAAAGCGTGTTCCAGATACTGTGGGTACTGTTGGAAAGCCCCTAAGCAACCAAGGATTCAGACATCTTCACTATTACTAAATGTGGCCTGAAAATTCATACTTCTCTGTCTGCTGCCTCTTTCACTCATAGTCTAAATGATTGTGTAAATCTTTACTGCACACAGGCTTTGGTAATACAGCTGGGTAGAGCCGAGGAGCCTGCATTTAGGAAACTGCGCTTAGTTTGTCAGAATAACAGGAATTCTTTTGATTTGTGGTGTTTGTAAGGCACCATCATTACCTGTGGGAGCCAAAATGTTTTAATCACATTGTATCCTAAGCTAACCAGATGAAACAGAAAAAGTTCGGGGAATCCCATGATGTTTGCATCTGCCTGAATGATACGTGCCTTTCTTTAACAATTACTCATATGGGAAGTGATGGGGGGGAATCAGCATGGTCTGTGCAAGCTTTAAGGCAAAATGCATAATAATATCCAGGCAATTGTCATGTAGAGTTTGGGTGTTTCCAATTTGTAGAGAAAAACCATCACTTTTTAGTCTGAGACTGGGGACTGGGAGGATATCCTCCAGGGGCACAGTAGATACTGCATGGTGCCTCACGGTATTGAGTAAGTAGTGGTTCTTCATATTAAACCAGTCCTATGCCATAGGTCTTCCTCTGGAAATCATGTGCCTTTCTGTAATGGAAGAGAAAGTGAGCTTGGGAAACCAGATGTGTCTTGGGTTTAGTCCTTTGTTGTCTTGAGTGGCAGAGTTACTCCGTTGTAATTGAGAGCCTAATTTGGTCTTGTAGGGTTTGGTTTTGTTTATTTTCCCCTCTTATGGCAGTGAAAATGAGTGGACCAGACCTGTGGATTACTTCAAAATACCCCAACGCTCCCTCTCCTGTGACTTCTGCAAAGTGACTGCCATGCTAACCTCAGCACGGAGGCCCTGGGTCACACAGTGGAGCACTGCTGGTGGCCCTGGCCCCTCGTTAGCCTGGTGGGAACTAAGGCAAGCTTGGCTCCTTGTGGAAACCTTCTAGAAATCCACTTCTCTGTGTGGTTTCCTACTGTGTGGCCTGAAAAGCCAGCTCACTTAGGAGCTGCCTTCAAAAAAACATAGCCTAACTTGGGCAGCATCTGCTGAGTTTGAAAGGAGGTTGCAGGAAGCGTCAGGAGTCCCTTGTCAGTCCTGCTCTGCTGCCTGCGCCCACGGGTGGGAATGCCGGGCTGAGAAGCTGCTGCCTAGTTCCACTTGCTTTCCAACCATTGAGCTGTCCTGGCAGTCCTTTTGCAACTTATTGGGAGGACTCTTTGCTCCTCTCTTTTCCTTCCAAAAGAGTCAAAGCTTTTGGTTCTGTTTCCACATTCCTGGCTGAAAAGGCATGAGGTGCAGAAGGGGAGGAGACAAGTAACGCTGTTGGATTTGGTGTATGTTTCTGGGACAAGATGTAAGGAAGGCTTGATGACATTTTTATCAGAAATCTCAGACACTGAAACAAGTTTGCTTGGAACAACTTTGTTCCCGGAAATCTATTCAAACATTGCTCTTGCTTGTAATAAATGCTTTAGCTGACAGCATTGAATAGCATGTGTGGGCAGGAGCTGGGTTGTAGTTGTTGGTATGTATGTGTATTGGCTGCATGACAAATTGAAAAATGCAAGCCATAACAATAAGGTTCTTAACCTCTTCATGAGGCAAAACTGCTGTTCTGTCAGTCTAACTTGCTTTTTTTTTTTTTTTTTTTTGTCAGACAGACACAATTTCCCTGGAAATCAGGACGCTGTATCCTTCCGTACCTGAAGATGCAGAACAAAAAGCAGAAAATTTATTTGTTAAAGAGGTAAATATCTAGTGTGTGTATCCTTTAATTTTAAATAAAACCAAGGGTTTGGAGGAGGCATGCTATGATTATAGTGAACATCATCTTTCTTTTAGTATTGTTTAGGTGATCTGAATCACCTAAATTTGAGTATCGGAGGCTGGAAGGAATGGGAGGGTTAACAGCATATCTGCAGATGCATATTCTGGGATGTTTGTTTCTAGAAAAACTACAAATAGACTGAATCATCCTCTTATTTTGCTATTTGCCAGCTGCATTCCCTGTCACTGCTGGTTCACTGATATTGATGCTGGTATTTTTACATGCATGCGAATCATTGGTCATCTGAATGCGCTTTGCACTTTGAAAATGTTGTTATCTTTCCAAAGAAGATAACTATCTGACATTGTTTTAGGCTGTTAGAGTTATTACAAGGTATGTGTCTTATTTGGAGGTATATATTATAGCTGTCTGAGGAGTGGTTGCACTGTGAAGGGTGTGTAAGGGTTTGTATTTATTGTCAGTATTTAGAGTCTGTTCTACCTTCATAGTAGAAAGTCAAGCAAAGTTCTTTCATGGTGGTTAGAGCCCAAGCAGGAGTGATTAATTGCTCTACATCAAGAAAACCCTATAGTATTTTTTCATACCTGATGTCAGATTGTGGAAGATTGCTCTTCCTGCTACCTCAGGGATATTTCAGGTTGTCAGTGGTTTTATCACTCTGAAGGACACTGGAGGTGCTGGCTCTGCTGTGCAAAGGAATTTACTTTAGATGGCTCCCTGAAGCTTCCCCATCTCTCATTAGAGATCTAAAGTGTAGCTCATCATTTGCATTAACAGAACAGATTTATGAAACCAAGTTTTCAGCCAGCTTCAATAAGGGATTTAGTTCCAAGCACTTATAATTAGCCTGTAATATGTGTTCCCCGACTTTTTTTTCAGATTGGGATTTTTCACACCTGGCTTCCTGGTTTGAACGAGTATGGGCTATTTCATATGCACTGTAACTGCAAGATAATTTGTGGAGGAAAAGTCAGTTGCAGACAAACACAGGGATTTAAAAAAAAAATAATCCAAGATTAGGCAGAAATGTAGCTGTTGAACTGTATGCAGCATGATATTTTACAGGCAGGCCCTATTTCAGCAGGTCTAGAAAGCACAGTAACGACTTACTGCCAGTTCAAATTCCCTGAACTTTTTGCCATCTTAATCTGACAGTAAGGTTAAAAGATAACATAGTTTATGGAATTGTCGTACCCTCACAGAAACATTGCCACCCTTTCAGCACTTTGGGGTCTGCTTTTTATTTTAAGGTTCCACAAGTTGCAAGGCCAGCACTATGCTCATGGCTTTATAGAGAAAGTGGCGGGTCTAAAAATGGAACATTGTACACAGTGTCTGGGAATCATTACAGCTGAGTGCTCCAAGGGGATGCTAATGACAACCTGGTAAAATATATATTGAACACATCTATTAGCTTTCTCTGCAGTACCAGTGAGCCAAGGGGAGGCAGAGAGAGTAGCAGAGCAGTGGAAAAAAACAGTACTACAGAACTTAGCATGTGCATGGAACAGTAGCAGGATAAGACCCTCTTTTAAAGTAGTAATGCATATGTTCCACTCTGCCACAAAGCCAAAATCTATATATAAAATAAATCAAGCTCCAGGAAGAGGATGGTTTCTGGTCCAAAATTAAGTAAAACTGAGCTTGGGATGCTGTGATGATCTGTGATTGTAGTCCACTGCAGTAATCGCACGAACCTGTACTGACCCAGTAGCAGTCTGTTGAGCTCCAGGCTGGTGTTCAGCAATTCTGGATACATGTCCAAGAGTGGAGTTTGTGACCTTCACTTCTTCTTTTGAGCTGTGAAAAAACCAACACTTTACTCAATGAATGACTCTTCTTGTTCTTCAAATGCACTATGATATCATGAACAGAGAAAGCATCCATCCTGTACTTACTCTGTCTTTTGGTCAACTGGACTTGTTACAACGCAGGATCAAATGCCTCGTTGCTGATCAGACTGTTGGGGAAGCTACAGAAAGGCAACGTACAGCTTCATCTTGCTGAAAACATTTTGGTGTTCCCCATAAGCGGTAATGGCTGTCTCTGACTAGTAGCACGTATTACACTCAGTAGTTTAGCAAGATGCAACACAAAGCCAGGTGCAAGTCAGATAACTACAACTGAAGGGTCTGCTGTTGAAGGTGAAATAATTTTCTTCATATGGTGCAGCGTGAGGAAATGGTACTGGAACTATTGCAAGAGCTCAGATCCATGATCTCCTGTCTCATCCTTCTGGACACTTGGTGGTGTTCAGATGGTCTTGTTTATAAGGTACTGATAGGCCATTTAAAAGGGTTTCAGAAGTCTGTGATAATGCCTTAAAACCCTGTCTGTCTTCTCCTCGGCATTTGTTTCCTACTGGTGATGGTGCAAAGGCTTGACTTCCACCTCTGGCTCTTTCATTGCTAGAGTCCTCCAAGGGTTAGTATTTTTCCCCCAGCCCTTACCAAAATCCATGCGTGTGACAGCCTGGGGATTTGATCACAGTCCTTTTGCTCAAGTAATCCTAAACAATACTTACAGGCACGCCAGGATGACTTGATTGCCTGTGCAGTATCGGTTTATGGATGCAAAAGAGCTGACAAGCCAGATGAAAAAAGATGCAGCTGATGTTGCTGAGGAAAGCTTTCAGTAAGGGCAGCATTTGATGCTGTCCAGCTGTAGTGGAAGGTTTATGCCTCTAATTGTCTGATTCGGTTCTCTTACTACTGCTTTCAGATTACTCAGTAACCAAAAACTTTCATTGTTGGTAATGTTCAGATATTATGGTAATGGATGAGGCAGAAGAATTTACTTTAAAGAAAATGTCTAACCTTCTCCTTTCTGCTGAAACTTTAAAATGAAAATTTAAAAAAAATAAAATTGAGGTGATGAATAAATAGTCTTTTGATAACTAAATGTTTCCTGTAGGATGCAAAGAGGATATTTTGCATTTTATGATTGATTACTTTCTAAACCCTTTATTAATTTATACCTAATTATTAGGTATATTCTAAAGGTAATATTTTGTGAATCGATCATTCCTATACCTCTAGTTGTCTTAGCATATTTTCCATGTTGATTTTTCCACCTTAACTTTTCTTAGGCAAGAGGAGATTGAGTAACTAAATTAGGTTCCAAGAAAAAAGAATTTCCAGAAACTTTTAAAGCCAGAATAAAATGGTCTTCAGTGCTTATTTTTTCTAAGTATTCCTGACTTCCTTGAATTCTGTACTGTACCATGCTGTTTCCTCCCAAATTCTGAATTTTCTGGTTCCTCACAGTGTCTGCTGCATGTATTTATGCTAGTCAGCATTGTCCTCATGGTCCATAATTTTGACAAATAGAAACATTCACTCCACAAGAACCAAAATAAGATTTTTCCTTTCAGACTGTGAAAACATTCCTAATATCACCTTTCCCAACTGTGTATTCCTGAACATGCAGATGAAATGGCAATCCTTGGGATTTTTTCCCCCGTTTAATTCAGAAGTAGAAGGGGATAGTGCATTTTGCAATTCAAAGTTAGATTTAGTTTGAGGAATTTAAGCTAATTGCAACATATTTAATCTCATATTGGTTTGCGTCAGGTCAGTATTTTCAAAAGCATGCATGCATATATGCACACACGTATGCTATTTGTGAGTGTGTATCTATATGAATGAAATTTTAGATATATATGGAAAAAAAATCCAGAAAGTAAAGAAATATTAGCAGTCAACTGTCCTTCCTTAAATGAGTTTAAGCCAGATGCATCTGCCATTTTTGGAAGGATCTACTTGGCTATGTTTTTGGGAATCATGTTTGCAGAGGCGCTGACCCTGTGGATGGAGGGGTGTGCTGGGGGCTGGGCACGGGCAGGAGGAGGATGGAGCAGTTTACTGCAGAAGCTTCCCTGGGTCATGCAGTATAATTGTGGAAAATAGGTCCAGAGGAGCCTTTGAGGAGCTGTCTCATCCCTCCCTCCCAGATAGACTGGGTACCTCCTGACCCATCCTTGTTGCTTTAGGGGCCTGATCCCGCAGCGGTGGCTGCCGCAGGAAGGGCTCCTTTGGTGACTTGCTGGGTGCTGGATCAGCTCATGAGTGCTGCCACTGCTGGGCTCATCCGTATTCTAGCACAGATGGCAGAGTTCACACTGCATTCTTCCAATCCTATTGCTACTATCGTCCTGCTGTGCACTTCTTGCTGGTCACTGAGGTGGGTGGCCTACTGCCATGGAGATGGGCTGGTTTGGGGCTGGTTGGTACCAGTTAAAGTCAGGCCAGTCTCCTTCAGAAACCTGCTGTCACTCTTGAGCTGTGTTTGAGCACACTTGTAGCTTTAAAAGTCATTGTAGAGCCAATTGCTTCTTTCAAACCATGGACGTCTAGGCAGTTGTCATCTTAGCAACCTGCTGGAAAAAGCCTGGGACCAGAGGGCAGTTATTAATGGCATGTGTGACATGATTGTGTCCCACCTGTGACATCTGCCATCAGCCAGCACAGCAAGTAAGGCAGTCTGAGGTGAGCTCAGAACGGAGTGCGCTAAGGGCGCTCTGCACACACAGCACTGCTTCAACCTGTTCAGTGACTCTATAGCTCATGTCAAATTTTGGTGGTTTAACTGATGGAAATGACAGAGACGAGGACAATGAAGGAATGACTTTGCTGGGGAGAGCTGTTGAAAGTGAGCTTCCCTGCACCCCCGCCTTGGCTCCTTTTCATTTGTGGGTGTCGTTGTAGTCCTCACAGTTCATCCTCAGAGCAGTAGGGACCAAGCTGGGTGGAAAGCACTACAACGAAATAAAATAACAGTGTAAGAATAATAAATTTTCATTTGATGGTTGATGTCGTTCATTTTGTCTGCTATGGTGTAGTATTCATGTGGATGCCTCCTAACTTTCCTGCCTCGGTTTTCTATGTACAAAAGTTGGAGTTGTCACTTGTAGTAAGTTTTTAGAGCCCTCACCATTCATCTGAGATTTTTTTTTATTATTTGGGGTTTTGCAGATTGTGTCTACAGGATCTATAAGTAATTATTAAATGTGAGTTTTATTAATCATAATGTTATGTTGCACAGCTTTCTGTGTAACTCCTGAAAGTGGTTGTGTGTCCATACAGTTGATTTCTGAAGCTTTTTTATTTTCAGGCTAATCTGTGTTGCTCTTGCATATTTCAAAGTCAAATTAAAAAAGAAAATCCTCTTGATAAATATCACAAAGAAGGTTTTATTATTGCTCATTACAGTGTAGATTTCCCCAACTTCAAAATCTAAAGTGCTTTCAGTACTTTAAAGAACCTGTAGTGTCGGGACAGTGGCGTAAGTTATTAAGGGACGGTGGGTCTTTTGATAGCACAAGTAAATACTTTTTAAGAATGTTTTAATAGTATGTTTGAATGTTTTGATTTGTTACGCTGCCGTGTCACTGGACTTTACTATGTGTTTGAACCGTGTTATTTGGAAGCAGCTTTGAGAGTCCCAAAATGAAGGTCCCAGTTGCTAAAAGCTAGTTGTGACGCTGCTGTGCTTGTCACAGGTGTAAGGGAGCAGGGGTGGGCCTGGGGTGGAGGGCAGTATTTCAAGCCAGGGTGGTCATACTGCCTTCCACCTTCCCAAATCCCTGCACTCTGCCTTTGGTTGTTGCAGCAGAGGTCACAGGAGGGAGAAGCGGTGGGGAAGGCTTTATGAGCAGTGCCATGCATGTCCCCATCATGGGGCAGAGCACAAAGCCATCGCTGCAGCTTCCCCTGTAGCGCTGTGGCCACATCCACCTCTGGAAGGTCTTTGCTTTATGTTTCCAAGCTTTTGCATGGGTTTGTCCTTCTCTGTGCAACATCTCCCGTTTTCCATCTCAGAAATAGGTGCTCTTCAAGGGTGAGTGAGGTGGTAAGGCTGCTCAGTGCGTGAAGTTTCTCTGCAAGAAGCCCAGTTGTTCCACTAATTACTTTTGCCGTATGTGCATCTGTATTTCTGAAGACCATGTCCCTAGCACTATCTTAGGGTATCGGTAGGGGAGTTGCTTTCAAATGTTTCAAGATGTTTGCTTCATCTATGTTTCTCTCACTTCCCATTCTCTTTTCTTCCCTTCCCCTCCTCCCCGCCCCTCCCCCCCAAAAAAAAAGAAAAAAAAAAAAGGTTAATTTGCATTGCAGGGTAAATATTTTTAATTGCATCTTTCACTGTGGTAGCCATCATGCTGTCATTGCCAGAACTAGAGCTAAGAAGTTACAGGTGGAAAAAGCTTGCAGGATTGTCTGTGTGTCTAAGGAAAAATTAGGCCAGTGGACAGAAAAAAAACAGAAAATGACCTGAATTTGATAGGGCCCTTGGGAATGGGCTGTGCAGCCTGCCTGATCAACAGTGCAGTAGGAAAGTTCATGCAAAACGTATGCCAACCCTCCCACGTCCCAAAGCTTCCATTTCTCTGTCTATATTTTTCCTCCTCCACAGTCCACTTGAGTTCAACAGCCCCTGCGCTGGTGCCTCCGCTCTTTGCCAGGAACAGTAGGATCCAGCTCTGGTCTCTTGATGAAATCTCTGCCTCTAGAAAGTTTTTTTTTCTTTTTCCTCAAATCAGGTTCTCGCAGGTATTTTTCCTCATTGCTAAAATTAGATTTCCAGTAGTAATTTCCAGTTAAAAAAGAAATAAAAATAATTGGAAGTCAGTACAGTCAGCAGAATTATGTGATTTTTAGTTGGGATATTCTGAAGATAAAATACTAAAACATTTTTGGTTTTGGGGTTTTTTTTATTTCAGCTAGATCTAGTTTACAATGTGTAGCCGCAACAAGCTAGTTCAAGACCAGCATTAGCTGCTGCACTGAATTGGCTTGCCTTTTGTGAGTTTACTGAATGATGCTTGAATGTGTTGCTTGTCCCTTTTGATTTTTATTTTGATTAGCTTTTTCTTGGAGGAACACAATAAACCTTTATAGTTATAAGCTAAAATGCTGTGGTCCATTCTATACGTTATTCACAAGTCTTTTTTTTTTTTTTAACACATCAGCCTATAATGTTTGCAATAAAAGCTCGCGTTGAGAATTCTCTGTGGGCTTTAATTGCATCTGTTAAGTAGAATACTTAGTAATGACAGTACCACAGGGGAAAAGTGGTCCTTTCTGTAGAAGGTTCAGTTGGTTTACATTTGCCAAGTAGAAAGCGAGTGAAGTGTGAATCGGAGGGTCTGTGCTCACCCTCACAACACTCAATGAATGAGCTTTTCATGGGCTCATGCAGAACAGCATGCCTTGCTCTTGCAGAGGATTCTTCTGGCTCAGGTGACTATCAGATAGCTTTAGCTAAAACTTTGATCACACAAATACAAGGGTGACCAAGTCTTTTTGTGAAGATTCACAAAACAGGATATTTTTTGGTAGAGTCAGGGTTTTTTTTCTCTATTCAAAGGGAAAATGGAAACAACATTGTAGTGGTGCAGGAACGTGATTGTGTGGGGAAGGCTCTGGACCTGACACTGCAAGGTGCAGAGTTAGTAAGTTGTAATGCTATATTGCTCTGTTTGCTCTCAAAGAATATGTGAAAATTTTGTAATGTCTGATGGTCACACTTTATTCTGCATCCTGTAAGATAATGAAGTTTATGTCAAACCAGAAAGTAGATGCTAGATCCACATGCAATGTGTTTACTGCAGACTGCCTTTGGCTGTGCTGAACTGCTCTGTTCAGTATCAGGGTGGGAGAGAGCTGCCTATAAATGCGTGTTCGCTTCCTTGCCACCTCTTCCATACTTCAAAGCAAATAAAGTTGTCACAGAAGACTGTGACGACACCCAAGATGGCTTCTTAAATTGATTTTTGGCTACGCAGTGTGTATGTTTGACGTGATTGTTAAGCTAGTGCTGAGTAATTTAGAAAGCAACACCTTTAAGTTTTCAGCCCATCTCAATTTTTGTTGCAGCAGCCTGATAATTCTCTCTGCCCCTCTGAGGCAGAGACTGCTGTGCAATCAATGACTCCCACGGGAGCTCCAGAAGAGGTTAGCAGGGAAGAGAAGGAATACCCCCAGTCAGAGTACTAATTTATCCTGTCCCCTTGTTGACTTTTCTTCTACTTTCTCTGAGTAGCTTTTGGTATTTAACTCTCTCTGATACATCCTTTATTCCATGGAAATTTTTCTCCTGGAGTCTCATCCTTCTCATGCCTTTCTGTGAGACTGTCCTTCCTGTTCACATCTCAGATTCATTTTGCCACTGCTGCTTCTTTCTCTGCTCTAGATTCTACCATTTTCCTTCCTGATGTGCCTCCCTTCCCCTGTGGTCTTAGGCAGCATCTTCTGCTGCTAGGTTTTAGGCTTGATCTTTCTTTTTTCCTGTCCATCTCACATGGACTGGTGTGAATGTTCAGGTGGAGTGTGGAGAGAAAATAATACAGTATGGGGTAAATTCTTCAGCATACTGTACATTAACATTTTACACTCTGTAGCTAGAATCACTAGAAGTCCTGATCTTGTAGATGCGTACCTTATCAGTAACTACATATTCCATGCAACTTGTTGCATTCAAAAATGTTGTGTTGTATTTAACTGCACTGACAAAAGTTCTGCATCGAGTAAATCATAGTTATTCTAGTCTATCTGAAAGCATAGCCAAGCCCTTCAGTATAGCCTTTGCTCAGGTCTGGTTCCCTTATTTAAGGGAGATAGATATATTAAGAACAATTTCAAAAGATGAATGCAAAGCCAGCAAGATTTTTTTTTTAGAAAATAAAAACTAGGAGGAGGTTGTAAGGGGTGACTAAGCAAATTCAGTGTGAAAGGGAGAACAAGGCTGGTGAGAAATGATAACCCTATTCATTTATTTCTGAATGTTGTTAAGAGGTTAAAGATGAATCCTTACCAGCAGAACAAGCAGTAGGGGGCTTATGCTGCAGCATAGGGGAATAAAGGGAGTAGGGCAAATGTATTTACAATTATGACTTGGGTAATGAAACTGGATACAAACAAAAAATGTATAATTAATGTCCATAGAGAAAGTCAGGGCTAAACTAGGTAGTGTCTTTAGAGGCAGTGGTGATATAATTTAATCATGCTTTCTACAAAGTAGATGAGAATCGGTAAAGCATGTTAAATTGCTGTGAGCCCCCTGCTCCATCTTGTATGATTCAGTGCATTTGATTTAAAAGGGAAATTGTGCTTCAAAATACGGAAACATAGGACACTGACTTTCCTTTAAAAACTGTGCACCCAGCTATAAAAGAGATTGTTCTCTAGCAAAAACGACTCCTTCAGACCTTTCCTAGTTCTCTAGCCTTCTTGAGTCTAAACAGTTGTAGTAATTCTACTGTTTGTATTTTTTCTCTTTAGGCTTGTAAATATTACAGTTCCCAGTGGCATGTTGTGAACTACAAATATGAACAGTATTCAGAAGACTTTCGACACTTACCACAGTAAGATCTATCATAAGTTCTTCTTTTTTTATTTTTTTCCTATTAGGTTTGTGTCATTTTGCTGAGCTTTGTCCATATTTTCACTTCCTTTTGTCTTACATGCTCTGCTTGTTTTACCATATTTATAGTGCCTTGCATTTTTAAAAAGGCGAAGAAAAGGTCCTTCAGCAAAAGTTCAAGACTCTGCAGAATTCACTAGTATCAACAAACTCTGTTAGTGCTGATTCAAATCCTTAGAAACGTATTTGCGCATTCAAAGCACAGTTGATACAGGAAAGCTGGCTTTCTGTTTTCCTTAATAATGCATAAATGTCACTCACCTTTAAGTGGGTTGAATCCTCCTTTTAGTTACCCTGTGTAACAGAGGAGTAGGATTTCACTTAGCGCTTTGTAGCTGCACTGTACAGAAGAACTGGGAGCAATGTGTACAGCATGCGCTGGTGCAGCACGGGTGATAAAAGGCTACAGAAAATGTGCAGGTTTCTGGGTAAGCAGGCATCCCTTCTGTGCTTGGAGGCAGTATCTTAAAATCAGTGTAAAGGTGCTGGGAGAAGGAGGAACAAGTTGCTTGACTTGAGTGGAAAGAAATTAAGAATTCGGTGCTTGTTCCTTCACGTGTGAATTTTTACCCATA
The DNA here is from genome assembly GCF_015220075.1 of Falco rusticolus. Taxonomy (NCBI): domain Eukaryota; kingdom Metazoa; phylum Chordata; class Aves; order Falconiformes; family Falconidae; genus Falco; species Falco rusticolus. The sequence continues at coordinate 10,956,788 of NC_051199.1, read as the reverse complement.
CTCCTGTTTCTGGCAGGTTTGTATCCTGTGCCCTGAGGACTGTTTTAGTGAGTGGTTAATAAAATCACTGAATGCCTAAACAAGCTGTGCTACCATCTCCTTTCCTGGGATTCAAGGCATTAAAATCTTGACACTGGATGGAAAAGGTTGTTATGTGCACATAAGACAGGAATGGGTGCTCCAGGCTTGGGCTGGATGGAAACTAGTACTAACTAAACATACCACTGTAGGAAATGATAAACTGATTATTGTGGTCCCTTTAGATGTTGTGTTCAGAAGATTTTGTGCTGCAAGCCTTCCCTCAGATCTGCACTGTCTCTTGTATGTTGGTATTTTTATGAACAGTGAATATGGTAGTGCAAAAAGCTGTTAAGAGCAGTTTTGCTAATCGAAGTTATAAGCACACCTTTTTTTTTTTTCTTAAGTCCCTAGTGTACTGATATAGCATATGAATGTATTTAGTGCTCAAGAAAAATGTTTGCAGCACAGCAGTTTTCCATTTAACCTTAAGCATCTTAACTCATGAAATATGCATTTGACAGATGTGGTTGCATTACTCTGCACAAAAGTATATTTTAGCTGATTACATGCATCCTCTTCTGCAAAGGTTATTTTAATGTGGTGCTTAATATGATTTGCTTTCATGAGTTCCTGCTCCAGGGTTGTTGTGGTGTCTCACATCTTACTGTTTTTTTACCCCCTCACACAGAGGATTATAACAAAACGAGGTCTTGTTTTGTCTTGTATCACAACATAGTACTTGAGAATGGTTTGGATGCAGCACTGATTAATGTTTCAGAAGCAGAGTTGTAATAAGCAGGAGTGTTTGTATTTTGTTTGCTGGAAGTTGTCATGGCTTTTGACCTTAACATACCTTAAACAGAGCTAGTTTGGAGTCCACCTCATTTCATGCCATTTACAGCCTCTTCAATGTCAGTGGACCTTGTTTTTCCCATGCATATTACAAAGTTTAGTGTTTTAAACTAGATCTCCTCATTAAAAATAAAGTGGCTTGATATGTCATAGTTTTGTATCTCACTGTTGATAGCTCTGGATGTCAGGTTTCCACAGGTTTTTGTTCCATTCGTTCAAAACTGCTGTTGCACTATCAGAAATTCGAGCGTATTGTTGTATCAATTCCTTTATAGGAAGTTGTTGTATTGGGGAAGATTGGATGGGTGTTCAGCATCTAGCTTTGCATCATGGGAAAGGAACATAATTTACAATACCAGAACTAACTGTGGCTAAGGTACTTCTGTTCACTGAGGTGCTGAACCTTCCCATGGGCTTTCCCATTTAGAAACACCCAAACTGGGGCTAGCAGCAATGCTGAAGGACTCCATACTTGTTTGTACGTGAGGGCACGCTGTGCTGTTTCACACAGCCATACAGCATGTCAGGTAACGGCTGCATGCTGTAGCAGGTTTCTATCAGATACTGAAATTACTCTTTCTGCACGCTGACCCGTTCTGAGTGGGAGGCAGCTGCAGTGCGCTGCTGGCCACCTGGGGCAGGCAGTGAGGGCTCAACGTGTCCGTAGTGCAACTCCACTGAGTAGTGCTGTGGCAGCGGGGAAGAGCTGAATGACATGTGCACGACAACATTACCAAAACATTTAGCAATTGGTTTAGTTTTTCTTTGAGTGTGTTCCTCCTTTGAGGTTTTTCTCAGGTCTTTCGACCCCTTAAATTCCTCTCTGTGAGCTCTCGCTACCTCTTTTTACACCAGTTTTTTATGCTTTGTGCTGGTGTGTTCTTGCTTCTTGAGCAAGTGTAAGGGTGGAGGAAGAACAGCGGTTGCTTCGTGTGTGCAGTGGTGACAGTATGTCTGGGAACAGAAAGAGTCATGAGCAAAGTTTTTGTTGTTGCCTATAGAAAACCTGGAACATCGGTAGATCTTTCAGGTCTGATCCCTTGGAATTCTGCATCTTCATATGGGTCTGAAGAGTCAGTAGGCAGAAAAAAGAGGGTATACAAACAGGGTCATATCCTTACCACACTTTACCTGCCTGCCCTAAAACGATGATGAGCATGCCCAACAGGATTCCTACCCAAGGAAGAGAAAAACTTCTATGGAGAGTGACACGCAGTTCTGAGTGGATGAGTGTTTTGTGGGTGGTCAGTGAGATCTGACACCTGAAGCAGTAGTGGTCTGTCCTTTCCTCTCTCCTTTATAACTCTGCTGAGAGAACAGAAGGGGGTGGTTCTTTCTAAGAAACTTACCGTGTACCCAAGCTAGTGGAAGGCTGTGGTTTAATGGGACGGGCTCACTTTCTGACCTGGGGCAGAGTTGCTGCATCATATGGTGAGGGGTCAGCACTCTGCTAATCCAGCAGATTTCTTACTCCTCCTTCCCCTCCCCAGTAGTATCAAGGGTATTAAGGCTGGGGTTTTGTTTTGGAGATTTTTTTTTTTTTTTTTAGTAGCTGACTAACTTGTCCTGTTACTGGTACAGATCATCAAGCAAATGTGTGCGGTGGTGCATCAGTCAGTCTGCCCACACATCACCCCAAGAGCGCTGCAGTGCACTTTTAGCTCTGAATAATGAATAAGCTAATAGGATTTTTGTCTAAAAATGTGAAGGCTTGAATGGTATTTTTGTAAAAGGTGGGATTTGGCTTGAATTTTTTTGTTTGGGGTTCTTCTGGGTAGAGGGAGTGTTTGTGTAAGAAATTTTAACAGCTGCCCTTGGTTGCATTGGATTTCCATCACAAATATTCTGAATGTTAACACTTTACAGATGTCAAAGATGTCAATAGATTGCAAATGTTCCTTTTATTCAAAATATTGATCAGTTGTTTGCATTAAACAAACGCCTAAACAAGAACAAACTAAAACAGAGAATAAAACTCATGTGTTGTGTGTGCACTTGGTTCTCCTGGCTCAGCCGAAGTGCTGACTTGGGTTGCAGTGGGGTGGTCATGTCATGCGAACAGTGACTTTGAAATGGGCAAAGTGAAGAGAAGATACGTGTTGCTTACTAATCTTCCTAATCTGTAACTTGGGTATGAATGTATAGAAAATGAAAAGTCAAAGCTACCCCTTTTTTTTTTTTTTCCAAATTAGTGACATTTAATATTATGTGCTACTGTGGGCTAAAGTTCACTAAGCTGAGAGAGGAAACTAGCTGAGCAGTATGTGGTTTCTCAACTTCTGTCTGCGTTTGCTTCCTTGCATGGTAGACAGTAGTGTTGCTCTGTTCCTGTTCTCAGGCTGGGTAGATGAAAGTAAATTCTGGAAGATTTACGGTCTTCCTGAGAAATTATGTCTTTTAACATGACAGCTTTTGTAGGTTTTTGTAAGATAACTGAAGATTTCCAAGATGAGGTTTGTAATCTTCAGGAATTTGAAAACGATATTGGTATTTCTCAGGCCACAGAAAAATCTAGTATTTCTTCATTTTACAATTTCTTTGATTTTTTTAATATTTTTTTTTTTAATCACGTGTATTTGACTGTTACTTAAGGTTTAATTCTGCATCATGAGAAGTACTCTTGGGCCTAAGCAAAATTACTTATGTGCTTAAAACTAATCAATTGCCGAAGGGCCTTGCTTTTTCATGTTCAGTTTTGGTTTTAAGTTGACAATATGAAGATCTTATATGACACCACATCAAAAAGACGTGTATTTTTAAAAGTTACTTTCAGGCTGTGCTCATCATATAGCTTAGTAAAAATTTCTTGAAATTTTGAAAAAATATAGAAGCTTTAAGCTGAAGGTTCTAATGTTCTTGGTCAGAAAAAGCTATTAAAGAGTTCATGCTCATTCATCTGACAGCCTTAGATGTGATATCTCTTTGGGAATGGGGTTTTGTTGCCTGTTGTGGTGGAAGAGCAGTGAAGAGAACAAGAAGTGGTATTTATTTCATCATTTGTATAGAACAGTTAAAACTTCATAGTGTTGAAAAAAATATATGGGACTTAAGAAAAAAGCTGTATATTGAAACTGTAGTGGTTTTTAAAGGAGGCGGTAGGATACTGAGGCAGTAGGCAATAGGTGTATTGAAGATGCTGTGGGGGCTTGGAATGGTTGCCTCCCTGAAATAGCAAGTACGCTTATTTTTTTTAAAAAAATATATTACATTTTTCCTCCTCTCCCAGAAATGAATGTAGACCAGAGAAACTGCCATCACATTCCTTTGAAATTGATCATGAAGATGCGGATAAGGATGAAGTATGTATGCTCTTTTTTGGTGTTGGTTTTTTTTCCCTGTGAAAGAGTTATTTATTGCTTTAATATCAAATAAAGAATAATAATGGAGGCTCATTATCTCCTGTAAAATATTTCATATTTTAAATAACTCTGAAGTTAGTGGAACAGCTTTGTGTCTTATGTCATCATGTGCACAGCAGGCATATTAATAATGTCTTATTTTAAAAGGAATGAAAGGATGATTATTTGTTGTCAAACAGATATTCACACATTACAGTTTTCTTTTGTCTTAGAATTCAAAAAGCAAGCCCATGCAATATTAATCGTTTCTTTCACACAGGATACAACATCCCACTCATCTTCAAAAGGTGGTGGTGGTGGCGGAGGAGGAGGATTAGCAGCAGGAGTTTACAAGTCTGGATGGCTTTATAAAGGAAATTTCAACAGCACTGTAAACAATAGCATTACTGTTCGGGTAAGGAGACAGCATTATTCTTTCTTTATTCCATTGGGATTTATATCCCCCACAGAGGCACACTTCTTTGCTATTGTCATTTACCTGTTTATATCTCAGGTTTATGTTACTTTATCCGCAAAATAGTGCGATTGAAGTGCAGTTAGGAGTTGCCTTTTATTTAAACCCTGTGAATAAAGTATCAGTGAAAATAATTTGCAGTACAATTGTCTTTTTTTTTTTTTTTCCCCACCTCCCACTTCAGTCATTCAAAAAGCGCTACTTCCAGTTGACACAATTGTCGGATAACTCATATATTATGAATTTTTATAAAGATGAAAAAATATCCAAGGAGCCAAAGGGATGTATTTTCTTGGATTCTTGTACAGGAGTTGTACAGGTAAGTTTCAGTTTATTTCATTGTATTGTTTGGGTGTCAGATAAATTTAAAAAGACAAGTAGAAGAACACATACATTAATGGAATAGCAGTCTCATTACCAGTTTCAAGAAATGAAAACACCATTAGTTTTGCTCCTTAAATTGGTGCAAATGCTCAGACTGACAGGTTGCAAAATCTGCAGTTGAATTATGGTGGCAGACCATGCACATGCTCTCTGCCCACGGCCCACGTGAGAAAAAATGCCATGAAATGTTTCTTTTCACTGAAATTACTTTCTTAGCTGCTAGATTTTACCTCAGGCTTACTAAGAGCATGCTTGGTTGTTGTGGGTTAAATAGACTTGGGTTACAAAGCATCGACTGTTGGGCAAGTAGTAAATGAATCCTGTATCCTGAGCCTCCTTGAAGATCATCACTTTTGGAGGTGATAGAGAGTCTTAATGGCAGCAGGTAGGACAGAGCCTTATTGTTTGTTGTGGCTTGGAAAAATAAATAGCCAGAAATGTCTGACATTTTTTTTTGTTGTTCCTCCTAAGACTTGTCCTTAGCTTTTATCCCCCCTCTTGCTCTGCCTTTCCTCTAATTCTATTAATGTATTTCTTTTTTCTTCTTTTTCTTTTTTCTTTTCTTTTTTCCATTCTAAACCAGATGTTATCTTGAACAGTATGTTACTATGGTTGATCTAGCCCTGTGAGTAACTAAATAAGGAAAGTTGTTTTTTTTTTAAAGCTATACTTTATTCTTCACTAATTAATCAGTAAAGATTGGTAACAGTACTAGTGCAGATTTATTTGAGGGCTGTTTTGAAAGAAACCTTTCAGGTAATGCAAAGGCAGAGGGAAGACCAGTGATAAACACTAGCTTTGTTGGTTCAGAAATCTCTCCTTCACCCCTAAACCCCTTTGGCATAAGAAAAATAATCAGTGAGTAATTCACTCTGGGAAAAAATATTTGCTGACAGCCCCCTGCAGAACCTCATTCTGCACCCAGGAAAGTACCCAGCTCGGTAGGGAATGACTGTTTCCCCAGTGTAGTTCAAATGGGTGTTTCTTTTTTCAAACAGGTGTAGGACCGGATGGAGTTAAATATGTAGGAGGACAAAGTTGTTTGCTGGTGTCAGTCCATTGGCTTGAAAGACCCTAACAGTTAGCTTGGATGTGTAGCAGAAGCTGTAGAGGAGATTCTTACGTAGAAATCCTGTTTAGAAATTACTGTTTGCTCCTGCATGCTGGCAGCATGTGCTTTCTTTAAAGATGGGTCTCAGCCAGAGCTTTAGTTAAGCCCTGAATGTCCCTGTAGTGTGGTTTTAGGTACAGATTTAATGCTATCCCAGAGGGTGTCTCTTCTGCTGTGTTGTTTCTGCTGTCATGGGGTGTCATCAGAAACATCTTGACCGTAAGATTTCTGGCCTTTTTGACTAATCTTTGACAAAAAAAGCTCAAGAAACCATTGAAATCCTCATACTGAATTTTGACAGCTGCCTTCTAAATCTTACAGCGTTCCTGCAAGTTGTCCCAAACAGTTTGAACTGTATCTTCTCGTCTTGCCTACCCCTAGACACTAGTTTTCATGATTGATCTTTGATTGACATTTAGAATGGGATGCAGAAACTTATGAGCTATCTTTGCTAGTGAGTCTTAGCCAAGGGGCTAACAGGGCAAGTATCATCAGCCATCAAAGTCTGTGGTGAACTTGGAATCAGAGGGCTGAAAAAGAAAACCTGGCTTAGAGTTGCCATAAAAGAGATAGTTTTACTCAACTTTTTTTCCACATTCTATAGTCTAAGATTAAAACTGTGATGGGAAAGTTCTGATTTAATGAGGTTTAGTACCGTTATATGTCATTTAACTCTTTGTGAATAACTTCGCTGTCCTGTTTGATTAGAGGTTGGATGTCTTAATTGTAGTAAAACTTCCTGGAAAAATCATCTCCAGATAAAATACAAAATACTTCCAAACCAATTCTGTTATTTTGGAAGAATGACCTGGCAGGCATTAGACTTAGCCTGATGTTTCATTTATAGCTCATCCATAGTTTCGGTTTGAATCTTGTATTATTTCCTTCTGGAAGAAATTTGAAACTTGAAATTAAGTGTCGAAGATTGCAAGTCAACCTCAAGGTCCACATACCATATGGAAGGACTTAAAGAGAAGCAAACTGAGAAATGGTATTTTTTTTATTATTTTTTTTCCCCCTGTTAACTGATCAGGAAGAAAATAGTTGGCTTTAGATTTGAAACAAAGACTTTGCTGTAGATCTCATCTGCTTGCCAGAAGTCTGAAGTGCAGATGGAAAAGTGGATATTGAAGCTTTCCTGCCCTAATGTTCTTAAGACTCAGCATGCGAGATGTATTGCTCTATTAGATAATGTCTGATAGTGTTACAGTACCTGATTTAAAGATCTTGGCCAAGTCTGTGAGGGGAAGTACATAATATAGACAAGGAATGCATTACTCTTTGTGCTCTCTGAAGATAAATTAGTCTGTAGTATTTTTCTTTATAGATTGTATATAAATCCGTATACATAATCCACTTGCACAAATAATCCATCTTTAAAAGTTTTGAATGGCCACTACTTAAGATTCTTGGCATAGTTTTGTTCAAATTCTAGCTCTTGGTCAAGCCCTCATGTTGTATCAGGAAAAACAGGTTTCAGTGAAACTTCAGTCCTTGTTTTACGTTAATTTGAATGTATGCAGTGGTTGGAGGATTAGGGTGATAATGGGGATCAAGAAAAATCTTGAACACCCAAAAAACAATTGCTACAAAACCCAACCCTATTCTTAGCCTGTGTTGGATGAACTAAAATTTATATTCCTGAATGAATATTCACTTCAATAAAGTACTTGAGAGGCAAACTGTTTCCTACCGAGAGAATTTCCAGTAGCAGAACTAAAAAACAATATATACACACACACAATCCCACGTCACTTTGAAAAGCCAAGATTTGACTGACTCTGTTGACCCAAGTAGCTGCAGAAGAAGTTGTTCAGTCCTAACTGATTCCTGAGCTGGGTCATGGCATGTAATATAAGGACTGGAGCAAGTGATTAACAACAGATTGAGTAGGAAACTTCTAAATCATCTCTGCTGCTGGGAAAAAAAATGTTAATGGAACTTTATCCTCAGTGTCTTGGGTTCTCTGTCTCCTCCTCTGCTAATCAGTATCAGATTTTGCCTCTGTTCTTAAATAAAAATATCACTCTCATCTGGCTCAGAAGCTATTCTTAGTAACTTGTTAATATAGGACTGTACTGAGAAATAGTTATGCTGTAGAACTAAAGGTTACCATTGTCATGTTACTTGTAACTGTTAATGAAGAAAAATAAAATTGAGTGGAATGGCTGGTTATGGGATGTACGAATTGTTTTTCATTTCTCAGAATCACTCCAAGGTTAGATGCGTCAACAAAGTGATGGCAGTTTTCTGGAATACTGAAAACAAAATGGTGGTGCTGATGTCCACAGTGGTTGTAAGAGTTTGGTGAAGTAATGGGGGATAGGATGCATCAGTGTTCTTTCAGATTTAAGCAAGGAAGAAAAAGAATTGATGCAACTGCTTCTGTAAGACTAAGATAAAAGCCTCGCTAATTTGATAAATTTGAGGAATGAAGCATATTCTGTTAGATCACATCACTTAGTTTAATTTTATTGAGCTGTTTCAGTAACTAAGCACCTGTTAATTCTTATGAGAGAAATTGATGGATTAACCATCTACTGCAGGTAAAATCTGCTGATACAGACCAGACCTCAGAACTCAACCTGCTGCCAGTATACTGGGTGCTGGCTCTTATTCTGTGCTTGGAAGGGACAGCATTGTAATGACTGAACAGCACTCACCTCACCTTTTGCCTCCTGCAAAGTATTGTTGAAATCACCTTAATCATTTTTAAAATCCTTCTAAGACAAAGGCAACAGTGGGAAGTATCCATTGTAATTTTTCGCATGGAGGAGTCTGTCCTATTGCAATCTTAGGGAGAGATTTACCACTTAATCTCTATTCCAAGCTTATACTCTTATCATCCAGAAGCTCTTTCAGAAAAATATAAAAATAAAATTATGTGGAAATGCTCTCATCCTAACCACAGTGTTTTGAACTTCGTTAGATGCTCAGAGATTGTTACTTTTATGTAGCCTGTTAGCAGTATCTGTAAATATTTTTAAACAGAAGATGTTATAAATCGTTCACAATTAGCTTTGACCTATTCAGGTCCAACCTCAGCAGTCAGGGCTGGAATAGTCTTTGACCATGTGCTGACTTTGCTTTTTTTCTGGTTTGAATTTGGTGAATTCAGTCCTGTTCCCACTGGGCAAATATGCGTATGATTTGGCACTACTTAGTGTCCCTTTGAGTGGCTGGTGTGGTAGTAAGGTGCAGGAGACCTGAGCTTTAGGGGTATTCTCTCCAGACCGCTACTACTCGTGTAGCAACACTGTGCTTTGCCACCAGAGGTCTTTCATTATTCCACTTGGGAGGTATTCCCTACTGCAGTTTGAAGTGTTATTGTCCGTAGTCTTAGATTTCTGTGGCTAAATAGAAGATGTATATTTGGCCATAGAAGATTTAGAATGTACAAAAAGCCAACAATAAACTGACATGAATTTGCATTAATATCACACTACTTGGATTTTCTTTAAAGCCGCTGAATTTTGCCTGAGTGTTATTTTTAAGGAGTGGCTGTATACAAGTCTGTGTTATGAATGCCTTTTTCAGTACCTTTTTATAGTTCATTCGAGTATTTATTTTTCTTTTCCTTTTGTTCCAACAGAATAACAGGCTTAGGAAACATGCCTTTGAGTTGAAAATGAACGACCTCACATACTTTGTGCTGGCAGCTGAAAATGAGCAGGATATGGATGACTGGATTTTCACTCTCAACAAAATCCTGCAAATAAATCCAGAGGGAACTGTTCAGGAGAGGAAAAGTGCAGATCTCACTGATCTGAAACTTGGTAAGAGTGAATAGTCTCTTGCATTTTTTTTTTTTAATCAAAGCAAAAAATTGAACCTTCAGATACCACTGTTGAATCATTTTAACTGCCTGAGTCTGTAATGGATTCTGCACCTATTGATTTCTGACGAAGCAGCACCAGTCTTTTGGCAATCCCTGAACAATGTCAGCTAACTCCCCACAGATCATTTTCAAAAGGCTGTGGGGGAGGTAAAGCTGCTCCCCACAAAGTCAGCAGGAGCAACGTGGCTCTGCTTTGCATATGCAGCTCTTTTTCAAATATAGTCCTGCCAGTGATCTTGCTAGTACTTTGTGTTTTACTGTCTTGGGAGCCTGAAGGTTTTAAAGAGTTGTGTGCTGGAAAGAGGTTAGATCAGTTCTTTTTTCAGCATTTTTTTTTCTTTAACAATCTGGAGCTAGTAATTAAACAAACAAACAAAAAAAAAATCCCAGCTGTGGTGTGTCGCTCTTTCCCTGGAAGCTTATTGACTTTTCATTTCTTGCTTTTGTGAGTTTGTGTATTAATATGCTTTCACTGTGGAGGAAAAGAATTGGATGCTCTGTAATACTGCACTCTTCATGTGGCAGTAACTCATTCCTCCACATAATAAATACATGTTCAGTCTGGATGAACCCCAGCTGAAATTCTAAGACTGAAAACACTTAAAACCTTCATACAGATTTCAACGGCTTGTGCTTTTAGCTGAATCACAGCTTTGAATCCACATATATCTGAATCTTGGGGAAGTTCAATGCTAATTGAAGGCTTTAGCCTGATGTTTATAATAAATTCTGATTTTTGGAGGGACAGAATACTCTTCATATAGCCAAGGATGTTTTTTATAATTTGGAGGCGCAAGAGACTTGCACTTCAGAATCAGAGAAGTGCTTTGGAAGATAACATCCATAAGGGATATTAATGAAACAGGAAGAAATAGGTGCATGAAAGGTCAAAGACATAAGGCTAAAAAACCTGATAACAAGTAACAGGAATGTGCTATGGAGTTAACTTGTCAAAAGATATGCTACTTTCTTAGCGGAAGAGCCCTAAATGGCTGTAATTACTTATTTCACGCTGGGATGAATTACCTAGTGAAAGCAGAATGGTCCCTGGTGAGCGAAGTAAAGCAAAGAGATTGCTGTATAGTGCTGTTCTCTGGATCCATAGATTTGCAGCTCATGGAGTCCAGACTGCATCCCTCCCCTCCCCAAAGAGCAGGTAAGGTCCTGCCTGCCTCACTGAAGACTCCCTTTACTGGGACTCCAAAATCTTTTGGCTGAGATAAACTCTCAGTGTTGCCTCACAAGGGACTGGCAGTGCAAAGGAAGGTGTCTTTGGTGTGGGCATGAATATTTGTCATGGATGGATGTATTGGATGTTTTACTGAGTAGAGTCAGGCCTCTTGTTTGAAACCTTAAATATAGGCTAAATGCTAGTAAGCACAAGCGGAAAATGAGGTTGAGGAGGACAGAGCTTTACATCAGTATCTTTTCCATTTTTTAGCCTGATGATACTAAAGGGAATAAAAAGAAATAACGTGGGGATAGATATTCTTTTTTAACCCAATGGTAACAGCAAGTATAATAAAAACACTTGCATTTTTTTTTTCTTACTTTCAAGACCCTGCAGAAGTTTTGGTGAATTATGATTGCTCTCAAGAAGAGACTGATTCTTCAGAAAACGCCTTGCACCCAGACTTCGCAAAAGTAATGGATGTTATATTTATCTTTACAAGTTTAATGGAAAGCGCCACTAGGTGAAAATTGTGTGCCAACAAATGATCATTATATTGTGAAAGGTTTGAAAACGTAGCACAGCCCATCGTGATTTTTAGAGCCATGACAAATGACAGGAATAATTTTGTTTCTAAACAGCTGATGACTTTGTTTAAATGAGAAAAGCTCCACTGGATGTAAACAAAGTAGGTGCTCCCTAGAGTGGTTTGATTTAGAACTGTGAAGTCAGTAAAGGTCTGGTCCCTGCAGATATCTGTGAAATATTTACTCTTTTTAACTGCATTTCAGAAGAGTTTGGCCCTTGGAGAGCCAAGATTTCCTGTGTGATTCACAAGGAAACGAGCTGTGAACGGCTCATCGCCTTACGTAATTTCATTGAAAGATGCCTGTAGTATCGAGGGAGGCATTTTGTCCTTTGGATCTCCTAAAATGCCTCTTATGGATGAGATAATTGTAGACAGTGCTAAGAAGCTTTTTGATGAAAAGCTAGATTGGAAATATTTCACTGCTTTTTCTTGAACGTATGATGTGTTTGTAATCTTCTGTCAGTGAGCTGCTGTACGTACTATCTATCTACACAGCCAAATGCTGTTTGAGGATGCTACTCCCACAGATTTGAACTGAAAGCTGTATATGCAAATGAGAACAGAATTGAGCCTATATTTTACTGTAGGTTGCATTCATACACATGAAGTAGTCACCTAGAATTAAAAAAAAAGAAAACCAAAACAAAACAACAAAAAAGACCAACCAACCAGATAACATGTAACTGAGTTTATGTAATGAGGACAAGAGTGGTAAGTGATCATCTCGTCTGTGGATAGATACTTTCTAATGATTTAGTTAATGCAGATATCTCAGAGACCACTGGTGGCCTGCAAGGCTAAACTAGATGGTTTGCGTGTTGTGTCTTGTATTGCCCTTTATACGGTTAATTCCTTTTCCACCCCCCTTGCTCTATAGGGCTCGCTGCAGCAGTGATCTGTGGCCTGTCCCTAGTCCATGACAGGTCCAGATCCCATCTCTACCTAAATCAGTACACCAGTCCATCAGGACCTGCTTCTGCAAGTCAGCCCATGCGTGGAGCATGTTAGGAAACGGACATCGGGCTCTTAGGCTTGTGATGCTGCTTCTGCACGTTCCTTAACATGTGTCAGCAGTGGCATGCTGTTGTGAAAAACAAAAAAGATTGAATGTGGCCTGAACAAGAGCATAGCCTGTACTGTGTCAGCTAAGGTTTGTACTCAGTCTTAGGCAACCAGGAATGTTGTGGACTCCATTAATAGTTCAGAGATTGAAAAATAAAGGAAAGCTGAGAGAAAAACAAAGTACAAAGAAAGATAAACATCTTTAGACTGAGAAAAAAAGTTTCAAAGGTATGAGGGATCTGTAAGGGGATGGGAATGTGTAGAGCATACTTCACATGTCAGATGAATGGGCTTAAATAGTGTGGGGGGGAAATTATTGAAGTTAGATGTAAGGATAAACTTTGAAAAGGCAGGGTAGGAAAGCATCAGGTGGCTTCCGGAGGTTGTTGAGTTGGTTTTATCAAAGAGCTTATTATTAACTTAGGCTTGTGTCCATCAGAAATAAAATGGATGTGATGGATCCTGCCTTGTGGCAGAAGATGGATGGGGTGAGGACTCCCAGCCTCACTGTTGGCTGACATGCTGCACCTGGGCGTCTGCCCACCTGTAGGGCCAAGCTGCCCTTTCCTGCTGCCCTTTCTGCCCTTCCCCTGACACAAGGGGGTTTCTGTAGGGCTGTTTGTTGGGTTTTTCCCCTCGACTTGGGAATCCCTAAAGTGGTTTTAGTGCAGTGATCCACCATTCTGACATCTTACACAATGATGATTCTTAAGCAATTCAACGTCATGTATGTTACTAAATTGACCTGGTTTTGGGTTCCTTACAAGTATATCATGGCCTGAAAGTCCCTGCTGCACAAGCATATAACCTTCAAAGAGTGCTTGAAGGTGCTTTGGGATAAGTACTGCAGAAATGAGAAGTGTTGTTACAAGCGAAACATTGATCATTCGTTTAGAAGTCTGACAACTCTATGGATTTCTGTTCTCGTGCAGAAAACTAATTTATTATCTGTCACCACAGTACATCACAGAAACAGAAGAAACAGTGAAAGCCTCTCGAAATACGGAGCGACTGAATCTTTTCTCTTTGGATCCTGATATAGCAGTAAGTCAGTTTATATTTTTTTTCAAGTTCTCAGAAGTTTTAAAAGACGGGTGGTCTGAGTTAACCGGGTTAGATAAGCTACCAGAGCTGGAGTTCAGTAAGCAACAGGGTATACCTAAGACTTCAGCTTTTGAAGGGGTAGGGAAGCTATCCCTAGTCTGTAGAGATTTCTGTACAGAGTCTACTCATATGTGCTCACAGAATGATTGAGGATGGAAGTGACCTCTGGAGGTCATCTTGGTCCAGTCTAGCTAAGCTTTGAATCATTAAAGCAAACTGAAAATACTACAGGAGCAGAATGTTCTCTTGGACTAGGAGCATTACAAGAACAGTCTTTTTATTGTTATTCATTACACTGAATTTGACTACAAAAAAAGTGGAGATGAAAAACAGTGGGAAGGTAGAGCTGGTGGTACAAAAGGCTGTCTGTGTGGAAAAAAAAAAAAGCTTGACATGCAGGAAGTGCAGGTTGCTTTTCTTTCTATCTTCAGCTTGCTTATCATTTAGTGTCAGAGTTCATGATTCAAAAAAATGTAATTCCTTGCACTGAATGTACATTTGTTGGTGATTTAACTGGAAACTTTATTTTAGTTTAAAAAAAGACTTAAGTAAAATCTGTATCAGTATATATTCAAATTTGAACCTGTTGTCAGTCAAATATAGTGCCATTAGTAAAAATATTAAATAAATTGAAATAGCAGTGTGGTGTATAAGTAAGAGGCAAGAAGGGGGAAACCTCTGAAATCTAATCCTAAAATGTGATATTACAGTCTGAAAATATGAGGCTGTTTAATCTATATAAGGAAACAAAAAGCTAAAGTTTCAGACTCGGTAAGTAAACAAAAAAAGAATTGTGGGAAACCTAACTTGGATCCTGAATTCTGCCTCTGACAATTATATATGTCCTCAGGCAATCTTTTTGCTTTGCATCCTAATCTGTAAATTAGGAATAACACTCATTTCCTGTGGTAACGTGAAGATAACAGCAGTGACCAACTTTTTGAGGTTTTCAGGTGCTTCAGTGATTGCCAAGACCTTTAGAAAGCTTACTTAGTTTTGGAATGCCATGCTTTTCCCATGTATAACGAATTGCCCAACTTATTTCAGTCCTTGAATCCTCAGAAAAAGGAGTTTCCAGGGGCAAACGCAGTGATCAAGCCATTTGAAGAAAAGCCTGCAAAGAGGATCCTGATAACTTGCAAATCCCTCAGTTTGAATCTCCAGGCCTGTGTTACTGAAAATGAAAATGATCCTGCAACCAATGTAAGCTTTACTTATTTTCCTGCGATTTTTCTCCTTCTTTCTTTTTTTTTCCCCCTTGGGAAAAAGAAGAAAAGCTGTTTCATGTACACATACTACGTTCACTCCTTTTCCTCTGCCCATCCCTTTGGATTCGATAATGAAACTGATAACTTTTCAATAAACATTTTGTAGCTGATTTCAATTGCAGACTTCTAGCTACAGTTCAATGAGGAATTAAAAATGTTAAAATCCTTGAGGATTCTTAACAATTGCTATAAGAAGAAAAAGTTTAAACTGCCCAGACATATGTAGGGAGGCAACTGAATATCAGTTGCTGGTGAACTGGTTTTTTGTTTGTCAAAAAACCGCCACAAACCAAGCAGATTAAATTACGGGAGAGAAGGCAAAATAGAAAGGACTGGATGCTTCGCCTAGTGGAAAAGCCCAGCTAAAAAAGGACGAAACAGAAAATTTTGCTTATTCTTACTCAAAAGAAAAGAAGCAGGGAAAAGCAAGTTGTAGCTGTCAGTCCATAGCTTTCAGTGAATTCTCCTCTGAAGCAGAAAAGTTTTGAGAAATTAGTGTCCTGGCAACTCAGCTTTCATACATTACATATGAGGCATTGATTTTATTTTTTTTTTTCATTTGACAATGACCTCTACAATGAGTGCATATTCAACATGATGTAATCAATACTTTTTTTTTTTTTTTTTTTTTGGCAGACTGGAATAACTGTTTAAATGAAGTCATGATAACTGTACCAAGGGCATACAGTAATTCGCTACAGAGGCTGAAAAAAGCATAGAATATTGTACTTGCCATGCATTGTTCCTTATCTCCAAAGTTTTAAGGTTCTGATTTCTGGACATCTCAGAAGGTGTTATTCTGAGACTGATTATTTCATCAGAACTATGGAGGCTCTTTGGAGGTTACTTACAGCCATAGGACTTAATTCCCTGGTACTGCATAACAGAATAAGTGGGTGCTGTCAGAGTGGTTTGAATGCTCTTGGTTTCCTTGCAAAACGAAATGTGTTTCCCACAGAAGAATACATCCACACGTTTGTTTGTACCAGTAAACATTTTTCATGTACTTAATTTGTCATCTTTGTGCTGCATTTCTGATGATCCCTGGAAAACCCACCCTCACTTTTCTTCCTTTTGTAATGTCTCTGAATCTACTTTTTAAAAATCCTGTAACGTTTTTCTCTGGGGCTCTATTCCTTTACCCTAGTAATTATCTGTGATAAATACATTATTTTAAAAAAAAATTCTGTGAGTTTGTAAGTTAGCTGTCAATTACTGTCCTGGTGCATTGTTAACAAACTACCTTTAAGAGCCCCTAGAATCACATGGTTGGAAACTAACTTCAGTAGGGGGGTATGTGAGCATGTGTTTTTGCTGCATCTCATAATTTGTAAATAGTGTATGTTTGCTTGCTTGCTTTTTTTCTAGCTGCAGGAACTGATTAAAAGATGGAGTTCACCCCCTTGCTCTCAGTTACCGTATGTTACGTTTCTGATGTTTTCTCTAGGTAGAGCCTTTCTTTGTGAGCGTGGCGCTGTATGATGTCAGGGATGGCAGGAAGATCTCTGCTGATTTTCACGTGGATTTGAACCACACACTCGTTAGACAGATGATTTCATGTTCCTCATTTTCATTAGAAAATGGCACTGTTGAAAATACAGACTCATACAAAATGGAAGAACCACAGGTCAAGGGGTTCCCAGAAGAATGGCTGAAATACCCAAAACAGGTATCCCGTGTGTGACTGCTATTTTGTGTTAGTTCAATAGTAGTATTCATATTCATCAGAGAATTTGTCTGTACTACCAGTGGTTCTTGTTTTCAGTGATGCTCTTTTTTTGCATATCAGTGGTGCTTGTGTACAGACGCTTGATTTTCTAGCTCTCTGTGTAGACTTAGAAACCATTTACAATCAGACCTTTCACAAAAGTTGTCTGTTATGTAGACAAACCACCCATGTTTCCTGTGCTCTTCAGGTTCATTTGCTGACCTCTCCCAAACCAGCCAAACAAAATCACAACTTGAAGCAACATCTAGATGCTGCATTAATCTTGAAGTACTTCCACATTCTTGCTGTTGCTGTTAACCTTACCCCAAAAGGCCATACATTATCTTTTCTTCTCCCTGACATTCCTCTGAGATGTGACTGGTGGAGGCCAGCATTTAAGTGCCGTCCAAGAGAAACAGTTGGGTTAGGTGATGCCAACGCAGTCATACTGCTTCTTGACTTGGGTCAGTGTGCTTGCAAGGTGCTGCATGTGCAAAAGCTTACTTAAGAACTGGCACAACGATTTTATTTTCTGTCTGGCTGTATTCAATATGTAGCGATAATAATCCTCAATAATCCTTTCTGAATTTGGTTTGTTACTGTTTCCATCAACAGAGCGCACTGGTAGTATTTAATTTCTCCAGTATTGCTATATGCTTTTTAATTGTTCTCTCTTTAATCCACAGGCTCTTTTCTCCATAAGCAATCCTCATTCTGAGATTGTGTTAGTGGCAAAAATAGAAAAGGTGCTTACAGGAAACATTGCCAGCAGTGCTGAACCCTACATTAAGAATCCCGATTCTTTTAAGGTAATGTAACAAGAACATCAGTTCCTCCTTTGTCAGCTTCAGCCTGCTGGAAGCTGAAGACACGGCAAATTGTGCTCGCAGATCTCGCCAGTGCGTGGTTGCTGAACAGGACAAGCCCACAGGAGGCCCATGTTTAGGAAAGCAAATGTCCAAGCTCCATTGACTGAATGCATGAAGTACCGTTGTCTGCAACATATGAGTCCGCTTGTGGTGCTTTCCTATGCTGGTTATGTCTTAGCAGAGTGAAATTCAGCAATGTTTTAGAAATTATGGGTTAGTGCACTTAGTATACAGGTGACGTTGGAATAGGCACCTGTTTCTCTACGAGATCAGGCAGTGCATCTGCTTTGGGTGTGTTACAGAAAACTGGAATAATAACTGTAACTAACGCAGTTCTGACTGAAGGGATGGTGAAGAGTTTTAATTCTTCAGCAGCATGCAATTCATCTGTGATGTCTTTGCTTTCCACCCAGAACCTTCTGTTATGGGCAGTACCGGGCTAGATTATTTTAGGGACACTATAGCTTCTTCAGCTGAGGAGTACTTGGATGTACTCTGTGCTGTATTTCAGATATTATAATGATATTGATGAAATAATTCATTTTCTTTTTTCATAGTGTGCACAGAAAGTGTTAAAATCCAATAAACAGTTCTGCAGCAAGCTGGGGAAATACCGTATGCCATTTGCTTGGTCAGTGAGGTATGTATTAATTCTTTTTATAATTTTGTAAGTCTCTTATAGCTTATTCTGCTCTTGGACTCATATCCTTTTATTCTTTTCCACTTCTTCTGCCTGAAGCTAAGCAAAACTTTTTGCGTGGTCCAGGATCCCAGAAGATCCTGCAGCTCTATTATTTCATTGCCCTATTTTTCATACAGCTGAACATTGGTTACTTTCTCATTAAGTGTTACTGTCTTAGAATGTTTTCTTCAAGTACAAAGTGAAGTTGCTAGGGAGTAGCAAAAGTGACTGACAGAATATCAATTTATCATGAACTCCACCAGTGGTTTGATGCTAAAAATTACCAAAGATATTCCAAAGTCGCAGTTCTCACAAGAATTTCCTACAAAGATAATTATAGTCTGAAATAGAGTTGCAGTGGCCACTTAAGATATAGGTGCACAAGTCTGAAGCTCTTTTCTTGTTATGATGCCTGTCAGGTTTTAGGATAAATACAACCAATGATTTAGTGGGTATGGTGCCCCTGAAACAGTGCCTTGGGGGTGATATTGAGGGATTATGCTTCAGGTACTCTTGCATTTTTAGTGGTTAGTAGGTGACAGAGAGCTGTTATTTTCTTGTTTAGCAGGTCACTTGGGTTTTATTGCAGGGCAGTGCAGTGGCAGTAATGGATTTTTGTTCTTCCTTTCTTTCCTCCTGGATAATTTCTTGCTGGTCTCACCCTCGAGACTGAGGCATGTCTGTGCCTCATGATCCCCTTCTACTATGTTAACTCACAAAACTAGATACAGCTTTCTTTGGGTTTTGTTCTCCCTTCAAGTTTCCATGTTATTCCTTTATCTGTCCTTTCTGTTTTATCCTCCTCAGTCTTCTGGAATTTCCTCAGCTTACTGCTGCTGTGGGATGAGAGCTCCCTGAGACCCTCCTGTCTGTCTGTGTGACAGCTCTCCCTTTCCTTCTGCCATGCATAGAGCAGGGAATATACAATTTTGTATTCCCTATAAAAGGGAAAGCTGTCAATTGCTGAGTGAAAGCATTCCTTCTTGACTACGGCTTCTGTTCTGACCATGGCAGGCCAGGTGGAGAGCTGCCTGCAGCTGTAGGGAGGAAGGAGGAGCGAGTGCTAGGTGAAAAAGTCATGTTGTAGGACTGTGAGGGGACAGTGCGTGCTGCTGGTGCGGCGTGGGGCGCCAGGAGTGCGTGCTTTCCCCTGCCACATGTAGGGGAAAGCTCATGATTTTAGAATATGGTTTTGAGATGGCAAAGCAGAAAATGCACAGTAAGGTACAACCATTTGAAGAGGTCATTTATTTTTTTATTGATACACGTTTTTGTCAATATCCAGTAGGAACAAGAGAAGTAGCTGCATGCTCAAGAGAGAGGCGGATAATGTGCTCTGATCTGTCATCGCAAGCTCAAAGATATTCATTAATATTTACTACTTCGGTGTAGCCAAAGGAGCATTCATCAAAATTATATTGAAGGGTAACTCTTGTGCTGACAGAGCTACTATTAGCATGTAGTGGACCGTACAACGGCAAAAGGTGCAGGCTGGGCTTCAGACCGACTTGAGGGGGGTTATTACGTCTGTCCTGCCTGCCTGTGGTCTGTAGCAGTACTGTCGGTGATATGTCCTGCGACTCAGTCATCGCTGTAACTACCTTTGGGTGGCATGATGATTTTAACTAGTTCAGGGTCTGGCTAGTCACTGATGAACGTGGAAAAGGCTAAAACATTCTTCCATGTATTCAGCAAACCTCATCCCAGAGTGTTTCTTGCAATTAAAAAAAAAATACAAAAAGGTGGTGTTCTTATCTTGAAGGAGGTGCATTTCACTTCTGTAGGATTCTCCATGTGGCATCGCCTAGTTGCTCTGGGTGCAGGGCAGTAGGCAGAGCAGGGTTCAGGCTGGGCTGTGCTATGTTGGTACGCAGATGCTGGGCTGTGTATGTGCTGCAGCTGTGCTGCTCAAGCGCTTTACATAGTACTGTGCCTCGGCCCAAACTGCAGCTGCAGGTCTTACTCTGCCCAAGGAAGTCTAACAGAGATAAATTAAGTTTTACTTCTGTAAGGTGGATAGCATCTTAAATGCTGGTCAAGCTAGGGTGCACTGAGAAAATGGTGTTTTTCAGAAGATTTTTCTTTCCATTCTGTGTTATTTCAGGTATTGTATCATTAAAATACCAGTTGGCAACTCCTTGGTCATCTCAGACGTATTAGTATAACTGTATAAATTTATTTTGTAATAAGAGGCCACATTCTTTTGGAGTAAGGAATAAAAGCTTGAGTAGGTCAAGCTTGACTAAAAAAATAGTGCTCCACCAGATTTATACCTGCATGTCAGTTTTTTGAGTTGTAGTAACATGGTATATAACAGCAGCACTTCCAGTCACCAAAGCCATGCGAGCAGAAGTGTTTTCCATAGATGGATTGCTCTACTTACCTGCCGCTCATATAAGCGGACGACAGCAGTTGCTGATGCTGCACCCAACAGCATGTACTGGGTAAATGAACAGAGATTTCCTTCATGGAATCCCGTGCAGAATGGTTAATTGGCCCTGTAATGCGGTAAAGGACATAAGACAGGATGAAAGCAACAGAGCTCTGTTTGAAAGGAGCTTGTTCGCGTGATGCTCTGTACAGCAGGTATGGGAATATCTGGAGTTTGAGCCTTCCTGAGTCTGTTTCCTTGCAACTTTTTGTCAATGGAAACCCTTGGCTCTAGTCCCATACCTTTTCAGTTTCAGAGATGGCAACTACTTGTTTCACTGGGTATTCTCTCCAAAATTTCAGGCTCCTTTTTCAATATGTAGTCCACAGTCTTAGAAAATAAGATTGTAAAGACCTCTGCATCATACTGTGTTTTTGCTTTCCCTAGGACAGGATCAAATCGTTCCTAAATATGTTTGTCTAGTGAATATTTCTGGCTGTGATTTCACAAATATAAATGGGAATATATGCTTGAGGTGTTAGCAAATGCACAGCGAGTTCAACATTTTGCGGACTACTTGTGCGTGCGCTACACAGGTGGTCTGCACATGGGCAGAGGACATAGCTGGGGTCTGTGGACATCCCTCAGTTCCAGCAGGCAGTATTTTTGGACGGCCCTAATTCAGTGCTTCACTGCCCATACCATTGAAAACTTTCCTCCCATCTGTAGTATTAATTACAGGAAATATACTTCAGTGTGTTTATCAGCTCTTAAATGTTTTCATTATAAATTGCATTAATAGACAACATAGTTGAAATGTCATTGACCAAATACACCATGTGTATGAACTTGTCTATCAGTGATGTTGCACAAGGAATTTATTTAGTTCATTGGGTCAAATTCTGCTCTTATTTGCATCTGTTTATGTATTAACATTACTCAGGACTCTCATTGGTAAAAGCAAAGTATAATTTGGCCCTATAAAATCTATTTCTATTTTCACAGCTTGAAAATAAAAGTTTCCACAGGAGGCTATTGCACTACAGGGGGAAAAAATGGTTTGGCTATGATAAATAGCGAAACCCGGGGTTTGGAAATGTGTTTTCCAGTTATTTCATTCTGGCATTAACCACACTCCTGTTTTTGTGTGGAAATTTTCCCCCTTTAAAGCAGTTACAGATGGCCACAGTGTGATTTTTTTACATGTACATTCAGTCAGCCAAAAGCTTGACAGTTGAGTATGGTGCATGTGACTGAAACTCATAATTAGCTTATGTGACATCCAGTTTGTTAGCATCGTTCAAAAGCGTGACTCAGGGTTCCTCCCTGATTTCTTACTGGCGTTGGTGGGATCAGGTGACTGTATGCTCTCACAGGTATAATTATAGTATGTGTTAGATTTGTCACACTGTAATTCTATCTTCCATTCTCGTACTACTGCCAGAACTGCCAAAGTTTGCAAATATGTGTTTGAGCTACATATTGTAGATGTGGGGAAACATCACTCACAGAGATTAGTTTTTGCACTCTGCTGTTTCTTCAAATCCTCTCCGCCTTCATATACCTCACATTTTAAAGCCTAATACTTTCATCCTTCAACAGCTTGTACAGCTGCTGGTTCAGTTCTCAGGTGGCATAGGTTGATGTAGGTGAGGGTAGCGAGGCTACACTGGTTTACAGTAGCTGCAGATCTCACACTGAATCTCTAACCTTGGAGGTGAGCAATTCTTCCACAAATTGTAAGCCACTACTCTAAAAGTAGCTGTTTCAATGTTAAATTATGAAGATTGTGTAGGTTGTCCGTGCTTAAAGAATTTTTAGGGTTGTGGACTATGAGCTAACAGTGTCAGAACAGTAGAGTCATAGAAACACTTTAAATCCTGAGATGATGTTTCAGCTTCTTTTGTGAAATCTGTTCATTTGTTTTCCCCTAAATTAACACCTTCAGAATCTCTTCAGGATTTTAGTTCTGTGACATTTTTCTTACTCCAATCTCTCTGGTAAATAAATAACCAGCAGTAATGAACCGTTAATATACTAGGCAAGTGTTGGACTCCTGGATTGTAGAAATGGTTTATTACGTTTCCTTTTCTTTGATGTGACAGATATTGTTCTGAAACACCTTTGGGATGTTCACTGTGACAAGGAGCACTCTTGCTCTGTCTGCACCCAGCAGCCTGGAAGGATCTAGTGAAACATGGGATTGCAGTTACTTAACTGTAGACGTAATACATGCAGTACTTGCTGCTCTGGTAGTTCTCCAGCTTTAATGAGCCAGGGAAATGGAGACACCAGTACAGTTTGATCAGCATAAAGCCATCTAACTCTTCCCTGAGTACATATAATATACCTGGTTTTGAGAAGGTTTATCTTGTTTTCAATTGCTCTACTGCAATTTCATCTAAACTGCTCTTGTAGTGGCAAGAGCATTACATAAATGCAGTACTGTGTGTAAACTGGAGTGTAAAAATACTTACCTGTTTTGTACTGCAGATCCCTGGTTTCATGTCTTTGATTTTATTATAGATGTTGTATTTAGGCTGGGATACGCTGCTGAGCTGATGAGGAGCAGTTCTAGAGGTGGGGCATATGATACCCAGGGAGCACTGATGCTGGGCAGGAGTGGTGGTAGGCAGGAAGATTCTGTAAAGCCCTTGTGACTCCAGAGTGGCTGGAGGAGAGGAGGTGACAATGCCAAGTCCCTGAGCCTCCCAGGAGGCAGTGCTCAGCACCACTGACCTGGAGTTGAGCTACTTCCAGCACAGACCTGCTGCTTTTTCTTTTTACAGTATGAACATCCCCAGCCCTTCCTTGGTGAGTGCCCTTACACCCTGCTGTGCTGAGCAGTGGTTTGTTCGGTGTCAGAGCCTGCGCTGGAATTAGTTAATAAGTTCCACCAGGGCCTGGGTGTGCTCAGCATCACATTGGAGAGCCAGTGGCACAGCAGAAATCACTGAATGTTTTAGTCCTCTCTGTTAGTCTGGAGAGGAAAGCAGTGCTGAGTCCAAAAAATATCATAGTGTCACCAATGCTGTAATAATTAGTAAATCTTATCTTTTTTTTTTCTTTTTTTTTTTTTTTTTTCTCTGACAACAGTTTAATAGGATTTGTAAAGTAAGTGGTGGCTGCCAGAAATTGGGTCTGGTTTCTCCCTAACGTAAGATTTTTGACATGGCATGTTGGTGTGGACCTTATCCCCTCTAGCTGCTGGAGGCAAAAATCTAATAGAAAAGAGCTGATTATTCTTTACAGTTGCAAAGAAATGAAATAGTGGTGCTTCTTTCAATTAATTAAGTTAAGACATGGTGCATTTATACTTATTCTTGGGATCCTCTTCCAAAGGTTTACTCCATTATTTTGCATCTGGCAACAATTTGTGCTGGCATAAATTCTTCTTCTCACTGGCAGTGGAACAGAGAAGTAAATTAAGGAAGCAAGATTGGCCAAATGATTCACAGAACAGCACTTAGTGTCGAGAACATTTTACTTTTGTTAAGCAATATTTTTGCATACTACAGTTGAATCCAAGGTTTGCTAATTTGGATAGCTGTTACATTATCCAGCCCAGCCAGCGCGTGTGACCCTTGGGGATATACAAAGGGCACTGGAATGTCTTCATTAAATCATCCTGCCTGTGTCCATGATCAGGAATGGTAATATCTGGGAATATTTTCCCGTGTGCATAGCAGCTGATATGTATTGTTTCCAGTTATAGACTGATATCCTTTTTTTCCATTTCAATTTGCACTTTGTAGATGGTTCACAAAAAATTTAGTCCATGTTCCACAAACTTGTTTTGTGAAGGAAAGGTAAGCCCCAGTGAGCTGGTGCCATTCTCTTGGAGGACATGGAACAAATTTAATGCATGGGAAGATTCAGTACGGGTCTCTAAACTGGCTCTGCAAAAGCATATGTTTCTTTACATGGTGAGATATAGTGGTTGGGATTTGACATCTTGCTGTAATTTCTGTTATTTAAAATTATCATGATTTTCATTGGACAATAACTTCATGGATGAAACTACCTATTGATGGTAATGAATTCTTCAGAATGCTTCCCTGAAGCAAGGAGCCAGTCTCTTTGTTGAAGTGAGGAGTCCTGCCCTTGATACGTGAGCAAGATGGTAAAGTCCCACCAGACCCAGGAGATGTGGCGCTCAGCCAGGGCTGGCCTCTCTGGGGCTGCCCCAAGGGCTTGCCAAGAGGCTGGAGAAGGCAGCCTTGCAGCCAGGGCGACAGAGGGGCAGGTGGGAGCAGAGAGCTGGCTCTAGTGAGGTGCTGGATGCTTCCAGCTTTATGAAGTGAGAGTTAGCTACAGGAGAGGGGGGCAGAAAGGATGGATGCTGAACTGGATGATTATATGTTGTAGCATTAAACTGCAGCAACTCTGAACTGTGAGTAGTCATACTGCACCTGCAGTCCGTGGGGACTGTCTGCATAGTGTAAGATTAAACAAGGTCTTAAGTTTTTGCAGAACTGGGATTGCAATGAAATTAAACTGAAATTGCCTATGCTCCTGCAAATGTACAGCTCAGAAGAGCGTTCTTGTTTGAAGCCCTGCAGAGAGCCCAATTTGTGTAAGAATTCATATCATAACCTTGTTAAAAGATTACATGACAATTTCAAATGTTCATATATATATGTGTGGGTGAGTGTTTATAAACATGTAATTTTTCTTTCTTTATAGACCAGTGTTCAAAGATAATCAGGGAAATGTTGACAGAGACTCACGATTCTCACCTTTATTCAGGCAAGAAAGTAATAAGATTTCCATGGAAGATTTGATTAAACTAATAACAGAATACAGAAGGTAAGGAACAGTTTTAATTTAGTTTGAGAAGGAATAAAAGCTTTATAAAGCTGTGCAGAGTAATTTTCACAGCTTTTTTTTTCTTCATTTAACACAGTGTGCCAAAGTGGCCGTATTAAATTGGTTTTTTTCCATTAGCCTATTTACCTGCCAAAGAGTACTTTGGGTTGGACTTTCCAGGAAAACTGAAACATTAATAAATGTTATAAACTAAAGATAGTGATTCCTTAAATTAGCTTCCATCAGGAGAGATGCAGGTGAAGTAAACAATAAAAGAAAACTATCTCAAGGAAAAAAAGGAGGGAGGGGATGGGGAAGAGAGGAAAAAAAAATGAAAAAGCATTCTTGAATGGTTTCCCCACTCCTTGCTTTTGTTTGTTTGAGTCTCCATGACAAACTGCAGAGTGGACACTGGAGGGAAAACACTTCTCCAAATGTTTAACAGTTTGTAAATTAGTGAATAGCAGTTTGGCTGGATAGTCTTCCACACAGGTGTAAATCAGGATAATTTTAGAGCGGAGTCTTTGTTTATACTGGATAAGTGACTTGAGAATTGAACCATGAATTTCTTCCTGTCTCTTCCACTCTAAATGTGCCTAGGAATGAATTAATCCAATTAAGTTATCCTGTTCCATTTATATAAAATCAAATCATAGAAAGATTGAATGTCAGCTACAGGGATTGGATTGGGCCCTTAACCTCTTGTGCCATCTTGCTGTTACTGGTCAGGAAACTTTACTGAAACTCTGACTATTCTTATTAGCCACCACTACTGGGTTTGTCTGTCTAAAGCATCTCCTAGATAAAAGAAATTTAGCACAGTTTTGGCAATTCTCAGATTGCTTGGGCACGAGGAATATGTCTTGGTCCCTTTTCAGCATGGCCCTTGCAGAAGCCATGGTGCTGTGAACTCCTCTCAGTGGTCGTTGAATTCCTTTTAGAGAACAATTGATTCAGATTTTAGAAACAAAATGTGGGTAAGTTAATTCTCATAAGGTTTGGCTCATCAGTTTCTTCCTTTTCTACAAAATATGCTATAATATTGCTTGCAAAAAGAAGGTAGGAACAAGGCCAAGAAAGACAAAAAAAAAAATCCAAAATAAAACAAACCACATTTGTTTCCTGCTGTTGCATTTGATTTGAGTTTAATAGCCAATAGGTGTATGTTAAATGTGTTTAATATACATTTATATTTCAAATTATGGTCTGTTTTTCATTTTTAGATTAATTCCTGTGATGGGTCTCATCTCCCTTGTTCTAATTTTCTAAAATGTTTTCATTTCTGTCATTGCAGAGCAGAGAAGATTAGCAAAATACAGACTATACCTGGCTGTTTGGAGATTGCAGTTGATTGTGTTCCTTTGGAACATCCAAGTATGATTCCACTTTATAATTAATTATTATAATTAAATAGGGAACTGTCATAGATTTTTCAGCCATAATTGCTGCTTGAGACAATTCTGGTAGAAGAGCCCGTTGAGGTATAGAAAAATGTATGCAGGGGAGTGTTCTTGATCTGTTTTCATTCAATTACACCATTTTTTTTGTTTCATCCTGTACCTGGCCAGATATACCCCAGCAATATGGAACGTAACGTGATGAATCCACATGTGATGGAAGTCCAAGGACCACCATTTTTTGTTCCCTAAGGGATTAGGTCAAAGAACTGAGTGGACTTATGTAGCTTGAAGTTAATAGCCTTGCACTGTTGGTTGGCTGTGATGCTCATATTCTCTGTGAACATCTGGGAGATGCAGCAGGTTTCAAGAATGTAGACTAGGTGGAGGACTTCATTCAGAGGCCACTCTGGCACCAGTGCAGCAGCTGCTAAGACAGATGCTTCTTGCTGGGTCTTTTATTTCTTTTTAAACTTTCTGTTTCAAGGGCCATGCTTCTGTGAGCCACTGTTGCAAAAACTCAGGACCATGGAATTCCCCTGAAGCCTATCATCACACATCTTTATACCATCTTAATATGGTATTACATAAATAACATAGTTACACTAACATTTAAAAAGCAATTTTTATTTTTGAAACTAAAAGAAACTGATGTCTCAGAGTACACAAAATGGTGCAAAGCAGCTTGGGCCTTGTACTGTTCCTTTACTTGGTGTGCCCTGTGGCCAGGTGAAGTCTGGCTTTAAAGTGTATGTGCTTGTCAAGTGCACAGTTCCTGTGGAAAGTCAATGAAAATTTCATCACTCTTTTAGAGTAACAGCTGAAACATTTCTTTGGTATGGGGAAAATTTGTCTTGCTCTGAATAAGGCTGTAAAATAATTTTAAAACTGTACCAGAAAACTTTCGTGCCGTAGGATTCATTAAAATCTCCATCTTGACTTCAGCCAGCTCTGAAGGAAGCCTTGTAATAGCAGTAACCGGTTCTGTTATAACAGCTCCTTCCCACCCAAAGTCAGTCATGCCAGGCTAGTGCTAAAAATCTTTCATTGCCAAGCAAAGCCACTGAAAAGGAAGTTGGCCAAAGATCTTGTCAAGAGTTTGCCAATACAGTCATGTCTCTAGGGACCGACACTACCCTGCTTCGCATTAGCATCAATTTGCTTTCAACAACAGAAGTAGATCTTTGTTTTTATAAGACTTTATTTACTCTAGCTACAACAAGGGCTGGAGCCATGGTGCATCAGGGGATATTGTCTGACAGTTTAACCTGAAACAAAACTTCTGCCTTTCTGCTGCCGGGGGGGAAGCCAAACTCACGTAGCTCTAGCAAAGGGCAAAAGAGGAAAAGTCTCCTGAAGCTCCCACCACATTACTTGTTCTTTGCGATTTCAGCCAGGATTTTACTGGTTCCATCTCAATATTACTTATTCTAAGTAGTAAGGCTGTAAAGCAAACAATAATATGTGATGGTTTTCTTTTCTGTTCTTTTGAAGACTGTGTAACTTCATCTTTTATTCCAATCAAGCCATTTAATGACATAAAGGAGCATCCACCTACAGTGGAAGTTGAGGAGTTTGTACAGGAATCAACAAAATATTCTCGCCCTTACAGAGTATACAAGAACCAAATATACGTATATCCAAAACACCTCAAGTACGATAGCCAAAAATACTTCAACAAGGTACAGTACGTGACCAATTCAGGTAGTTGTGTACTGCGTGAGCTCTCATTGAAAGTACTCATCACCACCCAAGGAGGGGGAAAGGGTGATGCGAGTCATGGACTTGGCTTTTGATCTTTTTTTCAATTTTTGCCATAGTGAAACATTAATATGTTTTTAACGAAATGAATCTGTGGATTAATGTGAAGTTGTATCAGTGATTCAGAGATAATGTGGTAATAGCTTTTTCAAAATTTTCAGAAGGGCTGTATTTTAATGAAATGATGTGCGCAGATAAAAATAATCTGGGTAATATTTTTAGTTCTTAAATGAAGCTTGAGTACTACTTGCATTTTCATGGTGATTGAAAATTAATTAAGGACAAGACACAGGTAGGCGCTGGTCACTTTGTAATCTGCTTCTACACAGTCGGTTTGAAGCCTGGGTTAGATTTTGCTGGTTCTTCTTGGAAATATTATTTCTAGTGATAGCACTGTGACTTAAAGACATTTTAAATGCTGATACACCATCTGCCATCTGCATGTTTCTCGGAGATTTTGAAAAGAGCTTATTTCAGTGCTTTTAGTTTGCTTGTGTTTTTATGGGTACCCCGCTTCTGATCTAAGCTTTAATACATTCCTGTCTTTTCAGGCACGGAATATAACAGTGTGCATTGAATTTAAAAGCTCAGATGAAGAAGGAGCGAAGCCACTGAAGGTGAGCCACAGTGAGAATATATTCAGAGAACAATGTTTCTGAGGACATTACTTAGCAAACCAAGGAATTGGGGCTATACTAACTCAGAACAATTGAAGAGCAAATGTTGTCATGCATCCTTCTACATGTGCACTGTGATTCTCTTTGATCCCACCTAGTCATAATGATTCCAGCTCACACAGTGCCGTTTTGCAGTGCCAGCTCTAACTGGTGGAGGAGAAAGAATTAGACAATATTAGAAAACTTAACCATTTTTTACAGTACAACTTGCTTATTCTAAAATTTACCTTTTACCCTACACTTCTTACTGAGTTCCGGACATTTGATTGAAAAGAGAGGAGCATAAAATTAGAGAAACTTTAGACTTAATTCTTAACTTTGCTATTGACCAAGGGCTATTGTGTAGTATTGTTGTACTGTAGTTTCCCCACTAATAAGTTGCCATCACTCAGTAACCAAGATCCTCCAGACTGGACTCTGCCAGCAAGGAGATTGTTAACTGGGGTAGCTTTTGTAATGCTGAAAAGTCAGTAAAGGCATTGTATTGTGTATTGAACTGCATAAAAGTGCAATTGCTTTTGTAGTTTTTTTCAGAAAACTTTTAAATTGATAACAGCAAGGAGTAAGTCTAAGGAATCTGCATTGCTTAGTAGAGTGCAGGGTAATTTTCACAGAATCAATAGACTTTCACTAGAAGTATGTATGAAGGTTTGATCACTTAAAATATTTCTTTTAATATTTGATCAAAGTAACTATCAATCTTTAATGATATTGTTTCCAGTGTACATGCATATTAGATATACCAAGAGTAGTATCATCATCAGAATTTCACAATGTAATTAAAGCATGTTACTTTTATCAGTGTATTTATGGGAAGCCAGGTGGACCGTTATTTACAACAGCAGCCTACACCGCTGTGCTACATCATTCCCAGAATCCTGATTTCTATGATGAGGTCAGTCTGTTTTTTCTTTCAGTAAACATCAGCCAATCTCACTTGTTTGTCAATGAGACAGAAAAATATGTGTAAAGAATACTTCTGTTACAATAGCTTGTGTATCTGGATGGGCCTGTGTTATGCAGATTTACATACAGCCTCACCTTTTGTTGTTTGGGGTTTTCTTAAATCATCACAGTGAATCCTGTTGTAAGATGTTCTGAGTACAGTTAAGATGCTGTAGAATTAATTAGGAACAGTCTAGCTTTCTAAAATGCACATCTGGATTACGTTAAGGGTCCAGCTGCATCTCTGGATTTAATGGAAACAGTAATTATGATGAAGGGTGGAGCCAAATGTCAGAACAAATCCCTTTCAGATACAAGATCTGCACTGGGGCCTTTTGGTTGATCCGGTGGTCTGAACAGAATATTCAGTGACATGTAGTGGCTGCAGCAAGTCATTTAGCTGGTGCGTTTGAGGATGCAGCTATAGAATAGCGTTCACTCCTGGGCCTTTGCCAAATGTTAGTCCCGTATGCATCTTTATGCTTGACCAAAGCCAAGTATTGATTCCCCAGGCTTTCTGCAGGTGAACTTAGTTCCACCCTTTCAGTGACTAGTGTGTTTGGTGGCCTGTGAATGTCACATGTCTGTTCTGGATTTTCCACTACAGCTCTATGTGTAACAGTAAGGCTGGCAAACAGCATTAGTATATAGCCAGTGTTTTCCAAACTGTTGGCTTGATCTTGGAAAAACTTCCTTTTTTTCAGTTAAAATTTACTTCATAAAACACAGGGACAAGATTAGCAGATAATGTACAACTACCGGTGAAGTATCAATTTTAAGCTTTGTGTTTAGGAGTGGAGGTGGAGCTTCAAGCATTACATCTTCAGAGATCTTGCAGCCCCCGCTACCCCTTTGCCAGCAGTGTTTGGGGTTTTAACACTTCTGAAAACATTCTTCATGTGATGCTAGTGAGCCATCTGGTTGGGGCAGATTATTTTCAACTTGAACAAAGAGCTAATTCAGATCTTAATAGCTGATTTGGCTGGAAGAGGTGTGCACCTGTACTGAATGTTCCTAGTAAAGCAAGTGCAGTTTTTAAAAGAATGCAGTATGTTATCAAGAAAGTTGTCTTAATCTCCATGTCTGAATCCCCATTTCATATCTATGATTATGGTATTAGATTCTTACCCATAAGCTGATTTACATTGGTCAACAATTTCTAAACCTTACTTCAAGCATAGGATTAGCTTGGATAAATGTTATTATAGCTCACAAGGGCGAAGGGTCTTTTTTATTAGTTCTTGTAACATGTTTTGATTATTTTGTATTTTTATTCCAATAGGTTAATAATATCTCAAACCCAATCTGTAGTGATTCATGGATGGCATGATATGGGATTTAAGACTGAGCAGAAATTGTAAATAAACTTTTATTTTTGTGTCAGCCTTTATTACTTGGTCTTTGCCTTGAAATGATGATGAAGCAGTAAGCAGAGATGTTGTTTTAGTTTGTGGTTTGGTCATCCTGAAAATATGAGAACAGTGATGGCTGTTTATGGCTGCTAGAGTGCAGGTGATCACTTCTAAGCTGGGTCCATCACTCTTTAGTTCTGTCCTCTTTCATCTTACACTCTTTCATCATAAATGCAAATACCCATCCACAAGACAGACAGGAAAAAAACCTGTTTTAAGTAAAAGTGATGGGTGATCATCCCAATTTCCTTGAGAGAGCATCTATTACCCATGCACGCAAACATTAGCCAGCAAAGGCAGGCTGTGCTTAGACCTCTGTGTAGAGAGAGATGGCACTCATTTAGACCATCTCTGATGCCTGGTTTAATCGATTCTTAAACTAAAGTGAGGTGTAACATTTTACATTTCAGGTGAAAATTGAACTTCCCACTCAACTCCATAAGAAACACCACATTCTGTTTTCATTTTATCATGTCACCTGTGACATAAATGCAAAAGCTAATGCCAAAAAGAAAGAGGCTCTGGAAACACCAGGTACCTGTAGTAGAATTACTTTCAATTATAAATATAAATTATGTACATTCAAATAAGGATTGCAGAATTTCTGGCTGGATATTATTGTCTTCCTTTGAACTTGAGAAGCTTGTTTTTCCAAAGAATCATATTGATTTGTTCTTGTGCACAGTGGGATACACATGGCTTCCTTTGTTGAAAGATGCCCAGTTAGCTTCGCAAGAACACAACGTGCCAGTGGCAAGCAGTCTGCCTCCCAATTACTTGAGTCTTCAAGAGCCAGTTAGTGGAAAGGTATTAAGTCGTACTTTCATATTATTCAAATGGCGCAGAGCATTTATTTCCAGATGTTTTACATGAGATTTGCATTTGCACATACCTGGAAGTGTAAATGACAGGGTATCTGTTTTAGAATATTCATGTGCATATCATAGACTATATAAACTAAGATATGTACCACTGCACTGAGAGTCATATGTTGCTGATTCACAAGTGTATATGGAAAAAGTGTATTTTATAACAATAGTATACCCAGTTTCTCCAAAGAGTGAATGAGAGTGACCAGACAGATTCTTTTCACAAACTCAGGCCATGTGACATCATTCATTCTGCTGCTGACGTGATCCACAATCATGCTTCATTCTCCAGTTTTGTGGTGTGATACCCTATTTTCCCATTGATCGTGTCCACTTTGGATTGTATCTGCCTCCTTGTGTGTGTTTGTCATGAGGACAGGGTGGGACAGTGATCTGGTCCCTTGAATGACAATGGTTGGGGGCTTGTGCTGAAAAGTGGGTTTGTATTGCAACGGTTCTGTGGTTGTCAAAGCACAGTAGCCTGCACAGTTCATGCACGCACATGTGCAAAGCTATGCAGTGAAAATTTGATGCAGACTTGAATAAATAGGAAATAAGTGGGAAAATGTGGTTGTTTGTTTTTTTGTTTTTGTTTAATAGCAGATTGGCTGTGATGTAAAATGGGTAGATAGTGGCAAACCACTTTTCAAAGTCTCTACTTTTGTTGTATCGACAGTAAATACTCAGGTAAGCCAAATTTCCTCTTAGCTCTGTTACCTGCTTACAAACAAAAAGTGTCAAGGGATGTCTGAAAGATGTTTTAAAATCTTGTGTGAATTTGTTTCGTTAACTTTTAAAGGTTATTTTAATGTAGAAGGGCAAGATGACAATGACAGAACACACATTTTAAGGATAAAAGATAAATTATTAAAGATTATACCAACATAAAAATCATGGAATATCTGTTTAGACAGCAAGAAATTAAATTGTGAATGCCAGGAAGAAGTAAAAATCTGGCCACTGAAATCCCTGAGATTGTAAGGAAAAAAATATTGCTCACAACACTGAAAAAAATTGTGTAGTCAAAGCACCTAGAAATAAGTTATATAAAGCAGCTGTGCTGGGCGATGGGTCCAGCTAAATTAAGTTGATCTGTCTGTCTTGTGTCTGAGGCAGTAGGGTCCAAGTGTGTTCTTTGATATCACAGGTGGTTGCTGTAACCAATTTATGGAGCTGAATTCTAATCCTTTCTATAATACATATTAATTCTATAATAATTCTATAATATAGAATTCTATAATTAATTCTATAATACATAATAATTCTATAATACATATTAATGTGAATGTTTATCGTTTTAGGACCCATACCTGAATAACTTTTTCCATCAGTGCCAGGAAAGGGAAAAGGATCTGTCCCAGCCTCCTACCTCAAACTTTATCAATTCTTGTAAGGTAAGTAACCTGCAGCACAAACTGTGCTGTAAAGTTGTATTTAGGGCTTTCTCTCAACTGATCCATCACTTCACAACTCTAAACATGGCACAGACTTCTCAGGGGGCCATGGGTCCGTGACATCTTCAGTTGGACTTGGTGTGACTGGTCACAGCGCTGTCTCCTATCCCCTCTCCTTTAGAGCACGGCTGCATCTGCCCCATCAGCTTTGATAATCCAGCCTATGCTAAGCCTCAAACCCTGTTAAAGGATAGTGTGATGTTGCTCTGTTGCTCTAGGGAAGTCTGGGAAAAGGAGCTGTAGCCTATGGAGCTGCGGTATTCCTGCTAGTCCTCTCTTGCCTTAGATGCGTTGTATGCTTACCTCCTACTTGGCTCTTCGTACTTTCACTGTAAACATCTGGATGCTCTCCAAAGGGCTGTTTGGGGAAATTTGTATGTATAAATCAAGGGTGCTTGTTGCCTATCACGTTCTGAAATCAGAAGGAACGTACCCTTTTTGCAGAGATGAAATGAATAAGCAAGTACTGCATTAGATGGGACCGTGTTCAGTAGAGGACAAAAGCTGTGAGAAAGGAGGAGTGTAACAAGCAAATTATTATGACGAGAGCATTGTAGTAACAATTGTAGTGACAAGAGCAGCAGGTAAATGTAGGGCCGTGATTCTTTACCTATTCGTGAATGGTGACATTCAGAGTTCTTGCTTTGCAAGCCATTTACCGAACTTTAACAGGAGGATAAACAAGAGGACTGAAGGGTAGCTGTGACACTGTTCCACAGTGCTAGCTTTAAAACATTGTACATATGAGTTTTATTTATTATTTTTCCATTTAGCCGTCTGTAATATCTAACAGGTGTTTGGGGGTTTAGATGTTACCATCATGTAGGTGCTCTTCCCCTTTACTTCATTTATGTTTTCCTGTTTGACTGTACCTTAACCAGATTTTATAAAGCTGCTTGGGAAGAGATTTTTGCTTTAATAAGCAAATATAAAGTTCCAATAAATCATGGCAGTTCTCTGGGCATGTCCCTAAAGGTGGCTACTACTTTTTTTGATAGATGCAGGTAGACCTGAAAAGAATTGCTTTGTTCTTAAATAGTCTTGATTTAAAGAAATGATTAAGGGATGTTTTAAAAAATCAAAGCATCAGACTGATTTAGAGGTTACACCTCTCCAGAATGAAATTCTTAACTATTGATGTTTGGAAAGCCATTGAGCATATTGGACAAAGTTTAGGAATCCGTAAAAGCTTTCCAACTTTCTAGACAGTAAGTCAGTTAAACTACCAAAATTGCAATGTTTTTTACTTGCTGTTTGTAGTTTACCTTTTAAAAAAGATTTCAGTAATTTTATTAGAATATAGAGATAGCATCATATGCAACAAGGGTTCAACTATGCAATATAACCAGGAAATAAGTAGTTTTCCCCAGAGTGTTTTGCTTTTCTTTATAAATCACTAATACCTTTGAAGAAATTCTGGAATAATTTGGAAATGACTGAAATGAAAACTAGGAGGAATACAAATGAGTGAGTTTGGGGCTTTTTTTAATTAAAAGCTCAATATCGTCCTTGATCAGAGAAGATAATATAATGTCAGTTCAGTCAGAGTGTTAGTACTACTTTTTACCAATATGCTTTTAACATAATTGTTTTAGCCAATATCAGGTCTCTGCATAAAAGGAATGTTTTTTCCTAAAAATGTAAGGAAATGCATGTCTTGAGAACAGGAATTAAGTTCTTTTCTTTCTCTTACATACATATCCTTAGTGAAATGTGAAATTTGTGTTTGCTTTCTCTCTCTTTTACCCCTCACCCTTAAGTCAGGGCAAAGCAAAATACTGGATTTCTGAAAAGCAGACAATACCTACAACTGTGTTGATGGTCATATTTGAAACAAACTCTATGGGAAACCAGTTCCGTACTTGGTTGTCCTGTTTTCCTACTGCTATTACACCAGTGGCTGTGCTGCATTTTACCTGCTGAAGCAGGAAATCAAGTTTCATTGCTTGTATTGGAAATCCCTCATTTTCTTTCTTATATCTGTTACAGAATTTGCTGAGGATCGAGAAGATCCATGTAATTATGAATTTTCTTCCTGTAATACTGAATCAGCTCTTCTGGGTTTTGGTGCAAAACAGTGATGATGAAGTTGCAACAGCTGTGACCAGGTATCTGAGTATTTTCTGTAGGAGGAAAAGAATTCACTCTAGAGTGCAAATGTAGATGTTAGTCCAATTTTAGCTGCTCTTACAAAGGTTGACTATGACATTTAGACTTTAGTAGGTGAGAATGCCTGCTTCCCCCTTAAGACAGGGCTCTGCAAATAATGCATGGAAGAGCATGGTATCATGCAGCTGACTGATACCAACCAGGACATCACTGACTATGATGGACCTGTCTCTGTACCCTGAGACAACCACAGGTAAAGGTCTCATTCTTAAGGAGCTAAGTGCTTCCCAACAAAGCTGAATATCTGGTTTGGTTTATGTTTGGGTCTGAGGGATGTGGAGTTGAGCATAGGAAGAGCTTGGCATCTTGCCACATCCAATGCAGAGTCAAACAACCAGGTTACACTGTTCTGGGGCATTTTTTAATTGGAGTGTATCAGCAGTAACTGAAGAGCAATGGAAGCATTTTCCAGTGAGCAGGCAAACAGCTGGAATGATTTGCTGAGTCTCTCACCCCTCACATAATGAAATTGTCTTTATTGATGCTGTTAATCAGGGCAGCAGGGAAAAAAAAAATACTGGAGAGATTATTATTGGTCTCTGCAGGAGGGCAGAAAGTTTCATTGCATTTTCTTTTGACCATAGAGGTGTTTTTGTTGTGCTTCTGCCCATAGCTAAACATAGGCACTACAATACAACTAGTAGGAAAAAATGACAACTGTCCTCAGCAACCCTGTTAAGACTAATCTGCTCTCAGTATATTTTCTTTCTTTCTTTCAACAAATTGCTCTTCAGAATTAGTTCCTGAAGAAGGATTAATTAGGAAAACTTCAATGAGCAAGGAAGCAGAATTCCTTATCTTAGCCTTGGAAAGCTAGTTTCAATATCCTTTATCAAAGGATCATGATACCTTGCAGAGCCAAGTCCAGTTTTACCACACCTAGGCACTAGGATTAGAAGAACCTCTCCTTGTAAAAGTGTCATTTCATCGGTGCATACTGTCTGCAAAGGGAAAGAAGCAGTCAGACCTTTGTTCAGGACCCTGTTACGGCCAACAGATGAACTGAAGTTAAGGCTAGAGAGAATGAAGAATTGTGTCCCAGGCTAGAATTTTGGTATGGGTTAAGTGACTGGAAAATAAGTGCTATAGAAGCAGCAGCTGTTTAAAAAATAGTTTTAATGATTAGGTGGAAAAATGGAAGGATTTTAATTTTTTTTATGCTTCAGATTTGATTATACGCCCATCTGGCCAAAAAATGAAAATATTCTCAGTGTTTTTCTTGTATGTGTGGTAGCTTTCGTGTTGATAGAGTTGATGTCAACAGGAATACACACGTCTGCTGTGTGTGCCATTCATTGATGTGTCCTATATATACACATTGTATTTTGTTCTGAATAGCTTGAAGCAGCTTGTGTTGAACATATTAAAAGCAACAACAACAGAATGACAGCATAGATTGGCTTATGTGTTGGGGAAAAAACATTACTCCTTTTATACTCTCTCAGGGTTATTTACTTGTCTGGAGGCCCAGTCATGTCATCATTTCTCTGTCTCATCTTTGCCAGAACTTATTTCAATTTCAAATCATAATAAAGGCTGCAGAATCAAAATGGGTACAACTAATTTTGTCATAGCTTTTGTGTTTTGCTACAAGTTTTACTTCTACTAACAGCAAGAAGTAAGGTATATGAAAAAATCTGATTTAAAAGAATTACAAAGCTTTTGAATCCAATAATAAGAATTGTACTAAACACTCAAATCACCATACTAGTCAAAATGAATATTTGTATGTGGACCAGAGTCGGGCATATTAACAATCCATTTTAGTCATACCATTATTATGCATACCCCTGAATTTGAGATACAGTTTGCTAATTTTTCACATTTGAGAATCACGAACTGTTTCTTCCCCATTCTTTTAACATAAAAATATAATTATAAAATTGCAGTCTTTTCTATATTAAGTATCCTGAAAAAATGAGATCCCAATGATCTCATGGTTAATCTCATGGTTAAGTTGAAGAATTCTTGCTCAGACCTGTGTTTTCTGAAACAGGATGATCCCAAACAAAGATGTCCCAGGTACAAGTTGAAGATAAAACTTTGCTGAGCACTTGGTCTCAAGTAGCACCATCTCTTCTGTCAGAAGCTGTGTTTGTGACAGTGGGTGCCAGCACGTCCCAGGCAATTTTCTCCCCTGCTGCTGATCACCAAGCTGATCTGCAGAAGCTTGAAGTATCTATGGTTGCACCAAGTGTCCAGCCTCTCCATTCTGCACGGGTGCTATGTTCAGCTTTTGCTCCTGAATGCTTGGGCACTTGGGCTGGGGCTGAGTCCGAGGTTCTGGGGAAACAGGGCAGGAGAGGGGCGTGCTCGGGCTTGAGCCTAGGCTTCTGTTTGCCTTTGATTAGCAGTGCCATCATGAGCAAAGTGTCAGAGCTTTACAGAATTACCAAGATCTGAGAGAACCTGACACTTAGCATTCCCAGAGAAAGAGGCTTTTGCCTCTCTGTTTCAATAACATACTCTCATTTTTCTTATTTCTTACCAACCAAGGTCTGTATAAACTTTGGTTAGTTAATAGTTTTCTTTTGTTGTAATGTCTGTGCAGTTATAATGATTAAAACCGGATGCGTTTTGTTAGATGAATATATAACAGCACAATCCATGCAGGTGGAGGGCCCAAGGAGTGACTGTTTTCCCAGTGGGACGGTGTCTGCGCATGCTGTTTATCATTTGTATCGCAGCCCTCATGGACTGTTTTAAATGAGGTTACAATAGCAGAAGAATGTGATGCATCAGATAGACTTTCTCTGCCTTATGACACAAAACAGCTCTTTTTTTTTTTTTCCCCCTTTTTTCATCTTGCAGGGTTCTTACTAACGTTGTTGCTAAGTGCCATGAAGAACAACTAGACAACTGCATCAATTCATATGTGACGGTATGATTGCTGTTATACCATTAGTTGTTCTATGCCGGGGCGGGGTGGTGTTTGGTTTTCTGTGGGATTTTTTCCCCGTTTACTCTCAGTTGTACTTGTCTGTAGCTTTCTCTGCATTTACATCATGGCTTTTTGCCACTAGTAGGCTGAGTGACTCTGCTTAGGAAACTAAGATTTGGAAGAGTCTGAGTCAATTCTTCACCATGAGTTTCTTGTGTCACCTTGAACAAATTACACTGCCTCTGTGCTTTAAGGGCATCCTGTAGAGCAGTGAGTGTCTTTCTCTAGCAAACTTGGCTGTATCCTGGCTTGCAACCTTACTCCACTGAGGAGGAGGAAGGGCTGCTCCTGTTTCCTCTGCATAGTGCAGCTGGTTTTCCATAGGACACCAGGCTGAGGAAGCTGCAGTGCACTCTTAAAGGGCACTGGGATGGGGGAGGGACAATTCCCCATAGTCAGCTGATGACTAGAACTTAGATTTTAGAAGCAAGACCTTGTGCAAATACCCTTCCACTGAGCTTCTAGGAGTGTAGGCTTAGTGTCAGTCTTTGTGAAATGATGTTAAACTGAGAATTTCCCACCTTGCGGGGTTTGAGGAGGGGGGAAGGAGGACATAAATACATGAAAGATCATGAAACTTTAGCTAAGTAGGTACCAGTGAGAGACATTTAATGTAGCTTGTGTGCAGTCTGTAGCATTCTTCTTGACTGTGATGAGATTTATCACTTCAAAATAGCTGGCCATCTGTATTACACATGCACAGGGTTGCCCTCATTGTAGTTGAAAAGGATCCACAGGTGGTAATTTTTATGGAGGAGGTACTTCTGGATGCTCTTCATGGCTGCAAGATGGCTGCATGTTTCTCAGGAAACTATAGGTTTTTAGCTAAGCTTTTGATTATTTTCTTAAGTCATGATTTTAATTTCGAGATCCTAACTCTTTGCATGTGCTATTGTACATAAATTCTTTTCTTATCTGTTGAGTATAGATTCTTGTAACTGTTCCCTGTTTACTCAGCTGTATTCCTTCATTATTATTTTGAAGAAGAGGGTAGATATAGAATATGTATGGGTATGTTCTTTGTATGGAGTCTGGTTCCAGGCAAGCTTTAGTATTACCTAAAAAACCAAAGGCATGACCTCTTTAAAGGTGATGTCCTTGTTATCTGTGTCAATTGAATATCCATTGAATGACTATGAATAATACTATTCATATTCAGCAAGTATCTCGTCATCAGTATATTTGGGTAACAGCTTTATAAGTTGAGAATTTTATGAAGAAACATGTTTTTAAGTAGAAGAATATATTAGGAGAAGAATGTATTAACTGCTGTTACTGGCATGGACAAGAAAAATTAATAGAAAAATGAATGTCATTTAAGGGTGTTACACTTTTTTTCCCCTCTTCACTTGTGTTAAATTTTTCCTCTCCTTTTTAATTGTAGGGAAGAGAGCTGGAAAATTTTGTTCTAGTCTTGCTAGATGAATCAGTAATGAATACGTTGTAATATCTTTGAGTGCTATGTTTATTAACTTCTTTGTGTATTGCAAATAGCAGCATAGAGGAGAATTGCAGGTTGTTAGAAGAACTGAGGTAGATACTGCCATCACTTTGCCTCTTGGCCTGCTCAGGTTCAGTGGCGACAGAACTAATGGAGGTCGTAATAGCAATGAAAGAATCCCCCGCAGTTGTGGAAAGAAGCTATGAGTGACAAATGTCTGTATGGGCTTCTGGCTGTAATAATATTCTGATTCACTGTGCAACAAGTAGTTTTCATAACATACATTTGTAGATTATAAGTAGTATAAATTACATAAGTTTGGGGGATGGGGGGTGTTGTGGGGTTTTTGTGGGTTTTTTATCAACTTTAGGAATAAAGTGTAAGCAATTACATTCCTGATGAACTCAAACTTTAGCGTGTTCATGGGTAGAATCATGAAAATATGGTAGGAGTTAGGTTACTAAATGGGAAAACTTTTTTAATTTTAGTGTTGACAACTGTAGATTGGTATTTCCATGGTATGGATATGCTTTCATGCTTCATAGAGGTATGTGTTTACAGGTGATGTATCTCAGCATCTTAGTAGTCAAATTTTAAGTCTCAAGTACTCTGGTTTAAGCACAGAGGAATTTGGCTGAGGTCCAGCAGAACTGTTCAGGCTCCAAAATAAATAACCTATGTAATATATAAATTTAATTAATTACAATAGGCACCTATGGCAGCTAAATATCTTTGAAATAAGAGGTGATTATTAGGCCACACAAAAAGTCCATTTAGTTTGTTTTCCCATTTCCAGCAGCAGTCAAAAGCCAATAACTGTTAATCTCTTTTATCCATCTGTAAGGAAATTAATTCCTACTTTAGAGATGCTGGTTTGGGAATAAGTAAGTTGAGAATTCTGAGTCACTCAGATGCAATAATAATGCAAAATTACACTGACTTAACAACTGGACCCAGAAGTGTCAAACTGCGTAGGGAGAAGCTTACGGCATCTGCTCTCGAAACAAAGCTGAATATTAGTAAGATATTTTCAAGTGATATTCCTTTTACCTGCCTGGTAGAATTAAAAAGGTATTTCATTCCAACTAATGCACTGGCAGAGCTCTTGCTCTAGGGAAGGAGCAATGGATGCCAGCACCAAATCATCAGATTAAAATGTTGAATAAAACACATGCTAGAGTTATGAGTTCTGAACAACTTGGTAGATAAATTCTTCTCTTGAGGGCTTGATTTCTAAAGGGGTACAGTTTTCCCCTTCTGTCAGCATCAGTGGGTGCTCTACACCTTTCAGGATGAAGAGTTGTTACCAGCTCTGACTGGCTGTTGCCACTGGAAGGAAGGTGCCAGTGAAAGGTGGCCCTGACTGGGTGGGTGAAGAACCCTCCGTGCTGGCTCTGCTTCCTTATTTTATTTTATTTTTTTACCCCCTGGTGAAATGCCTTGAAAGACAGTCTAGCAGTGTCAGCACCCTGTGGTCTATTGGAAAAAAAAATAAATCATAGCACTGACTTTAAGCAGAAATTCCTCTTGATTCACATTAAGCTGAAATCAACAGGGAGTTGTGTTTAAAACTGGGATTTTGTAGGGGAGCAGTGTTGTGCTCTTACTGCTAGGGGAATTAAACTTTTTGTGAATGCATTGTTCAACCAAGATATATTTTGGCAGCAAAGGTTGTCAGCTGGTAGTGGTGTATAAATAGTTTATTTTCTACTAAGTTTTTTTTTTATATTTATGTTAATGTACATTTTGATAACTTTTATTTTTCTTCTCTTCTTCAGTATGTGTTCAGGACCAAATCATTTGAAGAAAGGACTGTTCATGAGGAGCTGGCCAAGAATATGACTGGTCTTCTGAAGTTAAACGACCAAGTAACAGTGAAACAGGTTTTAAAGGTGAATGATAGCTTGAACTTAGCACATTTGTAGTTTTATTGGTTTTCTGCCTGAAACTCACTTCTCGCCTCCCCTCTTCGGCATCCTGCCCTGCTTCAGTAGACAGACTCACCAGAGTTGCTACAGTTGCTCAGCGTAACATGTTTCTCAGAATGCAGTGGTTCGCATAATAAAATTCCTCCTTTCTGTTACAGCTCAGCCTGAGTCCGAAACCTAATTCTTACACAATATGATGTGAGCGATTACTTTTAGGATACATTGTTTTAATTTTTATTTTGGAAGGTGCAGGGAAGATGTTCATCTGTAAGTAGGACATCTATATCTGATTTCAGCTGCTGCCTTTGCTTGACAGTGACCGAAATGAGAATGATTGATGTTTCCTGAGGTTTCTTATATCCAGCCAAGTCTAAGAAATTCATACGTGTGCAGGCCCCATCACTGAGCCTGTCAGTTATGGGCATAAGAGCTAGCCAGTCCAGCTCGGAGTTCCCGGTGGCAAAAAAAAGTTTAAAACTATTTAGAGTGAACCAGTTCAAATTTTCATGTGCTGAGCCACTGGAGTAGCAAAAATGGGCTGAAAGCAGAAAAGCTAGCTTGCAGGAAACAGGCCATGCAAGGGTACCTACGAGTGTGTTTGGGGGGTGGGGGTTGCTATTTGTAAGCTTTTTGAGTGTGTTTGTTTCATGTATCTTCTCAGATACGTGAGGATGCATTTGTATCTGTTCACTATTGCCAATGGTATTTGAAGAACCCCTCTATTTATCTTCCAAAGGAGTCCAATCTTACTCCAGACCAAATTACACATCCACTGGAACTAACTAAGCAGTTTATTCTCAGCCTCTGTTCCCTGAGGTTCTCTGCATCAAGCATTGCTGCCAGTTACCTGCAAACAAACAGTGAAGAGAGAGCTCGGCAAGAACAGCAGGATTGTAGGAGCGCCGTTTGCAGGCTCCATGCTGCACAGAGCCACAGTGACAAAGTGCCTGAGATGGCACTCAAGGACATGATCCAGTGTTACTCAAATACATGGCACTTAGGATCTTTGATTTATTTGTCACGTAGAGTTTACCATTGTGCATTACTGAGAAATGCAATTGGTCTACAAGGCATGGTAATGAATCATAAAGTATTTGTCAGATAATAATTTTTTCCTTATGTCTTTTTTCCTTCTTTTGAACAGCATTCCTGGTTCTTCTTTGCAATTATCTTAAAATCAATGGCACAGCACTTGGTTGATACAAACAAAACAAAGGTAAGTATGTAAGTGATCTCAACAGAGTAGGCAATCTGTCTCTTAGGGAAAATACACAGTGTGGAATCCTGGGAAATACACATACTTGGACTTTTCTTCTTGACCAGTCAAAAAAAGAAATGCTGTTATACTTTGTACAATATTGGGTTTACCCACAACAACTTTGTATACCTGCTAGGCTCAAACTGATCCTTGCATGTACAGGTGGGCCAAAAATACAGGTGCGTCAGCTTTGTGATGGGTGGGTTAGAATGGAAGGAGAATTCTCTAATTTCTGCTGGTTACTCAACAAGTGATTATGCCGGGCAGCAAATAAATGATTTGGCAACTCAGCTTTGAGCAAACCTTACAGAGCTGGA
Source organism: Falco rusticolus (assembly GCF_015220075.1). Lineage (NCBI taxonomy): Eukaryota > Metazoa > Chordata > Aves > Falconiformes > Falconidae > Falco > Falco rusticolus. The sequence goes on along the minus strand of NC_051199.1, from coordinate 10,912,567 downwards.
GATCAGTGCTTTGACCTCTTTTCTGTCTGATTATCAAAGATGCTCTTGGTATACTTGTTGTGGAATCCAAGGATAAGATTTCCCACTTTCCTGTGGACCAGATTGTTCCTTTTAGGGTTTATACTCAGAATAGATCCATGGAACTCTAGGAATATTTTTCTTCTGTGTTGAATGACCTGTGTTTTATTGTTTTTTATTCTTGGCCTGAATGTATTTTCAGGTTTAATGTGCAACGTTGTACACTCTCAAGTGAAGATCTGTTCCCTGTTTAGGTTTCTCGAATTCAGAGGTTTCCAGAATCATTTCAAACTGAGCTGGATACACTTGTAATGGTCTTAGCAGACCATGTTGTTTGGAAGTATAAAGATGCTCTTGAAGAAACCAGAAATGCAAACTACAGCACTGCCAAATTTCTGAAGGTGAGACGCTCTGTCATTACAGCATATGCACTTATTTTCCCCATACTTAATGCAAACTTGAGACTATTCTAGTCCAGTCAAGGGGAATAAAAACAATTCTGAGTGAATGATGGCTCAATTTCCAAGTTTAGCATTGACCTATATTTAGTTTTTCTATGCCCTTGAGTCTTTAAGAATGCAAAAGCTTTATCTGTCTGCCTTAAAGCAATTATGTCAAAGAGCCCAAGTCTTAAAATTTTGCCGATTCTTAAATTATATTCAAATAGGTGAAAAGTTTGGTAAGGAATGAAACTGTAGTTACAGTTGAGCTTTGATTTTTTTATTTAAATACTATTGCTCTGAATGACAGTGAGTGGATTAATATTTCCTAATCACAACCAGTGTGCACAGCTTTTACAAACCAGAATAAGCAAACTGCAAGTATTACGTGAAATATTGTAACCTACATTTTTAACTCTTCGATGCCCTTTCACTTCCCAAACGTAAGAAAGTACATGTGTGGTTTGGAAAAGTCACTAAAAGGGGTTGTATTTTATGGTTTTGTCCTGATATTTCTCAATCGTTTTTTATTTTCCCAGCATGGAATTAGCTGTGAAGCATTGGAAAACTGTCATTCAGTAGGTTGTGTGGCCAGATACTTAATCTAGATTTAAACTGGATGCACACACACACATCTTTCCATTAACGGAATGATGTACATTAATGATGTACGGAATATTGTATATAGTACATGCTGAAACGCAGGCTCAAGTCTTTTATGACAAGTTGAAGTACAGCATTAGGAGAGAGCAGTATTCCAGCAATGAAATGTTCCTGTGAGGTTATAAGGAAAACAACCCCAAAATGATGGTGGATTTTTCTCCATTCATACGTAGGAGAAACAAATGATAAACTTGCTGTCTGCTGTGTTGGCCTCTGTTGCTGATACCGTATGGAAGCCCTAGTTGCTGTTGACACACTGATGTGAAGCTGTATCTATCCATAGTGTTACATCATTTGGAAGATGATGCTGGTTTGAGACAGGAGCATAGGTGGAGGGGCTTAGTCGGTAGTTGTGCAGTGTTGCACCTGGGGAGGTGTTGCAGATTTGCATGCTGGTTTTGTGTGTTTCTCAGCTAAACTGGGAAGACAGTAACGCTGCATTATATGATCTGGCATATGGCTGTGTTTTAATTTCTCTTTGAATCTAGTCTGCCAGAAAGAATTACGTGGGTTAGAGATGATACGTCTTTCTGCGGGCTGGCATTGCAGCAGCCTTGTTTGAATGCTATGTGGCAGAAGGCTCAGGGCTTCACTAGTTTTGCAGAGTTCAGGAACACCAGAGAAGGAGGGCATTCCAGATTGTTTTCCCTATCTTGTGGGCTCTCTGCAAGGGAAAAATGTCAGCAGTTGTATCACCAAGGCCCTCAAAAACCTTTACACCTTCTGGCTATTTAGTCTATCTGGCTAGAAGCAAGAGCGGTGCTGTCATCATAACGTAATGTAGTGGCATATTTATTTCAGGAAGATAATGTAGCTCATAGATAGCGAGTATTGTGACTGGATTGATTCCTCAAGAGTCATTGCTCTGTCACTGAAGGAGATATTCCAGTCAGCTGGCATCACGTACCACCTCTGGTGACTGAGTGTTGCAGTACATGAATGACTTCCATCAGATAAGCTTTCTCCTAGTATACAGTACACACTGATAGTTATTTCAGACTGTAGACACAGTGAAAATGGAAAGTTTGTTCAGCTTATTACTACTTAAAACAAATTAAAAAATCAAGCCAGATTCACCAGTTCTCTGGTTTTCATTGCCCTGCTATAAGACTAACTTCACCTGCACAAATAATTCAAGTTTATAGATGATGCGAGACAAACAGCCGGGTAAGTGAGGCCATGTACTGCTTCTTGGCTGCAAAATAATTCTTTTTTCCCCCTTTTCTTAGCGCTGTTTTACATTTATGGATCGTGGATTTGTGTTCAAGATGGTCAACAATTATATAAGTATGTTTGGAACAGGAGATAGCAAGGTATAGTTTTGATTTTTTTTGTTGTTGTTTGGTTTTGTTTTTTTCTGGAGTGACTTGCTAACAGAATATTTACATTGCAACTATTTATGATCTGTTCCATGGCTTCACCGTGCTCAGAACTAGAGTCAGTGAAAGTATTTACTGTAAATACGTGTTAAAACCTCTTGGGTTTGAGCCACCTACCTTCTTTTCTGGGAGTAAATAGCCACGTCCAAACTATTGCTTAGTGAGCCCTGCAGGGGCAGACTCTGCAAAGACTCAGCAAAAGGCTGAGTTTAAGCTGTGATTCTTTGGAAAGTAAGTACATTTGTGGTTTGGTCTATAAATATCAGCAGCAATTGGCAATAATTTTCTTTAAGGAGATTTAAAAGTAAAGACATATGAACAAGTTACAATTGTGTAAACTCCAATTGAGAGCGTAACATCTCTGTTACTTTAAATGAATGGTATGGTCTTATGTCATTGATGATGCAAGAAAACCAATCTTCTCCAAATTAGTTTGTGCTTGCTATGAGGAAAATTCCCTGCAGCCTGGATTTCTTCTGTAATAGTCAGTAATATAGTTTGAACAATAAATTTCAAACTGCAAGAGGTCCTCAGATTATTCAGCTTCACTCCTTTACTCTTCATTCATCAGGGTGAGTCAGAGGCTTTATCTCTTCCATAGCTGGGTTTCTAAGCTGTCATGTGGGAGCGTATAAGACGATAGATAACAGAATGTATTCAAGATATGCACTCTGAATGACTCATCTTTCCCAAAACAGCTTACAAAACTATTAACTTTTATAAATTTTTAATGGTGATCTGGGCATTTGTAGGTAATGAGTGAGATTACTCCAGGTCTGGTTTGCTTTTACTAAAACCAACTTCATGCTGCACTTGCATCTTTCACCTAATCTCTGGAACAGATGTAGAATGGAGCCTCTCGGTATCAATGTTATAGCCTGAAGTCTATAAGTCTGTAAATATTATTATGCAATCTGAAAATTGTTTCCACATTTCAAACTTCCCTAAATACATCCAACCACAAGAACAGATGTTTAATTAAAGTCAGTTAATGGCCAGTGGAAAAGCCCGAGATTAGTCAGTGTGCAGAGCAGAATTTAGCAATGTGTGTGGAAGCGGAGCTGAGACAGATGTACCACTGGAACAGTCTTTGCAGCACTTGAAAACAATAACCACAAAATTAAATTGGAGATTTCTGACCTCGAGGAAAGAGAGGTCTTGCATTGTTTTCATTTCCTTCAGACGCCTAAGCAAGAGTCAGTCATGTAAATGTGCTGCAGAATGTATTTCTGTGCATCTTTTGCTGCTTTAACTGGATTGTTTATGTATCAAAAAGACAATCCTGCAATCTAACCTCTCTCTTCAGAGAATTTAAAGCATATATTGCTGCTTGAATAAACAGTTTGTGGGTATATCAGTCTATAACATTGCAGTTTGAATTTACTGCAATCGTGAATGAAGGACCATAATTTCTGTTCCACAGAAATATCCCTCGTGGTATTCCATATTTTGACATTTAAACATTGTTTTGAGAAATACTTACTCAACAGTTGAAATACCTCATTAGAATTCAGTTCGTTGTTGTATTCCCTCAAAATGTCACAGTTCCTCTTGGGAAACGCATTTCAGGTGCTTCATTTATTTGCCATTAGACCCTGAATTGCATGTCCAGCTGTATTGCTGATGAGGTACTGCAATGCAATAAAACATTTCAGGGAAAAATTCCCCACCATCCACTGCTCAGTAGATTCTGAAAAGTGTATGTTCCAGGTATCCTAGCCCAATGGTGGCAGCAGAAATGCTACAATTTAATTTTAGGGATTGACAGACTTAAACGCAGGGCAAATAAGACCTTTACAAGTGCTTTCTAATGCTAGGGCCAATGTTTGACCTAGATCGATGCAGTGTCGTATCAGTAGTCCTGAATGACTGCTTTCTGCCGCTGAGCAGAGTGAGCTGAGAAGACAGAAATAAAAATTTTTTACTGGATGTTGTGTATTATCTTTATATCTCAGTGGCACATCAATATAGTGGAAATTTTAGATTTGTGAAATAGTTGCAAGGCTCCACAAAAGATCACAAATAGATTCTTGGGAGGGAGATATTGAGGAAATAATACCAAAATTATATAATACTTAAATCCCTCAGAGCTGGAACTCAGTGGCATCAAGAGAGGAAGTTTTCACCACTATCAATAGGTTTTGAATCTGCCCTGTGTGGGTGAAGCTTTGTATTTGGCTGACCAAAAAAAAGAGAAAAGAAAAAAGAAAACAAAAACACACACAAAAAAAAAAAAAAGGCAGGCATAATAACTATGGCAGTCCCAAAGTTGTGCGGTCTGGAGAAGTTGCTTCACTATAATTGTATGCTGTAGTATATACCATCAAAAGATCCAGCGTAGCTTTAAATATACCTTAAATATTTAGCTTGGATCAAGCTTGTATTTATCGGTCCATCTTCAATGAAAAATCATAGTTCAGGAATCCAAAAAGCTTGTTTGACTGTGTCAAGTTCGTTTGGTAACAGAGATGAAACCCAAATGTTTATTATTTGTGCAGTTTGGCATCATTGTTGGGTGTGATTACGAATTCTGAGGCAGAGCTGAAGCAGTAGTGCAGCTTTTACCATTTTCCCTGATTTAATGTGAACTGAACCATTGCCTGTTCTGGTTTTCAGACTTTACATCAGTTCAAATTTGACTTTCTCCAAGAAGTCTGTCACCATGAGCACTTTATCCCTCTGTGCCTGCCCATACGATCTTCCAACATTCCTGGTAAGGCACCACCCCGAAACGGTTTCTTACAGTGGTGAATTATTGAGAGGTTCAAAGAGCAGATAATAATTAACCCTCTGAACTATCGTGTCTGCACATCAGGCACAGAAGCCCTGAATGGCTTTTCAGGTGTGGTACTTCAGCAGTGAGATAAAAATAACATCATTTCAGTACGCCTATAAATAAATGCGCCCCCTGACAGCCCAGTTAGGCGGCGGGAGGTGACTGTTCTGCTGGAAGTGTTGAGGTGAGCAAACTGGATTCTTTGTGAGGACTAATTGCTAAAGCTGCAGTAGCCTTGGGAGGTGGCGAGCTGGGGAAAGGGGTTGGACAGGTACAGCAGGAAGGAGCAGAAGCTGGGGCAGTGATAAAGGAGTTGTGAAACTGCTGTTGGGGAATAGGCTTGCCCACTGCTGTGGGGTGTATGACTTGTCCGTGTGACAGCTGCTCCTTTGTGGAGATGATCTGAACCGCACATGTAGCAGGAGTTTGGAAACATCTGTGTCCCAGATAACAGGCCATTGGTACTTTTGCTTCCAGGCTGTCTCTAGAACTGGCAGGCAGGTCCCTTGCAATAGCCCTTTTCTCCCAAGTGCATTTATTTTCTTGGCCTCTGACAAGCCTGAACGTTAATGGTCACCCCATACTGCAGTGTTTTACCTGGAGCAGTGAGGCAAGAGAGACCCATTTCTAATCTGTTAGTTATACCTCCTGAGCTGCTTCTCAGGGCAGGGGATACTGTGTGTAACCCACGTTTTGCAGAGAAGAAAGAACAGGTTTTGCCTGTGCCCTGCCACAGGAGTGAATCCACCCTGCCCATCCCCCAAAGCCAGCAGCCACCACATGTTCCATCTGGTGCACCGAAATCTGTTATTTCGAACCTGACTTCATGGCCAATGCCCAGTGCTGGGTGCTTTTCCTCTTGGTTTCAAAGGTGCTGGGATTTCAGCCCTGGGCACAATTCCCAGTTCTGACAGTTTTCTGTGTACTCGGGGGAGTTCACTTGGGATGTGGTCCTTTAAGTTGCTGAGAGTGGGAAGGTAACTTCCAGTGGAAAGCAGAATCGCCTCTCAAATTGTGGGTCCTCATTTTTGCTGCAGTTTTCAGCACCAAAAAGTGAGTTCAGTTCTGACACTCATGGCTTTCTTTAACAGTAGAAGCTGTTTAATTCAAATTTGAGTCAAATTGGAAAAAAGTTACAAAGCAAATACATTTTTTTGCACTTAATAAGTTAAAAAAAATGCCTGATTTTTTACCTATTTTTGTTTTATATTTATGAAAAATGAAGATCCTGTGACGCCTTCAGAATCAACACAGGAATATCGAACATCAGGTATGAATAAGATGACCACATAAGAAGCAAGCAGAGTTGTGCATCAAGAGCTTTAAGATTTACTTTGACTGCTGCCACCAAATTGTGGCAAATTTAGGCAAAAATTAATTCCACTTTTGAAAATGGCAAATAAGTCTTGATCACTAGTTTAGAACTTTTCTAGCTAGAATATGGGAACAAAAATTTGGACTCTGTGCTTTGAAGAAGTGGATAGTCTTAGTATGTGCAAAACATTTGAGATTCTCATATGGGAATGTGTATATAAATTGTCTTTTATTAAATTGTAAAAACTGCATGATTTTGAGAAATAATATTATTAGGCTAATTCACTCTAGCAAGTGAGGCAGCAGAGTGGGGCAGTCAGGTCAGGAAATCAAGGTTTAACAGTGGCTTAAATCAATAAAAGCTATTGAAAATTTGGAAAATGGGAGGTGGGGTTATGCAACCCTTAAGTTAATTTAAGCATTCTTGTCCATTCTGTTCCAAGATATTCCAGAGTACACATTGACCAATGAGTTTTGCCGCAAACATTTTCTAATTGGAGTCCTGCTGCGGGAGGTTGGTTTTGCCTTGCAAGAAGACCAGGATATTAGGCACTTAGCTTTGGCTGTGCTTAAAAACTTAATGGCAAAGCATTCATTTGATGATCGATACGCAGAGCCGGTAAAGAAATTGTTTGTCTATTCTTTTTCATTTGCTTGTTCATACAGTAGCTTAAACATATATGAAAATATCTTAGCCACTAGTGTATACTTAATTAGTTTCTTCAAGATTATGTTGTATCTTTTATTTTTTAGGCAAAACAGGCACAAATAGCAAACCTGTACATGCCACTCTATGGAATGCTTTTGGACAATATGCCAAGGATTTACATGAAGGATATGTTCCTTTTTAATATCAATACTTCCAATCAGGTAATTCACATGATTTTTCAGAACACTGAAGGGAATCAAACGGAGGTCTGATCTAGTCAGTCTGGTAGGAAGAGGTCTGAGTTTTATGCTGGTCACAAATTAGCTAAGAAAATACTGTTCTGAAAATGCTGATTTGTGTTCACCTGCAATATTTAATTTGGAAACTCTCAGTTTGCAGAGCACCTGCAGGGCCCTGGGGGTCTGTACAGGCAGGGTACTGACTGTGAATCTGGAACAGACCCAGGGCACTGGTTGTCTTGGGGCTGGAAACTCAAAGTTAAAGGTTTGCAGCCCCAGCCAGTCTGTCCGGTACCTCTTCCCTGGTGCTGCGGGCTGGGGGCTGAGGACCTTGTTCCCCAGGCAGGTCCCTTGGCGAGTAGCTGGGAGATGTTGTTAAAAAAAAGCAAAATTTCCATTGCCACAGATTCTTTGGAGAGTTACATCATCAACCCACGAGCAGTGTCACTGGTACAACAGAGGGACCATGAACTCTACCAGGAGGCCAAGTAGCTAAAGGAGTGAGGGCGTATGAACATCATAAAACGTCTTCACCACCACAGAAAATGGTTGTATAAACTGCACATGTGGAGGAGCATGTTTATTTCTCAAAAGATTAGATGTGTTCTAATCGTAGCCCTGCTTTAAAAACTGGAAACAGATTTTTGCAGGGGCGTTGTGTTTCAGTCCCTCTAGCAAATGATCCTGTTCCACGTGATGGTTGCTAACGGCAGTTAATGCTCCTTTCCCAATGCTGTGCTAGGGTTCAAGAAGCAAACACGGTTAAACTTGATCTGTCCTTTACAACTTCAGTTATGAGAGGTTTTCATGTTGCAGGTAACTATTTGGCATATTATGGCAAGCCTTGATCTTTTAAGGCCATCATGTCTGAACAACTGAAAATAGCTTTTCAAGCTCAGTGCCTGACAAAAGCCTGTTGGGTGTGTTGTCATTGTGAAAGTTATGAATGATATAATTTACTGGAGTTTGTTCTGTTTGTTTCGAAATACAGGGATCTAGGGATGACTTGAGCACAGCTGGAGGATTTCAGAGCCAGACAGCAATGAAACATGCTAACTCTGTGGACACATCGTTTTCCAAAGATGTTCTGAACTCTATAGCAGGTATAAATGACAGGTTGAACATGCACACAGGTAGATTTCTGTGTATCTCAATCCATCATGCTTTCTGCTTAGTGTTCATGGAGGATATCATTAACCCGTTTTGTACAATATTCAGGGAAACATGGTGTGCAATGTTTCTCTTCCCTTTGGGTATTTTTGGATTGATTTTTATTTATCTTGTGAAGCCAGTTGTCTTCCACTGCTTCACTTACTCTCCTGCTTTGGAACGATGCCAATATTCAGGCTCTTACAAATCCCTGTGCCTGAATTCATTCTTGTAGCCTCTGCCTGACTTAAGAATAGTTCCAAGGTTTCTGGTGAAAACTCCTGAAGTCTCTTGGGGGCTAGTAGTTTTAGTTTTTTCCAAACTTAATAAAAGGATAGAAACACACATTACTTTGGTCACTTCCTCCAAAACCCATTTCAAAATCTGGGGAAGTGCATGGGCACCTTTCCACTGATTTTTATGGCTTTAGGTCAGGCCTTACAGAATGCAACAGGCCATTTTAATGCCATGAATAATGGCAACTGAATCATTTTACTTCAACTTGTTGCATGTTTTCAGTACTAAACATACCCATCAATAGCTTTGCTATTGGAATTTCAAAGCACTGGTGTCAATCCAGCACGTGACGCTTTTTAAGTTTTCCATTTTCCTTGTTAGTTTTTGTATCCATAAATGTTTTAGTTTAGCATGTTTGCTATGATTTTTGTTTACAGCCTTTTCATCAATAGCTATCTCTGCAGCAAACCATGCTGACTCCAGAGCTTCCTTAGCAAGTCTTGAATCTAACCCAAGTACCAATGAAAAAAACAGTGAGAGAACTGACACGTGTGAAAAGGTACATGTGCAAATGTTGAAAACAATTACCAGAGGTGGAAACCTGTCACTATACTTAACAAGGCCCTTCGTTGTCAATTCAACAGATCATGAGACCTTTGTCTTTGATTGGATCAACTCTTCGTTTTGACAAGTTAGATCAAGCTGAAACTAGAAGCCTTCTTATGTGTTTCCTTCACATTATGAAAACCATTTCAGAAGGTAAAGAAATGTGTACTCACTACCTAATTTATGTTGTTGTAAAATATTGTGAACGCTGGATCCAAACAAATGCTAAATGTGAACAATTATCAATGTATTTCACAGGCTTTGGGTCAAGTTTTAATTCTCTGTAACAGATACATAATGTATTTTCATATCTCCCTTTAGATGCACTGATTTCCTACTGGTTGCGAGCACCATTCTCAGAAATAACAGACTTTTTCAGCATTCTAGAGTAAGTTCACTTGGCGTTTGGTTGATTTTATGTTATGTGTTGATGTTTTAAAGTGACTGCTGCAAATAATTTCTTTTGGGGTTTGTCCACCTAGTGGACTAGGCTGAGATAGCTCTTGTATCTTAGATTATTTTGCCTTAATCTTCTGAAGTCATAATGAGATATTACCATATCCTCCAATACGTTGGCCATTTCCATGAGCAAGGGGTATAAATCTTTAGATGTTTCTCCTAAAAGACATTTTCACAGTAGTTTTCCCATTTGGGATTGAGATTCTATTCTTCCCTTGAGAAAAGAGAAGTATTTAGCTCCCCAAAACTTTCAAACCATACGAAAAGCTGTGTAATGCAGGATTGCCTGCTTTTGGCATCTCCAAGGTAGTTTGCTCAATCCAGTCTGTGTCTGCAGAATCCACGCAGGTAGCTGTTTTCAGAATTTGCTCATTATCTCGTAAGTGAAATGAAAGTTATTTAACTTCAAATGGTGAAGAAGCAATGCTTTTGCAACCAAGTCTTTGTCACTGACTTTGCCTCCTCACCAAGCAGGAATCTTCAACCATGGAGAAAAGGAACAAAGATATGGAAAGTAGTACCACCTCTTGTGTATCCACGTGCTGGGAACTGCTGCATTCTGCTCTGTTTGCTTTCTAGGAGATGCATATCATAGAATAATTTAGGTTGGAAAAGACCTTTAAGATCATCAAGTCCGAACGTTAACCCAGGACTTCCAAGTCCACCACTATGGTGGTGGACTGTACTACAGGTCTCTTTGAGGCACAAAGATTCAGTGTTTTTTCATTATTAGGAAGCCATTGGTAGACATAAAATGTGTTGTTTTATCTTTCAGGGTCTGTCTGCAAAATTTCAGATATCTAGGAAAACGCAATATTGTAAGGTAATACTCTAGTCATAGACTGTAAGTTAACAGTATTTGAATAATACTGCATTACATTAGGCTTAAATTAGGTTAATAGTATATCAGTGTTCTGAAAACATCAGTCTGACATACTGCAGTCAATGTATGCTTCTCTTTTTCTTTCATGCAAACAATGTTATCATGATGTTCTGGACATCTGGGTATATACCTGATGTACAAGATGTGATGATATAACCACTATTGCATTTATAACCCAAAATACTTGGCCATTCTCAAACGTAATTCTGTGTATACGCCAAACAAAGGAACTTGGACACTGTGTTTTCCATCCATATGATGGAAAGCATAATTTTGATGGGCACAGATAAATGTTCCACAGTAATAAAGAAAAAAATAATCATCTGTCTCTACCCACTCTCTGAAAAAGTATGAGATTGTGTTCCAGCTGTAAAATGTCAAATGTACGCTTTGTCCCAGTTGATGTTTCATTTTTAATGTTACCACTGTGAACTTGTCTATTTGTCATACTGTAGGAAAACAAAAGGTCACCTGATGAACCAGTTCATGCTCCGTGGCAGGTTTTGTCAGGCCCGTATTTATTGTTCAGAGACAGGCAAAATCAGCATCACATTCCATAACAGATTAACAGTTATTTTCTCTTAACAGGAAAATTGCTGCTGCTTTTAAGTTTGTTCAGGCCACCCAGAATAATGGAACCCTGAAAGGTTCGAGCTCTTCTGGCCAGGCATCGGGTCTGCTCTCGCAATGGTAATGACACATTGTATTATTAACTCCTATAAAACCACAATCTTTGTTGTCACCTCCAGCCCCTGTGCACTGTCACAGTGGTGGCTGAAAAGAGATTGACACAACATAGCACGGTTCAGAGCCCCAAAGCCAGAAATCGTGGAAGAATGGAGCCCTTTTACTTCAACTTGAGTTATAAGCTGTTTAAAATATGTTCAGAAGAATTCTTAGTTACTGTCAATATTGTTAAGTATTGCAGAAACAGTAGCTGTTGTTTTCAGATCAGATCCCTGCTGAATGATAAGCCACTGTTTTCTCCAACCTGAAGGAATCCATAGGTCCACAACCTTACGCTTTCATGGAATTACTGCTTTAGGGGTAACTATCTATGAATTCACTTAGAGTATCAGGGGATTTGTTTCTCCCCAATAACGTGGGCTTGTGGAGGGGGAAGTATCTAGCAACACAGAGTCAAACTTAAGAGTAGATTTGCTTGACAACCATCTTTTTACTTCCATGCTGCTAAGCGTAGTGTCCTTCACTGTTCTGTCCATGTTGCCAGTTAGAGAATCTTTCTTTCCTAGTCTTTTTATTTTTTTCCTCAGTCTTCCTAGTCTAAACATTGCAAGATCTAATCATTTTTATCAACTTTGTGGTAATAAGCTGCAGGTGCAGCGCACCTTTAATAGTATTTTTGATCCTGTTAGGGGAAAGTGGGATCCTTTTCATGTTAATAATGTAAAACCCTAGAAAGAAAGCAAACTTTTGACTCTGTGCAGCCTGTGGTTCTATCTAAGAGCATGGTGTGGAAGTCCCCCTTCCTCATGAGCCTGGGTCATTGATTTTTATCATTTGCATATAGCTAGAATATGCTCACTGTTATAAGCATGTACCTTGGAATGGAACAAAGGGGAGAAAAAAGGTGCTTTCTCTACCATACTTCTTCCTTTGCTCTTCTACTGTGCAGTTGTGACGAAACAGCACTGATTTCATTACAGCAGCTGGAACTGGCAAGCGGCCTTTAGGAGACTGTCGTTTTGTTGCATGTTTGCAGATGAAGCAACATGGTAGCAATCCAGAAAATAAAATCACGTTTCTGTTGTCTCCAGGGCCTTCACACTTTACCTCCTCACAAATCAACATTTGTTTTCGAAATGGCTATTTGCTTGGCCTGTTGTAGTACAGAGCATTTTTTGATGATGAATTGGGAGTTGAAGTGTTGCCAGTAATCAGCTCTAACTTGCACTTTTACATTTATGTATTTCAGTTTGTTGAAATGTTCATATGAAACCAGACTTTCCCTCCAACACCCACCCCCCCCCAAAAAAAACCAACACACCAAAAAAAACCCTTGAGATCAAATATCCACGTTTCAAATCCATTAATTTGCCAGGCTGTTCACTCAAATCCTTCCCCTGTGACCGCTAATGAAAGACTTTATCACGTTGATTGGCAGAAGTCTGGCCATCAATTCCTTACCTGTGTTGGGAACTTTTTCTTTTTTAAAAACTGAAATGTTGATTTTCTAAATTATTTTTGTAAAAATAACCAATGTAAAACAGGGTTTAGCTAGGTGCAGGAAGTAATTATGTCCTAGAATATTTTTAAATTATGCAAATTTAGGAAGCTATGGTTTTTTTAAAATAAATTACATAAAGGTGTATTTTAATAATGTTAAATCTTGCTGAATTCTATAGTGGTTTCAAATTCAAAATCCTTTCAAAAATTATGATAAGCATTGGTATTTTTCATTTGAAGCTTCTTATTATAAATTAATGATGTGTTTGTCAACATCAAAGAGAGTTAAAAGAAACACACACATATTTTTACTGTCATTGTGAGCTTGTCACCATTTTTTTCCCCTCATAGAAGCTGTATTAGTTCTTTCATGAGCAGGATGTATTTTTCTTGTATTCTGAGTTAACAGAACTCGCCTCAGTTTCTCCTCACCCAGAGGCAGTTTTCTAAACATCAGCCAGCTATTTAAGCTGATGCCTTTTTTCAGTGCTCAGTGAGTGTCCTGTCTCTTGTGATCTCAAGAAATCACAGCACATCTGTTCGTTTTGTCCACCTCATTAACTTCCTTCTTCATTTTTGTTTCTCTGAAAAATTCGGCATCAGTTTTTTTAACTTAGCCTTTGAGAAGTACTGTAGAAAATTCTAACGTGGAAAACTTCTGTATAGGCATGATCGTTTATTCTTTGTTTCTATTTTTTAATGGTACCTTTCCATTTCAGGATGCATTCTACTTCTAGTCATGATGGCCATAAGCATCACAGATCTCAAACATTACCAATAATCCGTGGCAAAAATGCACTTTCTAACCCCAAACTCTTGCAGATGATAGACAGCAGCACAGCAAGTAAGTACAAAAAATTATTTCCTTCCCTCTGGTATTCTATGGGGTTTGGATCAGGCTCTATACAATCAAATCTGTTTTCATGAGTGCCAGTGAAAGACAGCCTAAAGAGAAGAGCCTAAACATAGAGCTGCTGACTCTGCCTCTTTTTCAGGAGATTAAGAAATCTGAGCCTAAAATTGGTCAAAGGTCATTTAGAAACAAAATTATTTACAATAAATATTTAAATAGCCTTAATGACAAGTTATTCTCTGCTTCCCAGCATCTCTTGCATCTTTGGTTATGTACCTTGCTGTACAAGCAGATGTACACTGGCTGAAATATTACATTTGTTAGATCTAGCTGTAAAAATTACCTTCTCATGACAGATGGTTCTTTAAATGATGAAATCAAAGTCATCTATCCCACATTCCAATTAGGTTTCTCTCCTCCTTTGGGGACAAACAGAAACAATGAAGGATATACTCGCATCACTGGTGCAGCTGGTGAAATTTGACTCAAATTCTCTCCCTTTTCATCTCCTGTGAACAGTTTTCTTCAAAATACCGCTTTGGTTACATGTACAGTTAGGACCCCATCTCTGCTGTGCTGAGACCTAATGACCAGATTGCAGAATTACGTCATCTTTAACTGCACTCAGAAGATCATTTGTCATCTTGCTTTTTACATGTTGCAGGCAGCTCCAATGAGACAGACATTGTACAGTACGTAGACACAGAGGCAAACATTGCTACGGAAGTTTCCCTCACAATCCTTGACCTGTTGTGTCTTTACACTCTGAATCATCAGGTATGTTTTGTTGTTTTATTTTCTGCTTGAACTGGTGCCATGTGGGATGTGTGGTGGAAGAAAGGCCTGGGGGAGCAGGCATACAGAAAACCTGAAATGCCAGAGACAGCAGGATAGGAAAGTAAGATATGCCAGTCCTCAATGAATGTATTTTATGAAGGAATTGACTCAGAGTACCCAAACTGAATTGAAGGATGTGGAAGAAGGGCATCCTGCATATTCAGGGCTATGTACAGCCCTGCTTTGCATGAGGGCACCATGCATCTACTAAGACATCACCTTATCTGAATCATGCTTATCCCACTAGATTTCAGAGATTTTAGACAGAAAGCATCTCTCTCTTTTCAAGTCAGCTGGCAGATCCTTTGTCTCTTTAAAAATTGCTCCATAAATATTGGCCCAAATGACTTGCTGAAGATCTCACATCTACAATACATCAGGAAGCTCGTTTTAGTGTCTCCTTTCTGCCATTCTAGCCCTTAAATTTAATGTATACCATCCACAAGTAGGAGTACAGGCATAGGAAAGTGCTCTCCTTGAAAAACTGCAACTTAAAAGGGTCTGCAGCAAGCTGGGAATGCCACATCCACAGAGGTTTTACACTGAAAAAAGATCTCCATATGAACATGCTGATGTAAAGTCAAGCAGATCCTTCCTCTTCTATTTACTCACTTTAATAACCCAAATGTCCTGACTTGTCTGTGAACTTTTCAGAGGCAGCTGCAGCAGTCTGATTGCCAGAATGCATTGATGAAGAAAGTCTTTGACACACACATGCTCTTTTTGCAAATCAACCAGTCAGCAGCAGCTCTCAAGCACGTCTTTGCTGCCCTACGGCTGTTTGTAGGCAAGGTAACTATGGTTTTATCCTGTTGGTCTGACCTATTAATATGTTACAGCAAGAGCAGCTTGAGGACAGTTGGGTATGTTGAAAGAGTTCTGAACTTCGCTGTATTAATGCCTACTGATGACAAAGATCTGATTTATTGTGATTAAAAGTGAGAGAAGCACAATCTGACAAATTAGTTCTGTTTTGGAAAATGAAAAATTTACTAACTGAAACTTGTAAATAGATAAGCAATATCCAGGTTTGTGATTTCTGCCTTTATCATTGGCTTTCGTGCTTTTACCACCCATGGAAGAAGCTTGAAAACCTAGAGGTCCATCCATGGTTTTCACGGCAGATACCTGGGTTGCAGAATCCAGCAGCGATTACAGCTGTCCCCAGAGGAGCTAGCAGGAGAGTATTGCATACACCTCACTGAAAGTTCATGCAGACTAATACAGCTTTAAAAATACCTTGTTTTCAACATAGAACAGTTTTTGGAAAAAAACATGCTTATGTGTCAAACATTATTTGCTTGCATGGTACATATGCAAAAGATCACAGACAATTAGACACTTTGTGCCATGTGCAAAAACTGCACGATTTCCAAGGCATAGATTTAGGTGAGATCCTTTTAAAACTGACCAGGACATAACACACAGATAACAATTGCTACGGGGAACTGAGAATAAGCGAGCCTGGCCTGATCTCTCAGATGTAGATCAGTTTAAACCATGGGGCTTCCTTCTGGTGGTTATCTCAGGGCGAAGGAGGAAATCGTGCTTCTCCCAGTAAAGTAGCTTGAGGACATGGGGGAAACAGAGTAAACCATCCACAGACCTTTTTAAATTACTTACCAGCCAGCCAGGAACGGAAGAACTTTGTACAGTGGGGAGGATGAATAAATATCCAGGATCACCCTTTTCATTCATCCTGTAGCACTTGGGATTGAATTCTCTCTTCGTAGTTCTGTGGGAGCAGGCATCAGATGTGGTTCCTGCAGCAGAACCTCTTGGGTGGTACTTGAGATCTGTAGCCAGTATGTACATCTCCCACCTCTCCTCTCTCTGTCATCTTTACATTCACCCTGCTCATAACTAGAAGGTATGGTTTGGGGAGCCATCCTTCACGTTCTGTTGTCTCCTGCTGTTAAAACCCTTAAGCACTGGAAGTTCGCTGGCTTTGCTATTCAAAGTATTTTCTCTCTCCTGAACAGCTTTTCTAGTAGTGCCGAACAGCACACACGCTTTTCCTGGTTAGCTATTCTGCATTCTCTGCAGCTCTGCTTTCTGCTCGCTGTGTGCCAGCTGCTGTCTGGCCCTCCTGGAGGCCAGTTGGATTGCTGCATTGCATAGAGTGTTTGTCTGAAAACCTGTGTGCAGTTTTTACTTAATCTTAATTTGCACATGGGATTATGTTTAGCCAGTGGCTAATCTTTTCACTAAACCCTGGTGTGAATGAATACAGGACAGTTGTTTTTACTGAAAGCTTAACAGAAAAAAGTATTGACTCCGAATAACTGTGTCAAGGCCTAAGAGTAGCGCTAGACATGTACATGGTGGGTTTTTTTGCCTTTTTTTTTTTTTTTGCCAATAGTTCCCATCAGCATTCTTCCAAGGACAAGCAGATCTCTGTGGTTCACTCTGCTATGAAATCCTGAAATGTTGTAACCATAGGTCACGTTCAACCCAGACAGAAGCATCTGCTCTTCTTTATTTTTTCATGAGAAAGAACTTTGAATTTAACAAGCAGAAATCAATAGTCAGATCCCATCTACAGGTAAGTGAAGTCTGAGATCATCATTATTTGACTTTGTGCATTGGGTTTTATCATTAATATTTTTATGCATTGTAGCAAACCAGTTCCTTTGGAGTCCTCAGCCAGGCAGTTCCCTGTGGCAGCTTGATTTTGCTGCCAAGTCTGAAGACATTGGGCTGGATTCTCTGCTGTTCTTGGACTGCTCGGCTCTGTTCCAGGGAGAGACAACAGCTGTGAATGTAGCCACATAGCCAATAAATAGCCGGAGAAATGGTTATTCTTGCTTCGTGTGCATTGCTTACAGCAGTGAGAACATACCTAATGAATGGAGGAACTAAACAGGATCCGATAGCATAGTAACAGAAACGTGAAGTCCAGTAATGACGCACCTGCACTGCAGAATGCGAGCAATTACAGACAGTGGAAAGATTACACACAGTCCTTGCGTTTGTATATGTTATGTTCTTAAGACATATATAAAAGTGCATCTCTGCTACCCTAGTACATCAAGTCATACTAAAGTAGGGATTAAAAACTATTCAGAAACTGTGGTTTTTCTTTGCTAATTGCAGCCTGTGTTTTCTCCCCCCCATACAGCTCATCAAAGCAGTGAGCCAGCTGATAGCGGATTCAGGGATTGGCGGATCTCGTTTTCAACATTCACTCGCAATTATAAATAATTTTGCTAATGGAGACAAGCAGATGAAAGTAAGAAACATTTTTTTCAATCACTACCTCTTGCAAAATATCAACAATTTCAGAGGAGCAAGTGTATGAGTGAATAAAATTGCTGGCTTTTATTAGACACTGACCTATGCCTTCCTAGTGTGCCTTTTTCAGGCAGCCTGAAATTCACAAAAATGTTTGTGGCTCAGAAGCTTAGTAACTGTAAATAATTTTTAAAACAAAAGAAGAGAGATTTTTATTTGAAAATTACTTTATTTGTATTTATTGCTTATTTTCTTCATTTGTCTGATGGCAGAGAAGATATCGTGCATTGCGACTAAAGAAACACAACTGCAATTGACAGTTTTGAGTCTACAAATCGTCTCTTTAGTCAGTTCAGTAAATGTGCCACAAAAACATTCACAACAGTTGGGTTTTGTAACAGCTTGCTAACGCCCTGAGAAAGGCACTTAAGCTCTTAGATTAGTTATCGTTGCTATTGTATTCATTGTCTGTACTAAAGGTGTTGGAACAGGATTCCAGTTTTTAATTTTTACAATTCCTATCCACACTTTTGTCAACATGCATTTGAATTTTATACTTTGGAGGTGGTTTTCCTTCTCTGAGGGTGACTTTAGGATATAAGGTAGTGTTAGCAAGTTGGTAGATAATTAGCATAAGTAATTTGATGTCTTATTTAATAAGATGCAGTTACAGTTGTATTTGTTTTCAAAGCCCAGCTTTGATTTCCCAGTGCTGCGGTCAGGTCACACTGCTTCTGTAACATGCTTATCTCTGTGTGAGGCAGAAAAGGGAGTATTTAATTTCACTTAATTTTTCTGGATATTTTACTTCTTAAACAAAGGGAATGAGGGGGGGAAAGTCTGAAAATAGAAACTTATTTCATTGCCCGTCTGAAAATGAGAAACTGCAGAGCTGAGTTAAATATGTTGGGAACAGCTGATATGAGTAATACAAGGACTTTGTTTTAATCTTGCACAGTGTGAAAAGGCCAGGAGCCAGACTGCTGTGCTTTATTCACTGTGGTGAAGCATGCTGTGAGTGTAGTTAAGCAGGACTATCTGTAGTGCACGGTGCTGTTCACCAGCAGAAAGTGTATGAGAATCCAGTTCTGGATCCAGTAAGCAACCGAGGAACAAATGTTTCAGTTTGCTGACTTCAGCCGAGTTGTTGCTGATTGCCTGGGATATCTAGAGGTGCTATGAGATATCAGTAAAAAAAATCAAGGTTTTGAGTACAGTGTGTCTGTACGGTGGAACTGTGACCCTGCTTCAAAGCCTACTGAATTAGAGAAGGGGAAGAAGGTCTTCCATAAGAAGGACGTTAGCTCGTTCAGGGGTGCTGCATGTAGCTCTTTGGATGGTTTTAGTGATGTATTGCTTCTCTTTCCCAAAGAACGTTAATTTCCCAGCAGAGGTGAAGGATCTGACCAAACGCATCAGAACGGTTTTGATGGCCACAGCTCAGATGAAGGAGCATGAGAAAGACCCCGAGATGCTTGTGGATCTGCAGTACAGCCTAGCAAATTCATATGCTAGTACACCTGAATTACGTAGGACGTGGCTTGAAAGCATGGCCAAGATTCATGCAAGAAATGGAGATTTATCGGAGGTAATGTAAATAAATTGACAGGAAAACCATTTGTCTTTGAGTTGAGATGTTCTGATGAAAAGGGCTCTGAATATCAAACAGTAGTGATTTAAGAGAATCATACAGTGTTTCTCACATGCTTGAAATGAGAGGAAGACCGGTCTGAAAAACACCTAGAGATACAATGCTTATTATCCCAGTTTGCCTAAATGTGACTACCAGATACAGGCTTGAGCAAGACTTGAAAATGTCTGATGAAGAAGCTACAGTCAGTATCACATTAGCATCGCTGCTGCTTAAGCCTAGCAGGCCCAGTAGCTGTAGTGTAGATGAGGTTATGAGTGGTGCATAACTTTCATGAAGGATTTTCTTCTCCCCCACCATGGCACTGGAGTGGAACTTCATTTGTAATGTGTTGTCCTTTTAATGAAAAAAATGGGTGATGCAAAACTCCAGTGCATAGCCCAGGAATATCGGATTTACTAAGTAATCTTAATGGTTTTCTTGAGCAAATCTATGCTTTTACCTAAGACACCTAGTAAAATCAACAATCAAGAAGGATTTCATCATTTAATCCATTATTCTCTTAAACGGTTATATTAATTTTGTCTTCCCTTTTTTGCAGCATGGCTTGACTGATGAAAGTATGCACTCCTTATGACATGTATGCGGTAATTCATACAACGTACTTTAACATATATATGTGTCTTGGTCTCTTATTACAGGCTGCTATGTGCTATATTCATATCGCCGCTCTCATTGCAGAGTACCTGAAAAGAAAGGGTAAGATCAACATATGCAAAAACAATTATATATGTATAAACATTATTGTTGAAAATAATGTTTGGCTGTCCTGCTTTCCTTCCTTATATATAAAGTATTCTTAAAGCTGCTTGAATTCTTTCCAAATATTTTATTTTTAAAATATATCATAAATGCTCGTCTTAGCACTGGAACAATGAAAGTGTGTGTTTTGGGTAAAGAGGGTTAATTAAATGTTTAGTAAGTGAGTGTTAAAAGAGAATGCTTCACTTGTTAGTCTGTCGTTATTAAATATGCATGTATTAACACATACGAGTAGCGGTGTACTAATACCATCTTACACTATCATAGGTTACTGGAAAATGGAAAAGATTTGTACCTCACGTATGCTCCTGGAAGATGGTCAAGTCTCTGATAGTAATGTGTTACTAACAACTCACAATGGAGGAAGTGAGTGCTCTAACCGTGGCTGTTTATGGGTCAAATAACATAATTAGGGAATCAAATTACTGTTTTCCAATTGATCCGGAAAAATATCTACCAAAGCAAAAATATTTATAGTGCATGTTGATGGCTGTAATAGGAAGCAAGTAATGTCAGAAACATTATACGTTACTTTCCTGATGCTCTTTGGCTGGTTTGATGAATTGCTCAGAATCTGTCTGGTTAAGAGGTTTTTCAGCAAGAGAGCAGTCTGCTCTTCATCGACAACAGAAATCCCTCTCATTTCAATTGCTGTTTAGCATGCAAATCCGTGTCCCGTTCCTTGGCGAACCCAAAGATGGGAGGGCAGGGGGGTGGAATTTATCATGTTACGTATGGATAACCAGATATTAAGATTTATTTTTTTTTTAATCTGTGATGCTTATTAGAGAAATAAAGTGCGGGCTTATATTTTTTTAATGCTTCTATGCCAATGGTTATTTAGTTTATGAAATGTATATTTCAAAATAATTATCAGCATGAGATATTTTAGCATTTTTACAAAGAGCAATTTCTAGGGGCAAGGGCACATATCTGGGGAAGAGAAAACATTTAGTTTTGGAAAGGCTGTAGTTCTCCGATTACACTTGGAAGTGTCTGTGGGTGAGGTGAAAAAGTGCATCCTTTTAGCGGGGAGATTTCTGTGCATACCAGTATTTTGGAGATTGTTCACTAGTGGTAAAATACTTAGCATTAATAACAGATCGCAGTAGGTGGAGGGAAGAACTTGTGGGTCATTTTAAACGATTTTCAAAATCTGATAGAGGGGATGGAGCCCCTCTGTCTCAGTGTGTAAAGGTTAGCTTTTTAATTGTGCCTTAGTACGTTTAAATTGAACACGAACCGTGTCAGGATTTCATTGCCCCCACTGGCAGTTTTACCTTCTCCATCCAAGAGGGGTAGTAAAATATTCATGGGTCGGACTCTGCCTGACCTGTAACGTGCAATACCTGTGTAAGTCGCTCCTTCTGCAGCCATTCGCTAAGGCCCGGCTTTGCAAGCACTAACTGTAAGCTCAGGTTTAACCTTTAAGAGCCTTTCCATCGGCCATTGCTGCCACCAGCCTGAGATTTCTGTGAGGGAGCCCCTCGACCAGGGCTGTGGCCACCCACTCACCTGGGCGGGATGGGGGGGTGCTGCCAGGGTGGCCCCAAGCCCGGCAAAGGCGCGTGTGCCCCTCTCCCTGAGCAAACCTGGCTGGTGGCACCAGTGGGGGTCCCAGCGCACAGTGTCTAGTGCCTGCAGGCCAGGCTGGCCGTCACAGCGCTGGTTTGACAAGTATAAATTGTCTCGCCTCTGTCTGCGATGGTAATTCCTGTACAGAAGAGCGTTGCCCGTGTAGCGTTACGAGGCTGCCAGCACAGTTCAGCTAAGGAACCGGAATTCCAAAGAGAGGAATAAGATTGCAGCAGGAAAAGGTCAGTTACCCTTTGCCGGGACACAAGTGGATTTATATCACAGAGAGAATGTGTAATAGTCCCATAAACGCAGTCAGTTCCATTTGTGCTTCTCATCACTTGGGCTGTGAAAAAACTAATCAATCCAGTCAAATAAAATCAATTCTGTTTTAATGGCATCCAATAACTTTTAGTTTTACCTGGTTATTCAGTCATTAATTGACATTGTTATGACTTGCACTTCAAGGCTTATTTTCCATGGGATGGCCTGCTTTTCTGAGCATTACCCCCAACATTAAAGAAGAAGGTGCTATGAAGGAAGACTCTGGGATGCAAGATACTCCCTATAATGAGGTCAGCAGCATTAACATTTATATACTTGTTTATATTAACAGAGTGTTATTTCTAATAGATGTCTGTGCACATTACAACAAATTATAGTGAGAGTAGTGTACTTCACACTGTATTAAAAGGCACGCAGCTTTTGAGTAAAATGTCATAGCTGTTGTACTAAATAGCAGGGGTAGGTGTTTATCTAACCAGAACATGAAGTACCAGAGCTGGAAGTCAGGGCAAGGGGGAGCCCACAAAGCAAACCCATTCTTCTGAATGAGTTCTCAAGTATTCAAATATTTTCACATTACTGTTATTTCAGGGGGTTTATTTAAAGAAGAGCTAGGTCACCAATACCTGATTAAACATGGTGTCATTGAAATAAAACTTAATATAGAAGATACCCACTATTTCATTTTTATTCTGTATGTGCTTTTGCTGCATTGTTATTAATTAAATGCCACCGGCTGTCAAATCACTGAACTATTCGTATTTGTGGAATTGCAGAATATTCTTGTGGAGCAGCTGGAGTTGTGTGTTGAATACCTGTGGAAGTCTGAAAGATACGAGCTTATTGCTGAGGTTAACAAGCCTATCATTGCTGTTTTTGAGAAGCAGAGGGACTTTAAAGTAAGTTGGTTTATTATACCTTTTTCAATTATCTTAAGACAATGGTAAAGATCAAAATTTTTAGGGAAAAATAGGTGCTTTCTTTAAAAGAAATGGGCTTTTTTCTTCCTGTCTGTAATTTCTCCTTTTAATACTTTGTGCTGTAGATAAAAACACCCTGATGTCTTACTTCCTTCTTTTCAGCATCAATACAACAGTAAACAAGCAAAACAATTTCAAACAAACCTTGTGTTAGCCAATGGATTTTTATATGTGTTTTTAAACCAAGAGCATATTTGTGTTGTATTTAGAAACTGCCAATAAATTGTGTGATTTCTTCACAATTCCAGGGTTTCTTTATTTCTTATTTACTTCACAATTTCAATACATAATGGATCACCAGATGATAATCTTTTTTACTAGTTTTTCTGGGTTTAAATTTAAAAAAAAAAAACCAAACAAAAAAAAAAAAAACCACCAAAGAGGTAGATAGCAATAAGTGGGAGCTGACTGGAGTTGTTGGCACCCATGCTCTCACCAGCAGGTAGGACACGGGTTGTCTGCCCTCTTATTAGGTCCCTACCACCCCACTGCCTGGTGGTGGGCTGCTTGTCTTCCTGTACATGAAGGCACCCACTGCTGCAAAACTGCCCAGAAAACGATAGAAACCTTGAAATGAATTTTTAGTGACTGCTAACAAGGTTAAACTATTCCCTTAGTGTGTACAGCCAACTTTGCAAAGGTTTGGGAATCCGGTGAAGGCAAGCCGTGCTTGTGCAGAGCTGTAGTGGCGTTTCCCAAAGTACTTGCATGCTCTCACTTCACCTCCCTCTCCCTGTTTCTTGACGTAGAGGCTGTCTGATTTGTACTATGACATCCACCGCTCTTACCTGAAGGTTGCAGAAGTAGTGAACTCTGAGAAACGTCTCTTTGGGCGATACTACCGTGTTGCATTTTATGGGCAGGTAAGCCAACTTGCATTTTTTTGTCTCTGCAGATTCCCAGATTTCAGCTATGGTCTTCTAATCCTGATGTATTTTGGGGAAGCTGAAACAAGGAAACACTTGGCAGTGAATTCATGGGGTAGAAAGTGCCTTGTGGGTCAGAATCCAAGCAGGATTTTACTCAGGAGAGCACTCAGTTGCATCTGTGTAAACTGCTGCTATGGATTTAGTGGTGTAACAGAGAACAGACTTGTATGTCAGCTTTAGCTCTTGACTTCATCAAGCAAAACCAAGACTGAGGCAGGGCAGGTTTTTTCAGAGTAAAACTTAAATAAAAACAGATAAGACACCTTTGATATATGGTGCTCTCCTCTAACAGAACTTAAAGCAGAGCAGTATGCAGTAGACGTTTTGTTGTGTTTCTGACTCTGACTTCTGCTTTCAGGCCACTTCTGATTCTGTGCAGTATACCGTAGTTTTATTCCCTTTGCTGTGCTTCAGCATCCTCAAAGCATTATTTTGTGCTTTCTTCCACTACAAACCAGTGTAGCAATCCAGCATGTTCCTTTAAGACCTGGTTTTGGCAAGCATACGATTTCCTTTACTCTGATATCATAAGATGTGTAAACAACAGATTGATGTGAATCATTCTGTTTGCTAATTAGATTTTAATGCAGAAATTTGCTCTTTTCTCCTTTTGATCTTATTCAAGGCTGTGGTAAGTCTAGTTCTTTTGCATGTTTTGTTTAATTCTCCTCACATGTCCTCTATCCTTCCCTGTACTGTTACTTAACATTAATTTTCCTGTGCTCTGGATTCTTTGGTTCATGGCAGATGAAATAACGTTGTTTCATTCATCGTTGCATCCTGCAAACTAACTTTTGTTTGTTCAGTTACCTGAATTACCAAGCTGTATCTGTCGCCATGTTGTGTGTGCACCGTGGGGCCCAATGCCGTGTCATCTCATCTCAGTGGAAGTTTTTCTCTCAGCTTCACTGGGAGTGGGATTGGAGCCCTTCTTCCTCTGTTGAAAAACTCGGTGTAGCCCTAATGCTGTTTGAATGCAGAGCCTGCTTTCCTGGCCTGTGCAGCAGCTGCAGAGAGGCAGGCTCTTGTGTCAGTCTGTGATCTGTGGCAATGGTGACGGGAGCCCTCTGGGCAGGGTGCAGCCACCTTGCTGGTAGTCCCTTGTAGGAGCAAGAAAACTGGGAATCAGAGGGAAATGGCGAGTCCTGGCTGTTCATACAGATCAGCAAAGCTGAACTTGCCGAATGCGAGCTGCACTTGAGGAAGGGTAGAGTTTTCCATATGCCTCGCCTTCCTCAAAACGGGAGCAGGGGAGGGGGAAACAGGATTCTCCTACCTGCAACTTCTTGCCAGGGCTGTCCCAGAGGCAGCTCCTCGTTAGCAGGTAATCCAGCTGCAGCAGTTTTGCTGAGCTGGGTTAAAATCTGTTACACTGCGATGACTTTTCAGCTGCCAGTGCCACAAGGGCCACTTCATTTAAACAGCTTTAGTGCTTTAAAGCGTATGACTGTCATAGCTGCATATTGCTCGGACCAGACACTGAGCATCCATCCCAGCTTCCTCCTTCCCTTTTGCCAGGGCGATGTTACGTGGGAGAAAGCGGGAATGTTCTTATCACTCCTTGCAGAGGCATAGTGACAAAAGCGTATGGCACAGCGCAAATAACTACAGGTAGATCATTCCCAGGGGCGTTACTTGTGCCTCATTTACCAAGGATAATAGGAGTGTGTCTGCAGAACGGATTCAGGAGGGCTTACCAGTACACAAAGCACCACAGCAGGTGTGGGAGCTACAGAGGAAGCTGACCTGGAAGGAGAAAGGGAACAGTCCATTCCCATATGCTGGCTCTGCCTGCATATTTTTTCCCTCTGGAAGGTTTCCTTTCTGTATTTCTGTCAGTCCCTGTTTTCCCAAGTGCCACTTGCGTCCATTTTGGCCGTGCAAGTGGAAAGCTGTGAGGCCTTTCGGTCCCTCTGTTGCCAAGAGCATTGCAGGCCTCCATACGGAAAGGAGTCTCAGTGCCCAATTCATTTAAAACATTAAAAGCAATTCCCTTTTATTTTTTTGCTTCTGGCAGACTTTGCACACTTCCTCCCCAAAGCTTATGGTTGCAGGTTTTTACTAGTGTTACACAGTTAAACCAGTGTAAAGCAACATGAATCGCTCTGCTTAGGCCACTACAAAGGAAATGCCACAGAAGGAAACTCGGTGTGCAGGTGTGGGATGCTCGGTGCGCAGGTATGGGATTCCTTTTCAGCATTACACATACACTGTTCCATAAAATACCTGTGAGCGGGTACATATGGAAGCACACACGTATAAAAAGATGTATCATTACACATATGCATTTATTCGTTAAACACTTTTATCAATTGTATCAATAAATATATATGTTTTGCAAAAATGGAACACTGCTGTTCCTTAACTGAAACAAAAACTGCGGAGAAAGCCGATTAAAGGACAAAAGAATACTGCAAATTCTGTTTGCAGGAGAATTTGGGGGGTTCTTAGTGGAGAAAAAATCTGCAGTTGCACCTGAAAACCGTTCTTCAGTATTTAGCTGCTGCATTGCTGCAGGGACCCTCTGGAAGGATGAATTGAGTGAATGTAGTCCTGGGGGAGGATGTAGTTGGTTGTTTTCACCAGAGAGCTTTATTTGCCAGCTCACAGAGCCGGATCTCACGGCAGCTGCTGTTGTAGACTGCAAATTTTAAGGGCCTTGGGTGACAACATCTCATTGCACCACCAAGTGGCCACCAGCCAGTGCTTATGATTTTATTCACAGAGTGTTTTGAAAAGTCAGTATCTTTCTTGAATTAAAACAAACAAAAAAAGCTCTAAATGTGGTGAGTATCTGGAAATTTGTGTGGTGCTGATAAGCAAAGACATTCAAGACTTGTTTTCAGAGCAGTGTTAGGTAAAGGTAGAGCTGAGGGTTTGTTCTCGTATCTGTGCAAGAAGCTGTAGAAGCTGGAGGGCAGATTTTCACCATGGTAAGCTGGCTGCAGGTTCATGTCTGAAAGCCAAAAATG
Organism: Falco rusticolus; assembly: GCF_015220075.1. Classification (NCBI taxonomy): domain Eukaryota; kingdom Metazoa; phylum Chordata; class Aves; order Falconiformes; family Falconidae; genus Falco; species Falco rusticolus. Next base: position 10,885,490 of record NC_051199.1, on the reverse strand, counting down.
TGGCCCCTTTTCCAAACGCGGTGAAACAGCTGTAGCTTCCTGAGCAAATAGTACAACAGCCTCACTTACCATGGGAGGAGACGTTCACTTGGTACTGACAGGGGAGGATCCATTAGATGCTAATTCTTGGCAGGTAAAGCAGAAGGCTTCACCTCAGCTCGCCAGCTCTGGGGTTGGTGTGTATTCTTCCAGCCGAGCTCAGAGAAGAGGCTGGTTTCCTGTGAGCTCCAAGGGATGTGTCTGAGGGCGCACCGGGAAGAAGGGCCTTTTCAGTGCTCCCACAGTGACAATCCCAGGTTGCAGCTTGACTCTCAGCACATCAGAGCTCAGTGGAAACCAATAACCCACTGTCTGGGAAATCATCTCTCTTCCATTACCTTCAGCTTGTCCATGTAATAATTTTCACCTGTAAAGCTGCATTGTCCTTGCAGGGTAAAACCAGCCAGTATGAAAATAATCTAGGCATATGTATTGATAATGTAACATTGGCTGCTTAATATTTTAAAATCCTGAAAGTGGAGGATATTTGGCTCCTGGAAAGTATTTAATCTTACTTTCAATAGGCTTTGCCAGCCATAGAGCATATGGTAGACACGATTATTTATAGCTTGCAATTAACGTCTGCCTGTCACCCGTCAGCTGAAATATTGTAGGGAATATGTACTTAAATGATGTCTCTTGCATCAGAAACATAACTAAATATGTTAGTTGTTTGTTTTCAGGTATTTTTCTAAGCAAAACCATTAACGCAGATACCATCTTAGTGTGCCAGGCACCATCAGTACAGAGATTTGGCACTTACATATAAACACATACTTCAGTGTGCAAACATACACAGAATCAGTGTTTAAGAGCATAAACTATAATCTAGCTTGCTATGATTTGGAAAACATGAGGGGTTTTGTTGTAAACACTGAATAGTAACAGAAAACAGATGTTTTGTGACAGAGGCAATCCCAAGTAGTGTGTTTAAGTATGGTTGCATGAAACTAATGAAGTTTTCCCACATAAAGCAGTTTTGTTTCAGTGCGAACAAGACCAGAAAGCAGGTTATGATCCTGCAGATCTTTTCTCAGTGAAATCAATAGAAAGTCAATTGCCTGGCCAGCTCAGTAAATGTTTATAGGGTGTCAGTTTTTGAGCTGTAGATTTGTTCTCTAATTAAACTGTGAAGTTCTTCATATGCCTATGGAGATTAATTGACAATATTGTTAAAAATTGTGCAATGTTAGAAGGTCACTGTGAGACTGATTAAGATACTATTGGACAAGCTGCTGTTAGTCATTGGTTTCCAGTAATGCCCACAGTGCTCTTGGCACTTGCCACACTAAAATTCAATTTTATTGCCCCTTGTCCTCACTAAAAGAGAAGTCAGAGGTGCTCATATTTGTTAATCCCTATTGAAATAAACCTTAGGGATTTTTTCCTAAACAGACGTTGAAATGTACAGCTAATATATTTTAATTCTGTATATTTCTTTTGTGAAGATTTGCCTAGTCAATAATTTTACTGGCCAAAGTTGAAATATGCTTCAACATGAAAAGACTGGATTTTGCATGAGTACCTTCCAAAGATATTTTGGAGTTATTTGTGCGTCTCTGTTTTTCAACAGATGGCAGTTTGCCAGAATTTGCCAGGCATATTGTAGAATTAGCTGTCCAAGCCCTATCATGTTAAGTTCAAAGGGCCTTGGGTTTGACATCATTGATGCTGTCTGCCTTTCCCCTTGATCCCTCCAGCTGCAGGTATTTTCCTTTGGGTCACTTTGTGTTAAGGTGAGAGGAGGAGGCTTTGGGTGCAGCTGCAGTGGTTAACACCGCCAGATTTCATCAGCAGCATATGAAATCCTGGAAGGAGGGCTGGTGTTTCTCATGGCATTGGGATAAATCCAGTCCTTGTTGCCTGCTGCTTTCTGCTCAGCTGGGAGAGCTCTTCTTGGAGTGTTGATGTACATGTTCATCATGTAGCAGTTGAGTGCCTCACCTGCACATGACGCAATGCTGTGTTAATTTTCTGAGGTCAGTTTTTCTTCTGAAGCTTGACAGGTTCTTGTTTAGCTCTTTGATGGAGCTTTTTATTAAAGCTCTGCCAAGTCCATCCAGTGTAATAAGTAAATGACCTTTAAAAGGTTGAGCTTTTTTGCAAAGGAGCACACAGTGTCTTTCTTTTTTTTTCCCTTTTCAAATGTGAATCATTTAGTAATTATTTCTGAAAATGCTGCAATTCCATATGACCTTTCAGGATCTCCATACCAGGGCCCTGTGCATGGCTGTGGGCAGCAGTGGCATGCTGCGTGCACCCCAGCTGAGCTGGGCATCCAGCAAACAGCTGTTACACTCATGTTCTGCTAGCATAGTGCTTCTGATATAGTTAATTCAGCCAAACAATTAAAGTTTAAAGAATTTTTAATTCATTAGGGTTTTTTTTCATCAGACATACACAACAGCATTCTCAAGAAAGCACATTAACTCTTTAAACAGTTAGGTCTCTTACATGAATAAATTTCCTGGGTAACTTCAGAGATACCAGGCCATAAATGCAGATCTCTAGGTATGTGTCTTCTAGGAGAGAGGTAAGCTTTTAACTTAGGTGCTGGAAATGGCATATTGGATGCTCTGGTGGGCATACAGGCAACCTTGATTCCTGATGTAAGCACCTTCTTGAGGCCTTGCCCTGTCTGTTGTGTTCACTGTATCCTTCCATTTCTTTCCAAACAGGGTTTTTTTGAAGAAGAGGAAGGTAAAGAGTATATCTATAAAGAACCCAAATTAACCGGCTTGTCCGAGATCTCTCAAAGGCTGATGAAACTGTACGCAGACAAGTTTGGAATAGATAATGTGAAGATCATCCAGGATTCCAACAAGGTACAAAAGATGTGCGGTTTCTGCATGAGGGGGAGAACCGAGCGCATGGTTCATGTTTTGAGCTGTTTTGAATGAATGTGAACTGAGTGTAGGTGTAAACTATGATAACCTATTCTGCAACCAAAAAAAGATTCTCACTTCATAGTGTGGCAGGTGCTTTATGGAAACGACAATGTTATAGCAGGGCATCACAGTTGGTGGGAAGAGAGCATATTGCATCATACGCCTGCTGAGAGCATGTGGATATTTACCGCAGTGAGGGAGCAAGTTGTTTTCTCTCTCGTTTAGCTTTCATCTACTTCTACCAATGGCTATGTTCAAAAGTTCCACTGTTCTTAGGGGCCTCTTAGTTAAGTATCTTTGCATTAATCTGCGGTCTGAATAGTACATTTGGAAATCTCTGTTTTAATCAGTATTGCTATGATAGATAAAAGTATAAGAAATATAATGCATGCCTTGGAAGCTCATCACACTTAACAGAATTTTATGATGTTTGCCACTGTTGCACAGGTCAACCCCAAAGATCTGGATCCAAAATATGCATATATCCAGGTGACATATGTCACACCTTTCTTTGAAGAGAAAGAAGCTGAAGATAGAAAGACCGACTTTGAAATGCATCACAACATCAACCGTTTTGTGTTTGAAACACCTTTCACACTCTCAGGAAAAAAGCACGGAGGTGTAGAAGAGCAGTGCAAGAGGCGCACAATCCTGACAAGTACGTTTGCTCAGGCAGCTTCCCCTCTCCCGTCCCACTTTGGCCAGTTAAGCCCAGCAGCACGTTTTACGTGCCAGGTTTTCCGCAGTCAATAGGCACAGCGTGTTGTGCAGAATGATAAGTACTCTTTTTAATGTGTCCGCTGGCAAAGTATGTGCTTTCTTACTAGGGAAAGTTATTTTCATTTGTGGAGTCATCAGCTGTCTTAGCTGGTTTCCTTGTTATTGACATCTTAACTGTTCTTGCAGTGATGTAATTTGGGAGTGGTTCTGCTTGAGGCAGCTTAGCACTCAACCATTGTTCTTTTCATAATAAAGTCAAAGAAAAAGCAAAGATGTAGGGTGCCTGTTCTGCCAAGAAGAGTAAAACAAAGATACAGATTTTTGTTCAAAGTTGGAGTAAGATAAGTTATATAGAATTTTTTTAAGTGAAAGGTGAGGTTTCATCTCATTGGGCACAATCAGTGTTTTAAGACAGGAACGTCAGGGAGCGCTAGATATGTCTGTTCTTACTGAGTCATATTAAACAGAAAATGTTTAGTTCCTTATCATCATTGAAATCTCTTTTTAAAGAGGCATCCCTTGTGAAACTACTACTGGAACTTGACCTTTCTGGATTTTGGCTGAGAGTATGAGAACTGCCCGAGACAGAGGCGTTGTTCTCATGGGCAGCCATGAGCAGAGAGGCTGATGTTCACACCAAAGGCTCCTCAGAGACAGAAAATCCAGTTCCCCACCGACTTCAGTGCATCTGCTTCTCCCAAAGGGCAGAGTGAGGAAAGCTACTTTCACAGTGCAGGCGTAGTCACCTGAAAGTTTTGTTCTGGCAAGTCAAGAGAAAAGCACCGATGTTTGAGGGCATCTTGTTACATGACGCAGCTTTGCTTGTAAGCTCCTTTGTAGCAGCTTGTGCGTGGTATTTGTAAGTGCTGGAGCAGCGGTAGGTGTTTTGAGATGTGTATTGAAGCAGGTAGTTTCACTGACCTGAAAGTGCAGCTGTTAGAGTATGTCTGGCAAAACCAGAGAGGGTTGTTCTTCCAGCAATACTTTCCCTAGGTTATTACATGCTGTCATCAGCTCCCACCACTCTCAGCCAGCCAGGCCCTATCTTCAGCGTTAGGTGGGAATTCGATGACCTTCTCTTCTCCCCTGCTTTTCCCTCTGACACCTGCCTCACCTCAGTGCTTTTCTCTAAAGGAAGCATCTTTTTCTCCCCGCACCCCACCCCTTCGATAAAGTCATATATTTTCATTTGCTTCCTATGTAAAAAGAAGTGCTCTTAGTTTGAGAAGAAAGCAAGGCTTACTGATGTGACTGGAGGAGCAGTGGAAGTTAATCGTGCTTGTGCAGAGGTGCTGGGTGGCTGTAATGGTACCCACCCAGCATCTCTGCTGCAGAACCTGCTGCCTGTGGTACACAGAGGACAAGTGCAGTGGAGCCGCAGACTGTGGATTGCTGGTGCTCTGCTCTGGAAGTCCTGGGTTTCCGGCTCTCCAAGGAGAGCCACCCTGTAAGCCGGAGCTCATTTAGATCTGAGCTGACTGGCAGCAGACACTCACCAGAGGAAGGCATACGTGGAGTTTGGGAGGCCTTCCAAAGTATGTGGAGCAGTCAGGAAAAGGTTGTTAGCTCAGATCAGGCTTCATGTGCCATAACAGTACCTTTGCCAGACCCCCTGAGATCCGTGAGAAGGCCTTGACTGGAAGGAAGGGGTTTATCAATGGTTTACTCTTCTGTCAGCTCCCAGAGCAGTTATTAGAAGAAATTTTGGGATACTAAAATCTGACAGTGAGAGATTTTAGCCACATGAATGTGACAGAGCTCAGTAGCAAACAGTGACGAATCCAAAAGGAATGCTCTTCCAGTGCCTGCTGTCTCGCTTTTGCTCATTTGGTGATTAAAACTTAATTTGTATGCATTGATAAAGAGATTAACAAGGTCAAAAGTTAATATTTCAACTTAATAGTTTTGCTTTCTTAACTGCTCTCTTGTTGGGTGAGTTTCTCTGATACATTTCTTGCTTTCGAGTAGCCAGTCACTTGTTTCCCTATGTGAAGAAGCGTATTCAAGTCATAAGCCAAACCAGCACAGAGCTGAACCCTATCGAAGTAGCCATTGATGAGATGTCCAAAAAAGTCTCAGAGCTCAATCAGCTTTGCACAATGGAAGAAGTGGACATGATCCGACTGCAGCTCAAACTCCAAGGAAGTGTCAGTGTCAAGGTAATGAAAATTTGCTGCTTTTTTTTTTTTTTTTTTTTTTTTTGTCTTCTGCCTCTACCTAAATTTTTATTCAGGTTTTCATCATTCCAGACATGGTTTTTCTATTTTATATTTCTGGTTATGTCTTGTATTCCAGTGCTGTTGAAGCCCACCCTAAAAATGTAGGGGAACTGAAAGTTTTCCACTGATGTCGATGAGATTTGCCACATTTATGTGCAAATATTACGTGCAAAACTATTTCGGTCAAATGTTCTCTAAATAAATGTTAAGACCTTTCCAGCAAGACCATCATGTGCCACTTGAGAATACAACCCATCATACAGCTGGGCATGCAGATATTTTAAAGGGAGTTTTGTTAGGATTGGGGTTGTCATTCCCAATTTAGAAAAGTTGGGATTGGTGAGAGGTGTGTGTATTTCTGGTTCCCTTGTTAAAATGTCTTCAGGCATACAGCTTTCTAGATTGTTACCTAGCTGAGGACTTTGAAAGTCCAGCAGGGATCTGCAGTTTGTGCAAGGCTGACCAGCTCCCTTTTCTTCAGTAAAACTCTTCAGATTTCATCCAGGTGACAAGAGGAGTGAGGTGATGTTCCTCACACAGGTTTGGTTGCCTGAGGCCAGTCCCCAAGCCTTGGAACACAAGAGAATATTACAATAAACTGCTTGTTCTCTGCACCCAAGTTGTATGGTTTTCCCCCAGGTAAATGCTGGACCGATGGCCTATGCTCGAGCTTTCCTTGAAGAGACAAATGCCAAGAGATATCCTGATAATCAAGTTAAGCTTCTGAAGGAAATCTTCAGGTAAACGTTCAGTTTAGATTTCCCTCCTCTGCATAGTAGGAGTAGTGTGAGTAGGTGTGACATGGAATCAGGCTGAACTGAACCAGGCTAATTTACATCTGCATTCACCCTATTTTCCAAGTCATTCCCAAGAAAACATTTACGGAAGTTTTGGGTTATCCTAGCAGCCTACATTCCTCTTGATCTGAGAATGAGTTCTGAAATTCATTTCTAACAAGGTGTACTTTGCAAGGGAGAGAAGTACAGTAGGATTTGTGTGTGTTTATATATATAGATAGACAGTTTTTTCATTACTACAAAAATTATGGGGTTGTTTTTTGTGTTTTTGTGCTTGTAGGCAATTTGCAGAGGCATGTGGACATGCTCTTGATGTCAACGAACGCCTTATTAAGGAGGACCAATTTGAATATCAGGGAGAGATGAAGTCTCATTATAAGGACATGCTCAGCGAGCTCTCTGCAGTTATGAATGAACAGGTTAGAGCATCTGTTTTGGTGCTGGTTGGGCTGAATGAGGGTAGCTAATTGTGTCTTCTAGTGACAAATGAAGCTGTAGAGCAAAAAAAAAAGGGAAGTAAAACCTGGCAGTGCAACAGTCACTGAGAAAATACAGTTTACTCCCTCCCACCCGACATTTTTTTTTTAAATCCAGGTTTATTATACATAATGAATTTGACTGATCGACAAAGGTTTGTCTTCTACCTGTAGCTACATATTGGAGAAAAAAAAATTCATTAATGAAAAAATTCAAATTCAAAAAAGTTGAATGTTCATGAGGCTAAATGCAGACTGAGGTCTAAAGGCATAGAAAGATAATCAGTTAAACCAGTGTTTTATGGTTTGCTTGCCTTATCCTACAGCTGTGATGTATTTAATTAAAACAGTAAATTGCTTTCAAGATCTAGCTTATAACTGGAGGAGGTATCTTTATAGTTTCTATTTGTATTCAGCTTTGAGAGCAAGAGTTATTTCTTTTTTATCTTTTTATATTGAAGTACACTGTCAAAATACATGCCATATATTTCAGCTGTTAGCAGCTTCAGAAGGACAAGCATGCATGGCAACGTTGTATGAAATGCACCCCAAAATACTGAACTGGACTTCAGTGCATACTTGCAGCTACTCTATTGTTGTGTCTATGCAGATATTTTTTATTATGTTTTCTGTTTTAATTTAAATATTGAATGATTCTGCATACTTAGATGCAAATTAAATCATGCTTAATTATTTCTCTGCATGCTTGTGTGTAGGCCACCTTAGATTGCATCTGAGAAATACTCTGCAGTGGTTGCGCTGCGTTACCTATAGCACACATAAGCACTGATTGTGTACAGAGTTACTTTGTTTAACCATTGGTATCAGTGATGGCGTCTCACAGAAGTGTCCAATTGGCACCCCATCAGAGCATGCTGTATTACTTCTCTTCATACGTGAAGAGAATAAGGATTTATCAGGATTTTTGGCCCATTGTTATACTTACTGTGGAATCAAGCTAGTTTTTGACAGGGTGTAAAGCGGTGTAATTGCTTTGAAGGCTCGGTGTATGTCAGGTGGGGGGCTAGCTTGATGGTTGCTCTTCTGAGAGTTGTGCTCCTTTCCTGTTCAGGTGTATAAAGATTTCAGAACCTCAAGCATTCCAGTAATCTTATCATAACTAATATTTATCTCTGTTTGTTATGTAAGTATGTAAATATTAAGGGTATCATCTGTTACTCCGTGTTCATGCCTCTCCTGTGCAAGTTATTTTGGCCGTCCAGTCAATGTGCACAGGCAGTACCTTGTCTCTTGTGTGAGCTACTGTTCCCACAAGAATGGAGAATGCATGGTCAACTTAAATGAGGTATGAGCGGCCCATGAGTTTCAGCATTCATAAAATATTTGGTGAGTTCTATTAAATACTCACACCTGTATTTATATCAGTGAGCTCTGAGTTTTCGTCATGTAAATGAAAAGACTACATAACATAAAATTACTTGAACATAACAATGTAAATATGTAAAGTTAAGAGTTCATCCAGCAAAAGTCAAAATCACCATCTGTTTAACTAAAATATCTGAATTTGACAGTCCACGCTGAAAACCAGTCTCCTACTTGAGCCCTGCGGGGAAGCCTTACAAGTGACAGCCCAGTTTTCCAGGCAACGTGGCTTTCCGGGAAAATTCTGCTCCTCTTGCAATGAATTCATGAACTCCCTACTTCTGAGCACAGCACTGCCTCAGAGGAGTCCCATGCTGTAAACTGTGGCTGAAATATTTACCTTGCAGTTGGAAAGCTTGAGGCTCTCTTATAACTGTGCTGTGTGCTTTACACCAGTAAGATTTGCCATCTTTTCCATTGTCGTATTCAAAAGGGGTTTGTTTGCTCACCCACTGACAGTGACTCTTTCATCACCATATGTTTTTCTCTGTTTTGTTTTGTTCTGTTTTTCTTTTCTGACAGCTCTGTCATGGTCCTTGCTTATACAGCTTCTCTTCTTCCCTGTCTAACATTTCCCTCAATACTATAGCCAAAAGTGGTATGTTCATTTTTCTTACATCTATTTTTTTTTTTCTTTTAATGTCATGTACTTTCCTTACTTGCTGGTTTTTCTACTTGGTATGTTTGTTCAGTTTCACATCTAACGAATCCCTTGCTCAGGGAGTGAAAAAAAAAAAGAAAAAAAGACAAGGTACACGTGTGATGTATTGTCCGTGAGCAGTGTTGAGGTGCATGTTCTTTAGGATCCTAGTCATGAACTTGGGGAGCTCAGCGGGGCAGCTTGACAAGAACCTCCTAATGCAAAAGCACGTGCCTGTAGTAGCAAAAGTGGCGGGATGGAAGGGCCAGGGACAAATGGCATAGAAAGGTACCAATTAAGCCAAGCCCTCCTTGCCCTGTGAGTGTGGTCCCCTTCTCACAGCCCTGCCCACCATGCTGCTTGTGCCCATACCCTGGGACAACTGGAATGCAGGCTGAGGCCACGCTGGGGTGCAGTGGAGAGTGTGCAAGCCCAGCTGCGTGTGTTTCAGAGGAGTGGTACAGCCCAGCGCAACAGCAGCCGCCCCGAGCTCTCTGACTCTGATGCCCCGGGGGAGAGCGCTGGATGTGAGTCCCAGCTGGGCAGGCAGTGTGCCCCGCAGCCTGCCTGCGCTCTGTCCTGCTGCCCCGCTCTCCTCGCAGCTTCCCTGGCTCTGCTGGGCACTGCCGGGTGGTGCTGAGTCCCAGTGCCATCCCTCCACCTGCTGCATGGGAGCAGCTCCAAAGCTGTACGTGGAGGCGGTGTGGTCATGTCCGCCCAAGTGATAAATGTGCTAGGGTTGACCTGCAGCCCTGACCGGGGATAACTGGGGCTTGATAGCGTAAGATTAAACCTGGAGCTTTGTGAAGGGGACAGGTTTCTCTTCCACTGCTGATGGCTGCATGGTCAGTGGGGGTGGCCCGTGTCTCTGCTGGGGATGCTTCAAGATAGTGTCCCATGGGAAAAGGCGGGTTTTCAGTCTGTGTTTATAGAAGTAGGAAGAACAGCTATTACCAAGGCTGAAAAGAACTTCAGAAAAAAAGATCTTCCTTCTTGCTAAAGCTTTATACAAAGGACAGGGCAGAACAAGCTTTTGCCACTGCTCCTCCCAGAGTACAGTTCTGCCTGCAGCCTCAGCCCGGCAGTGGTCCAGACCCTGCTAAGGGACGTGTTTCCTCGGCTGCTCTGTGTGAGGCTCGGTGGGGATGCGGCGTGCCCCGAGTGACTGCGTGGGTGCAGCTGGGGCTGGCTTGTACCACGGTCAATAGGTGCTAGTGCAGGTGTCTGCTGAGTTTATAAAATGTAGGTGACTTCTAAGTTGTGTTTGTGTTAGAATTGTTAGAGAAACATTGTTCAGGGAACCCCATGAAGCACCGCTTGGCAGAAGCTGTGACCCTAGCCCAGTCCCATTTATCCCCCCGGTTCAGAGGACATCCTCCCTCTCGCTGCAGCCTCCTGTCACTTCTGGGTCCCAAAGCAAAAAACCTCTGTCAGATCTTTAGCATCATTGTGTAATAAATAAATAAATAAAGGGAAACCCTTGGTTAGACTTTTTTATTCATTTAATTTATATTAATTTATATTAATACTTCAGACACCAAAGTATTCAGATCTCTCTCACTGTTAATTTTTTTCCTTCCCTTTTCTTTTTTATGGAAAGATTGCATACAAGGAGGACTCGGCAAAACACCAAGGGATGGAGCGCACTTACTCGCGAGTCATCAATAGAGCCAGCTCGTCTGTGCCAGCAGCAGCCACCCCAGCAAACCCTGATGCTTGACTGCAGCATGGGCAACACGAAGACTTGGGGTGGCTGATTTTTTGGGGTTTGGGTTTTTTTTGCTCTCTGGGGTTTTTTTCCTTTTACATTAATAGTACTGAAAACTTATTTGGTCATGGACAACGCCAGGAAAAGGATTTTTGAGTTATGATTTTAATTTATTGGAATTCTTCATGATGTTATTTTTTAAAACTGCAAGCTTGATATTTTTATTATTTTTTTTTTTGCCTGCCCCAATATTTGCACATTCCCCATCTTTTTCAGTGTTGTTGTTGTTGTCTGGTTTTGGTTTTGAACAGCCTTTATTAAGCCAGGCTGATTATGAAATTCCCATTGAACAGATAGGTACACAGCAAACCCTAAGTTTGCTATAAATTATAATATATCTAATACTAAGTCCTAGTATACATATATTTTAAAGGTCAGAGTGGATGTTTTATAACATTTAAGTATATTGCAATTGTAAATAGAAGATGTGTAAAATATGTCATTTTTACAAAATTTAAAAATTATCTTTTTAGTTAATTATGACAGTACTAAGACTATAGATAACATTTCAGTTACCATTATATTAAAATATTTGTGTATGTGTATAAAAGCGTCCATAAAATTTTCTCTTTGAAGGCCTGTGCGTTGGTTCATTCCCACGTCAGCACTTTCCAAAGTGGTGAGATCAGGATGCCTCCTGCATCGCGGCTGTCTGCTGTGTTGCGGCTGTGATGGGGACATTTCCGACCATCTGCAGAACTTGGCTTCAGATTTGCTCCGTGGCCCCAGGCTGAGGCCACCCTGGGAACCCGGGGCTCAGTGTACTCCTGCTTGAGGCCAAGGAAGCTCTGCTCATCCTTTTAAGTTTGTAGCCTCAGAATTTGCTTGGGGGCTGTGGGGAAACCATGTGCCTTCCGTGAGGCGTGTGTTTCAGTTTCCACGTTGTGTTGGGATGAGGTGGAGTGGTTCTGCCAGCTCTTATGAGTTCCCTTTAACCTCAGCACTCACACGCTCCACGTTCATTCCTTTACCCATAGGAAATCCCTGCTTTCAGGGGTCCCTGCTTGTTCTTTTAGGATCCCTCTCTTCTGTGCTTGCAGTCCCCACAGTTCCATTAAACTGTGGTTCATTTTCCCTGGGGAAACCCTGGTGATTCCCCGAAGTCCTCCACAGGCTCAGGAGCGTTCGTTCAGGTCAGAGGCCAGCGCTGTGCCTTGCTGTGTGGGCTACCAGGAGGGTTTTTGCAGTGTGTTGCCTCATTCTGCCCGACCTCTTTGCCTGTATCTCTTCCCATGACACTCCCAGTTCACAACTGGTGAATCTCAACTCAAGTTGTAGCCTGGCTCTGCAGAAAAGAGCCAAGGGTGGCCTCTAAATTCACCCCGTCTGTACGTGCAAGGTAAAAGTGCCACCACCCAGTCTCTGCCTTGCTTGCTGGTACTGCCAGCGCTGGCTGCAGGGTCTCACTATCACCAGATCGGGGATTTTTCAGAAAAAAATCTTTGAGAAGGGTTGAAACCCACATGGTGTTCTTTCCTGGGGGAGGAAAGAGGGGAGCAGTCGAGATGGGCGCTCCGTGGGCTGGGATGGGCCCTGCTCCAGTTAGTCCTGTGGCAGCGCAAGCCCATGCCTGTGACTTGGTGACAGCCCAAGCTCTTGGTGGCATGCTGCGCGCCAGCATGCACCGTGGCTGGAGCAGGAGCCAGGCACCTTCACCATCCTCACCTCAAAACGCCCAGCTCTGCTGTTCAGGCACCGCACTGTTCAAAACCAATAGTCTGCCAAAAAGAATGATTTCTGGCTCAAATTTTAATCTGCTTTATACTTGCCCTAGTTTTGGCATTCCTTTCCGATTCTCCTCCCCATCCCTCTGGGTGAGGGGCAGGGAGTGAGCGGCTGCGTGGCATTTAATTACCAGCTGGGGTTAAATCGCGCCAATACTCTATACGCAGTGGTAGATGAAGTTATTTGCTCATTTGTATATATGGGAGGAACCAGTCATCGGTGGCGACAGCGGGAACCCGCAGGACAGAGCAGGTAAGTCTGAGCATCGAGCCCTCTTGTCCCTTGGTTTGTCGGTCTCACTGGACTCGTTTTGCGTTTACTATGATTTGTGTTTATGGATGGGTATTTCAGAAACGACCAAGGTGATTTGGAGACAGACCATTTCTAAGTAGCATCCACAAGAATTGAGCAACTGAATTTGTTGGGCATCTTTGGGAATAACTGGATTGCAAAAGTGTGGCTCGCACCGGGGGAGTGTTGCAAGCTGACACCAGCCTGGTCTGAAGCCACACTGTGGTCTGTAAAGCGGAGGTAAGGAGATCCCTGGATTGTTTTCTCAATAGCTTGCACACAAAATGAGTTTCATGTGTAACTCTAAGGGTTGTGGGGTTTGGTTTGTTTTAAGCCACCATTTCTGCAGCCTCCTCTGGGACTTTGAAAATCCAGTCTGTATTCTGGCTATTATCTTATTGTTGGTGTTAAAGATGCTCAGGCTTGTGTGTAGCTGTGTCCTTATTCCAGATGGCTCTTCATCTCCTGCTGTGTTCAAGCACTTCCAACATAGCTGCGTGAAAGCAATTAGCAAACATTAGCTTTGAACTGGGGCTGCATCAGAGAGAGAAAACAAAGCATTAAACCATGGATTGTCCCAGTGTTTTGAGGGGTGAGAATGAGAGAAATGCAGAAGGCCTGTGAGGCTGTAGGGATTATTACAAAGATGGGATTTGGCCCTTTATTGCCGTAAAGTTGAGCAACCAAAACTGCAGAAGTTAGATGTGTCGGCACTGAATCCCACATCCAGCCCCCACAGAGCTGCACGGTGTTGCAAAGGCTGGTGCCTGACGGGGATTGCGTGCCACAGAGCAGGCACTGTGAGGAAGGGCTCTTTTCATACAATCCCTGCTTTTCAAACTCTTAGGATTACATGAGGTCTACGCTATTTTTTTTCTGTTTAAAACTCTGCTCTGAGACTCCTTTTGTCTAAGGCAACCACCAGGACACGGGTGGCTGTTCTCGGAGCTGAGGTTTTCTCCAGTAAATTATTTCACAGTGTTTTCTTACAGCTGGGTTTATGTTTCAGTGACTTTTGAAAGTGATCCTTTGAACTTGCTTTATTTCAAACATTAGAACAATTTTAAAACAACCACACAACAAACTTCACTTGTTTTCCTTTACACACAAACAATAAGCATAAGGTGGGTAAAACACACAGAGAAGAGCAGTTCAGGGAGGCAGACACGTCCAAGAGCAAACGGACTTTCCTGCTGCTGGCATCCATAGGTTTTATTTTTACTGCAGGATGGGCAGGGCTTCGATGGCCGGAGCACAGCTGCCCCAGGGAGACGGGCAAAGGTGGCTGTGAGACATGCTGCAGGCAACATTGTGTTAAATGTGCTGCTTGAAGAAAAGAAATAAAGATGGACAGGGAAAACAGCTGCCAGTGCTTCTTTAAGTAAGTCTAAATTCTTGCTAAGTGTGGAATTACAGAGGTGTTTACCTCTACAGGTGGGACTTTGACAAGGACTGATTTTTAGGCTGTGAGCAAGATTATTAATAGCAGGCGAAAAACAACGCGTATGTGCAAGCGCTTGATTTAGCACTGTTGTTGGTGTCCTTGCAGATGCTCAGCGTGTTCAGCTCTCGCATTCAGATTGCTTGTGTAAGAGGAAAATCTGCATTTTTCTGCATTAGACCTTCACAGCAAATGGTTTCGCATAAGACTTTTAAGTGCAGTCTGAGAAGCTGCTCTTGTGGATTCTCCGAAGAGGAATTTTGGGAGGCAGCAGAGCCAGAGGAGAGGCAAGTGGCAGAGGAGGTTTGGGGCAGCGCGAAGCCATCAAGGGATACAAGGGGCGGAAAGGCCGAGGGCAAAGCTGAGCCCGAGGAGGTTCTCATCCCCCTGCTGCTGTAGGCAAAGCGTGTGAAAGATTCCCCTTCACCTGAGCAAGGAGATCTGCCCGTGCCAGCCTCAAACTGAGCTACTTTAAAAAGTCTTCAGAATGCAAATGAAATTATACATTTGTTATTTAGTGGAAGCTACCTTAACACCCCAAAAGAAGTTAAACGTTATACATATTTTATGTTTAATCACATCTTTAGTGACACCTAACCACAACCAAAGGCTTAAATTTCAATTAGAGGGAGATGTATTAAATGTTTAATAGGAATCATTCCTTACAGGGTAATTATATCTTAACATTCACCAGAGAGATGTTATGTCGGCAACGTGATGTTGATCAGAACAGGGGTGATTTGTTGGGTTGGGTTGGATTGGGGTTGTTTTTTTAATAATACCCAAATGAGAAACAGGAGGATGATCTGTACCATTTGTATTCAAGACATGCTGCCCTTGTGCCACAGGCACGGATCTAGCAAGAAATGAAGTTACATTCACACGTAGTTTTGAACGTGGAGTTATGGACCTCAGTGTGAAAAATGTCCCACGTGCTGGGAAGCATCAGGCTGCACATACATTTTGCTTCAGTTTTGAACAATTTTAAAACTGGTAACTGACTACTCGGTATTTCAGCTGTAACTAATATGGGAGGGTGATTCTTCAAGACAGATGATCTATCAAGGCTATCTTATCTGCTATGGATTTAAATGCATTTAGCAATTTTTAACAAGCTTGCTATGCATGCAAGATATTTTTCTCATAATATTTAGATTATCACAAAAATAATCAGTGTTTATGCATTCACAGCAAGCAAATTAAAGCAGTGAAGTGAATTTTGAACCCAGATAGTTAAAGGATGTTAAAATCAAATACCAAATGAGAAGAGAGAAAAGGGGTTTTGAGAAAAGCATCCAGAGCTGTAGAAAAAGAAAAAAAAATACAAAAAAAAAAAAAAGAAAGGAAGAAAAAACTTCAAACTAGAATGTTTCTCACTTAAGAGAATTGCATTGAGATAAATAAAATTAATCCCAAAGATAAAGAACAGCCAAGCCCATCTAGAACTATGAGCGTTACCAGGAAGGACCTTCAGCTCCACCACTGCTGTATCCCCTCAAGCAGGAGCCCCCTGGCATGGACCCACCGGCCCCGCACATGCTTCCCGCTCCTCCTGTCCTCTCTTTGCTTCCTGGAGGCTGCGGCACGGAGCTGGCAGCGCTTCTCCTCCAGGTCCCCTCCTTGTAGAAAGGGGCTGCCAGAGGATCTGATGAGCTGTGCCGGGGATGTGCCAGAAGCAGCTGAGCTGGTGCCTCTCCCGGGGCAGCCCCTGCGCAGAGGGGGTGGGCGATGGGCGGCTGACTGGGGGGCCGTTGGTGACTGGATGTCAGCAGCGCTCAGGGCATTGCTGCGGAAGCACAAAGTGCTGCTGTGCCAAGTAGCGCTGCCTGCAGTGGGAGGGATGAGTGGTTTGGTTGCGTTGTCTACTTCTACACCTTATTTTGATGTGGGAGCTAGAAACACTGCTGACAATTAATGATGAAACAAAGCACTTGTCTTTGCAGCAGAAATTAATGAGCAAACAGAAGGCATGAAAGCACCAGGGGCTATTAAGGCTCCAGGCTCTCAGGACTGCTGGCGGAGCTGAGTGTGCAGTGGCTGGAGCCACCACCTCCCAGCTCACCCTACAACAAAATCCTGGAGCTTTGCTGGTTAAACACGGCTGCCAGGAGACATCAAGGGGCAGCAAGCTGTACCGACACCGAAGAGCCGACTGAGACAAAATAATCGGAAACCTGATGTTCTTGGCAATTATTTTCTTTTTGTTATTTTGCATGGGGGTTTTTGCTTTTGTGGTGGCCCCAAGTATATACATCCTGACAACAAAGGGCACAGCTCCCAGTCTGGTGGGAGAAAATCTGCTTGCGGGTCTTTCAGGCTGCAAAATTGCCAGGGGTCAGCTCCTCTGCAGGAGAGCGCCCGCTTGGCTTCTGCTGCCAGGTGAGCTCTGTGATGGGGACAGCAGGGCTGCCTGTGCAGGGCAGAACGTGGCTCAGGAGAGAGATCAAAGTCTGAATGCAGATGTAAAACTGCCCAAAGTTAGGGAGGGTGGGTCCATGCGACTCGGAGATGGGACGTGCTGAAGCAGCCCCGTTCCCTGGCTCAGCACCTGCCACGGCCAGGGCATTCGGATTGCGAAGCCTTGGCGTCATTCGCTCCTGCTTCGTTGCAAACCCCTTGTAGTGGCAGTTCATGCAGCACTGCTCCCACTGCATCCTTTGTGGCTAGGTCAGATCTCTCCTGTACTTCAAACATGTAATGCTTCTTACTGGAAAACACGACTGAAATTATTTGCCAAGTCACACTGAACAGAGTAAGTAATTTGAGTAGGGAAAACTTTGGGAAAGACCAAATCAATGTTTTCCTTTTGAAATGACTAAAATCAGAGATGGGCTGGAGTTTGCTCTGGATGAGGCTGGTCCCTCCAGCTATGCCCTCCCTGGGAACACCAGCACCCGCCAGCAGTGCGGCAGCCCCTGATGGAGATGCTCACCCCAGTGAGGAGCGCTGCAAAACCCAACCCTCATCTGCCCAGTGCACGCAGCAGCATGTACATCAGGAGGAGAACACACACTCGAAACCATCGTTGGAGCCAGCCAGGGCTGTGACAGGACAGGGTTGGTCCCTGCATGGACAGTGTGATGATCCAGGGTGCAAGGGTGGGCTCGTGGCCAGCAGCACCGCACGCAGACCCCAGCCTGGGCACCCGCAGCTCTCTTCCCCCCTGGCACCTTCCAGCACATTTTTGTTCACAGTCTGCAGAGAGTGGCTCCGGGCAGCCGTCAGCTCACGGGGTGGCTCAGGGAGGAAATGAGAACATTATTATTCTTTTCAAGAGAGGTCCAGCACGTTTCCTTGGTGAAATATTAGCTATGGAAAAAAATCAAGTAACTTTCCCACCTCCCAGGCACGTGTTGGAGTATTTGAGATGGGGAAAAATAAAAAGTACAGTGAAACCAGCAGTGTTAGGGGAAGCTGTCACAGTGTCTAGATTATCAGGCCAAAAGAGTATGAGTGATTTTAAGGCAGAATGGTAAAAAGCTCATTTGGGAGAACCTCCTCATCAGTAGCTTGTATGTCTCTTTTACACATACAGCCTCAAGATGCAAAAACACCGGCACCCAAGTCATTCTGGCACATGGTGCTGCAGGAGCAGGACCGGCCCTGCGGGAGAGTTGTGCCTAACAGAGGTTTGGGATCCATCCTGGGCAGCCGCTCATGTCCTGTGCCCTTAGGAGCATCCCCGAAGCCCAGCGAGGTGGGAGTTAGAGTAATGAGTGTCCTTCAGGCCAGGAGTCGTAGTCTGTGTGGGATACGTGTGTGATTGCTTCTAATGCTTCACTGAATTGACAGTGTGCAAGTATTTATTGGAAAATTCTCAGTAATGCAGAACTGCAGTCATAATTACTGACTTTCCTGTCCTGGTTGTTGAGAATCTTCGTGCAGTTCTTAATTATTCACTGAAGCAAAGTATCTTGAAGTTCTCAGTGTGAGCATCTCCCCCTGAGAAATACCTAAGAAATTCACCTTTCCCTTTCTTCAGTTAATTACCCCCCAGCTCTATAGAAGATGTGTTTTCTGCGTGCTTTTTAAGCTGTGCTGCCCATATGCTGTTTCAGTTAGCTATAATCATTCATTTGTGTCGGAGAACAGCTGTGAGGGTGTCACTTGCCCTGCAATATGTTTTTGTGACCTGCAAACGCCACGTGGTGTTCCCTATAGTTTTGAGTCATGTTTTAGATGTATTTGCACAGATTGCATGTGGTGTGATATCTTATAGCTACGTAGACACAAATATTCTCACCTACATTTCACGTGGTATGTTTTGTTTGAGAAAAGAAAACAGGGTAAGAAATAATTATTATTTTGGAATTTAGGGTGGATTTTCTGCTTGGAGCTTCTTTGTTAATCATGAGGCTATCTCCCATGAGTGATGGCTTGTTTTAATTTGAAAGCTATTGCAAGTTCTGTGCAGGTAACTATGGGTCCAGTTGCATGCTCCTAGTTAGGAAACCTCCAGCTGAGCGTACAGATTTTCTTGCACAAGGCACGGTTTTGTACTCTGTAGCATATGTTGTGCTTGCAGGGAGCTGGCATAAAACAGATTAATTCTGATTATTCCAGACTAACTTGAGAAGCCATTTAAAGGGAGAGATACTAAGCAGCTTGGAAATGCAACATGGAGGCCTGAAGTGCTCTCTGAAAAGTCTGAAGCATTTTTGTAGCCTTGCTTTGCTGCCAGCCCCGGCCAGAACCACAGCCAAGGTTTTCAGCTGTGAGTCACGTACCTCAGAGTTTCTATTTCCCATGTTCAGGTTAAGCCTGGTTTTTTAAAGTATTGAGCATCCCCTGCTGGAAATCAGCCCCCTTTCAGAAACCTCTGATGCTCAAACCCAAAGCAATACTGGTAAGGTTACTGGGCTGCGGGCACTGCACTGGAGGTTCCATGTGTTGTACGGGTGCTTGGCTCCCTGCAGCCACAGGATGCTCGTGGGGGCTGCTTGTAACAGGGCTCGTGTGGGGGTTTCTGTGCACGTGTTGGGGTTAAGGCACAGTCAAATGGCCCTTGCAAAAGGGAAAGGATGCTTAACAGACATTAACAAGTTAAACAATTACCTGTTAAATAGATTAATCAAATAACTTTGTACCGTGGTTCCCTAATCAGATTATGAAACCTGAGAATGCTTTAAATGTTAATTGATTTTTGCTGTCTTGTTTTCTTTCTGGGAGGTTGTGCAGCTCGCTCCCCACAACGGCCTCGCTGCGCCCGCATGAGCAGACGTGATTAAAAGGGAGCGTTTAATTAGTCATGAGTGTAAAGCAAGTTTTCATTCAAGCGCAAAAAGCAGCCAGTTTTATATTCTCTCACACCCAGCTACATGTGAGGCCTGTGAACATTTCCACAGGGTCTCCTCTCGCTACTCCCCACTCCCTCTGCAAATGTACTGGTTGTACCTGTGCCCCGAAGGCAGCCCGTGTCCCCGTGTTGTCCCCATCCCCCCCTTGCTTTGCTGCCATGCTGCTTCTCCCCACTTCGGTGTGAATGGGGGAGCGCTGATGAAGACTTGCCATCACCTTCCTGGGCTCATCCTGCCAATCCACTGGGTAATTTTCATTCTGCTGGCAGGCAGCTGCCCAAGCATGCTCACAAAAAGATTTGTAAGGAAGCAACGCGTGTCAGGTGCTGTTGGTGGTCTGGCGAGATGCGGGCGGTGGGGCAGGCGGCCCCCGTGGGGGTGGCAGGGTTGGCTGCAGTCCAGCAGCGGGTGGGCTGGCAGGGGCAGGAGCATCTCCCCCTTGGCCGGAGCAGCCACACAGGGGCTGGTGCTGTGCCCCACAGCTCTGTGTGCATGAGGGCACCCTCTCAGCCCTTCTGCACTGGTGAAACGGGGGTTCCCTTCACAGCGCAGGGGGGCTCTGGTTCTGGGGAACATCCCGAAGCAGGGAGGGCAGCCTGCTGCTGGCATGATAGCACTGGCAGCCCACTCACACGGGTGCCCGAGCACCAGCATACCCTGTTCTTGTCCTTCAGAAGGGGCTTAGGAGTAGCAGGTTGCACCTGTGAGACAGTTTGGAGCCAGAATTCATGCTTCTCAGAGTAAGTATGGAAATTTTTCAACACTTGTAGTTGTGGGAGTGTACCAAAATGGGCCTCTGGGTTCCTCTGCAGAGCGATGGTGGCACAGAGGAGAGGGAGGTATTCCTGCACCTAAAACTGGAGACACTCCAAACAGCCCTGTAATTAATGTAGCCAGTGAATGATTAGCTGATTGCTGTGGTGAAGGCCTGAGGCAGTGCTATAGAAATTGGTATGAACTCCTGTACCTGCCTTTGCCGTGGAAGCTCAGCTCCGGCGAGGAGCCCAGGCTGGCCCTGTGGGGACATCCCTCCCGGGTAGGGGCATGTGAGCTGGGAGGATGGGGCAGATCAGCACCCTCCCTGGGGAGTGCATGGCCAGGGCATGTTAGGAGATTGTATTAAACACAGACGTCATCAGCAGACTTCAGAGCTTGAGCTGTTTTGTCCAATTATTAAAACATTTTTTATTTGTGCTGCAAATCTTCTCTGCCAAGTCTTTCTATTGCAAGAAGGATGCATTTCTTTGTATGGCTGAGCATTTGCAGATGAAATTCATTCAAAGCAAGATGTGACCTGGCCTGGTGGAGCAGCACCCCTGGGGACACTGATTCCAGCTACGGCACTGCCAGCATGCCAGGCTCAGGTGAGCAAGGGCTCTGTAGACCATGTCACGTGTCCCACCCATATTCATGCTGTTACTCAAAGTTGCTTGGAAGAAAACACGTTAAAGCAGAGCAGCAATCTCAAACCTTCTGGTGAGCCTCAAGCAATAGGATTGGCCAAGTGGAGCACAGGGATAATTTAGACATCTACATGTCTTCACTTTGAGAAGAGTGAAAATGGAGAAATAGAAATGGAAAACAGGGAAAAATGTAAATTTACCTCTCCATTAAAATCAGGCAGCCACTGAGAATTAAACAAGGAGAAAGCCAATACAGGACGAAATTTTAACATTAACCCTATTAATCCCTTCAGATGCATAGGAGAAAAATGATCAAAACCATGTGTCAGCCAAAACAGAATCAAAGCACTAAAAAACATTTCTTTTTTTATTCATTTTTAAACCCACTGAAATATTCTTTTTTTGCATCCTTAAGTTGTACAGAGAGATTCAGAAGAGAATTAGGCCCTTTTGCACCACAGTGAAGTGTAAAATGTTAAGTCAAAGTCAGAAATCAAGCAAGGACTCAGGGCACAGCAATGCCCTCGCGCAGTGGCAATAGGAAGAGTTTGGCATTAGCCCTGACTGGTGCTGCTGTCAGGCTTTTTGCTTGGTCATTTTTAATAGGATGAATAAATCCAGCATTGCTACCGTTCGTGGCTGCTAACAGCAAACTTCCCCTGGAGAATCCTGCCCTGGCAGAGATCTGGGCTTCAGCTTGGTGCAGGGATGATGGAGCTGTGAGCCGCACTCTTCCCCAGGCTTTCCTGTGAGTCACGCGTCGGGGCGGGCAGGCTGCTGTGCTGCTCTTCCAGCCCGTCCCAGTGAGGCTGGAGATGCGACGCAGCGTTGCTGGTCCTCAGCCAGGGTGCCAGAGCACCAGCGTGACGAGGTGCCTCATGGCAGGCAGGGGTGAGGGTGTGGCACTGGCAGATGCGTCAGAGGGGGAGCAGAGCATCGAAGGGATGGAGGTCTTACGGGTTAGGGGGAGTGTGTGCCAGGTGAAAGGAAGGGTGTTGTTTATTGCTAAGCAGTAATAGAAGGAGACTTTCCACCTCCACATTCAGTCCCGGTCCTCTGCCTCCATCTCCTCCTAGAAACTGAAACCTGTGGCAGCCCAGCCACGCTGTGACCAGCCCCTATGGTGGCAGGGGAAGGCGTGGGCAGCGGTCCCCGCTGTGCTTGTGCGGAGTGTGGAGGTTGCGGCGCTGCTTTGGTGCGCCTTATGGCAAGCTGAAGGCTGGTGCTTGTGCTCTGCCGGTGGGGTTCAGCCCCAGAGAGGGGCACTCCGTCTTTCTGCATGGAAGTTGCTGTGCTGCTGGGAGGCATGACACAGCTCCAGCCGCAGCGTGCCATAGAAAATAGCCACAAATTTACTGCTGATGGATTTTTCAAGGGAAAAAATATTGTGATTTGCAAAGAGAAAAGAAAACTTTGTTTTACTGGAGTAGCCATGAGTCCTTTTTGGTTTTTTTATATCTCTGACCTTCAGGGGAGCAAAAGAGCAGATTTGGCAAGCAAGACAGCTGGAAAAACTGTTCAGCAATGGCAGTAGCTGTGCAGGTGCCAGTTTCTGCTGGTGGCAGGTTTCACAACTGTCCTGATTTCGGCTGGGATCGCGTTAATTTTCTTCTTAGTAGCTGAGGTGGTGCTGCATTTTGGATTGGGTGTGAGAATAATGTTGGTAACACTGATATTTTTAATTGTTGCTAGGTGATGTTTATACTAAGTCAAGGATTTTTCAGTTTCTCATGCCCTGCCAGCAAGAGGGCTAGAGGGTCATGGGAAATTGGGAGGGGACACAGCCAGGAGAGCTGACCTGACCTAGCCAAAGGGATGTTCCATACCATAGAACATCATGCTCAGTATATAAACGGGGGGCAGGGGGTGTGGCGGGTGTTGCCTGGGGCTGCCGATCGCTGGTCAGGAACTGTCTGGGCATCAGTCAGCAGGGGATGAGCAATTGCATGGTACATCACTTGGTTTGGGGTTTTTTCCCCTTTTGGATTGTATTGCTTTCTCCTCGTTACAATTGTTGATAGTAGTAGCGTATATAATATTTTATTTTAATTGTTAAGTTGTTCTTATTTCAACCCACAAATTTTATCTTTTTCCTGAATCTCCTCCCTGTCCCTCAGTGGCAGGGATGAGTGAGTAGCTGCATGGTACTTAGTTGCCAGCTGGGGTTAAGGCACAACAACAGCACACCTTCTCCGCTCATAGTGCAGCCCCTTCTCCAGGGACCCCCTGCAGCATCCACGTACACACACATGTCACCGTTCACACACATGTCACCGTGCCAGGCAGGGAGCTGCAGAATATCAAGTGGTGGCAGAATAAAGAGCTGAGCTCCTCCCAGTTTTGGGTGAAGCAAAGCATCTGCATTTTGTTCACGGGTTTTCTATTGCAACACTAGTTGGTATGCAGTTCGTACAGTCCACTGAAACACAGCACAGGCTCCGGCAGTCGCATATGGGTATTGCTGTGGGGCTGCTCCAGCCCAGCAGCTGCCAGCAACTCTACCTTGTGTGTGGTTATTCTTCCTAGTGGAGAGGTTTGGATATGACTGAAGGTGAATACAATTTTACCCAGGTCCATGTCCTACCAAGCACAGCTTGCCAAAGCAGCTCAGCTGTGAGAAACCCTGTCCTTGCTGTTGAACGACTTTAAGTTGAAGTGTTTCGCAGCGAAACACACGCAGCGATAGGTGTTTGTAGCAGGCACAGGAAGGTATGCTGAACAGCCAGCCAGCCAAAACCTGCAGCCTACCGGCGTGCCGTGGCTAAGAGACACATGGCTAAGAGCCCTGGCCTGGGCTGGCCACCCCACAGGTCCAGCAATGCAGGCACGTGCCTTGGACCCCACCAAATTTATAAACACAAGGTCATGTGCATGGAGCTCTGTCTGCTGATGGGGACACGCTGACCAGCAGTGAATTTAGCTTTGCCAGATTTTCATCACTCAAAACTCCTGACTCATCTGTCCCCCTGCCCATCAGTCCCTGGGCAGGAATCGCAGCAGTACAAGGTTATAAGACAAATGTTGTTGCCTCAGCATCTCTGGTACAACAAAAAGTCCCTGCCTGCTCTAGCCTGGTACACGTAGAGCAGTGGGCATGGGATCAGAGGAGCAAACGTCTTCAGTAAACTAAATGCTGACCTGGCAACCATCCCCTGCCCATCCAAACCTGCCAGCTGCGGGATCAGCAGCAATATTATAATTACACGAGTGCTGTTGCTGCTGTAGTACCTGATCCACTTGCTGGAGAAAGAGATAGAAATATAAATTTGAAACCAACACTGGAAGGTTGTTGCTATGTTTTCAGTCCTTGGATCACTCCAAAAGAGGATTTGTATTTCAGTTCCAGCAGTTTTGCTCACCACACGTTGTCCCTGGCACAGGGGCACCTGCACTGTCATTTAAGCCTGGCTCCAAGCCCCTTTCTGAGCCCAGCTTTCCCCTCTCCTTCCCATTTGTATGTTGTTACGCCCTCAGCAATATGCACCTCTCTGAAGGGAGGAAAAAACTCAGCATAAGCTGGTGCTTCTGGTTGATGTAATCTGGATGGGCTGGAGAGAGGACAGCCACAATCCGCCAGCAGTTTTGCCAAGATTAATGCCAGCACGTCAAGCCCAGGCTGCCAACAGCCCTGCAAGGGGGAACGCAGCAGGGCTTGGTGTGCTCTTCCCCTGGAAAAATCCATATAGCTGCATATTCCTGCAGGAATTCCAGCAAGTCCTACCTGCCCTTGTTAGGCATGGCATGCTGCTGTAGTTGGAGGGGAGGGGGGGAAGCAAGCACAGCATGAACTACAGGAGCCACTTCGTCCTTGTGAAGTGCTTTCTGAGGATGCTGCTCCCAAGGCGGCAGCACCACCCCCACAGGAACATGCCCAAGGGCAAAGCTCCTTGCCTGCATCCTTGTTTTTCTCTCAATTCCAGTAGTTTCTACCCAACTGCCCGGTAGCTGCTTGGCAGCAGCACCTCCTCACAGACCTGACAGCTTCCTCTGACACCCTCTGGAAAAAAACAAAACCAAGTCATCTCTTGTTTTGAGCATCTCACACCAGCTTTCCTTTCTTCCCCCGGGCTCCAGCAGCAAAGCAGTGTGCACACAGCTGGAACGCCTTTGGTTTTTTCTCAGATATTTCTGAGTCACTGCTGAGCTACTGGAAGGGGAATGGTCTCAAAACAAAAGGTGTGTTAAATTATTTTCCCGCTGGCTTTCTGTCATTCTCAGTTTTGTATTGTGAAGTGGTGGGGGGTGGGAAGGATGTTCCACAGGTTTTTTTGCATTTTACTGCTAGCAGAAAGCTCGCTTTAGGGACTAGGTGATGAGAGCAGCACAGAGGATTGTGTTTCCCTGCCTAATGCAAGATTCATGCTTGGTCTGTCTCTCCTTACACTCCTGGGATGCTGGTGCAGGCGCCCCATTCCAGCAAGGGTGCCCGGGAAGGGGCAGCGGGCTCCGCTGTGGCCGCTCAGCAGTCTACCTGCTCGTCCATCACCACTGTTGGCGTCCTTCGTTAACAGCGGGGGGCTTGCACTGTATCAGCTTTCGTTTGGAAATTTCATTTTCATTTGAGAATTTGCTAATTCTTTTCCAGGTGCACAGAGCAAAACAGAGTAACTCGCCCAGTGTTAAGGGGAAGAGGAACTGCAGCCCAGCAAAACGGGACCCCTCCAGTGGGGCGACCGCTGGCCTTCTTGGATAAACCAAAGGAAACAGGCTCCGTCCTCCGTGGTCCCTTTGGAGAAAACCAAAGCCTGAGACAAGCGCGGGGGCGGGAGGGGTTTGTGATGGTGCAGGATACCATGTTGACAGTGATTTGCGCAGCATGCGAGAGGCCAGCTCTGCTCTGAAAAACGAGACCTGAATGAATAAAAGATGGGCTCTCTCCTAGGAACTGACAGCTCAGCCCAGCCCTCCAGGTGGTGGGAGCCAGCCCCAGCCCTGTGTGCGGGGACGGACTCCCATCCTCTGCAGGCTTTTAAGGGCAGGATCCCCCCGCCACCGGTTCACGAGGTCCTCTGCAGGGCGGGCGCTTTGGCAGGGGCACGGGGAGCCCCGCTGTGTGGTGTGGGACTATGGAGGGAAACTTGCACCTCCTCCAAATCATCCGCAAGATGCGTTCCCAAATCAATACGCTGGAGAGGGAAAACAGAGCCCTGAGGGGAGAACTGCAGGCCTGTGGGCAGAGACCTGTGCCACCAGTGAGAGAGGCAGCAGGAGAAGGTGGGAACAGCAACGTGAGGAGCCTCACCAGTGATGGGGAAGGACCAGCTGTCTCTCCAGCATCCCTGCATGGAAGCATCGTGGCTGTTCCCGCTCCGGCACCAAAGGAGCAGACAGGTACCAAAGAGCCAGGGCTGTCCATGGCACCTGTGTGTGCTGCCCATGCAGGATCTCCCAGCCCAGCTGTTATGTGTCCGCAGGGAATGGGAGACGAGCCACTGCCTGCCTAGTAAACTTGATGGAAGTGCTCTGGCCTCCTTCAGCGCCCACATCCAAAATCAGCTGTTGCACTCTGTGGTCCTTTCAGGGGGGTACCTGCATCCCCCAAGCTGAGCTTGCTTTGCTGCTGCTGCTTAAGCAAGGAGTTCAACTCAGAGTTCCGTTTGTCCTTGCTTAAACAGACTTTGACTTACTGCTTTGAGGTTTTGTGGGCACGGACTGTCTTGCCCATGCCTTGTCCCCTGTCTGTTCTAGCCAGAAAAGGACCAACAGCTGTAATCGGGCCGTAACCTCTCTTGCCTTAGTAAAAGATGAGGAAAAACTCTACAAAGAGTAACAAACGGTGCTGGGTCGCACACATCACACCAGATGTGCAGTTTCTTTTTGCAGATAATGCAGTTAGTTTTGGCTGAGGGAGAGAGGGGCCAGTGTAGGGGAATAAACTTTCTTCACGATTTTATCAGAGGGGAAATATGGAAACATTCCTCGTTATAGAAGAGTAGTTGGGACTTCCGTAGGATTAAATGAAGCAGGAATTAGAGCAAAATGTTGTTTGGTGAGAAGTTGTTATCTAGAAGTGGATGTGGTTATTGGCAGGGTCAGGCTGTTTGGTATCGTATGTGCTTGAGGCCTGTCGGCTGCTTGACTGGTGTCTGTGATGTCCAGTCGGCTGGAAAACTGCCTCACTAACGCAACGTCCTGGCGTTAGCGTGGTGTGTGCTATGAGCTGCAGCTGCCATTACAGCCCATGTGCTCCGCAGCGCTGGCGGCTGACCCAGCCTCGGCTCTGAACCAGCCTCCGGGGGATGTCCTGGCCACGGAGAAATGCGCCTACAAGTTTTGACAGAGACAAGTCCGTGAAAATGTATGAGATGAGAGGTGGAAGAGCACTAGTGGACTTACGTGAAGCTAGACGAGTGCTGCCAGGTCAGGTTACTGACCCGAGGGCCTCTTAAACTGAGGCTGCTAGTGGCTATGGGTGTCACCAGCTTGGAACAGGTGGCTGGTCTTTCCGCAGCATGGAAGGTGTGCGGAGTGCCTTCCAGCCTTGTGGCTCTCCCCCTGCAGCTGCCTTCTGGGGAAGGGGGGATCCCCATGGGCTG
The DNA here is from genome assembly GCF_015220075.1 of Falco rusticolus. Lineage (NCBI taxonomy): Eukaryota > Metazoa > Chordata > Aves > Falconiformes > Falconidae > Falco > Falco rusticolus. The sequence goes on along the minus strand of NC_051199.1, from coordinate 10,857,867 downwards.
TACGGCCGCCTCTGCTTTTCAGCCTTGCCCCGTACAAAACTTTTCTACACCAAGAGAAAGTGATTAAAAATACATCAAGGCTATCGGAATTCTCATTATTTTTACTGTTCCTAGCTCTGTTTTTGTCTCTGCTGCTCAGATACCACCATGACCGTGCGGCGCTACACCATGGCATCAGCGGTGCCTGCTCCTTCCAGCGCGAGGGCTCCCCGGGCCGGCAAGAGGGCTCCGAGCCGCAGGCTCCCAGCCACACCAGGCAGTGCCTGGCCACCAGCCCCTCCTGCTGCCACGTACCTCACCGGCAGACAGGAGGAAGGGCTTGAAAAAATGCCAGCCAGCTGTCTTTCATACAGTCGTTCCAGTCAAATGAAGCTGTTCCAGCAGCATGTCTATAAGTGCAGGTAGGTTCAGTTTGCCTTCGCAGCATCACCTGCCTGGGCTGGTTGCAATTTTCACCTAATAACCTATATGGATGTTGTTTGGGGAGTTATTTCATTATTAGCAGGCTCTTTGTTTGAACCTATATGGGCATGGAGCAGCTGGGAGACCTCTCTGGGGTAACCTGCCCTGCTCCTCCTTGCCAGTGTCGGCAGTTTTGATTTACTACAGAAAGGAGAAGCTGAGGGAAGAGGGTTGAAATCTTCTCTCCATTAAAGCCAGGCAGAGTTTTGCAGATTGATGTGTTGTTCTGACAAGCTAAGCTTGAAAGGGATTTTTATCTTTGAACAAAAAGCATGGAGATATCAAGGAACTTTGAACTACGCTTTTGAAAGTGTGATTAATATGGCTCATAGATTTAGATGCAGTATCATATTTCCCCTGTAATTGAAGCATTACCAATTAATGCTGTCAGCCTTGAGAAAAATACTTTCAGGACAGCTTCTAAATTAAGTGAAATGGCAGCTGGACAAGCCCTGAGCGTCTTTGCTCGTTGATGAGCAGCTTTCCACAGGGCAACAACCACAGGTAGAAGCACCAGTAATGACACTGTGACATGGGACAGCCCCAGTCCCCTCCTGCTGCTGGTATATACACCCCAGCAACCCGTGGGGACTGCTGGGTTTAGCACTGGTCATGCCGCGCTTAAAAGAAGAATCCCAATGGCCTGGAAGTGCGTGCGTTTGGACAGGGAGGAGCCCGTGCGCCCACCTGCCCACGCGTGTCCCAGGGCGCAGGGCTCCCGTGGCTCCTGCTCGGCGGCTGTGCAGCTGCGGGGGGCCGTGTCCCTGTGCTGGCTTGCCCCTCTGTCTGCCTGGCACGTCCATACCACCCTGCTACAGCAACGCAGCCCCATGGCAGGCCAGTGGGCAGCCTGTGCAAACCCTGCTAGGAGCCCAGCTCCTTGCAGAGGGGCTGGAGGGGACCAGCAGGTCAAATTTTCACAGGCACCTATGTTTTTGTGTAAGAGCATTTGGGAGTCCAATGTTTTACAGCACTTAAACATCTAAATTTAGTCCCTGGCAGGGAACTCGTATGGTTTTCGAAAGCACCCTGACTCTGTAACTCTGGATTTCAGCATATGCCCCGCTGGGTCCAGGGAAACTTAAGACTCTCGGTGCACATAAACACTCGGGAGACGTTTGCCCTGAAGGAGCTCACGTGGGAAGTGAGTGTGCTAGGAAACACAGGGTCAGCATGCAGGAGCAGGAGTGGCAATGGCAAATGCTGCTGCTTTCTCATACAAGCAAGAGAGCTTTCAAAGCAATCAAACCGGCAATGCAGATCTATTGCAGCTAATGCCTTGGGACCTACAGACTTAAAAGCACCAGCTACGCAGCGGACAAAGGAACGGCGCCGACTATTTTATCGCTGCCTTTAGAGCTGCCTTGTCAGCTCTGAACAGCAGTGAGTGTGGCACCGTGACTCACAGCCACGCAGTGTCAGCTGCTTTAGGAGGAGAAAGGGCCATGGAAAGAGCTTTTAACCTAACCCCCTCAGCAGACTGGGTGATACCCTGAAGCGTGAAGCTTTGTGTGTTTCTTATACCAAAAAATGTTAATGCATTTTCTGGTTGTAATGGTGGATGTTTCTGTTATATACACAAAGGTCTAACAGCAGTCTTAGTAAGCTTTTGACGAGTAGGATAACGTGTGGCAATGAGTTCAGCAAGCTAATTAAGCTTAACTTTTTACAGTGATGACATTTGTGCTTCCCAGCATGCTGGTCCATGTCAGGTTTTCCTATTCTTTAACTAGTGTTGTTTTCTCACGTTTTCCTCTAAAGCTATAATACTACATGTGATGTTTGGTATTTTTGCTTTAAAATTAACTCCGTAGAAGTATCACTTTGGATTTATCTAGGCTGCAGTTACATCCAAGTAATAAAACAACAGCACTGCTAACAAATATCACTAATTTACAGGTCAACGTTTTCATTCATATATGCTAAAGCATTATTTATACCATGCAATTCTCACTTTTTTTGTAAATAAAAAAAAAAGGACTAAGTATTTTAATACATTAGGCAGGATAAGAGAGGCTGAGAACTGTTTTCAGGGCTATTGTCGTAAAATTACAAAAGGTACAAGGTCCATTTGGTACAGATGTCACCATTGAGGTGTTTAGGCTTGATGGTTTCACCTTCCAGTGGGACCGGTCTGATTGGCAGGTGAGAAGGGGCAAGGAAATGGTGGAGGTCCTCTGCCCTGCAGGACACCCCCCGGTGACCATCAATAAATACTTCCATAGTTTCATTATTTTTCCTGCCTCATGCTCCTGAAGGGCCTGAGTGCACCAACAGCAATTGCACAGGACAGTCAGGATGAAAAGCAAAGCTCCGCAGTACCCGATCTATGTACTTGTCCCCGATCTATTTACTTGCCAAACCGACCAGGTTTGGGACACATCAAGGAGCACGTTTCTCCCTCTGCTTTCACAGCTAGCGTTGTAATCTCCCGCACACGCACGCACTGCTTGCAAACCACTGTTCTCGCACCCGCCTGCAGTAGCTGGGTGCTGATGCCTACCAACATAAGCCGCTGAAGGACCTCCGGGTCCACGTGGTTCACGTGCACCCCAAGGGGTCTGCACGCACGGCGGGTGCTCTGCACATACGCATCAGGGGCCCGCAGAGGCACGTGAGGCTGGACTGGGAAAAGGCAGATGCTTGCCTTTTGGCAAGCAGACGGATAGACAGGCAGCCCCCATCATGCTTGATCCCTTGGGAAAACTCTGTGAACGGCATGAAATCCTGCCTCCATGCAGCATGCAGGTGCTGGAAGCATCTACCTTTTGCTTGCCCGTTTGTTTGATTTACTTTCTTTGCATGTTTTATACGTTTGTAATCCTCACAATGCTTTCTCATTTTTCCCCAGAGGTAAAGTAAAGGCTGTTAGTTTCCTCTTACCGATGGATATATCGTCATACGCTGCGAAGTAAGGTTCCCTCAAAAGCCCACAAAATCAGAACACAACAGTTAACCACCATCGCTGAGAAGGATATGTGAGCTGGTGAATTTTTAAAGGCCCATCGATTCTCAAGATCAATTGGCCTTAAATGATAGCTGTGTGTCAGGTTCCTTTCCTGCAAAATGCTTTGGCAGGATGCCTGCCAAGAACCACCTGGGTGTCGGGTCACTGGCCCCATGTTTAGCATGGAAATGGAAGCCACAACATAGCCATCTGGAAGCCCAAGCAACGTGATGAAGCCACACGATAGCAAAGGTGCCTCCATAAAGTAGCTTTGCAGAGATTTAGAGTACGCAACATGCCTCAAGGATCCCTCAACTTAGGACTGCTGTGAACAGGGTGTTGAAGCTGGGTTTGATGTGTTTGTCACAAAAAGTGGGAACCATGTCACTGCTTGCATTTGCCGATTCCCTTGCCAGAAAAGTATTTGATGCAAACAACAAAATAAGAGCTATTAAAGAGCCTGTGAGGTTTTCTCCATATGTAAAACTTTAAAACTTCACAGTGCTAACACAGCAAAGTTAAGAAGGTGTTACAGAGCCAGTTAATGCTACTCTAAATCTCTGCAAAGCTTGGCAATGGCTGTTCATGCACGTGTGGGGTTTGCCTCTAAGGGAGCGCAGTGGAGGGTAAAGAATAACCAGTATGGAAGCGCGACTACAAATCTGTTTCCAACTTGGCGTGTTCATCCAGCCCAAGACTAAAGGCTGTACACCATGTTAAAATAGGAAGAACTGTGAATATCAGAATTTTCCAGGAATGGCTTCTCAGCACAGCTCAGATCAAAAATCATCAGCAGAAATTCAGCTAACAGGTGCAAAATCAATGTGAGCAAGAACTACAAGCAGCTTGTAAAAAATTAGGAGTGCTTGTTAGTTCTAGTCATATGAGTAAAGATAGTGTCCCACATGTTTGTTTTGATTACAAGTATTTATGGAACCAAAATACTGCACGTTGCTATTTCTTTATGTACATGAAGCACTGATGATTGAATATTGTAGAAAGAATGCATGAAAAGATGTTTCTACTGATAACTTTAAGGAAGATTTTCATCTCATTGTCTACACAAACTCTTGAGCCTTCAAAAGTGAAAGCAGAGACCTGCTGGAAAAAAAAAATCCCTTCTGGATTTTCTGTGATGTTATACACTTGTATAAAAATCTGTGCTTCTTTTTCATTTTGAAATTCACCATGTTTTGTATATTCAAGTACATTTTTAATACATTCTCACCAGTGAAGTAATGATTTCAATGTCACTGCTATTTTATTTGTAGATTTTTATTTTCAGCTTGGGCCCACACAGAGTTGCGTTGTCATGTCAGAAGTAAGGAATCGATGACTTCCAACAAATGAGGTTACAGTTTGGAAAGTTTACTCAACAGCTCATTTCAGAAGGCATTTACAGGGAAGTGCTTTTTTAAATGTTTTAAAGAAAGCTTCATTGTCAGAAACTAGACACTGCACATGTGTCCAGTTAAGTACCTACATCCAGTTGATTTCACCTAGCAAAGTAACAACAAACATCTTTGAAAATCTGGCCCCTAGACCTTTAATAGGTACCCAAGCTTTTGACAATTCATGTTTGAATGCCAGATTTAATGGGATGTGGGACTCCATATGCTTTAGACAGCTGTCAAAAGTCTCAACTTTTAAGTTTTCTAAGCCTCAGCTTCCATAAAGCAGCAGTGGGACATCTCCCACTCTTTTTGTGTCAATGCAATGTACATATGTCACTGACACTAACACCACGTATTAGTAAGCGTATGACAATGTCAGTGGTAGGGGGCTGCTGAGTCTGATGTCACACAAATACAAGTAACAATGTATGGTCAAGAAGTTAAACTCACTGGACATTTATTAGAGGTATGATGGCCTTAAACTTTTGTATATTTAAGAACAGAAAAGGTGGAAGGGAAAAGAGAGAAAGAAATCCAAGTAGTTATTGACAAATGACGCAGTATATTAATGGAAAGATTTATTTTTGAATATTTTTGCAGTCTATAGCGGTGCCCACAGATTTAAGAATATATGATGATGCACAGGCACATTGACTTTTAAAAGCAGTTGTGCAGATTTGACCTAGCTCTGCATCTCCAGGAGAACCAAATTGTAGCAGAGGCCACAGAGAAACCACTGAACACGCCAGTTTTACCACAGTACAGAATGAAGTAACTTACCATGGAGCACTTACTGGCAAATAGAACATTCCAATAGCAAACATTCATAGATTGTTCAGTGCAAGAAGGGCGGGTATAAGTAAAGCAAGTGTTAAAATTCAGAGAGATGCAGGCAGCAAATAAGCCATGGTCCCTTTCTTTTTTTTTCTACCCAAGAGGATCCATACAAGTTCGGAGGAGCTCTGGGCTTCTACCTAAAACCACTCTGGAATATATCTGTATTAAACCCTGGAATGTATACTGAAGCCTATTCACTGATGGCCAAGCTTGTTGGACAGTCTCCAACTGGGAATCCTTCCTTTCGGAGAGGTGGTCAGTGGTATCAGCCACACAGGTGGAGAGCTGCAGGGCAGCTGAGACAGCATGAGGTCCCCTCCTGCATTAGCGCTGGCCGCTGAGATGTATGCTCACTCCTGTGCCACACTTGTGCCTGGGACTAAGTGGCTGTGTATCTCCATCGGGAATGCTGATAAAGACGGAATCCACCACTGCCATTTGTTAAATGACACGTACTCCGTTCCATCAGCACGACCAGTCGAGAGTAGTGAAACGTGTCTCTAGGTTGAGACAAAAACAGTCTTGTCAGAGTTGATTCTCGACTTATATCAGTGGAATAGCGCCAATTTGAACGTTACTTTACATTTATATCATTGCAAGTGAGAAAGAAATGGGGTGTTATCTTTAGGAAAGTCTTTTTAAAGCTGTGCTCATAACACAGAAGTGCAAAGCCATGCCACTGGACCAGTGAGGAGGAGTTACTAAGGATGAAAGTAGAATTTGGATGTTGTGTGTCTGAGGGTAGCACACAGTCAAACATTTGAAATCTTGATGCCCAATTTAACAATAATAACCCTTAGATTCATCTTCAACCTGCAGCAGATCTTGTCCACACCAAAGTAATGAACAGAGCCTAGACAGCAAAATCCTAATAAATAAATAAATAAACAAACAAATTAATAAATCCTGCCATTTGTAAAACTGCACTCTCCCAGAATGGTGCTGCTCAGCTGTACCATGGAAAGAGGTAATGTTAGATAGTGTCTCTACATCAGTAGTTCAGAGCCAGGAGTACCCTCCTGAGCAAACATCTGCCCAAAGCCACTTACCGTACTTTGTTTCACATTGTAGAACGGTCCCACAGCACACGAGCGGACCTCTTCTGGATGAAACTAAGTCAGAGGATGTGCTTATAGGGTGCTCCAAAAGCTAGCAGGTACTCGGTGTGTGGGGCCACACTAGCCAGCCCTCTGCAATACCTATAAGTGTGGACACCAGCACTGATGGTTTTGCTCTGCGTGTCCTCCTCTACTGGCCTGTACTACTTGCTAACATAGCCAGAGCTGCAGAGCACCTGGACAAGGGAGCTCCTGTCTCACAGATTTTAAAAAAGAAAATCTAACCAGGTGAAATTTCATCTTGTTATGCTATAGAGAGGAGGAGATGCCTTTCATCAGCCTTACCTCTCTATCTGGTGTTTAAAGAGCCGAACTCTTGCCGCAGACACAGAGGTGGAAATGCGATGCTCCAGACTGTAACAGAGGAGTCACATCATCTTCTCCAGTAAGTTCTTGCTCAGAGTTCAAATGGGGCTTGTGCTTGCATCCTCAGACAACAAATGCACGCCCAAAGGTAATAAACTGGTGTGTGGGGCACATCTCCTGTCAGTCACCCAGTGAAAGCACAGCCCACCTACTTCAAGCTCCATTCACAGGAGCAGGAGCACTATTTCTGATGCACTGAATTGTCCGCAGCCTTATATCCACTGTATTTTTGCTCATACATCTTAAATCCCTGACAGCTGAACTTCAGTTTTTCTCTGCCTTTTCTGATCAGACGTAATCTAAGAATATAACAGCATGGAATTAATTCAGCTGAGGAGCCTCTGACACCAGGTAAGTGATGCCGATCTTTAACACTGTTATTTTCAACGATATTAACAACACTAATTCCAGCACTGTAGGCTCCCTCTGTAGTCCTGAAACTTTATTTTTTCAGAGAAAATGAGAAATGATCTTTCAACTCCTTTGAAGGTCTCAGTTCACAGGCCTTGAACAGTCCCTCAGTGTTGTGATGAAATCGATGCTACATAACTGCACTACGTGCATCTCCTTCTACAATCATCTATCTAAGCATAGCAGGGACAGCTGGTTCGAAGGTCGCGGAAGTTTTTTTACTGTTGGGTGCTATAAAGCACACAGAGTATTTCCTCTTCAGGATGGAAAAATACAGGTGGTGTTAGATCTGTTCTGCACTTCTACTGCATAATGCCTTTGTCCAACAGGAGACCTGTTAAGACGTTCAACTGTCCTCGCAGTTAAAACGTAGATGGAATTGTGCTAACCTTACACAGGGAAGGGGCTGGCTCTGCTGAAGTCAGGACAGATGGTCACTTCAGGGAATCTTTCCTTTATGGCAAGCGCTGGTTCGGGTAGGAGTATTTCTAGCTGGATGAGTCACCTCTTCCTCAATTGCTGCATGAGACACTAAAAAGTGATTTTTACGTAGGGATATTTGAAGACATGGCAAAGGCTGAAAAATACGTCTTCAAAGCACGTTGCGGTGGTTTCTTTCTCCAGTGGGAGTATTATATGGCACGTGTAGATTGATTAAAAAAAAAATATCCTCCATTGTTTTCTTTTTGCTGAAAACTGGGATGAAATGTCTTTTTTTTTTCTTTTTTTTTAAAAAATCTGTGGTACTTGATATACAAAATCAGTCCCACAACAGCAAAATGCACAAAACCATAATAAAATGATCTGTTTAATGTAAAAAGTAAGAAACTTAGAGTAAAGTGCAAAAATTAGAGCGAACGTTTCTGTTCTGTGGCTCTTCAGTAGCAGGTTTGACTCTTCCCCGGTTTAGAGGACAAGGACTATCATCCGCCTGCTGGTTGCCATGGAGACTCCCATCACTTTTGGAATCATAAGTTTTGCCTGAAAGGAAACACTCCTTCAGTGTGAGTTTTTAATGACCGCAGGGGCTTCTGTTTGTCAGCACACCACATACTGGATTAACTACCATGTCTAAGCAGGTGGGAGGGGAAGGGAGTAAAATACTTTCTAGCACTCAGTGACAACATATTTAGTCTGTATAAAACCCACAAAACACGTAAACAGAATTATAAGACTTGCTGTGTTAGGTTAGACTGTTATGGCATCAAATCTGTTATGTCTCTCAGTATCAGCTACTTCAAAGGACAACGAACTTTGGTCACAGACACGGGCATGGCAATAAATCCTTCTGGCTCCTGCAGGAGACTGGCCTGAGAGCTGCCAGGCTGCATAGCCAGTGAGATCTCTCTTTCTCAGGCTTGAGTTAATAAGGGCTTCCCTATAACCACAAATAATGACAGCTTTTCTAGGAAAATATGCGTACATGAACAACTGGGTCTATCCACATGAAAAGCTGTCTAGCATGTTATCTGTTCTGTTTGCACTGCCAGAAGGGCTCTGGAATTTGACAGCTATGTCAGCTTCTTCCTCCCTAGTGCACAATTAACACCTGGGATTGCTCTGAAGGTGAATTTGTTCAACCCCAATCAGTGGCAGAATGGTTAGTTTCACCAACGTGGATATGTTGGCATAAATTTCCGGCTTGAGTAAAATGATGGTTATTTAGAAGAGGAATATAACAAAGCTGCAAGAGTAAGCCTCCATTACTTCCTAGTTCTGCTGTCTTTGCTAGATGGTAACTACGTAACTACCTGTTAAATCTGCAATTTTCGCTTGATTTCTTCTTTCGAGGCTGTTTTGTGCATCTGTGGGGCCATCAGTATACTTCATTGCAATGGCTGGGGTCTGGTCCTTCTCTGGCTGAGTCTGAGTAACTGAAAGAAGAACAGAAAAGGATATTTAATTGAGTTTTATTAATGGTCACTTGCTCAAGGAGGGAACAGTACATCTAGTTGACTCTACCTGGCTGATGACAACTTGGTATTGTTTCAGCCCTGCCTTCTTGAAAGGACTGAACAGATTCATGGCCAGAATCTAGGTCTTTCACTGGCCTTCCCATAATCTCATTCTCAGTTGCAGTTTTATTTCTAATGAGGAAGTATGTGTGCATTTTCCCTTTGCCTTTTACTTCTATTTCTCCTCTTTCAGTCATCTCAAAATTCTTGTATTTCAGGCATCTAAAATATCAGAAGCAAAATAACACATGAAAATTCAAGATCAGCAAAAATGACACTGATGTCTTGGAAGAGCTATTGGAATCTAAGTAATCAAATCAGAACAGTCCCGGAAAAAACAGTACTGATCCGTGAACAACTGAGGGTTTGTTTCAACCCTTTTATTCAGGCCTGCAGCGCTTTTATAGTTTTAGACATACAGCCTGATCAGAAATCAATAGATCATATAGTCAAATGCTTCAGTATGGTGGAGGGTTCTTAATGACCAGTAAACAGAAATTAAGAACTGAGGCAGCCAGTATCAGTTAAACAGAACTATCTCCAGTCATTTCATCAGAGAAGGCAATCGGGTTCATCAAGCATGATTTACTCCTGGTAATCCAGACTGGCTATTCCCAGTTGCCTTCTTCATGTGTCCAAAAATGCCTTCCAAGATGACCTGATTTTCACTGGGACTGATATGAGGCTGACCAGCCTTACAGTTCCCTAGCCTGTCCTCCTTGCCATTTTTCAATATAGGTGTAACATCTGGCTTCCTTCAGTTGCTACAGTGCCAATCTTTGTGACCTTCCAAAGGTGACGGCCCACAGCACTGTAATGCTATCACCCAGCTCTCGTTACCTTTGGAGGCAATCACCCAGATCTCGTTACCTTTGGAGGCAAACCACCTGTTCCCATACACTTCTACAGACTGAGGTTTCTCAAAAGACCCCTGATGTGATCCTGTTCTAAGACTGGTACTTCACCTGCTCCTTGAACCCTGACTTTAGGTGCAGGGACCCTGAAGACCTCGTTAGTAAAGACTAGGGCAAGAGAGGTCTGGAGTAACTCTGCCTTTATTCAGGGCACTGTCACTAGATCACCTGCCACAGCAGGTCCACGTTTCTATTTATACTTTCTGCTAACGTAGCTGAAGCTCCTCTTAGTGCCTTTGAACGTTCCGTGCCCATTTCAATGCTAGTCGAGCTCTGGCTTTCCTAACATCATGCCTATGTGCCCAGACAATGTTTTTGTATGCCTCTGTAGCTTGTCTTCGCTTCCACCTCTTGCACACATATTTTATACATACATAAAATTCTTGAAAACATAGTATTTAATTTTTAGTGGCATGAGTTTTAAGGAAGTGGATTACTCACTGCTTGAACAGGATAGTGCATAAATTAATCCTTATTAAGTACAAATAAAACTGTTTCGCCACAAATTGTTGTGCTCAGTCAGAGAGATTTTAGGTTTTGTTACGCAGGATGCCAAATGAAATGTTCTGACCATCTTTCTAGTATCTACATCACTCTGAAGGTACTTCTAAATAAAGTATCACAATTATTTTTTCCCCTGTACTTTGATCTCTAGGATTGAGACTCTCAAACCTCTGACTTCATATACAAGTGCATTTGAAATAATCAGAACAAGTAAAACCCTCTGCTAGCAGTGTTTTCCTTGTAAGTAAGCTACATAAATCAGCAGCTAAAGACAGCACCACCTACATTGAAAGCTGCAGTGGCCAAGGCAGTGTTTTTCAGCACAGCTTTTAACGAGCAAAGTTTCCATCATAGTTACTCACTGATAGGCACTGGAGCTGAGATGAATTTTACTTGGGACACCATGACTCTCCATCCGGGAAGCTATATTCACCGTGTCTCCAAATAAGCAATAACGAGGCATCTTTTCTCCAACAACTCCAGCCAAGACAGGACCTGTATGGATCCCAACTCTAATCTTTACAAAGACATAAAACACCCCCCAGAAATGTCACTTGTTATTTAACATCTTTCTTAATGCTATCCAGTTACCTAAAAGTTCATCTAAGACAACACTGGACACCAGTAAAATATCAAATATCCACAGGAAGAGGCTCTGTGAAGAATGTGCCCATGTGGGCCTTGCCCAAAGTCACAGAGGAGTCAGAAGCAGCTCTTTGGTGTCTGCAGCAAGCATTAACCAAGAAGCCCAACCCAAGAAGCAGACAGACATGCATGCCTCTTTGCGTTGACAACTTACTTGGATAGGATTTCCAGAAACTGGGTTCTGTACTCCTTTAGCTGCTATTATCATTCCCAAGGCAAAGTTAGCGACGCGCTCAGCATGAGTGGGTACAGGCACAGGGACCCCACCTACTACCATGTAGGCATCTCCAATTGTCTCCACCTTTAATTGAGAGGGACAAGCATATGAGCATGCCATATATATCTTCCTTGGATTAGTGCTTTGTTGTCTGGGGCTCTTACCTGCACCAACTCCCCCTTCCTTCCAAAAGATGTTTCTGATCAACAAAAAGCTCTAGCACTAAACTAGTTAAACTAAAACCAGTTAAACTAAAAAGTTTCCTTGAGATGGGGATCCTTTCCGTAACTCCACAGTAAATATTTCAATGCATTCTCTCCCTGCTTACTTGACCCATTTTAGATATTAGTGTGAGAGACCCTAAAGGGTAAGGGACGCTGCAAAAGTGTCGGGCTTTTGCCCTTCCTCTTACCCAGGGCAGACCTATACAGACAGGGCTGCCCCAGGCACCGACTCCGGAGCCGGGAGGTTATCCCGTAGCAGACTGCTCTTACTTAGCTCTAATTCACAATTGGTGTTAAAAGCATATTTCTTTTTTAAAAGATATTCCTTTTTTAAAAAGTCACAATAAAGCAAGGGAGCCTGTTCACTACCGATTATTACTAAGGGATTCACAAGAAATTAAGAAACCTCCAATCTCCAGGATGTCAGAGAATGCAAAGTGTGAACTAAGCAGTTTGGGAGCCTCCTTCCTTACAACTAGCTGTTTCCTACAACATGCAGCCTGAGAGACAAATGCTGAAGGGTTTGTCCTCCTTCAGGCATCCAGTTTCCCTGCAGCGCATGACAAGGCACCTGAGAAATACTTGGGTGTTGTACCAGAGGTTTTGCTGGGAACAGAACAGGCCTGTCAGAAAATTCTCAAATGTTTAAAATTCATTGTAAGAGATGGTTACACAGTAAGGAAATTTTCTAAACTGCTCTTTTGAGACTTCGTTGTTACCACAACCATCAGTAAGTAAGAGATCAGTTTAAATTAGATTGATTGGATTTCTTAAAAATGAACACCAATAGGAGAGCGGGAAAATAATTTCATCTCTGGGTTTCTTCGTTAACATAATGGCTTAAAACTGTTCAGCACATCGTTCTTGAAAAATGTGTTCCTGTTCATGCCTTCTATCAGATAGCCTACCCCATAGTCATGCTAGTAATTTTCTGTAACAAATTAAAAAAAAAACAACTGTAAAAAGCTACTAATGCAAATAGATACTCTAATTATTTTTCAACCATGGTAGGAGATTTAATTTAACAAGATTTATTCATAACTTCAGATGTTTATAAGCTTAGGCCAAGTTTCTTTGATCAATTTCAGTATTTCATTTCCTTCTCAATTCCCTGAAATAGTAATTTCGTCCTCCCTCTCTGTACCCTAGTAACCTCCTTCAATATTAATAGGAATTATATACAGGCATCAAAAGGAGATTATTATACTGACAGATAATTTACTCATGATGGATGATTTAGACAGAATATGATGCTAATTTATCCTAAAATCTGTGGGCCATATCCTGGATGCTTCAATTATTGAATATAGTTCCCTCGCCATGGCAGAAATGCTTCTGATTTCCTAGTACAATTTATTGCAGGGTGAACTTCATACCTTGCCTGAGCAAGGAATGAATGAGATTTGGGTTTCACCCTTTCTTATTTCTGCCTTCCTAAGTATTTAATATGCTGGGCACAGACAGAAACTTAGGACTTGCTCTTCAGCTCGTCAAACCTGGGTAGCTCTGGAAATGTTAATAATGCTATTAGTATGTCAGCCAGGGCTCCGATCTTTCCAGCATGGCTTGGAGACAACACGTGCATTAGTCTAGATCTAATCAATGTTTTTTGAGGTCAGAAGGAGATCTATACCATTGCCTAAGATCTCCATGAAGCAAAACAAAGTCTCGGTATCCACTGGGTATTGTTTATAATTCATATATATATATGATGTTATTTCCTACCACAGGAGACACTTAAATGACATAGTGGCCTATTTACAACAGGTTGGAATAAAAGGACTAGGAAAATTATGCAAACTGGTCCATAAACTAGGATATCCTGTCATGTTGGGTAGGCATTTGAGAGAGGAAAGAGAGATGTATCAACAAAAATGAACAGCCATTCTGGTGTTAGCGTTGTGAAAAGAGATGATGTGGAAGAACACCCATGACAGATGTAACATTCCTGTCTGAAAATCTTGAATGCATTTAATCACACTTCTGCATGTTTTTTAGTTTCTCTCTGTGGCCACTACAAACAGGCAAGACTTTATGGTTTATCAAAAATCAAGCTGGGAGGAAGAGGATTTAACTGCATTTAAAAATAAAAAACCCAAAAAACAACAACAACAGGATCTTTTTCAGACTATTTCTACAGTCTTTATCAATCAGTACGTACCTTGTACACGTCATGCACCGTGGTCAGTCTGTCAAATCGCAGGTACATTGAATTCAACATGAGAACTATCTGAATAGGCTCACATTGGGCACAAATGTTGGTGAAGGTCACAACATCACTGAACAATATAGTGCACTCCTTGAACTCTCCTGTGAGCAGAAAGACCAGCAGTAAGTACCTGTAATGGCTGGACAATCACAACATCTGTCTGAGACTCATTCGCAAAGATTATTTTTTCGTCATCCCTTTAGGAGGTATGACCTATCAGCTGTAATACTCATATAGGGGTGCTGATATGAAAGAGAGATGTTGATATAAGAATATATCAAATATAAGGATTATTGCACATCTCAACAATCCAGGTATCTGAATATATCCATTTGTCCATCCATATTCAGGATGGACTTAGCTTTTTACCCCTGACTTCGTATATGTGCTTACTAAACGGAATTCAAGCATCTTTTTGCTTGCTATCCTTAATAATAATGGGAATTGTAATGCTTCTAGGTTTAGACATACCCTAGAGGAACTAAGAGAATTTTCTAGGAAAAAAGAATGTCTTTGTTCCTTTCATTTTTGGTCCCTCATTTCCCTGTATACCACGTATACATGTATACAATAATATTATATTGTTAAAAAAAAAAATCTCAGGTTACTGTCGAAACACTGAATTTGGTTCCCTGAACGGGCAGCTGCTACCACCTTTCACCTCCTAAGGAACAATTTTGGCAAACAGCTTCCAAAGGTTTGTTTGAAAGAACAGTCTAATCTTTACTATCAGCGAGATTAAGGGTCTGCGGTCGTCCTCCTCCCCATGAATGTCACCAAGTAGAGAAGGTGTTCCCTGACAGGGGCAATAGGGCTGTGCCAACACCCCAGTGTCTCTGTCACCATCACCTGGTGCATCATGACTGCACCTGTTCATTCACCTGCCTCAACTCGCTTCCCCTCTTTCAGCTGGTTGGCCACATGCTGTGGAAGCATGGCGTAGAGCAGAGCTTCGGTCTTTTTCTTCTCTTCCTCCAGGTGCTTCGACAGTATCCGCAGTTCTTCCTTCTTCCTCTCCAGCTGGTTGGAGAGCTCCATCTCTGCCAGACGCTGCTGATTGAGAAGAATCAAATCCCTGGTCACGTCGTGAGGTGCAATGTCTGCAATATGCATCTGTCGCTCCTCCAGCTCATGCAAAGTGCGAAGCAAAGGTGAGCAGAGATAGAGCATGCACTGCAGGGACTCCATCCAGATCATCTGGCCTGTTTGAAACAAGCATCGGTAAGAGTTTTCAGCAGCTTGGACCTTCACATGATGCTCAGTGTTACTGATGTTAATTTTAGGGCATGACTTCTAAGAACAGTGGCTTTTTGTAGGGTCTGGGTCATCACAGGAATTACTCTGTTTCCTGGAATTAGAGGTGGGACTCGTTTGGAGGAGGTACACTAGGCAAATAAAAAATTTCAGGACCCAGAAAGCAGTCACTGACTCATTGCAATTGCTGGGCAGAGCCCAGTCATGCTTCAGGTCCCTCCTCTTCCTCAGGAACCCCACTGCTTGCAACACCTCTCCTCTCCACTGCTACGAGTTCTTGAGCTTTTTCTGAAGCCAGTTAGTCAGCATCATGCACAGGGGAACTGAGACTCACAATGATTAAGTGAAACATTTAAAAAGTTAAATTTCACAGCGGGTAATGTGGCTCCAGTACAGTCAATGGAGCCTGCCCTCCTGGAAGCCGGAGCTTTCAGTCACTAGGATCATCTAAATAAGCAGGTACAGAAATGCCTGAAAGGTAGAAGGGATTTGGGGGGTGGGGGAAGGAAATTGTGGGCTTTTTCCTTTGTTGGTATTTGGTTATTATTTATTATAATTTTCTAATTTTATGTATTTAATTATTTATTCTCTTTGTTATTATTTTATTATTAATAATACGTTTCATAAGTATCTCTTCATTTCTGAACAGCAATCTAGGTATTCCTATTTATTTATTTATTTCTCATCCCATCCCCAGGGCAACTGGATGAACAGCTTGGAAACTTAACAGGATTGGAACATCAGAGGTACCACGTAAATTAACTCTGGCAGCATAAAAGGAAGTAAAATTGCACCTGTGACTAGTTTGAAGTTCCTCGGTTTGGTAACATCACTTTTTTCAAGGTCTCTCTAAACTCTTAATTTTTTTCTGAATCTCAGGAATACCAGCTTTGACACTCATTATGTAAAGGTGAAAGGAGAGAAGGGAAAATTAAGTTGTACTGTGTAGTTCAGAGAAGGAAAATTGAAGTCACAGAACACTTCAACCAAATGTCATTATAGTTAATTACATGAAGCAGAGAATCATTCCATACCCATTCCTCTCAGGAAAAATATAGCAGATTAAATATCTTTTTTGCTAAAATAATTTTAACAGGTAAACTCTTATGTAAGATGGGGGGGGGGCAGGGTGAAGACAGAAATCAGAATCTGAAAATGCAAGTACACAAAAAAAAGCACAGCTAACTACTCTATGTCTATCCACATTTGAAACCCAGCCAGCGGCAAGTAACACCCCTCAAAAGCATAAATTAAGAATGAATCATGCATTCACATTTTAGGCATCGAAATGCATGGAGGCACAGGGAAAGCCATTTCCTTCCTGCAGCTGCAGCAACGTTATCAGGACTTTGTCTCTTAAGCTCTTCCCTCGTTCCCTGCCCCTTCCAGCCCCTCACCCAGCCAGGACCAGGCAGGGACAGGAGTGATGCTCGCGGTGTATTTCTGTGGGAATGCTCGCCCCAGGGGTCACTGTCTGTACGTGCCCAAGATGCAACCCGCGATCTGTGAGCTGGTGTCGCTTGTGCTGGGCAGCTGGGTTTAAAATGTTTGTGCCACGCACAAAGCAGTAATTTCTTTGGCAAAGAAAATTCTTAGCAGTGCGAAGGGATTCTGTCGGGTGCATAGGCTGGCGTGTGATGCTACGGGGAGGTGAGACCTGGACAGTTACTTGCACAGAGCTCCACGCATCTCCATGCTGAGCCCGGTGGCTCAACAAGCAGAACTCTGAGGGCTGGCACTGTGCCCCTTCCACAGGTCCCCAGCGAGGCCGAAGGGCGTAGCTGAGGGCTGGGGAGATTCACAGGGCAATTGGCATTGAATCCCAGACAAAACCAAGAACGACAAACACAATTACATTGGAGGGATCGCCCCAGAGTAATGCCTTGCACTATATATTTGGTTTTAACCTCTGCAAAGAAAAACACACAGAGGGCAGTGTCATGGCGGAGACTCTCGTACCTTCTGTGGGAAGCGGACACGACTGGGCGCCTCTCTGAGGTGCACAAACGTGCACAGCGTGGGCAAAACCCAGGAAGAACTAGAGGTCTCTGTGCAGTTTCAGGGCTACCATGTCATTGGGATCACAGAGGCTTGTTGGGGTAGGTCACCCATCTGGAGTACTGCAAAGGATGAACGCAAACTCTTTAGAAAGGACAGGCAGGCAAGGAGGGGGAGCTTTTGTGAGTGACAAAGCAAGGGAAACGCACAGAGCTCTGCCTAAGGCTGGATGATGAGCCAGCTGAGAATTTCTAGGTAAGGATGAGAGGTCAGACACAGGTGGGCGACATTGTGATGGGTGTCTGCTACAGATGCCCTGCTCAGGAAGAACAAGTAGATGAAACCTTCTTAAGACAAGTGGAGGAAGCCTCATGGTAGACTTTAGCTACTTTGTTATCTGTTGGAACAACGCAGGAGAGCGTTAGCAATTCAGGAGGTTTCTAGAGTCACTGCCACAGGTGAGCTTCTGACACAAGTGACCGATGAGGGAAGGTGTCCTGCTGGACCAGACAATAACTATGGATGTGAAAGCTGGGCACAGCCTTGGCTGTAATGACTGTGATGGTGGAGTGCAGGAACCTGAGGAGAGGGAACAAGGCAAAAAAGCAAGATCACAGCCCTGGACTTCAGGAGACTGGACTTTGTCCCATTCATGGATCTGCCTGGAAGAATCAGGGATAGTGTCTTGGAAAGAAGAAGGGTCCAGAAGAGCTGGTTGATTTCCAAGGACCTTCTCTTCCACCTTCAGGAATGGTCTAGCCTGATGTGCAGTAAGTCAAGCAAACATGGCAGGGGCCTGCACGGATGAACAAAGAGCTCCTGGCTAAATTCAAACATTAAAAAAAAGAGAATACAAGTGGTGGAAGCTCAGTCAGGTCACCCTAGAAGCAGAGACAGGGTTGAAAAAGCCAAAACCCACCTAGAGTTGCACCTGTTGACAAATAAGAAGAAGGGCTTGTGCAAGTACATGAGCAGCTAAAGAAAGACTAGTGAAACTGTGGGTCTGCTGCAGAATGGGGCAAGGGATCTGCTGAGAAAGGATAAGGAGAAGTCCAAGGTACTCAGTGCTTTCTTCGCTTCAGTCTTTGCTAATAAGAATCACGCTTCATTAATCTCAGGGCCCTGAGATCAGTTGGAAAGTCTGGATGAGTCTAGATGAAGACCTACCATCGGCACAGGAGGTTCAGCTTAGTAAACATTTAAACAAATTGGATACACAGAAGTCCATGAGATTTGATGTGATGGATCCAGGAGAGCTGTGGGAGCTGGCCAGCATCATTGAGAAGCCACTCTCAAATAGTTCTGAAAGTCATGGGTGACTGGGGGAGGTTCCTGAGGACTGGAAGAAAGTACATGTCACTCCTATTCTCAAGAAGTAAGGGATGGAGGATGTGGGAGGGCTTGGTGCATCTGTCATTGTCATGGTTAAACCACAATAGTCATATAAGGAGAAGCTAAAAGAGCTGAGGCTGTTCAGCCCAGAGAAAACAAGCCTCAGTGGGAGCTTATCAATATGTAAAAATACCTGATAGGAGGGAGTAAAAAATACTTTTCTCAGTGGTATCCAGTGAAAGGACAAGAGACAACTGATACTAATTGAAATGCAGGAATGCCATTTAAACTTAAGAAAAAAACTTTTTACTGCAAGGGTGGTTAAACTCTGGAATGGGTTGCACAAGAAGGTTGTGGAGTCTCCATCCTTGAACACTGGAGTTGAGTAAATTCTGGGACTCTGGGAATAACTGAGACTAGAGGTGGTTCAGAAAACAATCTGATCCTCCCTTGGCCTTGCCCCTGTTACTCAGGAAACCTGCCAAGATGTGGGGTTTGCAGCATTAGAAAAACACCGTCTTTCTAAGCCTTTCAAATGGGAGCGCAGCTGCTACATCTGACTGAAAGCCTTCAAAATTGGGTGAGGTAATTGCAGAATTTGTTTACAAGCATCCTAAAGTACTGTTTCTCTAAAAAGATCCATCTAATCCTCTCCTCACTGCACAAAGACAAAGCCATTTATAGGACTTACGTGAAGGCGGAAGTCCACAGAAAAGCATTAGTTCAACTCCAGCATAATTCCTGATTTAGTATGAACAATTATGCTATTGAAAACAGTGAAGTACCTCTCAGCTCTAGCATTGGCCGTTGTTTCCAAGACTCTGGCATCATCTCTCTTCTAGTCTGGAAAACAAATTGGCTGTTGATGAATTTCTGAATGCTAGAGATGGTGAAGGGTACTTCTGGGTGAAGGATACTGAAATAGTGATCCAAGCAGATGCCCATGGTCTGGAGGCCAGGTACAATCTTTTGAATGCTCACCCCAGCTTGCTTCACTCTGAGCTTAAAAAGAAAACACGGACAATGCGTTATAATTCAGATCCAGTTTGGGTTCAAACCAAGCTGTAGCTATCACTGTTTATAGACGTACGCACGCTTAGCCTTGCTATGCCACGTGGCTTATTTCTGAGCAAAGTTTCTGTTTTATTAGTGTATTACTGCAAAGTTCTGAATGAGTGTCCTTCATAGCAAGACAAAGCCCCCAGAAAGGAATATTATCCAAATGCTCTTCCATATCAATTCTTAAAAACAAAATAAGCCAAAAATATTTGCTATTACCCTTGCTTGCACTTGTGTAGGTCTAACAAATAGCCCTACAGGTAGCTGCAAGAGAAAATTAGATACCAGAGCATGTCCTGCATGCCAAAAAGAAAATAACTGTGGCATACAACATTGGCAAATACCGATTTTCTATTGCATGCCATGGGTTACCTTCTCTTAACCATTGCTGTGTAAAGGTTTAGTCACTCTCTTTAGCCTGCTGACCATACACAGGCTCTTAACTCCTGCAGAAATGTCCACCCTGCCTTCGCTGCTTGTCATCAGTTATTGAGGCTCTGATGTAGCTACCAATAATGAGTGCAGGACTTGCCCTTTTTCCACACTAGTAATTTTATGAATTATGCAGACTGGGTGTCTTGAAAGGTTTAAAACTCTGAACTTTGTTTAATGTAGACAGTGGCATGAAGCAGACTATGTGCTCTGGAATCTCTATCAGTCAGTGATGACAAAACATGTTTCCTGAGTGGATGTAGTCAACTTTCTTCTGCTGTCCTGTTCTCAGCTTCTTCTTTCTCTGCTCTTGTCTTAAGCTAATATTTGCTGCACAGAATTGGGAGCAAGAGGAGCTGTGGCTTGGTGGGAACCCAGGCTAGCTGGAAACCAGCCACAGGGCAATGCCTGCCAAGAGAAGGGCAGTTCCATTGCTGCAGAGTACGTGTGCACAGGAGAGGAGACCTGATCCTCCCCCAGAAGATAAAAGAGATTTTTGGGTCCAGTTCCTACTAGATGGGGTTGCATGCTGCCCAAGGCAGTAGGTAGCTAGACTTTCCTAGCAGAAGCTTGTAAGAGAAGACTCAGGAAGCAGACAGAGCTTCAGTTGCCAGCAAAGCCTTACAAAAGCCTTTGGATACATTAATAACTGGGAGGAGAGGGTGGCTAGCTCCAAGTACAAAGCCAGTTTAAAGGATTCTTTGTGACTTTGGCACATCCAAGGATGGGAAAGTGGCTACAAACCTCGGAAAATTCTGCTCTGTGTCTGGTAACAGATAGATTGCTGCAATAAACCTTGCTGGCATGTCTGCAGGTGTTTCAACATGGTAATCTCAATAAATTCAAAGGAGATCCTATCTGAAATGATCCAGATCCAGTTAAGGGTGACTTTAATGCATGTCTCTGTACAGAGCACTTCTGCAAATGAGCGTGCACCGTACACAGAGCACACGCAGCCGTGAACTGCAGGGCAGTCAAAACAGAAGAAAATTCCTGTATGGTTTATGCAGACTAAAGCCCTTACCATATGCTCGTCCTACCTCTTTGTCAAAAACCATATGAAAAGGAAGTCCATTGCAAAATGTTTTTGTGTCAATCCAGAGGCTCTTGGGATAAACAGGATCAAATCCTCTCAGGAGCTTACCTGTGGCAAGATAAGTGTGTAGTTTTTAATCAGGTTGCACCTCATAAAACCAGTCTGCATTACTTCTTAATGCTCAGTGAGGCAGGACCCTATCCCATAATGAGTGAAAACAAAGGAAACAGTGTGTGGGTCCAGAAGCATGCATACATCTGTGTGAAATGCTCTGCAGTTTAACACGCAGCTGATTAGCAAATGATCTGGGTTGGCTGAGAATTTAAAACTTAACCACATAGAAAGCACAGAGCATTAGATGCATGAAATTATGTGGAAACAATAAGAACAGACTAACAACTGTAGAAGTTGCTGCTCTATGAATCTGCAGATGTCATAGCAATATAACACAGCTACATCCCACAAAAATGGACATAAAAGTGGATGTAATATACTTTGTTAGCTACTAAGAAACACTTATGGAGAAAAAACCCCAGCATGATCTGGGCTTTAGTCTCTTATACAGAGAACTCTAGTCCATGGCACAAAGACCAAATGACCGTTCGGTTTCTATTTCACTTACCCTGAGGGTTTTTTCAGAATGGTCACAGACCTACAGATCAGATTGCACTTGCTAGTGAAAGATATTTTTGTTAAATAAATAAAATGGGTAAAATAGTCAAAAGGGCTCATCTGACTGAAGCACCCAAAGCCTTTGATCTTCACAGCATAAACTTGGATCCTCCAGTAACCCACACTAATCAAAAGGATGATTATTTCAACTGACCTCTTTCCCCCCGAAGGTGGCTATGACAGTTACTCTAGTAAATTCTGCTTGATAACAAGTACTCAAGTCACTTAGGAGACTGGTGAAAAAGATCACAAATTTAGGACCCAACTTTTAGACTTTTTACTGCTTCAAGGAAAGTCAACATGGATTTTTCATTTTTCAAAGTCTGGCTCTTGCATTTATTGTTAATAGATTATTAATCTTTTTAAGTAACAATGCTACTCTAAAATTTTATTTTTAATATATATTAATTTCTTACTCAATATATCTGCCCCTGTAATGCATGTGGAATTGCACCAGATGATAGCAGGTTCCATTTTTCACTCCTCCTAGAATCCAGACAGCTTGGCAAGAGTGAGCTGGATTTTCATTCCTCTTGGGGAATCAAAAGATCCTAACTGGAAAAAACCTTTCACTTTATGAACATATATAAACACATAATACACAAAGGTAGAAACAGAGATTACTAGATTAGCAGTAGATTTTTGGTAGTGGAGGGTGTGCTTCAGCTTTCAGAATTTACTACAGCTGATAACTTTGGAAAGGAGTAGCAGCTACCAAGTTAAAAAAACACTCTTTTAAATTCATCCTCTTAGACCAAGTGACAGAACAAGGAAGTATCAAATGTACCACACAATGACATTTTACAAAACACTTTTCCGAAGAAAACCCTGTTTAAGAGACAAAAGTGACAGGTCATATTCCATTTATGTATCTGTCATCACTAAGCATGCTTATTATCTGCAATTGTTCTTTGATTACCAGCATCTAACCGAAACAAACTTAACCAGAAATGTTTTGAAAAGACGCAGAGGAAATATGAATGATAACTTCAAAATGGATGGGTGGGTGGAGGAAGGGAGGCTTACTGACTTTCTTACTGAAGAGATTCAGAAATTATGACAAGCTCCATCTGAACGATCTCTCACCTTTTCCTAATGTGATTATTCCTCTTATTGTTTTCCAGTGACTCTTCTTCACAGGACAAACAGAGCTTCCTCTGTCTCTAATTGTATTCTTGGCTTTTTCAAGATCCTGTTGAAATAAATCCAAAGGGAAATGCAAGGGTATTTTTATTTTAATCCTATTTTAATAATACAGTGATAATGAATACTAAAATACCTCTTTATTAAGTTGGTTCTCAATTTGTTTTACAGAGTCAGCAAGATATTGAGGTGAGGAACAAAACTCATTTCTTTCCTTGTATGAAAATACAGGGTTTTGAGTGACAAGAAAAACAATATGTTCCTTTTTCCCAGTTCTTTCCTCTTCTTCTTCTTCTGTTTGATTGACTATTTCCATTGAAATCTCAATGTTAAAAAAATCCAAGGCTGCTGCACCGATGATTCCTGAAGAGGAAACAAAAGACAAAAGTATTGCCAGGAACAAACTCTTTCCATTTTCCCTTTTAGAGAGCCCACAGTGGAATTTCACTGTTTCAGAAATCACTTTTCCAAAGGACTTCTGGGAGAAGAAAACAACCTATGTTGTTCCTACTACCATGAACACGGTAAGAATATGTGCATAGGAGATAAGCTTTAAGGTTACTGTTTCTTTTCCCTTGTCTGATGATAAATGCTTCTTTTCACTAGCAGCAGCTCAGCAGGATATCTGAAGAATGTGTCCAAACAGTCATACACAGCAATAATATGAGTTCCCATTAACGCAAAAAGTGCACAGGGTCTAAAGAAATTCTGCTATAACAATCTATTTCAGTCATTGCAGAATATTTTCTTTTGAAAGGAAGGAATTATCTTTCATGAAGATGCACAATCAGTTCTCTCATTTCTGCTTAGCTATTAGGTGAAATACTGGACAATGACATGAAAAGCTCTGCCTGAAATTCCAAATATTCTGTGCTTCAACAGGAATACGAAATGAGTTTTGACAAAGGGGGTAGTTTTGGTACTTCTAAATTCAGCAGCATCTATGAAAGAAAGGAATATCATCATGCCTTACAGACTTACAGCTCTTTAACCCTTGCATGAGTACAACCATGGAGATCTCTATAAATGCTAGTAAAAGATTCAATTTTGATCAGGGTTTAGTAGCAGTTTTGCAGATTGCATATACTACAGGCTTATTTATTACAGGATGGATGGATGTCTTCAACTATAATTTGTATTTCACTGTAATTTAAAGAGCATGAGTCACTGAGAATTAATCAACAGACACAATACACACCGTGAACTTTTTCTTCCAGGAAATTCTATAGGAGTTCTATAGCAGGAATGGACAATTATGACCTGGGTTGTCATATCACAGACTTTGATTGAAGCTACTGGGAGCTAGGAGTAACCAGGCAGTAGGGAAATACTGAGGTCAGATGTCTGGTGACTGAACTCTACCAGGCTTCAATTCCACGGCCAGTCCTCATCTGAAAACAGAATCTGAAACCTGAGCAAAGTCTAACTGCAGATGTATGATTACTCTGTATATGTACTGTACCACCAGCGCATCTGTACTCTGCATTCCATCTGATTACCTGGCACAATATGGCACAGACCTCTTCTGTCTGAATAGTAATGTAAATGCATTGACCCGTCTTCATTCTTCTCTACTCGAAAAGATGGTGCATTCATCTCCTGAGGAAAAACAAGCAAAACCAAAACCTCAGTATCTTTTTCTGATAAAGAATTCTGGTGAACTCCACTTGTACAAAAGCATCCCACGTCTTAATAAAAGAAGCAGTAATACGAATAAGCTGAAAAACAGAAAATTAAATATGCTCACCTGTGAAGGAAAATCTGCTATGCTATTGGCTATTAGAGCCAATGTACTAAATAATATCTAATATTGAGGTCTACTCAGAAAAAGTTATTTTAAAAAATTGTCTTAACATTTTGGAGTCATCTGTTTCAGAACATAGGAGAGCCTGTTATGGCATGGCATCTTTCTTCATTATTCATTCATACCTTCTGCTGCCAACTCTGGCAGAGTCCGCCCGTATCTGCTCAGTACTCGAACTTGCCTGGTAGGAAAGGGAGAGGTAGCTGTGCAATGCGTCCAGGTTCTCTATGAACTCATAGAGATTCCCACCCAGTGTCCTCAGCATGTGGTCATAGCCTGAGCGTTTACAGAACTCAAAGAAATACTCTCCAAACTCTCTCAGAACCGCGTCGGCGGGAACACCTGGCAAAATAAAGATACTTTAAGGAATAAGAAAGGGTTGGAAGTTCTTGAAATGCTGTCAGGTGGTTTAAGAGTAAATGCAGATCTGCAACATAGGGAAGGCATTGCAAAGAACACAGAAGACTAAAACATGAGCTGCAGTCTCAGGCTTGACCCATGATGGTGTATTTTTTGAGGCACGGTGACACATACCTAATATTTTGCAGGCTTTGTCAATGAGCTGCATTGTGATCTCATCTTTGTAAACCTCAAAAGTCAAGAAAGAATCCTGGACTCCAGCCTGCAGCCTGCAACAGAGAAGGCAATATTCTCGTCTCAGTAGTGCTCTAAATATGACGTGCTTGGGTGACCCTACTGGCATTCATTAAGCACTGTTTGCTACTAACCCACTCCTCAGCCTCCTTCAGGCGTTATACTGGAAAGCACTACTTCCCCTGATGGTTTGAGAGTGTTGCTTTGACATGGCTGCCTGGTGGTGTCCACCTCTCTGTTTCTGCTGTTTCACCTTACGTATTACAGTGAACTCTTCCAAGGATTAGGGCATCATAATGCGGTGTGCTACAGCAAGTGGAGTCGCAGTTTGTTTTCTGGTCTGCTGGCTTGTCATTCAACGTGGCCAAAATATCAAGTGTTTGGGTCTCCACAGACCTGACCAAAAACTTCGTGGATTTTGTTTGTTTTTTTTTTTTTATATTGGCTTCAGTGGCTATGACAGGTCTGTATCTAAGTATCATTTATATATCTTTATATCTTGGAAAATACTATGTAGCTTACAAAGACAAGACAAAAGCAGAGAAGATAATGTATTTAGCCGCTTTCCTAAAAGCACTGGAATCAAACTGACTTGATATCAAGGATGTCATCTTTTCAGTGTAATTACTTCTTGATATTGTCACAGTGAGCTGGTGACTCCATTGCACAATTGTCTATAAGACTAAATGTCACCCTTAATTATCTGATATAACAAATTAATTGGGACAAATTAGTATCAGAGTATGATGTGTTACAAGGTAAGAAACTCTTGCTTTTGCCCTGCTAGTTACTTCTGATAATTACTTGAGATACACGTTGGCTGCCATTTGCCGCTGAGAAATTACAGTCCTCCGCTGCTAAATTCCGGACCATTTTCTTTCAATACACAACATTTATTGGGAACATATTACCTTAATCTTTCCCACGTTTCTTCACCATACTTTTCAACCACCAAAGACTTCAGGCATGTATTTATAAATCCATACTGTAAAAGCAAATACACCAACATGGAAAAGCCATACTGATTTTCAAAACACAGCCCGACCATGCCAGCTTTTTAAGATTCCACCGCTAACGTTATATTGCAAAAGAGAAAGTAATGATGTTTGACAGCCATTATGTCTTTCAGCGAACAGTGCAGCGTGTCGTGTCTCGCAGCGTTTCAGGAGCACTCAGCGAAGCAGCCAAACGCTCACCCCCGCCGGGCGGAGCGGGGGCAGCGGGGCCGGGGGTCGGCAGTGGGGCCGGGGGGAGCAGAGGGGCCGGGGTGCAACGGGGGGGGGGGGGGGGGGGGGGGGGGGAGGGGGCAGCGGGGCCAGGGGGGAGTAGCGGGGCTGGGGGGAGCAGAGGGGCCGGGGTGCAACGGGGGGGGGGGGGGGGGGGGCAGCGGGGCCGGGGGGAGCAGTGGGGCGGGTCCCAGCGGCTGGCGCGGCGGCAGCACCGGCAGGTAAGTTGGGATGTGCCGTGACTCTCATGTTTTGCGGTAGCACGGGCAGACCCTGCCCTCCAGGTGGGGGGGGGGGGGGGGGGGGGGGGGTGTTAGGGGGATAACCCTCAGCAGCACTATCACGGCGGCAGCAGCCGGAGGGCGGTGCGGCCCCGACCCCCCAGAGCAACGCGGAAGCGCAGCACGCCTGGCCCCCGGGGCCGCCGGTCCCCGACAGGCGCCGTCTCTCCCGACTGCCCCCCCCCGCTGCGTCCCCGGCGGCTGCCCGGCCCCGACCCTGCCGGGCCCCGCCGCCCTGCCCCGGGGGTCCCCGCCGCCCGCCCGCCCGCCGGCCGCTCACCATCCTGCCGCCGCCGCCCCGCCGCGGGCTCCCGCAGCCGCCGCCGGCTCCCGGCGCGCCCGCCCCGCCGCCCCCCCGCTGCCTGCCCGGGGGGCGGCGGCACGGCCAGGCCCGGCCCCGCTGCGCTCGGCGGGGACAGCCGGGGGCCGCGGGCAGAGGCGCTGCCGCCGCACGGGGACTGCGGGCCGGCGCGGTTCCCGGTCTCCCTCGGCCGCCCGGCTGGCGGCAGGAAACGCGCGTTGTCGGTAGTAGCTGCCGGTGCGTGCTGCGGGCATCGCCTGCGATGCCGTCACATCAGCTGGCGGCGGGGCACGGCGGGTTCCCGATCCCAGGGCCCCGCTGCCGGAGCCTGCGGGCTCCCGGGGCCACCGGGGCGAGCAGCCCGGAGGGGACAGGAGAGGAGGGTGCCCCTTGCCAAGGCTTTCCCAGAGCCGTGCGCCGCTGCTGCGGGCCTGCGGGCAGCAGGCGGTGCAGCCGGGGGCAGGGGGCTGCCGGCTGCCCAGGCTGCGCCTCCAGCAGTAGGGGTGTTAGCGGGAATACAGCGATCGGTTCTCGGTGCAATGAATTCGTGGGGTTTAGAGCCCGGCACAGTTATTTCCCAGGTTTGTTTTTGGAATAATTTTTTGTAGGTCACTTTCGGGAGTGACTCCTGAGTGGATGCGGGGGAGACCACTCGCCCTCCCTGCGTAAAGATGAGCTCCCGTCCTCAGTCAGCGAGCAGGCAGGGGCAGCCCCGTGGGTGGCGAAAGCCCCGTGGGTGGCGACAGCCCCGGCCCCCCCCCCCCGCCGCCGCTTGGCGCAGGGGCTGCGGGACGGTTCGGGGGACCACGCTGCGCCCACCCCCTGTGCCAGCCGGGCAGGGAGGGTTTTTCTCGGGCCGTGGCAATTCCCAGCCACGCCGCTCGCCCCTGTCCCCAGCCTCCCGGCCCCCACGGGTGCCGTGCGCGTTCGGGGGGCGCCGCCACGCCTGGCCGCAGCCCCCCGCCAGCCCCGGCCCCCCGTGTGTCCCCGCAGCCTCTGTGCTCCCCTCAGCCTTTCTGCCCGCAGTCGTTGGTGACTCTCCCGTGATAAACCGGGTTTCTTCTCCAAAGCTGTCCCCTCAGCCCAGGGCGGGAGCCAGGCCCAGGAGAGAGCTACCCGCAGCCCATGCGCCTGCTGCACTCCCCGGGGCCGTGCGGCGGCCCAGCTCAGCACAGACGCGCGCAAGCCCCTCTGTTTCCTGGGCAATATCAAATATTTATTTCAACATACACCTGCCCGGCTAGCGTTAGCCTGCGCTCCCGGCGCCCTGTCTCTCGGCCTGCTGTCCGTACTGCGGCTGTAAGGAGCGCCCGTGCCCGCTGCTGCGCCAGAGGTGGTGCCCAGCCCGCTGCCCCCAGCCACGTAGAGCCCGCAGCCGCCAGCCCCTTAGAGCCCCCTGCCCCACGGCCCCATAGAGCGCACAGACCCCAGACCCACAGACCCATAGAGACCCCAGCCCGCAGCCCCATAGAGCCCGCAGACCCCAGACCCACAGACCCATAGAGACCCCAGCCCGCAGCCCCATAGAGCCTGCAGACCCCAGACCCACAGACCCATAGAGCCCCCAGCCCGCAGACCCATGGAGCCTGCAGCCCCATAGAGCCCCCCGCCCCGCTGAAACCCCAGCCCCACAGAGCCCCCAGTCCGCAGCCCTGCAAAGCCCGCAGCCCCATAGACCGCTAGCCCACAGCCCCCCGCCCCGCAACCCCATAGAGCCCCCAGCCCCGCAGAGCCCCCAGTCTGCAGCCGCGCAAAGCCCCCAGCCCTCAGCTCCGCAGCCCCATAGACCGCTAGCCCGCAGCCCCATAGAGCCCCCAGCCCCGCAGAGCCCCCAGCCCCCTGCCCCGCAGCCCCATAGAGCCCCCAGCCCAGCAGCCCCGCAGCCCCCCTGCCCCGCAGCCCCCCAGCCCCATAGAGCCCCCAGCCCCCTGCCCCACAGCCCCCCAGCCGCAGCCCCGCCGACCGGCGGCCCCTAGGGGGGGCCTCTCCCCGCCGGAGCCGGGTCCCGCCGCCCCCCCCCCTCCCCGCCGGCCGCGGCCGCGCTGCGTTGCGCGCAGGTGTGCGGCGCCCCCCAGGAGGGGTGAGGGCACCCTCCTTCTAGGTG
Source organism: Falco rusticolus (assembly GCF_015220075.1). Taxonomy (NCBI): domain Eukaryota; kingdom Metazoa; phylum Chordata; class Aves; order Falconiformes; family Falconidae; genus Falco; species Falco rusticolus. The sequence goes on along the minus strand of NC_051199.1, from coordinate 10,828,428 downwards.
CCTTAAAAATAGCCTGTCACTTGCAGAGCCGGGCTCGCTGCTTTCCGCAGCCTGCAGAGTAACTAAAAATAATCGGCTTCGGAGTTCATGGCTGTCAGTGCCGTCACCACAAACGTAACTCGCTGTGAGGTTACAGGGGGAGTTGTGTGCAAATTTTACCGCATTAATCTGCTGTTGATATTAATGCAAACAACTTGACACTAGAAATGACAAGAAAATAAAGCTAAAGGAAGTGGAAGCGGAATAAACACAGCATCATCTCAGAATTGTGAGCGTTTGTTTATTGCCTTCAATTTATAAATTAATTTCTATTTATAATTTTCAGGTTTATAAAACCTGGATCACTGGAGGGATCAGCAAATCAAATAAGTACTTTAAATAAAGTAAGTATCCTCTCTTCTAGTACTTGATTACCTTTTCTTTCTTGTTGTATGCCTGACACCTAAATAAGCAACCCAATGATTTTTAGTAACAAAGATTAGCAACTATCTAAAAGGCTTGGAGACGCAATTCAGATAAACTGTCCAAAATTCAAATTAATGCCTGTATACTAAATCTATATTGCACAAGGTAATTCATACTGGAACTGAATTTATCATTATTGCTTTAGCCCTTCTTTGGTTAGTGACTTAATCCTACTATTTTTTCAGGTCTTTTTGTTGTTATGAGAGAAAAATTGAACACAGAATCTTCAGGTCTGGATTGTTTGTGTGCAGGTCGTTGGGCTGCTCACCCTTCACAGTCCCTGGCCCATGATGTGCCCTCGGCCACCTCTGTCATCTCTAGCTGGATAACAGAAGCCTTCCAAGTAAGAGAAAGAAAACAAAAGAAAAATTTATAACACACTTCTGCTGTGACTCTTTTTAAAATGTCTTTATTTCTTTGGCACAATGTAATCAGTGCTTCCTAGAATTTTGAGATCAGCAGCTATTCCTTTAATCAAAGACAGAACACCCTACCCTACACGTTTCTGTATCTCAGCCCACTCTGTGTAAATGAAGACAACAATACTCCCCTTCCCAATCTGTTGCTGTGCTCCAGCGACGGTGTTTATGGTCTCTCTTGGCCCTGCGTATTCCAGTCCCACAGTCTACACTGGACCCCACTGCAATGGTCTGGCACTGACACAAATTGCCACCTGCTGCAAGGGCAGCAGAGCAGGTGTATTTGGGTATGTAAAGGAGAGGATGGAGCAGGATGTCTTTAGTTTCAGCTGGTTTCTTTCTTCCCAGAACTCGTAGGGTGGATGGGGTAAGTTCAGACAGAACCGCACACTGGTGTTCTCCTGGGCTCTGTCCTGTGAGGCTGAGTCTCACCGTGAGGGCACAGGATACCTTCAGTTGAAGTATGCCTGAAAAGTCCTCTGTGGGCTTCACCTGTGCCCAGCCTACCCTTCCTCCCATAACCAGCTCGGTGTCCAGTGCTGAGGATGGGGTACACTACTCATCAAGTGCATCGGTCCCTTATAAATTGCTAAAAGTGATGTGTCTGGAGGCCAACCAGCAGCCTAAGGACTGTGCTGCAAATCCTGTAAAATTCTGCAACCTTGCCAGCAGTTTGCGAGCAAGTGTGTCTTATATTTCTTCCACCTTTGTGGCAAAAGACCCGTTAATTTGGAAGGGGGGTGCTGTGGCCTTGGAAAAAAGATACTCATCTGTACCTGACAAAAATAATCACATCAAGAGCCAATTTCCCCTGGCCTTTTGTTGTGCTCATACCCAGCTAGCACTAAACAGCATCCTTGAGCTCTGTGCAGCTCAGCAAAATAAATGGGCTAGCTGCAAAAACTGTAGATGCTGGTTTTTTTCAATTAGATGAGAAGTGAAAATATGCAGTAGAGCGATTTATAACTTCTGGTTTATAGCCTTGGAGAATGCAGCCATAGACTTTCATAATTTGTGTATGCAAAGACATCCTCCTTTTTTCTTCTTTTTCTTTCTGTTGCGTGATTATTAGCAACAATGCAAAGCCATATGTTAGTTGCCATGGTGGAGGGGCTGCCTCCATAACTGTCTGAGCAGAGCACATTCTAACCATTGCAGTCTGGAGCCCAAAATACCACAGCAGTAACAGAATCCGTTCTCCAAGTGGTTGCTAGCACTCTCTCCTGCTGAAGACCCCTAGGACGCAGTGCTTTTCAGCATACTTCCTTCAAACACAGCCCCACATCCGTTGTTCAGATATCATGTGTTCACATTTGTCTTGAATTAGCCTGCAGCGACTTTTTAGTGACTCGAAGAGAAAAAGCATCTGTCCTTCTACCAGTGGGAACCAAGAAGGAAGTTTTATATATATGTATTGGTAGGCTTCCAGTACTTCACGCTACCAAACCATGAGGACAGCTGATGTAGAGTCTAGATTGGGAATAAAAATAAACACAGAAGATGTGCTGCCCTGCATAGTTTGGATGGCTCCAATTTTTGCAATATATACTTAAAACCCCCAACAGTTATATTTGAATTCTTATTAAAGACCCTGGGCAAAATTAAAATGTTGTTAATGTAGACCAACTCAACAGCAGTGAAATTGTACTAGTGCAGCCTTCTACCCTCAGGAAAGTTTTCAGAACCCCAGCTCCTCTGGTCATCTGTTAAGCTGAGCTGGAGATGGGAGGCTGGGTCAATAGGATTTCAATTGGCTTTGTAAAACTGTCGGGAAAAGTTACTGGCTTGGGTCCAAAACCTTTTCATAAGTGCACTTTACGGCACTGATGGGGAGGGAATTGAGGAAATGAGCGATTTGCTCTGAGAACTGGATGGGCTTTAGCTTTGTTCCCTCTCTCCTGGCTTTCCACAGGTGCTGCCATGGAGTTCCTCAGTCCCTCTGCCCTGGCGCTTTCCTTCCCGGGCACTCATCTCCTCTGAGCTGGGGAAGTCAGGGCTGCATCCATGAAAACGTGTGTCATGCAGAGGAGAAACAGGCCCTGTGGGTGCATCTGGTGCGTGAAAATTTCTGGTTAAAGTCTGCACGTTCCTCTGGTATTTTCTTTAGCTTGCCTCTGGTGTCACTACTGACATTCAAGAGCTAGCATCCAGTATCTGTTTTCTAAGTAGAAAATAGCTCATTACTTGTATTTTTGCTTCTGATTGCTAGTTAATGAAATTTGTTCAAGCTTTAACATCACTGCAACAAGCTACAAAGAATCATTTGTCTTGATTGCCTGGGCCAGGCTCGCTTCTGCGGCAGCTCACAGACGGCACAGTTATCCAGGAGACTGGAAGAATGCAGTCAAGGATAATGCAAAAATGGGTAAAAGTCAAGGCTCATCCATCTTTGGCGCTGTACTATTACATCTGCATTGTATTCCGAGCCACATAGCTCAAATGTATTAGCATATGGAGCTGTTTGGTTGCTTTCTGGTGTCTTGTTCCTTTGGAAAAGCAACTACAGATTTCAAAGTCCGTGCGTCAAATGAAGAAATAGCGTAACAGCAGCTCGTGCAGGCTGCGCTGTTAAACAAGGTTGGGTCTGAGGGGTCTGTGGTATATTTCTCTTCCATCCCACCAGCAGCCCTTCCCAGCGCTTTGAAAAGAGGGCCTTTCAGGTACTACTCCTGTCACCTAGCATCTGCTGTGTAACCCAAAAAACTCCAAGGGCCCACCCAGTTCAAGAACCCAAAGCAATTTAGCGGCACATCCCAAATAATGTCAAACCAATGAGCGGTAAATGATGGCACTAGCTTTATTTGGCTTTAATATTGTGACAAATCGCTGCTTTACTTTTGGAAATAAAAATCCAGCTACCCTCCATTGTGGCCCATTAAATATTTGGGTTTCTGTTCTTAAGGGGTGGAGTCAGGTTTCCTGTGGCTGCATGTCTTAATTAGACCTGTAACTGTTAAATTCCAAATCTAATTGAATACGCTGATGGTTTTACTTTCCTCTTGCCTGAGTTCTGCCCCAGCCTCTGTCACATCCAGCCTTGTTCAAATCAAACAGCTTTCTTCTAGGGAGCTTTCTGCTTGGCTACCTTTTCCCACCAAACCACTTCCCACAGATGCTTTCTTGGTGCTTTAAATGTAACAATCAGCTTCCCTGCTGCTTTTACTCCCCTGAGTAATAATTTGCAATAGTATTAATTACACAGCATGCTTAGATTTCTCATACCATTAGTAACACATACATGTTTATCTTTCCTCGTTTGAACTGAATCTGTGAGCTATATCCCATGTGGCATCTTTGGCTGGAAAATACCTGGATCCATTCTGTGCAAAGATGAGGTTCAACTTCCTTTGTCGTTCATAGGGACAAACTGTTCTACAGCCTTAGGGGAGGGGCACCAGCCCAGCATGGTCTCAGTTTTCAGAGCACTGCAGCTCCCGTGATCCGCAAGAAGGACTGGACCTGAGCTTTGACAGTGATGCACTTTGGGAAAAGGAGGAGGTATACAAAATATTTCCCTTGCTTAAGCAAGAGAAGTAAAGTTTGTAAATAATTAGGGAGTGCTAAATAGGGAGTAGTAAACTGTCTTGGAAAATCTAGGTGGAAAACTGTGATGGTGATACGAGAGAGGTCCAAAGGGCTGAGAGAAGTGGCTAAGGAGCTCTAAGGAAACTCTGGAGATTTGTCTAGTAGAAGGGCTATTAACCAGGAGTTTTTAAATGTCCAAGCAAGGATGGCTAACAAGGAAATTTAAATTCTTGTGAAGTGGAAGGAAAAGGAAGACTGAAATAATGAAGTGCTTGCCTCCGTGCCCAGTGTGTGCCTGTGGGTCTTTAAAGGAGCAGTGGGATAAAGGCTCCTATTCCTCCTGCAGAGGGAGAAATGCCATGATCAGGAGTGAGCAAGGCAATAGGTGCTGGCTGGTTGAAGCTTTATTTTTTGTAATGGGCTCTGCAAGGGGTAAGGGCTTAACTGGAGAATCACAGTGACTCGCCTGTCTGTGGTAGGGTGAGCTGGTGGGATAAGAAACTCAGATACAGACTAGCTGATAGCAAGTAGTAAGAGGTAGCTGAAGGTAGCCTTGTGTTTTCTGCATCTCCACCTACAACTGTAATCTCCTTTATGATCTCTCCTTTCGAAACTGTAGGTGTTGGTGATGACCTAACTAGCACCTGACTCGCCAGCCATCTGTCCTTGGAGGGCTGGGTAGGGATGAGGGCAGCTGCATCGTGTGATGGGGGAGTGGCTGCCACCCTGGCAAATCCCTTCAGAGAACCACCCAAAAATCTCCATAATTGTCCTTTCACCCTTACACCACCCCCTCCATCCAGTCAATGATGAACAGACTTGAAAGGCATGGTCTGTTGAGATGATGTGTAGAGCAGAGAAGGGCTAAGCTCTACACTATCGAGAAAACCAGAGAAATGATCACTTTGATGCACTTTTTTATGTTTATTGTGTATTCTATCTCCCCTGTGTATCTCTATATAATGAATTTATATCGTAATGCAGGAAGGTCCTTCCCCCCCAAATCAGAGCAATATAGCCAAACCAACTAGCATTAGCTCAGGCTGGCTACTGAAAATGCACTGCACCTTTTTTCCCCTCTGTATAATGTACCATGGCTGTCCAATAGCTTTCACAGGTTAATTTGGGGACAGTAACGGTCTTTGTTCTGGTTTTGGATTTGTGCTTCGTTTCACACTGATATGACTACTGGATATAATACAGCTGAGCTTTTGAGGTTTTCAATATTAAATGTAGAGCTACATATGTTTGAGATCTCCAGCAATTCCCGTTGAGATTGGTTTTTCCTCCGATAATTTGTTTTGCCAGATCCAGTGTCTTCCATTCTTGACATGGACCATCTTGGTTTCATCAAAGCTGGTTCTAGATAGCGTGTCTTTGGGTGAGGCTAGGGAATAAACATCTCTCTTATTTTAAGATGAGTTACTTTGTTGAAAGGCTATTTTGTTTAGAATAAGAATGTGTATCTGTGCCCCTCTCTAGTTCACCTGAACTAGTTCTGCCCAGCTGGATGAAGCAGTTTAATTGTAGCTACAAAGAACGTGATGAAGACTGTAGAAGCAGCCCCAGAAGCAGGATAAATAGCTTGAGCTCAGCTCTAGGCCACTAGTAGGATCAGAACTGGCCAGTTAGTGCGAGCGTGTCCCATGCTCCAGTGTAGATTTCTCATACGCTTGGAAACTGGCATTGTCCTCACGATGGACGTAGCAGAAAGCTGCCCAAATCAGGACATGTCATCGACCTTTTAAGCAAATGTTTGCAACTGCAGCTAACCTGTTACTGCTGTGTGTGTGCACCAGCTTTGCTCCTTTTTTTTCCTGACCAGTACTGCTGCATTCACTGCTGAAAGCAAGGGAAATCCAAGTCTTGGTCTTTGATGGAGAGCGGGAGCAAGAGCTAGGGTGGGACATGGCTTTGGAATTAGTGAAGTGGGATGATGTGTAAAACATGTAAAACAGGAGTGGTACTGTAATATGAATTACAGCTCAGAGATGCAATGCTAACTTTGGATGCATGGAATAACACGGGGATAGCAAACACTGTATTTTGTTTGTGTAGCCAGCGAGCACACTGTAATTTGTTTGCGTGCATGTAACAGTTTCAAAGTGTGCAGGATCACCTTGCTGTTTGAGTCATTTGTCTTCTCTGCTGCATGCACAGCAGTGCCTACAGCCCCTCAAGGAGCGTGCTGTGGCTTCGCTCACTTCCTTTGTTGCTGCTTGGTTAGTTTCCCCCTTTCTCTTTTCCCTTCTTTTTCCTACCCTGACAGAATGGCTTTCTGGGAAGGGGAAAGCTGAGTATTTCTGAAAGCACTGCAATGCAAGTAAACCGGCTCCAAATGAACCTTGACTGGGAAAATCTGTGCCACACAGCATAGCCATCACAGTGTGCAGTATGTATCAGCTGCTAGAAAAGACTGCCAGGCTGGTGAGGAGCCTGAAGGACCAGGCATCCTCACAATCCTTTGCCAGTAGCAGTGTTTGGGAGAAATAGATGGAAACTAAGTTGTGAATTAGTTTTAAAATGTTGATTTATCTTTGCTTGATGGGCCTGTACACTGTATAAAGTAAACATCGGTTACCAGAGTATGCCATACCAGCTCTCCAAAGCCTCACACAAGTTATACTTGTAACGCAGGTGAATGGTGGTATCCACATTTTCCTAAGGGAAAACAGAAAAGCAGTGCAACATGCACTGGGGTAGAAGGGAGATGATCCAGCATGTAACTCCAGAGCTGCTGGCCATCAGAGCTATACTCTGGACTTTCTTTTGTTAGCTGAAACAAGCAAGTACAAATGTGAAACTGGAGAGATGTGAGTTTCTAACTGAGAAGCACAACCACCAAGCAGCTAATTGGGAGGAGGCTAGCTCCAACTTGTCCAGCTGTTCTGTCCCAGCAGCTTGCCTGATGGTGTAATACATTAAAAACAACAGTAATCCTGCTGTCCGGTAACGTGTATAGGCTAGTTACTATAATCTTAACTACAGCTGAAAGCAGCGACACAGGAAGGAATATCACAGGTAACGCCGACCCAAATCTATAGCAATAAGCCCTCCAAAGGATTGACCATGGAGATGACAGACTCTAAGTTACGTTGGCTTCCACTGCTGAGCAGATTTCTGCTGCCCCGGAGCCAACAGCTTCATTCCCCGTTTTGCCCTGTGGAAACATCCACTTCCATGCAGTTTTGTGTATGGAACTTGCTGGGGCTTCTAGGGCAACGCATCTTCTCTCACCTCACCTCTAAGTATGGGCATTAAAGAGAAGGTATCATTGCCTGCTTCCACACCTAAAGTGAGAGGATTTGTAATTGAGTAAGAAATACTAGACTACCTTTTGAGGCTGTTTTTCTAATGTAGGCTAACATCCTCAGCTAATATGCCTTGCTTCCCATGCTCTGGGGAAAAGAGATGGGAACAACGATGGACTGTTCTGATGCCAAAACAGCACCTGGCCCCGAGCAGCAAGGTTACTGCTGCCATGCAGGCTGCCTGGGCTTTGGGCTCTTCTGACAAGCACTGCTTATGGCATAAGCATCTGAAAATCTGTCCCATGTTCAGGATCGTTCCTGTGACCCCTGTATCTTCTTGTGCATTGCAAATATTTCCTTGCGCAGTGCTTAAACAAAGGGAAAATGAAGCAGAGCTGTTTGAACAGCCATTCAGAACCACAGCACTTTGCGGTCAAAGCAATCCTAAAGAATCTTTCAAATCCATGCATGCCACCAAAATATAATTAAGATGCAGGATTACTCAATAGAGCTCTTGATTCATAGGACTAGGACTGATGAGCACCAGGAAAGTAATAGATTTTATTGGGTAATCTGTGTGTTTGGACGCACAATCCTTTAAGCCAAGTCATTCTCGTAGGCCTGGGAAATCCTTGAATGACAATTTCTGCCATTGCCACAGAGAACACAGAGCAAAATCCTCTGCATTCCGCCCATCTTGTAATACCAAAATACAAAAACCTGTGAGTAAAAATCCTGCTCTAATGGTTAAATTCCTGCCAACCTAAAGAAAATGTCTTTTTTTTTCCTTATGGCTGCAGAAATGAGACCCTGGCTGAAGCTCCCATCAGCAATGAGACTGATCAAGCACTGCATGCATCTGACAGCCAGCTTGGCACTGCCTCGCCACATGCAGCAGCTGGGCTCCAGTGGTTTTAGTACGCAAGTAGGTCTGAAAAACATATTAATTTTTAATTAAATGTTTAAATATCAAGTTTAGAAGGTCTCCTTAAGGCGTGTGTCAGTAATATGTGTGCTACTATGATTAAGGAGGTAGGTCTTAAGCTATGCACTGTCGGTAAGCAAACTAAAACTCTCTATTGAGAATAAAAAAATGTATATATACATGTGTAGATGTGTGTGTGTGTGTATATATGTATATTTTTAAAGAAAGACATCTGGCACAAGTAATGTCTTTGCAGTAGTGAGAGCCTCCTGCCTTGCTCCAGTTTGCATTCGGTGCTGTGGCAGTTTCAAAGACCTTGATGGCCGGGGCAGGGGCACACAGCAGGAGGAAGTCACAGATGTTGGTGCAAAGAGTTTCGATCAGAAGGGAAAATCCTAAAAATAATGTCATAAGCTAATGCTGATACACATGGAAAGAGCTCAGCAGTTACATAAAGGATTGGTTGGTCTGGTGTAGACTTCTATGCAGGGAAGGCTGGCTGGGATATTTTTTAATATTTTCTTTTGGTGTCAAATATCTAGGAAAGAGGGGAGAAGTAGAAGACATGAAGAGTGAGACAGAGTGTGTTAATGGTTTGAGCTGTGCAGAGATATGACTAGAAAATTAATCTTCCCTATGGGAAGAATTGTATCTATTTCACCACAGGGTTTTTTTCAGCTATTTAGCCCTCTTCAGGCTGTACTGGCTTCCTAGTGAGTGCTTTAAGAGTCTGGCAGAAGGTATGCAGAGCCAGACTTTGATGCTCCTCTCTTCTTTCTGGATGCTTTCCTGCAAATGCTGAAAAGCAACTCTGGAATATCATAGAATTTCTTCTCATAGTCATCTATACATATTTCCTTGTTAGTAAGCACCATATGTCACTCTTTAAACAGCCCAGTACTGTATTTACTGAGACCTGAGTGTATGTGGTAACACCACAGCTCCTGTATATGATGTACCAGCTATACATTACACACAATTTCAATAAACAAGTCACTTTTAATCATTTCTCCCCCATTCAGAAATGCATTTATATATGTGTTCTCCTGCCCACGATGAAGAAGTGTTTGAAATATGTTATTAAGGGTAACAGATGTATTTGAATAAGGGCTTTTTTTTATGTCTGACTGTTCATTGGGATAAGTCTTTGAAGTCAGGGCAATTCCAAAATGTGAAAGCAGCATTAAATAAAAAATAATGATAAAAAAACCCCCAAAACCAAAACCATGCCACTCTCCCTGAGTGAAAATCTACAAGGACATTAATCACCCTTTTAACTAATTGGAAAATTCTTTAGACACGTTTCTGCTATGGCAACTGGGCCAGAATTAGGCTGATTGATGGGGCTTGTGAAATCATCTTTAGGACTTTCCACTTTGATCAAAAATATTCCCAACTAATAGTCCAGCTGGCCTGGAGACAGAGCGAGGGATGTCTTCATAGATCCTTGGGATGTGTTAAAAAATGCAGTCTTTCTTTTAGCAATGTAAGTATATGTAACTCTTTGGTACTTTTCCAGCCACTCACTTAAACTTGACTATGTATTGAGTGCTAGGTGTGAAAGAAATATACATGTCTTTAAAAGCTAACAAGAAAAGGATTTTTGTTTGTTTAATTTAGAAACTGGCGTTCTGCCTCGGGCTTTTTCTAGTTGCTAATAGCAGGCAACTTCAATCTCTTGCTAGGTCCTGAGAACAACTAGAGGCACTGAGTACACAAGAGGACAGGATTTACACCTTTCCATTTGGCTGACTCTGCCTAATTTGGTAGAAGAAAAATCGTTGGCATTCCTGCTTTTAAGAAATCTGCAGACTCAATGAGGTTTGCTGAACTGTTGCCTGATGTCTAGGCGTTGCTAAACTGTGATAGCATTTTGACAATGAAATGGCTAAATTAGCACAAGCATAGCTCCTGTAATTTTTAAGACATCTTGGGACTATCCCAGAATTTACTTGTTTTTATTTTCCTGAACAATCTGGTACTAGAGACAAGGTTTGAAGTTAACATTCATCCCGCATCTCTGTCATTAATGCACACATTTGTTAAATTCTTGTTCTGCTAAGATGCCCACTTGATTTGAAAATAAGATAAAATTGGAAATCTTTGAGGAGGAGAATTCTTGAAGGTCTTTAGCTAAGGTGAATGCAAATCCCTTGCAATTAATTAAGAGCCTTCTTAGGGACAGGCAGATTGATGGCAAGGTCACAAAAGCACACTGCCTTCTTGGGGGGAACTCTGGTGCCTAGTTCAAAGATTGTGTTTTAGAAAATGGAAAAGAAAAAAAAAAGGAAAACCTGCTCAGTACCTGTGTTTGGCTGGAAAGCACTCGGTGCCTGGATCTGGCACTGGACATGCTAAAAACGGCTCAGGAGGTCTGAGACCTGGCTGCCAGGCTTGTAGGTCAGCTTGGGCTTGGTCGGACCCTCTAGAGAGCAGAGAGAGCAGCAGACAAAGCCAGGCACTGGCATACCTTGGCCTCGCCCCGCCGCTGGCTGCTGCTGGTGGGTGCGTTTTGCAGAGGGCTGCAGGAGGGTGGTGGTGGCCCTTCCCCTGCTAACCTGCTGCTGAGAGGCAGGGGAGCTGGACCTCTCTGCCCAGGGGCTGCCAGCCCCCTTGACCCCACCGGGAGGACTCAAGGCTCCAGGGGGAGAGGGGCGTCTGGAGAGAAAGCCCTGCTGCCTCCCGGTGCATCGGTGACCTGGGTGCCAGCATCCCGGTGGTACCCTGACAGCCCTCCCCGGAGGGGACCGGCCCTGCCACTGCACCTCTTGAACTTGGAGGAAATATTTGCCCAGTGACTCAAGGAACAGGGGCTGGAGCCTCTGCAATCACCACTGTTTTTTCACAGGCAAATAGGAAGTGTTGCTAATATATGTGTGTACATACAGTTGTCCTGCACATTGGAGTCGTCAGAAATACCCCTCACAATGGCCTTTCAAGTAAAATTGAAGGAAATGGTAGGTAATATTGACCAAAAATGAAACTGTATCATTTTGAAAATTGTCGAATACTGTGATTGGTTTGTATTTTCACCTCCTTTTTAATTTTTATACTACAGTTCTGAAACCAACAGAAAGTAATAAAGCATATAACTAAATCCATATTATTGGTTGAAAAAGGTTTCTGATGATAGCATGTTCCTGTCCCTAGGTGTTATAATTTCTCAATTAGAAGAACCAGAAAAGTAGGTGAGGGAGATTATACTTAAGCAATTTGCAGGATTTTTTTCATTCCTCCACTCCCACCTAGACATGTCAGGATCCCATTGAACTAAGAAGAAAATATATTCCAGAAACAATTCTTATTGTCTGTCTTAAATTTACTACTAATATTCTCTCTCCATACTGAAACAGAAGTGTTTTACAGATTCAGATTTTCTTTACAGTGGTATCAAACTTGCTGTTTGCTCAAATTAAGGAACACCATGGATATGTGCAATAAAATATTATTTAAGAGTGCTCATTTTCAACGTAGGTCATTTGCATCTTTCAATGAATTTCAGCTTAGCTCATTTGAATAATATTGCTTGGCTTATGCTATACGGGAAGAATCTGCAGACTTTCCAACACCATTTTAAATCAAATTAGTGATTTTAGTAATGACATGAATAAAACATCACCTAGCCAGGTAGCTGGAGCCAAATAAGCCTTGAGATGTGGCCACAAGCAATTTCACTCCCTAGAAAGAATTTGGATCAGCAAGAGACAGTAAGAAATTGCCAACCTGAGTATCACCTGGAAAAGCTGTTACTGTTTGTTCAAATATTTTTTTTTTTAATCGGCACCACAGGCTTGTGCGAAGTACGTTAGTAACAATGCACTTTTGTTAATATATGCTGCATTTCTATTAGGAAGATTTTGCCATACATCTGATACACCTATCCTGGGAGAATGGTCTTGTATACAGATTTTTATTCTAGTGTATGTAGCTCTTTATCCTTTATGGTCTTGGTTTTTTCTGCACTTTGTATTATAATGTCTTGAGAAACTGTAGCCATTTCACGGGAGTGGGTCTGTGCTACCCAGTATTAACATACCATGCCCCTCTTACCAGGACATTATTTATTTAGGTATTTCCTGAAGGTAAAACAACTAACTTATGGGCATCAAAAGCTTATCCTTACCTTGCATCCATGTCATGACAGTTCAAAAAGCCAGGCTCACATGTGGACCTCGTTTACCCAGCCCACTGGACTCTGCATGAAAGACACATGCATACATAGGTGGTCTCATGCATGTTCACAGCAGGTTCAAGTTATTTAGTATGTGATTTTTTTTTTCTTATTTGCTTTAGGCCTCCTTTCAGACTGAAAGTCCAAGAACCATAATCACATTCCTGAAAACACACCTTCCTTCATGCCACACCTTCCCCATAACCTGCCTTATCTACAATTTGCGAGCTGTTTTGTAGAAGAGTGTCTATTTTTTTGTGCTTGACTAGTGACGGATGCGAGTACTGTTAGTTGGCCCTTAGATAACAGTGTAGTAAAGGTAACAGCAATAACCTTACAGTTTCGAGAAGCATCTTGTCTGAATTTATTGTCATTGTATAAAATTTGTTAAAAGATCACTTTTTGCACTGAACTCCAGCTTGTGAGTTGAGAGCTGTTTAATGGCTGAAGGACAGTTGTGTTTTTCATGGATGTTTCACATTTTTTACGATGGTTGTCGTGATGTGCTCAACTGCTTGGTGGTCATGTGCCATTACCATTTCACAAACACCTTTTGACTACTGAAAGTCTTGCTCTGTCTACCTCTAGGAGTTACCACTGGCACAACTCTGCCAAAAAGGTGTATCCAGGGGAATAAATGCAGCTAGTTTGCTTCAGGCCAGTTCTGCTGGGTAAGTTCAACCAGCTGACAAAGGCAGGCTTGCACGAACCAGCATGCTTTGTCTTGAGCAGATAGGAAAACAGCAGCACAATTCCAATTTATGGAGCTATGGGAAGAGCCAGGATTTCTGGGAATGCCCATTCCAGATGCCTGGCATCTTTAGCCTGCAGAGCCACGTCTGGAAGAGGATGTTTACTGGCAGCCTCTAAAATAATGACTGTTTTCTGAGGCTACAGTCACGCGGTCATTGTAAAAATGGCTTTGTGGCACTTGAAGACATCCATTCCCACCATAAAGTGGAAATTACTCTCTTCCTGGTACAGCTCAGATGTCAGAATAAATCAGCTGGGCACTCCTCACGTATTACAGCAGAAGGGCAGCAGGTTAGTAAGTGCCAGTAGGAGTGATGTGAGTTCCCCCACCTGACTTTCCACTGGAGTTTAAAGACCGATTTTTTTTATACAGTCTTTTATGCTATGCAATAGGGCTGTCTGTACAGCTGCTGTGGAGCAATGACAAACACCTGGATGTCAGTCACACCTTAAACTGGCACAGCTGCTTCTCCAGTAAATACCTGACCAAGACTGAAGATTAGTCACTCTGCTGCACAAGGCTTTCTACAGCAGTGTGAAGGACCTGGAAAATATGCAAACTACAGCCAGCTAGAGACTTCTCCAGTGCATTGTAATTTTTAAAACAATGCATATATTTTAGAAGGAGGAAATTCCCATGTGGGAAACTTAAAAAGAGTTTTTACCTGAATCTGAAAAGGCCACAAATGTACAGGCATTTTAAGTATGCAAGGTGACCAATTCTCTGTCACTTAGTGAACAGGAAACGTCAAAATAGGTGAGGCATGAAAGTCAGTAACAGCCACAAATAAAGTAATCTCTGGTGAGTATAACTATGAAAACTCTGAAACATGTTTCTCCCTCAACTTTCAAAGCAACTTCCTCCAGTCCCAAAGACACTGAATAGGTACTAAGAAATGAGCTCTCCTAAGAATAAAAATTCATCAACCATCTCAGAGCAGACGTTCTCCAGGGCCAGCATCGTGAGTGCCACAGCAAAGAAGTGAGTGCTACCAAACACCTACATTACCCACCTGCATCTGCCTATGGTGCCAGGAGCCAAGATGGTTTTACTACTGAAGTGCCTCAGTAAATCTGGAGCTTCTGTTTTGGAAGAAAGTGGTGTTAGCTAGTCCTGACAAAACTCGCCCCGTTCTCATTCTGTCTTGGTATTTAGCAAGTTACTGAGCTTCATTTGACAGATTGAATCATGAAGGATCTGTTGCACATGTAGGTAAATAGTTTCAAGGAATAATTACTTTTGGTGTGGCATTGGTTTTGATCTTGCTTCATTTTCCAACCGTTTTGTTGAACTGTCTTTTCCTACTTGATTTAAATGGCAGTACTCTCAGAAACCACTTTCCCACGTGGGTGCTTTATACACCAAGATCAGGTCACCCCTAACCTTTTGGCAGGTGTTTGTACAGTATGATGGTACTGGCGCCATCTTTTAACTTTTACTTGGGTTTGTGCACAATATTTTCTTCCATGGTTTGTACCAGAAACTTTTTTCCCTGAAAATTTGCCGTGAGTGTTTTAAAGATGGCTTTTTTAGGCCTTCTTCTGACACATGTACACATTTGTTCATCTCTAAGAGCAGACTGTTGTGATGCAGTAGGAAAAATTTCTGAACCTGAACCATTTGTCTAACCTCACCATTGCAGCTTTCACTGTTGACTGCAACTGCTGTAGCATGATTATTTTTTTTTTGTAATGTGAGCACTGCACAAAAGATTTGCTCCAACCAAATCTCCTGTCACGCTCCTGAAAGCCTGTGAAAACTCCCGACTTGGCAGTGAGGCAGCGGTCTCACAGCTAGAAAATGTGGCTGTAACAAGAAGTCTGCCTTTTCTCAATGCAATAGCATCCCCTGTTCTAGCAGTAGCACTGTAGTGAGGACACAGGCATTTATACAGGTACATTGTACTGCTCTAGTCCTTGTTTGACACAGTTAGGGTGCAAAAGCAGCTGATGGTACAGTAATTACAGCAATTGCTGCCGTAAGAGAAGCTGCAGTGCTGGTGAATTACAGGCCATCAGTTTGCTGGTGTATTTTGCAGCCATATTGTGTAAGATGACTGTCAAAGGCATGCATTAGAGATTTGAGTTCGCACTTGAACCCAGACTTGACTTAGTCTGTTAAGGACTTCATTATTATTCGATGTGTTATTCCAACAATCTCGAAGTGGGTCAGGTACTGAAAGGGAAGCCGGTGCTGGTTGGACAGCATTAACGTTGGTTATTATGTGCATTGTCTGGTTAGACCTGTTTTTAAAATGTGCCACTACATGATGCGCTCATTACAGCAACCTCATCATCTCCTGCCAGTCCTCAGCACTCTGCCTGTAAACAGTCCACTCTGAGCCCGCCAGCGCTAGGGGCAGATCTTGTGCAACAAGTGGTGGGGGAGTCTGCTGATGGGACGGAAAGTGATACACAGAGCTCTAAGGGAGAGCATGGGTTAAGCTGTGCCCGTCAGCAAGGGTTTTGTCTGTTAAGTCAGGTCAGTAATAGAGAACATAGGGTAGAGATAGTACCTCGACACCTCTTTTTCTTCCTGCTTGCAAGATTATTTGAAAGTGCTTCAATCTGATTTAATTTTGAAACTGTTGAGCTGTTTAGACTGTCATATTTTAGCATTTACTCTGTTTGTGGTGGCATTTAAATGCAACAGAAATTAAATTTGAACACAGCCCAGCCAAATGTTCTAAGCAATGAGTTTCCATGAGTGAACAAGCAAATGACTTTATGCTGCCTGTTTTCCTTCTTGCCTTGACACTCCACAGCCTTTCACTGTACCCACTGGAAAAAAAAAACCCAAAAAAAAAAAAAAACAACCAAAAAACCAACAACCCTGGCCCCTGATTCCGGGTTTTAAAAGAAGAGAACTCACTTTTTCCCACCACAATATGCAAAACTCTTTGGTTTCTTTTTTTCTGCAGTACAGTGAGGTCAAGCCCTGAAATGCTTGCTCCTGTGTTTGCAGTCAAGTATTTAGGTGTTCTGTGGACCAGGATGTGGTCATTCGGTTTCCTGCTGTGATAGAAAAACTTTTTTTTTTCCTTCTTTATGCTTGTGTATTTCAGTGGTGAAATACTACTGAGGATCGCAGGGGTGAGGGAATATGTAAGGAAGACCTGAGAATATGTATGTATGATTCCTTGGAAGTGATGTTTACTTTAAAAAAAAAAATACAACTTGGTTCCTGGCTTTGGTGGAGCACAATCAAGCCTTACAAAGGAAAAAGTCACCATTTGAGATAAAGAAATCATATTTTCATAGGTATATAGAGAGAATTTCTCTGCAAGTTAAACAAGAGCCATGTTCCACTTTTAAAGGCCTGATTATAAAAATGTAATTTTAGATTGATTCTAATGTAATGTACTCTTCACATTCTTCTAAAATTTCTTCCACCCTTCAAATGATTAAGGTAAGTGCTAAATCAGATTACAAGAACAGTGTTTAAATAATTAAAATTTGTTACCACCTTCAAGATAAACATGTCAATGAAAAGGGTCATCCTTCTTGCACTGAGATAAAGATGGCAACATATTGCTCAGGTGGAAATACTAAAAATGGATTAGCAGGCACCTGAACAACTTCCACTATTATTTAGTGATAGCATCAATACCTAAAATCAGAGGACTGATAGGACCTTAGAAAAAAAAAACACCATGAAATGAGTGCTTTGGATAATGCTGAGCTCTTCCCTGCACAGCACAAGTTATTTTGGGGGCCTTCACACCTCTGCATGATGTTGTGGTTGGTCGAAGATGCATTCAAGGCTGCTGCAACACACAGATGTGAACTTTCCAACAAGGGTGATTGCTCTTCTGCACAACTGTTACTTCACTGCCGGACTAACAGAAGAGATACATGTATGTGAGATAGCTAAGATGACCCAATTAAGCAACGGGGTGGCTAACTCTTATGCTAAACTCAGTTTCTCCACCTGTCTTCCTTCTGGCTGTAACCCACCTAGAGTTAACATTATAAGCACTTAACAAACCTCTAAATTAGTTCTCAGTGTAAGTTCAAAGACTAATTTTTAGCAAAACTTCATTTTGTACATTATGCATGGAAACAGAAAATTTGCACTAAAAAAATAGTAATTGTCTCCACCTTGGACAGTCACAGAACAGACCTCAGACATGAAGGGAGGAGCTACGGATGAATTTCTGTATAGCAGATGCCCTCACTGGGTCATAAATCTGCACAAAGAAAAGGCTCAGACTCCAAATTCAGCTTTTAGTAATAAAGTTACAACTAGCGATACACCTATGCTGCCGTGTTTTGGTTGTAAGCTCACAGTGTAAAATAAAGCTACTTGATGTGAGAATTGTGATCACTTGGTAGGAGAGTGATTTTATTTTTTCTTCAGCATGGTGTGCCAGACTGAACAGTTTCTAAGGGCGAGTCAGTGCTTTTCTGGCTTTCAAATTAAAATGTGCATTAGTAACAACTCTAGATGAAGAGAAGGCAAGAGGCTGGTGGTCCAGGGCTGCTATAAGCATAAGGCCAGCATCGGGAAGCACAAAAGCAGTAATTACAGAAGTTAATCTAGAGCAATCTGCAGTAATGGATACAGTAAGAGTTGTTTTTCTTCTTTCTTGAAAGAAGAAATGCCACTTCCTCAAAAACAGTTTGCAGAGAAATTTTGGTTTTTGAAAACAGCACTAAATTTGTTGAAAAGTACTCTTGTAACATTTCAAAAATGAAAACTCTGTTTCAGTACAAAATTAATTTTTACCTCCATTTTGTAAACTTTTTACAAGAGTCAAAACTAAATATTTTCAGATGACTTGATCTTAACAGTCACAGAATGGAAAAAAAATATTAACATAAGAGGTTGTCTTCATTTGGCAAAGGAATTACTTTGGAGGAGAAATAAGATTTAAATTATATTGAAATGTGGAAGCCATATTCTTCATATTAACAAATGGCAATCTTTCCCTTCTCATCTTATCTTTGTTTTGTCTGCATTTTGACTATACTGTAATTTTGGAAAGGCCTGGTTCATATTGCACAGTCATGTTGCAATCATTGTTTATTGTGTTGCTGTTATGTAACATCTTCTCTAGGTGTGTATACCTAATTCTGATCAGGACATTTAAAAAAGACTTATATGAGCATGCATAGTCCCAACGGGAAGTGGTTGTAACAAACTCAAGAGACAAAAACGGTGAAACTACTCTTACAGTTGCTTCTGTGCCCTGAGGGCACATGCTACATAAAGGCACCTGCAGGAAAACAGTGATGATAGAGGTAAGTGGAGCTGGATGCAAAACGTGCATCACAAGATGCCCTGCTATTAAGAGGACAGTTTAAGAGTCACCTAAAAGCAATTCTCTTCCGGGCTATGCCACGTACTTCCTCCGGGGGATCTTGAGCAAGGCATGTCTTGATCCAGATTTGTTTCATCCACTACATTATCAGTTAGTCTCCTGGTGACTGGGACCTAGATTGTTTTCTGGCTGACCAGCCTAACTTTCAGAGGCACTATGCTGCTCCTAACGCATGGAATTTGACATTTTCAAAACATTCTTCCCCTTTACAGCAACTGCCTTTTCCCGAATGACCTGCATTTAAGCCTGGGCTCTTGTAAGCACTGCCTCAGGTGGTACCCTCATTTCTCAGGCATGCATTGCGACTAAAACACAAACCATAAATAAATAAAAATGTCTTGCATCATGCCATTCTGCCGTGGAGGGCTACGCCTACTGGTGATATGATTCAGAAGGGCAGAATTGACATCCGGGAGACTTCAAAGGGTAACAAATAGGAAAAGGAACAAACTACCTTTCCTTTTTTTAGCTGTGCACAGCAAGGTTAATAACAGGTAGCCAGAACACGGGGTAGTCTGGGGGCCGGCCTGGGGCAATGCCCCGTTTTCCACAGGCCGCATGCTGCTAGGCCCACTCACGCTTCCCCCCGTGGGGGCCGAAACCCGCGCTTTAACCCTAATGAAGCATCTGCCACAAGCCCAAGGAGTGGGATATCCACGGGGGGGGCGGGACAGGACGACACCTGCCAAAAAGTCCCCACACGAAGGCAGCCGTGCCCGCACCAGGCGCCCCGCAGGCAGACCAGGCGCCCCGCAGGCAGACCCGCCGCCCCCGGCCCCACCGCCGCCCCTGTCAGGCGGCACCGCCCGCCCGACTTCGCCACGCCCACCTCCCCGCGGCGTCGCCCTCCGCCAATGAGCGCCGCCCTCTCCTCCCGCGCGCCTTCCCCGCCCTCCCCGCCCCGCCCTCCGCGACGGTGACCGTTCGGAGCCGCCCGGGCCCGCCCGTCGGAGAGGAGCCGACGGATTGTCTCGCGAGAGCAGCGGCAGCCTCGCGAGAGCGGCGAGCCCCCTCCCCCCCCCCCTCCCCCGCAGCGGCGCTCCGCCCCGCGGCCCTCCCGCCGCCCCCGCCCGCCGCCGCGGCCGGATCTGTCTCTCGCTGGCTGCTGGCTGGGCGGTGGGAAGGGAAAGGAGAGGAAGGGGGGGGGGCGCTCGGCCCTGCGCACTGAGCGATGTTTGTCCGCCATCGCGGCGGAGGAGGAGGGTGAAGGAAGCGCTGCCGCCGGAGCGAGGGGCCTGCGCCGCCGCCTCGCCCCTCGCCGCCGCCTCCCCCGCCGCTCCCCCCCTCCCCTTTGGCCCGGCTCGGCCCGGCCCTCCCGCCCTCCGCGCAGCCCCGGGGGCCGCAGCCCGGAGTGAAGGTCGCCAGCGGCCTCCCCCGCCCGGCGCCCGGCCCCCGGCCCCGCTCCCGGGGTCTGCCGCCCCGCCGCGCGTTCCCCGGCGCCCCTCCGGACGGGAGGCGCCGCCGCCGCCGGGCCCGAAGATGTCGAACCTGAGCAAGGGGACGGGCAGCCGGAAGGACACCAAGATGCGGATCCGAGCCTTCCCCGTGAGTACCGGGCCTAGGCCGGGCCGAGCGGCCGCGGCAGGCCCCGGACTCCTCCTGCCCGCAGGCCCCGCGGCCTCACCGCCCTGTCAGCCGCGCCGTGTGCCCGGGCCCGCGGGGCGACCGGGCGGGCCGGCCCCGGGCAGAGGCGGCCTGGCAGGGGGCGGCGGGTGCGAGCGGTACGGGGGGAGCTGTCAGCCGGCCGGCGGCCCCGGGCACCCCCGTGCGAATGGCGGGGGGCGAAGGGGTGTGTGTGTGTCTACGGCGTTGGGGGGGGCACACGGGGACGTGCGGGAGCCGCATCCCGGGGGAGCGGTGCTACCTGCCGTGCGGCGAGTGGGAGGTGGAGGAACTGGTCCCCGCGATTATCGTCTCCCTCATCAGTCAAGCAAATCAATTATGAAAATCCACGTACGGCATCGGGAGGAGGGGGGGCTGGTTTCTTTGTTTTCAAGGAAAAGGCCTCAAAGAAGGAGTCGGAGGTTATACGCCTACATCAAAACAAAATTAGCTAAGCCTTGTGTGTGTGGGGGGCGGTATTTATTTATGTCTTCTGGAGAGTTTCCTCTTGGTGAATGTATTTCACTCCCTGCTCCGTGAAAGAGGCTATAAGTCGTATGATTGTAGGATTTAGGTGGCATAATGCCAGCTGTTGAGAAGATGTTACTATAAGCATGTTGACATAGGTAACTTTCATGCGTGTTTGGTAGAACCATGAGCATACCATCCCTTTGACTTACAGAAGGGAATGAGCCAGATTATTAATTTAAACTGCTGTAAAGCTTGTTGTGTTTTGACAGTTGGTTCAATTAAAGCTTACAGCAGAATAACAACTACAGTACTATTAATGATGTTGAGGAAGGGGAGAAATAGAAAAGCTTCAGCCTGCCAGAGGATGGCCAGGAAATGTGTATGTGTTCATTGGTGTGTACGTTAAAAAGCAAGATACCTAGTTGAGTCACTGGCATTTAAGGTTTAGTGTTAACTTTTTGATGCTACATCTGATCCCAGTAGCCAGTAGTGTAGAACTAATGTGCCTTGCCTTTACGAGAAACTGGACATACCTGTTTATCGTATTTCACTGACAAGGGATATATCAATATATATGCTTCATCAAAACTCTCGCTGGTGAAATTAGAGAATTCTTTATATTCTCGAAAGCTGACTTAATCATAGCAAAAGCTGACTTAATCGTAGCAATCTGATTTATGCTGTTTTCCTCTTTCTTTTAATCATTGACAGTTGCATTTAGTGGTAAAAGTCAAAAGAAGAAAGTGGGCTATGAAATTATGAATTTTAGCTGATGAAAGGTTTTTGATCTCCAAATTGTATTTATTTCTTTATACAACCTTTTTCAAGAATGTAAGTTTTGTTAGGACGTCTTGGATTGTAGGAATAAAGAAAAAGACTTACTGCAGCATGGCCAGGGCTTTACTAATAAGTAATAGGAAAACTTGTACAAAAATAAAACATTACATATACAGCATGTATGTTTTATAACAAACTACGCCAGAAATATAGCAGTCTTTTAATTTGGTAAACAGATTCATGTATTCCAACCATGAATATGTAGATATGGGTCAGTCAACAAAGGCAGACTTAACAATGGGGTAAACTTTACTCTTCTTTTTTTTTTTTTTTTTTTTTTTTTTACTTTTTTCACCACCTTTGTAAATGAGCATATGAAGTCAGTTTGGGGGTTGAATTCTACTCACACAGAGCCCTGCTCTTACATGAATATTGTCATCAGGTTTTTTTCTTCTGAAACTGCTTTTGCTAGCATTGTCTTTCTTTTCAGTTGCTTAAGGAATGTCCAGGTTAAAAGTTTTAAAAAGTCTAAAAATTACCTTCTCCTGGTTAAACCGCAGCACTCCCTAAAATAATTCAATAATAGCCATCAAGGCCTACAGATCTTATATGTTCGATGACATCTGTTGGCAGCAATTTTTCAGGTGTTCCCTTGAACATACTTTCTTTTCTAAGACAATTTGTTGACAATCCTGTTGATAAAGTTGTTTATAGAAAAGAAGCATGTACTTGGTTGAGAGATTTGGAGGGTTTTCTCAGTCATAATTGCAGAAGGCAATAGCTGTAGTTTGTACAAAAATCTTAACGCAAAATTTGTGGAGGCCTGAGTGGTTGTATAGCTTTGGTCCTGCAAATAGAGCCAGTGACTGCCAGTGGGATTATTCATGTCAATGAGGTTGCATTTGTGTGTGGGATAGAGTCTATATTTAGAAAATGTACTGTTCGTACTTCAGCTACTGATCTTCGTTCTTTTATCTCAAATTTGGTGGTTCTGCTTTTCAGTTCTGAATTAAAAGTGCTTCCAGAGGTGACTTTGTAGGCTGCTTCAATTTGTCGTCTTATTGATTGTCTTTCCTTAGCAGGTCTACCTGGCTTAGATAAGTTGGCTTCTTGCATGGATGTAGCAATTTACTATTATATTAAACTAGAAATAGCCAAATCGGAGAGGTAAGGTTCCTGTAACGTCACAATATTATGGTAACCCATCCATGTAGGTTCTGTCTCTTTAATATTTTCTATTTTTCATAATATTTTTGAAATTTCTGTTGTTGTATTTTACAGTAGGTAAAGGAAAGGAGAAATAGTAATTTGCAAAATACTACTACTACTTCAAAGTTTCTTCTTTTTCTTCCTTACTAGAATTTAAGTAGAAATTGACCAAAACATTTGAAAACTACCAGTGTTGTACCAAGAGATCTTAATGTTTTGGAATTATTTTTATTCTAGATCCCTTCTTTATTATTTTTTTCTAATTGGCAGCAGATTATCTGTCATCCCAAGTGTCCATTCATACTTGCTAGCTCCTGTTATGTGCCTTGATGTGTTTTTTCTTACCTCAAGGGCGATGACTTTGAGTACAAGGCATACTGTTTTGCTGAAGTGGGTTGTAGACTAAGCAAAAGTAATTGAGGAAAGTAATTTTCTGTACATTTAATCCATTCTTCTGTTCACAGTAGAGAAAAAAATGCATTTCTTTTCCTAATTTGAAAATTTAGCTTACTAAAAAAATGTTTCCTGTGTTCTCTTGTTGGGCTTGAATTGAAGATGGTGATAATCATTGTATCAGAAGTAGTCCAGATGAGGATGCATTCTTTTTTGAGACTTCAGACTTGAGTGGGCGTTTTTTCAAATCTAGAAAGAATAATGGAAATTTTTAGTGAAAGTTTATCGTATGTTCAGTAGAGAAACTGATGAGCTTAAGCTTGTGGAGTTAAGTAGCCTTACTTACAGCTGTAGAAGACTTCCATTGTGCTACTTTCAATAACCGCTTATGGTACTTTTAATGCCTTCCTAATACATAGTTGCTCTGTATTTATGTAAGGTCTATCTAGATAGCATTTTGAGTTATTATTTGAGTGTTAGAGTAGTTAAAGCAAGAAGTGAAATAGTGTAAGAGGGCTTTTGAGTGAGCGTAGTTTTTCTTAAGCAGTCTTTAAAATTTCTTGTTTCAAATTCATGCACAACACAACAAATAGGAATATGTTGTATTTGGACACTAAAAAAACCCAAAAATTTCTGAAATCTCAGTATTGTCAGTGATTTCTGTTGGATATAGTTTATAAGTTTTTAAATCATTTGAGGAGTGCAGTAGTATTTTTGCTGATACACAGTATGTGTGTTATGCAAAAATGCAAGGATGATACTTCTACAAGACATGAATTAATTGCACTTGTTTTGGAGAAGGATTGTGGTGGTTTTCTTCCTTACCCTGGTTTGAAGTACTTTCAGGGTCTCAGACTGGCTCTCATTGCTTAACTCTCAGTGAGCCCATTACTGCTGGCTAAAGGAATACTTTAAAAGCTCTCAAACAAGCTTGCAGCAAATCTAATTTTAAAATTTAGTTGATTTGTGAAAAGTGGTGCCAAAGAATGCTAGATTTGTACTTCAAACTTTTGGAGAGATGTGATGTTTGTAACAGCAAGCTAGCATGTATAAATCACGTTTCCCTGAAAATGTATTGTGAACTGTTCTGCTGTGACTTTAGTTAGTGGAAAACAGTAGCGCTAAATGTGTTTTGATGAAAAAGTGGTACCAAGTAAAAAATGCACATTTCTACAGAAATTAAATAGTATTTGAGAACTAATTTTCAAAATTCGTACAAGTCATGTTAAGCTGTGTTGAGTGAACGTTTTTGCAAGAACTCATCCTTCTCTCGTTGCAATATGTCAGTTGTCACCGTAAAATTGGTTGGTGAGATCTTTCTGGAAACCAGCATGACCTGATGTAGGTTATTGGATTTGATCTTCATAGTTGGGTATTTGGGTGGTTTTTTGAGTGCTTGTAATCATTTTCATTTCCTGCAGAGATATCTTTCCTCTTCAGAGCATATGCCAGAATTGCCAGTTCTCAGAACTATTCCAGTGGATCAGTATTATATAGTTACATTATGAATTCTGGAAAGCGTTTAGAGAGATCCTACACATGCACTTGTAATAGAATGAATCTTTCAAGTGCGTGTATGTGTGTGTATATATATATATATATGAAAAAGCTTCACTGAATCATATTATCAGCAGTACTTGTGCCCCAGAAAATTATCATTTCATCCAGTCTTATGCAAAAAGGCAGACAGCGTTTTACTTCTTTCAACCCCATTTATCAATTGATGATACTTCTTCCTCAAATAAACTTCTGTAAACCTGAAGTAAATGGCTTCAGCTCTTCTGTGAGAAAGTATTAAGACTTCTATTTTCATTGCCCCTGCTCCTTTCTCCTGAGCTGTAACAGCCACTTGTTTTAGGCTTTATGTAGGCAGAAGGCTTTTTTTTTTTTTTTTTCTCTCAGAATGCTGGCTGCTTCTGTGGTCTGTTTTGAATCTTGGGGAACTGATGATGCAAGTTGAGATGAGGTTTGTTAAATTTATACTTCAACCTGTAATGTGTAGATCTATCAATTCAAGTAGTTGATGTAAATTTTGTGTCTTACCTGAGCATCTTACAACAGATAGACCCTAGAAAACACATTTAATTGTATTTAAATATTTCAGCGTTCAGGTTCTGTAGGCAATATACGTATTTCTGTTTTGGCTTATAACCCTTGGAGTATGTATGCTGTATTAGTGAGTGACTGGAGAGGCATGGTGGGTGGGATGAGGATAGAATTGTAGGCTTTTTCATCTCTGATTAAAATCATGTAAACCCACTGAGTGCTGCAGGACCACCTGGTTAACTTAAGTTTTTACATGTTTGTCTTTGTAAATCTTGATACTTTTATAAAAGTAGGTTTGAAAATATAAAGCAATCTTAGCTATTAACCCATATAGTATATACAGCAGCAATAATGTTCACAACTAAAATTCTAGTAGGTTTAAAACCTAGAAATAAAACAAACCAAAGAACTAAAACACTGCTTATCTTATTCAAAAGAAGGAGTTGTTTTGGTGTCAGTTACAGAAAAATACAGAAATACTGGCTGTTTACTGGACAGTTAATCTTACAAAGGTCTTCCAGTTTTCACAGATCTGGGTTTTTTTTAATGAAATATTATGAGCAGACTGAATGCCCTAATACTACATTTAGAATTTTTAAGAGATGATAACACTAATTCCAGGATAGACTTTGAGTAGTTGTAGGTGGTTTTTTGTTTGGTTGGGTTTTTATAACACAGTGTACATATTATGTTTTAGTTGTGGTCTAACCTAATCTCATTAGAATTTCTGAGCTATGTAGATGTTCAGGCTTCAGTTGCAAATTTTCTTGGTTTTCCGTGTTAGTTGGGTCCTCAGTTCTGAGCAGTCATTTTTCCAGTTTGAATTGAGTAGGTGCCTCTGCATGGCACTGGAAAGTGTACTGCTGTTTGCAGTACCTGTATTTAAAATTTGCTTGATTTTTGTGCAAGAGTATAAAGTAACAGCACTAGGATTCTGTTAATATTTTTATACTGGCTAATTCAGTCTGAGTTTTTCCATGTGGCTGGGTATGTTTCTTCACCCCCTCATTCTTGTGTTGTATAGTAGTACATTATTAAACAGGATTTACTGGTTTTTTTTCCTTGGTAGTGGTAGGTAAAGGGGCTTTATCAGGGTTGCTGTAAAACTGATCAAGAGTTTTTGGTGTTCTACATGAGTTATAATAATAGTAACATAAAAAAATTGAAGTTTTTTTCCAGAAAAATTATTACAACTTTTCAAGATGTTTCTTCTTTTAATTTCTTCTGGGCAGGTAAAAACAGCATAAGTGGCAACATTGCTCAGAATTTCAAATACGTATTCTGAAGTCTTTGGCTTTGATCTGTGGGACATGTAGTCTTAGTGCAGGTGCTTTTGAATTTTCATCACCATGACTGATCTGCAGTGTCTGGTAATCTCTGTATGTGGTGAAAACATTTTGTGGTATGACTGGGACAGATCTTGAGATAAATTTGGTCGAGTCCATTCATAAAATGCACAGTGATTCTGTTACAGTCCAAAATATGTTCCTGACCTTGTGTGTATGATCACTGGATCTTTGATTTCTAGTAGGTACATGTGGAAAACCAACTCTTGAGAAGTGGGGAGCTCATATTTCTCATCCTGAGTCAGTTTTTTGTGGAAACAAGTACGAAAGTATTGTAGTAGAAAACTAGCATGGCCAACCATACTTTTTATCATGGTTGTTTTATTTTTCTGAAGTTCAGTTAAAGCCGGTAGAATTTTTAAATCACAAATGGTTCTTTTGTGAAGGTGCAAGTACTAGCATATTGGCAGAATGCTGTTAGATGACATAAAAGAACTTCTACATCTGCATTTTTAACATGTGCATTTTAGGGAAGGAAAAAAGTGTGTTTAATACCAGAGTACAACAAGGAGGACAAAACTGTAATAAACATTTACATTTGGATGGTGCTTGCTGTGGAGTTGCTTAGGTTCTTCAATTAGTTGTGCATAAAATTAGTGTCTGAGGGCTGAAGCTGTCTTGCTTGTAATTTAAATAAGGTATAATAGTATGCAAAATGTATGCAGATACTTGCTTTATTTGTTTATGATTATGGATGAGGAGCATTTGTGGAAATGCCAATTTTTGGTTTACTACTAATGAGAATAAACATAAATGAAGACAATAATAATTTAGATTATACATATGAATGTTATAAAACTGGACTAGCTTATATCATCAAAAATTCGTAATGTTCATTTCTTCTACTACCTGTGGTCTGAGAGTACATGCTGTGCGTGTCTGTTCCTTACTTTTTGCATGTGAAGAATCTTTATTGAAATAAATAACTTTCTTTTTACTTTCACACTAATTTTGGTTTTAAAATGTTGGTAGCATCTGAGTGGATCTATTTTTTTTTTTATGTTATAGGTGTGGATATAATCTTCCTGTGTAGCTCTGGATTTATTTTTTTCTGTTGCAGTCATTTTAGTGATGGTCTTGTTCTTCCAGGCACTGCTGATTTGTGCATCTGATCATGGTGTATTCACTGTATGGTGCAAAAATCCCCCAGAGAAAGGTTCTTGTCAGCATACAGTGGTATTGATTATTTGTAAATGTGTAAGTGATTTATTAAGTGTATCTTCCATCCCCTCCATGAAGTAAGCTGAGAAAAAAAGATTATCCTTTATTGGCCTCTGTCTACCATAAAATTTAATCTTTTATTTACAAGTTCTCAATTTGATATGCTGTTATTATGGAGGAGGAGTTGTCATCAAGCCCCCAAAACCTCTGAAGACCCTTCTGCGCCACCCCCACTCCCCCTTTATTCCTTCATCCCCCTGTAAATTGTTCATTGTATTCCTTGTTTTGAAATAGCTTCAGGAAATGTGTCTACAGTCTAGATAATCTGATAAGCATTTCATAGATTTTCTCTTTAAATAGTGTTGATTTTTGAACATTTGTAAAATATTGACCTACTTGCAGGTTAATTGAAGGAAAAAAAAAAACCAAACCCAAAACCAAACCAGAAATAATTCTTGCGGGATTTGCACTGAAGTTGAGTGGGCAAAGAATGGGTCATCTGTGGTTCAGGGAAGCTTTCTGATTCCAGGACATTGGGGTGGGGAAGTTAATGAACTAAAGGATTTTTTTCACTTGGAGAGATGATACTAGTGAGGAGACTCCGTGCCTTCCACAGAAGGTACAGATGTGCAGTACAGCATTGCTCTTCCCCTTGACAGTTCTTAACTGAGATTGAGGCACATATTATTCCGGCATTATAATGTTAATATTATACAAGTCATCACTAGAAAAGATCTGCCAAAAAAACCCATGAATTTGCCTCTTATTAAATTAATGCTATTTCTTTCTACTTTGTAGCATTAGGATGATGGTCTTAAAAGTAATGGAAGTACCATGACATACTGCATCGAAAGTTTTAAACACTTTTGAGTCAGGTAAAAAATAAATAAATAAAAAATCTGTTGGCTTATAGTTAGGAATGATAGCAGTAGCAGGCTGGGATGTAGTAGTGCGGCTTCTGCAGACAGTGACCTATCATCTGTTACGGCAGTTTCAAGACAACCTACTGCACGTTACCTGGAATGTTGCAGTCCCACACTTGGGTTTCAAAAGGAGTTTGAGAGCCAGGGACCAAAATCCCACTGAAATTTGAGAGTTCCAGCAACTTTTAATCTTTGCTAGTAAATCTTGTGAGGTTATAAGCAAACAAACAACTTCCCTTTCTGCTGTTCAGTCTTTAATAAATTGGAAGTAATTCCAGTGGAAGGGGAATGAGCCACGTTCGTTCTACTGCAGCGTGAGAACCTGCACGTGGCCAGTTATCCCAGGTGAGCTGCTTTGAGGAAATCTGCAGTCGAACTTACTTTGTTGCAGTTTGCTCATAGTCACATAGTCCTCAAGTTTTGAAAAAACATGTCCTTGGCTGTCCTAAGATTTTGTTGCACTGGAATGCTAAATGACTTGTGTGAAATTTTTAGGATCTGGCCCTTGTTTGTAAATGGGAAAGGCGTGCCCAGTAGTTTATAAAAAAATGTTGTGCCACTGTTTCCACTGTCTGCTGCTTCACCTTTGACAAGAGCCTGTTTGACAGCTACAGGGACACAGCTGAGTTCTTGAAGTGCAGAAATGTCTGTCTCTCCCTGTGCCACCTAGACCACCAGGATCCTGCTAATAGATGAGAGAAATGATTCACTCCCAGAAATTCAGCTCTTCTTCATTCCGTTTCTGCTGTTCTAATTAGCTTCAAATATTTTAACACCAACTTTGGGATAGAAACCTGAAAGTGATTGTATTTCTTTCAAGAATTGATTTCCTGCTGCTACACAAGCCTTTCAGATTTTTTTTCCCCATAACTTTTATTTGAGGAAACTTGTTTTAGGATTGCTACTTCTGAAGTGAGTCAAGAGGACTCTGAACTTCTCATTAGTCTTCAAAATACCAATATTAATTTTTATTCTTTTGGGCATGGGAGAGGAAGTAGGTAGATTTTTGGTGTCAAGGCTTTGTATTTATTCCTCTGTTTCATTTAGAATGGATTTTTGAGTTAACTGATCCTGACCTGATACACTTCCCCCACTCCCCACCCCCAGCTGTTACTTGTACCCTTAAGCAATCAAGACAACTACTGAAACAAGCCAAAAACTTATTTCATGTCTGAAAATGCTTCTGATACCTTGCAAAGTTAAACGTGAAAGGTCAGACTTCTTAAATCGTAAACTTAAATCTAGACTTCAGCTCTTAACAGTTTCCAATTTAGTAAGAGAAGCTTCAGAAGTATAGATGGTTCTTCCTTACTATTGTTAAGTTGCAGTGTTCTTAGGAAATAAGTAGTTTCATTATAGGTGTTTTATAATCCTCCTCCATTTTCAGGCACTATAGTAATGAGCGCTGTAGAAATGTCATTAAATGTTTCTAAAAGAACCTTGCTTAATAATACAGGCAATGTCACTGTTTTGGCTGTACAAGCACTTCCATTCTATAGCAGTGACAACTATCTTTTGAACTAGAACTTCCTATATTTAGCCTCTTACCAATTCAGTTCTTCTAGAAGTTTAAACCAAACCAGTTAATTGTTATATTTTAAATACAACTTTTTTAAAACAAGCCTCATAGCCTGATGGCAGGTGGGTAGAAGTTGTACCATGGTAGGGGGAGATTTACTCGTTTACAGATAATGCCTTTTGGTATTTGAAAAGGCTTTTATTTATATTTGTCTGCAGATGCTGGGGTGTGGGGGGGTGCAGGGCAGGGGTGAAGGTAACTTAAAAACTTGGATTTCTGTAGTTTTTAGTTAAGTACTATTCTGTTGTCCTTTTTGGGCAAAGCATGTGTGTAATTCTAGGATAAAGTCCCTAGTGTAATTAGTAGCGTCTTTGAAAGTTTATGTTGAAAAGAAGTTAATTTTTTGTCTGTTTTTCTTTGTTTTTCTCCAGTATCCAGCCCTGCTGGAGGAAAACATCCTAAAGTCATTGCTCACTAAAGCCATGCGTATTTCAAGGCGTTTGGGTCTTGTGGGAAATAACCAGTAAGACAGATAAGTGTGTAAGAGGCAGAGATAAGCTTGTTATACATGATCTTAGATACAGTATTTACTGACTTCAGTTACCCTGTTTTGTTACTTAACTTACTGATGTAGCCTTTATGCAGAACCTTAAAGATTGGTTTCTGTGAATGCATATATATCAGTAAGTGAATGAAAAATGAGGCTGGTGAACTATCATTCATTTTTCATTGCCTTACTCAGACAAGTAATATTCTGCTTTTATCTGTATTAATGAGAGTTTTGTTTTTATCTGTATTAATGAAAGTGACTGTTTGAAGGTGCAGTTTGTAAGCTGAGCATCATAAATTGCAAATTGAACCCATATGTTCATTTATACACAGTATAACATAGTTTGTGGACTGCACTTAACAGACCTGCAGGAGAGGAAAGAGATTGATAGGTCTTGTCCCCAGACTTAAACGTGTCAAGCAAGAGTCTGCATCTCTAATGGAAAAATTGAAAGAATGGCAAATTGGAGAGTCTCAGTGGTATTAGAGAGTAGTGAATACACATGGACCTTCTTTTTGAATGAAGTAGGTGCTCTTACATGCTATGCTTCTGCTAGTTACTGCTGCCTAAATATGTTGTCTTTTACAGGTTGGATATCTGTGAAACTGTTTTATGAAAGACTGTTGACCTTAGTCTTTATGTATATGAAGCATCTTATAGTTGCTCATTAGTAGTTACAAACACTTAATATGAGTTAGTGTTGGGAAGGTGTGTGAAGGTCTGTAAATGGGTATCTGTGTTCACAGAATCAGCACTGTGTCATTTTGTCTTTCAGTTTATATTTAGTTGTCTGCCTCTCCGGATTGTTTCCATTGTTTTTGCATTTTTAAAGAAATTAAAAAGGTTTAGATTATTATTTGCCTTGTGTTTATTCAATACCTGATGGCTGCTCAGTTTTACACAGTTCTTAGTCACAGTTGAAATGAAATAGGTGTTTGGGAGAGTTGTTGTTCTCATTTTTTTTGCCCTTCAGGATATTATGTGCCACAGATTTGCAAGACTGAAGTTGAGGAGGGGCATTTGGGAAAAATGAAGAAATTGTATTAAATAGAAGTTGAAATATAGAAAAACTGAGGTATGTTAGCAGTTCAGGATTAGTCTCATTCTTCTGAAATGGTTCCTAAAATATTGAAAGAGAAATGAGTCTCTGATCTTTCTTCAGATTTGTTCAATCTTCTATACATGTCAAAACTGTTGCTGCAGTAGGACATTTTCTGTTAAAGACTTGTTTTAAACTGTGCATATAGAGTGTTAAATTGCTATTAGATGGTAAAGTTTCTGTCAGGTCTACCTATAATGCAGACAAATGTTACCTCTTGAGAGGAGGAGCAAATCTGGTTTTTCCGGGGCTTTAAGCTTACTAGGAAAGGAAGTTCTTGGAGGATATTATAGTTTGCTGTAAAGCTTATCAAAACTAACCAACCATACCCCTTGCTCTTTAAGCCCCTACCCCAAAGCAGCATGCACTTTGTGATGAGCTCAGCAGTGCTCTAAGACAATGCCTTGAAGGTAGACTAAATCTGTCAATCATTATGTAGGAGGTTCAACTCCCATCTTCTAAGGAGCAATTATGTTTTAATCTACTTACACCTCTTCTGTTCCATGCTGGCAGAATAGCTTTTTGTGGCTGCAGAACCCATTTAAGCAAAATGGAGAAGGAAAGGGTTTTGCCTAAAATCCTGCAGCTCTTGGGTGTTTCAACTGACAAAGAGGATTCCTTTTTTGATTTAATTGAGTGTTCTGCTTGCTTCTGCTGAGTAAAGCCTGACAGCCTGGGAAGGAAAGGTGGATACTGCAGTTCTTGCATTTCTACTACTGACTGTTTGTTGTGATAGAGCCCTGCCTATTCTACAGAGGGTCAGGCTAGAGTTGATTTTACTCTTGGCCTTTATGAGATTACTCTCCACACTGGTTACTCAGCTCATCTTCTGAGCCTGGAATGGAGCATGGTGCAGGCCATGAATATTCCTTGCAGGAGGAATCTCAAGAGGCTTAGTGTAGAGGTTGCCCACCCAAACAAGTGTGAGGCTTGGATGTCAAGGCATGAATGAAGAATAAAACACAAATATTAAAAATGGTGTCAGCATTTAATGTTGTAAATGATAACTGGCAGATGCCATAAGCAAACAAAGGCATAGATTTCCCCACCACCATACACACCCTCTGAGGGAGTGTAATAAATATTATAGTAGGCATTTCCTGACACTCCTAGGACATGTGGGGAATACTGGATCAACATCTTCAGTTGTTACAGGTCACCTAGGAGCAAAAGCCAAGTTACTAGGATCAGTTTTGATAGCGCATTGCTGTGACTTCCCTGTGACTCTTTCAGCAGATAGCCAAAGTTGAGTAAGCTGCAGAAGAACAGCAGTAGGTCAGGGTGCCCCTTACTTTCTTCATGCTCCTTCTCTTAGCTTACAGTAGTGTTTTTTGGTCTGTAACAATCAATCTATTCAGATAACGCTATTGAGGAATTTTGTGCCTGGTGGTTTTGGTAGTTTAGAGATCGGTTGCTTTTATTTGTGTGTTGTGGAGTTGTCTGCTTTGTGACATACTGATGTTTCTTCAGCAGTGAGGTGTAGCCAATGCATCTTCTTCCAGATATGCTTATCGCTATACAGTGATGAAAATCTCAAAATTCAGAAATGTGAAAATGGAGCTCTCCATTTGTCATTAACAAGAGTACATTTTATCAGCTCTGTAGTTGAAGGATCCGTAGTTCCATATATTAATAGGCCATTTTTCAAGAGATATTCTTGGTGCAAACACTAGATAATATATCTCTGTCACTGTAAATTCTTGTCTTTTAAATTAACAATATTGGAAGGGTTTATAAAAATTCAAGTAGTGATTAATCTCTGAGGCAGGAAGTGTGCTGCTCTTGCTCTTTTCTGGAGAACCTCAGCCAAACTTCACCCAGAATGAAGGATCCAGGCTAAGGATGCTGAGTTATTCTGTAACAGGCTATTTAATACCACCTTGATGAATGCCCTTTCTTGAAATCAAAGTGAAGACTATTAGTTTTGACAGCCTTCCTTGCCTCTTGGACTGTGGGTCAGGACCCCTGTGGTGGCAGTTTTAGGTGGCAGCAGTCAGCCCTTGCTCATTTTATCTGCTGAGGGATAGGAAATGGTGGAGTGAGAACAGACTGCAATCACTAGATGCAGATGTTTACTCCCAGAGCTGCTAAGTAACTTTAATTGTCAGTATCCACTTGTTTCCTTCAGGGCAGAGCGTAAACACTTGCATTTTGTAATTTCAGTCGGTTCTTGCTCCAGTGCTCTGGGGTATTAGGCCTAAAGGGTGTCATGGAAAGGAATGAGGCAGGTCATGGTTGCGTTTTTTGAAAAATTTGAGAAACATTGCTGAGCAGTAATAATTTCCAAATTGATCTCTTTCACCTGGTAGTGTGTAGAATAGTGATAAATGCTCTGCAGCTAGTCTGTAGAAAAATTGAATAGTAATGTTTGTGACTTTTTGAGGTAAAAATACCCTGCAAGTGTGTTTACAGTATGTTAAAATTTCTGAGGATTAACAGTGGTCTGTTTTGGTTTGAGGTCTTTGTGAGAACTTTATAGAACTTGTCCAGAAACTCTTTGTGCAAAAAGGATGAGAAGCTGTGTCTAGTCACTAGTCCTGTGAGTACTAGTTCATGTGCTTCCTGCTTCTGTTGGTTGGTACGCCTCTGTGGATACTCCTACAGAGATTCTGTAGGACATCTATTACCTCTTCCTCACTTCTTTCTTACCGTCTCTTATTCAAGAAGACTAAGTAGCTACTTCCGATAAAAGTAAGCTGGTGTAAACTGTCAAGAATTCAGGAGGTTCTTAAGCAGTTACAGAAGTAAACTTTTCCTACAATTCATGGTACTTCAAGCATGTTCATGTAAGTAAGAATAGCAAGTTCTGAGAGTTAAGGGCAAAATGACCAACTGACAAGAATATGAAATGAAGTTGCATACAAAGGAGACAGTTGTAAAGGGTAAGCTGTATAGAATGGAAATTACACCAAAAAGTATTTTAATTTTGTGCAAAGTAATCTCGATTTCGAGCAGTAGGTCTGTTTGATGTTCTGCATGAATCTGGGAGTTTTAGCGTTGTTCTTTGTAGTAGGTACAATCTGGGGAACAAATGTCTGGTTCCACTGGTGACAAGCAGCATTTTGTTGCTCACCTTTGTTATCCTGCAAAACATTTCAGTTGGAAGAGTGATACTGGCAGTTTTAATAGGTCACACTTGGTCAGGGAGCCCTGGTTTTCTGGCTTCCTTGGTATACAGGTGTAATGTGTATTACCAAGCACAGAATGATTGAGGTTGGAAGGCACCTCCAGAGCTCATCTTGTACAACCACCCTGCTCAAGCAGGGTCACCTAGAGCCAGTTGCTCAGGACCGTATCCACACAGCTTTTGAGCATCTCCAAGGATGGGGACTCTATAACCTCTCTGGGCAACCTGTGACAGTGCTTGGTAACCCTAACTGTTAAAAAAAATAAAAATCTTACTCCTCGTGTTCAGAGGGATCTCCTGTGTTTCAGATTGTGCCCACTGTCACTGGTCCTGTCACTGGGCTCCACTGAAGCCTGGCTCCCTCTACTGTACACCCTTCCTCGAGGTATTTATATACACTGATTTGATCCCCCTGAGGCTTCTCTAAGCCAAAGAGGGGTGGCTCTCTCAGTCTTTTGTCATGCAAGAGGTGCTCCAGTCAGTTATCTCGGTGGCCCTTCACTGCACTCTCCATTATGTCCATGTCTCTCTTGTACTGGGGAGCCCAGAGCTGGATGCAGTACTCCACCCGTCTCACCAGTGCTGAGTAGAGCTCTTGACCTGCTGGCTACACTCCTCGGAAGGCAGCCCAGGATACCATTAACCTTCTTCGCCTCAAGGGCCCATTCAACTTGATGTCCAAGGAGAGCCCCAGGTTCTTCTCTACCAGGCGACTGGCCGGGTAGTTGGCCCCAGCATGTGTTAATGCAGCGGGTTGTTCCTCCCCAGGATGTTGCAGTTTCCTTTGAACTACATGACTAGAGGGGAGAGAATGATACTTTGTATGATGTTATGTGTTAATACCAAAACTACTAAAGTTTAGCTGTTTGCCCCTTTTGATTTAAGGAAGGCTGATAAAGTTGTTCAGAAGAGGTGGTGTCTGCAGTGTAAGCCTGGGGGAGGGAGAGACTGAGAAGTGTATTTAGGACTGTGCCTAGCGGTGTCATGCTCTTCAGGTGGTAACAGCAATAGATTGCTGACAGTGATTGTTTACTCAGTCTTGGAGCTTTTAAGAGGTTAGACAAACATTGTTAAAGAAAGTGCCTGCAAGTGCCTGATCCTGCACTGTGGCAGTACTGTGGAATAAAGGACCTTTTGAGTCCTTTGCAGACTTCGGTGAAACAATTGCACTTTAATGTACACTGATACTTTAGTCTTATTTCCTCAAGATGTACTTCTGCTACACTTCGAGTTCAGATGTTTTGTGTTCAAGCTGCATATTTGAATCATTAGCATTTGGGCAGCGGTTTCTGGAATTTTTCCAACTAGCAGATTCTTACAAACAGCTATCTCTTCTGCCAGTAACAGACTTGATCTCTCTCCCATTCCCCAAGAAAGGTAATGTTCAGATAAACTGGAGTAGGTTAACACATTTCCTCTCTTTGGTCACTTGCTTGGTATTATCTTGGTGAGTCTGTGTGTAAACACTGCTGAAATTATTTTTTTATTATTATTGCTTCTGAAAGCTTTTCTAAACCCGGGTGGTTGGGGTTTTGTTTTGGTTTGGTTTTTTTCCAAAGCACCAGCAGAAGCAGTAATCTAGTTTCTGCTTATATCTGCAGGAATAGAAGGCATAAAGAAAGCAACTGTATTACAACTGGAGTTCACTTTTAAATTACAACCATTAGAAGAAATCTGCAAATGAGCATGGAAAAACATTTGGGCTTTGATTCTGTATTCATATTTGTGGAAGTGGATGCGTTTTAAATCTGCGTCCAAGCCTGACTTAAAGAAGGGAGATGAAAAGAGATGAACCTGTGAGTTAATTAATCCAAGGGTAGATGTAGTCATTGCATTTCTTCTGTAACTTTGAGGATAATCATGCAGGAAGACCTCTTCTGTTCAAAAGCTAAACAACTGTTCAGCAGTGGAAAGGAAATAATAAATTTTTGTTAAAGCTTTACTTTAGTTGAACTTACTGTCCAAGAGAGTGGCCATTATTTAGAGTATAAGGAGTCTTTGCTTTGTTAGAAAACACTGGTGCAAACAAGGTAGCTATGCTAGATCTTTTTGGAAGATAGCACTCTTCTAACTTGATACCAGGTAACTTGAACAATCCTGTTCCCACAAACCCTCAGAAATCTAAGTCAGTAGCAGAATAGGAAACTGCACCGAGAAGCAGAGTCCTTCATGCTTAATCTTAAAAGGCAGTAAGTTTTCGTAGTACTATTTCTAATGTGTACTCCTTATAAAATTACCTTTTATGGATCTTCCTTGTGCTTCCAGAGCAGCTGGTGGTGAGTTGTTAAGTGGTGGAAAACTCTGTGTTGATGTTTGTATTCAGTGAGTTCGGAGCAAATAAGGTTACAAACATTCCTGGTTTCTTTTTTTTTATATATATATAGCATTTGGATTCAAGTATAAGAATTGCACAGTTCACTTTTAGCTTTTCCTTGAACAGATCTGGATTACTAGAGGTACTGCTTATCTATAACATACAGAAATGTTTACCAGCTGACCAACCCAGAATGCTGTAATACCTCTTCAAACTGGCAGCGGGTGGTTTGCCTGTTTTATGCAGATCATACTTTTTTTTTTTAATACAGTGAGCAATTAAATTGCAGTTGAGATTAAAAATGTGGCATGTTGGCTGGGAGATTTTTGATTAGCAAGGGAAGAAAAAGGCTCTGGGAAGTGTTGGTTTGAGTCTATGCTTTGTTTGAAAACAAAACCTTTTTTTTTTTAAAAAAAAAAAAGGAAAACTGAAAAGCTTTTACTTGGATTGCTGTCCGCAATTCTAAATGGTTGCCTTCATTATCAGTACTTGTAAAATTGCTTGTTCAGGAAGGCTTTAGAAAATAATTTCCCTGAAGAGGCACCAATGTAGCAAATGCAAATTAAAAGATAATAACTGACCTTTCAGTATTATACATAGTAGAATAACCAAGTGAGAGGGAAAATGTTCCACCATTTTTCTGTTACTTTGAGGTTTGGGGAGATAGGGAGCTAAGAATTTTTGAATGTGTTTGTGGTTTTGGTTTTTGGGTTTTTTTGGTGTTAGATATACAGTGACGTGAGTTTTGGGCACATACAGATTAGTAGGCTTATGGATCTGGTATCAGGAGAGTGGAAGAAGCAGTGACAGGATTATTTTTATCATTAAAATCTTTGTACTTAACCAAAATGCCACAAGATGAGGAGGATGGAGGAAGATGTGTCTTGTTTTGATTTTGTTCAGCAATTCAGTTCCTCCCAAGGCACTGAATGGCTTATCTTTATTATGAGGTGTACTTTTATAAATAATGCCTAGAAACTTGATATTTTGAAATTGCACGTAGAAATGTACTTTGAATGAAAAAAGTTCTGCTGATTCTTGTGGTTGATTACTAATGCAGGCACATCTAGTCTTCCATGTCTTTCCTCTATTCACTTAGTGGTTTCTGGGTGGAAGGGGAGGAAGAAGAGGGATAGACGAGTGCTGGTCATGATTTTCCTCTATAATGTCATACCACTATTCTTCAGTCTTTACTACTTTCAGATCTTATTTTCAAAGATGCTTTGACAGTATTGGTAGACTCGGGGTTATTTTCTCTCTCCACAGTAATTCTGGGAGTAGTGGCTTTTTCCCTTTCTTCAGCCTTTTTCTTTAGATATCAAATACTAGATCAGTTCCTTTTTGTATAAACTATATGAAACCAAACTTTAAACAATGCATTTTAAACCTGGTTCAATTAAAAAGTGGTGGGTTTTTTTTCAGTTGGGTGATAA
The DNA here is from genome assembly GCF_015220075.1 of Falco rusticolus. NCBI lineage: Eukaryota > Metazoa > Chordata > Aves > Falconiformes > Falconidae > Falco > Falco rusticolus. The sequence continues at coordinate 10,789,625 of NC_051199.1, read as the reverse complement.
AACTTAGCTAAGTCACAAACTTTAAGCAATACTGACATCTGGTATTTTGTTGCTGTACTCATTTGCCATCCCTGAATCTGCTTTATCTCCAAAGCATCATATTTTGAAGCACCTTTGCATTGATAAAGCACAATTGTAAACTGATTAAGCACTGGACAGTAGAGGACAAAAGTTGGTTTGCTATTGAGACTGTTTCTTACAGGAATTTCTTTCTCAAAAATGACAGCAATAACATTTCAATTTGATGCATTTAGTGAAGTATTTAGTTTCTCAATAAAAGATCAAGTGGATGCATATTCTGCTTAGTGCTTGATGCATATCCTGTCACAATTATTTAACCGTATTTATGCAGTGGAAGTATGTTCAATACAGATGTTTATTTTGGATGTTTGTGAGCGTTTTCAACAACACCTGTAAATATTTAAATTGTAGACACATAATTCTTTGGCCATTAGTACATTGCTGTAAATAAAGAATACCTAGTTAGCTCAAGCAGATGACTAAGTGAGTTTGCTAACTCTGTTTCAGGCATTATTATCTTTTATTGTACAAGTAATCAACTTGGGGTATGGTTAAGCAGATGGGTGTTGCTGTATGATTTATGAGGTGCTAAGTAGCATGTTGGTATGGGAGGAAAGTTAACTGACTGTCTTTGTTAATGCTGGAGGAAGAGACTCATGGCCACGATTACCTGTCTGCCTACCTGCACAGACTCTGGAGTTGTTCTGTGCATTTGCAGGTCTGGAGGAGAAAAGCATTAAACTTTTACAATTATAATTTTCATAAGTATTTCTTGAAACGCCTACTGGTTTCATAAATACTGTTCTTCTGATAAAGTTTGAGAAACCTTGTGATAGTGGAATCAAGAAAATGTGGCAGAAGCAATTACTGCTCCTGGACTTGTTTCTAAAGATAACTTTCTGTAGCGGTCTTTCTTGATTCCAAACAATAATGTGTTGTTTTATTTTTACAGATGACTATGGATGAGAAATATGTGAACAGCATTTGGGATCTTCTAAAAAATGCAATCCAAGAGATCCAGCGTAAGAACAATAGTGGTCTCAGTTTTGAGGAGCTATATAGGAATGCATATACAATGGTGTTGCATAAACATGGTGAAAAACTCTATACTGGGCTAAGAGAAGTGGTCACTGAGCATCTAATAAACAAGGTATGTAATTTTCTGAATTAAAATTGAAGTGTCTTATATGAATTCTGAATAGTTATTTAAATGACAGAAAAAATTCCTTCACTATGTTATGTTGTCTTGTGTTGAAATTGTATTGCTACCCTCAAATTGGTAGCTTAGAGCTAACATCAAGCTTAAATGACTTCATATTCCGGATACTGTTTGTTGTAAATTACTGATGGAGGGCGGACCACAGGAAGTATTTAAAAGTGTGTGACAGGAAACAACTTTAGCTGAAGCATAACTATTGAGAGTGGGAATTTTTGAAAAAAAGATTTGTGGTATTTTGGGACTTTCTCAGAATAAATTTTGGGTTGTTTTCCAGTCAGTTTTTCATCTGTGAAACAAAATAAATACCGATGTAAGAACCTGTTTGTTATGGGCTAATGAACTAGTTCACAAGTTAATGAGAATGTCGTACTGGGATTATGCTGTTTAAAGAAGCAGTAGACAATGTAGAGAAACATGAGCTCAGCAGCAACAGAAGTCCCGAGTAGTCTGCATTCTATCATTTCAGCCTTTTCAAAACAATGTAATTCAGTCAAAATGACATTCATAAAGTTCTTACTTCTGAAGATGTATCATCTGAAAAAAGGGCTCTTCATCTCTGTTAAACCGTTAAAGCACCTCTTCAGTCTTTGTGAGGAAAGTTTAAGGTTGATTAATGAGTATATAATTGAAAAAAAAAAAGTTAAAATTCACTTTTTATGAGTGCAGATAATATTTAGCAGTATTAGAATCCTATGTCTAGGGAAGATGCTTTACTCCTTGCAGTAACATCCATACCTCTCCATCTTTGAAAAGAGACTGCCTCTGGGTCCAGGTGGAATATCGGGGTTTTGTCCTGTTAATACATTTCAAAAGGAAAGTCAGACACCATCATGTGTCTTGGATGATTACTTCTGGCTGAATTAGCAGATGGGAGGTTTGTGTCTATATAATGCTTGGAGACTGCTGTGGCAGAGAAGTGTGTTCTTTCTTTTCTAAAATCTTTTTAGTTTTCAGAGGTGTGGTCTAAAGAAGCATAGAGTATTTTTACTGTTTGCGTGAGAAGAAGCATCCTGTATGAATGGCTCTATTCTATAACTGTAGTACATCTGTGACTCTTGAACACTTCTTTCATTATCTCTGCATTCATAATCTGTACTATTAATATAAAATGTGGCAAATGGCTCAGGTTTTTTGTGTTTTGTTGTTGTATATGCCTGTGTTTACAGTCTGTACTTAATAATCATGACATTAAACTTTTATTCTTACTGGGCTTTAGTTTGTCCTTGTTTGAGGAAAGTGTCTTATCTTTGTTCCTAGCGATTCTGTATAATAAAAATTATTGATACATAAAAATAAGATTTCTAAAGTGTTAATATTGGTAAACTGGCAGAAGAGCAGAAGATCCTGTGAGTTAGTACTGGTGCTGCACTGGCTGAGAGGGTTACACAGATACCATTGTAGAGAAATGCCTTTCTGGCACTTAATGATATTGTATCTGATGCTTTAAAGAATAAAAAATCAAAAGACTTCTCCAATGATCTAATATTCTGATCTTTAATGTGATTATTTTTGTTACCCACTCACACAATTTGGTTAGATGACCTAAAGTTTTTTAAATGAAAAGGCTAACTCCTGAGGTTTTTTAGTTAGATGCTGTGAAGTTAAAAAAAAATACAATTATTCAAATGTCTGATTATGCTGTCCTAGAAATTAATCCCAGGAAAAGATTTTTAAAAAAAAGAAAATTTGACTTATGTCAAAAAGTTCTGCGCAATAAAGATGATACCTGTAGGCTCAAAGCTACTCCTTGTCCTTTTTGATGGTTTCCTTTATGTTGTTACTTTGAGGCAGTTATAGATGGAAGTACGGAAAAAATGGTGCATTGTTTCTTAAGAATAGGATCAGTTCTGTAATGGCATCTTATGATTGTGCCATTAGTACTTCTTGTAAGATAGATAAAAAGAAGGTTTTGTTTAACTTCACATTTTATATAACAGAAATTTTAGAGGAATCTTGTATTTTCAGTCTCTCTTTCCAAGAGTAGTTCTGTTAAATGTTAAGTAGCTAATTAACATAAATGCTCTCATCACAAGTCTTTGTAAACTTCTATTCAGAGAATCAATGGTGGATGCTAGAGTTTAGAAGAGGGGGATTTTGCCAACTGAGGTGTTGTTCATGAAATCTGTTAACTCTTATCAAAATGAAAATGTGTAGAAATTAATAGATTTTTAGTAAACGACTACGCTCAGTTCAAGAAGTGCTTCTGAGGAGCCAAAGCCGAATTTTTAATTGCTGAAATCCTTGAAACAGAATTGCCATTTGCTGTCTGTATATGCTCGTTATCTTTCTGCAAAAAACAGATTCCTGTAGTATTCCAGTCATGCTGGTTAATTGAGAATAGGTGAAAAGACTATGTAGAGGCAATGTATTTGTTCATATGTTTTTACAAATAGTTTTCAAGCTTGGAAAGTGAAAGATTTTATTTTTGGCATGGCATAATTTAAGAGTTATATTTATGCTTTATGCTTATTTAATTACTAGATGAAAGTTGTGTTTACTCAGCATCTTCATTAGAAAGAAACAAAGCACCTTGAAGAAAATTATTTAACTTCTCAACAAGAAAACTTAATATTTTGTATTGTTTTTACAGCCTATTTAATTCTAAATAAAATGATAGGTGCAAACATGATCAATACAAGATACAAGCATGCAAGCAAGTATGCTTGGTTTTGAACTTGCAGACCCTAATGGCTTGTAGTTACATTTACCAGGTTCTGGCTGCTTGATGAAGGCAGTAGTAAGCCAGGTAGCTTACTGTACATCATTGACAGGAGCCAGCTGTCTTGAACTACCTTGGTTTTACTATGGGGTAAGGATGTGCTAAAACTTGCCTTTGCCTGTGTACTTGACATCATTATTAAAGCTGTAGAATTGAATTTAAAAATACCATTGAATAAGAAGTACTGTAACCTTTCATCTTAATTCAAGCATTTAATTCTTGTACATCTGGCACTTGGTTGACTTCTCCCTTTCTTCAGCATTCTTATAGCTTGATGTGGACACTCTTCTTTCACAGTTTTTGAGCCCAGTCCATTACTACCTCACACAAATACTGTAAAAGTGTTTTTAAAAAACAAACATAAAAAGCTTGTTTTATAGCTGTGTAAACCAATTGATGATAAGCAGCATCACTTGTGTTAGAAGTAAAATATCTTGACATTAAAAAGTTTGCAGGATAATATTTTTAAAATTCCCTTCATTTTTATGAACATTTTATAGGCAGGGGTCCTCAAACTACTGCCTGCCACTTCATCTGCGTGCCGGCCCCCTTTTTAAAAAGTTTGAGGACCCCTGGATTAGTGAAATCTAACCCCACAACATGCAACATAACATGTATACGTTCTGTAAATTGTGTGACAGTTATTGATTGGTGTGTTGGCCAAGCCCTATACAGGTCTGTTGTTTTTTCTGTGCAATGTACATCAGAGACTGAGATGTAAAGGACTGTCCTGAAATTAAATGGGCTGAAACATACTGGTTTGGTGAAAAAACGAAGAGGTGCTTGGGTTACTCTCATGTCCTGTAAGATTTCTTGGTCTTACTGAACACTTAACATTATTGTTTGTCGCTGGCATGCCAGAATGCCTTATGACATGGTGGTCGGCTGATACAACGGGTAGAGTTTGATAGTGACTGTGCATGCTGTTTCAGAATAATAATAAAGGCAGGCATGCAAGAAAACCTTCCGTGAGGTGGGCCCAGAGCCAGGTAGTGTTAAGTGCAGAAGGAATTGCATGGGCTGCTGGTACAAAAGGTCTGGGTTGAAAGCAAGCGTATTTATCCTGGGTCTTACAAACATGTCTAGGATCCTTGGCCAGTTTTAAATTTGCTATCAGTGTCGCAGAGAGAAGGGGAGAGAGAAGATAGGAATCTCCTACAGGAGTATGAAATTATTTCTGTAAGATCTATGCAATAGGAAGGAATGACATGAGGAGTCCTGTAGGAGACATAATTAGTGAGCATTAGGGTGTACTGTCAGCCTGACAAGGTATGAGATGTTAGCTGTCTTTATCTTTCCGTAATGATGTTTTAAGATGATCCTGTGCAAGTGTGCAGTTACATGGAGGGCAAAAGGATGTGAGAGAATTGCCAGAAAGTAAATGCTATTCAGAATCACTGGTAATCTTCAGTGGGATTTTTTCTTTCAGCAAGAGGGTAGAAGCTGCAGGGGTGAACAGACTTTTCTGGTAAAGTCATAGTTAAATCTGTTAACTTAGTTGGAACTCTAAGAATTTAGAACACTATCTTTTGGACTACTTGGACTTCTGTGAAAGGTGAAGAAATTCCTTAAGGACTGAGACCTTGAGGCCTTAATTCAGAAAGTGCTGTTCTATACTGCTGCTCCCCACAGAAGGTTCTGGCTGTCCTTACAGTAGTGGAAATTATATAATTGAACTATTAGTGCTGCTGCATCAGGCCAGGCACTGTGGAAGAGAAAATACTAGGCTATAAGTCTGCTTTTTGTGCACTTAATAGAGAGTTATTGAAAAGTATTGCAAGCTTATGCCAATAAACTATTCTTAAGAGATTGGTAGGGGAAGGTGCTATATTTCCTTAAGAGCTATATCCAGTATAAAATACAATTGAGTCTGAAATTACATACAAGATTTTATCCTTGCAAATATAAGACAACATTATGTAGATTGTAAGGCTGCTAATTTATTTTTGAGACTGTATATGGACAGTCCTATTGAAGCTGAATATCTGACAATTTACTGCATAACTGCAAAGATTTGTCATAGAAATCACTGCAAGCTCAGCTAATTGAAACTAACATTCTGCTAATAATCTTTGAGATTGAAATTTTCTTAAGGCTTTGGAAAAGTAGCAGCTGTGTCTCTGAGGGGCTTCCTTCTCCATAGAAGAGTGTGGATATCTATGGGTTTTTACAAGTCATTCCACCAAAGTGGTTTAACTCCGTGTCTTTGCATGGCTAAGATGTTTTGTGCATTGTAGTAGTTTCCCTGTAATACTGTTGTATTCGTGGCCCATACAGGGAATGTGTTCAATGCTTATTAACTGGACAGCTGTTGTAAGCAATAATTTGGTTGGGTTTTGCAGCAGCTAAAAGAACGGCTTCCCAAACCTGTCTACAGCTTAAAATAAACCTAGGAGAATGTCATTGAGGAGCTTCACAGAGAGACTCTTACAGTAGTTTTGTTGTACAGCACCCGTTCCTAGATTTAAAACACATTTCCAGAAAGCCACATGACATACAGTGCAGAGCAGGAGTGGTACAGATCTGAGCGTTCCTGTGTCTGCCGGGAAGCAAGTCATCATTGCTACCTGGTGGCAAGCACCCTTTTTTTGCTACCAGTTTATGGGATTTGGTACTGGCTGGTTTAAGAGGATTATTGTGATTGATGCATGTGATTATAAAAGCACACTGCCTCTGTGTTGTAAAAAAAATAATAAATTATATATATATATATAAAAAAATCTTTGATCCTTGAAGAGTTCTGTGATGGCCTCATATACCTGGGTAAAATTAATTCCTACCCTGATTATCTGCGCTTGTAAAGTAATCAGGCTTTTAAGTTTGCTTGGGTAAATTTCCTAGTGTGGGTGATCTACCAAATCCAAATGATGTTTCCAGTGTTTTTCCATATTGACTGAAGAAGTGAAAGCAACCATGTCCTGTTTGTTTCTTTTACTCTGAGAGATTGTGTCCCCTCTTTACAAGTACAGCTGGTGAAGTTTTTAATGCATGCTTACATTTAGCTAAAATCTGCATAGATTGGATGAGAACAGGGCACACATTTGGGAGACCAAAGGGTAAATGATGATCACTATCAGAAAGAGCGAGGCAGCTAAGCAGTACTGGTTGTAACTTATAAATGCGTGTTATGTTTTCCAAAAGCAAGGAGGAGAGGCCTTGCTGGGGTCTGGGGAGTGGGTATGTGAAGGTTTCAGAAAGCTTTGAACAACCTACAAGCATACCTGTATCACCTAGATTCAATAACAACATGAATATTCTGGGGTTATGTTTCCACAGCTTCTTGAGAACAGGTCACTGTGTTCCTGTTACGCCATGCTACGTTTCTGGTTTGCTCATCTAAGTTTATGGAGTATATATAGTCATGTGACAGACTATGAATTTTTTGTTAATGCTGGGTTTTGCCTGATTACCTCATAAAACTTAAATGACAAAGCGAAGCCTGTCAGGTGGTTGCATCTGATGTTGGTGCAGCTTGTGGCTGCTTGTCAGGTGTGTTTTGTTTTCCTCTTTGAATTCTCTATCCTGAAATTTACACTATTGTGCAAGTATAAATGCAGATCTATAAATGTAGAAATATATTCTGTTTGGTTACAACAGCAGGCAGAAAGTATTCTGTATGCTATGTCAAAAGTCAATTCACACATTTTGTTAACCCTGGAATAATTTTTTTTATGTTCCTTCAGGTTTTTTTTACATGAGTTTAAAGCTTGAGCACTGCAGTATATGCCTATTGCATATACGAAATCAAAATATGAAACTGAATGTTCTTTTTTATTAGTAGGGAGTAGCAGTGTCAAAGAAATAAAGCCTGAAGTTGATGGGACAAGTGAGGCAACTAGCAAATACATTCATGAAAACAATGATGACTTCCTTTTGTTCTCTGAAGTCTTGTTGATGATTGTGGACTATTAGTATAAGAGTCTGGTCTTTACCAAATGATTGTTTCCTTTCAGAACTGTTGTTTGCTCTAACTTTATGCTACCTCAGCTTGTCTTTCTAAATGTCATCATGGCCATCATGGCCGCTTTTTCATCTGTAGTTGTTTCTAACAATAACCAGTACTACCCTAAATTCTGAAATTACTTGTTACAGTAAAGTTAACGTTAGTTAAAACACTATAGTATAGAAAATTAAAGCTTTGAGGATTTGTAAAAAAAATATTTTTAACATTTGGGATTTCAGGTGTTGCTTTGAAATTGAATATCCATGTTTATTTTGTTTCTCTTGGGTTTAGCCTGATTTTTCTTACTTGTGTGAACTCTTTTTTTTCCACAGAAGTGAAATACGAGGTAGGGATGGTCAACACCCAGGGAAAAGCAAGAACTTGTTCATAATGTTCAAGTTCATAGAGAAGCAAGGAGGGGTGGGGGGTGTTGTGTTTGGTTTTTTTTTAAAAAAAAAAAACCAACAAAGCTTGTTAAGATTTAAATGATGCAGGAGAAACTGACGGATTTATGACTTTTTTTTTTTTTCTTCAGGTTCGAGAAGATGTGTTAAACTCCTTAAATAACAACTTTCTACAAACACTAAACCAAGCATGGAATGATCATCAAACAGCAATGGTGATGATTAGAGACATTCTGATGTATATGGTGGGTATCTTCTCTTTCACATGTTTAACTTGATACAGTAACTTGTCTTTGACAAATGTAAGCAAATAAGCTGGAGGAGTAAAAAGCAAGGCATGCTTACCAGTCCTCTTCCTTAGACTACTGTCTGTCCCTTATTTTGAATTCCCTGTGTGCATGTGAAACTATTGTGGGTGTGTGACAAATTATAGTTGGACTCTTCTTTCAAGTTAGCTCATTACTGCTTGAAAAAAGGCTGAATTTTGCAATTCTTAAAAAATAAGCTAATCGGACCCATTCTGGCAGGTTATATATATTACTCGCACGTTTCGGTTCACGTAGCAGTGGTTTGTTAATGTGAAAAGCATGACACTGTAAAGTCTCCTCAAACTTCCAATATAGCTGTTCTTTAAGGTTAAAGTTTTGAAGGGGATAACTTCGCTTAGGCATAGTCTTGTGTCCTTGAATGTTAAATTCTCATTGAATCCTTTGCTGTTCATACACTGCCTGGGTACGAGATTAAGCAGTGCACGTAGATGAGAGTGCGATCTGTGGTTGTAATTTTAGATGTAAAAAAAGCATTCCTTACCTGATAGCTAACAGAAAAGGTCTTTTTTGAAGAGAGTGGAGAGGGCATTACATTCTTGTGTCTGGATTGTGTTATGCTTTAGGTGGTTGGTATATGTTTAAATTCCCAGAACGGTAGGCATGCTCTAGGATGGAGGAGAGTGTATTTATTGCATAGCTCCTAGCCAAAGGCTTTAACTTCAGAAGGAGAACAAATGTGTTGTGACACTGTGGGGGTTTTATGTAAAATCTTCTCCCCCCCCACCCCAAAATAGCATACTGAGGATAGTACTTCATGCAGTATTATACAGTGAAGGACAGATAATGGTAGCGTGCCTTTTTTTTCTTTGTCAAAAAAGATGATTAGCTGAAATTGTATGCTTATCTGCTGAACAACTGGAGTCAAGAACTTACCTGGTAGCTTTTAAAGATCTCATGCTATGAAATTGAACCTGTTTGTATTACCTGTGAAGAAATCCATCTTGGTTAATAAGCTACTAAAAGTTAAAGAATTTGGAATAATTATTGTAGTGACATAGCTTAATTGTTTGGGGGTTTGGTGGTTGTTTTTTTAATGGGTTTACTGACTTTTGCGCTGTAGATTGTGTGGCTTTTTGGTGGGGTTTTTTTGATTTTTTTTTTAAGCTGGGAAAAGACTGCATATCTAAAGATAGAGGGCTGGATAAAATGTGGCACTTAATGATGTGTGTATCTTATCTTGCCAAAAGGGAGATTGAGATGTTATTTTGAAGATGTACTGTCTTTCCTATGAGAAATCCTGGAATTGCTGATCTGTTTGTAGAGGACAAATACAAATCAATGGCTGATAGCTGCATCTGGGCAAATTCAAGAATAGGTAATGATTAGAATAATCTACCAAAGCTAGTGGTGAATTTTCAGAAACGTTTGAAGATGGAATCCAGAGCTTTCTAGTGAAGTAGCCGTTGTGTTTTAGCAAAATACTATGTATTATTTCACTACAGGAGGTGCTGCATGCTCCAAGGTACATAGGTGGTGAGAACAGATAATGCAATGTTATCTGCTGCTCTTGAATTCAGTAACTCTTTGAACTTTCAAACAATGTCAGAGAAAGCTGGCTTATCGGCTGGCCCTCTTTTAGTATATTGACCAGTATACTGAGGACCAAGAAGTCTCCTCTTTGTGGAAGGCTTACATGCTTCAGTTAGCACTTCTGGGGGGAGATGAGAGCTCTTTTCTAAGTACTTTTTGTGCTCAGGAGAGCAATGTCTTGATTTTTGTTTGAAGCTTGCCAGTGCTGTTAGAGCAGACAGCCTTTACTTTTCCACCAAAACTCCAGGAGATGGGAGACCTGCAGCATTCCTCCAAGTGCAGATTGGACTTCGTTGGGTTTTAGTTTAGATTCAGAATATAATCGTAAATAAGTAAACTTTAATACCTCTGGAATCATATATATGTCTTTCATGTGCTGTTTCGCAGTTCCAGACAATTTCAAGTGGCTGTTCAGTCGAGTCCTCCGCTTGACTATTTGCCTCCCAAAGGCTTTTTATCTTGTACCAAAATGAGACCTAAAGAAACAGAAAGGATGTATCTACAATAACATGTATTTCTACTATAATAGTAAAAGTAGAATACATTTTTCTTTCAAGATGCTTGTATAAACTTGTCAAACTTGAGCACTGATGTCTGTTAAATATCTATAATGTAACATGGTTTTTCTCATTATACATTTACTCTTTTTTAGTTCGAACTATCTAATGCAAGGAGCTTATACAATGGGCAGACTGCCTCCTTTTCTTTGATGTAAAACAAATTGTCATTAAAAAATATGTGCTTTGATTACATATTACATATTTACATATTTAAAGTATAAGCAGTGATTTAAAACAGGACTAGTGTCAAAGATTTGCAGTTTCACTTTTTTTGTTATTGGGGTGTCCTGTTGATTGAAACGTAATTCTGTTTGTTGGAAAGAGACTAAGAGCAGAAAACTTCTAGTCTTGACTGTGTTAATTCAAAAAGCTTGGAAAAGCTGCTAGTACGACTAAATTATAAAGCAGAGGAACATCTGGTAAAAGACGAGACCTGACTGCTCTTCAAAGAAACAATTTTCAAGAACTTTATAAAATAAGGAATGATTTGTTCTTTATGATGTTGAGGCTGAATAAAATGTAGTTTTATAGTGATATGTTTGTCAGAAGTTGTTAATACCTTTTTATTCAAGCACAACTAACATGATTTACATAAAAAGTGTTTTATCTTAAAAAACCCTCACTTTATAAACTCAGTTACCAGGCATTGTTGATTCATATGCTTGTGTTCCACCAGGAGAAGTATATGCATTTATAATATATTTATTAATAAGGGATAACCCAGTCCTTCTCTTATTTTGTAGGCCGTCCCAATTACTTACCCATCAGTTTCAGGAAAGGTACCTGTTGGTACCCAGCAAGCCACAATCTGGCATCAGTGAAAGTAAAATATTTAACATCCCCTTGAATTCTGATCTTCCTCTCTGCAATTCGTGCTTCAACCTAGTGATTGTACATCTTAAACTAAACTACATTTGTTTTAATGCCGTGTTTGTTTTTCAGTTTATATTCACCCATTAACTCCCATATCATCTATGTCAAAACACTGCTCCAACCCACCTTAATATCTTTCCACTGTTTAATTTTGCCACTTATAAAATGTATTCTAAAAAAGACTTAATTGAATTAATTTTTATTTTAGATTTTGTACAGTGAGGTTTGTGCATTATTGTATTTATTGTTTGAGTTTTATGTCAGGTTTTCACTTTATGTGCAGAACCTCTTCCACAAGACACTTGTAAAGCTTGCCTTAGACTTGCATTTTTAAAAAAGCGTATTACCTTGTCTCTTGTATTGTGGTTGCTGTCTGGTAAAGTCTGCTTGGTTTCAGGTCTGTTGCAGTTCTAGTGTGAGGTTTTGCAACCTTCAATTGCACAGTAAAAGCGTGTGTAACTTTCTTGAGATATTCCAGTTTCCACAATTGAATTTCAAGTTTAATAACTCCACTGCATCTTGTAGTATATGTGCACAATGTCTCCTCCTTTCATTTTATGTTTAGGCTACAGTAATCCGTGCCAGAATAGATGTAATACTGTCTGTAAATTCATGGCGCTGTATGCAGCAAGCAGTGAGGTCATGTCCTAAGCACTAAGTCAAGTCATGTACTAACACGTGTTGACGTAGTGATGTAATGTACTGCATTTGGGCATATCTGAAATTCAGTTTCACTTACAGTTGCAGTACAGGTAAGTGCACATATGGTAGTTTTTGTTTAGCTACTGTATGCAATAGTAGCAGTGGAGGTGCAGTTGTTTGTTCTTCAAGCTCCATGAGCATGAATATTCTTGGAATGTCTTGTGGAAACTAGTCTAAACTGGATTCTGTGGTGACCCTTCTTTACTACTTGTACTTGCTAAATTTAAAGCAATTTCAGGTATGCAGGCACAGCAGTCACACCCCTGGCTGCATTATAGGCATATGGGTAGTGCCAGTTAAACAGTCAGTAGCGAACAATGACTCCGGTGAATACAGCTGTGTATTTTGCAGAGGGCAGAGCATTCCCTTCTCATCTGTGCAGTGCATAAAGCCGGTGTCTTGATTTAGGCCAGCACTGACAGATCAGCTATGTGAGTTTTGACCTCAGGGCATATGACTCTTTGCTCATGGTTTACGCCCAAGGTGGTAGGTAGAAGTGTTGTTTTTATTTCCAGAACTAGGATCAGAGACACTTGCGTTATAGGTATACACAACGGTGTCTGAAGGCTACATCATCCAGGTAGTGCATCCGTGCAGAGATGGGCAAAAAGCAGTTGGTGATATGTTACAGTAGGTAACTTGCTTTAGTTGACATCAGAGTTATTCTGCAGTGTAAGCAGCACTGTAGTTTCTGAATAATTGCTGTCTGAAACTCCACCCTTGTCTCCTGAGAGTTACTCTTTAAGCACCTGCTGCTTCTCCCTGTGGGAAGTGATTGCTGTTCAGTAGCATGTAGCCCTGTCAGTCAAACCTGTTCCCAAATGTGGCTTCCTGTCTCCACAGTTATTTTTTTTTTTTTAGGTTGGGAGAGCTTGCAGTAAACAGTGAAAGTGATCTGTTACCAAGGGTAAAGCAAATCAGCCGTATCAGAAACATTAATGCTGCTACCCTAATTTGGGTATTGTAGAGTGGTCTGGCTTACTAAAGAGGCATCGCTGTTCCGTTGAGAAGAGTTTCTAGTGTAGTTACTATTTCCTAATGGGAGTGTTTAGCACTGGCAGAACAGAAGCTATGCAGATGAGTCATGACCATGGCTTTAATCCATTTTGATACCCTGCTGCCTGTGCTGCTGAGACCTGAATGTTCTTCAGCAATAATATATATGTGTATTTTTCTCCTCAAGTTATAGAGTATATTAGACACTACTTTTAATGTTCTTTCATCTCTTTGAAAATGTATTTTAAGCTTCTCATGCATCAGAATCACATTTACTTCTGTTCTTGATGCAAGTATGCAAATAAGGGAGTGAAGTAAATAACCCTGTTTCTAAATAACAGGAAGAAAATAGTGACATATGGTGGTCTAGATCTTTGCAGTGTGTTGCTTAAACTGACTTCATGAGACCAATTAGTAAACTTTTTGCTTTGAGGCAGAACTGAGCTTGCTTCATGAGCCACTGAGTAGGCATATCTGACCTGTTCCCATCTTGTTTTTTCATTTAAGTGCTGCCGATCTGAGGGAGTGAGTGGGAAATCATTAGTGAATTGTGGAACATGGTGTTTCTTTCCTCTGGTCATTGAGTGTCAATGGGGCATGTAATTAGTATATAAATAATTTTGCCGTGTAAATTTAGCTGCTAAAATACTGAAGGGTATGGAGTCTGTTCCTCCTGATTTTTTTTTGTAATTGCGGAATTTATATAAACTTACAATTTTGTAATCTTTTTTCCATAGTCTGAAGCATGCTTTTATTTTTTTTAATGCTTTCGTTTTCTAGGTGTTTGAGCACAACACTCAGAATTGAAGCATAGTTAAAGCACTTAAGTAACTGATGGAACCAGTGCAGAAGCTAATCTTTATACTCAATTTCAAACATTGACCTTCATCCTTCCTGGAATTTGATTTTTATTTTGTTATAGCTATGTAAATTTTAGGAAAACCTTAGCACAATCAGATCTGTGAGTGGGTACAAAACTCTTTTTAACTTTTTTGACTATCATCGTCCTGAGGCTTAAATGGCTGTAAAGCAGTATTTTTAGTAATTACCCAAACTGTTACATTAGAGGAATGTATTATACCCTGATGGGGGGGGGCAGGATAATAATTGCTCATCTCAGAAAAAGTTTGTAAAAACTCATAGTTTTTCCTACTTAATGTTTCAAATGGTGTTACCTAGTACAACACTACTGGATATTAAATGATTACGCTAATTTTCTGTCTGTTTAGTAACTCTGTTAATAGTCTTCCTTTCTAGAAGGTTGGTAAGTTGGGAGAGAGGAATAGAAAAGGGGGAGACATTTTTGGAGCGTTTCTGTTGTTAGCAGTAAGAAACTCAAAGGTGTCTGCTCAGCAGTGTCTCAGTCAACTCTGTATGTTGGTGTTTGAGCTATACAGACTTGGAATAAAGTTCTGAGGATCAGCCTTGATTTGTAAACATAGGCAGCATGGGGCTAGTGGATAGTTGAGGAGCTTGATCCTTCCTATAGACTGAGATCATGTATGGAGGTAGAATTTAAATCCATATTGAAACATTAAAAATATTCTTTCTTGCCCCCCTTCTTTTTTTGGGGGTGTGTGTATGTGCGTGATTTTAATAAAACATAAGCAAGGTATCAAGATACTTGCTCAGGCTGATTGAAAGTGAGTTTGTGGGGCTGGGGGCTTCAACAGAAGTCCTTATGTACAATTTTTGCACTACCAATCCATAAATGTTTTGGTTGTAACTGTTCTCATTTTGGCTTGACACTTCCTTCTGTTCATCTAATGATGATATTTCAGCAAATTCCACTGAATATTGGGGGACAACTGGCTGTCTAAAATTAGTAGTAGGAAGATTCATGGGAGTTGGGGAAAAATTAATCAATTTTTCCTGAAGAACAAAAAGGGGCAGATGAAAGGGGTTTGAGTAGGTGACTAAAACCTCTCTGAGATGGTGCCATGAATTTTGTCAGTATATGGAGATTACCCTGCCCCCAAACAAAAAAGTGGCTTAAATGCTGTGTTTACACTCTTAAGCAAAGTAGACTTTCTATGTAAAGGAAGTTTTGGAAAATGGGACTGATTTTGAATTTATTCATAATTTCTTTCTATGAAGAAAGGAGAGAAGATAAATTTGTTTGTTTTTGTACAGTGGAAATATGACCAATCTTGTGCCATTTTTAGTAACAATGGGTGTACTGAATTTAAAATTTTATTGCTGTGTATGCCTTCCTTGTAGGACCGTGTGTATGTACAACAAAATAACGTGGAAAATGTTTACAATTTGGGCTTGATTATTTTTCGAGACCAAGTTGTACGCTATGGCTGTATTAGGGATCACCTGCGGCAAACTCTGCTGGATATGATTGCAAGAGAAAGAAAAGGAGAAGTTGTAGACAGGTAAGATGTTTGTAAGTGACATCTTTTGATGTAAAGAATGCCAATTTACATGCCAATTTTAAAAAGTGAATCAAGAACCTATAGAAATAAATCATTACTTAAGGCTGCATTTCTGATCACAAGTAAAATTTCTTCATAATCTGGAATAACATATTTCTTTGTACATTTAGGTTTAGCATAATGGTAAATGGGGAAGCTTATTAATGTATCTTTTAATATCTATCTTGTATTTTTTAAACAACTTTTGTTAAATCTCTCAATTACTGCTGTGTGTCAGAGCATTTGGTTATAAAGCAGAGTTTTGACAGTTCCTTGCCTCTTGCTGCCTTGTATTTCCTCTGTACTGAGAGGCTGTTTAACATTCTTGTACCTGGCTTTTTTATTACTATTTTTGAAGTTTTCTTTTTTAAATCTGTTTCCCTTGCTTATGTTTTGATTTGTCTGTTTCTTGATAGTTCAGTTGCATCTCTGAGCTTTTAAATCTGATACTCGTGTTCTCCAGCCACTTTAGTAGATCTGGAGTTTTGTGCCACACGCTGCAGATATTGCAGTTGAAGTAACTTTACATTTTCAAGTTTTCTTGTGTATCTCCAGTTTCAGAGCAGCTGTTGGGTGTGGAGATACATAAACTCCATGCTGCTTTGGCAGCAGTTCTGTGACTGAGATTGCCCAACATGGATTTATGAAGAGAAGAATACTCCCTGGCAACAGCTGTGTATTGTCCCCTACTGCCAGAAAGTGGAATTTTTTTCTTGGATGCAGTTCTTTTGTTTTCACATTTTATTGATGTATTTCTATGCCTAAACAAATGCTTAACTTGCTGATGCATTTTCATTTTGTGGCAGTGTTTTGTTTTAACAAAAAAAACCAAAACAAAACAAAACCCAAAAATAGCCAACAAAAAAAAAAAGCCACCCCAAACTTTGCACTTCCATCTGTGCAGTTGTTTTGAATTGCTCAATTCCAACTTACATGTGCAGTTTTCAGTTTGCTTTGAAGTAGTATTTTTGGTTAATTCCTCGTTTGTTGAAATATATTCTTAATAGTTTTCTGAGTTAGTAGAACTTGAGACCTGTTTTTTCTATCGTTGTATTTAAAATATTTAATAAATATTGTCAGCTCCTTAGTTTAGAACAAAAACAATCAATCTTCCTCCTGCAATCTTCTTGAAAACCTGTCATGTACCAAAACATTTAGGATCGGCTTTTTATTACTACATTTTCTTAAGTTGATATTATGTTCTGAATTGTTGTTCTGCTGTGTACTCTTTGTCTTCCAAGCATGTGGATTTCTCAAGTTGTTAACAACTTACTTTTTGGCAGAGGCGCAATAAGAAATGCTTGCCAGATGTTAATGATTCTAGGTCTTGAAGGAAGGTCAGTCTATGAAGAAGATTTTGAGGCTCCATTTTTGGAGATGTCTGCAGAGTTTTTTCAGGTACATCAATGTTGTAATATCATATTTGAAATGTTACAACTGCCTGGAATTGGGAGAATTTGTGGGGCTTTAACTGCTGCTTATTTGATCTGTATGTCCATCTCTATTAAATTACAGAAAAAAATCAATAACTTGGGGGAAATTTTACAGAACTACAATAATTTGAATGTAATTTTGAGCTATGGGTGCCAATAACTTGTAAATTAATCATCATGCTACTTTTGTGCCTGCTTTGGGCTATTTCATGCAACTTAGTCTATCCCTGCACTGTAGCCATAGTCTTTGAAATCACAATATCATGAGAGATTCGAACAGTTTCAGGCTGGGAATGGAGAGGGCAGACTACCTGTCTAACTGCCTTTGAGGAAGCTTTGTTTCCTTCGTAGTTTCTACATTTGTGAGTTATTTTTTTTGTAACAAAATGAAATGAGTCAAAAGAAGTCAAGTCTAAGTGGCTGTCCAGTTGTTGACCAGATGCTGAATAATGCATTTTAAATATTTCCTAGAGCTTTTTTGTGAGGTAGTTTCAGGAAAGAAGGCACTTGAACAGTGGTTGAGTGTAATCAAGCTCATCTACTGTTGGAAATTGATAGGAATTGTAAAAGCATGTTAAAAGATACCTAAATAAGATAACTTGTCAGCCTCCCAATTCTTACGCAGGATCAACTGTCTGTCATACCCTCTGATCTCCAAACTTCTTTGAAGATCAGAAGCATATATTGCACAATCATTTAAAAGTCATTGTATTCTGTTTTTCATTGATGCTACATTAAATTAAAAAAAATAATTACTTTGAGGGTTTTTTTCTTAGCTTTGCTTTAAAAAAAATCTTCCTTCCAAAACACTATGCTGACCAGTATGGACAGAAACAGTTTGATGTGAAATAATGTGCTCAGCATTGTCACTAATGAGAATGAGAACTGTTGATCCCCACAACTCATAAATATGCCATAAACTGGTATTTGAAAGGAACTTTTGTCTCTTCCCTCTCCCCATCCTCCTGTTTTTCTTTGAACCTGTGGCTAAAACTCTGGTTGGTAACTGGACACTAGGTTGGCTTAGGTTGTTCTAGTGTGAAAAATACCATGTTCATACTGCATGTACCCCCTTATGTATGTAACACAATTAACATAATAGAACCTTTATTTTGTGTTAAGCATGTATGTAAATCTTGGGGATATAATCATCTTACTTGTTTTACATGCTGGGTTTGATTTGAACTTGCTTATAAATGTTGATCTGAAATAACTAGTATGTGTCTTTTTTCCCCTTTAAAAAAAAGTCTAAAGTATTAATTTATGTTAATCACAGATGGAAAGTCAGAAATTTTTAGCTGAAAACAGTGCTTCTGTATATATAAAGAAAGTAGAAGCTAGAATTAATGAAGAAATAGAACGGGTGATGCATTGTCTGGATAAATCAACAGAAGAACCAATTGTGAAAGTTGTTGAGAGGGAGCTTATTTCCAAGCATATGAAAACTATAGTGGAAATGGAGAACTCTGGGCTAGTTCATATGCTGAAAAATGGGAAGACAGAAGGTAAGACTGCATCCTATGGGAGACAGAAATGCTTACGATACTGCTTAACTGTTTTTAAATATAGGATAAGTTGAGCTTAGTGTTTGTGCTCCTGTGTAATTGTAAAAATACTTCAGTGGCTCTGTTTTGCAAACATCTGAGATTACTTCAGAGACTTTTAGAAGGCTCTTATAACAGAGCCTGTGTGTATAACTTGTTTCTGTTTAGTACCAGATACAGGTACGTACTTGGTAAGCCAAGTATCTCCTAAGAAAAGTAGAAACCTGTTATAGTGGTCTTTATCACCTTTCTTCCATGAGCCATTTTATTACTTTCATTCCTCTAGTATGTAGCTGTCAAAATACATTGATGTTTTTGGCCCACAGGCAGTCATTTAAAAAGTGCTAGTGTAGATGACTTACTAAATGGAAGTATTGTAGGACCTCTTCTTGGGAAGAGGGCTTTATTGCAGAAAGAGTCAGCTGTTCTTAAAGGATAAGCAGCTTATCAAAGTGGTTAAAAAAGAAGAGCTTGGCTTTATTTGGTTTTCCCTAATAGGGGTTAATGTGGGACTGACTGAATGAAACTTACTACGGAAAGAAACAGAACATAAGTTTCTAAAACAGAATAATGAAGAGAGTGATCGTAGTATCTATATTTAGAAATCAGTGCTCATGCTAAAGCTGTGAGAATGGGGACCAGACTTGTTGCTTAGATGAATAGCCTTTGTTCATTAAAGCACCTTCACAACCTACTGGGTAGAGTGACAGAAGCGAGCAAATTTCAGAAAGAGAATTACTGTATTGAAAAGAAAAGTGATGGTACCATACTTTTTTTTTTTTTCTCTTTAATATCCAGTTAAGATAGCCTTCAGGCTGAGTGTACAAGGATGTTGAAGGGTATTCATAGGTGCAGTAATGAGTTTAACTTTTGTAGGCCTTGAGTTTGATTTAGTTAAATTTGGAGAGGAAATAGTTGCTGCATTGTGAACATAAGATTTTACATCGATGTACAAGGATGGACTGCTTTTTCAGAAAGCCATGTTTAACCTAAGCCACTTCTCATGATTTTAGATGGATGAAACAAAGTCGTATAAGATTATGTGGCTGACTTTAAGATAAATATTAATTAAACTCCGATTTTTACCAGTTTTTGCTTTTATTACAGAAACAAGCATCTCATTAACATTGTCCTATTTGCTTTAACTTATATTTTACTTGAGAACTTTTAATACAGTATTTGATTTTGGGGCTGATAATCTTAAAAGCTACGTTCTTAAATATCACTGGAAAACATAATTTTACTGAAGCTTTAGGAACGCTATCCTTTCACACAGGCTTCAACTTTTGCTGGCCTGGGGATCAGCAGTAACAGATTCCATGCTATAGACAACCTAGAATAATGGAATACAATCTTTCAATTTTCTGGCTACTGCAGTCAGTATGTTTGGGGTAAAGGAAAGGGGACATCAGAAGGGGCTAGCGCCTGAGCTGTTTATGGGATGCTTTCGGTGGCTCAGGTGGCTGAACTTTTACTGCCGCCTTTTGCTATGAGATGAATGAGTTACAGAAGTATAACAGATGTTATACTGTATATATATTATGTATATATATTGCATTCTATATATATACAGAAGTGGAGGATGTTCTGCATAATATCTCGTTCTTGTTTCCAGACCTTGCTTGCATGTACAAGTTGTTTAGTCGTGTGCCAAATGGTCTGAAGACAATGTGCGAGTGCATGAGCTCATACCTGAGAGAGCAAGGCAAAGCACTAGTTTCTGAAGAGGGAGAAGGAAAGAATCCAGTTGACTACATTCAGGTAGTTATATATTTGAACTTTCCTTTCTTCCATCTTTCCCACATTCCCCCGAGTAGCAGTTATGATTGATGAGATTGATGAACACACCACGTGACTGATAAGGTAAACCTTAATATTGATTCCAAAGGGATTATTATTATAAGATACATTAATAGTTTTGTTTAAAATGTACATTTTTTTGTGCTTTCAGACATGTTTAGGACTCTTACCTAAGTTGCTTGGAAAGTACATGCTCAGTTCTTGTGCTTTTGATAGCTGGTTTTATTAAACAACATATTCAGGCTAATTACCTAACTTCTGGGAACTTTTTGGATAATCCTAAATGATAGTTGCCTCCAGAGTGAGTTCTACATCTGCTGGCAAATAGCTTTATAGTGTCCATTTTGTTTAATTTTATGTGATGTTAAATGTCAGTGTTTATTGTGACAAAAATCACATGACAGTATTTCATGGCAAGATTAACTATGACTGAGAGGTGAATGTGTTACAAATCATAACAAATCACTTGCTTCATTCTTGGTCACCTGGAGAAACGGAACACTTCTGCGTGTTAAAAGATGTAAGTGTTCTTCCTTGTTCTCCAGCTCTCACGAAGTGATGTGTACCATTAATTTATCAAGATCAGAAAATATACTTCAGGAGTGTTTGTCGTGTGTCATCTCCCGTGGTCTCCGAGAAGATGGTTTTAAATTTGTACATAAAATTGTTAAATTCATTGCACTTTAAGAAAATGCTTTTATAGCTGGAAGATGTTTTATACTTAATACAAAAATGTGTATTCATTAAACATTTGTTTTGTGGTTTTTTAAATGTGTAGAAGTCCTTGTTTCTGGTCTTTATGAGAAACAGTGCTTTATGTCTGTTATCTCTGCTGTTTTGTTTGAAATAAATAACTTTGCTAGAACTGGTTACTATTAGAAGAAGCCATTTGAGTATAAAAACATTTCTTCTTGGATTATTAATTTTCTGGCAATGCTGAAGCAAACTTCTTACCAAGCTTGGACAAGAATCACTTCTCCAGGGATTGTTAAAAAGAAGAGAGATTGCCCTGTGAAATTTATTAGGCTTAATGATTAAGGGCTGTTACATAATTTTTTTTCTTGGTGGTATGATTTATTTTTTTAAAAGAAAAAAAAAAGCAGCAAATGATGTGGAAAATAAGTGTGTGGATTACTTTGAAGCAGTTTTCACTCATTTTAAATCCTGGTGGACCTAAAGGCGTATCATAAAAAATGTAACTGAGAATGAGTTAAAAACTTAATTATGAAGATGCTATTGATGTTTCCCGCTACAAAGGCAAGTAGCATAACGAAGCTGAAGACTTCTGGCCATACTTCATGTGCTTTGGCAGATCTCATCCACTCAGTATGCACCCTAGCTGTCTGATGAAGATGTCAAGGGGGAGGGATTGATGATACTTCATTACTGCTAAACCACCCAGCAGGTTTATCCTCCACTTCCATTGACATGAAGGAAGAAGAGAAAAATACTTGTGAATTAAGAAGCCATCTCACTCTTCCCACCTTGGCCATGTTCATCTGAATCTTTCAAGGACTTAAATAGCAGTAAGAAGACAAAGAAGCTACATTATACCTCCAAGAACAAAACTTCATCATAGTCCAGCACTGGTTCTGCAACGTGACATCACCAAACCCTGAGCATAATTGGCGAGTTAATTGCAAGAGCATTGCCAGGGGGTTAGATTTAAAACTTCTTAAAATAATTTGAAGGGATGTTGAAATGCTGTTGTAATTTAAGGTACTAACAGTTTCTCCTGTTTAACACCAGGTTGTTCAGATGGTGTACTCCTGGAGAGGAGACATAAGCTAACCTTGGTAAACAGAGAGATAGTGGGATTTACTTTGCATTTAAAATTTCTAATACGCATTAATTAGCCTGTCTAAAGACCATTCCTTTAAGTGAGATGGTGAGTTCCTAAGAAACATTACTACTTCTTTGAGTAATTCTTGAATGGCTTCTTTAAGTAACCACATATAAATAAATTTTTAAGAAATCAAGGATTTAAGACCATTTAACCTGAACAGTTTTTCTGGGCAATAGTTGTCCATGATAAATATAACTCCTGAATGAAAATTTTAAACACCATAGCCCACCCCAAACGCTGTCTTATTTATGCCTAAGCCCTGTGCATATCATACATAATTAGCAAGGTGCTTAGGTGATTTTAAGAAGCTTCCCCCTCCTGCACTCGGTGGTTTTAACTCTGAGTGAAGATGGTACAAATCCTAAAAATGATGTTAAGCATCTGATGCTTTAGCTCAGAGGAAGCGGTTCGGTTCAGGGCCATGAACATGACACTGGTAACTGGAGAACTACTGCATGTATCTAAGTTTCGTGCATTCACAGTGACTCTTAAAGATTAGTAAGAAACACATGGTTAAATAATGCAGAACATGTCTATAGATTGAAAGGGGGGGGGGGAAGCCTAACATGTTACATTACGCGCTTGTTGTCGCAGTGTGTTTGCTCCTTAGACTTGTTTAGTAGCTCTAGGGGTGAAGTTAATGGGTGCTTAGCCTCATCTTTCCCAGATCCTGTGTTTGTTATAGTGACTTTGTCAATGCTATTTGAAATAGACACGGCTTAACAAGTGCAACAGATACCTCCTCTAAGTTGTGTAAATCAGCCTGTTGAATAAAGGTGTTTAAAAAAATGTTCTTACTCTTTGATTAGCCTATCACAGAAAACTGCACCAGTATTTGACACCAATACTTTAGCCAGTTTATCTGAAAAATGACTTGTATAAGAGATTTATGGCAGCTATATATATTTAAAATTTCAGATACTTTCTACATAGAGAGCTTTGCAAAATCTCTGACTGTAGTGTGGTTTTCTCTATGACTTCATCTATTATTACTGTTTTACAACTTGCAACTTCAAATCAGTGAGAAGTTTCTGCCTTTTTTTTAAAGGGTTTACTGGACTTGAAGAGTCGGTTTGACCGCTTTCTTCAAGAATCTTTCAATAATGATCGACTCTTCAAACAGACTATTGCGGGTGACTTTGAGTACTTCCTCAACCTCAACTCTAGGTCTCCAGAGTACCTCTCATTATTTATTGATGATAAGCTGAAAAAGGGAGTCAAGGGAGTAAGTATAAACAAAATTAAAAGATCGTGCTATTTCCAGTGTAAACTTGTATGAAATGAAAGTAAGCTACTTTGCTAAGAATCATTTTTATGATACGGTAATACTGCCTTAAAAAAAAAAAGAAGCATATGTGACACATCTGAGCTTATAACGCTTCACACAGCAACACCTCAAAGATGTTGTGTGGCTTGTCCCCCATATCTGAAGCAGTATACCTGCATTATTTCTGGCAGATGCCCCCTCAAAAAAAAAAAATTAGGTTGTAGTAGATTCTGCAGATCCCTTCCTTCAAAAGCTTAAATATAATTTCCTTAAATATATTCTTATAATTTGGCAATTATTCTCAATACCTAGTAACTTCTTTTGAAAATTGATTCACTTGAGTAGGGGAAACAGTTTGTCTTTGCTTCTTTTTACTGCTTTTACATATCAGAGGACTACTACCATATCTGTCTCTTGTAGCCTAAGTACAACTGTTTCCTTCAGTCTTGCCTCATAGCTTTTTTTCATAAATTTTTTTGCGGTATGGCACCCAGAACTGGACAGGATGATTCAGCTGAGGCCTCAGTGGCTCTGATTAAAGCTGAATATTATTGCATGCATCTTAATGCTTTGGGACTCAATATGTTCTATTTATTTATAAAATAAGTAATCGTTGTATTTGTTGTGGCACTAGGCAGGCTTTGCAAAACGAGTCCTAACATTTAAAAGCTTTCCTTCAGAGCTAACCTCCAATACTCCTGACTGCCATCTGTGCTTTTTTAAAAATACTTAAAAACATATCCAAGAACTTTTACTGTATTTATCCAGGCATTCTACCCATCCTTCGCCTCCCTTCTCCCTCACAATTGTTTTTCCCTGTATTTCAGATCTATTCCTTTCTCTGCTGTGTTGAGTTTGTGCACTGTTCTTTTGGCTCTGTAGTTCACATGTTGGACCAGTTTTGTTGGCTTCTTTATTAGGCTACTATTAGACTATATGCTTGCTGTGAATTACTTTTAAGTATTTAGGTTGTATAAGACACTTGTGCTGGAAGGTTAAAACCAGCAAATTATTTATTTTACAGCTAACAGAGCAAGAAGTAGAAACTATCTTGGATAAGGCAATGGTTTTATTTAGGTTTATGCAAGAGAAAGATGTCTTTGAACGCTATTACAAGCAGCACTTGGCAAGAAGACTTCTTACAAACAAGAGCGTTTCAGATGACTCTGAGAAAAATATGATATCCAAATTAAAGGTAAGTCTGGATACTTTTTACTTCATTTTTTCAGCAATAAAGTTTCTTCTGTTTTTATATAAGGGTTATATAGATAACGTAAATCTCGACTGCTGTTAAACACAGATTTGATTTTAAAGCCCCAACAGAAAATATGAAAGGCTTTTCTGAATAATTCTGTAAATATTGGAAAGCACTTGTGGTGAGAAAGCAGTCTAGAAAACAAAGCTAATTTTATTTAACAAAGCTAATTTATATTTTTTTTACTGAATTTGTTAAGACTTCCCAAATGAAGACAGCCCTGGTTATCCTAGTGACTGGATTTGCGGACAAGAATGTATTTTGTCCTAGATTTTCTGTCATTCACGGTAGAATTCTTTTATTGCATGCCATAGTTGTTTTTTAGTTGCCTCCATCTGCAGACTACTGATAATGTTCAATTCCTTTTTGATTAAGTACTTTGAGATAGATTGGGGAAAAAAATAATCTTCTCATCAGTGTCTGGAAACATGTTTTTCTGAGTTGGTTAAATTTATTGATAAAATAGCCCAAGAGATGGAGAAGAAAGTAAAGCCTAAAGGTGAACAGTCCTTGAAGCAAGTTCTAATGCAGCTTCTTCTTAAGTGGCATGATTAATGGTTATGGAACTTCTGAACCCGAGTGATTTGATCCTAAAATCAAACCTTTAGTGATCCTTGTTTCTGACCTTCATATTCCATCAGTGAGCAAAGCCTGTTTGCATCAAATTTCTCCAAATTACCAGTATTCATTCCAAATTATTGATATTAGTTTCGTCCCAGTTACTTCTCCGCCTCTTCTAGCCTGGTGATTTAGAAGGCACGGGACATACATTTGCAGGATGAATCAGTGGACTGGAATTGCTCTCTTTATGGATTTGCACAGCAATTAGGATGCTGAAGCCAACATGCTTGCCTTTACTGTTATCTTGTCTTAGAAATAGGCACAAAGTCTTGTATGTGCAATTGAAATGCATTTGTTTGTGCGCATGTATCTGTATGTGCATATGTTCCTGATTCTCAAAAGGTCTGGAAATCTCTACATGGCAATCTGCAGAAAGCCATTAAAATTACACACTTTAGGATGACGGGGTTTTTTTCTGATACAAATAAAGATTATCTGTCTTTACAGTATCATGCTAAAAGAAAAAGCAGGTGAAATACATTGGCTTGATAAGCTTTCACAGACTTTTTTTTTTTAAGATGAGATAGGAAGCTAAAAAGATACAAAAAATACAGTGATGGAGAAAAGAGAAGGAAAGCAGGTTTGGATGTGCTTAGGGTTAGATCCTTATATGGAATACAAATGCTAAGTTTTGAAGGTAATGCAAATGGGAATCCCAGTAACCAAATGTACAGTAATAGAATTTTTGAGATTTATAAACTAACTCTTAGTTTTGCAGTTCACATACCAGAAGCTCTGTTTTCATAGTGCTGGCACAACAAGTTATTTTGTGTATTTTCAGACTGAATGTGGATGTCAGTTCACGTCTAAACTGGAAGGAATGTTCAGGGACATGAGCATCTCAAACACGACGATGGATGAGTTCAGGCAACATCTTCAGGCAACCGGGGTAAGAGCATGGGGTTCTGTGTGCTTGTCCTTTTACTTCAGCACAAACCCTAGACCTTTATCATGGCTTGTGGGTTTAAAGCTCTTTGGAATCTGCACATGGAATGAAGGATTTTGTTGGCATGCTCGAATTGTATTTCTTCTGCTGTGTTTCTTATCATACATTGATAGTATTTCCCGAAATACAGAAGTCAGTTCGAAGCTTGATCGACAGCTTGAGTGGTGCCGATTTACTTCCATAAAATCCTGTTTCAGCTCCTCTTGTCCCTGCGTTGCTCTGAGCGGGCCCTGCAGCGGGCGCCCAGCTCGGCGGCCTTTACTGCTTGTGGCCGGCAGGGGGCGAGCTGTGCCCACCCAGCTGTGCCGGCCGCCCCCTGGGGCCAGCTGTGCCCACCCAGCTGTGCCGGCCGCCCCCTGGGGCCAGCTGTGCCCACCCAGCTGTGCCGGCCGCCCCCTGGGGCCAGCTGTGCCCACCCAGCTGTGCCGGCCGCCCCCTGGGGCCAGCTGCCCAAGCTCATGTGGGTTTCCAAAACGCCATGTTACCAGCAAAGTTTCTCATTCTTTAAAAGTAGTCTTCGTTGCAACCCATATTTTACAATAACAGCAAGTAGAAAGTATTCTGTGCTGCAGGGATTGGAAAAACTTACCACCTCACGTTTAACTTTCCTGACACAATTAATACCTTGATAAAACCAGAACTGCCATTTTATTCAAAAGCGCCAAATATGGACTTAGTTGTTCAGTCGGGAAGTGTGACACCTTGGTGTAAAAAGTGGGTGTCTGGAATCCTGCATAACGGAGAGATTGCTTCAATTTTGAGGTATTAGTTTGCTCTGAACACTTTTTTCTATATTGATACTCAATAGCGCTTAATAATAAATAATAAACAGCTAAGTAATTCTGTGTCTGCCGGTAAGTAAGTCTGTATATCAAGCGTGTTTGAAGCAGTTTCAGGAATCTGAATGCCAGAAATATGTTCATGGATGTACTCTGTCCAGTGTCCCTGGTTACACAGGGTGATCTGAAATCTTTGCTGTCTTGAAGCAGTCGGCTGAAATCTTTCTCATCAGCATACTGTGAGTCATCTTGAGAGAAGGAATGGGATCTCCTCAAAGTGGTTTCAGAAAAGGTTGTAGAGGATATGGACAGTTACAAAGGTGTTTGTGGACAGGCAGCTTTACTACTGCTTTTTTTCTTTATAATGTTTTCCTTCTAGAATGCCTGAAATACTAATTTCAAGAAAAATTTGCTAGAGCACTGCCATTTTTTAGGTAGCATGTGGGACTTCTATATGGTGTGTGTGTGTTAATGATTAATGTACTGTACGTGACAGTTTTATATTGAGTGAGTTAATAAATGATGTCTCTTATCTTCTTCTTAGCTATGTACAGCTAATAAAATGAATTTAAAATGTTAACAGATACTCTGCTAGGCATTATTTTAAACTTCATCTTATTCTTGGCAAGGGACCAGCAGTTCACCTGATGATTGCCTTTTGGGCAGCCTGATCATGGCCTTTTAATGAAATTTCTGGAGTACTTATTTATGATAGAAGTGATTATATTTCTATTAGTGTCAATAGTATTTGAGGGGAAATACAAACCAGAAGATTTTGGCAGGTTTGTGTTACTGTTAACTTGCTGGTGATGTTGTGTTTTATATGAAATAGTCCATTCTACTCCTTTTTAAGCCTTGTGTGTACCTTGAATATGTATGGTACCTTCTAGGTGAGTTGGGCATCTGCTCTTCTCTAAATAATCCTACCTGCAAAGTTGCCTGCTTGATCCTATAGCCAAAGATACAAGTAGTGCCAAGGATGGTTTGCTATCAGTGAGTGGAAAGCTCAACACTAATGAAAGTCCAGGCTAATAGATAATGAGTAATTTCTACAACTGTGATCCTGAAACTTCAGTTTGGAGTTTTGTAAAGATTAGATCACTTCAAGGGACTTTCCATTAGTTCATACCGTTTTTACACTGAAAAGACATCTTGTAAAATAAAGTTGTTCCAAAACTTCAAGTCACAAACTGCTCCGCACTGTGTATGTGTGGTGTGAGGCATTCTCAGTGCTGTGTTCTGCTCTGGCTAAAACACTCAAAAAATTAGGAAGTGGTTGCCATGTCAACTAAGATGTTTCAGTTCCAGATAAAGATACTTTCTGTATCTTTCAGTCTGCATTGATGACCTTTCCCTATACTTTGGCTAGAGGGAGAAGACTGTTGAAGCTTTTGGGTTTTTAGGTGATACACAGATCAACTAGTTTTCTGTGTCGAAATGGCTGTTTGAATTTCTCTTGTAAACCTTATGACACTGGTGGTATGAAATTAGAAGCACAGCAGTAATGTTGGCTACAGAGCAAGCTTTATATTGGTCGTTACACACTTTGGCAAATTGTTCCTCTTAAACCTTAATGAAATTCAGAGTGATTTCTGTGTGAATAGTCTGTTACTGGGCTGCCTAGGTTTTTCAGAATTTTGCTAGGCACAAGTTTGTTAATGCACACAGGCATTCAACACGCACAATACAAAAACTCTTCCATAGCGCATGGAAATGCTACTCTGCTATTTAATAAGGAAGGTTTCTGAGTTCATATGACGGTTTTTGATCCTCTAAAATATAACGTACTCTTATTTCCATGTGTTCTTTGAAGGTATTAGTTACAACCCGTAGAGCTGAAAGTAGTCAGTTTTAAGTTTAATAATATTCAGCTTAGTTGAGATACCTCGTGGGGATTATGCCTCGCTGATGTAATGTTTACCAAATGTCTATATATTAGCATTTCAGTTGCAGAATGTTTCCTAACTGGTGCTGAATATATATAGTGATGGCAGTCTTCAGGGAAAGTAGCTAGATTGTGCATGTACAAGTGACTGTTTACATTGCCGTCCAGAGGTAAACTGCAGAAAAAGTTCCCTATGGTTTAACGTTGTATATTTAGTATTTACTCTCTGCTTCCAGAAGGTAAATTTATAAACAGTTGTTTTGAAACTGATGCATTTAGCAACCTGGCTTTGCTAGATGTTGTCAAAAGCCTGATTAGAAAGAGTTGTTATATGTATTGTGAGTTCTGTTTATGATCACGAACATTTCATTCTTGGTTAAGGATGTATTTTATTAAACTCTGTACGATCTTAAATGCTGGAGGGGAATGATGTGGAGAATTTTTGCTGTACCATCTACTCTGATAATGAACTCATTTGTCTGGCTTTGTAAAAACGTTTATAGATATGTCTAAATTTTTTCTTAGTCTGTGAAAATTCTACACATTCTACACTGATAAGAAAAATGGTGAAACATCATCCTGTTTTAAAATAGCGGCTGTTTTCTTCCAATTGTTCTTAGGTCTCATTAGGTGGTGTTGATCTTACAGTGCGGGTCCTCACAACAGGTTACTGGCCTACTCAGTCAGCCACACCAAAGTGCAACATCCCTCCGGCTCCCCGACACGCTTTTGAAATATTTAGAAGGTACGTATTAAAACAGATTTTTAGGTAGAGGTTTTAAGAAGAAACCGTCTGAACTTAACTTACAGATACATTTTACCATTAAAGACAGGCTAGCATACCGCTCTTCTTCGGTTCATGTGAAAATAAGAGAATGCAGTGATCGCATTATGAGGCTTGAGGTTGGAGCTTTTAAGCTCTAACTCTAACAAGAGTTACTGTTTTGAAAAAGCAGAAGTTAGAAATGTCTCAAGAGTGTCCGTAATGGCTATGAGAAGTCTATGTAACTGTTTAAAGCAATTTCCTGTTAGATACACAGTGTGAAATATATAATTGAATTGAAAATTTTATATATTACAGATTTTATTTAGCCAAACATAGTGGGCGACAGCTGACACTCCAGCATCATATGGGTTCTGCAGATCTCAATGCCACTTTCTATGGGCCCGTTAAAAAGGTAAGGTGTCAAGATTATGAAAATACTGTCTTTTTTTAAAAAATGTAAGCAAATACATATTTGTAATAACTTTAGAACTGTGTAAAATAAAAGCTTACCCATTGATAATAGAAGAAATATGCCTTCCCTTGGCTTTGTAGTCTGATTCTTCCTTTGTAGCTGTTTTGTTTTCACTGTTTTTCCCCCCAGTAAATCTAATTTGGATGCATCAGTCAGTATCGTTCTTTGTTAACCTCGCAGAGAAATAGCAATTTTGATCTTAAAGGAACCTCAATGGTTTGAGTGTTTGTGGGGGTTTTGACTGTGAATCAGTCTAAAGTGAAATTAAACTTGTTTCTCTTTAGAGTTTGTTAATGTGAAAGTACTGTTAAGCCAAGTTCAGCCTGCTTTTCATCTGCACAGTGCTAGCAATGTGAACAACATTTTTTTCAAACATGAGAATCTTAGAGGAGTTTAGAAGTACAATGTTTAGTGTTTATGTCTATAAGAAAATAATTTGATGGTGATTTAGACCAGTTTTAAAATGCTAAACTGGAAGTAGTAATGGCGTGATGTTTAGGAATGTATGACAATGCAAAAGGAAAACAAAATTCTTACAACAAAGTATTAATAATGTGCATTTGTGGGGATGTTCAAATTGTATTACTGTAGGGTAAATATTTTGATAATTTTAAAGGTAAGAATGAGAAAACTGGAGGGTGGGCAAGCAGTGGAACAGGGGCCAGCCAGAGAGGTGGTAGAGTCTCTGTCTTTGGAGATGCTCAGTATTTGACTGGACACATCTAAGCATCTTGCTCTAGATGGCCTGGCCTTGAGTAGTGACTCACGCAAAGGTGGGACCTACAGAGGTGCCAGCCTCGGGCACCCTGTGATGCCAGGACAACTACTGGAGAGACATTCTGTTGATGCCACCAGGCATATACTAGTCTGTCCCTTGTGTAGACAGGTCTCCTAGATAAATATTTTGCCATATAGCCTTTGTCTTACTGAGGTAAAATATTTTGCAGTGGAGAATAATCTAATAGTAGTTTTGGAATTTTAAAATAGGAAGATGGCTCAGAGGTTGGCGTAGGAGGTGCCCAAGTAACTGGCTCAAATACACGGAAGCACATATTGCAAGTCTCCACTTTCCAGATGACGATATTAATGCTCTTTAACAACAGAGAAAAATATACATTTGAGGTAAGTGTTGTGGTTTTCTCACTTGAACTGTTCTAGGCACGCTCTTTTCTCTTGAACAGATCTTTGAAGATCAAGTGCCTCACATTCTATTTGAATGGGGATCAGGCCAGTAAATACAGGAAGCAGATCATTAGCAGTGCGCCTGGGAAGCAATCCTAAGTGAGGAAATTATTTGGGAACAGAAGTTTTCAAAAACACAGAAGAGTTGTGTGATTTATTCCTAGGCCATACAGCTATAGAAAAGCTGAAGTTGGAATGCAGCAGGTGGCTCCATTTGCTCATTTGATCTTTGAAAAACAGGATTTAGAGGCCAAAGGATGGAGAAGGGTTTGTTTCCTGGCCTCTTAAACACTCAAGTGCTTAAATTGGCAGGCTGGAGTGAGCTGTGGGATGAATCCAGGAACTGTCATCCTTTCTCTTGAGTGGGTCAGCCAGAAAGGACAATGAAGAATGCCCAGATAGATTCTTAACAAGGAGACTAGAAGGGTATTGCTAGGAAAGGTTCAAGTGGTCAGCTGATAGACGATGATGAAGGCTTTAGGAGTAGTGGAGGAGGATCCTGTAGTGTGAGGTTTGAGGATTGTATTGTTAATGTCAATTAATATTCTTGGGTTTGGCATTGTCTTCTGTTTGAGAGAGCATTGGCAGCCTTGAAAAGCGCTATGGGTGCAGTTTGAAATGGAGTGGATTTCCAGGTTTTTTTCAGCTACTTTTGACTGCGCTATGCATAGTAATCATTTTGCCTTTTTGTTTGGATTTTGTTTTCAGCTTATTTGGCATACTTCTGACCTGTTAATGAAGAATGTTGCGTTGAAACGGTCTCAGTTGGGATTAAGAAAGGCAGCGTTTGATAAGAGGCTCTTAGTAAAATACTCATAGCTCAAAAAAAGATTATTTTAGAGCACAAAGTCCTGTGTGTTGTGAAATTTGTTACAGGAGCATTACCGCTTTGAGTACTTTCTCTGCAGAATACTGGGGGGGTGACAGATGGACATGACTTAACAGCTTATTTTTTCTTGGAAGTTGATGCCGGGCTGGTGGCTACCTTATTCCACAAAAATGTAGGCTTTATAAGTAGTAGAGCCTTACCTGTATATGAATAAATAATACTTGGTAGAGCAGTGAAAAATACATTTTTTAATATATGCTTTAAGTTACAGTTTATATTACTAAGACCAGATGATAGAGCAATGTCCGTGTGCTTCTAGGTTGTGTTTTGTTCAATTCTGGTTTGGGAGTTCTTTTACTCTGCGTCCCATTGTAACTAAAACATTAAGAAGGCATATTTGTTTTGTTTGGTTTCTTTGGTGAAGTGTCTGGGAGTTGTCTTTAACTCCAGCCAGGAAAGCTTATGAAAACTTAAGAGTAGAATGACTTTTATCTTTATTCTTTGGTTATTGAATACATGATTAATTGCTGAGTACTGGGCAACTGTTATTTCTCTGTCATATCAAATCAGTGCTTTTACTGCAACATAACGTGAGAGATGACTTGTGGTGTGTGCTTGTGTAAGCATAAAACTGTCTGATATACAAGTGTTTCTGCAGGTTCACAGCTGAACAGATTAACTGGAAGTCGCTTCAGAGTTGAACAGATGTTGCTGTTTTGTTTTGCATTCAGTGTGATTATTAATTGCAAACTTGACAAGATCTACACAATAATCGTAATAGCCATTAAGCCATGTGATTGAGAGAAAAATGTGATAATAATGATGCAAAAATTATGCATAAGATGCTACAGAAACTTAAAGGATTATTGGTATAGCAAAATTCCTTCACAAAAACATTACGAATTTACTGTATCCCTCCCTGTACAGCAACATTTATATATGCAAAAAGAACTGGTGGCCATATGGGTCTAGGTTAGTGCTACTTGAATTTAAGAGGAAGGATCTTCATACAAGCCTTCAAACAATGCTAATTTTTTCGAAGAATTCAATTTCTTCGAATCAAGTCTCATCTAATACTCCAAATATTTTTCTGTTAGTTTACAGTACATCTCGGTGTTTAAAAAGGTGAAATGCACAATTTTTTAATGATAACATGGAAAATAAGGGGCACGTTTTTGCTTCTTTCTTTAGGTTTAACAAATGAGAAATACATATGCAACTGTGATAGAAATAAAGTTGTTGAATAATTCCACAAAAATGAGAGATTAGAATTTAAAACTGGCTTAACTGTTTTCTTCTCTTTTGCTGATCTCAGCTTTGGAAGATAGACATGTTGAAATCTGTAAATAGAAATACAAATGCTTCCCTTTTTTGTCATTTCAACAAAATGTCATAATGCTTTTCCCTGTAAATTTCTTCTCATTTTCCTTTTAATAAACTTTTTTTCTGGTGTAGAACCAGACAGAGGCAGTTCCATACCTAGAATCTTCTCTTTTATAGCCTCCAGATAGAGCTCACTTGGCAATATTTTTAGAACTAAGGTTGTGTAATCAGTACTGCTCTTGTGCATAACTCTGGTGTGGTCTTTAAAATAAGACATTTAGGTGGTGGGGAAGAAATGTGTGCGTTTTTCACTGTTATATTTTTACATAGATATTTGATGTATTTTGAAAAATTATATGCTACAGACTGAAGGAAAGAGAGCACAGGAACATCTGTTATCCCCGTTTACATTCACAGCTACACTTTTTTTATCCAACTTGAAGTTTTTGCCTGCCTCTGAGGCAGCATATTGCAGTGCAGTTCTTCCTGTGGTTCTTGTTGTAAAGCTAACTTAGAAATTCTGAAACCTAAGTGGTTCACATAGATTGGTGGCTGAGTTAGAATGCTACAGAATGAAGTAAAATAAACACAGAAATACCTAGTAATTAGTGTAAGGATGAGTAGCATCAAAAAAGTCAAATTCCATTTTAGATCTTTGTTTCACTTTCATCAAAAGCATAGTATATCTGTTTCCTTGTAGAAGTAATTTAGATTTGAAAAGATTAATTTTAGGTGTTGATAAAAAAAATCAGAGTTTGAGAGCCTGCATGTCACAGGCATTACATCAGTAATAAGCTGGTTTTGGTTTGTAACCTTGAGGCTTTACATTTACCTAAGTCCTGTAATCTAAGTGTCACCTTCCTTTGGTTTGTTTAAATTTATGCTGATCAGTCCACTTCAGTAAGACTGTTTGTTGTGACCACGTGGAGGATTATAGTGTTTTGGGGTTGTGGGTTTTGGTTTTTTTTTTTAATATTACTTTGTGCTGGATCTAGGAGAATAAAACAGTGTGAAGGTGAAAACTTAACTAAAGTAACAAATGAAGAAGTAGTAACTTTTCTGTGAGCTACTTGGAAAGAAGCATTTTGATACTAGCAAATAGTTAAAATACATGGATGCACATCACTTGAAATAGTATGAATATTTCTGAATGCATTATGCTAAGGATACTCTTAGATAAAAAATGCTTTATTAGTTCCCGATCATCCATAAGCAGTATGTATCAAAAATTCTGATATTTTTAAATTTTAGACTTACTGATTTTTTTTTATTTACCTCATTCAAATGAATCAGAACTTGTACCAAAATCACATTTTCACATAAAGTCAACGTTGTACATGTGATATTGGGTCTGTAGTTGAAAAGTGAGGCATATTCCGCCTTGGTGTCACAGAGACTTAGTGAGATATTGTATATGAGATGCGCTGTAATTAATTGCAGAGTCCAAGTAGAGGCCAGTACATCCAAATTATTTTTATTGCGTGTTGTCAGTGGTGGATGACCACAGAAGAGTGGCATTTATTTTTCTGCATTGATTTTTAAAAAACTTGAGCACACCCAAGAAGTAACATAATTTAATAGAACCTGGTTGTACTCTGACGTTTGATTTTTCTGGTCACAGTTCAAAGAACTTTTAACAAGTTCTTTACAGTTCTTTACAGATCGTAGCATTTTGATCACTGGGAGTTGTTAGTGCTGTTTTTAGCCTGAAGGTCGTTGGTATGACTTGTGTGCCATGAGAACTAGGAATTTATGGGGGCAGTGTAAGAGCTGGACACTGGCCTTGGAACTGAAAGTGGAGATGCCGAGAAAGTGACAGCTCTTGTGGACAGTTGTGTGTCTGTGAGGTTTATTTTTTCTATTTAGTAGTTTGATCTTCAGCTGCTAGAGGTCCCTCGAGTCTGAACGGGAATGTGAAATCGGAGATGTCTGCAGTTTCCTCAAAGTAGAAAAAGGAAGAGAAAGGCTAAAATGAACTTCTAATGAATGGGAGCTCAGTAAACAAGTTAAGTTAGAGGAAGCAGTAGTAGTTGGCCTGCTCCTAGAGCATGTTAAGACATCATTCTACATCTAGTATAATCTGATTACTAACTCATGATCACTAGTGACTTACCTAACATACAGCTTGCAGCTGAACTCCTAAGTATACCGACAGAGATGCAACAAGTTATGTGCATGTTTTTACAAACATTCTTCTTCAAAGTTCATACCATTTGATGCACTATGATATTTGGGGTTTTATTTCACCTGGAGAAGTCCTAGCCAAGGGCATCTGGGCTGTAAATAAATTGTTTCAGGTTATTCAGAAAGGAGATGTAATTCATCAAGAGCATCTCTCTCTTACAGTGGCCTTGTTTGCTTCCGTTTGTAAAGATTTTATTTTTAACAGTGCTCCTGAATGTAAAAACGTTTACACAGTTTGTCAGAAATGCTCATGAACAGCATGGATGTTTTCCATCACTGAATTACTTAAAAGGTTTGTTTTCACTCTGTTCGGCAAACGTTGGAAGCAGTGAACAAATCCTTTCAGCCTTCTCAAAAATGACAGTGACATGAAGCAGCTGGTTATTCATTCTTCTATTTTCAACTCAGGATGACTGTTTACGTGACGGAATTTACTGCCTGTGCATTGACCCAGGTGGATCATTTTGCATATTATGTATTGAGACTGTGCTACTGAATTAATTCTAACCTTTCAAGCCCCACAGCTGCTGTCATAGCAGTAGTATTTTGCACACTTGAAGGTGTACATTTAAGCAGTCAGTGCTGCTGTTTGCAAAACATGATGCATCTGCTGTAGCCATAAACTAACTAAGATATCTTTCTTTAGGAAATTCAACAAGAAACAGATATCCCCGAAAGAGAACTGGTTAGAGCCCTACAGTCCCTTGCATGTGGCAAACCAACACAACGTGTTCTCACAAAAGAGCCTAAATCAAAAGAAATAGAAAATGGTCATATATTTACAGTGAATGATCAGTTCACATCTAAACTACACAGAGTCAAGATTCAGACGGGTAAGTGAGCTTTATATTCTACTGTGTTGTAGTCCTAAAACTGCCTTAAAATGTCAAATTATCTTTTGCAAGATTGATGTCTAGACATGTGAACAAAAGAAAATAGTATTTTTTTGTTGATGATCAGTTGCATCAAAATGAAAATTTAAATACTGAGAAAAGCGTGGAAGTCATAGTTAAGCCTTTTACTTTACAAAATTTGTAATTATCTCTTAAAAGGAAATGTTGAAAGAGAAATAAAACTCAGTAAAATTAAAAACATGCTACTGATCGATTTAGAAATAGAAACATTGCCTCATGAGTTGTTGCACTGCTGTGAAACTGAGTGATGTTTTTAGCCCATACAACAGTAATTTGCAAGTGCCAGGTAGCTATAATGTATTTGGGCTTAACAAATAAGAAAAACGGATTGGTATGATACAACTTCATTAGCTCATAGAAATGCTGGTTTGTCTTGTGCATAAGTAATGTTGATACCTTTTTGTCTGGAAAACTCTCTGGAAACAATTTCTGAGTTGTAGCATTGCTGTGGATATACCTTATAGAGCGCTGGAAAATTAGTTCTGAGTTTTAGTACATCTAAAATATTCTCTGACTTTGCAGATCTCAGTACATAAAATATACAGCAGCACTGGCAGTGTTTTAAGTGCAACATAGGTGATTCACGTGCTGTTTGTCACATGTGATATAAGTTCTGTGCATCACTCTGTTCAGGGATGTAAGCATGTAAAACCCGTTAGTACCTACTAATTACATTACGTTGCGTGTGTCCCTCTGCGTGAGTGATAGCTGGGCTCTCCTCAGGCGCATGCAGAGCGCTGTGATGGCAACAATTTGCCATGTCTGCAGAATTTTTCTGGTGAGCAGGGGCGCAGCAGCCAAATGAGGATGTTAAGAAACCTCTCATCAGGACCCAAGGCACTTCCCTGGCATAATCAAAAGTAAATTCTGTGACATCTATTCGAGGTTTAGTGGAATTCTGCGTTTTCATTTCCACTCCGCAAATGTCTGTGAATGGGGAATATGACTGGGGGCTCGGCACGGTTTCAGAGCAGATTTGATACTTGTGGTTTTATTTTTCTGTATCTCTTTAAAAGTGATAAATACTTGGGGGTTTTGAGTGAAGAAGGGTAGGGGGCAAAGTGGTGTAGTGGTGTGGGGGGAGGGCTTGATTATGACAGCTCTTGGGTGAAAGGGTAAGAAAAGCTAGAATAAGGGCAGAAATAAAACATAAATAGGAGAGCAGAATACAAAGAATGTAATGAGTTGAAGAGGATAAAGTTGGACTGTTTCTTCCGACTGATGAACTTCCAAAGTTTGTAACTAGTTTCTGAAGTACACTTTCAATCCTTTTTCTGTTTTAATTAATAGATTATTTGTTATATTAAAGGGAAAAATATTTAATGGAAGCGGGGGGGTTAGTGGTGCCAGTAAGCAGATTTGCATACTGTTCAGATTTTAACATAGCAATAATTAAGTAACAGATTGTTACCTTGTCAGTTGCTATCAAAATATGCCAGAAGGTGTTAATATGTTCTGGTGGCTTTTCATTAAAAAAATCAAGTTTGAGAATGTCAAAACTCAGGAAAATAGAACTTGATGTCTAGATGAAATAAGTAGTGAAGCTAACACACAATGAAATTAATTTTATTTTTGCTAACATGCTTTACATTCTGCTTCTTTTCTTTAAGTTGCTGCCAAACAAGGAGAATCTGATCCAGAAAGGAAAGAAACAAGGCAGAAAGTAGATGATGACAGAAAACATGAGATAGAAGCTGCTATAGTTCGGATAATGAAATCTAGAAAGAAGATGCAACACAATGTGCTAGTAGCAGAGGTATATTTACTCATATGATACGGGCTGGGGAATTCTTCTTGCTTTTCCTGTTAATTCATGAAAGTTACACAGCTCTAATGTGATTCTGAAAGGCTTTTGAGAGATGCTGTATTAAATCCACCCTTTTGTTCTTTCTCCCTGTGTATGTGAAGACATCTAAATCCTTACCCATCAGTTTAGGCTGTACCGTTGGGTGTATCTAATTTTCATTCCTCCTTTTAGTGCTATTATGATGTTACCAAATTCCTTGAAATAAGTTGGCAACAAAAACCATTGTATTTAACATTAATTATTTTCTGATTTGATCTTGTTACTGACTGTTGCGTCCAGGTTTGAGCAGTTTGAGCTCTTGGCTGCTCTTAACTCCTAAGTTCTGACAGCTTCAGGGATAGTTCCCATTGTCCACTTTTGAACCCCCTTAGGGCTCTGCAGTTGAGAGCATTCTCAGGTTGGGACCATGCCTCTGCGGAGGTCAGTACTTGGAATCGTACCCAGGGATGAGCAATCAACTCATCAGGGGCTAACAACTGTCAGCAGTTTGCAGACTGCTTCTTATGCTTCATGGTTGTAGCCAACCCTGTCTAAATATGTTTTTTCTGACTATTTGGTTTGGTTAGGCTACTTAATGATCTTACTTGCCTTGTGGTCTTATATTAATTGGTTTCGATCTTATGTTTTAGGTCACTCAGCAGCTGAAGGCCCGATTCTTACCAAGTCCAGTTGTTATTAAAAAACGTATTGAAGGACTTATTGAGAGAGAATATTTGGCACGAACACCTGAGGATCGCAAAGTATACACTTACGTAGCATAAAATGCGTTCAGAAAATTTGATTTATTCTTGGACTATACTCTTCGCATGAACTGGGAAGTTCTTTTAAATCATTAATATTAAAGACGACCATCTCTTCTATTAAATTACAGTACATGTTCTAGACCATTCAGATCAAGCCTTTTACTCCTTTTGAGAGTTTTCAACATCAATTGATTGAGCTTCAGGCTTTTCAACGTTATCCCTGTAGAGATCATCCTTACAATACTTCGGGAAAATGTGAATGTGCCGCGTTTGTTTTCAATACTGTATGAAAACAGAAAAATAAAATCAAATTTAGAAAATACAGCTCATTTAAAAAAATAAAATTGTTGGAATTTCATATCCCCAGATCTTCAGTGTTGATGTAAATGTGTTTCTGTAGTGTTGCTTAGCACTTCGCGCATTGTATAAGTTGGGTTTAAAAGAAACCACAACTGGTAAGGCAAAATTCCCAGTTATATTGCTCTGCTTCAAATGTTTCTTTAACTAGCCATGTTTAATTTAAATATTTGGTAATCTTTTGAAGACCCAAGAAGACAACTTGAGCATGTTTCACTCTTCCACCTGCACTCACTGTTCCAACAACATGATTTAGGAACTTCTGGGGGCTCAGAAAAGACCGTAATAATTTTGGCTTTCCCTTCTGTAATTTGAGTTCTTCTAAATTAAACTCTATATTGATTAGGTTTGTTCTGGTTTCTTTATAGAAAAAAGGAGAAGATTTTAGTGTGTATAAACTGTATAATAATTTTTGCTGTTGTACTCACTGCTGATAGTGGATTGTACAGGGCGATGTTTTTATTTCACTAAATGTAGACAAAATAAATTTAAAATAAATGGATTTAGTGTACACAAACAACTAATTCAAGTGTTTTAGAGTACAGGGTTGACAATCTCTTGGAACTAAATACTGTCCCCTGGGGAAACATACTGGGATTATATTTTGTTAATAAACATCATATATGGATCTGTAGCCCCAGGGCTTCCCATCATAAGTGCATATTTCAGGAGATTAAAGTGAAACCAGTGTGCACTATTTGTTTTTAAAAATGCATTTTAAATGTGTGCTGGTTTTGGCTGGGAGAGTGAATTTTCTTCATAGTAGCTGGTAGGGGGCTACGTTATGGATTTGTGCTGAAAACGGCATCGGTAACAGAGGGATGTTTGAATTACTAGTGAGCAGCACTTACAGTCAGGGCCTTTTCTGCCTCTCGGCCCACTCTGCCAGTGAGCATCAGGGGGTGCACGAGAAGGTGGGAGGGGGGGACAGTTGTGACAGCTGGCCACAGCTGACCTAAGCAATATTCAGTTGCTGTAATGAAATTTTTAGTTCTTACCCTGGAACTTTTTTCTTCTTGTCAGTGTGCTGCAAAAATACTTTAAAAATCGCAGTTTAGTGACATCATTATTCTCATGGTTAGAAATTGTGTGCATTGTACTGCAGAATTTTTATTAAACAGTATTTTTGATGTTCCAATGCACGTATTACACGCTTTCTCTGCTGTAGCTATTTTTCTGTTTTAATTCAAAACAGTATTTTATTTTATGTTTTGGTTCACATTATTTTCATCCATAGATGCTGAAAAATATAGTTGGGATGGGCTTCCCAATGTGTAGATCTTGAGTTGAAACAAAGAAAAACTTGGTTGTAGAGCACTAAGATACTGCCAGAGCATTTCTTAATTAGCTTTATTAAACAAATACGTGGTGATGGTGTAATGTAGCAATGATTTGGAGAGTATTTTTCATAATGTGTCCCCACTTTCACCCCTCTCCAGCCTGTTAAGATACAAATCCTGTAAATTGCACGGTAGTAGGGTATTTCTCCTACAGAGAGGCACTGGAATTAGGGTGATATTTTAGCATGACTAGTCTGAAGCTTTTTCTGAGAAGCTTTATTCAGTTTTATGGCACACCCCCAGCACACGCAGAGACATATATTAGCTTTTATAAGTTATCAGAGGGGAGGTTACTGAGGGATGTTTCTGCCTTTGTTCATCAAGAATTTAGCCCCAAAAGAAAATAGCTGGGCTGTTGGCCGTTCCAAGTATGTATTTGCTCACCCTTATTAAAACACCTGTGTGTCTCTGTACAGTATGTACAAAACCTCGATAGAAATGTCATTTATTGTTTAGCCATAGAACAATACTAAATGCAGGTTGGATGACATCTGGGTTTTGGATTGTCATTAAGTCATCAGAAACTTCTCAACATTTAACTCTGCTCCGTGTACCAGTATAAAGATTTTCTTTTATGCGTATCTTAGTGGCATGAATGTGATAATTGCACGTAAATGCTTTCCCATTGCTCTTCAGGGAGAAATGGGTTCACGTCCTTTTCCTTGTGAAGCTTTTAGAGATATTAGTGCTGCTATCCGTGACAGGAGGAATTTGCCCTCAGCGTTGTGATGGTACTTTTGCTGTGCGTCGCCTGAAGCTTTCGGCCACAGGTGGCTTTTGGAAGTGCTGAGCCTGAATGCTACATGACTGACTGTATAATTACATGTGTAAGGGCGGTTTTGTTACAAGCTGTGTGGGCAAGAGTGTTCTTCAGTAACATGTGCTAAGAGTATTAGTTTCCATTTTAAATTTAATAGAATTTTGAAGACACTAATTATTCAGGAAGGGGCTTTTTCTGAAGCCACCTTTTGGAAATACATCCTTTACCATTGGACAGTGAGGTCATGATACTGAGGATTTAAAGATGAAGAATGTGAAAAGTCTGGTCAGAGAGAACAAGACATCACTAGGACTCTGAGTAAGGTGAGTTTGTTGCTTGTGCCTTTAAGTTGTTTGCATACCTTAAGTGAGATTTCTTTTATAGTCCATAGTAGAATTCTGCTATGCCTTATCTAATTTCATTTTTGCTTCCTTTCTAATTTTCACTTAAAACATCTTTGTAATTCGTTAGAATTTCTCAGTAAGTTTGTAGTTAGGTGTATGAGTGTAGTTATTACTAAGTTTCGTTTCTTTGCATTGATGGGCAGTTAAATGCAGTAACAGCATAATAAGCATGGAATTTAATTCTTCAAATAAAAGTTGGGTTTGAGTTTCATAGCTATTTGGAGGTACCATGGGCATGTACTTTCCTTGTAGACCAGTTTCTTTTAAAGGGTTGAGAGTACATTTTTACCATTCATAAGAAATCTCATTTGTATTCCTGATTTAGTTCTTGCTCTTTTCAATGTTGGCTACCTTTACAACTTTGATTTGCTCTGTCTTCTAGAATTAATCCGCGCAATTTCCCCATTTGCTACAGAACAAATGAATGTTAAGCATGTCTGCAAGGCAGGCTGAGTCTTGGATGCTAAGCTACTCCTGAATGAAATGTCTCCTTGCTCTCTTTCCTGAAGAGGAACTTTGCCCCGCTGACCCTGAAGCTCTCAAAGTAGTCGTGTCTGTTCTTGTTACCTTTGCTCATTGAGAATTGGCAGCTGCCATAACATTTACTTTTTTGGGGACCTGTAAAAACGAAGAACTGCACTAAATATTCTGGATGACAAGTATTTTTATTCACATGTATTGTAAACAAATTGTACGGTACCTGATAGGTGGCACATACATACATATATATACGGCAATAGAGCCTGTTGTGATGCATGGTTTTGGGGACGTGCTTGCACAGAGATGGGGTTCTTGTTTTGTCAAAAGTAGCAAAAATTGGAGCTACTTGTGGCCTTTAGTTGTATGTCCAAAATGGGTCAGAACCTTTGTAGCTCAGCTGAAAACCCCTTATCTGTGCTTTGCTCGTGATGGTGGTGGAGGCAGGGTGGGCTCTGACCGTTGCTCCCAGTCCCTCCGAGACCCTGGGGCTCACCACGAGGATTTGACAGTCTAGAGCTCGGCTTGCCGGAGTGTGCAGAGCTGGTAAGAGGCGTTTGTGTCAGTACTGGTGTCTAATTTCTGTTAACACTCATTTTGGTGTCTTTGATAGTAAGCTAAATGTGCTCAGTCTGAAGCGTGAGTTTGATGGCTCCTCTGTCTCCTGAAACGTGTCAGGTGAAAGGTTTGTGAAACGCAGAGCTAGCTTTTATCCAGCTTTCTGTTGAATATATACTTCACAGGAGAATAATTCACTTTTCTGTCCTCCAGTACGTTGGGAAGCATTCACAGAGTGTGCCCACAAATGGGATTGGATATTCTGGACCTTTCAGCTGGCTTTCTCCATGTTGTAACTCTGTATCTGGTATGGCAGAAATGAATGTTCATGTAAAAATGTAAAGCTGCTGTTTAAATGAAAACAGTGGCACACCTTTGACAAACAGCTGTGATAAACAGTGCGCCAAACCCACCCACATCGGTGCAGCCCGGCTTGGTTTGCGGGTGCAGCGGTCTCGGTCTCCCCTGCTGCTGCCTTGGCATTAGTACGGGTAGTGTTGGCAAAACGGCATCACTTCTGTCAAGGGCTTGCTTGTTCCTTCATTTCTTTTCCAAAACTGGAACTTTCGTAGGGAGTGAGGCTGTGGGAGCCGGTGTGTGCAGTATCGCCGAGATGAACATGAAGTTTATGGATAGGAAAAGAAGTAACGCTTGACCTTAGAGCAATAATGTTTGATTATTCTTTCTCCTGCAGTTCAAAACTTGGTTTTTTTTCCAGGTACAACAGATGCTGAGGAACCCTCAAAGACTGCTCTTCTGTTCCTCCTCCTCGAAGAGCGGACTGCTGCGGTTCTCTGTGTGCCTTGTCCTTCCAGTGCTGGCAAAGCGCCCACGTTTGATGTGTTAGAAGCTGGAGCTCAAGCTGCAGCGGGGCAGCGAGTGTGTTGTGTGCCCTTGGCAAAGAAGCGTTCAGGCAGCTGAGTGGTGTGTTTGTGACGAGGGGCTGCCCCGCTGGCATGGCAGCCTGTCAGCCGTGGGGCAGGGAGGAAGGTGCATCCCCGGGGAGAGCAAGGGAGGCGTTCCCAGTCCTCAGTGGGGATGGCGGGGCAAAGAGGTGGTTGAACCTCCTGCCAAATGTGGTTTCAGTGACTCGTATTTGTCACGTATGAAGATGGTAAGCTGTGCTGGTAGCTTTGTGGCATCCTGGATGACTTCCAGCAAGGAGCAGGTATCGCTAGGGACG
Source organism: Falco rusticolus (assembly GCF_015220075.1). Taxonomy (NCBI): domain Eukaryota; kingdom Metazoa; phylum Chordata; class Aves; order Falconiformes; family Falconidae; genus Falco; species Falco rusticolus. The sequence continues at coordinate 10,745,234 of NC_051199.1, read as the reverse complement.
CCTTTTAACCTAGAAAGCAGAGTCCGCAGCACCAGGCTGCTCCAGCAGCAGAAGCCGTGATGATGCCGGCGAGGCGGCCGAGCACACTGCTGCACAGGGGACCCAACGCCTGGCGGGGGGGACTGGGGGGTCCCCACTGGGGCTGGCGGGGGTCCGGCCAGGGCAGGGGCGGTGAGCTGGAGCCCCAGGGATGGCCTCGAGCGGCTGGGGCGCGGGTGCAGCCCCCCATGCTCCAAGGAAGGCTCCCCAGCAAGCGCTCCTGTGTGCTTGCCTGCTTCTCCTTGCCCTGGCCCGAGCTCCGTTAAACGCTGGTAAGGCCTTCCACAAGCTGCGCCTGCAGGTCCTGGCTGGAAGCTTCTCAGGATGCGCTCTGGGATAGCATGGAGGCGGGTGGGAGAAGCAACTTCTCTTCCCATTTAGCGTGAGCTGTTGAAGGATGAGGCAAGCGGCGACTGAGTCACGTACACAACGTCAGGCAATGGAAGGGGATCGCGCTAGGTCTGTAAACTGCACCTGAAGACCGTGGGTTTTCATCCTGGTCCTGGGACACCTTCTTTTTAAGTTATAAAGCGAGGTTTTATATCTTGAATATGTCTCTCACAAGATGAAAAAACTTGGGAGACTTCCAAAGCCCACAGAAGGTGTTGGCGTTAGGTGGTGGTGATAAATACAGTTGTTAGGCTTATTAATTACCTACTCATCTATTTTCCCTCTCTCTGGTGTGAGCACGGTTGGGTAAGGGCTGCGGAGCTGGGTAACCCGTGAGACGTAGCGCACACTGTGGGTCTCGTGCATGCTGAACTTGGAGTGGGATTTAAGGAAATGAATGGGAAAATACTAACAAACCCAGTCTAGACTGGAATCCTGGTGTCTTGAGCAATGTTGTTCCAGCGGCTGGTCTGCAGCTGGGTGATACGACAGCACATGGGCTCATTAGCTGTTGGCTTTGTAAGGGGACAGGCAGGATGGGGATGGGGAGGGAGTTAGCCCTCTCCCAAGGAATACTTCCTGGCCTCTTGGAAATGCCCAGTATCTCCTGTGCATTTCATGGTTTTTGAGTGATGTGTTTGCATAATAAACTATGATTTTGCAGTTTATAGAGGCTCTTAACATCAAGCACTCTGTCGGGCAGCACCACGGTGATGTGTGGCGTGTCGCACCCTTGGTCAGGCAGAGGAGGGACACTGCTGGGTGCCCCATGACGCTCACTGGGTGCTGTGTGGGAGCTGGGCAGCACTAACACCCTAAACAAAGGTGCTCAGGGCAAAGGGGCCCGCTGGTTGCTTTCACACTGAGCTCTTGCAAGACCCCTGTAACGTGCATATTCACTACGGGCGCTTCTCTCCTGCTGACACTACACAGTGCTGAAGTTTTATATGAACAGCACTGTAACAGCATGCTGGCCAACACGGTGGCTGTGCTTCGGTGTGTCATAGCCTTCACTGGGAAAAATGCCTACTGAAATCTATAGGAATTCATCCCAAGCCCCAGGCTGCATGATTTAGGGCTGGGTGCTGAGCGGAGAGAGATCTCGGTTGCTTGTTCCCTTGATGGAACTGCTACTCATGGCGTTCTTGGGTGAAGCTGGGAATTGCATTCCTCCAGGGAAGCAGACCTCACAAAGAAGTGAGCATAAACTCTAGTTCTAGGAAGTCTTGATTCAAATTGAGCTGATGGTCTTTCCTGAGCTGGAACCCAGGTGAGGGACCAATGTCTGAAACAGCATTGCTCTGTGCTTGTCTGTTGGTTCGATCCCAGAATAATATCAACATGGAATAATATTTTACACTAAATCTGCTCAGGTAATAATGTCATCATAAAATGAAGAGCACAAGAAAAATGAGGTTTTAGCAAGGAATTGGTGAATAATAGACAGAAAAGAGTGAAAACGCTGTTCCAAAGGGTAGGAGATAAGCTCTGGGTTCTCAGATCACTGTGCTTTTGCTTTAAGCATCTTTAACTTCTTTGGCACCTTCTGCACTTGAGCTGCAGTAACAGTTGTGCTCTGAAAATCCAGTATAGATGTGGCTTTATTACTCGGGGACAATTATGCTTTCTCTGCAGGTGGGCTGTTCGAATAATGTTTAGTCTGGTGGGTTTTTCACCTTCGTTTTTAATCTTAGTTATTATTCTCATTAGGTAAGTACCTGCAGCCTCAACTGTGGTCACATTGTATTTAACCTGTATGTGGAAAGCTACAGCTTTGGTTCTTGCTTTAAGGAACTTAGTGTATTTACATCTAACGTGAATTCTTTTTATTTTTACGACATTTGAAATTAAGCCAAGTTTTGCAAGGACAGCCTGGCTGTTTCGGGGAAGTACACTCACAACCTGTGGCTCTGCAGCATGGTATTTCTGCCTGTTTCTACTCTATGGCTGTGAGGTTCAGGCAGGTGCTTCTGGTCCTTCAGTCTTCTCATACCAAATACAACCTGACCTTTGTTTTCACAGTTCTTGCCTGCAAAGAAAATCTTGCAAATGTGGTGTGGCTGTAACTAGCGCAGCAGTATCTGCCTGGGTCTCCAGACAGCCTGACGCAGTCTGCCTGCTCTCAGCAGTTGTTCACCCTAAAGCCAGAAGGTGTGATGCTGTTTAGGGGAGACTGGCCTGTTTCATCTCCTCGAGTCCTGGAACTGCTGACCTGGATTAGCTGTGGGCAAGGCAAGGAAATTGTCTGGTGAGATGATAGTCTGGGAGCCATGTGCTCCTGTTTGCCTGAGGAGAAGCTGGGAGGGAAGGGGGATCCAGCAGTAGGTGCAACTTCCATTCACTGTTCATGGATAGCCTTTAGCAGTCTTGTTCTTGGAAGGAAAAAATGACAATGGGAAGCCACATCAGAGTCTGATCGTGCCTTACTATGGCCTTTGAGTTCATGCACAGCTTTTTCTTTGCAGAGATTGCTAGAACATGTCCCAAATCCCAGTAATGCCCAAGCTTCTTAGACCTGATACTTGTTTGCCGTTTGGATATTGCTGCTTCTGAAATTCTGTTAAAGATGAGGCTAATAATCTCCTGCAGCTTGTCTGTCACAGCGTTTGTTATCAACTTAATTATGCAAATCCGCACCTCCAACATAATGTGGGACCCAGGCCAAGGCTGGTTTTTTTAAATTAAAATTTGGGGTATATTATTCTGTTCCTCAGGAGGGCTGTCCTCAGGAAAAGGGAGTAATTAGAAGCCTTCACACTGTGTAGGTCTGACTTGTTCCTTAAGCTGGAGCCTGGACTCGCTGGTGAGCTCACCGTCTCCTGGTGACTTGCTCTTATTAACGCTTGGTAGGGTGCAGTTTCTCTTGGCATCCGCTGCTGGCCTTCCAAGAATTTTGCCTTGAGTTGTCTTCAACAATGCTAAATGCAAGCTGATTAAGTGAACGCTTTACTGGGCCCTGCAAGTCTCGGTTTGGTTTAGATGTGCCTGTTTGGTTTTTGGGGGGTTGTTGGTCTTTTTTTTCTGGAAGGCTTTTAATTCAAGTGTAATTTATATTAAAATTGCTAGGTTAAATCTTTCAGAAATAAGGCCCTGAAGCTAGACACTTAAATCCACGTGTAGGCAAGCTGACAGCCCCCTGGTCCCACATTGACCTGGGTGGGAGGAGGGGGCTTGATGCTGGGGATGTGGGCAGAGGGCTCCCAAAGATACTGTCTCGTGTCAGTGCTGGATTTTGGCTCTGTGTAGTCAAGTCAACAGATGTAACTTCAGGTTTTTTCGGTTTTGAGAGTTTTTTTGAAATATTTTAACCAAACTTAAAACTGAGGAAGAGTCTACCTGTCTGCAAGCACCGTGTAACTTGCAGAGGAAACAGCTGAGATTTGACTGGAGCTGCCTCTGTCAGGTTGTATAAATCCAAACCTCACAAACTTCATGTTCGTGCCTGTGGTGGGGTGTCTGTAGCCAGGCAAGGATGTGCAGTGCCTTTTGTGACACATTGGGAATGTGTCACATTCTAATGGGAAGCTATAAAGGGCCAAGTGCCTTCCACAGCTTTCTGGGGTGTGTGGCACGTGCCCATTGCCGCGGGCCGAGGCTCGCTGCTGATGGCCATCAGGACGGGAGCCTGGCTGCCAGCTCTGAGCCCCAAGCCGGCTAGGAGTCTCTGCAAAGAAACTTGGGCATCTTTGGTTACCATGCACTTATTTGGAAGGTTGTCTACTTTTCCCTGTGTTCAGACTGCCTGAATTTGAACCACCTGAATGACTAGAGCCGGCTTTCCGCTGGTCGTGCTTGCTTTGAGATTTCCCATGTGTGTGGCTGTAGTGCCCATCAGCCATGTAACAGGAGGGGTACCAGCATATGTCAAAGGCATCTATATAACCACATCTCGGGCACCTTAGGGCATCAGGAATGGGGAAGCTGACTTAGGCTTCAGGTTATTTGTTCCTCTTCCCAACCTGGTCTTGCTGCTGGCTCTCGTGATGGGGAGGAAAATTGGAAAGGAATGTAAAACTCAACGGTTGAGATAAGAACAATTTAATAGGTAAGCAAAAACCGCGCACGCAAGCAAACCAAACCAAGGAATTCATTCACTACTTTCCACCAGCGGGTGGGTGTTCAGCCATCCCCAGGGAAGCAGGGCTCCATCATGCATAACGGTCACTTGGGAAGACAAACGCCATAATGCCGAATGTCCCTGCCTTCCTCCTCCTTCCCCCAGTTTATATACTCAATTTGATGTCATATGGTATGAAATATTCCTTTGGCTAGGTCAGGTCAGCTCTCCTGGCTGTGTCCCCTCCTAACTTCTTGTGCCCTCACCCCCCATCCCCCACCCCACCCTCTCAATGGCAGGGCCCAAGAAACTGAAAAGTCCTTGACTTGGTACAAGCATCACCCAGCAACAACTAACAACATCAGTGTGCTGTCAACATTGATCTCACACCCAATCCAAAACACAGCACTGCACCACCTACTAAGCAGAAAATTAACTCTATCCCCGCTGAAACCAGGACAGCCATGATTGTTTTAACCTGAGCTTCGGCAGGGTCATGGTTTGGTCCGTCGCCAGTGACCTCCCTCGTCTCTGTCTCAGCGGGGCTCTCCCAGTCTTGCATTTGCACCAAAGTCCACGTTGCTTGAGGATAACTATTTGCTTTACTTCTGTAAATATAGTCACTAAGTGTACAGGGAAAATGTAGTTTGTCCTAGTTGTCCCTCTGACGTTATGTGCTGTAGTGCTGCCAGGCTGCCTGTTCCCTCAGCCACTGTGGCCAAGTGTCGGGAGGAACCTCTCTCATTTTAGTTCGTATTTTATCTCCTGCGAGTCTTGAAACTCTGTCTTGTCTAGTGTAGTGTTTCTCACGGCCAGAGTCTCAAGTCGCTGGGTCCCGTCAATGGGAGGAGTTGCAGCCCGCTGTACCGATGCTGCTGCCAGGTCGGAGCTGCGGCTCCCGCTGCGGCCGAGGGTCAGCCCTCCCGGTAGCTCGGCAAGGTAAGATAGGCTGCAGCCTGTGGCAACCTCCCCATTCCTCTCCTTTTTATAACTTTTTTGTTTTGTTGGGGATTTTTCCTTTTCTTTTTTTTCTGTGCGTATGTGCCTGGATACCGATTTTGCAGTGTGCAGTGGAGCTTTCCATTTTCTGTGTCTGCTGACAGAGCCTTGCTCGATTTCTGCTCTTTGTTAGCTGGTTAAAGAGAAGAAACAAGAACCATTTGGGAGAGAAATATGCTTAAATAAATGCAGGAGGCTAGATAGCTTTTTGGTCAATGGGGTGTTACTTTCCTCCAAACTGATGATGAATTGGAGTCACAAGGTTTGCAGCAAGAGAAACTCTTTGGAAAAGCTTACTGTAGTCAAGGAGACCTTAATCCTCATTTTTGGCTCAATACTGTCTAGGCTGTAGATAATTGTCATCTAGCAGGTTAATTTAGTATTTTTGGCCTGGTTATAGGCAGAGCTTGAGATTCAGGTAAAATAAAAAAAAATGTCTTTTAGAAGTTCGTAATCCCAAGACATCGCATGTATTTAATGAGGCCTGCTCCTGAGATGCTTAGGTAATTCACACCCAGTCTCTCTGAAGTTAATTATGTGCTAGTATACAAAGCCTAAATCCTTATAAAGCAACTTCCTTTCAGATATTACTATGAACTTATTAAATCCTGTGATGCATCGTCAGTCTTGTTGGTGTCAGCGAGAGCGAAGGGCTCTGAGCACCGCAGAGGACTAGGCACATCTTCAGAATTCATTATGAAAAGGAATTTTTAATTATTTTGCTCTGCCTTTCCACTGTAAGACTTTAAACATATAGTAGGCAGTATTCTCTGAGGCTTCACACAGCGAAGTGTTTGTTAGTTGACTTTATTTTATGCAGGGCTTGCTGTATGGGTGGTAGATGCAAGCGTTGGTGCCTGCCCTGCTGTGACACACGGCTGGCGTCCCCTGCTCTGCCTTCTGATGTCTTGCCAGTCACCGCCAGCTGGGAACGGGGCTCCAATGTGCTTTCTGAGCACCGGATCGGAATTATTTTATTTTGTTTCCCCCCCCTCCCCTCAGCAGAGTGAGTCTTCGCTAAGATTGAACTACTATTTTTCTAATCTCTTAATGAAATTGCTCTTGGCGTGTTCAGCAGGTCACTATGAATAATGTGTTTTTCCGTTTGGCAGCCAGGCTGGAAAGCTGGGGGAAGGGGAAGCAGAGAGGAAGGCGAAGACTCATGATGTTCGGGGACAGCATTTCCCTTTTCTTACAAGATCCAGCAAAAGCTGGCACTTTGTTCTGTGGCAGTCACCCCTTTCCCACCCAAGACCTTCTTGGTGCCTCTGTAAGAAAAGCAGTGAGCGAGGAGGTCTGAACTCACCGGGAGCAACAGCGAGGGCCATGGCATCCTGGCTTTAGTCCAGGGTTTAGGGGTCAATAGATTGGAGACAACGTGAGGTCATGAGATACCCTTGTCCGAGGCTGAGGAGCCTGGCTTTGAGCCCTTCCCTGGGGGCCTTTAGAAGCAAAGTGGAAGAGGAGCAGAGTCTTCCTCTACTGGACAGTGCTTAGCTGGTGGTGGGGCTGCCCTCCAAAGGAGGGGATCGGGCAGAGGCTGACGTTCAGTTCATCTCATGCTCCTCATGGTGGGAGGGGGGGGCGCCCCTGACCTGGAGCTGCTGGAGAGCTTATGGATCTGAGGACCAGGCCTGAAACTGTCACCTGGCAGCTCCATCGGATGGTGCCCACAGGTGAGACTGATGCCCCGTCCCACCCCAGTAAGTGGTCACGGAGGCAACCCGGCATGGTGGCAGGGTTCAGGATCTGGCCCTTTCTGTGTGTAGGCTCAGTTTCTTGGCTGTCGTAAAACCTGGAGACACTTGAAGCGGATGGTGGTTACCTCAGACCCCACCTCTGCGCAGGAGAGATGCTGGTCCCCTTCAGCAGCCTCTGTAGGAGGCACTCGCCTATCTGGAAACCAGTTTGGCTCCCAGTGGCTACAGCGGGAGCTGGAGGGAGACGTGGTATCTGCATTGTTTCCTAACACCCCCTCCTCCCGGCTCACCAATGCTTACTCTCTGCAGCTGCTTTGCCAGAGTTCACATCACCAGTGCTTTATCTTCCTCACTATGATGCTGCTGCTCCTGCGGGATTTTAAACAGCCAGGCTGGTGGGATTCGAGTGGAGTGGGGATGGGGGCCGAGAGCTGTGCACGCCTGTGGCCATCGATGGACTGAGCAAGGACAGCAGCGCGGGCAGCGCTCGCCCCCGCTTCCTGCCCGTGAGACAAAGGGCTTGTGGGTGGGGGGTGCCGGGGGCTCTGCTCCGCGGGAGGGGGCAGGTGCTGGGCAGCTCGGTGTAGCAGCAGCCCAAGGGGGTGGTCACCCGGGGGGGGACCGAGCGTGCAGGTGGGGTGAGCCTGCTCACATGCTTTGTGTTCTCGGAGGCAGCGCAGCATGGCCCTGAGCGCGCTGCCCAGCCCCTAGCAATCTGGTAAATCCTACATCCCTGCATGGGCGCAGTCATCTTCCGAATTCCAAAAATCTTCTGGTATCACATTGCCTTGTGGCAGGCTTCATGACACATGTGGAGAAGTTTTCCTTGCTGGGAAAGGGGCGTTGCTAGCTGCAGTTGGTTCCCTCGCTGCTTTTTGGGAGGGTCCTTTGACCTATGTCTGCCCTTTTGCCCTCACAGCTCTGTAGCATGTCCTGCTGAGTTCCTCCTCCGGGCTGAAGGTGCTCATCTGCTTGCTTCCCTCACTGAAGTGGCATCTTCCATTGCTCCTGTCTTTCTCCCTAAGTCTCCACATCCATCTTATTGAAGGGCAGCTGGAACAGCAAATGCCATTCAAGATACAGATGTGCTGTGGATTTATAGGGTGCCAAAGTACCTTTTCTGTTTCCCTCCTGCTCCTTCCCTAGCAATAGCATAGTTTCAGGTGGCTGCTGCTGGTGGCAAAGCTGCTGCTTTCACCCGACCGCCTGCTCAGCCGCTGGCAGGCTGCTGGGCTGCATGCAGCAGGCACGCAGGGCGAGGATGGCTTTCCCCTGCTCACCACTCGTATCCCCCGCTTTGGCTCTTACTCTGCTCGTTTGCCTGACCCCAAGGCCGTGCCACCGGGGTGCTGCCCCGCTTCGGCACGGTGCTGCCGTGGCCGTGCCAGGCATCCCTGCCATGCCTCCTGCCAGCACAGGGACCCCGAAATGCAGCTTGTGCTTCCAGCTGCAAACCCAGCCCTGATGGACTTTCTTAGTTTCAGTGCTTTCCTGTACAGGCAAAATTCCCCTTTTCCTCGCAGGCAGGAAGGCGGATGGCTGCTTGCCGCTGCCCTGCAGCAAAGAGTTGATGAATCATTTCCTTTTCCATATTTTAGCAAAACTGTGTTGTTCAGAGCTCACCTAGAGCATTTTAATGTTTTGAGCACTTGCACTCTTCGCTCGCTTCCTGCAATTGTCCGAAGGCTGGATTCTCTTTGTCTCCCAACAGTTGTTACTTGCTCAGGAGTGCTGCGGGTGGGTTAGGCTCTGTTAGTGCAAATTATTTTTTTTTCTCGTTGTCTTAGTCAGCCTTTTTACTTTTATTGTACATTAGTGTCAATGCGGTTTTAAAGCATGAATGTGTATTTCTACCAGTAAGAGCGGTTTTGTACGCAGAGGAGACAAAGCACCACTACTTGTACCTTTAGACCTTGGAGATTTCACTCGGCTGAATATAAAGCTATAAAGGGCTGTATTAAAAAAAAAAAAAGAAGTGTTTTGAATTCAGAGTTTTGAATAACAGACTTACTAGTGCTGGGATTTCTGCATGGTGAACCTCTGGTTTGTGTGCTTGGCTGTTTGAGAGGGAAAATCTGTGAGATGTGTTGCTCTTAATTGGGCGGAGCTGGATACATTATCAGAGGCCCTGGGTCCAATTTAAATACTGGCTGTATAGAAAATGGGGGTTGGCTTAACTTGTATTGCTCCTGGGCTGAAAAAATAAGGAGATGAAAGAGCAGTGTGATTTATTGTCTGGACACTGGAAGAAGCCTGGCAAGAGGTGTATCTTCAGCATTCCTGTTGTAGTCTACACAATAAGCTAAATTAAGTACCAATATGTAAACGTGAGGAGCAATGGAAAAAACCTGGAGTTTGCCTAAGGGTGCTAATCACAGGGATACCTTTGGCATTAAAATAAAAAAAAACACAGGAGCAAAAAGAGGCAGACAGGGCCCTGAAAGGGGGAGACCTGGTACCCAGCTATTATGGGCTGTGTTTAATAACCCAGGAGCTGATTTCTGGCTAGGCAGCAAGCTACCTGTGTTGTGAAGTGTGTAACTAGGAGTCGAGGTTTTTTTCCCAAAGCTCCTCTTTCCTGAGGCTGATTCATATCTGTCCTTATTGTTATCTATTGTGTTCACATGGCTGGGTTTTTTTCTTTTGTTAGCCTGTTTTCCTTCCTTGTTTTTAAAGAATAGCTTATCTGTATGCTCCAGAAGGGTGTGACTCACAAAGATCACAAGCTTTTTTGCAACGAGCTAAAGCCAGCCTGCTGACTACGAGAAAATACGCTGAGGTTTTCAAACACGAGTGCCACATCGCCTTTGCAAAAGGTGGCGATGGCACAGAGATGAGCAGTGGTGGGATTTGGCCAGATCCGGAGTGTCCGTTTCCACCGCTGCCAGGCCGGAGTGCTGACAGCACCACCTCACCCTGGGGAAGCGCTGCCCCTGTGTTTGGTGCTCTTCATCTCTGCTGCTGGTGCCATGAGGGACAGGAGCAGTAGGACACAGAGGTGTTTCTGGACATGTCGGTCGCATGAACCCAGTGACCACAGCTTGGGTCTGGGAGCTGGAGAATGAGCCTTCAGCTGAGCTCTGCCGTCGCGTGAGTCACCCGGGACCCGGCACGTAACACCTTGTCACTCCTCACCTGCCTCCCCATGTGCATTAACCATGCGTACCTGCCTATTTCGTTGGGGTATCGCGAAGCTTGTAGGAGATTGACTTTGTTCTGTCTAAGTTCTAAAGTATACCCCTCGTGTTACTGAGGCTGCAGTAGCAGGAAAGGGAAGGCACCAATTTGTTTTTATTTTTTGTCAGGCACCTTTGCAATGGATGATGGAGCAGACGCTGTGATGACTGTGCATCTCCTCGCCAATTCAGGACACTCATTGCTTCTGCAGCAAACTCTGGATCGGCTTTTGGAGTGGATTTGCCCAGATATTCGCCTTTTCCTGGTGTCTGAGCGAGTTACTCCACTGAAATACTATGAGAGATGTCGTAAGAGAAGCTGCGGCTTTCCTGGAATATCTGTTCTTCTTTTTCTACATGAGGACTTGGGAGAAGAACGGATTTTCCAGATCCACGAGCAGTTCCAACGTCCACCCTGGCGCTACCAGTGTGCCCAGATTGCTAATGGGCAAAGCCACCCCTACGCCCCAGCTCCCCAGGACTTCTATGGCCTGGATGACCAGATGCCTGTGTGGGGCATCAGGCGGGTGCACTGTGGCCCTGAAATCCTGCGTGTCACCCTCTACTGCAGCCTCGATAACTATGAGGATGCAGTCAGGCTCTACGAGATGATCCTACAGAGAGAAGCAACTATGCAGAAAAGTAACTTCTGTGTCTTTGTGTTGTATGCAACCCAAAATATTGCTGTCCAGCTCTGTTTGAAGCAGCTGCCCGTCGGGGTGGCTGCGGAGCCGAAGGAGTCAGCAGCCTTGCAGTTCAAGGTGCAAGAAATCGGGCAGCTGGTGCCTCTCCTGCCTAACCCGTGTATTCCTATCAGTAGCACCAGGTGGCAAACACAAGACTACGAAGGAAATACAATTCTGCTTCAGGTATGTGTCTGTGGTGCTCTGAGAGGAAGGGTTTTTTTATCTTTTTTTTTTTTTTTTTCAAGGAAAGCAGGACTGGTTTAAAATGGAAATTAAGATTTTGCTTGTTCATGTTTTCTTTTGAATTTTTGAATGCAGTAATTGGTAGCTGTCAATGCCGTGATGCTGTCGATAAATATAAGCACAGATCCTTGGAATGTTCTCATATTGTTAAATTAACATCCCTGACAGTGAAAGTATGAATGCATTTTTGAGCAGGCTAGTTTAACATCTTGCCTTCCCTGCTTGAATTAAACAACCATAGCAGCCTATTCATTTTTTTGCTAAGTCATTATGTTATAAATGTTTTTGAAAGCAAATTTTTAGCATCTGAAACCAGATGTATTCTAAGTATAGTCTGGATACAACTGCCTGCGATAGGTTTGTGTGAGTTCTTGAGTCAGTTGCAGTTGGGTGCAAGTGCCAAAGAAATGTCCTAGGAAATCTCTGCCTTTTCTGTTCAGGTGTGTGGTCCAGAGCTTGTATGAACACACACCAATTAAAAATGACAAAAAAAGGCTCTGCTGAGATAATACACAGCGGGAACTACATGTGAGCAGGCAGGCAGTTTAGCTTAGTGTGCTTTCTTTCCATTGTAACAACACCTCCCACCTCTGATTATTTTGTTTCTTGTAATTTGGATATTTAAATATCTTGCCCATCCTGTGGTTTTTTCTTTTTCTTTTAGCTTCCAGAGCTCATTTGTTACGAATCAAATTACTAATTCTGCACGGCCTATTTTTATGCTGCTCTGAACACTAATCCCCCGGGCAGCTTTTGCATGCTTCTCATTCAGTATCGCTTTATAAACTGGTTTCCATCCACTTAGACTGGACAAGGCCCTGAGCATCTTCATGTAGATTTGAAGCTGACCCTGCCTGGAGCAGGGCATGGGGCCAGGTGACCTCCAGAGGTCCCTTCCTAAATTACTCTGTGGTTCTTCCTGCTGCAGGTACAAGGTCTTTAAGCTGACAGATGTACATGAATTCACTGGCAGGATGTTCAGCAGCTTTTTTTGGGGTGTAGCTGTGCTGCACTGTGCTCCTGGTGAAGGAAGCTGGAGGCTGCTTGAGCCTGGGGATGCATCTCCTGTGGCCGCTCCATGCAGGGCGCTGGCAGCCTGGCACAAGGCTCCTTGTTCTCCAGTTCATGCTGTCAATCTTTATTCTAAGTACCTGTAGATCATTTATTCTGCCTCTCCCCTGCCCCAACTTTCTGCCTTATTGCAAATCAAACCCAAGGGTCAGCTCACGGACTGCTACCCACGCAGAGCTGTCATTCCCCCCTGAGCCTGCAAGAACTTTTTCTTGGTTTTATTGCAGAAGAGATAACCCAAGCCACCCAATTTGATAAAGTAGTATATAAACGACATCCTCTCTTTTTTTTTTTTTTGCTGAAGTCGCTCACTAATTACTATTCTATTCCATGTCCTTTCTTTGACTACTTACAGGAGATCCCTGTTTAAATTTTACAAGTTTAGCCTTAAGACTGATTTAGGAGTCTTAAGTAGGAGAGTAGGACCATTGCTTTGTAAATAAAGACATGAAACATGTCTCTAGCCTTGTAGAGGATTGGTGAGTGGGTGCCTTGCTCTGGCTGGGGTCCCAGGGGCGATGTGTTCCACGGGAACCGGTGGGACATGTATGTTCAGCCGGTCCCGGTCTCATTGGCCTCGCTGGTCTGACGGGTATCTCCCCCTGGATTAGTCTGTCCGTGTGTTGCCCAGCCATCAAAGGGAATGCCATGTGATCGATCCAGAGCTTCCTGAACAAGTTTCTTTCCAAAAACAGCCAGTCTGCTTTTGCAGACGTGAAGGAGCTCTGGTAGGTCTGATGCCTCCAAGAGGGTTTTGGGACAGGCACAGCTATTTGTGCGTGCGGTGTTTAGGTCACCTGCAGCAAATCTGTCACATGTGTGTGCTAGTCCTGAGATGCCTCTGGAAGGTGGCCACGAGCACCACAGCGTGTGCGTGCTGCCATCAGGAAACCCCCAAACAGAAGTGTAAAGAGCTTCGTAGATGCGATGTGGCAATTCAGGTTCTTTGTCTGAACTGGGGTTCAGCTGGGTGGCTGCCTTGGCAGGAACAGCAAGAGGACAAGTGCATGTGTTACACCCCACCAATATACACTCCCAAACTGCCTGCTTTAAACTTGAGGGTCTTCTGAAACTAGCTGTGGTAATTCTTCTTTAAGTGTTTATCTAGTCTCCCCTTGAATCCACGTCACCTTCTTGTATGCAGGGACTTCCCCAGGCCTACTGCCACCTTCCTTTAACTGGAGCTGGCTCCAGCTGGCTTCATTTGATGGCTTCTGCTTCTTGCATTGCAAATGGCAGGGAATGGACAATCCTTATCTGTTTCTCCGGGTGGCTCGTGGTGGTTTAGCCTTTCATCCTCTCCATTCCAAAATGTCTTTTTCCCCAGGATACATGGGTGTTCCTCTACTGTATTTGCAATTACCCTTATCCATTTCTGAGCGTTTCCAGCTCCATGATACCCTCTTGTGTGCTGCAGGTGAAGGACAGGCATCATAGCCCAGCTTTGGGACCAGAGCTGCACCGTGCATAACCATGTTCTCCATTTCATTTGGAATAATTCTTAAGATTTCATTTACTTTTTAGACTGCTTCAGGCACTGAACTGATGCTATCATGCTGCTGTCTGTCACAGAAATGAGACCCTGGGTTACAGTCACCTCACAAGCTAGCATTTTGTGTGTAAAGCCAAGATTATTATTTTTTTTCTATGTGCATCACATTACCTACATTTTCATCTGCTATCACTTAGGCTTGTAGGACCACTGTGCTGTTCTCTAGTGGGGCTCTGACTCATGCTGCAGGCGATTTCAGCACAGTGAGGCTGGGTGAGAGCATCACCACTTGGCCAGGCTAGAACAATCTGTTAATGAGGTTCTCTCTAAATTTTCTTCAACAGGTACAAGAGAGGTCCAAGCCCCATGAAGCACATGTTGGGCTTTCCCATCAGCATAACGCAGGCAATGAAAAAATCCTGCAGGACTCTGTCCCAGCCCCTCTCCCTGCAAAACAGGGTAATCCTGGGTGGAGAAGCCAGGAGGTCAGAGCCGCAAAGGGTAAAATAAAATCTGACCACAGCGAAGCCCTTATTCCTGAGCAAGCTGGCGGTGAGCTCCACAGGCACTTCTGCTCTTCTCACAGTGGTCCAGCAGCCCGGCCATGGTGGGAAGCCACCCCGCTCCGCAGGCGGGCGAGCAGCAAGCAGCAGGCTTCTCGCCAGGAGAGCCACGTCCCTCGGCACACGGCGGAGACCAACGTTGACACCGGGCTTGCCGTGGCCAACGCTGTGAGTGGCCGCTGCCCACTGAACCGCTTCTCCAGGGACCTGCGGAGCAGCCTCTTCCAGCTGCGAGCAGCCACGGATGGGGCCAGCAGCACCATGCCCACCCCGGGCAGGACCCAGCTGCTGTCTGCTGCAGCCAAAAGGAGTAAAGGAGCAGGGCAGAGCGCGGCAGCCTCTCCCTCGCAACCGCCACAAGCCAGCATTGCAAACAGGGCAGAGGATGAGGAGGAGGAATTCTTTATATGACTGAAAACAGACATGCTAGACAAAGTCAGCGTTTCCAAATGGCAGCAGGGTGCTTTTGTGTCTATTGTGCCTCCTCGTGCTGTGACCGCTGATGCTCAGCTTACCTCTGTAGCTGTCACAACATTTCGGTAGTGGGTTCACCAAAGCAGACGCTTACCTTCCATGCAGCAATGCTAAGGAGGCTGCAGATAAAGCAAGAAAAATAACACTGAATTTACAGAAAGCTTTATATTTTTTTAATGTAGAATAGATTGGAGGATTATTGTGCAATGAATAGGAATAAGCCATATGGCTCCTAGAGCTGTTCTAAGATGCTAAAAAACAGCCAGTGACATCTTCAGATGGGGTTAGATGGTGCAGTTTGCCTAAGCTGCCCAAGCCGCTGGATGCCCCCAGCCATGGGGCTCATCGTCCTTCCCTGGGACCTGTTGGAACAAGGTAGTGGCATGGTCACGGTGGTTATGCTGATTTTCCAGTGTGTTCCTTCTCTCTTCCCTTGTTGGTATTTAAAAGCTATCAATGTCAGTTTTATGCAACATGTGAAACGTAAGCATGTTCTTTTAAAATATTTTTGAAGAAAAGATTTGTAGGTGCCTTTTCCCCAAATAAGCACAGTACATGCAAAAACACAATCACTAATAGTTTGAGCTATGTTTATGCTGCAGTAAGACCTGTGGTTGCCTTTTCATGTGACACTTACAAAGCCCACCATGTTGCTGGGTTTATTTTGTTTAGACCAGTGTGGAGTTACCAGCAAGCAATCATAACTGGGTTTTAATTAACAGAAGACAAGAGAAGCTAAGAGTCTTGGAGGGAGCTGCTGAATGCTGGAGAGTAAAAAGTGCAGGAGAAACGAAGTAATGTTTCAGGCACAGATGCTGAAGTAACTCCCATCTTGATCAGCAGTTTTCTTTTCTCAAGCAGGATTAAGTAAATCTCAAAGGGAAAGAGATGGGAAGGGTATGACAGAGGCACGACTTTATTAAATGAAAAGCCAAATCTGATCATACTTACTTTCCAAACAGCACAACATTTTCCCCTTAAATACACCTGAAGTCGACTTTACACAGAAGTGTGAATGTGTCTGGTGAGTGCCATCTCGTTGCCTCTCCTTAGGTCACAACTCAAGCTTGACAGGTGATGACTTCTTGTGGCCGGAGGAGAGGCAGAGGGCGAAGGGCAGCAGCAGCAAAGCCTTCCTGGGGCTGCACAATGTTATGGGTATCTTCTGGTACTCGTGCCAGCTGAGCACAGCTCACACTGCACCGCTACAGCTTTGCTACCTGGGGGGGTCCAACGCCTGCCTATGCTGCGGGTGGGCTGTGCGCTGGGGGGCTGGGGAGCCATGCCACTGCTGGGTCTCCGCTCAGGCTTTGGGAAGGCCCCACGTTCTGGGGAAGTTTGAAGCCCAGTTGGTCTTAGGGCTGTGGGTGGGAGTAGGGCAGTCCCTGCTCTGCACCCCCACAGCTGGTGCTGCCCTGGAAGTGATGCTCACGTACCCTCCAGTGCGGGGCCCGGGACCTGCAGAAAGCTGAACTTATTTCACTGCACACTTACGCACCCCCACCGCTACATTTTCACAAGCTCCATAAATATTTTGGGCGTTTTAATAAATCATACTGTGATATTTTACATCTTTAAAGGGTTATTATTTAATCTTGCCTAACATGCTAGAAATCTAGCCAGCACTTTTCAGAGCCGGAGGAAATGTTTGGACAAGAAGGCAAGCGGCAGAGGGCTGGCAGGGGGGTGAGCTGTCTGGGCTCGCTGTGGTGTGGCTGGGGGCAGCCTGGGAGGGATAAGGAGAGAGAAGGGGGATCGGGGTAGGGCCCTTGGCAAGGTAGTTGCAACCCTGGCAATGGGCATGGACAAGGATAGTCATGAACCCAGGAGTGAAGCCAGAAGTGGGATTCCTGGGAGAAACTGCTTTAGAGATTTCATGGTATTATCTCTATTTTGATGCCAAAGGTACCTATTTGATGCCTATTTAGCATCACCTCATTCTACTTAAGAGAAAGAGGGTGCATAGGAGGTGGAAGGTCAGTATCTAGCATGGGGGAAATGCTTCATCATTTAAAACAAAAAAGAAGAAAATGTTCCATGAGGTTCACCTGCCTGCAATAGATCACAGAAGAGAATGGCTTCAAGTCAAATGAAAACTGCTCTGAAAATACTGCTTGTGACAGTGAATATATAAAGTCCATCTATTTTAAGTGTAGGATACACCTCACTTAAATTCTGTATTACCCAGGCAGCTGTTTGGTCCGGGGGTGCAGTTTCTCCCTGGTTGGATTCGGTAGTGAAAGGCAAAGATTCACATTTTCCATAGACACTTCATATCTCTGCAACCTTTATTTTACAGTTCCTTGCATGCTGTGCCATTTCTTTCGGGCTTTTTAAAAAAGGCTGGTTAGAGTGTGTGCAGGCTGGCAGGGGGCTGCTGAAGCTCTGTGCCCCCAGTAGTGTCCAGGCAGCCTCCTGGGACCGGGCAGGAGTGCGGGGTTGGCGATGCTGGCAGCAGGCTGAGCCGGGGGCTTCCCTCTCCCCTAGCTCCCATCCCACATGTTGGTCCCAACAAAGCACGCAGGGGCAAACAGTCTTGGTGGAAAACCAAAGAGGGAGTTTTGAAAAGTTATGCTTAGAGGTATGATGGCGTTGCAACCCTGAATGAAAGGAAGTGGTGTGGGGGTTTTTTACCATCTGTATGTGTCAGGCTTGATATAAATGATTTAGTCTGGTGGAAAGGGTTCTGACTCAGTTGTGACCATCAGGGGTGATGATGCTGTGGGTACCGAGCTGCTGATTCCTCCAGACACCTTGATGGACAGCAGCCAAGGTGGTCAGCATGGGTTGGCACCTGCTAATCAAGATTTTAATGTTGAGATGTGTACTTTTAGAGGGTGATGGTCATCCTGTGTTGTGCAAGTCTGTTGGGTGGTATCACACCTGGGAGCAGGAGCATGGCCCTGGGATTCCTGTGAGCCATGTGGCTGGGTGACCCCGTTCCCAGGAGGGAGCAGAGATGCTGCTGTGGCTCTGCTCACAAGGGATGATGATGAATGGTCCTGGCCCAAAGGGAAAGGCTTTTCTCCTGGTCTGATTGCACAGCCTGGGTGATGAAGGCTAGAAATCTCTTCTTGTGGGAGTGGGGTGCATGCTGAGAGCGAGAGCTGCTGGCAGCAGGAGTTGGGCAAAACAGGAGAGCTTGCTCTGGAGTCACCTTAAGCCAGCCTGCAAGGGTGGCTGCTGTTGCTTTTCTTGTTTTGGTCCCTGGCTACAAAAGTGGTGTCTCTTGTCTCCTCTGAAGCAAGTGCAGCGGCATTTGTGAGGGACGAGTTGCCAGGAAGGAGTGGGAGCACTCCCGGATGCCTGGATACGGGCACAAAGGCAGGGGGTGCTCTCCCCACTCCCTGCGCCTGGCACGGTGTGGCGGCACAGGCGGGCACCCGGGTAACCTTGGCCTCGGCACGGCGGCTGCTGGAGTCAGTCCTGACACCGCAGGCTTGGCCCCTCATACTAAGAAGAAGCTGGCAAGCTTGATTCTTTCGGGGAAGCAAATGCTGAATGCACTCTTCTTTCCCAAGTTTTGGGCCAAATTCAGCTTTTGTGAATGTCTTG
The DNA here is from genome assembly GCF_015220075.1 of Falco rusticolus. Taxonomy (NCBI): domain Eukaryota; kingdom Metazoa; phylum Chordata; class Aves; order Falconiformes; family Falconidae; genus Falco; species Falco rusticolus. Next base: position 10,726,789 of record NC_051199.1, on the reverse strand, counting down.
GTAAATCCTGAACTGGTCCAGCGAGCACAGCTGAGCTTTCCACATTTACACTGGTGGGTCTGGGGTGGGAGTTGCTTCTCTCAGCTCTGGCAGGATATTCTCCATCTGTGTTGGTGCTGCGCTCCGTGCCCAGGACAGGCAAAGCTTCACAGCCACTTGGTGGAGGGAAAAAATGTTGCACGTAGCAGAAATCCTTAATTTGTCATAGGGACACGAACCAGAAATTGTCTCTTTAGCCAAAGATGAGCGTGGCAGCCCCAGCTTCTCCGCGGGCTGTGCATGGTGCGCTCCTGGCACCCATGGCCGGGCCGTGGGGTCTGCCTCGCTGTAAATTGCGTGGGCAGGGTGCGGGGCGGCTGCCCGTGGGTCCCTCTGTCCGAGCACGTGTAGCTGCAGCAGTAACAGAAATGTTCTCTGTTGCCTGTCTGCTGTACCGCGTCCAGCCAGGTGGCCTGTCCCCTCAGGTGGGGACACCGGGGGGGTGCCGGGGGGCGGGGGGGCTGCCCGTCCCTGGTGCACCAGCTCCGCCTGGTGCCCGCCGGTGGCATCTTCCCGGCCGCTGCCGCCCCCGCCCCCCGGCAGCAGCGGGGACCGACGGCGCTGCCCCGCCGCCCCGCCCGGGCTGGCACCGAGCGGCCGTGCCCCAGCGGGCGGCCCCGCACAGCAGGGAGGGGGCAGCTGCCGGCGGCCGGGGCTGTGTCCCCCCGCCCCCCCTCCAGGCTTTGCCCTTCGGCAGCGGCAGGTGCCACCCCCGCCGTGCCCCGGTGCCCCCGGGCTCCTCACCCCGCTGCCTGCCCGTCCTGCGGCTTCCCACCCTCGCTCTCGTTAGCACGGAATTAACCTGGTATAGAAGAAAATAATAGAGATACCAATACCAAAGAAAGCTAACTTAGCTCTCAGTCATTCGTTTTCTCTGCCAGCAAACTAAATTAAGGAGATCTGCCACGTGAGCGACAGGGGTGAATACCGTCCGTCATTATTCCGACGGCAGCCTCAGGCATGGATGCGCTGCAATTCCATATGCAGCTGTTAATGTGTATCTGCTGACTGCAGAGAAAAATCAAGGCACAGTGCTAGCATGCTTGTTACAAAGGCGTTTTGCTAAGAAATGCCATGGCAGATCAACTTTTTTAGCTGTAATAACAGAAAAAAGTAAATCATTAATTTTAACTGGAGGCAATTTTGTTTCAAAGGTTAAAAAAACAGACTTCTCCCTTTTTAGTTGAGCGCCAAAGGATCACTCTTGGCTTGCCGTGAATTAATCCTGTTCCCCTTCGTGGAGGTGACGATCCACTGTGTGATGGAGCGGGGCGGGAAGCAGGACCTTTGCCTTGGTGGGGTGGGGCAGGAGGAGATGCGGGGCGGGAGGAGAGGTGGAGCGCTCTGGGGCGGTGGGGTCATGGCTGTGGTCCCTCTCCGCCTCACTTGCAAAGTGAATTAGGAAGCTCAAAGGCTCTTAGGCTTTGCTTTAATAATGAGGAACTGGAAACTTCTGTGGAAGCCAAGAAGGGGTCTGGGCTGTGGGAGGGATGCAGAGGGCTCAGGGGTCCCCATGGCACACTGCGTGGAGCGCGTGTCCTTCTTCCCCGCCACCCCATGTGGGTCCACAGTTCACCCCTCTCAGCACAGCAGCAACAAAAGGGTGTTTCGGGGTGGGGGGGATTCTCTGTGACCCCCTTTGCCGGGGTGCTGCAGAGCTGCCGGTGGGGCAGGAAGGTCACTGCTCCCTTGTACACCAGGATCTCCCTGCCCAGCCCTGCTGGCACCTCCTGCAGCCAGGCACGGCTTTGCTTGAGCCCAGGTAGTGGAGGTGGGAGGTCTGGCTGCTGGATTTTGCCAGTGAACCCTGAGTGACCACCCAAACATTAGTCCTGTCGGCCTGCCAGGCCGGCTGGCATGAGACGTGCGGCAGCAGAGTGGGAGTGTGTGCACATCGGGGCTGGGGCTCAGCTTGCACGGAGCTACCTGCCCTGCATGTGTTCTTTAAGGGGTTTTGCTTTTGTCCTCTTCTCCAGTAAGTGTTCTCACGCAAGGTTCACCAGGACCTTTCTTTTGTCCTTAGGGAGATGAAAACTCATTTTTCCTTCAGTCTTTTGGGCCATGATGTGGTAAGTGCAGAAGCTGCATCCCTGCCTTGGGATGCCGCTTACTTGCAGACATCAGGGAACATTGGGAGAGGGAACTTGCAGCAGGAGCTGCCTGAGGATGGGGCAGGATGTACGGAAGGAACTGGAGACGCCCTGTTTGGGCCTCAATAAGAAACCTGGAGTATGATGTGCTTCCGTTCAGCAAAGTGCCTACCTGGCTGTGGCTTTTCATCCAGCGTAGGGTTGGCTCAGCCCTGCGGGGGCTCAGTGCCTCAGAGACGCTCTGCTGCTTCATAAGCCAAGTAGCCAAACACACTGGGGAGCAAAAAACTGACATGAGATTAAAAAAATGTCTTTTAAAAGACCTGCCTGAGAGCTGCAGTATAATCCTCAGGGTGGCAAGTCTTAGCCAGGCCCCTCTTCTGCCAAAGGCAGGTGTGCCTGCAGGCTGGGCTTCAGCAGCAAGTGGTGTCCTGGATCTGTCCCCTTCTTGGTGTCAGATGTTCCCCATCGGTTTTACTTTCAGGAAGAGCTGCTCGTTTCCAATGGCATATCTCAGGTGGAACACCTCATATCCTTAGTACCTCATTGAAAAGAAGCATCAGAGGTATTTCTCTACACCCAAAACGTAACAGTAGTTATACAGAATAACAAAATATAGCAGCTGTTACAGTGAGCAATTTCTTTCCTGTTCCTGTATAGTGGGTTTCATTAAGCACAGAGGATGCACCTGATCAACCTGGATTAAAAATTGAGTTATATTATATTTTACAGGAGAAACAATGATTGCACCCAAGTTTGGAAGGGTGTCTGGAAAGAAAATTCAATGTGTTGGGAAGCAGTCGGTATGGGTTTGTGGTCCTGGGCACTACCAGGAGGCAGTGATACTCCCGCTGCATTTCCCCACCTCCTCTTTCAGCAGGCTTCCCCTGACACTACCACTGCATTGCAGTTTGCTGCGCTGCTCTTCTAACATTTAATTCTCATTATTCGAGAGAGGTTTTGAGAGGTTTCCATCTCCCATGGAGCACTTGCATTAATATTCCAGTTCAGGATCTCAGTTCTGCTGCTGATTACAGGCAAGGACAGATCCGATTCCTATTAGTGTGAATTAATATTCTTTAAGAGTCCCAACAGCTTTCTTCTCCCCTATCACCCTCCTTCAGGCACTGGCAGCCTGGCTATGCTGGGAGGTGATTAGGTTTGTAGATTTGTTCCTGCAGACACTCGGTGACACCATTAGTTTTCTCATCTCACTTGTGCAGCTGAAATTGTGACAGCCTCACTTCTTTAATTGGGATCATCTTGAGTTGCATCTCAGCATCAGAAGGAGCCTTGTAGGGCACAGGCCTGGCTAGGCACGGAGCAGGCAGGAGCCACTGGGGCTTTTAGCTGTCACAGCTGGTAAAAGGTTGATCCTTGCTTTCTGAAATGGGAAGGTAGGATGAGAGATGCCCTGACAACTGACTGGATGTGGAAGATGTTCCTTGCTCTGAAGTAAGCCCCCTCCTGTTGGCATGGCTGGGATTCAGTGTCTTGGTGTGGAGCAAGAGGAGAAAGTCCCTCCTTCTCCTCCTCTTGCCTTAGGTTTGACTCACTGCTGCTCCCTTGGGAGTGGCAGGAGAGGCATCCTAGCCCTTGTGCCACTGTGTCACATGTGCTGTGTAGTGCTGGTAGCTGGGATTGCCCCTGGTGGATGTGGTGACTGGGTCAAGTGCAGATCCTGCATCATATCTCTGCTCCAGGGTGGGAAGGGGTGCAGCTGGAGTTGTGACTCCCCAAAGGTCACTTGCCCTGTGCCTGGGCCACCTTTGTCTCTTTCTTCACGTGGTGACAGTGAGCACTTCCACTGGGCAGGAGGACCAAAGGTCTCTGCAGAGCTCCACATGGCCCTGAGTCACCCTCGGTCCCTGTATGGCAGGGAACCACCCTGCCACCTCTGCAGGCAGCGACAGTCAGCCGAGTGGCTGCCTTTGCTCTGCCAGCTCCCAAGTCTGCTGTGGGGACAGGGCTCTTGTGCAACGCTGGGCTGCCCTCACTGCTGTCCTAGGACCACTGCTATCAGAGCATCTCTTCCTGGCCCCAACTTCATATTCCAGCATCACCAATTCTCCTCCCCTGCTCCATCTCCCGCTGTCCTGCAGAAGATGCTCATTGGGTCCCACAGCGGGTGTGCAGCAGGGTCCAACTGGGACCTGCAGCGTGGCACATGGGGGCAGCTCCCTGCCCCTGCTGTGGGCTGAGAGCCGTGCCCTGCCACTGCTGCCGTGTTTCCAGGAGGAGGGAAGGGAGTGACCCACTTGTGGGAGAGGTCAGCCTTAAATCCCAGTGTTTGAGCACCAGTAAGGAAAAACCTTGGGATAAACAGCAGCAGTCTCTGCAGTGCCCCTTTTAATCTAGATGGAAGAATTTTTCTAAGGCCTGAGAGTTACCAGCTGGTGGGACAGGTGACTGCAGCTTAGAGAGATACTACATTTATATGAAAAAAAAATGTTAAACCGCAGCCTAAGTCTCCCCTTGGATCTCATACTTTATCCGTTCCCATCCACCAATGTTGTGCTGCTTGGCCAGAGGCTGCACGGCAGGGCTGTCAGCAGCCTCCAGCTGCCGGAAGGCTCATAGCCTGCATAGGAGTGACTGAATCAGCTGCCTGGGCCATAAACGCTCATCTGTGATCCTTTCTCTGGGCAGGCTGGGAACCCCATCCTACCACTGGCTCCTCCCAGGCTGCCCTGGCCTCCCCTGCCCTGAACTGCCCTGATGCTTCTGGAGCCTCCCACAGCCTCTGTGCCCCGAATCCACTGGCTACGTGGGGAGTCAAGGCTGCTTTGGGGGGAAAAAGGGTGGTTTGGGGGGCTGAGAGCAGCCCCATGGTGCCGGCAGCAGGGCTGCTGGAGCTGGGTCTCGGGGCACAGTGCGTGTCCCTGCCGGCTCGGTGGCCGGGCCAGCAGCGTGGGTCAGCCCTGGGCATGGGCACACAGCTGTGGTCATTAAACTGCTGCCTGTTCCCGTGGGCTGCTCTCTCACCTCGCCTCAGAGGTAAGGCTTTCCTCCTCTTGCATTTATTGCTCAAACCCGGAGCTAGGAGACCATGTATTGAGCTGGATTGCCTGGGGCACAGTTACAGTTATTGCCCACCCTAGATTCTGGCAATGAGCCCGCCTGGCTCGTCAGACTTCCCTCTTCAGCTAGCTGCCGTGGCTGAGCCAGCGCCGCTGCCAGCGCTGCGCTGGGTGCCCGGCTGTTGGCTCCTGTGGCTCCGTGCTGCTCCGAGCCAGGGAGCACCCTGGGGAGCACGGCCACCCCCTGTGCCCTGCCACCCCGCGTGGGCAGTGCCCGCTCCGCCTGGGAGAGCAGCAGTGCCACACGGGAGCTATTCACTCGCTGGTGATGGAGAGAGGTACCTGAGCCACGGTGTTCCCGCGCTGCTTTTTGATTCTGAAGCTTCACTGGCTTATGGTTGGAATGGAAGCAAGGTTTGTGGTTTTGCTTTTGCTTTACCAGAATTGGCTTAAAGCACCCCAAGGATTTTCAATTAAAACAAACAAAGGAAATTATATTCAAGGACACTCCCAGGACAGTACAAGAGATGTGATTCTGATGTGCAATGAGTACAAAGGGAACGTGTTTTGGCCATCCCAGTGGCTGGAAGTTTTGTTTCCAGCCTGGCAGTGGATCTAAGCAAGTGGATTTTGGTTGTGTTCCTCTCCCTCCTCTATTTGTTGGTCATGTTAGATGGAAGCATCCTTGCAGGGCCACCACATGTATTGGGAACAGCACCAAGAGCAGCTTCCTTCAAATGCAGCTGTGGGCAAACCAAATAGCCACTGTGATGGATGTAAGCAAGTGGGATGAAGTAAATCAGTGTTATGGAACCTTGTCATGTAGATCAAATGCAACATTTCACAGCATTGATACCCCAGGGCTTCCTTACCCATTGGGCACAGTGGTTGTTGTGTTGGCCTGCGTGGCCTCCTGCCAGTCCAACCAGTGCTTAAAAATGTAGATGTACTTTCCAGAAGTGGGTTGAATTATTGGAAGGTGACTAATCAAATTGGTTCTGGAACCACTAGCAGCATCCTGGTGGATCAGATGCTGAACTGTGATGCCTGGGCTCTGCTGAAGGCCCTGCTGGGCTGCCACTGGCCTTGGTGGGGGTGGTTTGGCCACCAGCTGGTTTCAGCTGTAGGGTCAGTGGCTTCACACTGAGGAGGGCACTGGGCTCCCAGTCCCTCAGCCTGACTCCCCGAAACCTACAACGCCGATGTAAGCCAGGCTGTGAGGGTTTCCAGCCTGTCCGTGTAAGCTGGGAGACCAGAGGGAAGGGGTGGGGTGGGAGCAGAATTTCCCTGAAAATTTTGCTGTGTTTTTTCATCTTGATTTAATTCAGAGCTACTAGGCTTTGTGGAGGGAATAGCTGATTGCAGAAATGTCTCATGCTGATGTTTACCAGATACTCTTTTTAGATGGGAAAGTCATTCTGTGTCACGAGAAATTTTGCAAATGTTAGTTTTTGTTGCAAATCAGAGTGAAACCAGATTTCAGGAGATTTAGACTTCTCACAGACTTGGAGTTTTAGCCACCCTTAGCTGCAGCTCTCTGACAGCCTGCTTGAGCTGCTGAGCCACCTCCTTCAGTAGCACATGGCACAAGGAGTTAAAATAATTGGAACAAGATATGCGCCATGGGAAGCCAAGCATTTTCTATTAAGGAAGAGCAAACCTTCTACTTCTTGTAGCTGTTTTGATTCAGCAGTTGTCTTAGTGGAGACTGCTTTTTTTCCCGATTTCATTGTTCAGCTCTGGTAATAACCACTGTTGTGTTTGCAAGTTTTAAGTGATGACAGGCCAAATGCCTTACCAGCATTTCATTTCTTCCTGTGTGAGTGTGCTGGCTTTGCCTGCCTTCATCAGCACCATGGGCTTTCTCTCTCTTGCTCCACTTGACATGTAACTGAGCTGTGGACAAGCCCTATCTTGTATGATGCTGGCATGGCATACGCAGTCGCTGTGCCTCCCCAACAATCAGTGTCTTGAGGCACCGCTCATCCAGAGGGATTACATTCAGTCTGCAATTTTTTTGGCATCAGCAAAGCGGGTTCTCAGTGTGGGGGTCCTTAATGGCCTTCATGCTCCTTCTGTGCCCTGTGTTGTATTTGGTTCCTGAGTTTAGTTTGGAAAGGAAAAAAAAAAAAAAAAGTGCTGCCAGGGTGTCGGTGGGAGCAGGGATGTGTGTGGGTGTCAGAGGCGCAGCAGATGTGGCAGGCAGGCTCACGCAGAGGGCTTGGCAGGAGCGGGGATGGTGTTGGGAGGACATGCCAGGGCTGAAAGTGGTCACCTCTCCACGTACCAGAGCAGGCTGGCCACGGCCATGGCATGTGCCAGGAACAGCTCTTCCTCCTCCTCCTCGTTGTCCACATGCGCTGCCGGCACAGCCTGTCCCCACCGAGCCTGCCCGGGGGAGCACAGCACGAACCAGCCCCGCCACAGCAGCCGGTGCCACCCAAGGGGCACCGTGCAGGGCGGCCGGGAGAGGAGACTCCCGGGATTCCAGTTTCAGGGTGGGAGCTGCGAGTCACAGGCTGACGCCAGCCCAGTGGCCCCCGCAACCCCAGTCAGCCCCATCACGGCTGCTTGCACAAGCTGGGTTATTTAAGCTCCCGAGTGATGTGGAAAGCTGTGTCCCAAAGAAAACCTTGTGCGTTTAGCCAAAAAAAGACCCAGAAAAAAAGGAGGAGAGGAAGGGAGGAGGACCCATAACACATTTTCCCCCACCTTGCAGACTCAGAGCCCTTGCCCCACTTACCTGGCCGCTGGGTTTGAATTTCAGCTGTTTGATTCATGAGAGCGTGTCTCGGAGCCTCTGGAAGCATGTGGACTGCTCCCACCCGCAGGGTGACTGCCCGGCGGCACTGCCACAGCCTGGCTCCCCGGGGAGGGGAAGGGGTGCTGGGGGCGTGGGGGTCCCGTGCCCCGGGGCCCTGCAGCGCTGCCTGGCCAGGTGCCTGCCAGTGCCGTTGGGTAACATGCAACTGTGCAAAACCAGAGCGGGATGGATGTTTTTGTTTTTGTTTTCCAGGTCTAATGTGAGCTTTTCATGGTTCCAATGTAACTGTGAGGTTTTATGGACTCCTGTTCACTGTGTTCTGCTGTGCTTTTATGGCAGGAGCTATGCTCACACCATCACCAAAACCTGTTTGGACTCCTGTTTACTGTGTTCTGCTGTGCTTTTATGGCAGGAGCTATGCTCACATCATCACCAAAACCTGTTTTTGAGTTGTTTGTGATGGAAACCGTACTGACAATGAAAATACTTGGGAAGTATTGCAAAGCCAAGGTTGAATGGAGATCTCCTCCCTCCACACCCACCACAGGGATCTTGGACCTCCAGGAGGCGGGTGAGGACAGCAGCCGTGGCCACCCATGAGCAGCTGACCCACGGTGCACGGAGCGGGTGGCCTCCTGGGTCCTTGTCTGAATTTCCCAGTTGCTATTCTGGGTAGGAGTTGTCTGCAAGAGAATCTGTCACGGTTTTGATTCAATATGCGGTTTACTGCTTGGAGAGGTGATTGAGAGCTTTTGTTCTATGTTTTTCTCCTTTGTGTTCTGTCTTGCTTGACCTATACACAGAAATGCACGTTGGCAACCTCAGCCTATCCATCTATAATCATGATGCTCCAGCATGTGTTTTACTTTACAGAGGGTTTCAGTGTTGCTGTTGGTAATGGGAAAGGAGATGTTATGGGCATGCAGCAGGGCCTTTAACATCTACAAAATCTCAGCCAATTTTAAAAGCCAAAGCAGTCACCGCTGTATGTCTAAAGCTATTTTGTCATAATTTTAAATTGTAATAATAATAATAACCTTGCTGATGCAGAGGGTGTGTGGAAGAAACAGGCATCCTTGAAAATTTCCTATGAGGCTTTGCCAAGCTTGAAGTGACTTTTGATATTTTTTCCCCCTTTTTTTCATGACTGAAAGCCATTTCTCACAGTGGTGGGTAGCAGCTCCAGCTGCTACATGTCAAAGCCGAGCACAGGATCTGGCTCTGGAAGCAGTGCAGCTCTCTGCTATCCTTTTGCAAAGCGTGCAGGAGCAGCAATTTCCCCAGAAATGTGGGAAACGAAGCCCTGGATGCAATTGCCCTTCGGTCCAGCAAGGCTGTCAGCAGAGCAGTCCCATCCCCTCCTGGCCCAGCTGTGCGCTGCACATCTGCAGTTCACAGAGTGCATGCTTGGGCTCAGCCTTTCCTCAGCCACCCCCAGTTCACCCAGCATCGAGGCTGAAAAGCCACTGATCTCACTGGAAAGGATGCAATGCACCGGCTTGCTCCAAAGAGGGCGCAGGGTTAAAACTTGCTTACCTCTGTGGTTACCGTGGAGGTCTCGGCTGCGTAAATGCAATTTAATGCCTTGGAATCCATCAGGCGCCGTGGGTGTGCAGGGCAGCAGCATGAGAGCTGGCTGGGTGCTGAGGGTGCCCGGGCTTCAGCCACCCCGGGATGCTGCGCTGCGGCACGGATTGATGAGACTGTCATAGGTGCAGCCGTGCGGTCACAGTTAGGAGGTGCTCCCATCCGCAGCCCCTCTCCCGGGGCTTCCAGGCTCTCCAGAAAATTACCCTGCTAGAGCATCGCTTCACATGCTTATTCTTAGCCTAACGGTGTGTAGTCATTTGGGGGTTTGGAAACTGGATGAAATTCGATTCATTTGAGTTTAAAATTCGGTCAGTCCGATGTGGTTGTTTGAGTTGTTTTTTCTTTCACCTTGTGCTTCATAAACTTTGGTGGCGGGCATTGTGAGCATTAGGGGCCGAAGTGATCTAACCCTCTCCACCGGGCAGGAAAATAGAGTATTCCCATTTTATTCAAGGGAAATGAAAATAAAGGGATTTTATACAGCTTGGCCAACACTGCAGGGAAAGTCCCTTTAATAAAACCAGATCTCTCATCTCTTAATCTTACACGTTAACTGCACAACATCCTTCTTCCGTAATCTTCCTTTCATGCACTTCAGAACTTTGCACTAACAGTTTTGTTTTTATTGGGCATGGCCTTGATAAGTGATTTCTTTTGTGAACAATAGCCAATTCACTGGCCTATGTTCGGTGGTAATGAGCTGGCTTAACATAAAGTCAACAGTGAGCCAAGACTTCACACCTGAATAGGCATCCAAGAGGTCGGAACCGGTGTCTGATATTTGAAAAAAAATCCCCATTACTATTTGGAAAATAGGATAAGAACAATTAAGAAGAGGACTGATGCAGGTGTATGACATAAATGCAAACTGCAGCCATCTTAGGTGCTCAGGCTGGTTTCTCTGTTTTTCTTATGCTGGACCATCACTGCTGTTTCAGTCTTTATAGTTACTCTTTGTCAGAGGGATGGTGAGACAATGATGTTGCCTTTACCCAGGGATGCTGGGGGCTGAGAATGGCTCCGTGAAGGTTGGTCAGTGGTGGGTGGGAGGGAAGGAAGTTTTGGCATCTGTATGAGAAGGGGCTGTGGATGACGGTGAAGTCCTCCTCCCTGCCTGGAGGAATGACGAGCTATTTAGTGCATCTTTCTTCCATCTAAAGTAGGAGTTGGGAGGCCAGCTAGACCACAGTTAAGGCACTTCTGGGTGAATCTGGGCATTCCCTGACAACAGGATATCTCAGAGGCATATGAATGATGGGATCAGAAAGAACTCATGAATGTTTTTATCTCTATGCTCCTTGGCTCTTCACATGTGTTAGTGGAGCTATTTCTGCCTTTTTCCTGCCTTTTGGAGGTGCTTATTACTACAGGCTGCTGGAAGATCCCGGGGAGTGAATGGTCCTACTTTGACAGGAGCATTGATTATGCTTGGAAATTGTTCTGGCAGCACTTAGTTATTTATCTTTTTTCCCCCCGCCCTTCCCCTAGGCAAGAAGTGCTTGTTACAGTTGAGTACTGTACAGTGATTTTTGGATACTAGGGAGGCAGATCCTGAGGTATCTTTGCTGTGCTCATCTCTTGCATATTTCGGTTAGCAGCTAACGTATTGTTGATGTTGCCTTTAGAAGTTATACACCTGCAGCGGGCTGGCCGCCTGCTTCAGGTGCTCTGGTGCTAAGGAAGCCACACGTCCACCCATGGGTGCTCCCCTCGGCATGCAGGCAGGGCGTGCCATCCCCCCGGCTCCTACCTTCTGGTAGCAGAAACCGAAGCTGATCCAACTGGGAATACTGGGGCTGCCCCCACTCACGTGTTGCCCTGCAGAGTTGTGTTTGCCACTGCTGGTTCTGCCAAAGCATTACCTACTACGCTTGTTGTTACTGATATTTTCCCTGCGGTCATAGATTAGGCAGTTTTGGTTTGCTCCCCCTCCTTCTTTTGTACAGTTTGGTTTTAATTACTGTTTGACCTCCTTGCTGCTGGTTCTCTTCTGCACTTGCTGTATTGTAGTAACTTTGCTCTGGGCTGTATTCTGAGAAAAACTAGGACATACTCAGTGCCTTTGGTAGATGTTATGCCTGGAAGGTGGCCAGTGCTGTAAGAAATGCTCCTGACTGAGTAACAGAAGCCAAGAAATAAAAAGTTATGACAGTGTTCCAGTTAAAACATGGCAGTACCTCATACAATTTCAAAGTGGCTTAGCCTGTGTCATCACAGTACCAAAAGAAAGGTGCGTCCCGAGTACTGCTGTTCCCAGGAAATCACTGGCTGCATAAATAATCACTCAAATGAGGAGTTTTCAGTGATAGCCTAAAACCACACCTTCTGTCATGCCTGTATTCTTTGCTAGTCTACTGGCAGACAGGCCAGACCTCCTTTATAAGACTTACATGCAAAGGATATTGCTGCAGGCTCAGTATTTATCGAGAGACAAGGTATTGCTGGACTCTTTCTAACGGGTATCATTTTAGACCTAATGTTCTGCTCTGCTTTCTGTGTCCGTACTTATTTAAATCTCTTCCATGTGTGTTTCCCAGAGCGATAAGATCTCAGTGGCACAACCTCAGCAACAACAATTGCATTTAGCCCATCATCTTTCAAAAGCCTCTGCTGTCAGCAGCAGCCAGCAGTTCCTCCTCGCCGGGTGGAGGAGCTCCCTGGGAGAGCTGCCGGCAGCGACATGCTCTGCGGGGATCACGCTCAAGCAGTGAAGTTGGACCTGGCCATCCATGAAGGCAAACAGCTGGCAGCCAGTGATGGAAATGTTAAATGAGGTATGGTTGTGCCTTTTAAACGCTCCTCTGGGTTACATAGAAGGTCAAGTGTTTGTTTGTATAAGGTAAACAAATGCCATACTCTTAGCCCATGTTCACAGGGTGTGCTGGGTCATGACCTCCAAGTCAAAGTTATGGGATATGCAGGTCTTGGTTTGACATGAGAGTTGGAAGTATCCACCTGGAATAACAGGGATCTAGGTGGGTAAAAGCAATGGCAAGAGAACGTTTGGTGGAGATGCCTAATTTAATTGGGATTTGCCATAGGTGACTATTGCCTAAATCAGCCAGGCTCCAATGTACTCTTGTCCGTGTGACTTCTCTTGGCAAGAAGTGGGTCTTCTGCTATATGTTTGTAAAGTTCCTCATTTAACACTGTTCTGACTCGCTGGTGATACCGCTATGCGACGGGTAAATATTGAAATTTTATTGTCTAGTGCTGAACAGGCATAAACTTGCTATTTTATCATCCCTATTGAATTATTATTAGAATGTTGTTGAATAAAATACTAACTTGTCAGCATGACTTCATTTTGATGGTATTTGTTCATTGAATCTAACCTACAGACAATGGTGAACTTTGCCCTGTGCTGTGGAAACGCTCCTATTCTTTGACTTGTGCCCTTTTAAACAAAGTGATCTGCGAAGTGTTTATCTAGAGGCATAAAAGCCCCCCTATAAATCGATGCATATCCCAACTTTATAAGACTTGCATATTAATTTGCTTATTTTCCATCTGAACAAAGGATCTCAGGAACCCACAAACATGGTCAGAATCATCTTGATCCAATTTGCTACATAGTTTTGTTTGACTGCGCAGATGTTTTCTGTGTGTTTGGCAAAAAAGGGGTCAAACCCTCTATCTGGGCCTACTATTTCTGGCATGATCCCTGAAGTTTTTAATCCTTTTTGAACATGAATCTTCTGAGAGTTTATTTTGATTTATTAACCTGATTGTTTGAACACAGGGAAACAATCTGGAACTGCGACCTTCGCTCGGGAAAGTGCATGCTCAAGTATTTCTGCTCTAAATCTCTCCAAGCTCAGTGCAAAGCATGTGAAGGACCCTGATGGCCACAGCAGGGCTCATCAGAGACACGGCTGAGCCTGTGCATCCCCCCTGCAAGGTCTGGGTATGGCTGTGGTCTGCATGGGGCAGTGGGGCTTGCAGTTACCCAAGAGAGTTCTGGTGGAGGGCCCGGGCTGTATCGACAGAGCTCTTCATGGATGAGCAGCCCCAGCCCGGCCAGCATTGCGTGGGGCTTTCTGCTCTGGAGCAATGTTGACAAGGGCTGATCTCGCCTGGAGCCTGCGACAGCGCACTGTGCTGCACGTACGGGCTGGCCACTGACGGGTAGCCGTCTTATCCAGAACAGCTGGGTTTTGGGGGATGTCACCCCATGCAGTTTCATTAAATAACCCTCTCTGTCTCTGCAAAGGAGACCTGGAGATCTTACGTGCTTTGGGAATATGCGCTGACATAGCCTTAGTGCAGCTCCCATTCCTCATTTGCCCCGTTGCAGCATGTGAGGGGTCCCCAGTGTGGGCACTCTATGGACAGGGTGCAGAGATGGACACCATCCCTCAGTGCCTTGCAGTGAAAGTGTATCTGGCCGGTGAGTGGCAGGATGAATAGTGCTCTTAACATTTTCTGCGGAGCTCCACAGCCCGTGCAATGAGGCAGCAGTCATCTGGGTCATTATACCTCCCTTCCTGTTACTCACAGAGTTACTGACTAATTCACACATTTCTGGCCAACGTTTTTCCAACTCAGCTGCCTCAAAGAAAGCACCTCTGACAAGAGCAGCTGGGTTTCAGAAGGTGCTAGGGAGTCCCTGCTGCCAAGCAGAGTCAAATCCACAACTGCTGGCCTACATTTGCTTTATAATTGCAAACTCTGTAAGCCTTACCATTGCAATTGGAACTGTTGGGGTTTTTTTGTAATCCAGTGGAGCTGATCCGAGTGTGCTGCAGACAGCGCGGGCGGACCCAGGAGCAGCGAGGATGTGCAGCAGGATGGTTCCTAGCCCATGGCAGAGCTGTCTCTGCGGGGCAGACCACGGTGCCACGGCTGCTGACAGGGTGCAGCACGCAGCGATGGCTGGGGAGGTGTCTGCTAGATGCAATTAGTGCTTCTTCGGCAAGCCGGCTGTTGGAGAAGCAAACCGATGGAAACAATAACAGGAGCCAATAAGCAGCCTTGTGTACAGCAAACTTTTAAATTCTCCATTTTGTAAGAAACAGCAGTTGTTCAGGGCCAACATCATAAACGCCCATCTCGGAGCGCTGCTCTCCACACTGACGATGACCAGATGTTTAGTCAAATCTGACTAACCTCTGTTTCACAAGTTCAGGCTTTTCCGGTGCTCTGGGCCAAACCCAAAGCTCACGGGTGTGATGGAGGGCCTCTGTGGGACACAGGGGCTTTGAGATGTTTTCAAAGCTCCAAGGTTGTTTGTATAAATATTGGAAAGTGGTTCTCAAGCAGCTCTCGCTGTGTTTTGAGCGCTGTTCTCTTCCGGGCTTTGCAAATGCGTCAGATGGAGACATCAGTAAAAACCCAGCACTGAGTGGCACTGGCATGAAACCTGGGGATGGGGACAAAGATGATAAAGAAGCTGAGCTCTCACTACTTGTGTTATGTCTTGAATACACTTCTCTCCCTCCCTTCTCCAGAGAGGTCACTGTGGGCATCACAGAGGCAGCTGTGTTTCAGGCCTTAGCCAATGATTTTATGTGCTGACTTAAATTTTGGCCCTTTTGCTCTTTCCCAAGGCAGTGCTGTAACTAGATTTTTCATTTAGGGAAGATTTGCCGTGGCTTTTAATTACCAGTCTTGGCTGATCCTGATGTGGCTTTGCTACCTCAAGAAAGCCCTTTTTGTCACAAAAGCCATCTCCAAGACGAGCCTGTGAGTGAAGTCCAGAGACGCAGCAGGTCTCATGGTCTTTCCTTCTCACTTCTAACCAAGAAAAGCAGAGCTGGCTGGCGGGTGGCACACAGGCGGTCGCCTGCCTTGGCTCCCAGGGACAGTGAGTTATCATGCAGGTGTTTCCAAAAAGCCTTTTCCAGCCAGCAATGCTCTGGGTGGTGGAAGTGGCTCTGAAGGAGGACCTGTACACAGATTTGGATTCATCTCTGTGATGGTCTGATCTGCCTAATGTCCAGGACTGAGACATCCTCAGCTGAGTGGAGACTGGAAAGGACATTGCATTTCATGCCTCAGTTGCCTCATAGTCAGCATACAGCAGCACAGTGTGATTGGCTTGGGCTCAGAGCTTGTCAAGGAAATTTCTCTTTTAATCCAGAAATGTAGGGCACCTGTCAGATTTACTCTGTTTTCACTTATCCCACGGTGCCTACTGTCACATCTTTGAAATATGGCTTGGGGTCCCTTTGACAGTTGTCCAAGGTGTAGGTTCCTCATGGACATGCTCAGCAAAAACCCAGGATATTATAGCACAAAACTTCAATGCCCAAATTTCTTTAACTCCCCTAATTTACATACTCATCTGCAAAATCCTCAAATATTTCCACTTTATTATACTCCCTCTCCTGCCCCCACATTCTCCTCATCTTTTACTCCTTATTGTAACAAAGGTCAGCAGGGTCAGCAGAAGGTTTGCCTATAGCCTTTGCAAGGTCTGGATCTGTAAGCGTACCTGAATTATTCTTCACCCATCTAGGAGTCCTTAAACTTTTTGATATTGCATATGGACACCAAACAGCACCTTAAATTACTTTCTTTTCTATTAAGCTCCAACAGAGACAATCTTGGGGGTGGGATGTACAAGGGTTTTTTGAACTACCATGTGTTTTCCAGAATTGCAACTGTCATGCCTACAGCTCATTTCCAATGCAGGAGAGCCACATCCAGGAGATCGAACTGTGAAGTGACGAGCAGAAGCCTTGCCCACCTGGTGTGTTTCTCCCTGTAGATGAAGATCAGCACAATGAAGCTGGCTGGTGTCTCCAGGTAAGCTAAGAAAAGGTTTAGCAGGTCAATGAATAGCCATCTGTTAGAGAAACTTGGGGTGGAGATCTTTGTGGTAGAGAATGAATCATAAACTTGTGGACTACCCAGTGTTCTTGTCTAAGAAAACAAACAATTTGTTGCCAATCTGGACAAACTGATTTTTTTTGAGCAGGCCTTGTTCTAAGCCAATGATGACAACATGTCTCATCCCAGGTTGTTGTAAGAAATCCTACATTCAATTCAACTCTCTTAATAGACTGCCTACTCATCTGCTAGGAACAGAAATGATAGTAAATGTTTTGTATAACTTTGCCACCCAGTATTTCATATAGCAGTACTGGCACCGATGGCTTGCACCACACTGGTGTGTCCTAAACCCAGACCATAAAAGCAATGTGCTGCTGTTGACAATGACGCTAGCAGGATTTGAAAGGCTGGTTGTTGCTCTTCTGGCAAGCTCTTTCAGATCCCTTGGTCTCTCTGTACAACCCCATCCCCGAAAGGCCAGCTGTTGCCTCTTGGACACATCAGGCTGTACTGGGCAGTGGGGAACCCAAGGGGACCAGAGCTGTGGCCCCTGCCACCTGCCTCACCAGCACCCAGCCTGTGCCTCGAGCCACCGCAGGGCAGAGGAGAGCCGACCTCAGTAGCGTCAGGGGCCACTGGTTCTCACGCAATGATGCCATGCAGTTGTTTTGGTCCACACTGAGCAGTACCAAAGCCTGCAGACAGCACAAGCGAAAAGTATCTCCATGTTCTTCATATGTTGATTGACCGGTGTTCCTCTGGGACGGATAAAGCTGTCCTGTAGGTCTGGCCTGGACTCTCACCTCCTCTTGGCAGAGGGGAATGGAGCTATCGGTATCTGTTTAGTTTCCAATGACTTCTGAATTTACCTGTATCCTATGGAGGTGGAGCCCTTCGTGCCCCCCCTGATGTTAACTGTGGTAGGACGAAGCATTAGTTTTGCTCCTCTCTACTTCCCGGCAAAGTTTCTGTGTGTGGGCAGAAGGGAAGCAGGTGCAGGGAGTGCTCATCCTTCCTCATGCCCACGCATTGGGGTGCACGCTGCTCCCTCACCCCTGTTATAGGGAGGTGTATGAGCTGGCATCACACGTAGCTCTCCATTTCTGTCCATGGGTCTTCCTAAGAAGAAGGATCTCTCTCTTAGCACTGACTGTAAAAATCGGGAAATGCTGGTGTTTTATAGCTTGGCAGGCATGGAAGCTGGGGCCTGACCGCTGTGCTGTGAGGGGACAGCGTGTCCTCCCTTTCACTGTTTAAAATAGGTTGATTTGAACACTATAACAGATTAAGGCACTGTGGGTGTTTAAACTTTCAGGATGATTGATCACCTCTCGGAGAGAGGCAGATGGCACTGTGATGAGTTCCAGATCCTCTCAATTGAGCATCTCCAGGGAAAGCTTTATGGACCAGGCTGGGGGCAGGGTGCTCTTAATTTAATTATTTCTTAAAAAACAATGTAGGATTTCAAATTAAATCCTCTTGGCTCATAAACAGAAGTCTAAAAATTGACTTCTTTTAAAATAAACTGCCTGAGCCAGTCTAGGACAAGGGCCAGGCAAAAGGGCCTCGGTTCACAGCCCCCTGAAGGCTTTGGGAAGGCTTGGCACGGGTCGGACTTTGTGCCATACTTTCACCTGGGTGCTGCTGTGTGGCCCCTGAAGGGAGCCCAGGTCTCCTCCCAGCCACGTGGCCTTGGATGGTGACCGCTGCCAGCTGCTGGGCTCTGCCAAAAGCATCCGCATTAGTGCCCCTGTTTGGATCACCCTGCTTACAGGCTCCTGATCCCTGGGGTAGGAACGTGCTTTCAGGCCCACTTAAATATTCCAGCAGCTGTACTGGAGCCGTTAGCCCAGTAACCCTGTAACGGGGCTGATGCTCCATGAGCTGTCATTGATCTTCATCAGTGAAAAGCAATAAGCAACTAATGAGCAGAGCTCAGCACTTTCCCAAACACATCCCAATTCTCTGCTAGCCTCAGTTGCCTGAGGAGGGGGAGAATTGATTAGAAAGGGTCATTTGCCTTCTTGCTTTCTGGCATAGGTTTTAACACTTCCAAGCAAGGATGCAGTCAGCATTCCCTTCGTCTGAGGCAGGTTCCCCCCAAGCATCCCCTGTGGCTCGGAGCAGAAGCCTGTATCTCCATGTCAGGGGCTGCATCTCCACGTTCCTGTTGGTCCCCACCATTTGCCAGCGAGGCTGGGAAATCGCACACTGGCTTCAGTTCAGGAACCATTAACTGTGTGGGTGTTAAAGGAGCCGGTTAGTTTTTCGAAGGCAGTTTCGGGGCTTTATGGTGATGTAAAGTTCCTCCGTAAGCCAGTTGGCAGCAGCGCCTGGGTAAAAGCCCGTGCTGCGTCACTCTTCCTTGAAGTGCACTCCCAGCCTGCCCAGGCCCCGGCTCTGTGACTGTTTGGGCCGTCTGGCTTGACTTCTGCAATTAGTTAAAGGTTATTGTAGGTTTAAAATGTTGCCTGCTTTGGCAGTATCTGCAGTCCCTTAAGGCAAAGATGCCTGTTTATTGTTATAACACCGCCTAAGCACAACAGACAAAAAGTCCCTGTAGAAAAGAGTATTTCAGTGAAGTGGATTTTTTTAAAAAAAAAAAGTCTTGGCTGGCCTCTGAAACTCAGATGCCATTGGAAACTAATACTAAGTTTATGGTTTTTTTCCTCCATAAATCAATCTCAGAGCTTTTGTTATTCTGCTCTCATCCTGTGGTATCTCCCCAGCGCTGATAAAGAGCACTTAGATGCCCAAGGGGTGAGCAGAACTGCCGGGGCTGCTGGCGGGTTTCCCAGGAGCTGAGCAAGCCCGTGCTTGGGCGCCAGGCATTGCAGGAGGCCGGCGGTGCTGCCGGCCGGGACGAGGGTCAGCCCGTGCCACCGGGACGATGGTCAGCCCACGCTCCCACAGCCCCCCAGCACGTGGTGGTGCTTTACTGGTGCTGAGGGCTCCACTGCCGCCAGCACGTTGGTTCAGTCGCAGTGCTTCTGCCACCCGAGCAGGCTTGCAAACCAGCTTTGCCAGCACCGCGTCGAGCTGGGAGACATGCTGGCAAGTGTGACAAACTGACTTTCCGCTAGCTGCCAGTCGGTCTGCACTGGCATCTATCAGCTGTGTTTTGCGCTTTACCCAAGCATCACTGCTGTCAAGATGGTCTGCTTGGGCTGTCGCTGGAAAACGGAGGGAAAAAAACCTATTAATCTCACTCTCCTGCTAGTCCTGGTTCTCTTTAGCACAGCTGCAGGTGGCCGGGGCGGCACATGCGTGGCGCTGGGGGGTAGCATGGCTTTTCTCCCACAAGGCCAGGAGCTACGCTTGTGGCTTCTTGGCACTTGCAGGAAATGGAGGAGACAGCATCGCTCCCTGTGTGCTGGGGGCTGGCCTGTCACCCAGCCTGCTCGGGGCACCCAGGGGTGCCTGCTTCTGCTGGGGGTCTGCTGGGAGCCACCACTGCATCCCAGACCTGTGGGAACAGCTGCTCTGGGGCTTGGTCCTTTCAAGGCTAAACACCCAGCCACCTGAGAGGCCATCTCCAAGGGGAGGAAATCCCATTGTGGGGTGGGCTTGCTTATGAATTAAAAGAAGCAAGTGCCTTGAAATCCATTTTGGGTTTCTCTTCAGAGGAACTGGAAGATCCAGTGTGAAAATCCCTGTATCCCTCAGTGTGAAGCAAGGGATGGCTGGGAAGCGAGGGCCTGTCTGTTTGGCTGTTTCAAGTGTTTGGATGTCTCTGTTTTTTTATCTGTAAGAGCAACACCACACATATATATATAAAATAGATGGGTTGTTTGGCCTTTTTCCCTCCAGCACCCACCTTTGAAGCTTTCCCTGCACTCTACTTGGGCCGTGCAGAGGAGGAGCCAGCCCAGCGTTACTGTGTGGCTTCATTTCACACACATTGACGTGAAGATGCTAAATGACAGGACAATTCAGCCCACCCCCCACTCACAGATGGGTGGGTGCAGGTGGCAATCCTGCTGCTCTGAGGGAGCAATCACGCTTTGCTGGGCCCCCAAGCATTTGCTCATTTCTGATTACTGTAAGCCAGGTCATCCTGGATCTTTGTAATCATACGGACTAGTTACTGAGGCCTTTTTAATTCTCCAGGTCACTGTAGAAGACATTGATGCATCATTCTGATCCTTTCCTACTATTAACCAGCAGGGTAATCACAAGAGAAATGGAAATATCCCTGTATGGATAATGCCTGACTGTACAGCCTGTGTGCTGCCTGCCCACGGTACCTATTGAAGATTTTCCAGTGATCTGGCACATGATGAACTGGAATGATTTCTGATTTCACTCCTGACCCCCTTCATCATGCATGAATAATTTAGCAAGAATAATGGGCTGGATCATCATGTCTGCTATGATGCACCAGCTAATGAAGTGGCTTATCATCTCTGCAGCTAATAGCACGTCCTGGTGCGAGCAGTGGCTTGAATGTCTTGGCTTTTACTGAGAGCGCTGAAACTTCTGAGTGGATTTATTTCACTTTTCTCCTTGCATTTGATGTGAACTTTATGCTAATGCATTTCAACTCTCTTGATGTTCCTGTCAATATTCCAACTTTCACATCTTTGCCAGTGAGGAGCAAATCAGTTAGGTTCCTCAGACTTCACAGGAGTGATGTTTTCAAAGCAACTGCTTGTAAACTCATTATTCAAGGAAGACTATTAGCAGAATATTCATGATTTAGGTTTATCTTCTCGAAGGAAAACATTCAAGCTTAAATACCTCTGTGTGCTTTATCTGCCATACTTTCCCTTTTGGGTCTCTGTAACTACTATATGAGATTCTAATATTATATAAACCTAAACTTCTTGAAGAAAGAGAGATAGGCGAATTATCTGCTTAAATTCTGAATTGTAGTGGGGTTTTTTTCCTGCTTTTTAAACAGCAACTGTGGCTATGATCTTTTCTGAGGATGAGGTTTTAATAGCAGTGTATATTATACCAATGTTTTCCTAAAAGCATGAACTGGAATTTACACTTAAATTATCATTTGATTAAAAGTGGGATTATGTGAACTCACAGTAATGATCTTTCAGCGAGGGTAATTTCTCTCTCATCTCTCTGAGGGAAAGTTGGGAGGAACCATCCTAGAATAAGCAAGGTCACAGTGTTATTGTAAACCTCCCATGGTTTCCAGAAGAACTTGAGACAATATTTATTGGAAATATAGTGCTGATACATGCCTATAAAGCTAGAGTGCATCCATTACCCTTACTTATGGCGAGCTGCAAAAATCCCTTTAGACCTCTTTTTGGTAAAGGTGAGTCTGAATATTGTGACTTATTTTTTTTAAGACTTTTTATGGGGGTTTAAAGATTTTTAAACCCTTCCACCAGCACTGCTGGGCAGCAGAGGGCAGGTTCCCCTGCAGCCTCCTGCTCAGCAAAGCCCACCACTCCGCTGCTTTCTCTGTGCAGTTTCAGGAAGAATCTGTATCTGTTGCCCCTCTGGGTGTGCAGTTTGCCAGCACTGTGCTGCAGCCCCCAGCCCTGGACGTGATGTTGTGGAGCCTGTCGAGCCACTTGAACCAGAAATAGCTGCTCTGCCTTCTTTGGCCTCTCTGGCTTTAGAGAAAAGTTGCTTTTCTCCAGGTCTAGCTGCCATCTTCAGAGCCTCCTCCCTGCCTGAGAAGACCCTGTAGGTAAACGTGCCTCTGGTATTTCCCCTCTCATTAATATATGGATGCCTTGCGTGCCCCAGGCTATCAAAGCAGAGCTTCACTACTTTGTGCTGGGGAATTATGGAATCTTTTGCCATTGTGCACGCTGTGCCTGAGATTCCATCGGGTATCTCTGTCCCACATGCTGTTAATTGACCATGGGACCAGTTGGCATTTTGCAGGCAGCTGGGGGGTGACTACCCTTGCAGCTTGTCGTTCACAGCTCACTGGCTTGTGCTAGGGATGTAGCTTGTTGCCAACATAGAAACTTCTCTGGAAAGAGTTTGGCAGGTTATGTCCTTTGAGAATTATGGCTGTGCCGTGGGCTTTGTAATAAATTAACTTTGATACAAATATTATTTTATTAAGTTTGATGGGAGAACTAAACAAAATGTTTTTGGGGTAGTTATGTCAGCGTTAAGCTGCTTTCCCATGTTAATACCCCATAAATAAAAACCTGACAACATATTCTTTGTTCAGAACCATACACAGACTGTTGCACAATATCCTTGCTTACTGCAGATGGGCTTTATTTTCTATGACTTGCAACTCACCATGGTTGGAGCATGAGCAGCCAGGAGCTGGGTCTGAGCAGAAAACAGCCCCACGGGAGGGGGCGAGCCCAGTGGCTGCAGTGGGGCTGGGACAGAAGCAGGGTGGCCAGGGAGGGGTGTGCTGGCTCTGCTGGTGGTCGCCGTTGTGGGTACATGGTGGGAGCCATGCCCTGAGGGACGGGGAGCAGCTCCCTGCGAAGGTGCTCCTGCACACGCCCAGCAGCTGATGGTGTGCGGTGGGAATGGCTGGCCCTGCGGTGCTTCCTATGTCAGTCACAGCTGTCGGTGTAGGCTGGGGGTCGGTGAGAACTCAGGAGGGAGGGGACACCTCTGTGCCCTTGCCAGCTGACCACCAGCCCTTTGCTGTATTGCAGTACCAGTCTGCTGGTGTGCCTCGGGTCCCCGGGGCTTGCTGGCCAGAGCTACATCCATCTCCTTGCTGCAGCGGGTGCTCATGCGGGCTGGTTGTGCCATGCCACCCCCCCGCTCTGCCCTGTGGCACACACCCTGGCACCACAGCCCCCTTCCAGCTCTGCTGAGCTGACGGCTGCTGGCTCATGGGGCTGATCCTGTAACGCTGAAGCTCAAAAGGAACAATTTGACTGCCAGCATTTAGATGCAGGAGAGACCCCTAGTCTTCGCAAGTTCTGAGCAGCAGCAGCCAACGATGGCTGCAGAGTGGGGCCCTGGGAAACAGCTAGCTGACGGGGACGTGCTGCTGGCATGAACCTCCTTGCCCTGGCGCTTTAGGGCCAGTGATTTCCAGATTTATGCTGGGGTATCCCCAGAGTTAAACCACGTGCGTGGAGCTGCTCTTGCAGGCAGGCAGCAGGTTTTGCTCACAGTAAGTCTGTCTGCGTAAAGCTCCTTAAGTCTGTTAGTCAAATTATTTCCATAGTCAGCATAAAAGCACTGAAGCCATGTAAGCACACTCGGGCGTTAGAGGCAACCCTAGGACCTTGCGCAGGCTGTGACCTCAGATGTCACTGGGGTTTTCAGCTCATTTCTTGTGCTTCAAGTAAATGCCAGAGAGTTGAGGGACATGGACAAAGTGCAGGAGGATACCCAAATGAGCTGCCATCACCTGTGCGGTGAAGCCTTACACAGGCAGCGGGACCTTGCTGTGCTTGCAGGATAGCACGGCTCTGATGAAGGGATGGGTTGCTCCCTTTGCTGGCTGCTGGGCTGCTTGCCTGGAGATTGTTAACGTCCTTCAAGCGAAAGTCGAACAAAGCTGCCCTCCCTGCTCAAAAGATCCCAGTTTGTTGCTGCTGGCAGCATGCTACTGCTAACGGGAGCTGGTGATGCCAAGCACCGGCAGATCTCATGGCAGTGCAGATGGAAAATCCAACGGGGGGGTGAGCACGTGCTCTGTGCCTCGCTCTCCAGCTCCAAGCTGATGTGATTCAGCTGCCAGTGCCAGGCAGAAGCCAGGGAGAGCCTGTGGCTCGGAGGAGGCTGAGCCGAGTTTCCACGGGAGGGGTCCAGCAGGCTGTCCTCCAGCTCCTGGCACCGCAGAGGCTCCCCAGTTCCCACTAACCTTCCCGTGGTGTTGCTCATGTGCTACCCCAGCCCCACAGCCTGAAATGCAGTTTGTATGCTCTGCATATTTTGCTTCTTCCCACCATCCTTCAGCTAGTCCTGGAGCAAGCAGTAGCAGAAGGCTCCCAGTGTTTCTCCCGTGGGCAGCGGCCGGGAGCGATGGGATGCGTGCTTCTCCCTCAGATGTCACAGGCAGCGGTGAGACAGCCAGCTTCAGGAACTGGCTCTGTCTTTGGGGAGATACGCAGTGATGATGGCTCCGTCCAACCCTGCTCGTCCCAGCTGATATCCCTGTGCTGTGCTGCTTTCCTTCTTATCTCTGCATCCCAGATTTCTCCTCCTAGCTCCCTGTCTCTCCCGGTTTCACACCCCGTCCTGCAGTCGGGAGCCAGCTGCAGCAGTGTGACCGGGCTCCTTTCTGCAGAGGTGTAGGACGTGCTCTGCTTGAAGCGGCTTCTTGCAGAAACACTGAAGGCTGCTGAGACCACCCCTCCAGGATGTCAAAATGCTGCTCAGCATCCCGATAAACCACTGTAATGTTTTAAGTGAGCCAAAATGAGGAATTTTCCTTTTCCTTCCCATTCCTGGTACAAACATTCCCACTAAAACCTTCATGAAAAGCTCAGCCTCAGGGAAACACCTGGCTTGGGGAAAAAAAAATCTTGATGTGACTGGTTTCAGTTGCTCAGCTTTGCAAGCACCTCAAAAGGAAAGGTTTGGAGGCAGAAAGTGCTAGGCAGTTGGTGGCTGCAGCTACCCACAGCACCTGGGAGTGATGGGGAAGCAGCTGCCGGCTGCACTGTGCTGCTTGCATGGCAGCAACGGCCGAGGCCAACAGCAGAGCTCCCCCCTGACCTCCTCAGGAATTAGACTGAAGTCAAATGCTATTAAGTTTCCCTTTCTAATTTTTGCTTTTCAGGGGGCACACACAAATAAGCATTTAGCATACAGTGTGCAGAGCTTTTAGTGCCTTTTGAAAGATTTCTTTAATACCAAGCCTGACTGGAAGTAGGTCAAGTGAAAAATGAGTAAATTACACTTGTAAAAATGCATTAGGAGCTGAGGTGTGCATATATCTAGCTGTCATTTAGCAGAGGTCCTAACAAATTAGAAATTAAAGTTTTAGATAGAAAAGTTTTCCTGGCTACAGTAGGTGAAGCAGCCTCTGCTGCTGGGCTCTTTGCCTGCCCTGGTGTTGCTCTTCCACCTCACTTGGAGACCTGTGGGAGCAGTGTGTGGGGCAGCTCATGACATGGCTTTCTGTGCCAGATGTCCCTCTTTTTTGCTTTTAAGGTTGGATGATTCTATAAAAACTTGTTTCTTGGTGCACTCCTTATAAAAAGGACTAATGATGCTACCACTAGCAAAGCCCTGTTGAGGGATGAGTGCTGGCACTCTTCTGAAAATCAAAACCTGCAGCTTATGTTGAATGGAATTTAGGCATCACCAGCGTTTTGAAGGTGGAATCCTTCCAAATGTTTCCAACCTCGGTCACTAAAAAGCCAAACTCTAACTTGTGACTCTTGCTCTTTTTCTTAATGGTAGGGCGAGTGGGAAGGGGCTCATGGAAATACAGTTTCAGCAATGTAAATGTAACTCTTGTTTTATTTTCTTTTTAAAGAAAAAAACCCAAAACACATGAAAACCCACCCTGTTAAAACTATAGTCTGAGCATGCTCATCCAGAAACACCAGCAAATCTGTTTCTCAAAGGATGTTCTTTAGTCTCTAACAAACACATTAAATACCAAGTCTCCAAGAAAAAGCAAAGCAGTTTAATGTAAATATGTTGGGTGAGCTGTGATAACAAATACTTTGAAATAAGCATTTTTTTGAAATAAGTATTGTTTTCTTGTCCTCAGGCTTATAGTTCCTGGGCCAAGCACCCTCAAACTGCAGAAAACCAAGAGTTTTTTTCCTCTCCCTCTCCTCTCACCTAATTTGAACGTTGTTCTCTTTCCCTCAGTGTGGTGGTTCTCCTGCTGTCTGCCAGGCATGCCTCCTCCTCCAAACATGTGATGTATTTAAAAACAAATGTCTGTTGTGCCCTGGCACCTATGCTCATCCAGCTCTCAGATTCATTTGAAGGGTAAGAAGCACCTGATTTTCTTTAAAAGGTAGCAGGACTAGCAGTCAAGAAAATAGCTTTAAAATGCACCTCCCTTCAAACACCGTTCTGGGTGCTTGTTTTACCAACCGTACACATCCTCAGATAGCCAGGTAGGGGATTTCCTTCAGCCTGGGCTGCTGAAATCAGGTAGATGAGCAAGTTTAATAAGCGCTCATCTGTACTGCAGATATACAGTAAGCACTGTTGCTGGGGTGTCCCAAGTGTGGCCAAGGGCCGTTGGAAAGGAAGACTTTTAATTGCTATCCAAGTTCATCCGATACCTTTTTCACCAGCAGTAATGGTATGTAAGCCTGGAAAGCTTCTGTTTAGTTCTTCATTGCTGCTAGAGCTTCCGTATGCTTGCAGGGTGAGAAATTTCACCCCGGTACCACAGAAGGCAATGTGAAAAACCCACACTGCTGTGTTAAGTCCTCTTGTAAAGCAGAACCATGATTTAAAATGTTAAGAGGCTTCTTCCTTGTCTGTCTTCATCTCCTCCTCCCTTTCCCCAGCTGTTTGTTCTGCAGTGAGTTTGTCACCCTCCTTCTCGCCGCATCGATTTCTAACGCAGGGCTGCAGGGTGATGCACCACTGCAGTCGTCTTTCTGATCAAGGGGGAAGTGTTTAGCTGAGTTTTGCTCACAACAGCCTAAAAGAGAAGCATACACGAATACTGCAAAGTTGTTTACAAGCGCAGCCGGGCTCCTGGATGTAGCATCCCTATGACCCTGAAGAGCAGGAGCTGCTTGCTTTGCCGGAGCGATGGTTTGTGTGCTCTTTGGAGTCCCGAGTGCTAAATGTATGATAGTCAGCACCCGAGTGAGGAAACCCAATTACAGCTGCAGAGATTAATGTCCTGCCAGCTCATGGGATTGCTGTGCTTTGTAACCGTGACCCACATGAGGCAATGAGGCCTTGTAATGAAGCTCAGTTGCTTACCAACACCCTGCTGTCACCTGTTCTCTGACGCAAGCTGCATTTTTCAGCAGAAGCTTCTACTTTCACTGTCTTGGGACCTTGGTCTGAACTTCCAAAATACCTTCTTGTGCCTGAACCTAGGGTTTGTATTTGTTTATTTCATAGCTTTAGGGACCCCCCCTGGTTTTGTGAGGGTGAGGGAGTACCCTGCACAGTTGTGTTGTACTGGCTGTCGAGCCTATATCTTTGATTTTCCACAAAACCATTGAAAACAAAATGACAGTAATTCTATTCCAGGTTAAATGCTGTCTTAAATGCAGGGAGGGAATTACAGGTGTAGACAGCTAGCAGTTTGATTGTATTTTAAGTGCATTTTCTCCCACTTTTAAATCTTTTATTAAATACCGTGTAGGTATTTCTATATCTCTTCTTGTTTTCATGCCAAAACATGTATTTTGAGGCATTACTGTATGCACTACTGAGACAAAGAAGAGACAGGTAAGACTGTGTTATGATGCAGAAACACTTCTGCATCCTTAACACCACCAGCAGAAGCCAAGGCCTCACGGAGGGTCCAGTTCTGAGCGAACTCGGCACATTCCTGCTGGGGCTGGAAGGGAGGCACGTTGCAATGGGGTTAAGACAGGGCTGTGTACCAAGTCACACACGTGTTGCCAGTGGGTGTTCATCCTTGCTTTAACTGGGGTTTTCAACCTTGTTAATGGAAAGTGCACTGAGTATTATGAGCGTGTAGGAAGAAATAAACCCCTGCCCAGGAGCTTTGCTGGGGCCTGAGCTGCAGGAGGTGGCTTTGGCCAATTTATGGAGAGAGGTAAATGAATGGGAATATTCTCCGACTTGCAAAGGCTTTGCCACAGGAATCCCTCACAGGTCTGCAGCTCTTTGGCAGCATACAGAGAGTCTTCAATCCGTAGACATATATGTGGCAGATGGCCGTGCTTGTGCATTCAAGGCATCTTTCAAAATCACTGCAATGATTAAGACTTTAGCTGATGGTTTCCATATTCCTGTGTCCTGGTGGGTCCTGCCTGTATAATGGAACAGGATTGTCCTGGGGAAGATCGAGATAATGGCGAATGAAAAAGCAGTTTTGGTGGAATACAGCAGAACACCTGTCTGGAAAGATAAGCAGTTCTGCAGCAATCAACAGGGTCAGGCTTGTGTACCAGTGACATGTCAAGTGCAGGGCTACGGTCTTCTGGTTTCATTTTGTTTTAAGCTTTTAAAATTGCGACTTTCCATCTCCTCAGCAGCTGTAGACTAGCACAGCTCCACTGATTACCATGGACCTCTGCTGATCTGAAGCGATTGCATGTCGTTTTGCTGAGGAAGACAAGGGCAAGTGCCGCAGGGGCACCAGGAGCGTGGTGATGGTCAGCGAGACCCCAGCCCTGGGCTGCAGCCCTGTCCCCCTGCCTCGCTGCCTGGCTCTGCCCCGTGCAGCTGGGGCTGGCCTGATAGTTTGCTGGGAAAGTTATTTGTTTCCCTCTGAACAGGGATCAAGGCATGGTGGTGCGGTGCTGATGGCACTCTGGATGAGGACTGGTCTCTGTTTGCCTGTTTCTTTTTAACAGTCGACACTCAGAGCCTGTTCACAGTTTCAAAGGAGCAGAGACAGGCATGAAACCCATGGGAGCAGCTTTCTTTTGTGTGTGCCAGTTGCTTATTATTATTATACGTTTTGTCACTTGAATTATGCATAATCAGAAATCAGAGCCAAGCAAAATCAGGATATATTACCACAAACAAAATAAATGGAATATTTGTCTTTGTGTTCTTTTAGTTAACCGTTTTGCATGAGGTATTTCAACAGAGCAATTTATTCTCTTCGGTTACTCAGTATAACTCTATTGGCAAAGGCTGGGGTAATGATGGTTAATGATGGGTAAATTACTGTCCAAGCTGGTGAATCCCACATGTTTTTGTTACCTATTAAAATTTATCTGTTGAATATTCCTCCACAGGGGACAACTGGCCCTTCAGATTCAGAATCAACCATCTTGTGTCTATTATCAGCAGAGGCTGCGCTCTACTTAAAATCTAACATTCCAAATGTCACTTCCAGATGATCCAAAGAGAAGCGCTTGCAGATGCCCGAGTTGAGGAAAACAGCAAGGGAAAGGGCATTACATGCGTCCATCTCATCAGGAAGTTTTGTCACATTGCCAAAATCTGAAAACATTTGAGTTGCCAAGCGCAGTTTCTCTCGCCCTCTAAAGCAGTTCAGTATGCCATGCAGGAAAGCAGTCTGAACAGCAGTGTCCTTGAAGGAGCTAGTACGGCTCACTTATTTTTAATTGAAAATAACGAACCAGATGTTCAGCATATACTGGGAAACTCGAAACACATGCCTACTGCTGCAGGGCCAGACCTTCACTGATGGAGTGGGACCACGTGTGGCCTGGGGCACTTTTCTCCCCTGGAGCTGCTGGGTGTCTCCCTCCCCTCCCTGCCTGTTGTCCTCGGCCCACGGTAGGGCTGGGTGTTTGTGCTCCCAGCCTTTCCCTACTGTCCCTACACCATCCCGCACAGCGTCACCGCCACCGCTGACCCTAAGCGCAGCACCAGGGTGACTCAGCTCTTCTGAGGGCAGCTCCTCCTGCCCCCCTCCTCTCCGTGCCTGACCTCACATACACTCAGATGCGCTTGGCTGTTGCATTTTATGCTTATTTGGAGTCAGAAAAAGCCTAAGTGGAAAAATAGCCGCTGTAACAAGTTACCTGACTTGTCCCTTTCTGTGTGGCTTGGCTGCCGCCCCAGCTCTCGGAGTAGTGCTCAGCAGTCCCCGAGCCTCCCAGGCTCTGGCATCTGGTCGGCTTTCAACGGGAGCAAAAGCCAGCCATTTACAGAGAGGAACGGGTGTTTGTGGGAGATGTTTGCATGTGGTAATGTGCTCAATGGCTCTCAGTCTAAGTATTGAAAAATGCAAAACACCCTGGAAAAACTGCTGGCCTTTGGTACTTAACTCTTTGGTGATCGTGTAACAAGCAGCTAATAACTGTAGTAATTTGGTCAGAAGTACAACTGGCACACCACAAAAACAAAATTCATTTGTTTCCTCTTTTACTGCTTACTTAAGAGAGAAGTTAAATCTGACTTCCCAGCTTGTTCAGAAAACCTTTGTAGACTTCTTTCCTGGTCTGCATAAGAGATATTGCTATTTACTACACTTTTTTTTTTACTCTATTTCAGGACATCCTAGAACTTCTTGATTTACCATGAGTCATTAGGAAGTTACCAATTTTTAGGTCCTAGCAAAGATTAGTCAAGAGACTGTTTCACAGCACGCCGCATTAGCTTGCTCCATCACGTGCTGTACCTGAGAACCACTTGTGGTGAGATTTATGTCAGGTGACGGTATCTCCTGTTCGCAACCCAAAAGTGGTCCACAGATTTGTGTCACCAAGGAAGGGTGAGAGAAGAGCTGAGAAATGGCCATAACATCTCTATGGCTGAGGTCTGGTGGCAAGCCAGGCCGTGGCTGGGGGGAGGGGGCTGGCGGCAGCCTTCCCACCACCTGCATCGCCAGGCAGTGGCAGCGGGGGAACCTGGAGCATGGAGGTTAGGTTAGAACCAAAACATCTGTGAGAATGTCAAGGCCCAACTAGCAATATCAATTTTGGTAAATGATTTTTATGCACAAACACATGTATAATAACGTATATTGTGAAAACATGTTATACATTCCAGCGTACATACAGGGCGTGTGTACCACTAACACCTTAGCCCTAGTCTTCTGTGTGAAAATGCACAAGCTCCTCTGTGAATTTCAGTTGATCTTTAGTCCTTCTTCTAGCAATCAAGTATATTGTTTAAATTTTTTTGGACAATACACAGATCACTGACGGGCACTTCATTAAGATAGCTAAATCCATCCTTGCAGGCTTCATCTCTAATTTTATAATGTGGTTTTCTTTGTCAGATGACTATGTTTTTTCCTAACTCTTTCAACAAAAGTATCCAGCATGATTCAGGTTTATTCTTTTATCAATCGTACGTGTTGTGCATTCAAAATAACCAACTCTGTCATCTGGAGAGCTGTACAGTGCTCCTGAAGCAGCAGGTGAGATGCTTTAATCTGAGATACCCATTACAAAGCTGGTGCAATCAGTCCGTCTGACTCCTTAAGACTTACACTGGGTGTTTTTCCCCCCGCTCCGTGACTAGGAGTGACTTATTGACTGCAGCATCCCTGAATTGCTCTGGAGAAGCAGCCTGCTTACTTGTGATACTTGCCCCACTTCTGTCTCTGTTGCAGGGCGAGTGATGGGCCTGCCCTGCTTCCCCTGAGGCTGGCTGGGAGGGCAGGGAAGGTGCGGGGCTGCTGCTCCCTCCCCTCGGGATTGCCCTGTGCCAGCCTCACCACTGAAGAGCTGTCGGAAGCAACTTGTTGAAGAGGTGCTGCACTTTTGGTCAGTCTCTTGGTGCTCAGAGAGCCAAAGCTTTTTGCTGCTGTTTTTTTAACCATGTTTTACTTTCCTCCCTGTGCACTCTTTCCTTTTGCGAGCTCAAAAGCAGAAACATTCAGAAGCAGCTGGGGCTGCTGGGTGAGAAGAAAACCATATCAGCAGTTGATTTGAATGGGAGTAACAGAGTTGTAGATGGGAGGTCAAGGCTATGGTACATCATGTCTAACCAGCCTGTTTACCTTCTATAGTTCTTTCAAAATGTTTCTTCACTTTTTTTTTTTTTTAAAGTGGAAAATCTGGGGGTGGTTCTTTCCCTTTTGCTTGTAACCTCTGGATTTAGTTAAACCCACAAAAATGCTGAGAGAAATTGCTTAATCTCACTGAAGTCTGTCATCATCTTTCAGCTCGATATAAATTTTTGTTTGATTTTTGAGGAAACTGTCATTTCAAGTGTTTCAGGCCATGACAGAAGATGGTATCTGTATGTGTTACGGAAAGGTTTTTAGTAAGTACAACTAACATATTGCAAAACCAATGTTCTGCACGTTCTGTTTTTAGAGGTAGGTCGAGGAAATGTCCTAGAGAGTCAGGCTGAGCAGGCTCTGTGTGCTACACTCGAGCTAGCACAGCTAGCCACACGTGTTTCACCACACGTAACTACTAACAATACATATCTGTGAGGGTTTTGCTTTCTGCTGTTTTATGCTTTTATATGTCAAAGACCTTGCTTTTAGCACAAACCTGAGCTTCCAGGCTTTATGGCATTGCTGTAGCCTGCTCCAAAGCAGATACTTACGATGTTCTCCCTTGTTACTGCTTCTAAAATCACCTTTTTTTTGAAAAATACATGTTGTGTTCTGGGTGATTACAGGTTGGATAATTATGTGTCTACACACTTGGCAGAATAAAATAGATTTATTGATGTATATAGCCCCTGGCTTCCCAGGGGAGTTATCGGTAGGAACCCTTTTTTTGGCCAGAATGTCTATGACTCAGCATCCATCACTGATCTCTGAAATTCATCACTACATCTGTCAAACGTTCAAGTTTTTTTCCATCTTACAAGTTTCCTAAACTGTTGTTGTATAAACAGCCTTTTAATTACATCTTTCTTATAAGTCTGTCAATTTACTAGAAGGACACTCTGTACTATCTGAATGAGCTATCACTCCTTCCCTTTGCCTTCCATCCTTCTAAAAAATCTGCTCGTAACTGTGGCAGGTATTTGTGTTCAAGTCATTACCTGATCTAGAAAAATGAGATCTTCTTGTACAAAGCACTTATGTCCTGTATTTCAGACTTATGGCTGACACTGAACTGAACTTGCTGTTGAACTCTCTGTCTAGCAGCCTGAAAACATCTGGTCTCTTGTGACTGAATTGAATAAGCAGCAAAACGCAGTAATTCTTTTTTTATTATTTTTTCTTGACAAGTTTTAGCACAAATTCTAAGAAACTTCTGTACCTTTCATATTCTGAATGGGGTCATGAACCTTCCTTGGCTATAAATGTGCACCTGCTCTTCCACCTTGCAGAGCAGAACAGCAATAAGCTGTATTTAATCACTACCTGTGAGCATGCCCCCCATGAAAATGGCCTTGCGGGGGACTCTCAGCTGGCTGCAGCCCCCAGTTGAAGTGGAAAGCATCTCCCCTCCATCGTAGGGCTGTGGGGTTAGGCAATAGGGGCATGGGGGAAGTGAGAAGCAAGTAGTAGACTTTGGGTTGGAAGAGCATAGGAACTAGAGCACCATCAGCTTGCTTGAAAAGGTGTGTGATCAAAGGCTGGCATCCCCCCCGTGTTGTCTGTGTCTCAGGGCTGCTGGGCAGTAGGTAAAGATTGGGCTTTTCTGCCTGGTGCTACAAGTATGAAATGACTCCTCATTGTGTCCCTGTACTACTTCTTGGCTGATTTTCTGTTGGCTGCGAGTGTTGTGGGGATTCACTGGGGGCTTTGCAGCACTGAGGTGTTCCAAAACAACTGCAGAAGGTGTTCCCTACAGCTCAGAGGAGCTGTGTAACAGCATACAGCTGGAATATTTTGCCTTAGTAGGAATCATACACCTGGGTCAGAACAGATAAACCAGACTTGATCCCGTGGGCAAGCAGAAGGCTCCCAGCATCACCCCCACTACGCCCCACTTAGAGGTTTGAATAGCAATGAAGTGCTGTTGTACAAATGCCCTTTTGCAGGACAAATAAATGAAGTTTCTGTATAAAGGAGTAACATAAAGCTAAAGCCCTACTGATTCCTCTTGAAAATTCCATAGGAAGACCAACTGCGGCCAGCTCTTAAAACTAACTTCATTTACAGCATCTTATAAAATTATGTGATAGATGAGGAACATGTGTCCCTTTTTCCTGTTTTATTCTGCCCTACTTTAGCTCCTTTCTTTCACAAAGCCTGTCTTAGCTTGATGTAAGGGCTCCTTCTCAAATCTGCATTGTTTCCACCCTAGTTAAGTGTGGAGAAAATATTGCTCAACACAGCCTAAAAAAATGAGCGTAAGAAAAGACTCATCTGGATAATTTTTGATTAATTGGTTTTTTTCTTTCCCTCTCTTTCTTTTTTTTTTTTAATTTTATTAACTGAACTAAAGTGGTCCCAACTTGTATAAGCTCTTCTGAAAAAATGCAGCCAGCACGAAATGTGATAGCTGGGAAACACCCACTGCAAGGCTGATGGTGCTGATGGTAAAAGCCTGGCAGAAGCCAACACCAACGTGCTATTGGTATTTGTAGAGGGAGTGCTTCTCACCCCGCTCAGCAGTCAGAATTAGCTCCTGTGCTCCTTCCTGGTGATGTCTGCCTCATGCCAGCTGTAAAGGCAGGATGCTGGGTGGCAGAAGCTAAGGCAAAATGTACTTTTGGGGGCTTTGGTGTCTGAGGCTGAGAAAAAAACACCATGACACAACGAATCCACTGAGTCATCTGCCCGGGGAACAGTGTGCTCTGTCACTGGCTTCTGGAAATTTTTATAGCTGTTAATTTCCCAGGACAATCCCCCGTAGCAGTTCATTTGCCCCAAAAGGAATCATTTGCTGTAAATTCAGGCAGAAGATGAACAGCTTGTATTTCGAATCAGCAGGACCAGAGTGATGACTCGGAGGAGCAGCCCGAGGCCCCTGGGGCTGGGTGCAAGGGCAGCGCAGTGGGGACCGAGACCATCCCACTGTCTGGGGACAGATGCTGCAGCTCGGTGAGGCCATTAGTCCTCGTGGCATCTTCCCGGCTTCCCAGCAGGCTGCATTTAGCTGGTGTGGAGAAATGAGCAACTGGGCACCGTGCACCCCTTCTGACAACCAGATAAGGAACCAAAACTTGAAGCTGCTGCCATCAGGTTTTGGTGGGCTCCAGCTGCACTGCTGAGGGCGAGTGTCCACCTTCAGGGCCTCAGCAGCTGGCTCCAAACTGGGCTCATCCAAAGCTCTGCTCCCGCTAAGAGAGCATGGATCAGCTTCAAGGCTTTGTGCACCAAGGAGGTCTTTAGCAGGAAGGAAATGAAGGGGGAAACAAAACTCAGGCTTTCAGAGCAGCTGAAAAATCCCCATGATCCAAGCGCCAGCATTAGTTGTGCCGCCGCAGTGAATAGGAGGAAGGAGGGATCATTTCCTCGGGCCTCCTTTTGTGCCTGTTAAATCATTAATGCCGCTCTAGGTCTCTATGACTCCTTTAAGCTTGAGCACCTGGAAAGCTCTGGGTTGCATGTAGGCCAAAGAAAACATGTTTTTGCTATTAAAAGCTCTCTTATTTTGTCTCGTCAGCCTATGCATTTCTTGCAGACCATGCTAACGTGCGCAAAAGTGAATTTCTCTTTTCTCTCTTCTCCTTAGATGCAGCTATTTCATTGGAGAACACCCGACCTCACTGGAGAGAAATGTCCCATTCAGGGTACGGAAGGTAAAAAAATCTCATTTAGTTTATTGCAGCTCGTGTCACGTCCTGGAACAACGACACCCCTGAGACAGCACTGATGTACAGCTCTGGGTGGCTGCAGATTTCCCCACCAGACCTGGCCCCCCCAGTGGGGCCATCAGGACCTGATGCTGGGAATCCCCAGCAAAATTTCTGAGCTGACAGTAAGAAGACAGATGCCACTGTGGGGAGAGAACTGCTCTGTTACGAGATGACAGGAAGGAAACCTCAGGTTACTGCCAATAATACAAGGACAGTACTTTTTCATGATGAACTGAAGTACAGGTGGGGCCAAGAACAAGTCCATCCTTTTTTTACCCCCAGTGTTACTTCAAAGAGCACTTGTAAAAGATACGCTCTTCCCCAGAGTTTGTTTTTCCATAATTTAGAGGAATTTGTAACAGGGAAAGATGACCCTGATCCAACTGGTTAATTGAAGGATGTTCTCTCTGTAAACCTGTTCTAGTAAGATGCCAAGAAGGTGACTTACAAGCAGGTGAAGGCTGTTGGGTGCTGTGCTGCTGTTGGTGCACTCCTTTGTGTAGTTCCACACTTGTCCTTCACTGAGATGCTGGTAACAGAGCCAGGGTTCTACTGGCAGAGCCTGTGCCCCAGCTAACCCCCTAGCATTTTATGCAAGGTGAATCTTTATCTTTGCCTTTGGGGATTGATTGGGTTTTTTTATTTCTATGGTTTAAGAGTTAATACTCTGTTTCTGTTTAATATTGGTGAATTAGCAGTACAGTAAGGAAATAACTTGGTAAATTAGCTCTTTCAAACTGATGTGATCCAGAATTACATACACAGTGTAAGGACTTGATTTCCAAATGCTCTGGAATGCATGTCAGCCCCGTTTTTCCTTATCCTTTCTGTGTGTGACTAGCCTTTGCCATCCAAATCCGAAAGCTGTAGCTGGAGACTAGCCGGAGCAGTGGCGTGGGGCAGGCGGAGGCGGCTGAGCCAGCCCAGCAGCCAGGCTGCGGAAGGAGAGGAACGACCTGCAGGGCACGCCATGATCAGTGCTGGAAGGGAAGGGAAGGAACCTGAAGCTTCTCCATGATGAGCATGGTCTTAGGTAGCCTGTGCACAGGAGTGATGCCGCATTTTCCCAGTGACCTTGGGAGCTGGATGTAGTGGTAAGGGCGGCAAGAGTTTGGAACAATAACTGCTAATGCACTACAAAGGGGGATGGGCTATGTAAACAAACTGCTATGATTAGATTTTACTTGGTTCAAAGAAAATATTCCCATTCCTTTTAAGTTTCTGGTAACATCTGGGCCATCTGCAGGCTCCGTGGCAGGTGACGTTTGCCAGCATCCTCCCCTCGCCTGTATCCTCTTGCCTGTGTTTATGGCAGAAGAGAAAGATGTTAAGGAGAGAACCAGCCTTTAAAAAACCTATATCTCCAGGTCTTTTATTCCCATACCCCCGACAGGAATATTTTCTAGGCTTTTCAGGTGTACAGCTGTGGTAAATAGCCCTCGCTACCCCAGCTGTTGATTTAGCAAGCTAAATCTGCTCATTTCCCTTAGCCCCTGGAAAGCTCACGCCGAGGGCTCTCGGTGCAGTGCTGGGACTGGGAAGAAGCTATCCGTCTTTTGATTATTGTTTTCTCCTGCGGTGTTTCAGCTGGGAACAGTCTTGTCCTGCTCTCCTAAACAGGGAGGACTTGTGGTTTTCCTGCATGCTTGATGAAAAGCAAAATCTGCCTGGCATCTCTGGGGGAGCTGGGGGGCAGCCGCAGTGGTCAGAGGAGGGAAACCCAGATTTCCCCACTTAGCCAAAACCAGAGCTAATTGTAGGAAAAGGCAAGGTCCGGGGGGTGGGCGGGGGGAAGCGTGCCATGCTGCTGCACCCCAGCCAGCCCTGACGTGCTGGGGTGGGCAAGGCTTTCGGAGCACTTGTGGCTCCCTGGTGCCCAGCTGGGAGAGGCTCAGGGAACACGGATCCGACAGCCTTCCCGTGCCACTTCCCTGGGACTGCAGGCAGAGCCTCTGTCTTGGGAACGGCTGTAGCACGGAGTTACTGCAGGGCTTAGGAGTGCTTGCCACGGCTCGCGCTCCCGGCTGCACCTGCTGCTGTCAAAGAGGAATAAAGAGAAATGGTTCCTGCCCCCAAAACAGCGAACCTTTATAGTTTTGGGGGATTTTATCTGATTAATGGAGCGGTTCCTGCATTTATTCCTACAGGGTCAGACCATTTGTTTTCATGGGGTGTGCTAATATATTTTTTATTTTTTCTCAGCCATTGCTTTTTTTAAAAAAATAATATCTTAGAGGTTTGTTAGGGAAAGTGTTGTAGAGGTACTTCTATGTGACATATTTATACATACCATCAGTGATGTGAATTCAGCCCTGCACTAAAGTAATAACCGATAGGTTGTAATGTTTATAAACATTGCTTTGAGATTTAAATTTAGAAGACAAGCATAGGAAATAGAACTTATCACAACACACTGTAACCAAATAGGGTCTCAATAAAGAGAAACAAAGAAAACAAATTTTATACCTGGGCATTTACATTCTCCCAGATGTTGGGTACCATCTGCCAGGACTTTTTAGCTCTAAAGTAAGCTGCATTTATAACACCTATAAACCCGGTGATTTCTTCCCATCTTTCTCCCCTGCCCACACTTTTGGAAGAGAAGGATGTACAGTATAGTAACTTGGGGTGACAGTTTTCTGTTGGTGTATATGGAGAACAGCACAAGCATATTCAGGGGGACTTGGCTCCATGAGTAGGACCAAAAGGACCAAAAGGTTCTCTTTAGCAGTGGGTGGGAGAGCCGTGGCTCCAGCTTCCCATCGCAGGTGCTATGAAGGTGCAGCTGCAGCCAGGGAGGAAGGTGTGTCTCCATCGGGATTCCCACCTCTGAGCTACCCCGACCATCAGTGCTCCTGGGAAGGACTTTCATAGCTGAGGAGGTTTTATCTTCCAGCGCCTGCATATTTAGGATGCTCCCAGTTTATTCTGGCAACAAGGCTGCTAACTTTTATTATTGTTTTGAAAAGATCCACACAGGTGTTATGTGTATTTATGTACAGTTCACATGTACTACTTAACAGATGCTCGACATCTCAATTCCGGCCTTATTGCTGTGTGCTTGTTGTATCAACAGGATATTTAGACTCCCTAGAACTCAAGTTTTTACTGGGAAAAAAGTCAGGTTTTACTGAAATATTGAAAAGTCTTATCTAGTTTTGTTTTCATTCTGAATCCCAAGGATTCCGCACAAAGATGAGATTTATTAGAGGCTTGAATGCTCAGTTGTGTGCATTATTTCCATTGGATTGGGAGCAGATTGAAAACTGGAGAACTGGACATTCACATGGTCCAAGAAATGAAAGGTACAACTAGCACTGGGTTATTTTTTTTGCTCTCTGAGTTATACTGACAGCAGCCATAACATTAAGGCTGAAAAGTTTATTTACTATATAAAGGCCATATTTTCCCTTCTTATCCCAGCTTTTCTTGGCTTTCATTGCTTGGCAGTATCCCCTTAACCACTAACACCCAGAGGCGTGGTATGAAACTGGGATGAAAAATGAACATGCAGAAGAATATTGGAGATTTAAGTGGGTATGGCTCTAAGAAAACCAGTGGAAAATATGTTTACTCCAAGCATCTGTAGCACCTAATTGAAGTAGTGATATTTTCTGTAAGAACATAGGGAATGCTTTTGTGCTTTCTCTTTGGCTTTGAATTTCACTTTGAATCAATGTGACATAATCCATGGAATTATTTTCTCACAGCTGCAATGGAAACTTTCTGCCAATAGACAAGGATGTGTTAATTGGGATGAAAAAGCTTACATTCAGTCCAGCTTTGTTGCTTTCTGGAGTCTTTGTTAGGAACTGTTGCTTCCTTCTAATTTATTGAAATCTAGTATACAGTAAATGCTATTATTTTGAAACTATTAATGTTGCTATAAATCTGAATGGCTAGAAAAGGGTGGCAGATCATGATCAAAAGGGAGCTGATCTACAGCTGTGTGTGAAATCTTTGCTGATACTAAATGTGACAGAGAATGAAACACGTATTTATGCGCCCATAAAGGATGATGCAGTCCTCCTGGGCCTGCAGCATTAGCATCGCTAAATGAATTTCTGTGAATCTAATTTAGAAGAACATAAAAGAACCCGTATCACCTTCAGGGCATCTGCGAGTGCTGCCGATTTGTTGTTTATTCATATTACTTTTCCCAGGCACCTCTCATTTGGAGGTTGAGTTCCCCTCGGGTGGACTTGGTGGCACCCGTGGGGGCACGCAGCCCTGCCAGGATGGGGGCCCAGCTGCTGGCTGCCGGCAGCGGTCCCAGCTGAGGGAAGGCTCCCGGTGCAGGGGTCTTCCCCTGGAAGAGGCGGTGGGGTACAGGGCAGCCCTTCATGGGAAGGCTGCCAGAGCGCTATGCACTGCTCCCTGGGCACTCCTCGCTAACGCCATGCATGTACCGGGGTTTTAATTACATACAGCTAAGCCGTGGTCAGCAGTTTTAGCTCATTATGGTCCATTATTGGTCTCAGGGTTCTGCAGTGCCGTTCCAAAATAAATAAATAAAAGGCACTGTGTGTGTTTGATGGGAAGACACGGGCAGAGAATGGCCTTTTCTTTCCTGCATCTCCATGCCCCCCTTTTTTGAGGCAGTGGGGTCCTGCAGCAGCCATCTGTTCTAAAAGCTACAGATTTAAGCATCCAAATCTTTTCGACTACATTAATCTGTATTTATACAGGTTACTTACCTTCCCAGGGACACAAAATGTGCAGGCAATAAGTCTGCCCACAGTGCCCTTGCATCCCCAGGGAGCCACAGCAGTCCCAGACAGGCAGGGGACCCCCCAGCCCTTCCCCTCCCTGCAGCTGCATGGCCAGCTGGGCTCATCCCACCGCTCAGGCATCCCCCAGCATTTCAACTCACCATCCTTTCACTCCTTCCTCCAACCCCCTGAGGAAATGCCACTCCTGCCAGAGCTGCCCGGGGCCCCCGCTGACAGTCTGGTACTTCGGTTGGACCATGGCCGCTGTCACCAGGTCAGACCAAGCCTGGAGAGCTGCCTGCTGCACCACCGGTGACTGCCCCAGCGACCTGCCAAAGAAGAGAAGATGGGTTCCCACACCTCTCTGGTCAGTCTGACCTCCTCTCCCTTGCCTTTTGTTGTATGTGCTTAATCTGGAGCTGTTTCAAAAACGTATTCCCTCCGCCCCACCCCACCCCCCCTGCAGATTTACATTTTCCAGAGGCCTTTGAAGACATAAATCAAACAAGATAAATTTTAAAGCTCTTCTAATCAGCATCACAGTCCTGGTTTGTGCCATATGGAGGAACAGAGGAACAGACTGGAGCTGAGAGTGTGAGGTGGGGTGGGTGACGCACCAAACAGCCTCACCAGCAAGTGACAGCAGCAGAGATAAGCCCAAACAGGGAGATTTGATGGGCACTGTAATGTACATGGTCATGGCCATCACAACAGAGCATGACAGTGCCATCAGGGCAGCTGGAAAAAACTGTTTTTCCTATTTAACCAACTGTATCATTTTACAGTCATGTTTTGGAGATTAACAACAAACAGCAGAGGCTACTAATGCAAGTGCTTCAAAGAGGGAGACTTCATCCTGCAAAAGGCTTATCGAAAACCCTGACTGAAAACAGCAGGACAGTGTTCAGGCTGCATGAGCAGGGCCAGCAATGGGCTTTGAGTAGAGGTAGTTTCATGAACGTACCTGTGGGGAAAACGGTCGGAGCTGAAACGGCCCCAGCTGCCTGCTGGAACTGCTGCTGCAGGCAGTGCTGTGCCAGGTGGTGCCTGGCTTTCACGAGCCTTTGCAGAATGACAGAAATGTAATACCCACCTCATTACGGGGACCAGTTTCCAAATCTTTCTCAGTGAAGTTGCAAGAAAAGCTAATGTTCCTTCCTGGACAAAGCTTTGCAACTCTTCTTTTGGCCAACTATCAGCCTGAGTGGTGGATGTTGCCTTGGGTATGGGATACCATGCCCACGAGGAGGTGGCTTCACGGCAGGCTTACAGCATTTCATGTGCTTTAGGGATTTGCTTAGTCTGGCAGAGCGGTGCCTTGTGACAGGAGGGGATGGGCTGGCTCCTCCTGCTCCCCATCGCTGCCGGTGTCACTCCGAAGCATTCCATGGCGAGGTAGCTTTCAGCCGGATGAGCAAGGTGTGATGTGCTGAGCGGCCATGTGGTTGCCAGACCCCTAGCATGGGGCTGCTTGAGAGAGTGCAGGCTGCAGCAGGGATGGGAACAGGACCTCTTGCTCACCTGAAGGTCAATTCTCTATCTTCTCACCATGCAGAGCAGGGCTTTATTCCAGGCTTAGTCCCTGAGTACAGGCATGCCTCCTTAAGGCAATGGGAGCAGGATGGCACAAAATTCAGCTCCGTGGGATCTCCGTTGGTGTGTGCAAAGAGCAGGCAAGGGGAAAGGGCTGTGGTACCTCACGCAGAGCAAAAGCAGACATGAAGTTCTTGATTTGAAGGGGGCTGTTCAGACTTTATCTCCAGCTTCCCATGCATTCAAAGCTGAGCTGTTCCCTTCTCAGTGTTAAAAGTTCTTCAAGCCCTGCCTGACTCCAAGCACAGAAAGAGCCCTAATTCTGCCACTCTTTCCCGCCTCTCAGACCTGTTGGGAATTTTTTTCTCAGCAGGAGTAATCAGAGTGCAAACCGACGGGCTGAGAAGGGCAGAGCTCTTCCCCAGCTCTCACCTTTGCCTGCAGCAGAGACCTGTGCCTCCTACCTGTGTCATTGCAGGGCTGGCTGCTGGGGAACTCGCATGGAGGTGACAGCTGGGCGGTCACAGCTCTGTAGGTATCCAAGTGTTGACAGGGATTTCTAAAAACCGTTTTGAAAAAATGTATTTTTGCCATTGCAAGTCCCATCAAAGGAAGTCCACAATGTTAAGTACTCAAATAGAAAACATTTATGGAAAGAACAAAAATGTTATCATTCCTTCTCTTTTCCGGTGAGTGTAAATTAATGGCAGTTCAGCGCTGCACTGAAATAAGCAGGGTGAGGTTGTGGGAGAGCTATTTTTAGGCCAAAAATATTCAACAGTTTGTCACTCGCTCATTCACTTTTTAATGTGAACAAGGCTTCAGCAGG
Organism: Falco rusticolus; assembly: GCF_015220075.1. Classification (NCBI taxonomy): domain Eukaryota; kingdom Metazoa; phylum Chordata; class Aves; order Falconiformes; family Falconidae; genus Falco; species Falco rusticolus. Next base: position 10,684,250 of record NC_051199.1, on the reverse strand, counting down.
CTCCAAAAAGCACGTGCCTGCTGCCCGCACCGCCCTGCTCTGCAGCGGCCCCAGCCAGGGGCCTCCAGCGTGTCCACAGGCAGGTTTTTACACAAATACGAGATCACTGCCCAAGGAGCCAGACGCCACCTCCTGTGTCTATGACGGTGGCTTATGAAAAAGGGCTCCCCGCTTTCCAGTGGTGGTAAGCTAGCAAAGGAAAGTTGCTAGCTTAGCCCCCTGCTCCATCATTTCCCATGAGATGTCGCTGGGCGCTGATAACCTCACCAGCTCCCGTGGTGAGGATGTGCACGCAGAGCCACCACAATGCACTGTCATGGAAGGTGCTCAAGCTTTGGGCTTTTTCTTCCCCAAATCTGTGATTGTTTTTGGAAGGTGAAGGAAGGCTGCTCTTTATCTGAGGGTTTTTCAGAGTCCTCTGCAGTGGCCTAATCCTGCTGTCACCCATTTCAGCTGGGGAAGAGCCTGGCCGCTGCTGAGGATTTTTGGAAGTGAGGTGCAAACAGTAAGTGATGCCCCCACATGGGAGAGGGGCTGGCCACCCTGGCAGCGCTGCTGGTGGGACTCACAGGACTATGAGGCCCAACAGCCCCCCAGGGCCACCTCCAGTTCTATGTTGCTTTGTATCCATAGGCAGATTTACCTCGGGTGTTTGCAAGTTACTATCAGGGAAATGGAATAATATTGCTCTACTTCACCTTTGCGTTGGAGTTCAAGCACCATCCTCAACCCCATGCAGAGACCCACGTCCTGGAGCTGTAGTTGCACCTGGGACCTTCGCACAACATAATGCAGAATAACAACCTGACAACTCTGTGTGTTCAGTCAGGATCAGACCTGCTGTCCTCCTTCGCAATGAAACTACTGCTGCTCAGCTAGCGTTGGTTTTCCAAGTGTATCCTATGGCTTGTTATCAATTGGAGCGAGGCTTAATTTTGATTCAAGCTTTCTTCTGAAATATCCAGCAAAGCCAAAGAAAGCCAAAGCCAGGAGAGTGAAGCAGAGATAAATGCACCTTAAAAAAAAAAAAAAAAAAAAAAAAAAAGACCCAGGGTTCTCTTTAATTTGCAATTTATCTGCAATTTAAAAGAGTAAACACAGCCATGCTGAAGATGCATAAACACAGCTTGGAGAGCTATTGAAATCTAGGTCAGGGTTTCAGCTCTGCCTGGGGATCTCATTATGTGAATCAGGGAGACTCTGCTGCTCCAGGAACCAGGTGGAAGATACTTCTGAACCAGTGTAATGAAACCAGGTAGGCTTCTGCTCAATCGAGAGCAGCTCCATGCAGGCTGATAAACAGGTCACAAAGCCATTGCTGAGCTGAAATTGCTGAATTATGACCGAATCACAGTGTTCAGTAACGGCGAAGGAAGCCTTCCTTTTACTCTCTAGTGGCTTCGGTCTACAATTGTGTTCTGAGGAGGACCTGAAGCATTTGCCAGCAGTAACCAACTCGCCTTCCAGATGCTTGAAGTAAAGTATTGAGCTGTCAATCTGACAGCTGTTAACAAAATACACAATTTGGGGGGAAAGAAAAAAAAAAGCTTGCATTGATCCACATTCATTTGATTTGCAATCTGAGCATATGACTTTTGCAGAGCATGAATCTATTCTGTATTTGAGACCCAGCCTGTGTTTGTATTTTAAGCTAGTCTTCCAAGCAAAACATGTGAAAAGAGAACATTTAAACAGGAAGGGTTCGATATTTTTTTTCCTCTCATAAATTTCTGTAGGTCTTGTTGCTGCTAATTACTGGAGATCTCAGCACAAGATCTTTTCTTTCTAGTAAACCAGCTTCTCATGTTTCCTGCCCTTCAGTTAATCAGTTATAATCTCCTGTTCTGTTTGCTTATTTAACTTTTAAAAAGCTAATTGACTGTTTGTGACATGAGTCGGCCTAAGACTACGAAAGCAAAGTGTGTTTGCGTGTACCCGCAGAGCAGATGGAGGGTGGGCTTTGGCAATGCCCACAGCTGGCCGCTGCGTCCTCTAGCTGCTCCTTCCCTGATGCCCAGCGACCACCGACGTGCAGGGCGGGGGCGTTCAGCCCGGCTGGCTGGCTCTGTCCCACCATGCCTGCCCGTGCGCCTGCCAGGGAGGTCGGCGGGGCTGGCTGGCAGCCCAGCACCCCTGCAGGTAGGGCACGGGCAGCTGCCGGGGATGATGACCTGCAGCCTTGCCCAAGCGAGGCAGAATCCCAGCCGGCGAGGGTGGGTTAGGGTCGAGTAAGGCAGGGATGCGCAAGGGAGCCTCTGCAAGCCTGGTCCTCCGATTCTTCTGGAGGGGCTGGGAAAGCGGATTAGAAAGTAAAAAAATGAGGAGCTATTGCAACCTCATTTGTGCCTCTGCTCTGTTAATTGAAGGAACATGTTTGTGGTGGGAGTGGTGGACTTGTGTCCCCTGTTGCTCTGCTGTCCCACGTCCCCTCCCTGGCACGGGCATGCTCTTTGGAAACCTATTTCGTTTGGTACCTATTTCTCTCTGTGAACACGTAGAGCAGGACAGCAGCTGCACCCGCAGCTCCTCACTCCCCCACGCCCTGGAGCTGGACTTCACAAGATGCAGACCAGCACGTATGGGTGCCAGGGCTTCTCTGCAGCCAGTACTGGTTTCCTTGTTTACGTAGTAACCATGTCTTCAACCTGAGTACCAAAGAGGTCTCTTCCCAGCATGTACTTCCCGACGGCTGCTGCCTCCACAGGCAGCATCTCTGGTGGGGCAGCCCAGCGTGTGTGAGGCTGATGTGAGCCACCTGGGCTGGGACGTTACTAATGGTCTATTGGATCCTCTGAGCAAGGTTAGGAGATGGCTTTTCTCAAAACGGTATTTAATTGATTGCAAGTGAGGGTTTTTTTCGCAGTGTGGTTTTTGCCTTGATCATGCAAGAATAACTAAGCCACACTAAATCTTTTTTTTTTCCTCCTCCCTTTAAAACAGGTCTCTAGATCACACCAGCCTTTGGCCCCCTTGCAGCTCTCTGTGGCATCGCATGGCTACAGGCTCAAAGGATACAGCCAGTGGAGAAGTCCTCCTGCGTAAGGTGAGTTTCTGAAGGGATGGGTCTGCTGTGAGGTATCTTAGCCATGCTCATGCATGCATATTTTTGCTGCAAAAGAGATTATTTTTTTTCTTTTTTGGCAACTACGTGCTCCTGGGATTGTGTTTCAGCATGACAGAAACAGGCTCAGAAGGTCCCACTTGAGTTCCTGGTATGACAAAACTACCTTTTAACGTCAAGCCATCAAATATGAGGCACTCTTGGTTTCTAAAGTGATTTGAGACATCATGCACAGTTCTATAAAAATGCAAAATGGGGCTGCTATATTACCTCCCATGGTTCAGGAAGTCTGGAGGAACTGGTTCAACATTTATTAGCGAAAAAGCACTTCCTTAAAGCCATGGCTGCAGCATCTTCCTTTGCAGCAGGCTCTTTATTTTTGTGCTTATAACATTGCAGTTTATTTCCGTGGCAACAACTATAATGCTATAATTCACATCCATAGCCACTTCACTGTTATTAGAAAAGGTAAACCTGTGACAATAATTTTAAAAAAAAATTATCTGGGTCCAGCTGAAATAGCAAACTATAAAAAAAAAAAATTAAAACTAAGTGAATTTCTGGTGCATTAAATCATGAGATACTGAGCTGAGCTTATGATTTTTCTCCTCTCACTGCAGAAAAGTTGTCTGCCATACCAAGAGGTAAGCCTGCGTAAGCAGGCTGAGAGCTGTGGCTGCAGATGAGGGAACACACAAGCACTCTCATTTGTATTTTACTTCAGCTTTACCAATGTTGTTCTGTGTTTTTCCTTCCTTGAGGACTCCAATTACTCATGTACTGTTTTCCTTCGTTCTACTAAGTGATGCACAAATTGTTTCTGCATTCCAGGTTAGTTTCTGACGTCCCTCTCTTCTGTTTAAATGTGGATAATGACGATGCTGCCCTGCTCATCAGGAAATGAGTAGGCTGCTTGACCCCAGCCTGAGCTGAAGGAAAGAAGCCACATCTAGGTCAGTGGAATCACTATGGCTTACCACTAGCCCTGAATCGGGATTTGCCCCAACTTCACCAGTTATTCAGTGTTTTTGAACATGTTCTATCTTTCACCTGTGTCCAAAGTATCAATGCTGTCCTTCACTGACAAGTTTAGGACATAATGTGGGCTCTGCTGGGATGAGCACTGCACGCAATCAGTGAGGAACTAAGGGAAAAATTGCCTTTCCCTTGGTTCAAATTCCAAACCAGCCGCACGGTGTCCTTCCTAGTTCTGTCTGCTGTGGGTTTTGCTTGCTTTAAATATTTTTAGAACATAGTAAAAGGGTTTTTTTATTTTATTGTGCATGTGTGCGCACACGCACTCTCATAATTAATCAAATAAATGAGAATCCTGCCTGTATGATGAGACTTGCCTACAGAGGGTGTGTAGGACTCCACACTTGTCTGGTCTTCATTGCCATGCCTTGATTCACATGATCTTCTGTTTTGATGGGTTGATTTAATCTATTTTAACTGAATACTTAGTAGGAGTCAGGCTACTAGTAATATTAAATGAGCTAAGAAAAATACTGTACGTATGCTTTCCTGAAAATCTTTTATTTCCTCCATAAATAGAAATATAAAAGCTGGCACTGAGAGAACACAGCAGGCTATCAGAGGGGTCAGTTTGGCTGGTGTAGAATTTGCTCTTCAGATGATATGATTTTCCATTAATTACTGACTACATAACCAGGTTGTGAAGTTAGACTTGTTTGAGAAAGGTGTGAGCCATACGAACCATTTGGTCCCACACGTGGTCACGAGCTCTTCATCCTAGCTTGAGGCAGCTGGGTGAGCGAGTATCACCTTTCCTAGTTGTGTGTGATGTGGGTTGCAAATTGGCATTACGAAACAAACCTCCTCACCTGCTGCTTTGTCTCGTTACATTTCCATAGGCCAAAAAGAACAAAAAGCCCCACATTCAGTAATGCAGGTGTAGGCTCGCCTGGGCGCTGTGTTCCCTTGCCAAAGGTGGTGTGAGGTCTCTCCCTGGCCCCTGAACTCTCCCAGGAGATGACCAGCAGCTCAGCTGGCCTGGGTCTGCCTGCTCTTCGTGCGCACTCCTCCTGCACGGGGCGCTCACCTACACTGCTACACGGATTTGACACGTCAAGTTTGCGGCTGTATATAGACATTCTGCAATCTGCTAATTAATGCGTGGCCTTAATCAGAATACAGTTATGAAGAATTGGCTCTGATATTGGTTTTCGCCAAGTTGGATAGGCCACATTTGATTTTTGCTTTCTTTTAAATTTCCTGCTTTTCCTGTTGCATGTTATTGCAGTCTTTTAACAGCTATCAGAGTCACCACGATACGTGCTCCTTATTGCTGTGTGTGTTTATTTTTTGCTTCATGTTCAGAGTATTATCAATATTGATTCTCAAGATGGTTCTTGTGCCTTTTCTAGGGCGACATGCAAATGGAGCGACTTTCCATTTAATAATAACTGAAACACTCTGGAACATGATCATCTGCATGGCAACCACCAGCCCATCTGCGGCTAACATCAATATTACAAAGCAAAAAAGCCTGCTTTTACATGGTAAATACACATTGTGAAAATCCTTATCAGAGCTGAATGTGGGCTCGGTGGGAAAAGCCATCCTCTCTGTAACACTAACAGCAGGTCACTTTATATTTCAGCTGTGAACAATGGACAGCAGTGATTCACTCCGCAGCTAGTCTCATAAAAGTCTACTCCTTATTCTCTGAGATGAATAGGAGTGATATTTTTATAGATGAGTGTTGTTGTTGTTAAGTCTTTTCTAGGTCAGTTTAAACCAACACGTGTAACCCCTCCTGGCTGACTCCCACCTCTGTGCAAACTGGCAGATCCATTCAAACACAGGCAGGCGCTGGAGCGGTGCTCTGGAGGGGACACGCTGGACAAGCCACATCATCAGAGTTGGGAATTGGGTACAAAACGGCACCTAAGCCAGATGTCGAAACTCAGGAGTGCTGGACTCCGGTCTTTAAGTGAAAAAGAAGAGTGCCAAATGCTTGCCAGGGAGGAAGAAGCCTGTTCATCTGGGCACCAGCCAGAGAGGACCTTCACATCTTCTGATGGTCCTCTGCCTAGGGGTGACATCAGTGCAGGCTCCCTGTTTGGGGTTGTGCTTTCCCTCAAGTTAATGCTGCTCTTCTGCTTACAAAAAATCAGCACAGTATTAATTTCACTGTGTCTTAATTATTCCATTTCTGGTTTTATAAATATATAGCTGCTTTTATGCTTTAATGCAATATTTTCCATTAAGCAATCCTATACGGTACAACAAAAATAAGCACTCTTATAACAACATGTGTAAGATTAAACTATTAAACTCACTCAAAGTACACAGTTCATAAATTAAAAGTGCTTATGCTCATACTTTAGTATTGATTGCTGAGTTTATAAAAATAGAAGAACTTGCCCTTAGGAAACAAAAATCATAGTTCCTTAAGCTTTTCTTTGTCAGGAAGCCAAAAAGACAACATTACATGGAAATGTCGCCATTTGTTCATGTCAAATGTAGTTTATTCAATTAGATATTTTATAACTCTACTGAGTTATACGAAGGAGGTTAATATTTTTATTGTTTTTCTTCATGCTGTGCCTCTAATACACAGAAACATAACTTAGCCTAGTAAAATATACAGTGTAATTTGGTAATGTGTTTATTGGATTCCAGTAAAAGACTACGAGAAATTACTCAAGATTTTTGCATCTTCAACTAAAATTATCTTTTTTCTTTCTGCCCCTCCCCCCCCCTTGCAAGCTTTTAGCTTTTTGTTTTCTGAAAATGCTTTAAAGAAGAAATTGCTAGAAACAGTTGCATTTTTTTCCTCAAGAGTCAGGAAAGAAAAGACTTTCTGGAGAACAAGGTCTTTAATTACTCATGTTTTTCAAAATTTAATTATCTGTGGTTCTGGAACATATCTGACATCTTGCAGAATGATAAATGCAAGAGGACTCTCAATTTACAGTAACTTGCTTTTTGAAATTGTCTTATGGAGGGTTCAGATCAGTGATGGGTTTATGGGTGTGGTTTTGTGGTAATTCAAAATAGCCAAGAAGTATTCATTTTTCCTGTGGACTTCATTTTCTGCCAGATTGGAATCTGGAGCTCCATTCAGCTCCAGGGGTCAGGTAAATGCCACCATCAATGTAGGAAGAAAGATGGGAACATGCAGCCAGTGCAAGGAAAAGGAGAGGACCAGAGCGACATCAATTTTAGGTTCACTTAACCAGTGATGGAACTGCAGCCTAAGCAGCTGGATAAAGCTACAGGCATGCTCATGAGTTTTACTGAACTGGGACAACGGTACCATGCCCCGTGCAATGGCCTTGCCACATATGCAAAGAAAAAGGAAAAGCAGGGCTGTTTAGCTGACTTTGGGCTGAGAATCACATATGTGGTCCATGGTCACTTCCTAAAAGTTCCTGTAAGCAATTTCACTATGTGACTCTACAGGAGGTGATGTTTCTTGAAGAGACCAACGCCCTCCCTGGAAAAATATCAGAAGTTCAGAAAAGGTGAAAGTTGAATGCTGCCACCCCCTTCCTCTTGTATAATTTGATTAGCTCATCCTCTTGGGCAGTAGAAGTTGCCGTCCCCATGGTGTTGGTTTTAGGGCTTTTTTTGAAGTCTTGTGTTGTATTAGGAGCTGCTATCATGTTTGAACTCAATTGAGGACATGAAACCAACTGCAGTTTGGCAAGCCACATAGGCTGGAGATAATTTTTGTTCTCTGTTAATTTACCTGCCTGTGGTTTTTTGTGCTGCCCAGGATTTAACCACAGCTTGCTCATGAGATGCTAAACACGTTTGTCTGAAACTGTGCCGGCTGCTGACCAGCAGCAGCGGTGTGTCATCCATTCTGGTTCCTCTTCCCCATGGCCAGGCACAGCTGCTATGCTGTGACATGGACAGACCCCAAGCCTAAGGCTTCCCTTGATTGCTGCATCCCTGAGGACATGGAAGGAGCGTTGAAAGGGTCTTTCACAGTGGGTACAGTTCTGGTCTGCCCCGGCTGGTCAGGAGCTAGTGGGGCTGACATGCAGACACTCTTCCATCCAGCTTACGGGCTACGCAAAGAGAGCAGAAGCGCTGGAGATGACAGTGGACTGTGGCACATAGTTTGTGGAGTGGCCTCTGGGAGAGACGCTGCAAACTGTGATGACTAAGAGTGGCCTGGAAGCTAAATCCAGTGTAACTAAGGGTTACATGAAATGCTTAATCCAATTTAAATGCAAACTGCTTCCAACAGAGATGGCCTCCCCGCATCCCACATGTGCATTCCTGCCCTCTCCCTTCTGTCACCTGTGGGTATCCTCGGGCTGTGGGCTGACTTGGATCATGCTGTTCATCCAGCACAAAGCAGGCGACGTTCTGTGTGTTACAGGTTCAGTTTGTGTCAGGCCAAAACTATGCATGTGCCAATCTAACCTGGGAGACCCCATCTGGCAGAACAGAGGGAGGAACACTACTCCGTTTGGTAGCCTTCAGTCAGACTGGATTGAGTAAAAGGAAACTGGGCTGCAGGGAAGCCAGTCTGAATAATGCTCAGGGCTGAACCGGTTTCAGCAGCTCAGGAGACTGGAAAACAGAAAGCCACTGGACACTCCTCTTTGCTACCTCATGCAGGACCCACACAAAATCTGGAGCCTTCCACCAAGCTCTGGTGAGCAGGACTGCAGGCAGAGGAGCCTTCTTTTGGAAGAAACCAGCCAGCTAAAGACAGTTTGATGGGGCTTGCTGATATATTTATACAGGTCAATAGTCTGGAGGTCAGGAGGAGCTCTGGTTTCTAGATAAAGGCCTCTCTCCTGTTCACTTTACTACTGGTCACAGCTCTCTCCCATTCATTTTGCTGCTGTTTTTCTCCCATTTCAGGACAGGGATGTGGCAGGGTTTGAACAGGGCTGGTTCACACAGTTGTGAACCAGGGCTGATTGAACACAGCACTCACACAGTGGTGCAAGGGAACACAACCAGGGCATCACCCTCCCACTCCACTGGCATCCAAAGTAAACACCTTTTTATCACTGTACTTATGCTTTGATTTTAAACACAGCTTTTCCATTCCAGATGTAAACCCTTTCCAGGATTATCACCTCCAGTTTCTGTAAATGGACATTTGTTTCAGGAAACAAGTGGAAGAGCAGCATACTGCCAGGGTAAGTTCCCTGAGCATGAGGTTGCATCTCAGTGTTGAGAAGCCTGTGGTGATTATTTCTTCCAGTCTTGTCAGATGAATGTAGTGGCGGCACACTAACAAAAGGTGCTATGGGACTGCTGAAAGGAGCAGGGGCTCAGGGAGGTTTTGGGAGGTGCAGGTGGGAGTTGAAAGTGAGAGATATGGAGGGAAGTGGAAGAGATACCATTCCTGGAGTGTGGCAAATATTTGGTAGCTGTGGGAAGGATAGAGAAGACCTCTAAGTTTTATCTGTAATGCAAAAAAAAAAAAAAAAAAAAAAAAAAAATCACAGAGAATTCAGGACATAAAAGTGGAGATAAAGGCAGAATTCCAGCTTCTACTTCTCTGTCCTGCTCCTTCTGTTCTCTCTATGCTTGGTGTTGGCGTGTTGCTGCTCTACATTCTCGCCTGCGGTATTGCTGTGAATTCTCCACCCGTCCTCCTCCCCGTGTGGATCACAGCGTAGGTGCTGTTGGGGGTGTTTTCTGACATGCACAAGTAAAGGCTTTGTCTGGGTGGGTGCCCACCTCGGGCAGGTGGGTTAGGAGCCCCTTGCATTTCCAGGAGAAGTGACATGCCTACCAGCCCAGCACCAGGCAGCCAAACCAATGTGCGTGCAGGATTTGTGAGGCTTGTGTGCAGCAGAAGCAGGGCTTCCCCATGCCAGGATGTTGTGGCTGAAAGTCAGAGGATGATGAAGAGAGGTTTGGGGGCTCATCTGCTGCTGAGACAACACACCTTCCCATTTAAGCTTGTAGGCTCTACCGCAGCTTCTCTGTCGCAGCTCAGGGATGCACAGCTTGGTCATCATGCCCTTGCCTCTGCCACTGCCAGCGGTGGCACAGCTCAGTCCTGCAGTTTCCAGCCTCACAGAGGGACAGTGAGGGGAATAAGAAAACAGCACAGAGCACAAGCCCTGGCAGACCTCAGGAGAGGGCTGCACAGGTACTGAGCAGTTTCTGGTCTCTGGACCATGCTATCTTTACAGTCAAAGCCATTACCGCATCAAGTAAATACAAAAAATTAAATCAATTTACGTGGCCTGCTTTACACATTAACATACTGCACATACTGTCACTGAAGTGTTTAATGAGTTCCTTCTACAGTAAATTCTGGTCTTTTTTATTATTATTTTTAATTCAGCAGAGTTCCAGAAATGTCATCCTATTTCCCACTGTCATACAAAGTGCCCGAGGCGAGGCCACGATTGAAAAATCTTATGAAAAGACTGATATTCTGTTTCTAATCTGATGCATTTCTGTCTTTAGAGCATCTGCTAGTTTCTTTTTGCCTGCATGCCTTTTCTATTTTGATCTAACCTCTTCCCTTCCACCCCCTGTTGCAGTACCTCTGTCTGCAGTGCCGGTTTCTCCTTCACTTCACTAGTTAATACGAAAAAACTACCTTGCCCCATACCTGGGCAGGTCAGCTTCCAGCACTCCTGAATCCCAGCTTCAGCTGATGTTTATGGTGGCTAACAATGAGAAGATTTTTTACACTGAGGATAATGGTGTATTTTGCACTGTAAGATAAACCTTAGATGTAAAAATCATTATTTATTTAATATGAACATCAAAGAATACCACTGGAGAAGGGAACTTCAAAGTTTCACAGAATAATCAGAATTCTGCTATTATATGAGGTATTTTTTTTCTCCCAACTCTATAATAACAAGTAATAAAAGTGTAGTTATCAGAAATCATTGAAAGCGTTACTAGATTGAGCTGGGGAAAAAAAAAGGAACTAAGTTTCCTTAGAAGCCAGAAGTCTAGCAAGCGACAGGACTGCAGGGCTAACGAGAGAAGTCTGACTTGGGGCAGGCTGCAGTGCTTCCAAAACCCATTCCTGACCCCAACACAAAGATTTGATTTTGGGGAGAAGGAGAACTACCATTGGGAAAGTTCGTTGCTCAATTTCCTACAGGACTTGCTTTAATTAAATGCATATTTAAATAAGCAGGAGCTCAACAGTGAAAGTATCCTATAGCATCATTATGCATTGTGCTCCAGCGGTACAGAAGCACCACTGAGGGCAGCCCGGTCCCCAAGCATTGCATATTCTAGGTAGAGAGTGTCACAGAAAAGACATCCTTTGTGGCTCTCCCGCTACAGATTTGTCTGAACGACTTTCTAAAGCCTCTGATGACTGACTGTGAAACAAGGCTCCAGTTGATTAAGGAACCGAGTGGCTTGGCAGAAGAATGGAGTCCTTCAGTTTAAATTCAGCCTAGTTTCCGTTTTCTTAGTCCTTTCCATGACTCGCAGAGAAATACCCCACGATTTTTTAACCCTTTGCTCTGCCTGGCTGAACCCTGGGAAGATGTGGGCTGTGTGGGTGACCGTGAGCTTTCTTTGTTGGCATCACCTCACTGCTGGACCGACCCTGTGGCCCCCGTGAGACCCCGCGTGGCAGGAGAAGACTTGCCAGGCAGGGCTTGGTGGAGAGATGGGTCCACTCTCCTGGTGGGCAGAGGGGAGGAACTGAGGGGAAAAAGGAGGCATCCAGCAGGTGAAGGAGCATTAAGGTCCAGGTGATGCAGTCTGTGGCTGGGAGAGAAGCGTGATGGTCTCTGTCAGCCCCAAGCCCACATGCAGCTTGTTGACCCCATCTGTGATCTGCCCATGTCTATGAAAGCTGGGGTGGAGAGTCCTCTGCTGTGTGTGTGACATTTGGCAAGCAAGCATTTGTGTTTGATGTTAATCCACTCAGCTATTGCTCCAGCCCAGGCATGGTTGCGGCCACGGAATTGCCAGGTTTTGACAACAGCCTTGAAAGGTTTCTTCATCCTGAAAGAACAGGGTTAATTTCCTATTCCCACAGTAGGTGCATTGTTTGCATGCATGCGTGTAGGGAAGGAAGAATAGTTTCTAAGTGGGTAGGGCAACAATCAAGGTCTCATTGGACCTGGCTTCTTGTACCACAGCTGTCGAGGGTCTGCTCGATGGCCCCCAGCAAATCAGCTCGCCTCCTCATGGCTCAGTTTAGCTATTATGAAACAGAAATGAAGGTGCTGACCCTTGGTAAAGTTCATACAGTGACATTCATTAGCAGAGGGTATGGGAGGTTATACCAGTATTATTATTACAATGTGCATAAGGAGAACAATAGACAGAATTGGAACAAAACCAGATGAAGTGGAGGAGGAAAAGGATGGAGCTTAGACTGGAAAAGAATATTTTATAGCAGTGACAGCAGGCAGGAAAAATAGTTAGGTGGGAACATGTCCTGTTGACTAAGAGTAACCCGTGCTGTCTCTGTACGTTAGGAGACATGGGTGACCTCTTGGTGTCTGTGCCTGATGTCCTCACCAGGGGAAGATTCCTTGACAGTAATGTGTGTATTACAAAGCTCTTCCCAGCCTTTGGTTTCATTGCTTAGCATTCTCAGGCAGTGCTCCACAGTCCTCTGTAGGCAGCTGTGGCATGCCCGGCCCACGGTCCCAGCTCGCTGCTGGCTGCTTGTGCTGCCCTGCTCCCCAGCCAGAGTGAATGAGCCCTGTGAGGGCTTGTGGTGGCTCTCACACAGGCACGTGGCTTCTGGCTGGCTCACAGCATGGCTGTAACTCACTGGGGTGTGCCTGCACAGGGCCTCCCAGGGCCCAGATGGGATCCAGCTTGCCAAATGACAACTACTTTAAAACCTGGCTGGTGAAAAGTGGTGACACCTCCAAAGGCAGCTGAAGCTGTGGGCAGGTAGGCATCCAGGAGCTCCAGCCAGGACATCGCCCTGCCAGGGATGGCCAGTGCCATCGCCAGGCTGACTGGGGGCTATACACGTCATGGGAATTTTCAGGGTGGACTGGGGAAGGATCACCGAGTTACACATTTGGAGGAATTGCAGTGATTTGGGCTGTGCAGGAGAGCCATGCCACATCTGATGTGGCAGGAGACCATTTATCCTTTCATAACTTGCTCAGAATTGTTCCCTCTAACATCACTAACCAATGTTTCCCTTCTTATGGGTAAGGGACATGGGTGATCCGTATTCTTGGCTCAGGCAAAAAGTACTTTTTTCCCTTTTCTTCACAAGAGCAAAAATTGAAAGTTAGTTGAAATAAAACCTTTCACTTAGCTGTTTAGAAGGAGGACGGGGGGAAGCACTCACAGTAGACAGTGGCTGTTGCAGTTGCTCCCTTCACCCATTAGTTTAACAGCTGGACTGTTTACCTGGGACATGAGGGATGTGGCTCTGATTCCCTCCTCCGCTTCATACAAGTCCCTTGGCAACACCATCACCACTGCAGCGCTGCTCCAGTCCTCCTGCGCTGCTGCCCTAAGGCTGAGCTGAAGCAGAGTTGAGTACCCAGGGACACTGCCCACAGGGAATGTCAAGCTGGTGGGACAGTGAGTCACTCCATCCCAAAGATGAGCTCAGGATTTCACGCCGGTGGAGCCATGCCACACGGACAGACTGAAGAAGGCTTACCCAAAAACACCATGAGGAAAACTGAGCCTGAAAAAGGGTGAGGAATGGAGGCAATGGTTTTAGGTGAGCAGCACTAGGAACTAGGGAAACACTCAAAGGAGAGCCTGACAGGAGTAACACTCATCGTAGGACAAAGAATTTTAAGACATGCAAAATAGTTGCAGCATTTATGGGCGTGATACCTGGGAGAGAAGGCAAGGGACTGCTCACGGATTTTGGCAACATATGGTGAATTAAGATAGAAGGTTGCCTAAACTACAAAAACAAAGCTGGTACTTGGTAAGCTATATATGATATAATTCTGACGTTCAGAAATAGTTTTGAACTTGCAGATTTTGACAAGTTGCATAAGCTATTTTCAGAAGGGAAAAGAGTATAATGGTATAACTGAAATGGAAGAATATAAATGTCCCAAGGTCTTGAATATTGTCTATGTACTTGCAGATTGTATGAAAAGGGTAATTGATAAGAAGAGAATATACCTCTTGTCCCAGTAATAAACCAAATAAACTGTTCCTACATAAAGTCTGATTCCAGAAGTATATGCAATGTTATAATAAGTACTTTAAAGTAATATCAGATACAAAAGTGTATATTCCTTTTTCATAAATACTATATTGTTTAAAAAAGTCTGTGGTTCTAGTGGTCCAAAGTATATGACATGTTCCACCCCCAGACAGTGATGGATTTGCCACAGAGTCCTTCCCGCACGGAAAATGACTCCTTCTTGTGGGATGTGCAAAACTGCAGGAATGCAAAGTTTCAAAGAATATTGATCTATGTATAGGTTGCGAAGATATTATCAGTTTAATTTTAGAATCAATACAGGCACTTGTAATGATTCTTAATTGCACGAAGCAAGCCTCTTACATCCTTTGGCATTGGGGCTGGTGAAGTCAGGACAAGGAACTTAAGTGGGAGCTTAGTACAGCTCTAACCATGCCAAAGGACAGGAGAGCAGGGCCAGAGTTGCATAGTGTGGTTCTCCACTGGAAGGATTTTTTACTGGATCAGGAGAGGTAAAAAGGAGACTTATCCTCAATAAGAATTTGAGGATACCATATTGAGGATATTCTCAATACCTCAGTACCTCAATACAGTATTTTGGGAAGAATTAATATTAACAATGATAGCATATAGAGCTGTCATAAGGACAAGTTTTTGTGGACCGACTTTAAGGAACAGAGGCTGGACAAAAAAAAGCCCTGAAGTAACATGGGTGATAAATATAATACCTTCTTGAACCTAGAAAGCAAAATAGAAAGGCTGGGAAAAGCAGTACTCTGTATGAGATTTGTGGTATTTTTGTGGAGAACTGACTAACAAGCACATGATGTGCAGCTTGGAAGAGTGGGGGGGGGCGGAAAGTGCTGGGACAGAAACCTGAGCTTTCAGAGAGATTAATCTCCCTGACATTAAAACAACCTCACTTCCCACATTTGTAGGAGAAAGACTCAAGTGCCAGATTTCTAATGAAAAGGTAGCCATGATCAAGCCATGAATAGCAAAAAGGCATGGCAAAGGTTTTTTTAAAAAAGGGCAACCTATTCAGGAAAAATCTATATGAAATATGTTGGCTCCAACTGCAATATTGAGACAGCTGTTGAACTGCAGCCTGAAAAAGCGTAAAATATTGAGAACTGGTAACACAAGCTCCAATTCTGAAATAATTGTGTGACAAGCAGAAGAGAAACTCGTTAGGCAGCTGAAAATGTCACAGAACTAATTGTTTCATTTTGCTAGCTACCTTCTGTTACATGCACATCAAAAACCACTCTGTAAGATGGGAATATTCAGTTTTGAGGAGCAGTAGTAGACTCTGTGTCATCCGAGCACTTCCATGCTCCAAACTTCTGTTGTCTGGCACTGGAGTAAAGAAATGCCACTATTCCTATTTTACAGTCAGGGAGGTAGATCAAAAAAAATGAAGTGATTTTGTAAAGATTGCACCAAGAAACTGTTGGCAGGTCAGGGACTGAACGCAAGTCCCCAAAGAACTAGACAAATCTTTAGCCACTGGGATTTTTTACCTGATTTGTGAAATGGGTCATTGTTAATAATCCAGAATTGTTATTCTTTTCTCTTTTGACAGATTTAAGGGCTTTCATGTGCCACCTCCTTGTTCTCTCGCGTGTTTATATAGAGCATGTACTGCATATTTGGCTGAAAGCCAAGTGTGGCTCAGTTCCTCATCTGCTCTTTTTATGTTGCAACTTATCTGCCATCCCACCTCTGCATTGTCTTTTATAAATGTATCTCTAATCTCAAGCAGCGTTTAACAAACCGAGATACCAATGTCACAAGGGGTGACTGCAACAGTAGTGCTCCTAATGGTCTCCACTAGTGCATCTGTGGAAAACTTGAGCAGCCCTAGGAACAGATCACTAGGTGTTTGAGATTATTTTCAAGAACCTTTGCTAAGTATTCACCAGGAATAGGGAGACAGCTGTTAACACTCCAGAAATACCAAGTGAAGGTTTGAATGCCAATCCAGAAAAGGAGCTGAAAATACTGTATATGATTTATCAAGGGCATATTGGAGAAGTGTGAATAGAGATGGTGCTGTCATGATGTATCTTACAGTGCCTGATATTGGAATGACTGCTTAGAGATTTCCAGTTAGACATGGCAAAATTTATTATAATTGCCAGTGTT
This sequence comes from Falco rusticolus, assembly GCF_015220075.1. NCBI lineage: Eukaryota > Metazoa > Chordata > Aves > Falconiformes > Falconidae > Falco > Falco rusticolus. Next base: position 10,667,952 of record NC_051199.1, on the reverse strand, counting down.
GCGGAAGTCTGTGTTAAATGGGTACCAAAAGGCAAAAAGTGGAAAGCCTGGGGACAAGGGAATTTGTTAAGGACAATGGAATTTGGGTGGCTGGGTTTGTGGTCGGGTTTTTTTAGGCTTTTCTTGGGTTTGGTTGTGCTTTTTTTTTTTTAATGTTCTGACAGAGGTTATTATAAAGAGGTAAGAGGAAAATGGCATTTTGTCACCATCCCACCGGCCACCAGTGGCAGCTTTCCCCTCCTTAGCTCCAGGAATCAAGGGATGGGGAGAGGGCAGAGGTCTGGGGAAGAAGCACTGAGTGCTGCGTTGCAGTGTGGGTGGTAGGGACTGAAGGAAGAGCATCTGCTGCTGCTGTTTCCCCCACTTCATCACTGCTGGTTTCAGAGGCAGCTGGGAGGTAGCCAGTCATAGGAACGATGTAACTTAATCCAAATAATAGGCATTGGCAATAAAATATAAAAGGATACTTGGCAAGAGGGTTGTACAAAAGAAGAAATGTTTTCACCTGAGGTGTGAGGTGTGAATTGCTGAATGCAGTGTGTTTAGGAAAGGTGGACACAAAATCAAAGGAGCTGCTGGCACTGCTTGAGTGATATGTGAGCTCGGGTTTGTCTATGTTACTCGGAGACGGCTTTCAGCTTCTGCTGCTCTATTATCTGCACTGTTTTGACAGTAACTTCATAAAAGTAGGAGCCGACTGTCCTGAGGGATCTGTGTGTCCAGCCTGGGTGTTCAGTCCAAGTCCAGCCGGGTGTCTAGCTGGCCATGTGCACCCACAGATGCCACTTCTGTGCACACACTTGCTATCTTAGTGCAAAAGATGTGGCATGCACTATTTGTGCAGACATGCAGGCAAACAGGTAACTAAAAAATCTAGTCTTGAAAGTATTATGGATATTCCCAGAGATGTAGTTCACCTTGAATCTGCTTAATAATAGCATTTTAGAATGAGCCCACCCTAATGATTACAAAAAGAGTTTGTCATCACGTGTTCCGTTCATTTTGAATATACTGTATGGATGCTAAGCTCCAATTCTCTGCCTTTGATCCTCAGGTAACTATTTATTCCTACACAAACTGGACTCTAAATGCTGCTGAACTGGAATTCAGTTGTTTTGTGTTGCCCTGCTGGTGTGAACAAACCACTTCTGAAAGGTGAGGGAGCTCTGTGGTGTTTGGTGGCTGCCTGACACCAGTTTTACACGCCTGTGAAAGGTTGGGGGGGTCAGACTCGCTGTCTTTGACTGAAATACTCAGGCTTAGTAAAAATGTCTCTGTTTCACCTCTGAAAGGAAATTGTATCCAGTAGGCAGCTCTCTGCTCTTGATGACAGTGAACACTCAGTAGATTGCTCAACACTTGATGTGAAAAAAAGCTTATAAAAATTGGGTATGTGAAGATTTATTGAGATAAACTGTGGCAAGCTACCAGGAATTCTTCTGTGAGAGAAATAACCACCCTAAGAAAGTTAAAGCCTAGAGCACCTCTGAGGACTGGGCTGGCAGAAGTGACAGTGAGAAATTATTTCTCTGGAAGCAAAGGGAATTTGAAGTGCTTTTAGAAGAAATGGATGGATATGAAAGGCTGGTGCCTTAAGCTGTCTCAGAGCTACTTTGAACCTAATTCTTGGCCTTTCTCTTACAAGTTATTAAAAACATTGGTTTGATATACGCCATTTATGCAACACAAGTGATTGTTCAGCCTGAACAAATACCAGTAACAGAGGGCAGGCATAAAGGCACCCGCCGAGATCACTACCTTTCGACTAGTTTATGAACAAAGTGTGAAGTCCTAAGAAAAGCTGAAGGTGCTTTATGCAGCGCATTGTCATCTGGATTACCTTCCTAGACCTTCTTGATACCAGGTAAATTGCCAAAAATAGCTTCCTCTGGTACTGTAGGGCATGAGAACCGGTAACATAATGCCAGTGCTAATACGTATGCCTCCTTTGCTTCACACACCTTTTGCCCCTTTGCCCCTTCCCTCCTGGGGCATAATTAGAAGAATACTTTATGTGGGGACTTAACTGCAGTCATTTTCATCTGGGTGGATGTTTTACATGGTCTTCCATGACTTCTGAACCCCACAGTACACCTTATGAATTATAGATATTGGCTGCTTCAAGGCATTGTGACTAGAGGGAGGTACGTCCACACTTTACTACAGAAATACAGCTCTTGGTGTCAGCTGCCCAGGAAATTGTGAAGTTAGAAACCTTAATCCACATATTTATGATCTTTGAGTGAGTAACTCTGGAGATAAGCTGAAACAAGCTAGCATTTCTGCAGTGGTCCTTTCTCCTCGAGCACTGACAGCTTTCCTGAGTGCTGTCATCTCAAGGGAAGGCGCTGGGGCTACAGCATCAATCGTTTCAGAAGTGTTGTCAAGCCCGATGGGGCAGAGCAAGCCTGAGCTGGGACACTGCTGCCAGTGTGCTAACTTTCTGACTTAAAAGCTTATCCACTGGGCCCAAATGGTGTGACCGGAGAACAAAGCAGTAAAACTCTAGCTGACAAAAGTGGGTGGAGGCAAGCCAGGACTAGAACAAAACCAAAGCTGCAAATAAAATATAGATCATCTCAGCCCAGTTTAAAAAAAAAAAAGTACTCTGGTGTAGCCAGGGTAAGTCTATGCACTGACAGGCACAGAGTGGGCTTGGATATTGATTGATATCCCCTCTTATAACACTGAAACATGGTGGGCAAGGCATGTCTGCCCACCACAAAAAAAGAAAAAGTCATACTTGTTTTCCCTTAGAAGGAGGTGACGTGAGACAACCTCCAGTTCATTGTGTCCTGCCTTGGTTAAGAAGTATCTTTGATCTCTGGTCTGCTGGGCTATGTGTGTTTGAGGTGAAAAGGTCCTGACTCAGGGAAGACCTTGAGAGGGAGACTTTGGTGCAGAACTGAGGTTTTCTTAGGCTAGCCCATGAGCCCACCAGCTCACATGTGGTTTCAAAATGCAGACAGTGGACACAGCTTAGAGATAGAAACACATCCCTAAGCACTGTTATGATAGTTGTGGAAAAAGCAGTCCCTGTCTGCAGAGCCACAGCAAGACAGATCACTGCGGCAGCATCCTCTGTTCAGGAAGGAGCACTCATGGTGCTCGGTCGCCAGCCAGAGGTCCAGACTTGGGAAGGAAATGTGCTCCACCAGAGCCGTTCAGACCCACAAGATGACTTCAGTGTGCTTAATTGCTTCTAGAGGAAACCATTGGCTGGTGTAACTAACTGTCTAGCTTCCTAAGCTGGCATGGTGAAAGGTCCCCAGCCTGGGACAGTCTGATTGTCTTCCTTAGCTTTCCTAGTGATGCTGTAATTCATGGATGGATCCATCTGCTGAAGCCTCAGAAAGAGATGGAGCTTGTGCCAGTGCAGCAGCGGAGGAAACTGGCAGGGCAGCCCTGCGCATGGCAGGGGCTGGCCTCGGCCATCCAGCTGGGGCTTGACCTGGCACTGCCACCAAAAGGGCCAGAAATAAATGAAGCAGATGGGAAGTTGTGGTGGAGGCTAACCACAGGGCAAGGGTGTGGGCTGCATCTGCCCACAACACCCACATACCATGGGAATGGCCCTGCTGACGTCTGGGAAGCTCTTCAGCATCCTGTCTGTCCCTCGCCTCCCTGTGTTTTTCCTTGTGGTATCATTCCCTGAGAGCACTGACCTGAGCAGATGTAGTGTATTTAAGGTTCTTTCTGAAGTTTGGTTACAGTAGCATCTAAACCTTGTCTCAGAAAGGGTTTTGACCCTTTTTCACCCTCTCCTTAATCTACAAACGCATATTTTTACTTCCCAGCAGCAGTGCGCTGCAAAAGGGCCCCGTAGACTTGAGGGCTGAGGCACTGCGTGGGGACATACACACCACGCTCGCCAGAGGCAAGGCTTCTGTGTCTTCCCTTGGTCTTGCCATTACCAGTGTACAGCCCAAGGTTTCAGCCAAAAAAACCCCACTTAGGACACTGGCTGCAGCTGCGTAGGAGTACATTGAGGGCAAATGCGGTTTTGTTCCTTGGCAGCTGTTTAGTTGTACAAGGAGAATTCTGGAGCTTTCTTGGACACCTCTGTGTGAATAAGGACAGAGCTGTTTCTGCCCAAAGCTCTACTTAGCTGTGTGTACTACTCTTGTTATTAAAGCTACTTGTTCTGTTATTGGTAGTTGTAAAAATTGTTTCCTGAACCTTACTGTTTCTCCATATTTTTTTTAATGGAGTATCTGCCTTCCATAGCGCTACCGGGCTTTGCCTTTTAATTAAAAAAAAAACCCCAAACTTAAGGTCATATATGCTTTTATATATATTTACCATGTATTGAAAATATGTGAAACTTTTCCTATAGACTGATAGTGGGCAGTTGACGTTTTAGTTCTAATGCACAGTAGCAACTAAATCTAAAGAACTGTATTTGTCTTCATCTTTTTTTTGTTTGTTTTGTTACATCCTGTCAGCCAGCCCTCCAAAGCAGACTGCTCTTGTACCTCAGCAAATTGAGACATTAATTCACGAATTAGTCTGGTGTTATTAAAAACAAACCCCACCCCTTTCTGAAAACATGGGTTTGAACTGTGAACCATTTAGTCTACTTCTGCCTTCAGAAACTGAAACTTCAATCACTTCAGAAACTATGACTTAAGAAATTGTTAGCCTGAACTCCCACTTTAAGAAGGGGACAGGGGAAAGAACCTTTCCCACCCTCTTTCAAATGATCATGATATGGCTTAATTCTTAAAGCTTTGAACCAGTTAATCCTGTCTTCATTGTTGTTGCAGCACAAACTGACACAAGGGGATGTCTGGATTAAACTATAGGCAAGAGAAGTTAAACCAGATCTCTCCTACCAAGCAGAGGGGACATCAGTCCTGGAAGAAGCTGGTGCTGGAATGCAGAAGGGGGTGGGCAAACCCAAGACACTGAGGCATCAAACATACCAAACATAGTGGGTAGGGGAATAAATTGGGAAAATAGAAAAGGAATATTTATCGACAGGTGCTTTATATCTCAGAGAGAGAGAGAAACAGATAAAACTTCACCTTAACCAGAGCTGAGCGTTTAACTGCTAAGCCCTAGACACCTAGAGAGGTCATGATAAGCATGACAGAAGCAACAGAAACTGAAGATCACATCAGCATAATCAGAGTTTAAGTGCAGGCAGGAAAATAGAGACTAGGAGGAAAGCATGAAATACCTTGCCAAGAAATAGCAGGGTTTTCAAAGCAAGACCTGAACTATGTTGATTAGTTGAAAGGCAAGAATCCTTTACTGCTAGCCAAAGACTGCCTGATCTGCCATCTTCTATGTTATTTTGGCAAAATGAGCAAAAAAAAGTCTTCTGTGAGTATTACTGCAGCTTGCAAACTCAGAAGTTAGCTGTTGTTTTGGGAAAAGGCAAGCTAACTTGAGATGCCGAAGTTTAGCTATGGTGCCAGGTCTAGTGCACTTGTGATGATGGAATTATGCTCCAACAGAAAGCTGCAAGGCTTGCTTTTTGGGGCCAGCTGTTGCGCTTACCCTGATGCACAAAGGAGAAGCCACGTTAGCTCTGGCAGGCAGCAGGAGCAAAGTACATGTGTGTTGTACCTTGGCTGCCTGTTGCTGGGTTTCCTTCCTGCCGGTAAATCAAGTGATTACAGGCTGCAGCTGCTAATTATTTCAGACAGTGGTTTGAACCTTAGGGGAATCAAAGCCATAGCATTTCTTTTCTGGACTCTTAACTTTGTACTTTAGATATTTACTGACCAAGCAGGCCAATAGCATGTTCTCTTGCATAGACTTAGCAGCAGCCTGTTTTATCCAAGCAGGTTGAAATCAAAACCCGGAACCGTGTTCGTCCCTACAGGCCTCTGAAGGAGAACAGTAATCTAAATTAATTTAATATCTGTGGGCTGAATATAGAATTTCTCTTTAGACCTTATCCTCAGTGGATATAAAGTAATTGTTAGCCCCAAAGTCACTTAAGTGGGTGGAAAAAACCACCACCAACAACAAATAACCCAAAACAAAAATCTGAAGTCTTAATCTTTAAATCCCTGGGGAAAATACTAGCTTTTTATTGTTTCCCTATCAATAAAATGCAGGAAATAGTCCTAACTGCCCCACCTCTACAACTTCCCATTACTTATCATAAAAAATGTCCCTTCTAGGCTCTTTGGTTTACTCCTGCAAATAGATCATGCAAACATATCCCAGAATTCAGCATACGGAACAGAACAGATCCAAACGCTGTTCAACCAAATGCGAGGTGCCTTCGCGTGATGCTAGTTGAGTGTGAGCTAACCACTCTCGGAGAGGGCAATGCACTGTATTGTGTTAGGAGCTGAGAGTATGAAAACACCCAGGCAGTGCCAGTAAAATGGCTAATCAGAAAGCATTCATGGAAGCTGGCAGGAAAGCACGTTTTGCAAACCATTGTTTTATAAATATTTATTTTTAAAATCGAATTTTGTGAGTTTTTCAATAAAAGAAGCCCTAAAACAGTGAATAGAAACTTCAAGCTTGAAATTCTTGTGTGCTGATTTAATTTTTTTTATATATATTCCCTTATTTTTCAGTTTGAAAGAATCAAAGAACTAAAATCTAAAAAAACACGTCTTGGGCACAATGCAGAGCCAAGGCCAGGTTTCCAGAAGAATGAGTCAGTAAGAAAGAAACCTACAGCTAGTAAGCAAAACTCCTCAAGTTGTTATCATTAAGTTATCTTGAATAAACTATGTATTGTGTATTTCCTGAAGAGCATGACCAAAAACTCACTGAGAGCATAGATCTCCCAGTAGGTTATGGCTAAAAGCCCAACTAATATTTTAAGCCTCTTTTTGGTTCATATCCAAAAGGATTTGTTTGTTTGTTTTTACTCATTCCTTACTCATTAAAAAAAGCCCCAGTGAACTTAATGGGGTTTGCAATAGAGAATTCATTTTTCACGTGTTAAAGAGCGCTTTCTCCAGACTGTAGAGAAATTATGTCCCAGCATAGAAAAATCTGTACTGATGTGGCTCAGATTTAAAGTTTAGTAATGTGTTTCCTCTACTGAGGACATTCTGAACTTTCTTATGGCAATGAGTCATTCTGGTGGTGGAACCAAACTCAACTTATTTACATTGAATGGCAAAACAACAACAAAAGCTTCCCCAAATTTTTAAAATATCACTGAAAAAGATTAAAAGCACAATTTTCTTCAGCCATTATGGCTGCCCTAATTTGAATCACATGGGAAACTGCTTTGTTAATAGCTTTCTTCTTTTACTCTTCATTGGCAACAAACCAAACCAAACCAAACCAAACCCCTTTCTTTGTTCTTTTTCCTTTATGTATTGCTTTTCCATCTGTTTTTAGGAGAAGCTGGTCCTGTGGGTTAGTAATTATGTTGAAACACTAGAGGTCTGGGGTCATTTCCACAGACTTCCCGAATAGCCATGGATTGACCACTTTACCTTCACTACTATTCTTCAAAATGGGAATAATTCCACTTTTCCTCACAAGGCTGTTGCTAGAAAATCTATTTATTGCTGCAAGACACCCAGCCATCACTAGAATATTCCAGGCATATATATTTTGTATTTTTCCTTACAAGTGTGTACTGTGTAGCGTTTAAGCTAGTAAGTACTGATGATGATTCATGATGATACAATGATTCATAAGAGGAACAAATTTGAATAGATTTAAATATGTACATGTAAAAGAAATTTGTGCTGCCTCCCAGCACTCTTTGAAATCTAAATGTGAGAATTCCTTTAGGTATAACAGTGGAAGCCTTCACATCAGACTGTACTGGCAGGTGCCAGCAGAAGGAACCAGCCAGAAGGACTGATTTATTCAGCTTTCTGCTGGCAGACCCCAAAGGCTGCAGTCCCACGTTACTCCAGACTACGGGGCAGGCGGTGGGATGTGCACAGCTAATGCCATCATCTGCTTTTAAGCCCAAGCAGAAGGCTTATTCCTGTCTGTTGGTATGGACCTGTGGTTATTATTTTTTTTTTGTCTGCTTTTCTACACCAGCAGAACTTCTCCAAGTTCTGATTTTCATTTTATTCCCCTTCTTAGAGTATTATTTACAACCGAATAGCAAAATGGCATAGGCTGAGCAGAGCGGGCACTATATATCGCAAGAGCAGGGAAGTACCCCACTGTAATCATCTTCTGCTTTTATGTAGATACTAAATGATGGGCCACAGAGGGAATTATCGTTCGTCTCTGGGAAATGCATGTTACAGGAGTTTAAGCACTGCATCCTGCCCACACCAAGGAAAGGTAATTTCAGCTTGACACAGCACTACCGGCTTTTTCTAGTGCTGAGGAGCTGCAGACGAGACCTTTCGTCCTTCAGCTGGGTGCTGAGAGCCCATGTTTTAGAACAGGGTGTTTGCAATAGCAAATGGTAGCATTCCCAGCCTGGAGTAACAGGTAAATTTCAGCCAAAAAGCAAGTGGCATTCATTCACATCATTCCCCTCTGCTGACCCCATTGCGAATATGCCTCTCCTGGCCTTGGGAACCAGGCCATGCCTTGGTCGGTGGCTCAGCTCTGCCACGCCAGGGCCTGGGCCAGCCTCAAGGCTGCCATTTGCTTTGTTTGTGCTTTGGGCTCATTTCTCTGACTTGCCTCCCCCGAGCCAGCTGACTTGCCTGTGCTTTTTTCCCTCTGCCAAGTCTGCTTTGCTGCCTTCTTTCAGGTCTGGAGCTGTTCTGCTGCCTGCTCTTTTTACAGCTGTCCAAGTGAGCAGAAATAGTTGAACCAACAATAAAACTTTGCCAACTCTGGTCAGTTGGGTCCTACAACTTAAACACAGCATGCAAAAGCTTAAGCAGCAGCTTTGCTGATGGGGCTTAGCCCCAAATCCGCACAAATCCAAGGTAATCTGGAAGCAGCTCACTGCCTTTTCTTTGTATTAGTGTCAGACGGCTTTCAGCTGAGATGGGAGCTGAATAGCCTGGAAGCGCGTGTGCGTGCTTGTCAGAGAAAGTTTGCAATCTGAAGGGTTTATAATCTGCATATTGAAAACTGCCAGAAAGTTAGTGCAGCAGTTCTGCTTTACCCCTGCAGAGCTATGGGGCATGGGTTAAGACCCAGCTCCAAGAACTGTCTGAGGTATTGCAAATGCAAAGGAGCAGAGGAGATACTGAGTACAAGGCTATCGGTTAAATCTTCTGCCCAGCCTAAGGGTTGTTCATGTGTTTCATCCACTGGCTGATTAACGTAAAATACAAAAGCATTCTCCCCGGCAAGCAGGGAGCAGAACTGCAGTCTCCACCCTCCCAAAGGATGACTTAAATATGAAGCTACGGTGCCATGCTCTTCCTTTCCTTCTGCCTGATCAAATGCATTTTTATTCTTTAATGCAAAGAGGAAGGCACCAAAACAAGAGCTGAAGAGCTCGCTCTTGCTGCAGGAAGGCCTCAGACAGGGTGAATAGAGACCTCTCCTGGGAACACCAGCAACTCTCCTCCTGCCTTTGGTAGAGTTAAAATCACACTCCCCATGTTCTAAGTGACTACCTTGACCCTGAGGTGCACAATGGAGTGCTACCTCCTCCCTGGCTGTGTGCTGGGTACTGTGGCATTTTGTACCCAGGTGGTCTCGGCAGCGGCCAGTCACCCAGCGAGCCAAGCCACTAGCCTGATCGTACAGGACCTGTGAACAAGAGCAAGAGCACAGGTTTAGTCACCCAAGGGATATTTTCTCTTCATGGTCCACTGCTGGATTTCAACATACTTTAGGAAGCCACTGTTCAGTAAGAATTGTGTTATGCCTTTCGGACTGTGTGAAACACAGATGAACATAGTGGTGAATATACTGGTCTTCCAAAAATAAAAACTGGACACACTGTTTACTCCAGATGTCTATTCATTACAGGCAAAGCATTTCAGAGTCACTCCTGAGGAGCTAAGATCACTGCTGCGATGTTTCCATCACGGCTTGCTATGACCCAAGTCACTGATATTTCTAGTTAAATCACTTCAGATTAACACAATGAAAGCTAATAAATAAACAGGAGAACTGTTGATGGGAAATGTTTTCCCTGTTGCTGCCACCATAACAGCAGCTGGCAATCTGCTCTGTTTGCAGGTGAACAGAGTACAAACTTTTAATTGTCAATCCAGAGCTCACCTAAAAGATTTAGGGCCAAATATTCCTCTTTATTTTACCCCAGTGTAAATTTAGGGAAATTTCATCTGAGTACTGTACCCCCAGGTGTGGGATTTTGCTCCTCAGATTCATTTATTTGTTGGGCTTTTATTTTATTCAGCCACTGTGTGTATACACATATACAAAGCAGTGATTTTTGCCAGCAATGAGAAGAGAGTGGAGTTTGCTATATAAATCAGTATTTCTCAGTCAATATGTTGCAACCCCTGAAGGGGTTATAAAAACCATCTGGGGACTTGTAAAGCACTGAAAATTTTATAACAATCTAAAGCAAAGAAAATGTCATTTCTTCCACTCTCCATATAGCAGCACCATTCTCTTGGCAACCTGTCAAAACCATACATGAAACAATAAATTCTATAGGCTTATCACTTTTACCATAATTTTTTACTTTAGCTTTATAAAACACGTATGGGAACTGTGAAGTTTCTCTTACTTTTATATAGGATATCCAATCTGAACTGCTTGAGAAATGGTGTTCTAAGATTTTTGGCCTGAAAAGGTGATACTTTTCATTACTGGCCTCCGCCTTAGTCTTCTCCTAAGCTGCTTATTAAAACTACAGCCTATTTTGTCAAGCTTAGGCTTGTTTGTGTTGGAGCCAGTTCTTCTCTTTCACTGCGACTTTCTGCCTGTCAGCTTCCTCTTTAAGCCTAAATCATACAGGGAAACATCAACATTTCCCTCTGTGGGAAGAGATATTTTGCTTCAAGTGGAAAAAATGGTTATTTCCTGTATCCTCATTAGCAACTTGGTGAATGGTTTGAAATCTGCCCTTTCTAAGGTGAGATACCATCTGAAGAACCTCTGTGCTTTTAAGTATAGCCTCACAGCACACGCAACTTGTCAGTGAATTTTGCTTTCATGTACGCATCTTTCATCTCTGTGCACAGGTACTTATCTAGGAAATTAATTTCAGTAGCAACCAAGTGTCTCCCACATGCACCCACCTAAAGGAATCTATGCCAGACCTTGCACTGTGGCTGAGTTTTTCTAGCAGTTTAAGCCAGTCTCTCTCCTGGCTACTTTGTTGTTCCAGTGGCTCCAGCATTCATCAAGCCCCTTAGATGCCTTCTTCAGAGAATAAATTCAGAAAAAAAAAAGCTCAGTGTTGTTTTTCTCCCCTGCCAGGATGAGATGGGTCACACAAGGGCCTTGCAAGCAGCAGAGCTAGTGAGGCTCTGAGACCCTCAAGCGGGGTAGGGGAAAAAGGGGGGGATGCTAGCCTTCCCCTTTTGGCAGCTTTAAGTTGGGGGGGCCAATCTCACGCAGCTTCACTTCAAGCTCTTCTTGACTTCAACAATTTTTGCCTGATGCTTGAATTTCCACAAAGGAGTCCTTTGCTGATGATAAGTACTTAATAGTTGTGATGCCTCACTCCTTCCAAAACCAGTTAACTGTTTAACAGGTACAAATTTGGTCACTTAAACCATTTGCTAACAAAGAGAAACTGTGACTTCTTGCCTGGGTGAGAGGTGATTGCCCACACCTACTTTGGTTTCTAGCTGTGGGCTACGTGGCAACAAGAAAGGGAAGGAACAGCATTACCTTCTGGCTGCTATTCTTTAGCTCCAGTTTCACTGGACTGGAACTGTGCTGTCCAAACTGGGTGTAATCAAAACTAAGCCTATTTCGTGATCATTTGTTTGGAACATAACTTCCCTTATCCCTGTCCTGTTTCTACTGAAGACAGACTATGAAGTCTGTACCTGCAAAGGCTGGGTTCAGATCCAAGGTGGGTATCTGGGCTTGGCTGATGGCTTAGATCTTCAGTCTTTCGGGCTGGAGCCAGGATTCTTGCCCCAAGATCTGAGTGCAGCTGGCTAGTCATGGTCTGGCTCTTCTGCCTCCTTTCCGTAAACCAGATTGTACCAAAAGGCTCCTAAAAAACACTCCGTAACATTTTTCCATGTGGTTTTCATGATGTTAAGCAGTTGGGCAAGAGATCTGACAAATGTCTACGTAGCTTTCTGTCTTCATCCATGACAGCAAATGGATGGATACTCAAAGATTGTCCCTGCTAATATGAAAATCATGCAAAAGGTGGGGGGGTTTTGTTATTGTTTTTAATTCATCTCTATTCTGAACACAGATCTGCATTTGTAGAAATGATGGTATGAAGCATTTTGGGAAGATGAAAAGCAAACAATTTTTAATTAAAACAGCAAAATCAAGTTAGTGAGTAGATAGTCTAAGAAACATCCACCTCAGCTGGCACTGCCCGTAAAGAAACCATTCCTCGACAGCCCAGCCTGCTGGTGCCAGCACCTCGTCTCAGCCAAACTCCCCTTGCCCAGGTTGAGGCCGAGCTCCTTGCCGCCCCGTACTGCCGGGCTGTGCCACCTCCGTCACCCCGCCTGCCAGCATTCCGGTCTCATCCAGGCACGAGGGCTCTCCACCCAGAGCCCACCTCAGTGGTCACCAGGCTTTCCACCTTAAAGACCAACGGTGGTGGCCGCCACCGCTGCTGCTGCAGCTGCTGCCAGGAGATGGGTTGTTTTTTCTTTATCCAGAAGAGTCCAAACTCCTGAGGGAAGAAATGTGGTTTATTGCATACTTGTGCTGTTTCTCCAAAGCCAGACGTGCGCCAACACATGAGAAAATTTTTGGAAAACGGGCACAGAAAGGATGACTTAACAATGGCAGTGTTGTACTCTTGCCGACCAACGCACTGCCTGCTTCTCCGTGTTGTCAGCAGCACGTGTAGGTATGAGCAGCGGAAATTCCCTCTTGTGCTTTGTCAGCTGAGGAGTTGGGGGCTGTCAGTTGGTGTTAAGGATCACATGTGGTTTCCCAGGATTACACTTCTGTCCTGTCACGCCGCTGTGCCTGTGCCGTGATGCCGGAGCGGCAGCTGGTCTCCCTCCGATCCCCCTGGCAGCATTTGTGAGGGGTCAGACCCCAGCACCGTGTGAGGGGACAAGGCCGCAGGCTGCCGGCTTCCTTGTCCTGGCTGCTGAGGACATGGCACAGCGGCCCCAGCCGTGGGGGCACGGGAAAGGCCAGGGCGGCGAGAGGTGCCCTTCTGGCCAAAATCCTTGGATCTGTCACGCCACGCTGCCAGGACAGGGCCACATGGCATTGGAGGATGTTGCAGCCTTTGGCCTCACTGGCCTCCATCCCCTCACTCCCCCCCTTCATTGGCGGCCCTGCCAGGCTGGGCTTAGCCCCCGTGGGCACCATGGCAGCTGGCTCCGCTTCCCAGTATCCCATCACAGCTGGCTCTGCTTCCCAGTATCCCACCACAGCTGTCTCTGCTTCCCCGTATCCCACCACAGCTGGCACCGCTTCCCTGTATCCCATCACAGCTGGCTCCGCTTCCCTTTACCCCACCACAGCTGGCACCGTTCCCCTACCCCACCACAGCTGGCAACCTTCACCGTATCCCACCACAGCTGGCACCGTTCCCCGTATCCACCACAGCTGGCTCGGCTTCCCCCTCTCCCTCCACGGCCGCCGCCTCTCCCCGCGCTGCAGCAGAGGGGCTCGGGCTGCCGGGGGGGCTCGGGGGGGCGGCTAGGGCAGGGGCACCGGCGCGCCGGCGGGCAGATCTGGGGCGAGGGCCGCAGCGGCCGTGCCCCCCAAGACCGGCCCTACGGTGGAGGCACCGTCGCGCCGTCAGCCCGCGGCCGGGCGGGGCCGCTCCCTCCGGCGGGGCTCGGGGCGGGCCGGCGCTCCCCGCCTCCGCACGTCCCCCCGCCCCGCTCCGCAGGGGCGGCCGCGGGCAGCTCCCCCGAGGCGGGCTGCCGCGGGGCTCGGCGAGGGGCGGGCGGGCGGGGCGGCCGGGCCGCGGGCCCTATAAACAACGGGCGCCCGCCGCGTTCTGGCCGAGCGGCGCGTGCAGCGCAGCGGCTGCCGCGGTGGAACCGGGCCGAGAGCCGCCGAGGGGATGGTGAGCGGGGGCCGGCTGGCCACGGCGCCGTGCCGCGGGGGCGGCGGTGGTGCCCGGCGCAGCCGCTCGGCGCCCGGAGGAGAAGGGGGGTCGGGGCGGCGGGCGGGCGGACGGGAGCCGAAGTTTCGTTGCTGACAACCCGGTGGCGGCGGGGGCCGGGCCGGGCGGTACGCGGGTGCCGGCGGGCCCCCGGGTGCTGTGCCTGCTGCCTGCTCCCGCCAGCCTCCCGGCGCCGGCTGCGTGGGTGCTTCTGGCGTGGCGAGTTTTTTCTTGCCGGTGGCTTTTTTCGGCAAGCGAGGGGGTGGTTGTGTTTGCCCCCCGGGAAGCGGTGTGCGGGCCGGGAGCCCCGCGCTGTGCCGGGCCGGGCGGGGGGCGCCGCTCGCCGCTGCCACCGACCCCGCGGCGGCACCTCCCTGGCACCGGCCTCGTCGCAAGAGCTTGGGAGCTGGAAGTTGCTCACTTTGCTGGTGCTAGACGGAGCTTGCTTTGCTTGTAGTGAAAAAAAAATTGACTTAACTAAGATTTTCTGTATTGAGTAACAGAGAAACGGGAGAGACGTATTCACAGCCATTGCGGTTCGGGGAGGAAAGGGTGCGTGTATTCTCTAACTGAAACAGCGTTTGGGTAGTGTTGGTGCCATCAAATCGTGTGTTGGAGCAGAGAAGTGGTCAGCTAAAACTCCTGGCTCCCTTCTGGATACGTGGGAGCATGCTTCGTTTGCGGAGTGCTGGGAGGACTGGGAAATACGGAGTGAGCCTGGGAGAGACACTCCTGGTTAAAATTATGTTCAAGGGTGTGCAGTGTGGGAGGAGCTGCACAGAGAAATAAAACCTCTGGAGATGCCATTGTGCAAGCAAATAGGTGCCGAGATGTCAGATTTCCCTTAAAACTCGGGAGTACCAGTTTATGGCTTAGAGGCCTCAGTGTGATTTTTGTTTCTCTTCCTATTTTTCATGCCTGCGTATGGTTCTGAAACGCGGTTTGGTTTCTGTGGTTTTAACTGCATTCTTGGGCAACTTCCTGGAAGAGAAACCTGGTGGACTGATTATTGTGTTTTTCACTGCGCTGAAAAAATGACTTCTCCCTTCACTTTCTCTTGTGTGAATGTTTAGTAACATCTTACCCCTTGCTGTCCACGGGAACTCATTAGAAGCCTGGTTTTGTAGGGACTATTCAGGAAACATACGTAGGTGTGAGCAGCTGTGCTGTTAGTGTAGCTTTGAAAAAGGGGACAAGCTGCAGAAAACCAACAGCAAAGTGAAAACCAGCTGCATGCCTGCTGAGTGATCAGATAAATCTTTTAAGTGTGTGAGGTGAAGACCAATGCAAATAAAAAGGCAGAGTGATTAGGTAGATTGATTCAAATACATACAAGATGTGCTAGCTTGGAGTTCTAGCACTTTATGGGGTGTGATTAAACCTGTGAGAATAGCAGCTGATTGGCACAGGAGTAAACTTTGAGTAATGAATGCTAGTCCACAGCTTCTTTACAATTATGGACAAATTGTTCATCAGGCAATCTGTCAGCAAATGTTGTCGCTGCTCTTAAGATGCTGAAAAGCTGTTTTTCTGGACATCAGCCTTGCATCTGCTGCCTAGGTATCAGGATGTTATAAAAACTCATCTTTGCTTTGGACGGTGACATGGCCATCACGATAGACAACTGTCTGTATAGCTCAGTGTCCCTCACGTGGGAGGTGATACCACCTCATGTCAGTACAAAAAAGAAAGCAACAGGGATCTGCAGTGGATTCTGTTTCAAGGTGTACACAGAAGTGTTGAAGCTTCTGTTTGGTGTTGTCATTGACAACCAGGAGAATAGCATGTCTTAGTGGCATGCGGAGACTTTTAGTGTGGGTCTCTAAATTGCACAGCCAGAAGTGTGTTCCAGTCCTAAAGCTTCTTAATGGCATACTGCTAGACAGAAAGACATCAAGCAGCGAGCCCAGTTAAGTTGAACTAGGCATTTTTAGCCTAGATTGAACTGTATGTATATAAAAATAACCACCTCACCGTATTGCTAGGAATTAAAATGGAGACACATATAAATTGCATTCATCTATAGTAAGGGAACAGTTCAGCGGGACCTCTGGCTAGAGAGTTCTGTGGTGGTGGTGGTGGACTCCATATCTACCTGGCTTGTGCAGCCGGTTGCAGCTTTTAATACTTGCTGGGCAACTGCTGTGTTCATGCTTGACAAAGCTGAGGCTCAGTAGAAGGTTTTTCTTGGAAGTTGGAGTTACGGTTGTCTAGACCGCTTGGATTGCTTAATCATGAGCATGCATGAGACAGTATGCTTTTGTAATATTAATTAGGGGGAAATCCAGCCTAATCATCAAAACGCTTCCAGTTAGTTGGTCTGTTAACTGGATTCTACTATTTTTGTAGGGTCAAAGGTTTTATACATGGGAAGACAGGAAAGATGGATTAATCATCACTAATCTGTAAAGTGTTGCTTGATGCAGTCATCTTTGTGTGCCTCTGGGCATCTTCCTAATTGCCTGTGACATAACTTACAAATCACGTTAAACAGCAAAGTGTTAGCCTGTAAGTACCATGCAATTCCTATACTAACCATAACTAACCTTTAAATAAGCGGAGTGATACAAAATACTGCCTTGCTCTAGCTTTGGAGAGCAGGTAACATGGAGTAGCTAATCTCCTACTTATGAATTTAAAGATTGACAGCGTAAGTTAGAACTATGAAAATATAAAATTTTAAGTAAATGGCTTTGGTGTATGGAAATGGGAAAGGTGAATATGTACAACCATGTACATGTTCAGGTGTGTCTCCTCTACAGTGGTTAAAATGAGGGGGTGGGAGGAGACCAGAAAGATGAAAATAAAGGTAGTAGCATTCTACAGCTGTAGCTACACAAACATTTAGGCCGGCATGCTGTGGAAAAGAGCTGTCCTGTGTTCTGCTTTCTCCTGTCTCCTTGCTAGTACTAGGATCTAGTTCAGTACTCAACTACATGAATGCTTCTGTAAGCATAGAGGAGATCACTGCTGAAGCTGGTGATCAGGGACAGGAAGAGGATGGAGCAACTTCAGTGGCGATGCTAGTATGAGCCATAGTTTCATGAGCTGTTTGTCATGACCTTGAAATACACTTATATGCAAACTGAAATGCTTTATCTGTCCTTTAACACCTCTTCTTGAGCAGTGTCTGTGGAAACGCATGAGTTTTGGCAGCTACTGTATCTTGCCTGTGGTCTGGTGTTCACCTTTAATAGCCAGAAACATGCTTCTGCTTGCATTTCCAGGCTGAAATCAGGAGATGACTCATGCTGGGGCCTGATACTTAAACCACTTTGTGGCATATTTATGAAAGCATGTTCATGTTGTGGATTGATCTCCCCATGGTGGGAATCTGTCTTGCTGGCCATACTCGGCAACATGATGAAAAAACCATGTGCTTCAGGCATTCTCCTGTTCTCTTGCTGGGCTTTAGAAGCAGTGGCTCTGAACTTTTTAGTATCTTGGGACCTTGAGAGCAATTATAGAAGACATCAAGACTGACTACCAGCAGGCTCTGAACTGAAGACCCCCGCTCAAGGCTGTGTATGTAGCGGCCTCAGCACGCAGGTGGAAACTTTCTTTTTGAGCAATATTAGTTGTCAACAGACTCTAAGCTACAATTCTAAGCCACATTGGGGTTTCCAGCAGTAGTGCTGAGAAATGCTGGTACACTTTAGCTCTGTTAGTCCAGCTGAGATGCAGATTGTAGCTGATGAATGTGAATTAATACATAGCTTTGACCAAGCTTTGTTTTCTTCTTAAATGCTGTTCTTGTTATTAAATAATTTGAACTTTAAACACCCATTCCTGCAAAAGGGCATGTTCTGGTATTTAGTGATGGTCCTTGCTGTTTCAGAGATGGCTGTGTCACCTGGTCTGAACTGCAAGCTTCTGCTGACCAAAGGTTTTGAGTTGTTTTTGAGGCTGCTTGTTTTGTTTTAATAGGGGAGGAGCAGTCTCTGTTGTTGGCTCTGACAGGTTACAGATACAAAAGCAAGAGGAGAATTGGATGTTTCTTGAACTCTTCTTCCATTCTGGTATCTTCTTACTTTACATCTTTAAGCAATCTAAAAATCCTGCTTAGAAGTTGGTGGATTTATCTGTTGGCTATATGTTTCTCTCTGGCTGTATACCTTCCTGTTCCAGAAGTAGTTCATGGAGCTTTCTCAGCAATGGAGTGGGCTTGAGGCCTCCAGCTGCTCTGGCAGCTCAGCTGAAGAGGCTGCTTTCCCAGCTAATTGCCTGCTTCCTCTGAGGTTCGTCATCTGCGTTACAGAAATAGCGATGGACTGTGCGGAGGCTTCTCAGCCAACGCAGCTCACAGCTCAGCCTGCAAACTTTCAATCTGAACTGAATCAGATGGCTGAATATACCAGGTCATGACCTGCTCTTGCAGGATTCTTGTGCGTAGTTCATACTCAGTTGTCCCTTTTTTCCATGGAAATTTAGGTCTTGCCTTTCCAGAAACCTGGAAAGTAAAGTCGGTGGGATTAATCGGAAGTGAACTCAGGTTAATGAAAAGAGTATATTTTCTTAAATACAGGTCTTCTAAAGAGCTGTTAATTCTCTTGTTAACTGGTTAACGTAAATAGTCTTGCAGATGACTGAGGAGGTGTCTGAGAGTGTACAGTTAGGTACCCAGCACAGTGCTTGATTCCCGCATTCTTCCTGGGCGCAATTCCTACATCCTTACAGCTTCTGTGACTTTGGATGCTTTTGTAGTTGACTGGTTCTGCTTCTGACATTAGCAGGGGCAGGGAGAGATGAACATAAGTAATCTGTATGCTGTAAAGAAAAAATGTAAATATCCTTCTTGGGTACCCTTTAAACTAGTTCTGAAATGGTTGAGGACTCCACTGGAAAATGAATATATATATGTGAGCTTAAGTCTTTCAGTGGTGCTGTCCTGGAGGCAGAAAATCAATATGCTTTTTTCATCTTCAACAACTTTAATCCTTGACTACATTACACTAAGAGCTATGCTTCTTGCCTAGTATTTCAGACAAGAACGGGGTTTCTAAACTTACTTGCAATTAGGAAGCAGTTGTTTGTTAACGTTGTACAGTATGATTGCTAAATAAAAGGCTAGTCACCTATCTGCAGATCTCAAACCACAAGTGCAGTAAATGGTTAGAACAGTGTTCCTGATCTCCCCCAGTATTTTGTCAGATGGTAGCAGATCCTAGTTACAAATGCTTTTAAATTTAAGGTCTTTAGATATCAATGAGTTTCTGTAAGTAAGTACAAGTCCTTATAAAAGCTCTTATTATTAACAGAGAATACTGGAGTTGTTCCAGCTTATTTTTATAGTGAAATGAGTGTATCAAATAACTCTAACTTTTACAGAACTGTCAACACTGTTATTACCATACTCTTACCTCTTGTAGGAGGAAGAATAAGTGAAAACTTAGTAGTACTGAATTAATTTCATTAAGTGGGGTTTCTTCAAGGCTACTTGGAAGACTGAGAGCCTGTCTCTTACTTGTTATCAGTTGGGTATCTCTAACCAAAGCCAGCATAGGCTTTGGTTAGGTATCATGGGGCTGATAAGTTCTGCCATCTCTTAGCTTCCTAGAAGTACAAAAATGTTACTACTACATAGAAAACTCAATTTTCAGTTGTGCTGGTAGCCCAGACCAAACCATAAGGTGTGGAATGGTAGGAACTGGACTTCATAGGGTGTTATCAAATAGGAAATAAAAGTACTTCTTTTGTAAACTAAACAAAAAAGGTGTAAAATCTAAAGGCAAACAGTCATCTGTTTTCTCCTCTGCAGCAGCTCATGTGCCTTGTGAAAATTTCAGTAAAGCTTTGACTATTGGTTTGAGGACTCAATTCCATGTCTTCTAGCTTTCATTATTTTTTACAAACATATTTTTTTTCTTTGCTTGACAGTTCTCTAGGTCTGAGTGTTACAGCTAACAGTAGCTTAACCCTTCTAGAAGAAGGATATGTACTGGGAAGTTCTTGGAGCAGACTGAACATCAAGTACAGGTCTCCATGCAGTCTCCAAGTGGCCATCTCAACAGGGCTGCTTCTACTCTTTCAGCCTGGTACGTGCAGGAGATGGGGCATGTGTTGCTGGCCAGCGGATTAAAATTTACCCTGGGAGAAGAGCAGCAAGTTTTTGCTCTGCAGGGGTGTAGAGGTGCAACAGTCCTGGTGTCAGTTGTGTCCTGCAACAGGTGGGAATGAGTAAGTGTACTGGATTTCCCTTTAATATTCTTTAGGGAAGAAAGAGGGTCAAATACTACAGGAGAAGTGAGGGTTAAGGTAAATGTGATGGTAAAGTACCTAAGACACCAGCTGGTGTTAGTCCAGCACCTTGTGAAATTAATTCATAAATCTGTGCTTAAGCAGCCCATTACCAAAGAGTTAATACCCTGTACCTCATTAATGGGAGCTTGCAGTCCTGTAGGTTTGCTGTTGTTTCTTAATGAGCCTGTACTTGCATAGTGAGCATTGTTAATGTACAGTAAATGTGGGAGCTGTGGCTCCATGAGGCTTTTCTTCCACAAAAACTTAAAATGGGAGCAGGTTATGGACCTGCTGCTACGTTTTAAGAAAATGCTTTAATCATTGAACCATTGTTCCCTTCACAGGGGTGAATTGAGAGCAAGAGGGTATAGCTTCACTGCTGTGTTGTGAAACACCACTGTGCTGCATCTTTTTGGGAAACTGGTTCTGCAGCATTAGTCATGATGGGCTGACTGTCCCATGCTGTTTCTTCATTATGTTAAAATAACCACATTGCATAAAGAACTTGTAATCAACAAACCCACTTATTTAATAAAGGGGCACCAGTAAATTAAAAATACAATTTTCTTTAATCTTCCTGATATTGTGAGACTTGATAATAGATCTTAGAGGAAGAAGGCTGTGGAAACTGCTTTAAATACAGGAGTAAATAACACATGGAAAACTTAACTATAGTTGTTGAGCCTACTGTAATGAACAAACACAGATAAAACTTGAAAATGGTGGTAGAACTGTAAAGCCCTAGAACTCTCTGTAAGCCCCCTGCCCTGTCATTGCAGCAAACTGTATTTGCTTCATGAAGCAGAGCTAAAGTTGTCTCTTGAAATTATATATAAATGAGAGATGTAAGTAAAAGCAAAGGATAAATAAATGCCTATCTGTGTTCTTGCAACTCTAAACAGTGCTTGTGTAGTTGTATGGTTACAATTGAGTGGTGAAATTAAAAGCTGTCTCTGGTCAACTTTACAAGGACCAATTTCACATGTAGTGAACCACCATGTGCAACCACCAAATGCTGGAGAGAGAAAACCAGTCCGGCTTGTGAACTGAAAACTCTAGTTGTGAAGCTACAGTAAGTTTAAATGGAGCTTGTCTCTCTGTCCTTCATGCTAAATGGAACCCCCCAAAAAGTGGTGGTCAGGATTCTTCATATAGAAGCACTAAATTCTAACTTTCTGCTCATGTGGGAACTGTGCTTGGACAAAGAGATGGTTCCTATCTGGGGCCAGCCAGTTCTACAAGCTGATGCTCTGCTGGGAAATTCCCCCTTGGCAGGGGAGGCTGGTTGGACACAGTGAAAAGGAGGCATTCCAGATGGAGGCAGTCCATCTTGAAACAAACACAAATGCACTAACAAAAGAGAGAGAATTGGAAATAGTGAAAAGATTAAGGGTGAGAGGAAAGCCTCAGAACTGGTACCAGGTTTTTTGTATGGTAACGTTGGAACGTTGGCTGTAGTGCCTGAGGTCAGACCAGTATCTTAACATACAAAATGCTTTTTCTAAAAAAACCTTCCAGCTTATCTCTGAGATAAACAGAAATTGTGCACATATTGACAGTAGCTTACCCCTCTTCAGAGCTCTGAGTACTGAGCTGTTTAACAGTGTTTAAAAGCTAGCAATCATCCTTAGTGACGCTCTGCATGTACTAAACCTTCAAGGTATTGAGTAATAAAAATCTTTTGTTGTTAGATATTTTTCATGTGACATCACATGTTGATACAATGTGGCTTTTATTTTTGTGACTGTGGGGTTTTTCTTTACTACTTTAAAGCAGAAAGCACTGGAAACAAGTTATTAGATAAAAGGGAAGAGCCAACATTCAGGATGTACCAGAAAACCCAGAGGAAAACAAAATATTTCCCAGCTCTGTCTTGTGGAAGAAGTCACTTCTGAACTCACCTGCATTCAGACCAAACCCAAAATCATGTTTAGATGTAGCAGAGGCCAAGTGACATGGTAGGAGAGGATGCTGAAGGCTTTAGGATATAAGAAGCTTAGGCAGAAGGGGAGTTGTGAACACCTGTGATGGGGAGAGAAGCCTACCAATGGGCTTGAGTGTTTTAATGTACTGCCAAGTGTGCATCATCTGAAAAACAAGACCCAGCATGTGACCTTCCCATTGCAACTAGAGTGGTCTCATTGCTTTGGAGAAACAATTGCTGTGTGCTCAGCCGGCTCCTTAAATGACTGTTAACAAGTCTGGTTGAGTATTTATTCAGTCCTGCTGGAGAGAGTTAGTTAAATGCCTGAAGTGAAACTGCTTTCTTTGAGCTTGCATGTCAGTTGAAGTTAAGACTTTAAAATTAGTAGCACAGATGGCACTGACGGGGAAACATCAACATCTCAAGCTTTGAGAAGTCCCTGAATGTTTGTTCCAGGCAGAGTTTCTCCGGGCATAGAGGCTGCCCAGTGCCTGCCATGTGGGTTCAGGGGCTCTGAGTTTTTTTGGCTCAATACAGCAAGACCAGCAATGCTGCAACACTGCTTTTCAGTTTTACTCTGTTCAACTGTGCCTGCTGCTCTTTCAGTTACAGCTATTTGCAGAAGTGAAGTCTGGTGTCTAAACTTCCTTATGCTTGATACATCTTTAAAGAAATTGCAGAATCAATCTTGCAGCTGTAAGAATGAGCCTTTTGCTTTATACCTTATTGCTGTTGAAGTCAGGTTTCAAAATAAACACTTAGAGGTGCCTCAGAATACTAACATATTAGTGCAGTGGGTGCAGATATCAAAATCTATATACAGTGAACTATTTCTTCCTCAATTTCCTCAAAGTGGTCTTCAGTCTCTCTGAGACGGGTCTTTTCTCTGCCTTGCATTTTGAAGTTGGATATTTTTTTATCTTATGGTTTTGCCTCTGTCTCTGAACCAAACTAACTTCTCTTCCTCTTGGGAAAAGTGCAGCAGCTCAGTCTGGCTCTCTCAAAACAGTCTTTCCTAAGCTAGTGCTTTGCTGTAGGAGAATCTCCATGCTCAGCAGCTTTTTGTGCCTGGGGCTGAAGACTTGACTTTTCCCTGCTCCACCAAATGCCTTTCTAGACCCAGATCAAACAGTCCATATTAATGTAACTATGTACTGAGCATTCTGTAAATGCAGGCCAAAAGCATTGTGTCCTTTTTGTTGACATAAATACTTCCATAACTTCAGCCAAAAACTTAACTATGCATTATGTGGGTGATCTGATTAGCTGAGCCTAGTGCGAGTTGAGTAGCTGCCTAGCATGTATGAGGACTAGTGTTTGCAACACTCTAGAGGCTGAGGTCATCTGGAGATTGGTAGCCTGAAGACATTTCGTCATCTGTCATGAAACAACACAAAACTACCAGCACAGATAAGACATGCTGTGGTGCTCCTCTCCTGCCTTCCCCAGAGCTCTCTGGCTGGACTAACTGTCTCAAAATATGCAGCAGCTTAAACTGGGCTCTGCAGTTGGACACGGGTAGTAACTACTAATTTAGCATGGTGTACAGGACTTGGTATGGCGCTGTTCAGCAGGGCAGATGGACGAATGGAGGTCTCAGTATGCTCGCTGTAGACAAGGTATTCCTAATGCAGCTGAATACATGATACTGTCATCTGTTTTGTTCAGAAGTGTTAGTGTTAGGAACT
This sequence comes from Falco rusticolus, assembly GCF_015220075.1. Classification (NCBI taxonomy): domain Eukaryota; kingdom Metazoa; phylum Chordata; class Aves; order Falconiformes; family Falconidae; genus Falco; species Falco rusticolus. Next base: position 10,644,032 of record NC_051199.1, on the reverse strand, counting down.
AGATTTGCGTAGCAAATTTAATTTTTTTTGGTTTTATTACTCTAGGTGCATTTCTCTGTCAGTATTTCCATTTTCTATTTAGAATTTTAAGTTGTGGGATGCTGTCCTTCCTATTAGTTCTCAATCTAAGAAGCAGACAGCCTACCTTGAAGAGGGATTATTTTTTTTAGACCAGCATCTTTCAAAAGCCCACATTTATGTAAATTAATTTGCCTATACACCTTCCTCCTTCTCAGTTAACTTTGTGAAAAAATATAAAGATCATAGGCAAAGAAATGCCTGGCTTGTGTTTTTTGTTTGGCTTTCTGAAGCATTAGATTGAAATTTAACCATCACGATGTTTTTTAGCCTAAGCATTATGAAAGCTTGTTGAAAGAGTGTTGCTATTCTGTATAGCAGGTCAACTGTTTTCCATCCTACATCCTTTTGGATTTTTTTTCTCCTTGTACTCTACTTTGGCTCTTTCTTTCAGGATATGCAAATGTACTTCTTGTTACTGAACTGCATAGAGGCTGGATATTCTGAAATACAGAAGCATTAATAATGTGAATGCCAGTTCTGCTCGAAGATGAAATTGGCTTCTCAGTTAAGTGGTTAAGCTGTGCAGTGGGCATGGCAGGGCCAAAAAGTGACTGCTCTAATGCTGAAAAGCATTTTTACTTTTTTCTCCCTGTGGTCAAAGCACTGCACAACCTTGTTTCACTTACTGAGCAGGTGTCTGGTAGAGATTGTGCTCCAAAATGGAGACCAGCTTGCCTTAATGGTGCAGCAGGAGGAGAGGTTAGGCAAGCATGGGGGAGACCTCTGGGGAAATCAGGTGCAGCAGGTAGTAGTTTTTTCCCTGAAACAAAAAAAAACAAAACTAAAATCCTGTAGCAGTGGCCTTGGGAGCAGTTGGGTTGTTTTGACAAGACTTCACGCATGTGTCATAGGGAAAATACAAGGCTGCTGGTAGCTGTCACCCTGAGTTTGGCAGGGGCCTTCACCAGTGAAGTAGAAAACTTGGGACTTGCAATATATTGTGGTAGAGGCAGAAGGAGAAATATCTGACTTCAATTAAGCTTGTGCAGATGCAGTAGTACATAAATGACAATGAAACATTGCTTTATTTGGTTTCATAGAAGTGTCACTCCTGTCTCATAATACACTTCTGGCAATGTAATAAGTCAAGGGTGGATGCACTCAAAAGAGCCTGAACTCTTCTGGGTTGCTGGCTGGATCAGATGGAGCTGTCTCAAAAGCAAGGTTTTCAAATTACAGCTCAAATTGTGCGCTTGGTGGTTGTTGCCTGTCACTATTCGTGGTCCCATCACTATGTCAGACAGGCTGTATTGCACCAGCATTAACTTCTTCCCTGTAATCACATTTACTAAATCTCTAGTAGTTGTGGGGCTTTGTAGTTTGGGGTTTTTTTGGCCAAGTTACTAGGTAAAGGTAGAAGTCTGATTAATATTGTGATTAAGAATTTTTGTTTAAACTGCCCCTTGCATCTCTGGGTAGGGAGGAGACATGGTCACCATGCCACCAAAGAAAACTCTTAAACCTAAAACCTAGCTTTTTGTGGGGTGGCAAGTCATACTTGCCTCCTGCAAGGCAGCATTGCCATCCGTGTAGAGCTGCTGCCTGGGAGAGAGCAAAGCCTTCCCCCTAAGAACAGAACTAGAGATTGATTTCATGCTAGTATCAAAACAAATAGGAATATCCTTAACATTTTTTATTTTAAAAGTGCAAGTTCACTTTCCCTGTTAGGCTGCTGGTCTTGCACGCAACCGCTTCCCGCTGTAGGCAGTGTGGGCTGCAGGACAGATGTAGGAAGTGATTTGTGTAACCTGCTTCAGGGGCTGAGGTGGCATTTGGGTTTTGCTCCAGCAGGGCTCCACTGCAGCTGGCCACAGCCAGTCTCGTTCTCCGGCTGAGCTTGAGTAGTGCCAGTTGATGGCTGGTATGGAGCACCTTCGGAAGGAATTGTACTCCAGTGACTCCAGAACTGCTTGAGGGATTAGTAGGTTGATGGGAAAGACTTAATTAGTGGGTGTGCTGTTAAACTGCTTTGTAGGACAGCGTTTTCACTTTTTCTTGCATAACTTAAATTAGTCTGACAGGTTCCTCAGGTCACAGCTATATTAACAGTTGGGTTGGGGGGAGGAAGATGCCTCAACTCCTGCGCTGTTTCATGTTCAGCATTTGGTTTATTCTGTGCTGCAATGGCAAACTGACTAAGCCAGTTCTGTCCCCTGAAATGGCACAGAAGAAAGTAGAAATGCTGTATCTGTTACTTTCAAGTCAAAGTACATGCTATAAAGATTACGTGAATCTGCACAAACACCAGCTGGTTTTCTGATAATCAAGTACTGCGGCACGGTTTGAACTCCCAGCGTAGGTAGGCTGAGCGATGGCAGAGCTCCTTGGCGCGGGACACCCTTTTGTGGGAGTGGGAGGTGGCTGGGAATAATGCCTCAGCTGAAAGGCTCTGCCCACCTGAACGCTGCCTCTGTGCTGGCCTCTGGCTCAGGCTGCTAGAGCCAGAAAAGCAAGTGTGTGGTGCTGAGCAGAGGGCTCAAGGGAAGGAAACACCTATTTCTGGTTTTTTGTGTGGTATGCAAACTGCATTTTCATCAGTGGTATACTGTCTGCAGCCTGGTTAGACTGCACTGAGCTAGGGAACTAGTTGACTCATCAGTATGTTTGAGAGACTAATGCTGAAGTGTGCTCTTGGAGCACCAGAGTTGGCTCGGTTGGTCTGGAAAGCGAAGTCAGGACTCTTGAACTGTGCAACTGAAACTTCTTAAAACAAAAATGTTGTGATTGAACCTTTCAAAAGTGAGCTGGGAACCTAATTTTGTGAAATAGGATTTTATTGCATGACTGTTCCTCTAAGTACCTGTTTGCACTCACAAAAAAGGGTTTTGAACACACGTCCATGAAGAAGAAATACAGCCTAGTAGTTACAGCACCCAGTGCGTAAGATTTGGGCTTGATTGTCTAATCAGTTGTTGAGATGTCCTGGACAACCGTTGGTGCTGCATGTGCCTCAGTTCCTACGAGGTCATGGGTGTAATGATACTGAATTCTGTTAGGTGTTGGATCTATAGATTGGCCCATTTTTGAATGTGAATTTCCTTCTGCATTTATTAGCTGCTGAATTTTCTTAAATGGAAAAGTACAGGCTAAAATCCAAAACAAACTTTGCATTTTAAAAATCTAAAAGTCTTTCTCTATTCCTGTTATGGAAAATGCCAGTTATGCAGCTAACTCTTATTATTCTAGACAGGTGTAAATTCCCACAACAGAAGGTCTGTTTGCATATGTATACATGCTTCTGTTCACTGCAGAAAATGATCTATCAGATGTACTGTACATCACACTTTAGTGGGCGAGGACCATATCATAAGGCTCTTAGTGCTAATTTATCCTAAAGGGCAGTTCAAATAGAATGCCAAGACGCCAATTAACTGAAACATAAAACTGAACTTGTATATGGTGGGAGGTAGTCTCCCAACTTGGTGGCTTTTGTCCTGTTACATAGTCAATGATATCTGGCTATTTCATGGTTATCTCTGCTTCTGGAAACCCCTAGACCTAAAATACTGGTAGCAGTAAAATGCAGCTGTGGGTCCTGTTGCCAGAGCTCTGTGAATGGTGTGTGGAGCATGTTTACCTAAAGGCCAGGCGAGTCCTACACAAGAATTTAGGCTGAAAATAAAAATGCTGTACTTGTGAAAGCTGACTTAACTTTCCCCTCTTGTTCTCTTACAGGTAGCTCCAACCAGAAATCATGAACAGGCACTTCCCACTTCTCTTTGTTCTTGGGACTTTAACATCTGTATGTTCCCAGTTCAGTTTTTATCCTTTGGAGGAACTTAGCTCTGATGTTGGAATCCAGGTCTTCAATCAGATAGTGAAAGCTAAGCCTCAGGACAATGTTGTTGTTTCTCCTCATGGGATTGCATCAGTCCTGGGGGTGTTGCAGCTGGGTGCTGATGGCAAGACAAAGAAGCAGCTGACAACTATGATGAGATACAGTGTAAATGGTCAGTGATTCCTAAGGTGGTTTTGGGTGTGTTTTGTCAGAATCCTCATGCTGTTTTGAGATGGCTTTCAAAGTGTGGTAGATTGCATCATAAACCAATTAACTCTGTTTACCAAAGCACAAAATGGTCACACTTGAAATTAATTGGCGATTTTAATATTGATGTGTGCATATACTTGAACTGGCTTATAAGCAGCTTTGTTTATGACTTCAGGGCCCTGGCTAGGACTGCCTTCATCCTTGCAAAACTGATTTTCCAGAACAGTGTGGATGGCAGGCCAGTGCCAGCATGATGCGGGAAGGTTGCAGTACCCCGTTTGAGGCTGTGCTGAACAGCCCTTAATGTGCCACTCATAACAGATCACATTACCTCATGTTGAAAGTGATGCAAACTCTAACCATACGATTGATACTTCCACTTTGATGTTCTTCAGCTTTGTTCATTTGTGTTTCTGCTGTCAGGATCCCTGAATCTGTAGTTCTTGTAGTGCCCTCTTCTTGAAACAGCCGTTTCTGGTTGTCTCTGTGCCTGACACTGCATGCATCTGTATTTATATTCCTCTGCCGATGTCTGCCCCTCGAGAGGGTGTAGGCTGAAGGTTCTTGCTGCTTTACTTTGCATGCTGAGTATTTCTGTGAATGTTTGCCAGCAAGACTTAACATCTTAGTGCCAGCATTCTGCCTTACTTCCAGGAATAGGAAACCTTCCAAGAGGTAAGTGCACGTTTAAATCTTGAGCAGTATTGTCATGTAACACATCCTGTCTTCATTTGCTTTGCTGTTTTGGTTCTGGGTTTGAAGTACAGCAAAACGATTTGTCAGCTTAAGATCTAAGTGTTGTAGATTGAAATCTCTTCATGGGATAATCAACTTTAGGAGCATTTGAATACTCAAAATATAAATACTTGCAAAAATCTTGAAGCGATATACCAACTGGTTCTATTTGGCCTGCAGGCTTTCTGATCCTAACTGTAAGACACAGAGGTTCTCAAACTCCTTAAAAGGTAGCCAGTACCTTCTTACAGAGACTTGTCATGGGATGCTACCTATCTCTTTGCACAGATCTCCTCTACTTTTGTTAATTATTGCCTTACATTCCCTTTGGCAACTATAGCAACTGCTTCTTTGGAAAGGTAACGGTTGAAAAACATTTAATTTATCTTTAGCTGTCTTTTAATGCAATTTAGCAGCAGGAAGCAAAGAGGAGAGCCAGCATCATGAGACCAGCCAGCTCTCCCCGGACCACCAGCAAGTGCTCCGTGGACCACCAGTGGTCCACAGAATACAGTTTGAGAACCTCTGTTATGGTATGTTCTCCAAAATAATTTCTCCATAATACTGGAGAGTGAACATATAGAAACTTATACAAATAGTACTGCTAAAGCATTCATGATATGTGAAACAGCAAAGCCATCTGAGGCTTTTTCTTATATGCAGCTAAGAGAATAACTCTGAATTAATTTATTCACTTCATATCTCTCTGATTTCAAGTTTGTCTACATAAGGAAGCAGTCTGGAAATGTTTCTGCTTAAATTTTACTGGGAAACAGAGGGAGCCCATCAATAACTGCTACAAAACCAGCCACCCAGGGATCCTGTTCAGTGTAATGGTTGAACATGAAGTTGCCTGCCTGGCGATAGCTTTCCTGTGTAGACAAGCACTCATTCATAAGCTGTAACAACGGGAAGAACTGGCTATGGTGAACATAGCAGTTCTTCTGTGCTGCCATATACCTTCTCTCAGATACGGTGAAGGAGCTAGCAAGCACTCAATATGAGCTGCTTTCAGGTCCTAAGGATCTTGACTGTAAGCACTGGTACCTACTGTTTTCCCTTTTTTTCTGTTTTTTAAAGGCAAGCTCATGTGTTAAGGGATTGATTCCTGCTTGTAGCTAATTTAGGCCAGGGCCTAGTCTTTAAGGAACCTAAGGCTGCCAAGATTTATGAGGTTCGAGTAAGGCTTCCTTTATTTTCCAGTAAACGGGAAGGAAAGATGATGAGAAAACAACTTTTGCTTTGCACTCTGAGGTTCAAGACCACCTGTATAATCTTGCAGAGCTGTTGGGTCTGAGTGAGCAGGCTGAGCCCTGGACTTTGTCACAGTCACAGAAATGGCAGGTGACCTGGGCATATATGATACAAAATACACTTCAGAACAGTCTGTTCTATGGGAGAGTGTGGTTAAGTAGCTCTGCAGTAAGACTTGAACCTTGGTATTATCCCCAGCCTGTCTGTAGCATTCCGAGCAGGCAGCTAGAGGGACAGCTGGCATAACAGTGAAGGTTGTCTTTTCGCTGGGAAACAGTAGTGTGCTTCAGATGAGATATCAGAAATGGGTATTTTGGAAGGCCTCTCAGAATGCCTGCTTTGGTCTCCTTTTCTAGTCTAGCGCTTAATGTCTGACCTTTCATGTAATTAATAGTTGCATATAAGCTAACTGTTTGTTCATCATCTTATTCTAAATTAAACTTGCTGTTCTTTCCAACTAGGAGTTGGTAAAGCGTTAAAGAAGATAAACAGGCTCATAGTCTCAAAAAAGAATAAAGACATTGTTACAATTGCTAATGCAGTGTTTGCAAAGAGTGGCTTTAAAATGGAAGTGCCTTTTGTTACAAGGAACAAAGAGGTGTTTCAGTGCAGTGTCAAGAGTGTGGACTTTGAAGACCCAAATGCAGCATGCGATTCCATCAACCAGTGGGTGAAAAATGAAACGAGGGGTGAGTATTGGCAAGTGCTTTCTGCGTGTGGCAGGGTGGTGTCCGAAACATCTCAGACTCGCATGGAAAGATGGGGAGGTAGAAAAAGCTCTATTGCAGCTGAAAACAGTCTTTAAGCTGGCATTAGTGTAATGTTTTAGAACTGGTGAGCAGGAATGGGCAGTCTCACTGCCCCAACAGGTGTGCCTGTCTAGTGGCCTTGAGGATTGTACATAGTTTGTGTGTCCATCTGCCCATGGTATCAGAGTTGCTTCTACTGCTCTTTGCCTTCATACAACTGGTGAGAAATCCAAGCAGAGTTCTCCTGGGGCTGTGCTTTCTCAAACATAAATGTGCTTTCAAGCAAGTCAGACATTTGACTCAGTAAATCAGACTCATGGAAAGCTGTAGAGCAGTTCAATTTTTGCTCTTGCTGCCCTAAACCCTTACAAGGTATGGCAATGTTCTTGGGAGTCATGTTTAATAGAAGATTGTTAATTAACCCTGCTGTGACAGAATTCCTCCTGGTTAGAGTCTCTTGGCATCTAGTTGTCAAGCTTTACATATGCTAAAGCCAGAGATCATGTTTTACAACATATTCATAGTCTAGGTGAACTACATGTTAAAACCGGTGCCTCCTGGATGTGAGGAGTATGTTAATGATGTTGGATGTGGTATTTGTGTATTTGTGAAATGGGGCAGTCAAAATTCTTTCTCTACCATATCACCAGTTTTGCATAGCAATGTTGCAAGCAGTGTGTGAATGGGGAAGTGCTTCATCTGAAACTGTTACTGCTGTAACATAGTCTTCGATATGCTCACCTGCTGAAAAGTGTAAGGCCCTGTTAGTTACAACATCAGCCTATTGATTAGCAAGGTATACTTGCTTTCTAATTATCCTAAAGGTTTACTTTTTGACAAAGAATACAGCTGGCTTTATGAACCTTATATGTGTTGCCCTGTGAGGAGTTGGCACCCTAACAAATCTAGAGGCCTAAAATAGTATGTGCTTCAGGTTCTTAAAGAGCAGTTGTCCAGTGTTGACAGCAAATACTCAGACTTTCTTTTTCTTCTAGGTATGATTGATCAGGTTGTAGCTCCAGATGATATTGATGGCAGTTTGACCAGACTGGTTCTAGTAAACGCTGTGTATTTCAAGGGCTTATGGAAATCACGATTTAGACCTGAAAATACAAAGAAACGTCCATTTTATGGAGCTGATGGGAAGACCTACCAAGTTCCTATGCTGTCCCAGTTATCTATCTTCCGCTGTGGTAAGCTCGGTAACTCCCACTACTATCAAAATGATTATAAAATTTTCTTTTTCTTCCAACTGAAACAAGTTTGCTGTACATGTGGTTTAATGGTATTGCTTATTCCAGCTGATGTAGGAGGGTTTGTGTTGAAGTATCTCATACTGCTGAGGTATAGATGAGCTTGCTGTGCAAGGTATTTAACAGTTGCTTAAAGCTGAATACTCTGTCAAAGTACTTGCCTTACCCTGTTGTCCTTTAAAAAGGAAAATCTGAAGTACTCAAACTGAGAAGTTTGCAGTAAGAAGAAATCCTTATTTTTTTTAAGAGGTGAGAATAAAGGAAAACTGCCAACAGGAACAGAACCCTGAGGTTTATCTGGTGATCTGTGTATGAAAGAAAGATTGAAGTCGAATCAATCTGTAGTTTACTGTATAATAAAGAAGCAGGACTTGCACTGTCTGTAGTCCTGTGGGAGCCAGAGAAGCACGGGGTTAGCATGTTGGCTATATCTCTCAAGGTGTGAAGCTGCTCTTCAAATTTAAATTGAGTCACTAGTGAAAAGAAGTTCAGCAGGTTCAGCCAGACTTCCATCAGAGACTCTCAGAGCTGACATAGGCGGCTGGATGTGACTGACAGTGTGCTTCAGCACTTCAGCATTGCAGCCCTGTGGGGATTTTATTGGTCAAAGATTGAAGCTGTGATAAAAGGACGTTTTCTCTTGCATCCTTCCAAGAATAGAGCAGTGCTGCCTGGAACTTGCTTCCATACGTGCTAAACACAGCCTGAAAAATAGGGCTGAGAATACAACTTCTTGTAAGTCAAAAAACAAAGACCCGCTGTGCTTTTAAATGCTTAATTTTACTGTCAATAGTGCTCAACTAATACTATAGACTTGTGTTGAAAGTAAACAGCTGTAACACTGTCTCAAACCCATGTATTAAAGCAGATATAATGTAATACTTTGAGATAATAGCTGGAAGCATTAGCTGGGCGAGGTGGGGAAGCCTATGGCAGCATATACTAATCTGTAGAGTTTGAAAGAAGTTCATAGCTTAAGACAGGCTTTGGCAAGACTATTATCTTAAAGGCTTTTGGCTTTGGATTCTAATGCTGGGTCAGCACTATGTTGGCCTGTGTTTAAGCTAGAAAAGCTATTTAGGCTAGAAAGGAACAAGAGAAATATGGCTGAGTTAAGGCTCATTTTAGGTTGGGTATCTCAGGATTTCTTAATGCAGGACTTCTATCTTATTAACGCTTGCAAATGGGTCTGTAAAAGCTTAAGCATCTTAAATCCCATCAGTTGACTGTGAAGATGAACTCCCATCCTGTTTGATATGCCATGGTAGTAACAATAGTAGTTTGCAGCACATCAGGGTACTTTAGTGTTGGATAGTTTGCCTTTTGTTACTGTCCTGTAGCTGACTTATGCAACCAGTATTTTGATCTGTAGGCCCTTCTCTGAGAACTACTGTCATAATAAAAAGAAACAATCAAACTACCAGGCCTGACACGATTACTGTAAAAAAAGTGCAATGTTGCCAGTTTTCTAGCAATATGAGCTCAGTCAAGGCAGGTTGCATGGTGCTGGCAACAAAATTAAATTCCTAATGAAGATGTTGATTTGTCAGCCTGGGCTGACAAGTGCAGGCTTACATGAAGAAAGTGGAAAGATAATAAGATCTTATTGCTATCCAAAAACTCTCCCAGAAACCCTGTCTGTAGTTAAACTGACAAGTTTTCACTTGAAGCTCCTATAATTCTTCCCAGTCATGTACCAGAAATCCCACAGTAAGCAAAGGGAGCTTGGAGGAGAGGGTTGCTCAAAGACAGTCTTCCCAGCACTTGCTGTAACTCTTGGAGACATTGCTATCCTTCTCATCTAACTGGCCTCCTGCACTGCCTCAAAGTGGCTGCTCTCCACTACCTTGAAGGGCTGAAGACTGCTTCCTAACGAGATCCTTATTAAGCAAGAAAATGAAGTAAATGCAACAGACTACTACAAGCAGGAGCTCTTCCAATAACTCCTAGAGGAAAAAGATCTTCTCTACTAGTTCTCTTCAGTTTGGAAAGATGGTCTGGGGTTTGTTGCTTCTTTTTGTTTCTCAGTGCTCAGTTGGTTCTGGAACAGTTGGTATCTGAAGGAGAGCTGATTTACAGACCTTGTCATTTCTGACATAGCTGGCTTGCCACTCCGGGCAGATGAGGTTTGCTTGGGAAGCAGTATGTGTGTCAAACTCAAATGAGTATTTGCTTCATGGTGTCATCCTGTCTTTGCTTTTTGTCAAACTAGCGTCTGTACAGAGCCCATACAGTTAGAAGTGTTGCCTGCCTTCCTGCTAGGCAGTCTTGACTTTTTAGAGTCAGTTCTAATACGTGGGCAGAGCTTTCATAACAGACTGTTATAGCAGTAGGTATCGGAAGGTAGAATAGAAATTTGAGGCTATAAAAAAAAAAAAACCAAAATGATGGCTCATCAGCTTTGCTTATTTTTTTAGGCACTACAAGTACTCCAAATGAGCTGTGGTACAATATCATTGAGTTGCCATACCATGGTGAAATGATAAGCATGTTGATTGCTCTGCCTACTGAAAGCACAACGCCACTCTCTGCTATCATTCCCCACATCAGCACAAAAACCATAGGAAGCTGGATGACCACCATGGTAGCAAAAAGAGTGCAGGTTATTTTACCCAAGTAAGTATTAACATAACCAATTTCTCTTTCAGGGAATGTTTTGGGGATCATATACATATCTTTTCTGATATAGAAGCAAGAGTGCTTAAGATAACTTTCCTTTGTGATACTGATGTGGTTTTTTGTGTGTTCCAACAGATTTACAGCAGTAGCAGAAACAGACTTAAAGGACCCTCTGAAAGCACTTGGTATTACAGATATGTTTGACCAGTCAAAGGCAAACTTTGCAAAAATAACAAGTAAGTTATTTTTTTGGAATCCATAGTGGTCCTTGTTGATAGTTTCTGGCACTGAATAAAGTGCTGTTTTTACCAGTGCAGTTATTGGTTTTGTCTTGGATAAGTGTTACCATGACATTGGAGCTAAGTTCTATTTTGTAGCCAGCCAAGCATGGCTGCTTGCTTCTGTTGAACTCTGCAGTGGCTTTTTTCCCCTTGTCTTGCATTAAAGCAATAAATCATGTTGGTCAGCTTCATAAGACTTGTTGTTACAACCTGAGGGTCTCAAGCATTGTCTAAAATCTATGGCAGGACTTCTAACAATACTGTACTTTAGAGCGTAATAAACGCTGCAACTGCAGTATTTAACTTCTCCCTCAAGTATGTTTGGTGACTTTCTTGAACTGTAGGAAAGCTCAAGGACTAAATTCCCAGTCTAAGGAGCTGAACCAACACAGAGCTGTAAATAGTCTGAAAACAAAGTGTACACTTTTTTGAACTCATGGCTCTAAAATGCCATTTTACTTCTATTCTCTGCTTCCATTAAACTCCTGATGAGCTTCTACAGAGAGATCTAACAAAAAAACCCTGCTTCGTGCTGGTTTAATTTGAAAACAAATTCCTGTTTCATTGACAGCAAGGTGTCTTGCTAGTGCTTTTTTCTCCCATGATGCTGAGATAAATGGAATTCAAGTAAACAAATGACTGAAAAAATATGCTAATTAAAAGTCCACTTGCATTTTTAATTTTAACTTAAACCATCAAATAAGAAAACCTAGTAAATGCAGAGGAGTAAGATGTTGTTCTCTATTTTTTTGTAATTACAAAAAATGATTGTATTCAAAGGTATTACTAGCAGTGTTTTTTTTGCTGCAGCTTCAGGATTTCGGCAGGATTGCAGTAGCTTTATTATTCTGAGCCATGCTAGAATGGCTACTAGCCACGGTGTACGTCGGGACTCTTGCAGCTAGCTTTACTGAAAGTGCTGGTTTTGTTTGGTTTTTCAGGAACAGAAGGTCTTCACGTATCTCATGTTCTGCAAAAGACAAAAATTGAAGTTAGTGAAGATGGAACCAAAGCTTCTGCAGCAACAAGTAAGCAACTGTACCGATAACTCAGACGCAGGAAAACTGTATAAGGCTATACCACTAAGTGAAGATAGCCCACTTTGAGACCATTATGTGAATGTGCTCTGACTTGAGATCCGTTGATTTTTTTAGGCAATTCCTCAGAAAATCCCAACTTGCCAATACTGATCAGACTATTGATATACTCTAAGAAATGTAAACAGGCTTACTTTTTAGAGAAGTGTCTTCTGATCACTAATGGTTTGGCCACCAATGTAATGTCCTGGCAAGGTGGCAAAGAGGACTAAGCTACCACATCCTCTGGGTGACAACCTTCCTTCCAGCTTTCTGTGGGCTTTGTGTTGTGTCTTTTAATACGGTTCCTATAAGAATAACATGTGACCTGTGTGGCTTTAAATGTCCAGGTTGGAGGGTTTTAGGCATTTTATCTCTACCTGTGCAAGCTTCTAGTAAACACTAGGAAACCTCACTTTGACAGAATATATAATGTGTTGTTACTTGTTTCTCTAACTTCTAAACCTTCTCTTTCCTGCAAGCTGCAATTTTAATAGCCAGGTCATCCCCTCCTTGGTTCATAGTAGATAGGCCATTTGTCTTTTTCATCCGGCACAATCCTACAGGTAAGGAGCATTTGTATGTACTTTTTGGCTTAGAAGTTGGGTATCAGCTATGCAATAGGAACAAAAGTCTGGAGCTACTGAGTAACTATTGCCTTAAAAAAATTCTGCAAGTATTTTTTTATGCCTTTAATACTGGGTTATTTTACTTGGAATACAATTCAGAACAGGAAAAAAACATAAATATTGGCTGCCAAGTTAACAGAAATAAGCATGGCAGGTTCATGGGTACAAAAGAACAGTCTGTAATAGTCATAGTTTTCCTGAATGGAGAGGAAATAACTGAGTGCATTGGTGAATAGGATCCAGCTTTCTGATGGACAGTAATATAGTGCTAGGGCAAAGGCTAGAATAGGGGCTTCAGGGATCTAGGGTGTTACACCAGCCTGTTGTGAACAGAAGTCAGTGTTCAGGCAAAGAAACCATGATCGCTATGGGTTGACTCTCAAAGAGCAGAGCTGTCCCAGTTACTTTGAGTAACTCTTCCGCTTCTTGCAGTGATGTGTGGATGATACTACTAGTTAGTAAGGAACAAGATGCAGCTGCCAGCACTAGGGGAAGAGTAGGCTCCTGGCAGCTGTCCCCATCCTGAGGCTCCACAGAGCATCAACAGAACTGTGTGTCTCTAGAAATATGAGCTGGCCACCTATCCAAACATACGCTTCCCTGGGCTCACAGACTTGAGGGAGGCTAGACGAGACTGTGATGAGGTAGCTCAGCTGTGCTGTGTGACTTTGTTAAACTTTTCCGTGAAAGAACAGTATTTACAGACTGTGGTAATCCTTGTTTTCATTTCATCCCTCAGGCACAATCTTGTTTATGGGACAAATAAACAAACCTTGAATGTGGAAAAGACTTTCTTCAAGAAGTAAACACTCCTGTGACACACCCCAGTTCTGTTAAATATTTTGTACGCTACTCTTTGACTTCACTCAAGAGCTAGTTTTAACTGCTGACTAGGTTTTGAAACGGGAGTCGATGTAGTTCTGGCTTTGGGGGGAAAATACAGATTGAAAACTACGGTATTTCTTCAAAATGTCTAAAAGATTCTCTAAACTACTGAATGGTTACCTATGCTAACAAACTTTTGAGCTTTTTCTGTATCTACTAAGAATTTTACGTATGGCTTTTGTGAGAGGATTTTAACAGAATGATAGATGTTTCTATTAATGTTGGTTTCTTGTGTGTGGAAAGTCTAACTTTTGTAATACCACTTATCAAGACTACTTTTTGTTCTTGAGTATCTTGGTACCTGGATATTCTTGGTAGAAATAGATTAAAGTTCTAGCAATTTTTATATAGTGCATGTATCACTGAGAGTTTTAAAACTAATGTGGTGTTCGATACACATCGCATTGTCTGTCTTATTGTAATGTAAACTTGTCATTGCTAGTATACACTTTCTATTGGATTTAAATTTTATATTTGTTTTTGTACAAAGGAAAAAATAAAAGTGCATTATGAACAGTCAGTATTGTGGCTCATGGATGTGCATGTGCCAATGGGTATTTGGGTCCAGAGCCCTGTGAAGTACTTGTCTGAGCCTTCCTTCCAAGGAAGGTGAAAGGAGCGTTGTTTTGTGAGTTTTGTTGTGTGGGGTTTTTTCAGGGTGACTTTGTGTAGGTTGTTTGTTTGGTGTGTTGGGGTTGTTTGGTTTTTTGTGGCAGGGTTTTTTTTACTGCCTGTGGCTGATTTCCTTTTCTGCTGAAGCCATTCTGTAGATGAATTATCTGTAGGCTCAGTATCTGAAGAGCAAACTCCTTGTATTTGCTGTGCCCAAGTTACTGCTAAAATTGCCATGTGAGGACATCTCAGTGCACCTTAGGGGCCTTTCCTCCTGCTCCCTGTGGGTATAGATTATGTGCACATTTGTATTTCTTCAGGTCCTTGCAGAACTCCCCTGAGTGTAAAACTCTTCAAAAGGCAAGGAGTAAAAAGCCCTTTGGCTTGTCACAGACGGTTCTTTGTTTGCAAGCTTGTTGTACTGCTCCTGTGGCAACCAAGGGGTTTGGATGGGGAAGGTAAGTCTTTGATATTAGCTGCTTCACTTAAGGGCACACTGGAAGTGAGAGGAGGCTGGCTAATGGTGGGTTGTGGGGAGAATTTCCTGCAGTGTCTCACAGACTGCCCTGGTGTAAGTAGATGACTGTCGCATGCATATCCATAAGCTGGAAGGTGAGGAAGCACTGAGCTTCTTTGTCAGGTAAGAATACAAAATGAAGTGAAAATACTTCCAGCAGAAAACTGCCTGAATGTGTCATGGATGGCCAGTCCTAACCCAGTACAAAACACAGGATGAGATCTCATAATGTACTGCCACAGTATGTGATGGACAGGTGCTAACTTAGTAAGGGGGACAGGAGTAGCAGAAAAGCTCTTTATTCTATGGGAAGAATGTCTGACTCTTAGCTGTTGGTGCCTCTTACTGCAAACATGTCAAGAAGAATAAATCTCTCTAGCTGTCTTTTATGGGATGGATTTGCTGCCTGCCACCAAATCCTCCAAAGCTAGGAGAGAAGTGCTCCTGCTGCATGCTTTCTTGTGATGCTGTATACAAAGGGCTAGGTCTCCTGCCCTTGACTCCAAAGAGGTGAATGAAGAAACCAGCATGATGCACTTTTCTTCCTGTCTCATTGAAGAGAAAATGAGCTATGCAGGCAGGAAAAACAAAAGAAAACAAACCCAAAAAACTCCAAAGTGTGACTGATGTAACCAAAGATTCTGTTGCTGAGCAGGAAAGCTGTCCTGGCTAGTGTAGCCAGGCTTGCCTTCAATTTCTTGCATCTCACGAAGGTAAGGAGCAAAAGTAATAACAGAATTGGTAGAGTACTGTACAATGACAGTGCCACTTGCATTGGTTTGTCTTGCATCTAGCTTGGGGTATGGCTCTGCAGAAATAGAGGCATTGCCTCAAACTATATAGCTAGGACCTGAGCTGGACTTTAGAAGGCATGATGTGTGTGAGAGGTGACTACTGGGGTACAAGGTGCCTTCTTAATGCTCTGGAGCAGCATGGGATTGTATTTCAGAGCAACAGTATTGCCATTTTTATATGAAAATAAAATTACAATATGGGAATTTTTTGTTGCTTCTCTTTGTTTGTGGTAAGAATTCAAATATTAAGGGGCTGGTACTCGAAGCAGCAGTGTGTGCTCTGCAGCAAGCAGGCTTGGGATTAGATCTAGGCAAGAAAAAAAATGCGATGATGTAGTTTCCAGGTTTGCCTTAGCACAGTTTTTCTGTAAACAACTGTTGGTCCCTTCTGTTATTCCTGAAATAACTTGCAAAATAAGATGATTGCTTAGAGCACTGAACAAAGAGTAACTGTGGGTGTTTTCTTTTTCCCCCCTCCCCAACCAGACCAAAGCTGGACAACTAAGAATGTGGCTTGGCAAATGTGAACATGATTATTTAGTGTGATGGGGCTGGGGCTACCTGCCCAAGCTGAGCTCTGAGCAAACTGATGGGGAATGTCACATGTAGCAGCTATGTGGGAGCCTCAGCGTTCTGCAGTACATGGGTGAAATATATCACCACTCAGAAAAAGGGCTTTTTTTTTCAGCTCTATCACTTCCGACATTCCTAAGCAGTAGTCTTTTTTTTCTTCAGTGCTGGGAAAGAAAAGTTTAACAAAAGCAGGTTTGAACTAAGATGCTAATGGTATTTGCCTGTACACTGGGTAAAGGAGAGCAGGATGGAGGGAAGTGAAATAAGAGCCTGGGAAGGAGAGGGTTAGGTTAGCTGTTGAAAACTTCCTTTTCAGTAATGCTGTAAAAACACTGGCTGTGCTCTTCAGCGCTGGGAGTCTATTCATATCAAATTTCCAGTCCTGCTCAACAGAGTAACTAGAGTTCAGCATGATGTTTTAATGTTAGGCTTGTGCTTACTGTAGTCTTATTAACCCTTACTGTAGCAGTCTGGCTGCTCTTGAAAGGTTCTGGGGTCTGCAGAGGTTGCTGTTGATTTCTTTAAGCTTTCTTTGTCTCCAGGAATATCAAGCAAGGTGAATGCTTGTGCTGCTTGGTTTTGCTTTGATCTATTTTCTTCCTTTTCTCCTGACTGCTTTGCCATTGATCACTGTCTTTGCAAGCTGAGGTGGTTTTGGGCCCCTGAGCCTTGCAGAGGTGGCCAGTCCTGCCCTCTGTCTGAGGGCAGGAGGGCTGGGGAGGAATTGTCCTCAGGAGGAGCAGTGATAGTGAGACGGAATGTGTAAAGCTTGTAACTTAGTGATGGATTAGTAACTTCAAGCAGGACTGTAACTATGCAGAATTGCAGCTCAGTCTCATTCTCTGTCTGCTGTTGCTGGCTGCTTTCCCTAGGCATGCCTCAGTTTCTCAATCTTTAAAAGTGGAGGTAACACATACTTCCTAAACTTTTCTGAGGTGGAAAGCCCAGAGAGACTGCTAGCTCTTCAGTAATATGAGACTGAAGCCCTGAGCAGGGAATGATTGTGGAAAATGCTTGTGGTTACAGTTGCTTTAGCCTTAGAGACTAAGTAGGGAGGAAGAGTTTGGTAAAACTCTCCATATGCTTCCTGAGCCAGATGATTTGTAATGAAAAAAGTGGTTATTCATGAAATAATTGGGAAAATAGCAGGCTATTAATCTGCTAAACTGTGTCTCAATTTTGTTTTCATGACTTCACAGAGCTCTAAAAAGCCTGCTTTTCTTTTACAACTTCCACATTTCATTAACACTTTGTAGTTCTTGAATCTTGTTTGCTGGACAGAGTAGGGAGGGGCCAGATCCTCAAGGCTTCTGTAAAGGGATAACTGATGTTCATCCCCTGGCATCATACCAAATTTCCTTCTGGCAGCAGCCTCTCCTTTAAAAACATGGCTGTGTTGCCTCCCAGCAGCACAGCAGGTTAATAAAGATGAAAAAGAGAAAGAAATTCAAATAACTCTTTGTAAGCGTTGTTCTAAAAACTCTCCCTTGTGCTTCAAAGAAAGAGAAAGCCCTTTAGCTTAGCCTCATCAATTTAAACTGTGTATTTATTAGTAATGCTACTACTACCTGTAGTGGTTGAAACCTGTCTAATGCTAATAATTTTCATTATTACTGTGGTGCCAGGAGGCTGTGATAGTCTGGCATGCTGGATGTGACACCCAGGAGGAGACAAGCCCCTGCCAAAGGCAGTGGGGAAGATGAAGGCAGAAGCCACAGAGGGTGATGCAGTCTGGCCTCCTCCCCAGGAGGCTGGTGCTGCAGCTGATGACAGACTGCAGATCTCCTTGCTCTTGGTTTGCTAGGCTTGCTGCTACGGCCAAGTGGGCACTGATCACTTCCCAGATGACAATTTTCTGTGAGCTCTTGACTAGTGATGCTTTTTGTGTGCTGCGGGGACATGGAGTCATGTTAGGTGAGTACTGCTAGCTTGCTGTAACAGCCATCTTGGTGCTGTGCTGTCTTTAGTCATTCCTGTCCTTCAGATCATTCTAGAATTACCAGGAATGCCATTCTTGCATTCAAGGCCTTGGTGGATATAACTTTTGGTGTGGAAGATTGGACCCTGTCTGGATGTGTGACATGTATGTGCATTAATGCTGACATTTCCTTTCCAACAATACCTCCACTGCATGATCAGCCGTGAGCCAAGGATTACCTTCCCCAGGCCTCTCCTGGCTGTTAGGCCCATGCCATCTCCCTTGAATATTGGATCTGGGCTCCTGATGCACCCTGTAATTAAGCATACCCACTCCTGTTGTGCAATAGGAGTGAATCAGGTGCTTTTCCTTTGGGCACAGAGCACCTGGAACCTGTGGCCATCAGTTAATTACATGGGCTGTGAGCCACCCTGCCCTAGACCAAAGGGCGGGCTCCGTCTCCTCGGTTCACAGGCACCATTTGTTTTGCTCCCAGACTAATTAGCGCTGGCTGGTTTGGAGCTGGATAGGTGCTGGGGAGCAGGGAAGGCAGCACTGTGGCTTTTGCTGTATTCCACCTTCCCAAACAGTGGAGGCGAGGAGGTAGCTGCCCTCAGCCTGGCCAAGGGCTCCCTGGGCTGTGGGTGCCTGTGAGGACAGACCTCTGGCCTGGCCTGGGCCGGCCACTGCCCTCAGCAGTGTCGTGGGGCTTCTGGTGGCCCAGGGGCAGCGCCTCTGAGAAGCAATGCCACCCTGGATGCTCGTCTTTGTACTTAAGAAATAATTAAAAAAAAAAAATCTGAGGGGAAATGATGGAATTTGAATAGTTTTGTTCTGTTTGTTCAGCTTCAACTAGCTCTTAAGGCTGACGGCCAGGAAGCAGGGCCGAGCAGAGGGCGCGCAGGGCGGAGGTTCCTGCCCCGTTGGCGCCTCCCCCTGGCGGCGGTGTGGCGGGAGCGGCCCTGCCCGCCGCCCTGCCCGGCCCTGCCCGCCGCCCCCTCCGCCGGCCGTGAAGGGCCGCTCGCTCGAACCGGCGTCTCCACTCCCGGCCGCGGTAACCGCCGCTGAGAGCGTTCCCCGCGGCTGCCGCCCTTCCTAGGAGGGGGCGCCCCCCCCAGCCACCACCCCCGCCGGCAAGCTCAGGCCGGGGCCCCGGCACCGCGGGGCCGGCAGCTTGAGCAGGAAGCCCCGCGGCGGGGTGCCGGGATCCACCGGGAAAGCCCTGGGCCGCCGGCTCCCCCCGCCGCGGCGGGCTGGAGCGCCCAGCGTTGCCCTCCCCGGGTGCCTTGTGGCCCCTGTTGCTGCTTTGCCGCCCGGGTTGTCCCCGTGGGGAGCTCTGGTGTGAGGGGGCACGGCGGAGAGAGGGGCAGGCTGTTACGGGGAGGTCCTTCACCATCTCGTCTCGTTTTCAGGGATGCCTGATGCTGTGCTAATTATGCCTGGCTTGCGCGGTAACTCGGCTGATGGCTCTTTGCCTGTTAAGATGGGCCGGGAAGTCAGGTCTTCCCACCAGGCCGGCGAGGAGGGCGCACCGGCAGGGCATTGCCCAGGCAAGGCGTGCTCCTGCTAAGGGCGAAGGAGATGGGATGTGCCATGCCGTGTTCTGCCAGACAGGCATGTGGGAAAATCACCTGGAGGGGGGGGAATTAGGGAAAAATTACAGACCTAACAGAAGTTGTATTAGAACAATATTGAATAGAAGGGGGTTTATTTTCTGCCAGATTACTCCATCCCCTTTAATGCTATGAGCTGGCAAGGAGCTGCAGAGGAGGAGGAGCAAGGGCTGGCACAGGTAAGGAGTAATACAAATGTCTTTTCAGGGAGTAGCTCTTATGACAAAAGAACAGCTTATGCTGGACGTGGCTTTGATGCTATTTACCTGGAACAATATGTTTTAAAACTAGACTGACCATCATGGCATGCTATGGCATGGGTGATTTGTGGGAACACAGGAGGGAGGGGAGGAGTGACAGTGCTGTAGTTGGTGCCTGTGTGGGAGGCAAAAGGAGGCAAGCTAGAGAAAAGGAAGAGGAGGGAGAAAGGTTTAGCAAGGAGGATCCGGTAAGCTGCGATTCTGAAGGTGGCAAACACAAGGTATTTTCATATTCCCTGCTCCTGTGAAGGAGATGGAAGAGCTGGTAGAAGTATGTACCTCTGAGCCAAAATGCATTTCCACTGCAATCCCAAGTCAAGGTCAGCAGGATGATGAGTACCAGATGATGAGGCCAGAGGCAATGTCTTGCGTGATAAGAAAGGAAGATTAAAAACAAGGAAGAATAAAAAAAGCTCATAACCACTCGTTATCAAATAAAGTTCTTGAAAACATTTCCTTGTGGATATGCTATCCTATAGCTGCACGTTGAGACAGGGTCCCTGCTGTGAAGTCTCTGCAGGGGGAGAGCACTGCTTTTCCCCTCTTGTCTTTGGGCAGAGAGCCATAGTCTCACCGATAACTAGCATGAGCTAAGCAGGTCAGGTTTAAAAAAGCAGAGGAATAGGTATGTATGAGTCTGACTGGAAAAGAGCATTGGGCAGCAGGGTGCTGCTTGGATTATGCGAGAATTGTTAGTTCTTGTTATGGGTATGTCCACTGGGCTAAGCACTGTATTACTGTTTGCAAGCACAGGGAAACCTTGCACAGCAAACGTGGTCAAGGCCTGAAATACTGTGTTTGGAGGATTTTAGGTCCAGCTGTGCCCTGTATTTTACTTATGTGGTCATTGCCTGTTGTCTGTACTGGGCCGATTTGCTAGACCAGACCTGGAGTAACATGCTTGTCCTCAGTGACCAAGTCAGGCTGCCGTGCACCAGGTGCCCTCTTATGAATGGGATTCAGGACAGATTCTCACAGCATTATAGACCAGCACATTACCCAATAAACTATTAATCTTGCCCACGGAGATGCTGATAAAGGTGGTCCTGGTATGAGGAACTGGTAAATGATTACAAGTGTTCCTGCACAAGCATGTTTGTATGCAGCCAGCACCCACGAGTATAAGAGGGATGACTGAGCCACTCTGCTGGAGCCACCTCTGGAGCAGGTATTGAAAGCTCCCTGTAGGGTAGAGCAAGCGTAAGGGCTGTAGACATGAAGATTGGGAGCCTCAAAAGGAGTTAGATGTTTAACTCCCCTAGATTCAAAGGGGATTCAGGCACCTGGCTCCCTCTGAGGTTCTGGGCTAGGCTTTTAGGGTAGCTCTGCACAGAGTCCCTTGTTTTGGAAACACTTATTTCCTCCACGTGTTCTTCTGTGACCTCTCCCTGTGAAGCCTGGGAAAAGGCTTGCACAACCCTGGAAGAAGTGAACATAGTCAGTCCTTTGTTGCAGGGACTGTTATCTTGCCAGTTCATCTCATAGCTGAGTCTCATCAGAGCCATGGGAGGCGTGAGGTGGCGCAGGGCTGGACTGACATGCTGCTTGGTTTGTTTGTGATGGTAGTGGTGCAGACAGGGTGATGGAAAAAATAGGTTGAGGAAGGATAAGAAATGGAGAGAAAAAGCAGGTTATAAGTTTAGGAAGTGGACCAAAAGAGGAACGCTGGAGAAAGAAAAGCACTGTGACACAGGCATGAGCTGAATGAGTGGGGAATGTGCAGGATGTAGGAGGGGTGGAAGAAAGGTGGACTCTGGAAATACGGAGGAATCATTAAGAAACAGGGAAAAGCTGAAGGTAAAGTGTATTTAATCACAAGCATTTTTAAAACTTCAAGCTGGACCCATTCTTCCAGTTTCCTTTGCTGTTTAGTCAATAGCTGGGAAACCCAGCAAGGTGAAATTCCTCTCTTGGGGCAGGTCAGGGGAAAGGTAATTGCTGTCTGCTGCCCTCCTGGAGCCTGCAGAAGCCTGGTTCAACCTCCCTGACTGCAGGTGTGTGAGGTGGTCTGTGATGGCTTATCAAATGGTGCGCTCCCCACCACCCCGCTCTGGGAGGTTTGTCCTTACTTCATCTTGTAGATGTCCTGAGCAGAAATAGCTTCACCCAGCTTGCAGTTAGGATTTTCACATAGACTCAGTGTGTGTGTTTGGTTACATCTAGACACGCTGTTCAAATATTTACATATTTGCTAGACCTGGGATTAGAAACTATATCTCTGCCCACAGAGACGGGTCTGCCAGCCCCTGGCTAGTCCTGACAAGAGCTGCTCTGGTTCAGGATTGGGCTCAGAAGTGTCAGCACCACCAGTGCCATGGGCACAGCAGCTGCCAGGGAACCAGCACTGAGAGGAGAGCACACGTTCTGCTGTGGGTTAACCCACTCCGTGGGCAATATGTACGTGCACTGGCCACAAAGGCAACAGCCAATGCAATCTAGCTGCTTGTAAACTTAGAAGCAGCTGTAAGCCTTTGTGCTTTTAGTTTAAACGACATAAAGAAACTAGCTAATATATTTCCTGTGACTACACCTCCTTCCTCAGTCCGTACCTTTCCACTAATTATCCTAGGGGGGTACAGCCTTTTCTTTGCTGCCTTGTTGTGGCCCTAGGCCAGCCGGGAAGGGGCAGCGAGCTGGGGGGCTCCTGGCCCCCCCGGGGTGGTCATAACTGTACTTGGCAGCAGTGCTTTCCCCGCGGTTTGCATGCGGGGGAGCGCAGCCTGCCCCGCCGCCCGAGCCGCGGAGGTTCGCGTCTGAGCCCAGGGCCGCCTTCCCCTCCCCGGGAAGCCGGAGCCCGCTCGGAGCTGGCGCTTTCCCGGCTCCGGGAAGGCTGCCAGGGACCCCCACCGGAAGCCAGATCGGCTTTCTCTGCTCTTCCAGGATATACGGTCGTGCGGCTCTTCTATTCGAGAGGGTACGGCTGCCGCCGGCCCGCCTCACGCCGGAGAGGGCGTCTGACGTGTAGGGTTGCGCCGCTACACAGGGCACCTCGGCCTGGCGGGGCGGCGCCGCTACACGCAGCGTTACGGCGGCCGCCGGGCTTTCCCCGCGCCGTCAGCTGATGGGCGCCGGGCCGGTCCCGCGGCAACATGGCGGCCGAGATCCACTCGCGGCCGCAGAGCAGCCGGCCCGTCCTCCTCAGCAAGGTCGAGGGGCACCAGGACGTGGTGAGCGCCGCGCTCCTCATCCCCAAGGAGGACGGGGTCATCACGGCCAGCGAGGACAGGTAAGCGGCGGCCGCGGCCCGGCCCGGCCCGCCGAGGCGCCTCGCGGGGCGGTGAGGCCCCTCAGGGCCCGCTCGGCGAGGGGCTAGGCCGGGGCGGCGGGGGTGGGCGGGCAGGGCCGGCCCCTCGGCGGCGGGGCGGGTCCCCCTCCTCTCCCTCGGAGGTCTGCGCTCCGTGTGGGGCTGGGGCTGAGCCCCCCGGTCCCGCAGCCCCCCGAGCGAGGCGCAGCGGCGGCGCGGCCCCCGCGGAAGGTGGCGGCCGGCGGGAGCTGGCTGAGCCGGGGAAGCGGGGCACTGGGGTGGGGTGCGGGGGGGAAATCGCTTTTTAGCCTGTAACTTTGCCCGGCGGCACGCAGCCACGACTCTTAGCCTGGAGCCATAAGGAAATGACTGAAGCTGCAGTTCGAGGGAGGGAAACGGCATTGGCCGACCGGCGGCTATGGGGGCCGGCAGCGTTCCGCTCCTGGTGGGAAAAAGCTGCTGTGCTTCGTGCCTGCGTCCCGGCCCCTCCGAACTAGCTGGAAAAGTACAACTGGTGTGTGTGAAAGGGTTCTACAACGGTTATGAGCAGAACGAAAAACGTAGGAATACGTTTTACTCAGTCTTCAGCTGGGTGAATCACTTGTAGGTACGTTGCTGCTCCCCGGTCTGTCAGGAGGGTTGAGGCTCCCCGAGCTGCTTCAGTCAAAACAAGCCCATCCTGATGGCTCAGTTTGAAGGTCTTCAGCCTGTTTCGTTCTGGCTGAAACAGCTCAGGGAGTGAGTTGGCAGATCTGAGGGGAGAGGTGGTGATGAGCTGCTGAGGACAGTGGTTTCTGTCTGGAAGGGAAAATGTCTTCAGAGTCTAATCCTGATCCTTGGCACTGGTGCACACAGCATGTGAAACATCTGTCACAAAAGCTGGTAATGTCATTAAGCAGTTACTCAGACGAAACAGAAGTGAAAATAAGGAAGCAAGTAGCACAGAGGGTTGCTGGCTAGGAGAGAGGTGAGGGGTCTACAATGGAGTGGTGAGAGCTGGGATTTCCCCTGTGCTATGTGGAAAGTGACTTTTAAATATGAAGAGGGGTAGGAGATGCTTCTTAAGAGCTCCTGTCCAGAACTGTGGCAGTGTTTGAAAGAAGCATGTTAAAGTACGAAAGTGCCTTCTTTGAGATGTAGCTTGGTGGAGGGATAATTTTACTGTTATAATGTATAACTTTTAAAACTGAATTTGCGTTCATTTTTGCATTAAATCTTATCTGAAAAGCCTGACCTTGTGGGAGTATGAGTGCTGAAAATAAGTAGAGCTATGGTGTTACCTGAACGGGTAAACAAGGTTTTCTGGTGTTTATTTTTAGGTCAAAAAGAGCAAACAGACCAGCTAGCAATGCCACATGCTAATTTCATAAGCATAGTCTTAGCCAAGGCATTCAGGATTTGGGAGGGGGACAGATTAAGTGCAAAGGATGTAAACTTGTCCTGGTTTAAGTGAAGTTTACCAGATACTGTTAGTTTTTCATTAGCTGGCATTTAAAGTGACAAAATTTGTATAGGACATGTCATGGTGCTGTTATGCAGACCAGGTAGAAACACTGACAAACTTGTCATACTTCGCGGTGACGTGGCAACATAAATCTGTTACTAAAAAATGTGAAGCCATAGCTGCACTTACTGGTGCTGATTACCAGCACTTCTGAGAATTCAGGAAGTGCTAGTCTTATCTTTACTTCCACTGGAGAGGTGGTAAGAATGTATTTTTCATTGGCATTCCAAGAATTGTTTTCAAGTGCCAGTTGAACTCTTTAGAGATCAGGCAGAAGTAGTTGAATTTGGAAGGGGAAGACTTAATTATGTACTACTTTAAAATGGCTAATCAGATTCCACCTCCCCACTCCGCCACCCCCAAAGATTAGCACACTTAAGTCTTAGGTGAGCTATCAATTATTGGAACTGGAGTAAAAACTAATCACTGATTTCTAAATGCCTGAAGTACAAATGCTGTAAATTTGGGGTAACTATAAAGGCAAAGATTTCCCTGTGTTGTTTAAAGGCTATTTGAAAATATTTTTCTGAAGTACTTTGAGTCAGACTCCTCTTCCTCAAAAATATTTTTTTCAGCCATCAGATTGGGTGCTTATTGTAACAGGCCATCTAAGAGGTGCTCTTAAGTGCATTAATATTAGTGTTAGGATTATCCATCAGCTTCTATAGAATGTGACAGATATCTTTCCCAAGCTTCCAGAATGCTGGAGTTCTGGGTGCTGGAAGCATTCAGCAGAGTGTTAGCGGGATCAGAGGATAAAAGGTATATGTGCTTCTCAAACTATACAATTAGATATCGATGTATTAAATATTTTCATGCTCTTAGACTGCATGATATCATACTGTGCAATGTGTGCACTGGAAGGTGGGCAACAGAGGGAAACAGTTCTGTGACTTCACAGAACAGCACCTGCCTCTTCAGAGCTTCGTTTTGCCACTTAGTATGGCTTCTTTAGAGTTAAAATGCAATTTTCTCCCTGGTAAAGAGGTTAACAGCTTCCTTCGCTGTAGTAATGCCTATGTAAAAGCAGCAGGATTTGAATGTTGACCCTTTGAAGCAGTAGTACATACTACTCCTTGTTGACCCATGGCAGCAATTGTACCTAGCTTGCAGCAAGTGGTGACGCTTGGATGTGTTAGGTATGTTTTCTGGCTTTGATTGCAAGACAGACTTGGTTGTCTCTTCTCTTCCTGTGGAAATGATTTTCTGTAGTACATGTTGGGTAACAGGTTTTGGAGGAGACTGAGCAGCTTCCTTTTTATTCCACTTTTATGTGTGGTGGTTCTGGTATCATAGTCCTGTACAGGATGAAGTTGGTGTTTTGGGTGCCAGTGTGGGCTAAGTGTTAATATGTTTGTGTTTGGTTTGTTTTGGTGCGCTTCCTGAAGG
Source organism: Falco rusticolus (assembly GCF_015220075.1). Taxonomy (NCBI): domain Eukaryota; kingdom Metazoa; phylum Chordata; class Aves; order Falconiformes; family Falconidae; genus Falco; species Falco rusticolus. The sequence continues at coordinate 10,618,058 of NC_051199.1, read as the reverse complement.
ACAGAAGAGGGAGAAGCAATTTTTACAAGTTCATATCCGAGTTAAACCTGAACAGACTTTCATGGCAGAGGCTTGCCTATAGCAGACGACGCCAGCCTTTAAGCTTAAAGATCTGATGCTGAAGGTAGCAGTCTGCATTCTTGTTGGTAAGAGCCAAGGATGCAGCTGCATCTTCATCTCTGCAGATTTTGATACCAGATACAGACCTGTGCAAGGAGAGCCAAAGCTGTTGCCTACCTTTGGTGTGTGTAAATTTCTAAGAGAAGCTTTGGACTCAAGGCTAAATTTGTGGTGCCGATCTTACTATGAGAGTTTATTTAGATCCTGAAACTTTCAGAAACTGGTGTGCTGTATTGTCTCTAATCTGGGATACCTCCTACAGCACATCAGAGCCTACTTATGTATCCTTCACCTCCAGTTTAATGTGTTATCAAACTTACTGCGGTCCTGTTTGTTCACTAAAAACGGCGTGTAGGTGTTAATACTGCGTAACTGATTATGCTGCTAGCAGCAAGCAAAGTACAGAGTTCAAGAAGTGAAAGAGCTGTTATGCACACCAAAAGAGTAGGGCTGAAGTATTTTTGATTATGTCTTAATACAGCTAAGGCTGTCAAGTGTTTCATAAAAACCAGTCAGAGGCATGTGTTTATAAGTTGAGTGAGGAAAACATTGGTGCACAAACGTTCTGCAGAAATGTTGTAGATTATCCTTCTCTTAGAGGGGTTGTAGTTCTTTCTGGTTTAAATTATGTTTTCTACAATGAGAAGTAATGGTAACTTTTTTCCTTGAGGGTACAAAAGATGACATAGCAAATACGTGAATGCAAATAAAAATCTAGCTCTTTTTTATTTAAAGTTTTGAAGCCAAAATAGGCAGCAAGAATACCCGCAGGAGTGCAGTAGTTAATTTTCCCAATCAGACTTTTTCACAGGATAATTTCCATCTGTGAAGCTTTCTCAGAATTTACCTAGAAAGGATGATTAACTCAGTGTCCTTATGAGCCTCTTGCCTGACCCTGGCTCCAAGACAATGTTTGGAATTGTTTCAGTGTGTCTCTCAGCCTGGGCAGCTAGCTCAGGTACCAGCTGTGAGTTGGATCAGTCTGCTTGAGGCTTGCTCGTGTTTTCTCAGAGCTGAGATAGGCCAGTGTGGGCTGGACAGGTCTGTGATACAGTAAAATCTCTGGACATAGCCTTATTATCTTTGTTGTCAGCAGACAAATAACTAAAGCAAGAGAAGTGTTTGCCAGCTGCAGCTGGGAATGCTGAGGGATAATAAGCTAGTGTACAAGACCGTAAATGCAAGGTTAAAGTACAGTATTTACCACAGGCTAACAGGATCTGTAGAGTCACTAGCACATCTGAATGCTGCTGTTCTGTAACCATCAGCAGCTGCTATTGTGTTGGAACTGCTGCTGCTGATCACAGAACAGTTGTGGTATTAGGGGTTTTTTTGGTTATGGAACTTTAAATATTGGTCAAAATTAATGTTTTAGTGAGGCTAAATTTGATAAAAAGCATCAACTGCAAGTGATGTCCTTGAACTTGTATCACACTGTAATTAAAAACCAGATTCCTAATGCTGTTTTGGGAACACTGTCAATAGCAATCTGAATACTTCTGCTTTATTTTGACTACCAGAAAAATCCAGTCTTCTGCTCTTGCTAGGAAAACAAGTTAGTGACTGATTTCAGATAGGAAAGCAATTGTTTGTGGTTTGAAGGTGTTGGGAAGATGCAGTTCTTGGAACAGGCTGGTGTAGCCATGTAGTACTTGCAGCAGTGCTTGTAACACATTTGGATTTGCCTGTTCGTATTTCATCAGTTCTTTCTCCCTGCCATGCGAGCATTTGGCTTTTAGAGGGCAGTTTATGTGGTATGAGCACAAATACTGTTGGAATGCTGAAGGATTTTTCTCTGCTCTCAAACCCCAAATTTTTTCTCCAGCACTGTTCGGTGCTTAACTCTGTGAAAGAAACAGCAACTGAGAACAAGGGAAATCCTTAGTAATTGGTAAGGCCACACTCAGTATTGCTTAAAGATTACTTTTGTATGCATTGTTTCTTTATATTATATTTTAAAAAAACCAAACCCCAAAAAACAAGAAAACAGCCAAAAAACCCCTTTCAAATTACTCTTCTATAAATATGTATGCTTTCCAGCTGAAAGCAACTTTTGGTTCAATACTCAGTTAGGGAAGTTTGGAGGTCTTCTTTAATCTTGTTTAAATTCCTCTTGCTACTCTCAGATGTCTGAGTCTACAGTGATTGAAAGTGGATGTGTCTAGCTCTGGGTGCTCCTTAATGAGTTTCAACATTTTTACATCCTTACTGAGACTGCTGTCAAACAAACCTGTATCTTTCTAGGCCCTTAATAGGGAATGCTTGAGGAAAGATGAGTGGTACCTAGCACTTAGGTACTGAGCACAGGCTTCTTCATTAAGTAAAGACCAAGTTTTGAGAAGAATGTGGAAAACTCTAGGATTGATATGGTGGTTTACGTAATAAAACATTTTCATGGTAGGAGAATGTGGAAGTGGCATTAGTGGAGGACTTCTCTAGTCCTTTAAGCTAGAAACGGTATTCCATAAATTATTTGGTCCTAACAAAAGTAGATACAGTACAACAACAGGTTTACAGGAGAGAAAAGTAGAAGTGGTATTTTGGCACAGGTTATTTGCTGACTACTATGAAACGTCTCTTTTCAAATTTTGCTCAGAGCTTTGTATAATTAGATATAAAGCTGTCTCACAGCTTATCTTTGGCAGCGTGAGGCTAGCAAAGTCTAAATCTTGCTTAAACCAAAATAAGAAGCTTTCAGAAGTTAATTTTGCTAACTCTTGCAGCTGTTTGCCTAGACGCTCAACTTTATTGAGGGACTGTATTGTTGATGATCAGTGTAGAAATCATACTTCCAGGAAATAATTTGCTTAGAAAAAGCAAATCCTTGCTTCCTTATATGAATTCCTAATTCAGTATAGTTGACCAGAATACTGAGGGGAAACAATGTCTACTTTGGGAAAATCAGCAATGCATCTCAATCACTATGGCAACTCTTAGTCTTCATATAAATACATATATATATATATAATTCCATGATTTTGGTTAGAAGTGAAAGAGATTTGTAAAGGTAGAAGCTACCGTCTGAGACGTTTAGAACAGTTTGAGTATGATGGAGCAGTTTTAAAAAGCAGATTAAACAGCTGCTAAAAATGCATAGGTGCTAACCCATGCTTTTGCATCATGAAAATGACTTCACAGCATTGTGGCTTTTTTTCATTTTCTCATGTTACCAAGAAATAACTGCTCTTCTGAAAGTGTTAACTTTTTGACGGTGAGGCAGGGTGTCAATTCTTGTAAAGAGGAAGTGATAGCTTTTAAGAGACAGTCTTAATGCAACCTGTTTAATGGACTGGAGTAATGTGCATTTGTCACGGAACTGGTGGAAGAGTGGTTTGATTCAAAACCTGAAAATCATCGTTTTGAGGCAGTGTGTACTCAGCTATATTGATGTCAAGTTTTAGAAAAGGAAAGGAGTACATTAAGGGTGGGTGTTGTCATCTTTGTGTGGTCCTTTAAAGAAAAGCCCTTAAATGGATTACAAAATGAAAATGCTACCTATATTTCTTCAACCTGCAGAGTTCTAGTTCTGATGCAAGATACTAGTCCCCTCCTGTACTCTTTTTATTGAACTCTTAGTGGCAATTTTGTATGATGTTTAGCAAATCTATCCCCTAGTTTTTTTCTAAAAAATGCTAAATATCAGATGCATTGAGGTGTGTTTGGTTTTGTTGGTTTTTTTTTTTTTTTTTAAAATAGAACAACTCATCTCAATGAAATCTCTTGACAGTGTTGCCAGGTACATGGATTTACAGATCATTTAGGTTTCCATTTAAGGAAGGAGGAAGTTGGATTTAAACAGTGACAAGAAGTCAAACAATGGTTTGGAGAGGAAGTTTCAAGTAGGCTTAAAATAACCTTAACGCTACCTACTGTGTCTATGTGTTCTCTTAACTTCTTGATGTAGATTCCCTTCAAGTATGCCTATTGTAGGAATGTTTTTAACTGACGATAACTTTCCACTCCCTTGCTGATTCTCTTACATCCCTCCTCCCAGGATTTGACAGTCATGGGAGTGTTACAATGCTAAATGTTCTCAAGACCATTTTTCCTTTCCTTCCAACGCTTGATTTGGAAGGTTGCAAACTAAAAACAATTTTATAAAGAGCCTTAGAATGCAGTCCAGGTAGTCTTGTCAGCTTCTTTCCATTTCCATTTGACGGGCTAATCAATTCTGTTGGTATTTAGGCCAGAGGAGCAGTGCAAAGCAACAGTACTACTAACATTGATTGTCCTTTGTGTTTGTACATGAGGGAGTAGAAGTGTGGATTAGAGGGAATAGTGCTGAACTAGATATGAGGTTCTCCATGGATCCATACATCAATATTTGGGGATGGAGATGTCAGTAATATGCTGGTCTGGAGAATGAAGTGCTTCTGTTACTAATATTCAGCATCTGGCTTGCTGAAGGATGAGTTGCGCAGAGGAGCTGTAAAAATTCAGGAGTTCAGGCTTCCATAAGGAGTGATTTGGAATTCTTTTTTTAAACTTAATCTACTATAAAGCAAGCTGTGGCTTCCTCTGACACAGCTGGAAAGTTCCTGCAACTTGAATTCGACTTAAATCAGCCAGAACCAAGGAGAAAGAATTAAAGGGATGCAATATGTAGCAATGTCTGAGGTGAGCTGAAATAGTATTTCCATTTCATGTTTAATGGAACTTGTATAAATAGATTTGAAGAAAACTGTTCAGAATCAAAGGGTAGCTACTCTTAGTACCATTATTCTTGTTATGTTAGTAGCGTTGGAGTACTACTATTTTTATTATGTTGTTTCTCTATTACGTTTGAGTAGCACAAAAGCTGAGAGGATTGGAGCTGGTATATAAGTAATGAACTGGTTCTGATGGTGTGCTTACAACTGTCTTCTCATCACTCTTCCCACAACACAGAACAATACGAGTATGGCTGAAGAGAGACAGCGGACAATACTGGCCCAGCATCTATCACACCATGTCATGTAAGTACAGTGCTGGAGATGGTAAGTGATGTCCAAGCACAGCATGAGTTTTGTACCTGTGCTCTGTGTGGGGCTGACTCCTTCCCATTTCCTCAAGTGCTGGATTCACTCGATGATCTTGAATTTGGCAATTTTGCAGCAACTTTAGCTCAGACTTTAATTGCACAGTGCATAAGATCTAAGGCAGTGTTCTGTCAGAACCAGATCCTTCACCAGGTAAATCACTGTGTGGATCTGCAGCTGTAGGTGCCTCAAATGCTGGCAAATAACTTGTCTGCCAAAAAAGTTAGTTTTTCAAACCACAAGCTGAAAATTAAGACAGAAGAATATTCTCAGCTTTCTAAGGTGTGCATTTTTCCCCCTACATTTATATTATTAAGAAAACAATACTGAGTAGCAGCTTCAGTATTGGGTAGATCTTGAGTGTCAGTGTGCTTTTTTTGATTTTGAAACACCACTCGGCCTGGGTGCTTTGCTGTAACTTCTTTAACCTAGACACATGCCATGTACAAAAAGAGGTAATACAATGACAAAACAAACCATCACACAAACAAAAGATAGTCTTTGGAATGTCAATTTCTGCAGAAACTTACATACAAATGTTAAATGAAGATCGAAGAATTGGACTCCTTGATGTTCTGTGTCTTTTCAGCTGCAGGCTGAGTAGCCTAGGATCTAGATCAGAAATGCCAACTGTAATCTTTTTTTTTTTTTTCTTCAGTAGTTGGTCTAAATTACAACACTTGCTCAATTTATCAATTTTCTGAATAGACTATTTAGACTGCTCTATAAAGGTTTATACGAAATCAAGTGTGCCTTTAGGTAGTTCCAAGGGATGGACTTGTCCTGATGTAATATGACCACTGTAATATTCCAGACTGTCCTGTCTGGGTTTGAATTTCTAAAACCACCTTCAAGGCCACATTTTCTGATGGTCTTGGAGAAGGAGGTTTAGAACACTGTATCTTCATCCTTGTAATTTGGAAGTTTAGTGGGGCCACTCTTCAGTGAATTTTTTTTGCAAAATTTTCATTAGGACACTATTGTAATTTTGTTGTTGTTGTTTTTCACGTTTATTTTAGCTCTTAATTTCAAAAAGTGAAGTAGGTCTTTAGAGGTTTTCTGCTGAAATAAATTGTATGTAATCTCAAAAACATGAGTCTCCTTAAAGCTGCAGATATTGAAACATGATTCCATATGAAGTTGGCATGCAATTACTTATTTCTGTCTAGCGCTTTACTCTCTAATGATACAGTCCTCAAATGTAAAGAATTGGAATATTGTTCTGGTATACAACTCGGGACTCTATTTGAGATAATTTTAGTGAACTCAAGTTCTTCCGTGTAACCATCTGCACATGCTGTTGCTGCTGGTTAGGCTTTCATCCTGTGTGGAATTCCTTTTACCAAGTTGCACCTTGTGGCAGGAAATGGTGTTTGCATATGGTGCCTAGTAGTATATCTGAGTTACTGTAGTAGTGTACCTTTCTTCAGTTCACATATGGGAATTTAACTGTCTTACCAAGGGACATTATCTCTGCAGACTAATTTCTATCAAGCTACTTAAACAGCTTTTTTCCTGTATGAAAGAATTGGTTTTAACAAAAGTTCTGTGTATCCTGATACCTGTATTCCAGTAACTCTAATGCACTTGCTTTTTTTGACAGCACCGTGTTCAGCTATGGCTTATCATCATGACAGCAGACGAATATTTGTAGGCCAGGATAATGGAGCTATCATGGTAAGTTGCTGTGACTTTTCTTCAGAATGTAGATTAGAATTGTCTAGATTTTCCGTGAGCACCAGGTGTTGCTGGCAGCTGATAATTTTTCTTTCCCTTTTTGGAATGCAGCTACTACTAAATGGCTGAACTTCTTGGCAGTTCATCTGAGATGTACATGGGAGGACTGCAAATAAACAAGGGTTCTTCTGGCCAGGTGGGAGCCAGCTAACCTCAAGAAGTCACTGCGCCATTAGTGTAGCAGTGGACCCAAACAATGACACTTTGTCAAGGAATAATTTTGAGTACATTAAGCTGGGCAGAGTGCTGTGGTGGTGCACTAACGGGTTGTGAGCTGCAGCTGGCTTGCATCTGGCCAGAAGTATGGATCAGCCTGTGTCTTGCCATGCAAGTGTCTCTGGATTTTCTTGATGTAGATCTTTTTATGATGTGGAAATTTCAACGCTAGCTCTAAAATTACAAGAGGCAGGGTTGGTTTCTTTTCCTTCTGGGAAGTCTTCCTTCTGTCTCTCTGTACTCTGGGAGAGGGTGAGCAATTACAGCAATAGAGCAGATATATATGGCAGAACAGAAAGGGGTCTGTATTCTTCCCCTCTTTTCTTGGCAAAGGAGGGGAATCTTGTGATTCTCCCAGATGCTTTAATGGTTTCCTTTCTTTATGAAAATAAGGTCAAAATAATAACTGACCTATAACTGAGCTGGGGTACTGCATCAGTGTCATAAATAGTGATTCTACTGATAACTCCTGTGAATAGTGAATGCAGTACTACATAGAATAATGTTTCTAGTGATAACTACTTGAAATTGTAAGATAAGACTTTTAAAATTTCACTAAGCCTAATGGATCAAATAGAGAATACTCTCGCTTAAATCTGTCTATTATGAAAACTCAGATACTTGAATTTAACTGCGAGATACAGTGTTACTTATTCCTGCTGGGGACAGCGAGACCTTACCTCTTCCTATAATCTCCATTCAGCAAACTCTTTTCTGAAAGAATGCTCCCTGTTGAAAATGTAGTTCACTATTAACCTTAATTTACAGTTGGTGTGTCAGTGTGCTACACTTCAGTCTCTGAAAATGCTAGTTTTTCATGAGATATGTTGCTGCTAAGCAAATTTTGTTCTGTGAGGTTACTGCTCTCTTTTTTTTTGTATCAATATTGCTTATGTCAGTGTGGTATCTTTTCTAATGATTCTGCTTTGCTTTTAGGAGTTTCATATTTCAGAGGACTTTAATAAGATGAACTTTGTGAAGACCTATCCAGGTAAACTGTTGACCAGTGACTACACTAACATTTGTGTGAAGGGGAGGCATCTAAAATGCTTGGGAAACTGGACACTGTCACAGACTAATCAAGTCCAAATATGCTTTAAATCTGACTGACCTTCTAGCTGTCACTTAGTTAGGAATAACTGCCTTAAGATAAATGTTCAGTTACTGAGTAATCCTCAGTCATCTGAGTTGCAGTCATTATCATTAAGTTCAGTACATCATTAGCCTGTGAGTGTAATGAGCCAGAACTAGTGGTTCAGATTTTGCTCTTCAAGTGGAGTAGTTATTCTGCGTGAGGGTAAGAGCTTTCTACATTTTGGTATTTGCAGTTTCCATCCTTACCTTCTGTAATCACTGGGCTTGGTTACTTCTAGCTGAAGATAACAGTCCTTGCCTTCTCTGTCAACTTAGGAGAGCAATAGGGATGGAAAAGGTCTTATTTTTTTGGTACATGGGGAATAGGCATTGTTCTAATATCTATGGAGATGCTAATTTCAGCATTTGTCTGCACATCCTTAAAAGAAATACAAAACTTGATTGCTGGTTGAAATTGGAATATTAATGTAAAAGGCCTGAAGGAGGCTCATGAAGACTGCAGATTATGTAGTGAAACAAAGTGCGGTTTGTCTTGTGACTCCCTGACACTGATAGAAGCAATGTTCTTACGTAGGAGAAAAAGACCTTGTTCCTAAAGCAGCAAGCCCTGCCTTTATCCTAAGGAAGATGACTTGACAACTCAGTCCAGGGAAATACTTGCATCTTGGGGGAAAGGGGGGACTTCTTTCTAATGCTTATGTAATTTTTTGCTTAGTGGCAGCATCCTAAACAAATCTCTGTGGGATTTGGTTGCTGTCATAGGTAGCAGTTTAAATGGCATGGACTAGATACACTGTCAGGTGCTTAAAAGCATGCATCTGAGGATAGCTCCCCAGGCATCAGGAAAAGAGGCACTTAAAGATGAAAGTTAAGGTTTTTAGATGCATTACATTACTTCCCAGAAGTACTGGCCTAACTAGAGAAAGCTGAGGATTTGTCTGCCCCTTAACCACGGCATCACCAGTATCTGGGCTGAACTCAACTTCTTTCTCTGGGATAAAGGGTTAAATTAGCAGACTGACATGATCAGTTCACTTAAGCTATTCAGAAGGCAAATACTACACAGAACAATGCCAGCCTTTTAATTCAGCCTAGAGGCGAGTATAGTATGATGGTAAGAACATCTCCCTAGGGCACTGCTTAGGTACCATCTTCAACCTATGTCTCTCTGAATTAGAACATGCGAACACATCACTTTGATTTTTAGGAAAAACTAGCCAGAAACTTTTTCTTCCCACAGCCCATCAGAATCGAGTGTCTGCTATTACTTTCTGCCTGGCATCAGAGTGGGTTATCAGCACTGGCCATGACAAGTGTATCAGCTGGATGTGCACCAGGAGTGGGAGTATGCTGGGGAGACATTACTTCACCTCTTGGGCTTCGTGTCTACAGTATCCTTTTGAAAAATGATTGCTGCCCTGAAACCAAAGGAGTACTTTGTTCCTTTAGCTCCATTTGTTCCCTCCTTTAATAGTGAAATCTCTTGCAAGTCTGCAAACCTTTATTCTGATTAGATATTTAATACCATTATTTCTGTCAGGGGATGTTGTGACCTTGAATTACAGAAATTGCAGTGTGTATTAGTTCCAAATGTTGAGATGTTTGTCTGTGGGATCTTGTGGAAGTGACTAATAACTGTACCTACATCCTGGCCTGTAAACTTCCTAGGCAAGTCACTTTGTTCAACAGATACCAGTGTGCTCTAGAAGGACTCAAATGCATAAAACATCATAAACCCCCTTTGGATTGCTTTAATTTTTCTGCCTTTACTCATGTTAACCTTTTGTATCTTTAAGCTACAGGGTACACTGTACCTTTATTCATTACTAGTAGTAATTTGTCTGTGCAATTTGCTTTCCTGCACATTGCTTTTAATTGCAGCATTTGTAGCTTAAGAACTCTGGTTGTCTATTCAGCTGTGAGTACTTCCGGGCATTCTTTACCCTTTGTAAAAAACTTACAAATCCAGTAGCTTAAAATGTAGTTCATATATCAAAACTTCTGAGCCTGAGTTAATACTTTAAATTCTAAAACTGTTTTTTGGCACTTTTTAATGGTGACAGTTTAGGTGTGGCTAGACAGTAATTGGAAGTACTGGTTGGTGTATGAGGATTAATGGCAGTAATGTTGTAGAAGTGGCGTAATTCAAAAGGTGAAAGAGGTCAGCTGCGTCTCTTGAAAAAAATACCTCTCTAAGAATCGCTATATACCTGTGCAGTACTAAGAAACCAGGAGGAAAGCAAACTGCTTGGTTGTTGGCAGCGTGTGTAGCCTTCTGAGGTCTCCTATTTTTGCAGACACTGCCTTGCTGACTGAAGAGCTGACAGATTAGTATTGTTGTACTTACACTCTTTTTTTGCTGTCCTTGTTTTAGTGTTCAGGGTGATGGTGTCCCAGAAAATATTTCATGTACAGCTCACCTCGGCTGCATGCAGCACAGAACTGCGTTAATACTGGGGGGTGTGTGTGTTTTAGGAGACTACCTCACAGAACAGTCTGGTGCCTCTGAGCCTCACTATTTGAATGCAGTGGGTTCTATAGCTAACGCTATTGCAAATAACGGAACAGTTTATTATGAAAATGGAGAAAAGAATATCATCTTTTCTGTCAAGATAAATTTCCAATGAACAGCATGATATTTTAAAATGCACTGTAATTGATCCTGCCTTTGGACTTGTGTTTGGAAGAATTAACTTTCTGGTGTGTGTACTAGGTGCTTGGTCTCCCTGTCAGGAGGTTCCTTAGGAGTTAGTTGTTAATGATCCTCTGTGTAAGCTTCTAAAAAACACATCAGAGTGCCTTTTCTCTACTGGATTAGTGGGGATAAAGCTAGCCTGAATTTCCAAGATGTAGAAAGGATCACATGTTCAGGGACTTAGTGGATTTGTTGAAAGTGAAATGTTTATCTCTATTCTGAAGGCTTAAGAGATTTCAGAATGTCATCAGATGACAAAACCTCTGCTTTTTCACTTGTGGTGGTGGGCTCTTTGGTACACTGACTTTTTAAAGTTAGTCTTTTCTGTTGCACAGAGTAGGCTGCTTTGCTGGCTGCTGCTTGTGTGTTTGTGTGGCTCCAGGAGGACAGGTAAGTTTATACACAACTCTTGGGTTATTTGGTGTCAACTGTATAGGGTTTTTGTAGCTCTTGTTTACATCCTGAATAGCAAAGGTCTTCCAAAGGCAGCAAATGGTCTAGTTCCATCCAGTTTGCTGTGCTTTAGTTTCTGGAGACAGTAGTTACAGTGACAAAAACTGAGTATCAGAACATGGTTACGATGTATAATACTTTTGCCAAACATGGCACCTTGTTAGTAGATCCCATGTTAGGATGTGGTGTGGCTTGTATGTCAGTGTTAAACGACAGAACCCTTTCTGAAATACTGTTCAGTCTTCAATACTGTGTTTAAGGACCCACATCAGTAAATTTGAAAGTGCAGAGAACAGAAACTAGATGGTCTCACCTTCTCAGTAGCTACAATGTTGGGAGTGTACTTCCACTGTAAGGTAAACTAGCTGTGGTGGGTTAACGTCCTTGTGTCTTAGTTTTCCTATTCTGGCAGCATCGACTAGTATAACATGCTAGAAAACTAAGTTTGTAGGAGGACATACTAGGTAGGACTGAGTGCCACCCAATGTCCAGTGAGGCGCTCCTAACGGTAGCTCTGCACTGCAAGAAGTAGCCTGAGGAATTCTGGCATCTCTTGTAGAAGATCATGAGAGTATTCTGTAAATTTCTGCTAGAGATGGTCTAAATCTACTTGGCTTGCCTTAAACTAGGGGATGTGTTATCTCCTGGCTTCTCCAGTGGCTTTCTAAAACTTTTCATATTTATTTTCCATACTGTGTTACCTGCACATGTAGGGAAGTGTGGGGAGAAGAGAGGAATGAAAAACGTTTAATTATGGTCTCCAACCCCTTTAGAAGTAGTTACATAAGTATTTGTCTGGCCTATTAAAATGTTCCATTCCAGTTTATTTAGTATATTGCTAACAGCTGTGCTGTCTGTTTCAGTCCCATAAAATACTCTTATGAGCAAATGAGGCTTCTCCTTGACTGGTGTTCAGATATGATCATGAAACTCGGCATGCCTTTGTTGGTGATTATTCTGGACAGATCACTCTCTTGAAGCTTGAGCAGAATACATGCTCAGTTATCACAACACTCAAAGGACATGAAGGTAAGTAATTCTTCATCTTAATTCCACTTGACCTGTACTACAGTACCTCTTTGTAAATTGCAATGAGACGTTCAGTTGAGGATCTACCCCTTAAGGATAGATACTGGATAAACTACTAGTGCAGGGCAGTAGTTATCAAAACCTGTTCAAAGCTGTACATATGACTGTCTCTTAAAGAACAGACACATACTTGCTGAGGGGAAATCTTAACCTTATAAATACTGACAATATTTTTCATCTATAATAAAAATACAAGGTAAACATATGCATTCAATTAACACAAGTTATCCACTAGATGGCCACCTTTAAAAACTTTTGTTTCCTTAACATTGAAAAGAAAGGACAAGAATGTATTATATTTTTTTTGGTCTGGAGGCCTTGTAGTACTATAATAATTCCTAAAGCAGCTTTAGCAGCCCCCAGTCTGGATTCTAAAAAAACACTTAATTCTTTCCAATGTGGACTTCGCTGTTCTGATCAGTCTTTATGAGAGTTCCTATTAGTTCAGTTTCCTATGTTTAGCTGAAACTAAGCTATAAGCAAGAAATCTAGAGAGCCTTTTAGAATCAAAACTGTCTAGCCAAAGACAAATGTCTCACGCTGTGTAGTATAGTTGAAATCCTTACGTCGAACAAAGAACCAAATAGTCTGTGACATGATATGGAGCCACTCTCTGCTGTAATGAGTAAGGCAAGAATGCAAATCAGAGGAGAATGTGTAATTTAATAATATACTGAGAGAAATAAACAAGACTTAATGCCTCTTCCCATGTGGTACTGGCAACTTTCACATCAGCTGACTAGTTAGTATTTGGGTAGGGGTAAATTACTGGGTCATGAGTCTCAGCCCCACTGGAAAAGGCTGTCTTGTTTAATAGCTGTAAGTATAGAGTAGACTTTGTTAAAGCTGGGTAGACTCCTGATTTACAGATGACTGTAAAATGACAAAGCAGGTTTTGAATGTGGGAAGCTGGTTGAGATTTTCAAATGATAAATGCCTCTTCTGCTTTCAAGCAGAATTTCATATTGTTTCAGTTAAGAGCAAAATAATTTTCTTGGCCCTAGGGACTCCTTTTCCTAGTCTGTGTTCAAGTGCAACTCCTTGATAGATACTGTTGTTAGTCTGAAAGCAGTATGTCTTGATGTGCCACTACATAGAGCGTGTATTCTCTCTATTAAGTTGTGGTGGGTGTCCAGGTACTAACTTCAGCAGTGCTGTCTACATAGCAGACAACTTTGGCTTATATATCAGTTCACTAAGGGAACTGTGATCCTCAAAACAAGAATTGATCTAGTACAAAAGATGATTACATTTGAGGGGCAGAAACAGGTTTTTCTTCAATTGGTGTAATAGTAGCTATTTCATCTTGTTTGCTTTTTGGCTTTTTTTTAAAAGCAAAACAGATTATGTGTAACCTTTTTTCCTCCACAGTATTTGTGTAATATTCTCAAGGCCTGGTAACTAAATTTAAATAACATCTAGTTCTTCTCTGTGTGCTCTTTGCCAGACTTCAGAAGTCTGACTTCATCTTGTTTCCTTTCTAGCTCTTGCCTTACTGTGACTTCATAAGCAAGCAGTGTTTGCTTTGCAGTTTGAATGGTTTTAGAGCTTGCCCTTCAACAAGCCAGTTTCCAGAATTCTCCATGTTTAACAGCCTACTGTGTGTAGGCTGAGTTAATACTCAAACTGCCTTTTATGGCACAGATGCTCACTGTTCTCTGAGACAACTATTCCCAAATGGGTCAGTCTGAAAACAGTGTAGCCCTAAAGGAGGCAAGAAAAATCTCGTGCTCCAGAGAGCTGGAGAGGACTAATTTAGGCTGTAATTACCATTCATCTTGCTTTCAGAATAACAAGGCTTTTGATGACAACTGAGCAATGGAATGATGCTTTAACGGGAAGGATGTCTGTAAAGGAATAAAACATCCCTGCAACTTCAAAACTATAGGTGGCATGAGTGACAAATTTACTTATTTAGTATCCTGTCTACATTATCATGCATATGGGCTTAGTATAAGACTGCTGCTGTCAGATGACTAATTTCTTTTTATGTCAGACTAATGAGGTGCACAGCCAGGTTGGGCCTTCTGAAATCTCATTTTGTAATTTAGTATGTAGTGGCCAGATTTGCTAATAGCAATGAAACTGTCACTTTGTTTCTTATTCCAACTATTTTAAGGTTGTAAATGGTCATGTAAGGGAGTTGGTTTACCTGTGAACACTGCATGCTGTCCTGCAACCACTGACCAAGCACCTTACTGTATTGTAGATATTAGTCTCTGCTTGGCAAGTTTTAATACTTTTCATCTTCCGAAGCTCGCAGAGCAGCCTGCTGACTCTTAAAACAAACTACCAGTTTACAAGGGGCAGCAAGCTGGTAATCAAACTTTCTGGCTTATGCTTTGCATCTAACTTTCATCTTGGGGGTGTTTTGTTCTGTTGTCAAATGCTCTTTGCCTCTCTAGCAGGACTGTATCTTGCTGTTGCATGCTGTCCTTTGCCTTAAGGCTTTCAATATCTGTTACTGTAGTAAGGGCATACCTCAGGTTTCACTTTAGTGACCCAGAAGAGCATCATTGTGTTGGGGAGTGGCTCCCTTAGGTCTAACTGCAGAATGTTCTTTCCTAGGAAGTATTACTTCCCTGTGGTGGGATCCTGTTCAACGACTGCTCTTCTCAGGTGCCTCTGATCACAGCATTATCATGTGGGATATTGGTGGAAGGAAGGGACGAACACTGCTTCTCCAGGGACATCAGTACGTAATGGTGTCTTATTTTTCCTACATGTTCTGTAATGAACACAGAGTCTGAGGAGGACTAAGTAGCATGGCAAGATATTTGAATCTGTGAATAACAGGGAAGATAACTTTTTGCAGAACTCTGAGGCCTTTGAGGTGGAAGAAGGATAATCAGTACTAGGAAAGCATTACTGATAAGTCCTTTTTTTTTTTGCTCATGTTTGATACTTCTAAACATGGGTAATAACAACATAACATAGAAGTAGGTTATAGAAAGAGGTGTGTAAAAATCCTAACTCGTCTTACTTGGACTTTATGTAGAAGTTACATGCTTCTGTATTGCATATCCTTCACTGAGTTGCCTGTGAGTGTGGGGCTAGAAACTTGACATACAAGCATGTTTGTGTGCCCATGTAGAATAAGCTTTAGTATGTTCGTGTTCTCTGTCTTGATCAGCGAGGTGATAAACTGATTGGCCAAATTACAGGGAGGTCTCTTGACTTCCCTGTATGTCACATCTCCACTGTTCTGTGGATTAGGTAGGTAGTTGCCTGTATTTAATCAACTCTTTATTTTTACGGAGACACAACACTAGCTGCCATTTTTAAATCCAGGGCCTTTATTCAGTCTGACAGGCAGTTCACATTCACCACTCAAGATATATTCTACTTAGAAATGCAGTGGTAGTAGAGATCTTGTTTATGTTTAAAAATGTATTTGTATAGTGCATTCTCCTCTTGTCTAATTTCATAGATGCCTTCATCCATCTTTGATCAACTGATAGCCTTAGCCCTAGAACTCTTGTTAAATCTTGAGGATTTAGTTTTATGGCTAAAGAACTAATAATAGAATACTTGTTACAAAAAAGTAACTGAAGTCAATGACTGGAGGACTTTATACTGCTTTTACTGCTGCATCATGTGTCCTGGTGAAGACTTGTAACAGTGTTAGTTTCTCTTCAGACATCACACTTAGCATCAAACTTCATACTGAATGGGAAAGTAAGTTCCTCTGAGAAGCAGAATGGCTTTTTTAATTCAGCTTAGATGTTGCAAAGCAATCTAGTAATGTTGAGATCCTTTGTTTAGTTGCTTAGGGTAGACTTTTGTTTTTCTATTTTATTTAGGATTAATTTGTATTATTGGTGTATGCATGCTTTGCTTTGCAGCTATAGACTCACTTATTGTAATTTGTTAGAAAAAATGGAAGTTCCATCTGCTTCCTAGCTGTATATTGAAACAAATTATTTCTCTCTATTTTTCCAGTTGTCTCTGTTTTGATAACTGGCTCCCCTTGCCAACACAGACAAGTATTGGCGCGCATGCTGAGCCAGTTGACACTCAGCTCACTGTCAATGCTTACTGCCAATAAATACTAACGTGGAACTATACCTCTGGTATTCTGGTCAAGCCTGTAAGAACTGTTCTAAGCAACATCCTGATGCTAGGGTACTGCTTAGGTGACAGTACCTGTTCATTCATTTTCATAGCTCTACTTACTAGTCTTAGCAAAGTGTTTGGAAATCAGTTTTGGCTTTCCTAGGTAGCTTTGCAAGGATAAATTGGGGTTTGCTGGGAAATTAAGCTTAATTTAGATACCTGTGGGTAAATAATGTCTATTTTGTCTGCAGTGATAAGGTGCAGGCTATCTGTTACATCCAACTGACACGGCAGCTGGTATCTTGTTCAGCTGATGGGGGAATTGCTGTTTGGAACATGGATATCAGTCGAGAAGAGGTAAGATCGTGTCCTAGGTCAAAGACTTTTATTCCATCCCCCCTTTCAGAGGCTGATGTGGCTTTGCTTAGTCAGTTGTCCTCATGTTGCCTGAAACTTTAAGGCTGATATTATCAAAACCTGCTCTGTTCTAGTGGCTGTCCATACTGCATTGTAGTAGGTGGATTCCCAGGTCAGGGGAAGTGCAGGACAGACTTGGGAGTGCTTAGAATCTTAGTGAGACGCGCTCGCTGGAATGGCTACAGACCTTGCTGCTGGACACTTTAAAGCAGGCAAACTTTTGCCGTAAAGAAACCAATGGACTGTGCTTCAACAGTCTTGGGATAAGTTCTCAACTTGTATCGAAGCAAGTAAAGTAGTGAGATGCTGTTTTTGAGATGCAGTTCAGAATGTAGAGATTCAGTCCCCAGGTAACACTTTTTTTTTTTTCTTTTTGTTTTTTTTTTTTAAGACCTCAGTACACAGCGACTGAGCCTGCCAGGTAGATTCTTTCTGCATCAGTTCATATCCATGATAGGAGCTGAGAAGATGTATGTTACTACAGTCTTTGGTTAAACCATAGTTATAGGAGTTTTGGTTGCCCCCATAAAGCGGTATTTAAGGCTCGGTCTTCCTTGCCCTGTTGCTTTTTGTTAAATGCAAGTGTCAGGATTAAGAACTGTTTTCTGACATGTGTTGAGCTGTCACCTTAAGCATACAGAGTGCTGTATGTGATGCTCCTGATGTTTTCAGCATCATGGTCTCCTCAAAACTTCTGTGATATTATGAAACTTCGTAGTTGCAAGGAATTGGCTTATAATACAATTGGGAAAACAAGATGTAGCCATTTCTCTTCTTGATCTGCGTGCAATAATTAAGGGATCTTCTAAATAGTAGACAGTTTTAACACAATTAAAATAATATGGTTAATTTAGAACAGCCATGATGTCTCAGAGCTCGTTGGAAAAACATGATCAAGCCCAATCCAAAAGCAAAGAAACTAAATGTTTGAAGAATGATGAACATAGTGCCTCTGAAGCATTAGCTAGCAAGTTGTGTTATGGGGTATCTTTAAATACGTATGTAAGATTAGAAGACTGACTTTTTTGATTAGAAGGAATAGCGACTCTACTGACAGCTGTACTGTTGATGTTGGGCAGATCCAGCTGTGTGTGGGTAATAGCACTGGTAGTGTTGGCAGGTTTTTATCTCCTATCTAGTGCTGAAATTAAGATGAGAATAATAGGAAGATACCCCGTTTTTCTGTTAGAGGGAGCCAGAAAGGGGATTGTCTTCTCAGAAATGCTACATGAAGATGTAGGAACTGGACATCTGGTATTAATAAATACTCATGGTGAGATGATTGTTTTATTACTATAAGCTATGGATATAAGTGAATTGAGGAAAAAAGTTTCTTTGTTGTTCCAGCTTTCCTCCTGTCCAGTTTCAGGGAGACTCCCCCATCAGATGAATTAGAACATGTATGTTCTATACAGCTTTATACAAGTCTATGTACTAAAAGCATTGTGCCTTTCTTTCTATCCCCTACAGGGATGCTCAGTTAAAGTGTATATGAGTGTTGAAATGTGTGAAGGTTCTAACTGTTTTCACTTGGCCTAGTCCATTTATGGCAGGAAAAATACGTGGGTGGGAGAAGAGTTGCTTAATGAAGATGTGGGCAGGATGGAAAATGCAGATGAGTTCTTAATTATTTCAAACTGCAATCCTAGGGAAGCAGAAAAGATATTTACTTCTGGACATCCCCCCCCCCCCCCCCCCCCCCCCCCCCTTAGATGGGATGACTGCCTCATAGCTTCTACAATTTGGATTACACTAGCTCTTAAAAATCACCTAGGCAACCAGAGCAGCAATCTTTGAATGCCTGCAGCCAGTTTAATAACTTAGATGTTTGAATTAGTTTTCTTATTAAGGCAGTAACGTAACGTACTTCTGTGGGCTTAAAAGGTGTAGGAGGCATGTAGGTAATAAATAACTGTAGTCCTGGGTTTGGGGGTTTTTTGTACTAAACTTCCTATGTACTGTACACTCGGCGATCTATTGTAATGTCCAGAGCTGAGACAGGGCATTGTTCCAAGTAAAACTTTACTTTGGGTTGGTAAAACCAACTTCCTTGGCTGTTGCATGAGGAGAAATAATTCTGATTGCTTACATCTCTTGCTCTTTTGTAGGCTCCTCAATGGCTAGAAAGCGATTCCTGTCAGAAGTGTGAGCAACCTTTCTTCTGGAATATAAAGCAGATGTGGGACACAAAGACATTAGGGTTGAGACAGGTGAGATTGCTGGTTTGAGTGCTTAGCTGTGCTTCAACACTTAAGCAAAATGCAAACAGAAACCACTAAAGCTGTTAGATCTTTTAAACTGTTGGTATTTTTGCTGCTTTGAAGTGAGGGTTTATTGAGAGGTCACAGCTTCCAGTCAGTGCTAAGAAATTTCCAAATTCTACAGAAAGTGTTGCATCAAACTTCTATCATAGGGGCAAAGCAGGCTGTGCTGGGAGTGCTCTGTTGGATTTCTCTGAATATTTCTATGCACTGGAGCTGTGGACAGCTAATCCTTAAGTGCTGTGTGAAGTGGCACACAGTGTCCTGTAACTGAGCAAATTGCAGCATAGCATATTGTAGGGTTCTCAGTTCAGTGAAACGGTGATAGCCCTGCTCTCACTGGGCTAGAATGTGACAGCTTGCTTTTTGGAGGGACTGGACAGAGGCACCGAGACACTCATCTGTTTCTGGCTTTTTTAGACTGTTATTTCCTTGGTTGCTTGTTCAGCCCTCTTTTTTTCCCCTGCTCCCAGAAGGAGCTTGCAAGGAGAAGAGGATGGGCAGGGAGAATATGGAGGTAAACCCATTAATAGCCAAGATGAGTATTCAGAACTCCAGAGTCCTTGGTCCTTGGTTGAAGTAACAGAATTCTCTTCCTAACAGGTTGCTTCCTATGAGGTTGCAAAACAGAAGCTTTGTTGCCGTTGTTCAGTGAACACTGGTTAAGGTGCTCAAGTGGCACAATATAGTGATTTTCTTGTTTGTTTTTTTTTGTTTTCTCCATGAAGCATCATTGCAGAAAATGTGGGCAAGCAGTGTGTGGCAAGTGCAGTACCAAACGGTCAAGTTACCCAATCATGGGATTTGAGTTCCAGGTCCGTGTCTGTGATTCCTGTTTTGAGTCAATCAAGGATGAAGAGTGAGTATTAAGGAGTAATAAATTCAAGTAACACTGCTGAGGTGCAGAAACACTTGTGCTTGCTCCACATCCACGCACAATGCTACACAAACATGCCAAGCTGACTCTGATAATAGGCTACCCTTTCCTTGGGCACTCAAAGCACTGCAATGAGAGAGATCCCTCAGCTGGCTTTGCAAGCTGATTTGGATCATAAGTGGATTACAACTTTTTTATCCACTTTATTTCTTCTTTCCCATGAGCCCAGATCTAGAGTTGAAACATACTTTTCTCAATATTTCTGTTTAGGAAAAGGCTATCGATTGCACTTAAAATTGCTGAATGGATGCCTGACAATGCGTCACAACTGCCAGGATGTATATGTATTAATTCATGTACACTTACTGAAAATTGTTTCTACAGGAGTATTCACAGCCCAATATTATTTTCCTCATGCAAGGAAATTGGGTTAAACATGATTTGCTGTCTCTTTAAACTCTTCTTAGCAATGAAGGAACCCCCTTTTTATCTTGATGTGAACAGCACTTCACTGTTCACTGTCTTTTCACCCCCTTGGACACTGGGATGTTCAAGGATCAAAGTAATTTGATGCGAATTTTTGAGATGGTTGGTGGTGTTTTTTATATGTTTTGTGGTTTGTTTTTGTTGGTGGGATTTTTGGTTTGTTTGGGGTTTGCGTTTTTTTTTTTTGAAAGGGAGGTGCTGTGCCCTAGTTGACTCACTGTAATGAGCAGGAAAAAATGTGGCTGAGTTTGAGTTTATAACCCAAGAGTAGAATTATTTACTAATGCAATTTCCCACTTCTGCTCTAGTTTTATTAACAGTCAGCCTGCAGAAGGCCAAGAAATGTGACAGTATAACTGCACAAGCAATGGGTTAGCGTGACTTGCTGATTTAATTCTGTCCACTTTTATGTGGCACTGCAGTTCTCAGGACTGATTTATTGGTACTGAGCAATTTAGTTTTCTTGTAAGTTTATTTTGTGCTGCTATAATGATGCCATCAAGCTTCATCTGATGGCTGCCTTTCAATTGAATTGTTCTTGTGCAGCCGCACTTCCTTGGCAACCTTTCATGAAGGAAAACACAACATTTCACACATGTCCATGGACATCTCCAGAGGGCTAATGGTGACCTGTGGGAGTGACCGGATTGTGAAGGTATTCAAGTGCCTCTTTCCTGCATTTGAGATATTTAATGGAGAGCTAATGCTTTTTTGTACTTTTTTCTTTCTGACAACTATTGCTACAAAGCTAACTTGTTGTGGGCAGCAGGAATCGTATTTGTTGCAGACTGTCTTCCTGCAGCTGAATGAGGAAATGAACTGTAACTCCACTGCATGGGGTCTAGATGTCAGGACTAGTTACTGTTGGTGTCCTCTGGACAAACAAAGCAGGCATCAGCAGAAGGAGGATATGCCAGTGGCCTTAAGGACACAGACATGATGAAATGTGCAGGCTTCCTTCACACTGAGCTTTCTGGTTCTTGGAGCATTGCCACTAAAAGCCCTGTGATGTGGAAATCAGACTGATGTAGAATCTTGCTGTACTTAAGCTGTACATCTGCCTTGCTTGCCAGAACTGAGACTGTTCCAGTCTGTCCCTGCTTTTCTGTAAGCATGTTTATAACAAACTGCATAGCATTTTCTAAAATACAGAAATGCTAAAAGCCCTAAGTTTGGCTTTTGGGTTTTAAGGCTGGTATAACTCTTTATGACATCTTCCTCAAGTATAGTTTAAACAGGATTTGTTATCTTGTGCCCAGGAAGCTCTTCATGTTTGCTTCTGTCCTCTTGCAGAAATACCTTTTAGGTCTTATAATAATGCTATATAATTCTCCACAATATTTTCTTCCAGATCTGGGACATGACGCCAGTAGTTGGTTGCAGCCTTGCAACTGGCTTCTCTTCACGCTGATCTCATACGTGACAGGTTTATGCACCTTATGTACAGCAATATGCACCAAATGAATGGGATCCTTCGTAAGAATATTACCGCAAACACTGGTTGCTTGATTCTTCTCCTGCTGCTGTTCCAGGATGGACAGTCACCTTTGTAGAGCACGGCTTTTCTGTTGGGCTCACCAGGACTCTCCTTGGTGCGGAAGTGCAGTTCCGCAGGCTCTTGGACTAACGTAAAATGGCTTACCTGCAATATGACACCTTGATGAAAGGACCTCGGTTTACATATGTAGTGTTAACAATGTGCTATCTCTGCTGATATATCTTGTACAGATACCTTGTAGCTAAAACGTTACCAGAGTAAAATGAGTGTAGTAAATTCAATTTGTGCAAATAGTAAAATAACTTATTCTCTCTTCCTTAAAAGCAGTTCTGTAGAAATACTTTTCAGCAGTCACTGTCTAAACTGCCTCCAAAAGATACGTTGGTTATTCCTGTGGAAGGAGGAGATACTTCAGAGCAGCAGGTAGCTTCTTTCAGATGAGATAGTAAGCGGACCTTTGATCACACAAGATTTCCTTTACTGGCTTTCTTGTAGTGTTTGTCTTCAAGTCCAGTTATTAGTGGAATCGCTTTTGTGGGACAACTGTTTAGGTAGCTGGTGAGTCTTTGAACAATTCTAGGGTCTTTAAGTAGTGTTTTAGCATAGCTAATAAACTTCTGTTGTTCTTACAAAGATGTGCAGCCCAGCTACTCTAAAGAGAGGCTGTAGATATGAGCCATATACTTTGACAACTCTGTAATGCTGTTAGAATGGGAAGCTAAGCAGATCTGCCTTGTTAAATGTAATGGCTAAGAAAAAATGGCCAGCTAAATTTTAGAGACCTGTTTGCTGTGGAAAGGCTGATGTTTCTTAAATGGTAGGGAATCTGCATCTGCTGAAGTGCAGCATAAATTCAAATACTGCCTTGATGTTGCTTAAATAGATAAATACTGAGCAATAATTACTGAGGTACAGATCAGCTGCTTTTTTCCCTGCACCTAGGTCTGCTAATCCTGAGATGAGATATCTATATTGATCCTTTCCTGTTTCAAAGCTGAGAAGTATGGAGAAGAACAGGGAGGCTTTTATGACTGTGCAGTTGGCACGTACAAGACATAGCTAGTGAGATTGTCAATAAATTGGACTGTCAGCTGTGTGATTTTCCTATATTTGAACACTGTAAGGAGAACTTACTTTGAAACTCGGAAAGCTAAGGTAATATGTCACAGAGTTTAAGCTTGAAGCTGTTAAGATTTTTCTGAAAACCGATGCATATGTGTGAGGATAAAAAATGTGGGTAGGTCAGCTGGGCCAGAATAGCTGGTGTTGCACAACTCTCAAAGGTAATAGTCTCTTTCTGGCAAAGGACTTAGAGGCTAGACTGTCTTTATTTACAGCAACAATCAAGTGGTGCTATGAGTGTTAGTGAATTCAAGTCATAGGTGTGTAACTTGACACTAATAATCTGCATTGGACCATGCTCTAGGCTGAAACAGATGAATAGATGAAGATCATGGTATCGTTAATACATAATGATTCACTCACGTTTTAAGCCAAAAAGCTGATAGTCTCCAAAGGGCATTAGAATCCAGAAAATGTTAGTTGCTGTTATTTTGGATCTGGCTTTGTCTGCCTGTCCATGGGCCTTTTCTGGAAGTTTTGCAAAGAGTCTTTTAATTTGCTAGGCTTGTTGGGCCACTGAAGAATAACCCCTCTTTTTGGGGGGAAAACTTGTCTTGCCTTCAGTTTGGGATTTAGCACTTGTCACACTGATGTGATTCATCCCTTGATACATGCTATATAGTTTAGAGGTTTTGTGAAGGCTTATTTCTAAGCTATTGAGAGAAGATGAGCTTGTACTGGAAAAAAAGTTTCAGCATTCTGCTCTGAAGACCTTGTAAATTAGGAGGGGAACCAAGTGGTTAAAGGGGTGAATAAGCCCTGATAATGCTCTGCGTTCACTTACAGACTACTTGTTGTCTGGCTCTGGAAGAGAATGGAAGCCTTCTTCCTCACAGCATGTAAGGGAGATCATGAGTTACATTGCTAGAACTGTTTAAGGTCATACTGTGGTAGGTAAGGAGGATCTAGGGTAACGAGTTAAGCTGGGAGATTGATGTAGATGTGGGGTGAATAGCATATTTTTCAAACCAGACGTTCTGAAACTTACACCAATGATACTGAGGTGTAACTCCCTTGCAGTCGGCACTCCTGAGCTTCAGCTTTTTTAGTTCTGGTTAGTCAACATGCCCCCTGCTGAGCATGCAGCTCCCGCCCCTTCCCTGTGAATACTTCCTCTGCTTCTTTACATTACGGTTTTGCCACTCGATAATATATTCTCTACTACATATTATTAAACCTAAGGAATCTATTTTCTATAATTGATATACTTAAAGATAGTGTCGGTTCAGATATAACAAGACAATTATGGCTGCTAAATCATTCGTCATTTAAGTATACTCCTGGTGTTGAATGAGTAATGCTTACAAACCACTGAAGAGATAGCGATTTGGTTTATAAACAACTATTTTGAAGGCACATACTCTGTCGTGAAACTGAACATCAACTATGTCAGTCAAGTGTGCAATTACTGAGAAGGCTTGATTTGAAGCATTACTAGTCTCGCTTGTATAACCTCCACTGGGGCAGGGAAGGGGAGCAAAGGGTACTAATATGTGCAGATTCTTTACTAGTTGTATTTCTGTACCCTGCATAGTTAAGAGATGCTAGATAAGTCTGTCCCTTGCTCCTTCTTGTCTGTTTTTTAAACTTTGATTACATGTACAATAAAATATTTCTTGATATTCACTTAGTCTATTCGGATGATCCATTTTTTCTTCTGTGAGTGCAGAACCCCAGTATACATATATATATATATATATGCGCTCTGGCTCCTCCTTTATATGGCCCGTGTCCAAATTCTAGGCTGGAGGTAGAGCTTGTAAGAGGTGGTGTATTGGAACTAGAGAAGCTGCAGCAGTGGGGTTAAAGGCCCACGATGAACCAGTGAGCTGAGAGACAAACTGTTGTGTGGTCCCAGCTAGGCATGTATAACCCTATCCTGTGTCCGACTTGCTAGATTGTACAGACCTCTTCTCTGATTTATCTGGTTCCCTTTCAGAGGTCTGTGAAGGTTCTTACAACATGGAGGATCAGAGGGTCAGTCCCTTCCCAGAGATCCCTTGGACCTGTCTGAGGTATTGGGGAAATATTAATTTATGCTGAATGGGATGAGCAGAGTCTACAATATGATATATACAGAGGACACAAACTGCAACCACAGGAGGTGATTACACTTGTCTTGTGACGCTTTCTTATGGAGAAGGGATGGGGACAGGCTGGGAAGCATCCTTATCCCTCACAGTTACACAGCCTTCACAGGCTCAAATACAGCACTGGCTGCCTTTGTAACACCTGGAATGCCTGAATGCTGGCCTGTTAACATGTAGTGTAGCTCACTGCTCCCTGGGGTATTCAGGAGCAACAGAAGGAATCTGAAAGGGTTTCACAAACTCTTTCCACTCTGAAGGGTGGCTGAGTAGCCTGTGTGGTATGTAATACTGTAATTTTTTTCTTTTTTGACAAACTATGTCTCATTTTGATCAGCTTCTCACCTTTCCCAAGGCAAAATGCCCTGATTTCTAGTTCCAACAAAAACTGACTGGAAACAACGAAGCTGTTGCTTGTCTGTAGTCGGAAAAGCCTGTTTAAATGTTTGTGTACACCATCTTATAGACTCTTTTAAAAAAATAAGGCATATGAACTCTAGTTATGTTTGAAAATGTTTGGGAACTGCAAATGGTGTTCTTCTAGTAAAAGCACTAAAATACTTGTATTTGTTTTCTAAGTGAAAATGCATAGTTAATCACTTCTTGACATTTCTTATGTCCTAAACTTCATTTAGATTTCAGCTAGCTGTGTGGCAGGTCTTAGCAATGAGGTTTTTTTGGTGTGGTGTCAACTTTACTCATTGGAGAAATTTAGAATTTGCTAGATGCAGGAAAGGGACAGGGTTTTATATTGATCAGATTTACTACTACTACATACTTCAGAAGGAAAGCTCTCTAAGGCTTTTTGTCTCTGTAGACTTAAGTCCTCAGTGCTGAATGACCTGGCTAACAGTGAAGTACTATGATCAAACTACACAGAAAATGATGAATTTCTGCCAGCTTAATATTTAAAAAAGTACTTTTGTTATCAACTAACCAACCATCTTTCAGTGAGTTGCAGCGTGCCCTTTGAAGGCTTTATCTGCTTCTCTCATGGGTATAACACAAGCCTTCCCAATGATCTTTTAAGATACTGCTACCAAATGATCCCACATAGTTTTCTGCCACTTTAGAGGAAGTAAGGGCATGGTCTCTAGGTAGCTCTGTATGGTCTACAAAAGCTAATAGTTGAACAGATTCAAAGACAGTGTTACTGGTTTTATCACTTTGGCAATGGAAGAAAGTATCAAAAGATCAGTAATAAAAATTACACATTTTTTTTTCATGAAATTAAATATAAAATATTTTATCAAATAATAAGATGAAGTATGTGGGGTCATTAGAAGCTTTTCTTTCTGCTTCTATAGCATGAGCATTTTCTCCCCAACATACAGGCAGCTCAGAGTTGCTCTAACTGCCCTCCAACTCACTTGTGTACTCAGGGTCTCTTGCCAGTTTTACTTTATAATCTGTGCTCACACAGAGAAGTTGAACCATATGCTTTGACTTACACTTGATGTGTTATACTAATTTGGGTGGGATTGACTGGCTTGTCTTGCAGAATGTTTGGTACATTTGCTTTTTGTCACAAAGATGTCAAGGGTTGCCTTACATCCAGCTGTTGTAACTGAATTACTAAGTAAATCCTGTCAATTTTGTTTACAAAGGCCCTGGTGTGCTATGAATCATGCTTTCTGTGAGACACCCAGAGGCTTAGGTATCTTTGCATTTATCCAGCTCAAAACCAAGATAAATTTAGGTAGAAATAAAGGTTGGCTGTAGGATTTCCCATTTGTATGTTTACACGTGGTCTTCCCATTTTTCCTTTAAACTGCTTTATGTTACTTTATGTTCTTCAGGAAAGTGGCTTGCAATAACAAATGTTGTGGAGGTGCATGCTTTTCTCCCCTTTTTCTCCCCTTTACCTCGTTTGTAGGGAAAGACACAGAACAGGATTTAACTTGCTCCTAGCTTTGCTACCATAGTGGTCTTTCAAATAAGGAAGATACCATGACTCTCACGATCTATATTGATTTTTCTTTTTGAAGCCTGTTTTCCTTATGGCTTCAGCTGCTCTCAAAATCTATATGCATGTATCTGTCAAGTTTTCATGAACTGAAGTGCACCCCTGTGTTGCTGATCAAGGGTGGGCACTGCTTGCTAATACTCCTTGATGTTGCTGCTAAGCTATAGCTATTTTTCTGTTCTAGTACTGTCCTTTGTCTTTTCTCTGTTCTCATTCATTTCTCCTTCTTTCTCTCTTAGTTTATGGCTCCTTCTCCAGGTTTCCTCTACAGCAGCATGTCCATTTTGGAGTTTGGCTCCGTGAGGCGAGCGATGGCAGCTCTTGAAGCACAACTGAACTGCTTGCCTGAGCCTCCTGATCTGTTAGAAGGAGCTGGTCTTGCAGTGGTGGAATTAAGGACGACTGAGGCAGCAGACGGGGAAGGTGAGTGTCTTCTAGGGTACAACCTAGTACCTCATCCTCAGTTACAAGACTTTGTCCTGTTAAGCACCCATAGCAATGCAGCCATAACTTGTTCTGTTTGCTGCAGCCTTTGCAGGTTGGAAAAGAACGCTGTAAAAGCCACTACCTCTTACAAACCTGACTGTGCAGTGTCCTAGCTCAGTGGTGGATACCAGAGTTTTTAGTCTTGGTGATTGGTAGGGAAGGTCTGGCACTCTGGGATGCGCAGGACTGTCAATAGTACTTAGAGGTTTTGGAGAATGTCAGCGTGATTTCTAAGGGTAGAGAAACGTTACACATGTCTAAATGATGTCTGTAGGACAGTCAGTTTAAAACTTGATCTCATAGGCATTATCTAGAAGAAGGAAACAAGGCTGTAAATTGTGTTCATTGTGGTCCTTTTATGGAGAAGAAATGCTGGGAATACAAGCATGCTTATAGGCAACGAGGGATGTTTTAGTCTTACTCCAAAACAGCAGTTCTCTCGTTTTATGGTGTATATACCATGCAGTTATATCTATATGTATATATACCAATCAAGCACTCTGCTGTTTCAGAAGCATGGTCTGAATACACTTAGATTTTACAACCAGGATGGGACAAGTCAAAACATGAACGAAACTGAGGGAAGGTGGAGAGGGCAAAGAACCGAGTGGCAGTGTGGTTAAAGCAGGCAGAGCCTTAACTTAAGGGGTTGTAAGGAAGGACACCATGGATCCAACAGCTGTGAATCCAACTGAACACAAGAGGGCTACACTGACACATTTTGTGTTGATAGAGAATTCTGGACGGAGGTCTATCTGCCTTGTGGCCTGCTCTTAGTTTTACACAGCTGACAAACAAAATGCCACTGGACACCCTTTAAAGGTGTACTTGTGTACACCTATCCCTTCAGTACAGGCTCTAAGGATTTGAGACTGCTATTTTTAACTCTTTTCTAGTACTGTAAACTGCTTAAGTGTTGGGACTGCTTACTGAACATGCTATTGCTGCTGATAAGGTACCAAGAATTGTGGCACAGATATGTAATTCAGTATGTTCTCTAGTGATACGAATGCTTTGTTCTGCACTTAAATTGTGGAGAATCCAGACTCTGTGAGCACATAAGGAAAAGGGAATGCACAAAAAGCAGTGGGAAATTGTCTGGAAAAGTACAAACCCATGCCTAGTAACCAAAAGCAAGTGTTAGATTGCTTCACTATTGATCCAAGTGCAATTAAAAGCTACCTCCTGCAGCTGATTATAGATTGGGCTTTCAAAGTTTTACCTTTCTCCTATGGACCTGGTATCAAGTGGAAAAAAACGGGCACAGCAGGTCTCCTGTAAAATCACCAAGTGGACTGTACATCATCTGAACTCCTTGGTTCACACAGGGCTACTTATCAGTAGTAGCCTGTGGCTCTGTGTACCTGGCCGCAGCTCAGTTTAGGTACTGACAATGACACCAAGGTATGTGCTGGCTAGAATCGTTGTCAATGGCCAGTGTTCTGCTTCATTTGTTGTGGTGCTCAATGTCAGTAAAAAGGCTTCTTTCTGCAGTAAAGAGGTGGGGCTTTTTCAGAAGGAAATTTTTTGCAGTTTTTTAGAAAGAAAGGAGAATGTTGTATCTTGTTCTCTCCCTGCTGTTCTTTGGTTTGTGTCTTTTAATTGGAGCTGTCAGGATTTGTTTGTTTCCCTGGAAATGTACGTTGAACACAACTTCCCAATCGATTGTAAATCATTAGTGAATGTATAGCTTTACTTACATGGTCCAGGATTAGTTTCTGTAGTCCATAAAGCTTGCAGAGATTAGGAGGGTCTAAGACAAGGCTTGTTGCAGGTTTAGGCATCTGACATTTTATCAGTGACCTCTTTTCAAATAAATAATGTCCAAACTCACCAAAATTTATACCTAAGAGTTAGAGAAGCTCTTACCAGCAGCTATAGGCACACAAGGCTCACTAAATTCACTGTAAGTCTCAGCGTGAACATTTTACACTTCTGAATGCGATAGAAGAATGGAATATAAGCAAAGAGGATGCAATGTCCAACAGCTGTTTGCCTCACTTAAAAGCCTTTCAAAGGGTCCTCAAGAAAGGAATTCATGTTGTGTTTTCTTTCAGGCAGAGACAGAAGCCAAAAGAGAAGGGTCCCAAAGCCTTTGCAGCCCCTTTTGAATTAGAGAAATAAATTTGCGTTACTTGGCAAGCTTTTGTGTTCAGGTTAGTTAATTGGGCCTAAGGGAAGGACCCGAAGGAGTCCATGGTATGGCATTTTGCTGGCATAAGATCACCCCACCAGTTCATCTGGCACAACTGTGTGCCACAGCTGTCTCCACTTGCTCCCTTTGCTGTGTGACACTGATAACCATCAGTAGTTGCTAGCTGGGAAGTTTGAGCTATCTTCATCACTTTTGTGGGCACACAGCGCTAGTGGTGGAGAAGTGGGGAGGGAAGAATTCCAACTCCTTACCACTCCTAGTTAGCCAGTCATTAAGTACGCCCTGTCTTTCTGTGCTGGAAAGCATCTAATTTAGGCATGATCCTGTATCTGCAGCCTTGTTTCTGTTGGGCAGCAAAATTCTCTCTGCTAACCTGTAAGATTGGCATGTTGATGTGTTGATGTTGGCCACTACTATTAATGTACGCTGTATGCATGATGTGTTTGCTGCTGCTTATTTTTCTGATGTACTTGCAAAACCACAAAAGCAGCAAGCTAGTTCCCTTGCATTCATGGGTCTAAGTAAGTAAAGTCTTTGCATAGAAAAGATTATTGGGAGACTGTTGTTAAGCAAAAAAATATTACTGTTCATCACTGGAGTAAATTACATAGCAAGGTAAAATGTAGGCCAGAGTTGTTTTCACAGGTGAGGGGAATGTTCATTCCTTAATTTTGAATTCATTTTGGAGACGGAAGAGTTGAAACGTTGATGCCCTACATCTGCAGTACGTCTGCACTGTGGTGTTTGCATATTTGGCAAATCCAGTTCCCAGCGTTCAGAGGCATGGCTTTCCCAGTGCTGCGGTGGTATCTGTGGAAATCCCCCATTCACCAACAGTGAGGAACATTTGGGGTTCAAGCGCGCAGCCAGCTCTTGTTGCTCTGCATAGGCCAGGGTAGGGTAGAGCTGGGGGCTCCAAAGGACAGGAGCGTTGGCTGTGGTTGTGGGGGAGCCAGATGTTTACCTCCTGGGGAAGGCAGCATGGGTGCTGTGGCACTTCATTTGGCCTGTTTACTCATCCCAGCCGTCTTTCAGAGAATCTAGCAAAAGGGTTTGGTCTATTTTAACAGATGCTGATAGCAGTAAGCATGTATTTAGCAGGCACACCGAAGGCAAGGTAGTGCCCCAGCAAAACCAGTGGGGCCAGTCCTGTCTTGGAAGCATGGCGTGGTGAGTGCTGCACCACAGCTGTGCAGTAAAGGGTGTGTGTGTCCATGCAGTCTGTAGATAGCACTGCTTTATGGGTCTGGGATATGTGCTCAGGATGCGACAGAGGCTGGAGGCAAGTGAGCAGATGAACTATCAGTGAGATCTGTAGGCAGCTGGGACTCTTCTTGTGTTGTGCACTCCAGAAGCGAAACCAGGGCACTCGGCAGCTGGCAGTGTCGCAGCACAGCATGCATCATGCTGCTTGAGAGGATGGGGTTGGAACATACAGAAACCAGAACTGAGCAAGCAGCAGCGAAAGGCGCTATGAACACTGTGCCTGTGTAGACCAAATCGAAGCTTATGGAGGGCAGAGAGGAGTAGGGTCATGTGTGCTTAGGGAAATGTGGAAATCACCTCCACACTGTTAAATGAGTGTAAGGAGCACACCCCTCCATATGCTCTCTGCCCTTGCAAACAAGATTTTCCAGCTGTGAGTGGATTTCAGCCCAGCTGCCCTCTCAGCCATGCATGCAGGATTGCTTTTGAGTGAGGGACCTCTCCTTTGCTGAAGCCAGAGGCTGAAGAGGGGTTCCACCTGTGTCAGCCATTGACATCACTGTGTCCCCTGGAGTCCCTGAGCTCATTCAGATTTTGCGTTCTCACTGATGGCTCTGATGCATCTAGCACTGCACATGGGAGCAGGGCACAGCTCTGCCCAGGGCAGGTGGGAACCATATCCTGAATCCAGAGAGCAGCGCTTTGGGCTAGGTGATGCTGTGTGCTGCAGAACGGCTCTCCTTTAGACTACAAACATGGCACTTAAACATCCTAAGTTGTCTTGTTTTGTGCTCGTGTGGTAGTTTGCATCTGAATCAGACTCCTGGTAGGAGCTTGAGAAGCCTTAGGCCTGGATTTAGAGCTTTAGATTCAAGTGATGAGCCTGTGGATGTCGCACATGATTTAGGCACCAGCTGCTTATCGGCAGATCCCTGCCGGAGGTTACAGGGATTCGCTGCTCTACCGGCGGCGCTGCTCGTGTCTTGCTCCCCCAGAAAGCACAGCTTAGCAAAGCCCAGCCGTCTGCGGTGGTTAGGGCGAGTTTCATTGTGGTGGAGGTGGGTGCAGAGCCGTCGCGGCTGTGCCGGCAGCGTGGCCTCATGCCGGGAACGCTCGGCAGGGCTGAGGCGAGCCGCTGCGGGAAACCGGCAGCGTTGTTGTTAAACTGGGGCCCCGCTGCGGCGAGCAGGGCGGGCCCACAGCCCGGGGGCACCCCGTGTGCCGGCAGGGGCCGCCTGCCCTCCCACATGCCGGGGCCTGGGGGGAGCTGTGCTGCGGTCCCGGCCGAACCCCGGCCCGCTGCCCGCGCCCTGCCTCCCTCCGCCGGCGGCACAGCGGGGCCGCCTCGCGCCCGCCGTGCGGGGCCGCCCGCCCGCTCCCGTAGCGGGCGCTGCCGCCGGGCCGGGCCGGCCCCCCCGTGCCCTCCCCGGGAGCCGCGGCCCGGCGGGGGAGGCGGCCCGGGAGGGCCCTTTCGGGGCATTGTGGGAAGGCGCGATGCGGCCGGGCCTCACCTGGCGCGGGGCGGGGAGGGAGGCAGGGCGGGAGGGAGGCGGCCGGCAGCCACCCGGGCCGGGCCGGCTCCCAGCGTGCCGCCGCCGCACCATGGTAAGTGTGCCGGGGCCGGGCGGCTGCTGCCGACCCCTGCCCGGGTGCCGCAGCCCCCCTCGGCGGGCGCTCTCTGCGCTTCCCCCGCCGGGGCTGGCTGGAGGCAGGGCGGAGCGGGGCTGCCCCCGTTGCCCTCGGTCCGGCGGGGCCCGCGTTCCTGCACCCGCCGCGGCCGGGGGAGACCCTGCGCGGGGCCGGCTCGGCGCCCAGGGGCCAGCCCCATGGTGGGGCCGGGCGCTGTGGGGCCGCGCCGCTGCCCCGGGCTCCGGGCCGCCGTGCCTGCGGCAGGGCGCATCCCGGGACGGGGCGCCAGCGGCCGGCTTGTGTTTGGGGGAAAGAAACTTGGATTTCAGTGAAAAATCATCCTGCTGGAATAATCTGAGTTGGCTCTTAACAGAGGTACAACGTGTTGTGCAGGACGTGCGTGCCAGCCTGCCTGCTGGGGCCGCAGCGCACCGGCCGGGGGGCTTGGGGCGAGGGTTGCACCTTTGCAGGAATGAAAGTTCTGGTCCTTCCTTGTCTGTCTTCTGGCCCCGGGGTGAGCTGGGGTCACGCCGACAGCCGTTTGTAGCCAACCAGGAAAACAAGGCTGTTAAGAGAGCTTTCCTGCAGCCTTCCTGTAACTTGAGGAGCCGGGGTGCAGATCAGCTCAGCTCCAGAGCCTGGAGAAAGATCAGGTGTGGCTTTGTGTGGATCTCTTGTCCTTTGTCTGGCTCTTCTGTCAGAGCAAGGTGGTGTCAGGCAGTGGGTTTTCTTGTGATGGGCACATTGGGAAGAGCTTTTTCCTACCTGTATTCCCTGGTGCCAGGTAAGTGGGCGCAGCGTCCAGCGGTGCCTTTGCTCAGCTACCTGGTCTCATGGGGGTCAGAGGAGCTTTGTGCTGCCTTTCCATCAAGTGACGTGTCCGAGAGACCCGCTGGGTCTGCTTCAGTTCCTTGTACGTTTTCTGTTGGCAGCCACGTGTGTGACCTGGCTCCATGGCTGGGCAGAGGCAGCAGCAGCAGCTTGGAAGGGGGCAGCAGCCCTCCAGGTGTAAGGGCTGACAGGCAGGATCCTGTCGTTTCAGCTCTCCAGTGCTGTGCTTGGTGGTGGTTTGCTGGGATCAGAAAAGGTTGCCATGGTTATTCTCGTTTGTTAAGCGTGATGACCAATATCCTCAGAATAATGGCTAGATTTTCCCTGAGGAGGACTGTGGGCTGTCAAGCAGTAAGGTGGTCAGTGATGCCTCTTAATTGAGAAACCATCTTACTGCCTGATAATTCAGACTTGGGGCAGGTTCTGCGAGCGTGCCCTGAGCTGCTGTCTTGCACAGTTTGCCTACTGTGTGCATCCGTGATACCAGTTACTGTCAGTGCAGCTGAACAGAAGTCAAAGTCTCGACTCCTTCATCGGAGGCCAAGCTTTGTTGTTTGTCTCTATCCTCAAAGGCAGAGCTATGTTGTTGCTTTTCAGTGGCTTAGCCAGAATGCTAAATATGTGTTAGTCTAGTGTATTTAGAAAGGTGACCTGTCATTACGTTTGCAAATAGAAATGTATAGTACTGAATTTACAGATGGCAATGCAGTCTGCACACCTTAAGTCCCCATATAGATATAATCTTTACGGCTACACCCCGAGACTGGCCCTACATAGTCACTTCCCTCGGGTAAAGCTTGTGTAAACAACCAGAGTTCCTATTTTGCCCTTGAAGATCAGTAAATACAGGAGCAGATTTCAGGGAAGCTGATCTCAGAACTCTCCCTGATACATGCGCTCCATAAATGCTAGTTTTCAAAGCACTCATGATGGTCCCGGGGGAGCGCTGCTTATTGACAATTTGGAGACGATCTACTGTATTGATGGTTATAATTTTATAGGGTGAGTGTGCATTCTTACAGTTAATAATTTTATTAACGAGTGCTGTTGAAAGGGTGCTTTTGTCAGGGTACTCTTTTGGTTAAAATTACTGTGTCTGTCATCCAGTCTCTGTGAAGGAATTGTTTACGCTAAGTTACGTGTCAAGAAATAAGGGTTACTGGATGACAAACCAAGAATAAGCCTTACTCAGGCTCATGAGCGAAGAACTTTCAACAGGTCATTTAAACTCTTCGTAGATCCACTCCTCTAGCTTGGAATGACACAGTTGTGCTTGCCACCTTTTTTCTGTATTTTAAGATCTGAATGGAAGGTACTTGTGCAGATGGTACTGTATCTTAGCCAGTGGGTTGTTTTGATTGCTTGCTGTATTGCAGATTTCCAAGGAAGTTTCAGGAAAGAGTCTGTTTAGCAAAGCTAACTTCACATCCTGATGAGAAAGACAGCTTTTCTGCCTGGCTGCTGCTTTGTGACATGTTAAAAAAAAAAAAAAAAAAAAGACTTTTTAGAAAAGAGACTAAATTCTGCTCCCTGACACATATATGGGTGCAGCAGAGAAACACGTCCTGAAGGATTGCTGTCTCAACAAAATCGAAGAGCGGAGAGAGAGCACATAGGAGAAAACTCTTTCCCCAAAGACACATGTTGCTTTAGTCTTTCGTGCCTGTGTTGCAACACCTTGATCTTACTGCCACCTCAGTGTTACCAGTGCAGGACTGGTGCTTGCGTAGTAAAGGGTCTGCTTCCCTCCTACCTGTGCTGCTTTTCAGTACACCGAGAAAAATTAGTACCTGTGAGCGTGATCTGAAACCCTGGAAGAAGATCAAAAGAATCCCATTGACACAGGGGCTCTAAAAATGTACTTGGCCTGAATAGAAAAGGAGTTGGCAAGCACTGTTTCCACTTAGCGAGACATTTGATACCAGTCACTGATCTAGAAGCTTGGGTGGAAATACTAGTTGAAGCGACTGCAGCTACTGACACCTGCCCGGTGTTTTGAAATGAACTCTCAGCTATTCTGAATCACTAACAGTCTCAGTGTCCGTAATTGTTAAACTAGACACAGATCTGCAAAATGTTTTCAGTGCTGCACGGAACTTACTGTCTACAGGTTAAAGAATTAACTGCTTTTTTCCACTCTGTAATACAGCTGTGTATTGGTCTAGCAAAGACAATGAACCTTGCCTCTAGGCATTTACCTCTGAAAGACAAGAAGGGCGCAGATTAGAATAGATGAGGGAGGGAGAGAAAATTACAAATGGATGATTCTTGTTGTTTTAGGCAGTGTTCTACATGAAAAAGAAAAGTCCGTGTGGTATTTCTTTGTTTATCTTGTAGTGAACTATTACTGTGGGAGTAGATAATGGTAATGCAATGGCATCCTATTTAGAAGATTCTGAGTAGACAGACTTTTCAGCTTGGAAAGAGATGACTGCAGGGGAGGTGATAGAAATGCGTGAAATCATGAATGCTACAAAGAATGGTTGCTGCAAGAAGAGTCAGGATACATCCTGTGAAATTTTTAGGCACTAAATGTAAAGAAAACAAAAGGGAATGCTTTTTCACACAGTGTAGATGAATGTTTTTAATCTACTGCCAAGGGTGTTGTGGGTGTCCTAGTGGTTTGGCATTTCTTAGAGAATGGGTCCATAGGTGCGTTGTCTGGATCCTGATTCTGGCCCTGAATCTTTAAACCTGTGATTCCTGGAGACAGGACTACCAGAATGGTTTTACACATGCCCTGTTACTTGTGCTGTCCCCTTCTGGAAGCTGCTCAGATCAGAGTACTGCTCAGGAGGTGATCCATCATCTGGCATTCAGTTACTCCCTGCCATTCAGTTGGACTTTTTAATACCGTTTTGTGGGATTTGCTAGGAAAAATGTTTTTTTGGGGTTCTTCTCAGGAAGTCTATAATCTCTGACTGTCGATGTGATCCTCTTCCAGTTTTGCATGTCTGTCTCAAGTACTCACTGTCATGAGTCACTGTTGTACTAGAGACCGCGCTGGACTGCCTGGCTGTGCAGTCATTGCGATGCACACTTTACTGTCTCTGGGTAATATGCTCATTTCTGGAAAGCGGAAGAAATGATAGATCATCTGATGATTCTTTGCTTAAGTCATTTTATATATTTTCACTCACAAATAAGAAAACTGTAGGCTTGTCTCAGAGCCAGGCATTACTGGGATGTGAAGTGCCTGGAGGGCTTTGGAGAAAGCCATGGCATCTGAGGTAGGCAAATGGAGGGAGAGAGCTAGAGGAGTAATGGGCAGCGGTGGCTATGAGGAGGCAAGAAAATGCTGCCAAGCATGTGAGCCATGTAAAATGTTTGCTGCTTTTCTTTAATTACTTCAAAATCCCGTGCTTTATAAACCATCCTGTAGATCTTCTGCCTTCTGAAGGCATCAGTTATGTGCAAGGGACAAAACAGTGAAAGTATTGAGGAAACTGATGGGTCAGAGAGGGCAGGTAGAGCTGCTCCTCCCCAAAGTACTTACAAGATTTATGCTTTGGCATATACATCAGGCATTTATGTGAGCCAGTAGCAGTCTTTCCAGTGATGCCTAAATTAAAACCGTACTGCTCCTGTAAAAAGAATTCTTTCTGTATCACATATGTACAACTGCTAATTACCATCCCTGCCCATTCATTTCCCTTTCATTTCCCTACTGTCCTATTTCTAAAGGCTGTCACATGCATTTCCTTGGCTGCTTTGGGTATCTGCTTTCTTGAGGGGCCAACTCTGGGCCTTTGTGTTTTATAGATGTTGCAGTTTAGAGAGGTGCAGGGTCCAGTCATGCTCAAATGGTGTTTTATTTGCAAGTAGGAATATAGCATGCAGAGTCACCGGGGTAGGACGGGAAAAGAAAATTTACATTTGTATGGTTTAAGGCAAGCTTGACGTGCCTTTCTTGCCAGACATGTCTTTCTGGCCTAGTATGTCCTGGATTTATGTTTCTTAATATGACAGATATAACCCTAGGTACTCCATGCACCAGTCTTTTTTTTTTTTTTTTTCTTCTCTAACTTGCAGAATTTGTGAGGATGTCCATTTGCTATTCTCTGTGTAGACCTGAGAAGGGAAGAGAGGGCATTAAAATCCCTCTTCACCAGCCGGTAAATGCCTGTTGCTGCCTTGCTGCTTGAGCTTGACGGTAGTTTTTGCTCAGACACTTGCAGTTCTCGATGGCCCATTAACCAGTGCAGGAACCCCTGTATGATGATCATGTCCCTCTGCCTAGTTCCCTGAGGCAAGCGATAGACACATAGTGCAAAAGAATGAGAAAAAGAATCATTTTTGTTTGAAGAAAATGCAGAAATTTACCAGTTTGTGCCTTTTGTCTTGCAACATTGCATGCTGGAAGTAGAACATGTGAAGTGTTGGGTGGGTGTCTGCCCGTCTGCTCTGAGCTCTGGAAAAGCCATGGGAATGGCTACATGGCTGCGTTAAACTCACAACTCAACAGCCACCAGGCTCAGGAGACGGGGATGGGGAAGGAACAGGACCTAAAGCATTTCCTTTCCTCTGAGTCTCGTGACAAGACCCAATGTATAGCAGAATTAATTTTTCATACACTTTGTCATTCTGGAGGCTAAATTTTGGGCCAACATAAAGCATTTTGTGAGATCCTGTGCTCTGGCCCTTTCTTCTGTAAACAGCGGTTGCTTCTTTAGGTTAAGTCCATGTCAGTTCTTTACCTTAATGAAAAAAAAAATGCCATTTTAAAAGGGAAAACCAAGAGTTTATTGAAAGTGCCTAAGTGGAACGCTGCAGTGTTTCAAAAGAATTACTCCAGTGCGCTTTCAGAGTCATTCACGAATGTCATCCTAACTCATGTGAATCTTTGGTCCTTTCAGAGCTTGAGTTTTCCTTGAGTGTCTATGTTGGGAGCTGGAGGAATGGGTGTGAGACTGCTGCAGACCTGCAGTGTTCCTGTGCCGCCAGACATGGCCTTCCCAGGGCTGAAGCACTATGTCAGCTGGCTGAGGCCCCAGGGAAACGCATCACCTTCTCGTGTGCCTGCCCTGGCCCAGAGCAAAGCTCTTTAACTTTGCTCCCTGAAAGCTCAGGGGCAAGGGAAGGGCATCATGGTGCCTTCACATAGCAGGGCTTTGCAAATACCTGATAAGACAAATGGGAAATTAAAATAAAAGAGGCTGCACCTTTTGCTAGAGTCTATTGGGCTAGATTTTAGCTCTGTTTCTTCACCGGCTGTCCAAGTAGCAGGCTGGGAAAACAGCTTCTTGTGACTGTAAAATACACTGGGGCTATAGCGAATTAGAGGTAGTTCTTGGCAGCTTGTTCAGCCTCTACCCTGGTCTCCTCCTGCTAATAGTAACCTAATGAAGATTTCCACTGCCTCCCAAAAGCGTATAAACAAATAAAAACACCTCTG
This sequence comes from Falco rusticolus, assembly GCF_015220075.1. Classification (NCBI taxonomy): domain Eukaryota; kingdom Metazoa; phylum Chordata; class Aves; order Falconiformes; family Falconidae; genus Falco; species Falco rusticolus. Next base: position 10,579,163 of record NC_051199.1, on the reverse strand, counting down.
AGAACACAGGAGGTAGAAGGATGTGATTACCTGGTTAATAATTGTTCTGAATGTCTTCAAATTGTGCTGCTTTCTGTAAGGTCAGCCAGCTGGTGTCCCTGCAGCTGTCTGTCCCTGGAGCCAAGGCTGAGGATGTGAGTGCTGTCTCTCTGGTTCACGCAGCTGCAGTGTGGTCACTGGCCTGCTCTCCACTGGTGAAGTTTGGGGAAGGTTTTGTGCAAACTCCCTGCCTGGACCTGTTCTTGCTTATTGCCTAGAAACTGGGGTAATTCCACTTTGTGGGAATAAAAAAAATCACGGATTTAAGAAAACTGAGACGAATTATCCTCTGTAAAAACTGGATGTCGCTGCCTGCATCTACATCTTAGGAGCTCTGTTGGAAAGCTGTGCTGTCTGTCCTCTTTGGAGAGGTGCTGGAAACCCAGCTTCGCCATTGGTGGGATGCCCAGCAGCCTGCGAGGAGGAGACCCAAGCATGCCTGTACTGTAGGGAGGTGGTTGTTGAAGGAATTTTGCTGGGTTATGAGAAATGAGCCAAGGTCAGGAGGACTAGACCTGCTAGAGGCAGTGATAAACAGGAACAGAGCTGGAGGGAGCTTGCGGGGGCCTGAGCATTGTTTTCTCATCCTTAGGTAGGGATCAGGAGCAGGGAGCTTCAAGATGGTTTTGATTCAGAACTTGAGATCAGCTGTAGTGTTTTGATTATAGTTTTGTTTAACTCAAGTGAGGCTCTCAAGAAGGTTGTTGCCTGGATCAATATTATATGGTGTAAATATCCTTTAAATACTAGAATGCTGGTCAATTTAAAATCTTCAGTAATAAGATAAGGGCAGTTTCTGCATCACGAAAAGCATAAAATCAATGTGTAACTATAGTCACGTGTGCCTGTAATGATCTGGCACAGCTTTTATTGCATGGACTTTGGATGTATTGTTTAGGGGAAATTGTTCAGAAATGTTCCTAATGGAGATTAAGTGAGACAGAATTCTGTGCCAGTTGGGCAGCTACTTTGGTATTTTTGTGTTGCAGGTTTTTCATTTATTTTCTTTTTTTCTTATTTGCTTGAATCATACGGACTGAATATGCATTTGAATTTTTAAAGCTGAGATTCTACGGTATTTAACAAATACCTGTCAGCTTCTGCGTGGCTGTGAATAACAGACTAACAGAGTAAACAAGGAAGGCAATATTTTCAATAAAGTAGCCTGTTCTGGATTTTACATAATTGCTTTAAAAGTCCCTAAAATCCCAGAGTGTATGTATTAAAGGTCAGTAGCCAGATGGGGACTCCGTGCAGCAGCAGAATACCGAAATACTTCAGCGTGTTGTTATTCTGGCTTTTCCTGATGTAGCTAGATTGTTAATACATTAGGTCAGTAGTTGTCCATTCAGTATGTCCTTCTCATTTCCCCTTAAACACCTGGCATTCCAAGCCATCTGTGTGTTCACAGTATAGCTATTCTTTTTTTTTTTAAAAAAAAAAAAGTCAGTATTTACTTTCCTCCCTTAAAAAAAACCACTAAACAAAGCAAACACTGAAATGAATTTTTTTTATTCTTCAAATGTTTTGGAGAAAAAAACCTCTTCGGATAATTTGGATGCTCATACTTTTTAAAAGAAACAATTTCATGAAGGTAGGTTTGTTCATTTTCAGATGTAATGTGAAATAAATACTAATAAAAAAACTCTGGACACCTGTCGATGTTGGGAAATACATTCTTTCATTTGGAGGAAAGAATGAAAAATAGTAAAAGATAAGCAGAATATGAACTCGACTAAAACAGTGCCAGAAGATCAAGCAGACTTCAAGGGAGTCAGAATAAGTGAAAAGAACTTTATGAAAAAAGTTGCTTCCTCTCCACTAAGTACAGCCAGTCAGGCTGGTTTTCCCCAGGTTTCTGTCGGCAGCTGTTGGCACGCCATCAGCCAAAGGTGTGGCTTTTGTTGTCCCACTTCCCTTTTTATGTGGTCCATCAGTTTTTCTTTATTAGTATGTCATACGTTGCCTGTTCCCCTACTGGCAGCAGCAGGCTTAAAAAGAAAGCTTTTAAAGAAAACCTAAGTTTCCAAGTTCTGCCAAGCTGTCTGTTTCAGGATAGTAATTCCTAATTGCAAATTTTAGTTAACTTATGAATTTCAGGAATCTTTCTCTTTTATAAAGGTGACTTTGATTTGGGAGGGATTTAACTGAATTCCAAAAGGTTACAACTGGAGCAGAGTCTAAACCCAATGCTGCTGGAGTGACAGAGCTGCCTAGCCAAGCAAATCCTTGCCCAAACCAAGCACCCAGGAAAGAGAAGGATTCTTTTTTTTCAGTCTTCCAGCTGCCATCTCTTCTGCCATCCCTCCCCGTAGGCTCCTTGGAGTCCTCCTGTTTCCCTGTCCTCTCCCATGGAGGGACCTGGAGCAGCCAGATGCCACAGAACAGGTTATGCAGGTTGAATTACAGGAGGAGGAGAAGCAGCATTTCTAGTGCTCATTCCTCTCACAGCCGGGTGAATTAGAGCCTTGCTGCGTTGACCCCTGGAGTTCCCCTCACAGGAAGAAGTGTGGCATCTTTTACATGTTTATGTCATTGGACAGTAAACTGGAGAAATGACTCTGGGAGTCAGGAAAGCTGCTTTGCCTACCCACGTGGCAGTCTTTTTTGATACCCTTACAGGTGGTTTGTTCTGTATGTATATGTTAAAGTCTGGGGCCCTTTAGGCAGTTGTACTAAATGTTGGAGTTCAGATAAAGTTTTAAAACCTCTGTAAAAGCAACAAATGAGCGCAGTTCAAAACCAGTGAGCCAACTGTAAAGTGTTTGATTGGTCTGGAGTGCGAAATGGCTGCACACTGGGGAAGGCTGCACGAAGGGGACCTCTGGTCTTGGCAGGGAGCAGTCTAGGAGACAGGCTTAGGTGAGCTACTTCTCAGACCATGGCAGCCCATTAGCAAAAGGAGAGAAAGGTCTCCCAAGGAAGGTGGGGAAAAAAAAGTATCAATTGTGCATTTTACATACATCTTTTATATTTGCTTTTTATGAACATGTAAACCTTCTGTATTTTGCATTTTCAGTGTGTGGTCTATTTACTGCTAAATTATTTCATATGAAAGTTTTTTGTAGCCCTGAAACTAAGGGGGGTGGTTGTTAACACTGGTGCAGTTTTGTAGATCTGGATGAAACAAAAGGCCTTCTAAGTTTCTGACCTGTTACACAACTTACAGCTGCAGTTGATTCAGAAATGCATGAGGAGGGGATAGAATTCAGGTTTAGAAGTCCGGTTTAAATGCTTGATTTAAAAAAACAACTATTTTTCCAACTAGGAAATTATGGCTTACAAATACAAAATGCAGTCATTTAGGCTACTTACTGACGTTTGTGGAGATAATTTTGCATAGTGCTGTAGGTGGTTGGGTCTGATTCAGTAAAACAGGCTAATAAAATTACACTCAGCTCCCAGACCAAAGCTTGTCTCCTACAGACTCCTCATGTGAAGGCAGCCGATGCTCTCATAGGAACTGCACTCCTCATCCCGACCCACTCAGGCTTGGACCTAAATATTCCCACTGGCATCGCCCCTGGGTCTGGTGATTGTTAGTCACAGCCAGCACACCCTAGAATGGAAGCAAAAGAAATCAAGCACTCTGCTTCAAAGGTATTTTGCTTGAAGCAAGTCATTTGCCTTTGTTTTCCTCTGGAATTAGAACTTTTAAAGATGAGTAAAACCTAAAACCAGGATAATCTACCTCTGTTCGTAGTTTGGCTGCTGAAAACTAACCAAAAATTCCTTAATCAACATCCATCTCACCGTTAGCACTATAGGAAAGCAAATAGGTTTTCCCAGTCAAGGAACAAATGAGCTATTAATTTGTGTTTGTGCAGTTCTTCAACATTTCCAGGTTTATTGATGCGTCGGCATCTTTCCAGTGAGCTGTAACAAGGGAGCTGGGGCAGTGGGGAATGTGGTGTGTCGCACTGTGTCTGTGTGGCTGGGCAGAGCGATGCTGAACTGCCTGAAACAATGTCTGTCTATAGCAATGAGATGCTCACACAGGAATTAAGCCATTTAACCTCTTGAGAATGTAACAACATTTACCTCTTAGAGAGTTTCCCAAATTGAATGGAATTTAGGAAAAGGAAGAAGAGTCAAAAGAGAAAAAAAGCCTACCGTATTTTCTAAGTATCTGCAGCTTTCTAGTGCATTATTTTGTTACAGGAGCTCTGAGCTGGCCGGTAATACATACCTAGGCTTCAGGGCACATTATTTTACTGCAGACTGTAAAATTAGAAATGGGCTACGGTAGAAGCTCTTACCTGTTTTCTAGCTGTATATATTTCTATAATAGTAAAATCGCCTTATGAGGTATGCAGTTATATTCTGTATATGAAGCAACGTGGGATAGGAGACCCAAAAGTGGGATTTTTGAAACTTGTGTACAAATCTTGATGCGTTTAAAAGTGTGTTAATGGGTATTTTCTGATTGCAAAGAATGTTCCTTCTGCTCATGAAAGGGGTGGTGAAACATCAACTGCATCGTTACAAGAAACAGTGGAGTTTTCAAAGCAATTTTAAATGGAGAGCAGCCAGCTTTCCTATGGGTGAAGCATAACACCCTGAAGTAAACTAATCAGCAGAAAATGGTGATAATATTCACAGTAATTCCCTGGCTTGCTGGTATTTAACCTTTTAGAGGCATAAGGCTGCTCTCGTGCACATACATGGATTACTTGCAGGCACTCAGAGTTAAGGTCTGTTGGGTCCAACAGCTGAACCCAAACCAGAACACCCCTTCATTGTCTTCCCCTATTGAAGCACGGCAGGCAAACACATTTCTTCCTGAGGATCTCTCAAACTGCACGACCTTGTTATGCTGACCGTGCTGCCAGCTTTTGATAGGAATTCATTGACTAATTCCCTGCATTGTCAATCAAATCTAATCACCCTTTCCTATCTGATCCACCATATTTCTAGAAATTTGTTTATCAAATAGCTGCTACCTGTGCCTCGTTACTTTTAAATGGACACCCACTGACCTTCTGCTCTTGTGTGCAGGACCTATGCCCTGCTTTTCAAAATACACTCACCTTTACAAAGGCTTTGGAGTTAATGAGCTGTGCAGCACGCAAAGTAGTCTTTCATTCATTCATTCAGCTCCTCTCAGCGGACCAAGTGTATGGACACTAAGTACTGTCCCTTCATCTACTGGGCCGGGGTAACCCTGACAGCTGGAATGTTGTCAAAACCCAGTTGGTCATATGAACAGAGAAAGGCAAGAGCATGGTGCTTTGATCTTCACTGTAATCAGGCCATGTGTACTGCTGGCAGCATAATTTTTATTTAGCAAGCTCATCTGGAGAGTATTATAGGACTCAATACAAGGCAGCTACAAAATCCTTGTAATTTTATCAAGCACATTAGACTAATGATGGCAAGAGCCATATTTCCACCAGTAGATCCTGCCACAGGCACATATGAATAAAACAGTCCACGTTTCCTTAAAATGATCCCACATTTAAAGTCTTTCTCAGTATAGTCAGAACTCTTATCTCTGGATTACTCAATAACTATGTGACTTAAGAGCTAGAGCGTGGCTCTGAATTATGAATGATTGCTTTGTTTAAAATCGGTAGCTTTTCTTTTTTTTCTTTTATGTAGAAGCTTCCCTGGTATACTCCTCTGCTTGGACTTTACCAGAGCGTAGAATGATTTTTGTCTTTATAGAAACCTGCATTTTAATCTTGATAGTAATAGTGAACATTAACTTTAATCCTTACTGGGGAGATGGAGCAATGGGGAAGTAAAGGTGCAGCAATAAGCTGGAGTAGAAAAGAGGGAGAAGGGATTAGGGTGTAGACTGGGAAACTATAGGGAAGGGTAAGGCTAGGCGAATGGGAATGGGATGTGTCAAGGGACCTGCCAGCTCTTCTGCTGGGGGGCTCGCAAGGACTGGGAACAAATGAGGAAAATGAGCTGTGCTTCTCCCTGGTCCACCCAGCATCAGAGGAAGCCTTGCCTCTGCTTGGGCAGGTGGTGGTGTGCCTGTCATGGTGACATGGCCGTGACTACGGTTAGACATCCTTCCTGCAGGTCCCTGGCCTTCAGGCATTGCTACTGGTGAGAAAAGCGATGGGGATGCCTGTCAGGAACAGGGCAGTTCACAGTGTCTTCAGCCACTGGAAGCATCTCTATCCCTGCTAGGTTTTGGTTTGTGGGTTTTTTTCCATTTGACAGATGGTGTCCCATTGAGATGGATGTCATCCTCAAATAGATTTCCTGCATTCTTAAAGCCATTGCCATGCTATGGGTAGATGGCTTACTGTACTGCTTAAAGACTTAGTATGGTCATTTATTTTAATCTGCTAATAAAAGCATTTGTATAAATGTGAATTGATACTTTTCTTCCAAAAGCCAACTGGCATTTGAAAGTGAGCACTTCTGTATTTCAATAATACTGCTAACGCTAAGCATGAAAAAATCATGGGCCAAACTGTGGAAAATTATGACTAGACTTAAATTTGAAATTTTAGAACAGTGTACATATTATGCTTTATTTAATGTAACATACTTGGTCACTGAGGTCTGTCCTTTGTCATCATAGTCATCTGTGTTTCATAATCTGGTGATTTCTTTAGTAAAACTAGTCAAGCTCCCTTTCCAAAGCAGTTGCTTTCTTCTGCTCCTTATAGCCTCTTCTAGGAATGTGCTGCTTTGTTTGTGACCTGAGATTGATCAATACCAAAATTAGTGATTACTATCTAGGTATTCGTGTTTCTGGTCTTGTGCCACACTGCATTCTTGGTCTCCCTAGCCCCTAGCCTTGTTGTGTATAAGTCTTTATTCCCTTCACTAAGGTGTCTAATCTTGCTGGAGGAGGCTCTTCTCACAACTGCAAAGTGGTGATGCTCCTCCCGTTCCCCATGGAAGTGGTAGAGTAGGAAGCAAAGCTGCTGTTTGCACGAGGTGAGGAAGGAGGTGGGGAAGGTCGGGTGGAAGAGGGTGCGAAGGGGAGAGGTCTCACAGAGAGGAGAGAGCTGCCTGGGGAAGAAACAGGAGAGAAGAGGGATCTCTGCTGCCCCGCTCAGCCTCCCCCAGACCTCACTGACGCCACGTCCAGACATCATGTCAGGGCTGGAGATGCCTTCGCTAGGATTTCACAGAGTTCCGGCGTGGGGCAGAGGAATGCTCTTCTCTGGCTGTGGCCCCAGTGTTAACCATGTTGCTTTGTTTACTCTAGATACACTTTATACTGCTGTTCAGTCGGCAGGGGAAGTTAAGGCTTCAGAAATGGTATACGACGCTACCTGATAAAGAGAAGAAAAAGATCATTCGAGAAATTGTTCAGATTATTTTGTCTCGCAATCAAAAAACATGTAGTTTTGTTGACTGGAAAGACCTCAAGCTTGTTTACAAAAGGTGTGAGTAATTTTGTGAGAACGTATGATTACTATTCATATAAATAACGTGCCAGAAGAGGGAAAATAAAGGCTTTCTTCAAGAAAAGCAGCAAACAAAACCTTAAGTGCTAGACTAAGCTAGTCAGAGCCTGCCATCAGTGATCTGTGTATACCAGCACAGTGTCCCCAGATAAACCGGCAGGGTAAATTGTGGGGTGCAAAATACTTGTACAATCAGTTAAAGGAGAGAAATGGGAGTAACATAATAAGTATTGGTGCTTGAAATTCTGTGAGAAGGCTTTAGGCTTCACTGCTCCTTCTAATTCCCCAAGGTAGCCTGCTGAGATGCATGCTGAGCTTTATCAGGCTCTTCAGGAGGCTGCAGGAGCTATTCTGAGGCACTTTCAACATTTTGTCAAATTTTGTCTGAAATATATGTTCCTCTGGAAAGTGTTAATTTACACTTCCTTTTCCAAACCGATCACTGGACCCCAGTTACAGGATGCTTAGCATTAACTGCCTGTTCATTCATGTAAAGTTGGAGCAAACAAAAGTAGCATTAAGGTATAGCACGCTGTACAAATTAAGCGGCATCTCCCATTTAGCAAAAATGGTGCTCCATGCTGTGAAGCGATGGATATAAACATCTGATCAGATGCTGTGACAAGTTGGGCTTCCAGCCACAGCACCAGAGAGTTGAGGTAGATCGTTACTCCCATCTTGGGTTGATTTAAACATAAAGTTTTGCTGCAAGTTAGTTGTGAAGATTGCTTGGTCTAAGCAGTTTCATGCTTTCAGGCCCTATGTAAAACACTGTCAGTTACTTGATAGCCAGCAGGATTGCTGGGATGTAACTCCTTCCACCTTGGTTTTTGCCTTTATTTTTTAATAAAGAGCAGTAACTCATTAATTAACCCCACTTACTGTAGTGCTGTTGCAGCAGCTGAGGGAGACCTTAGAGTACTGCTGATTTACTGTTTTTTTTTTAAGACCGGTGTTGGAGGTATCCCACTTTGCCAAGGGTGGAGTTTGTTTTTCTAACTAAATTAAGAATTTGTTTAAATTATCTGATCTTTTTAAGCGTTCTCTGGGACATTGTAAGAATGAAAGAAAATGATTATTTTAGAGACCAGATAGACATTAACTGTCATTTGCATAGCTGTTCACTCATGGTTTTGCCTTTGTTTCCCTAGGTATGCTAGTTTATATTTCTGTTGTGCAATAGAAGACCAAGACAATGAGCTCCTGACACTAGAGGTCGTTCATCGATACGTAGAGCTTCTGGACAGATACTTTGGAAACGTAGGTTTCACTTTCTCCCCTGAACTCCATTCCTGGCTGTCTGATAAACCGTTGTCTGAAGGTGTTTTGCTTCATGTTTCCATCTGCACTGCTTAACTTGTAGACTCTCTTAATCCAGAGCGAAATGAATTATTAGAATATTTTATAAAATAGAGCTGAAACTATCATAAGATATTTTTTTTTTATCCTTTCCCCCCTCCCAATTTAATCTCGGTGCTTGGTATGTCTGTCTTGGAATAGAATTTGAGGGGAAAGCTTGAGGAAAATTACTTTAAAAAACCCTGGGTGAGTGTACTCTGATTCTCTCTCCTGACATCTTCAGATATGCTCATTTTGTTTGTTTCACAATATTGTGTAACAATTAAGGGCATATGAAGAGGAAAAAGATAAAGTGGGTGGTTTTTTTAAAGCAAAGACCTGAAGAAGGTCCAAATAAGTCTTTTCAGTAAGTCTTAGAAGACTGCAGGAGACCCATCTTTTCTATGAACATTTTTGAAATTGTTCCCACTACCTTAATACATTTCTTATGTAAATCACTGTGCCGTTTGTACCACCTCAAAACAAAAAAGTGGTCCGTGACTGTAAGATCACTAGGGCAGGGATTTTGTCTTGCTCTGTGAAGCTGCATGAACATGTGTAACCCATATTACAAGTGCTATGTAAGACCTATTACAAGGTTAGTGGGCTAGGAAGTCAGCTTTGTTCTCTGAAAACTACTATGAATGTAATATATTGTATAAAATATAGTAAGTGGAATATCTTTGCTGTAAGTATAGGCTATATATGTGAAGAGAATACATGCAGAAGCTGCAATATTACAGAATATGCAGTATCTTTCTTTACCCTGCTACTTGCCACAAGAGTGGATATGTTGAATAAGTTTGATCATCTTACAACTTTTGGCCTAGTAGTGCTTATAATGCTGTAAAAATTATTTAAATGTGGGGTGTCCTTTTGTTCTGGCAGGTGTGCGAGCTGGATATTATCTTTAATTTTGAAAAAGCTTATTTTATTCTTGATGAGTTTGTAATCGGTGGAGAAGTTCAAGAAACTTCAAAGAGGTCTGCAGTGAAAGCCATAGAAGACTCTGACATGTTGCAGGAGGTAAGGCAGAGGAAAACAAAAGGCAAACCCCTGATCTTCCTCCGCCTTCTTTCATCTTCCTTGTTTGACAGGAGCTTAAAATACAGCTAAGCACTTCTGGTATTTAATTATCCAAATGTGTCTTACGTCCAGTTTCAATAGGTACAACAGTGCAGTCAAGGTAGCAGTTATATAAGCTTTCAATTCAACCCTCTTGCATCTTGCGGAATTGTCTGGAGGCTCTTTATATAATGCTCTCTTGCAGTTTAACTGCTAGAATTTCTTGGATATTATATTAAGAAATAGCTTAAGATGTATCTAAGATATTTATATAATATGAGAACATAATCTAAGGTTATATTTCATTTATACGTACATATATATGGATACAGAAGAATCTCTTCTGTTTCACTAATACATTGGAAACAGATGACCTACTGTTAACACTTAACATGGGCAAAAGTTCTTGCTGGCAAACGAGTTTCATTCATAACACCTTCGTAGTCTTTCTGCAGGGCACAGATATGTAACTTTATTCAGAACCCTGCAGGAATTCTCTTGTTGTAACTTGTAATGTAACTTGTACCATTGAGCCAGGAGTGGCAAAAGCAGCTGAATGTGATGGATTTACTTCATTTTTTCCTGGGTAGCGAAGGACCCATTTTAATGCTGGAAGAAAAGCATGCTGGTAGAAGTAACTAGGGGCACGCTATGTCAGTCCAACAGTTTTTCACAGTGGTCTGGCATTTGCACGTGAAACTACACCAGCTTTGTACAACGGCCAGCTGGATGTGATGAGTTTGGCCACAACCGTGATGCCACGATTAGAAGAGCAGATTCTAAAATGCTCTGAAAGGTTTTTAAAGCAGAGTTATTTCTACCTTTTAGTTAATTAATTCCATGCAAAATTACAACTGTCTTCAGAGAGGACGAGAGGATTTGTTTGAATATTACTGTACTGCTTATAATGCATCAAGTTTTTGTTTTGTTTTGTTTTTCCCCCAGACAGTGGAAGAGTACATGAACAAGCCTGCATTTTAATGTTAAAACTACCTGGAGAGAGAACTGCTGTATGCACCTCTAAAATGCACTTCCTGAAATTGCTTCCCAATGTGCCAGATCCTCAGAGAAATACCAAAACCCAATAACTGAAGGGGTTTGTTTGTATAATGGTGAAGATGAAGGTCAGCTAATGTAGCAGAGGGTTTAACAATTCTGCACTTGTGTTACTCTACAGATGAGTTTCTCAGAGTTGTTACTACCCTTCGTCTAGTTTCTCTTCTCCTAGCTGGGCTAAACACTTGTTTTGTACCATGTCTTTTAGCTTCAGGTTTTGTCATCATAAACTGTTACTGACAGTACTTCGAAGAGCTATTTTTACTAGTTTTGGTCTACTGCTGACCGTATGACTCTACTTTTGTACAAATGTCCATTATTTTGAATGTAATGATTATTCTGCTCTAATAATAATTTTTTTTCTAAAAGCCAAATGGTTGTGGACCCTGATTTCGCAAGCTTGTTTCGAAAATGTAAGCCACCTAGTATAAGGAGAAAGACACTTCTTTTTGGACCAGCCTCTTTCTTTCTCTATCTTCCTTCTATTTTCTGTTGTAGTCTGGTAGCAGGACTGCTCCAACTGCTACTAGACTGCACTTCGCACCTTAGGAAGACTGTTGGCTCAAGATGCTTCTGCCAGGTTTAGTGTATTCTTTTTGCTGCTGCATGCGGGTGGCCTGTTTCTGTCTTTCTTCTCATTTTGCTGTCCCCTTCCCAGATCCCCTGGACCTGGACAAAGGCTGCAACCTTTGGAAGTGTGCAGCTTGAGAGCAGGAGATATCCTGAAGAGATTAGTCTTTGATATTTTAGGGTGAAAATAATCTCTTACATCTTTTGGTATCTACTAATAACCGTCTTTCCCAGTAGAGTTTTCCTGTCCCAAATTCACACACCTATTAGGATGATCAGCTTTCTAGTAGTTGAGCGTGGCCCATTTTTGTGAAGGTTGGACAATTTAATCAATCTTTTATAACTTTGCAAGCTGCATAAAGGGAAAAAGAGAAGAATCAGCTGGGCTGTGCATCTTACTGTGTATTATAAAACATTGTAGCTGTGTGTGGGGAGCCAGGTATGTTAACTTGCAAGTCCGTCAGTGCAATTTGGTCTCTCTAAACTGATTGAACACTTCCTTAGAGAGATAATTTCCTCCTTTAACAGAATTCAAAGCTCAGAGAAATTCAATTTATCCTAGCCCATAACCCATAGCTGGATGCTTTGTCTCTGTCAAATCATGAAACTGTCCTATAGAAAAATCAGGTAAGTTATCAGAGACATATGCCAGAATGATCTGAGCGTTGATTCACATTTCCCTTCCACATATTTTCTTTGATTTCTGGAATGTACAGTCAGTATTTTCCTTTAGGGTTTTTTCTGATCTTTAAGTGTCCTGCATGCTTGTTCTGATTTTTTCATTGCTCCTTTCTCTCCTGTCTGTCTGTATCTTCCTGGGGGGAAGGGTTTTGGGGGTTCTTTTTGGAGGGTGGGAGCACTTTGAGACAACATGACAACTTTGCTAATTCTCAGCCCGCTTTTCTGCCTGTGTTATCTGGTCTGTTAGTAAAACTGTGACAAACTGGTTCATAGCATTGTGCTGCTCTTTTTAAAAATTACTTTATCCATCTGTTTTCTCTGTATTGATGTCAAAGGCATACTTTCAGCATTGAAAAAATAGTGAAATTGCTGAAGGGCTTTTAATAGCTCTGAAGACATTCCATTTAATAGTAAATTAATGAAATTGTATGAGTTGTATATTATTTTCGCATGGTTTGAAATTAAGTTTTTTGAAGTAGAGTGTTTAATTGATTATGAAGCCACTTCAGAATGTGCAAAGAGGCTCTTTTTGCTCTTTGCTTTTATAAGTGACTTCTATTCAGTGAAATCATCAGTAGTTTCATTTGCTTTTACTCTTTTTCTTTTGGAGCCACGCTGTGATTCTCTGACTCTTATAACTGTCATGTTGCTTGAATTGTGGAGTATTATCAAAATAGGAGTTCTAAAAAGAAGATCTCTTGGTATGAATAACGATACCATAAGCCTGTTTTTTTTTTTAGTCATTCTAAGAGCTGTAGGACTTCTTTCTCTCTCATTTCAAATAGAGAAGAGTTCCTTATGGAAAAGAATAATACATTAGCTAGGATTACTTATGCCAACCATATCAATTCTAGCATCTGAAATAAATAGTATTGCCAAACTGATGTATCCAATGTCAGCTTGAGAAGTGTGAGAGAATTAGTATGGTTGCCTTGCCCTACTGCACAAGGTCATTGAGTATGGCATGCCTGCTGTGCCAGCCACCTTTGTGCTACAAAGTGGGATGAAAAGCATGTGTTAAGCACTCCAAAGAACTGCTGAATTATATTCCTGCTCTAAGCAGCATCTACATCTTCCTGTTACTTTTGCCTACACAAAGTAGGCAGTTGAGCGTTACTTAATGTGACTTTTGCAAGTGTCAGCCTGTATGTATAGCACACTTAAGAACAGATTGGATGGAAACATAAAACTTGTATTTATACTTTTTACAACCTTCAGTGAGGCAGGGGTCACTCACCTAAGCGGTGTTACAGTGGCAGTTCAGCTCAGTTCTTTCTCCAAAGGGAAAAAGTCCAAAAATGAAAAGGCCCAAGTGAAACCCAGTTATTTACAGGTTACCTTTAGGTCACTGTGTCAAAATCCCTGTGCCTCCATCTTTGTGGAACTCCATTGCCATTGACGGGACTCTACATAGGTTAGTGCACTGTGGAGTATAGCTCATCAGAAGATGGTTGGCTCTCAGTGTCTTAGTTCTTTGATTTTTCTTAAAGGAGGAGATACATATCTCTTTGTATATGTTCACGAATCTCTCATTTAATGCCCGTTTAATTTGTGTTTGCTGTTGATGTTTCTATTTTCAACTTGCCTGACTATTCTAGGCGATGCTCAATGTAAAGTTTTCTAAGATTACTTCATGAAATTATAATTAAAAAAAAGTGTTAGAAAACAGGTGCCTTAACAGCTTTCCTGATCTCACCAACATCTTTTGTGGTTATCTAAACTCTGACCTCGCTGACAAGCTTCAAGCGCATGTCCTAGTTTGCAAAATTCCAGTTACTAAAATAACCATTAATTGTGGTCATGTTGCTAGCCTTGATTGCCATCCTTGCTTTTGCCAGCTGCATCTAACAAAAAGCTTTTTTATTTCCTTGTTAGCATCTCTGCCTGGAGGATTCTTACGCTGATCTTACTGCTTACCAGTTGTGACAGGGCTGGTTATCTGTCACGCAACTATTTGCAACTCTTGAGTTGTGACATCTTTGAACATACCATGACAATTAAAGAGAGACAGACAGACTGGGATAAAAATAAGTGTAATAATGTCAAAAGGGATATTGAAAGTATGACAAATCATCTTGTGTGAGAGGCAAGAGTGGCAGGATCTCACAGGATTCATGAATTCTTACAATTTCTGTTTCTGTTTTCATTATGCATTTCTGAGTGTTGTGGCTCATTAAAAGGTGTCAATTCTTACAAATAACTGTAGGACATTTGGCATTTAGGTTACCTTGGTTACCTCCTATCAGCCTTTGTTTAACAAAAAGCCACTGAAAGTGAATCTTCAACACCTCCCCTGGCTGCTCCTACAAAAAACCCATGTGCTTTCAGAAACCCAGGTCGGAAACTTACTGTATAGTCTAGGTATGGTTCTCTGTCTGAATTTATGTTGGACAGAGTAATGCTGTACTTATGAAAAGATGAATTGCTATTTTGTAATTTATTTTACAGTCCTTTCAATAGAGAACACGTTTTTTTTATCCTCTGTGTAGCACTGTGCTGCGTTGGAGTAATACAGTGTGCAATAACAGTACATTAGGGGTCAGGAGGGATTGGTTTATAAGGGAAGATTAGAAGAATTTAACAGTGTGAGTGAGGCTTTCAAAGATACCCAGAGACGTTCAATCAGCAGTCCCCGCAAAATAACAAGGCTCAATCTAGTTCATAGAGAAAACTCCTGTCTGTGTCTGTCTGTGACATTCTACTCCACTGAAAATGCATTTGAAAATGTTTGTTAGCACAGCTACTGCCTGAGTGAGATGTTGCTCTCACCCTGCACAAAATGAGTAAACCCAAAGGTCTCAGTTCTGCAGTTAATCCCTGTGGTGGGATTTTTATTAACTCTGTCTGATGCCTTTGTGAGCATGGAGTCTGCATCATCAGCTTACATCATTATATTTTTGCTTTAGATGGTTGCCAAGAACTTGTGAGCTCAGACCAGGTAAAAGCATCCTTCTGGGGAATTTGATGACATTCCTGCTACATTCAACATCATCTGTGTTCCTCAGCAAGATGATAGTACAAATAAGATATCTGTTGAGTTAAATGTCTGTTGGGATTTTTCAGGGTAGGTTTTTTTTTTTCTACCGTGAAGATAGCTGGGCTAGGTTGAAGTATAGTAGCGAAAGCTTAGTTTAAAGGGTTGCACTGCAAAACTTAATGTTTGCTGTCATGGAAACCTGTTGCCTTGGAACATGACTAATGAGACCCAGGCTAAGGGAAGGGAAGAAGCTGTTCTTGAAACTATTGTTCAGCAAACCCTAAGGAAAACCAGCAATATACATTATCATAAATTACAGTTATTTCAAGTTCTGTTGTCTAGTCCAGTTAACCTTGTCTTTTTATTTACTTATTTAGCAGCTCTTGTAACCACATGTTTTCATACAAAGAACGCTGTAAAATAGTTCGGAGCTAATTCTTTGGCTGTCTAGAAATAAATAGCATCTTATTTGCTGTCCTCTTTCCCAGTACACTACAAAATTTGTCCAACTTTCATGGAAAGAACACACTGAAAGCAAACATGTGGCTGGTCTGGAATGCCCCAGTAAGGGGGGATAGTCATTCAGCTGAGGATTTTTGACTTTGGTTGTAGCTGTATGTTTTAAAGATAGTCCAAGTATATGAGGTGGGGAACATTTCTGTGTACATAGCCATGTGGAAAAATCTGGTTACCCCTGTTTATCAGTGTGGGAGGATTGCTGGTCTCTAGTGCTGAAAGGAAGCTCGGCAGAGGGGGGAACATAGGGAAGGTATGGTACTCGGCAGAGGGGGGAACATAGGGAAGGTATGGTAAAGTTTATTTTACCCTTCTGTCATCTCTGTAGAATTTTTGCTGAGAATTTTCCTCTTTTCTGGAGCTTTATGCTCCAAATCCGGTGTGTATCGTTACACACCATGTTCTGCAGTGGAGAAGAGAGTGCTGATGGTTTTTTCCTACAAAGGTGAATTTTGTCTGTCTGTTGTAAAAAAACACTACTGAATGTAGAATCCTTAGTTACACAGGCTGACAAATTCATTAGAGCTTGCTGCGGATTTCAGCTGCTCTCTGGACCAGGCTCCTGCATGAATAAATTGCCAGCAGCTGTGTAAGTCTCCCTGCCTTGTGGAGATCACGATTCGGGGTCCTTCTGGAAGCTAACAGCGAGGAGTCAGCGTGGCTGAGCAGAGCTGACAATGACAAATCACAGAGGAACATCTTCAGAGAAGTTTCAGGTGAAAGAATATGTTCTTTTCTATTTCTTGAGAGGGCTTGGGACGTGGTCCTGGGTGAGTATTATGCTGGATAACAGCTCTGAAAGAGCACTGTGACAATGCAGCAAGAAAGGAATATTCTGGGAAAAAGAACAAAGAACTGGCTGGGTTTGTGAGCTGACAGCTGCATTTGGGGCGAAGGAGGATTTTTTCTGGTGTCTGTTGTCGGTGACAAGGTGGTCCTTGTTCTCAGAGGAAAAACTGGCTTGGGTAATCCGTTCTTGTTTGGCAAGGACTGACACAGAGCGTTCTGTTGGTAAAAAAGGTACTGCAGAGGGCAATGACATATTTTAAATTGTTTTTAAATACAATAATAAAACATTGATTCATTCTCATTGGGTTACTGTGAGGAAACCGCAACATTTAGCGTGACAGTTCTGCCTGAATGATGATGAAAATAACCAGTATGTCAAAAACGTTATGTCATGATGTATAATCTAGTATTTATCTTTAAGCCTGGATTAAGAGTGGAAAGACTAGGACCTCAAGAAATATTTTCATCCTTGTGTCCCAGGCAGGATCAGCTGCACTTAGATTGTACCTGAGTGATGTTTTCCTAACTTCTTTAAATCAGCCTCTGGTGGAGATCCCAAAACGTTCTTGGATCGTCTGTCCTGAATCTAGCCCCTCCCCCCGTGCTGAAATGCTCTTCCTAATGCCAGCTCCTTCACTGCAACATAAGCCCAGTACTACTTGTGATACCGAGCATAGATACAGAAATACCTTTGTTATGTTTCTCTTTGCAGCAGCCTTTTAGGGTTTAGGGGGTTCTGAGTGGTGGAGCACAAGGACAGCTGTGCCTTCAGTATGGGTGGCTTTAACCTTGATTCTGTTGCATGAACCCTAGTCCTTGGTAGGTGGTCAGAAAAGGTAAATAGCAACTAAACCGATGAAACCCAGAAGCATAATTCCTTTCTCTTTCTCCTCTGTTCTTACACGCTGTAACTGCTCGTAACAGCTGTGCACGAGGCCTGTATTCAGCAGGCGCTGCGGGGTGTCCTCTGTTCCAAGCGTGTAGGATCGCTCGGGCTGCTTCAGCCCAGCTACCTTCGTGTTTGAGGTTTGAATTAATCCCCCTGCCTGACGGGCTCAGCACTGCGGAAACAGCTGGGTTTTTTCAGATGTAGAAAAAGGGGAGCTCCCTTCATTATTACAACTGCGGAGTCATGCTTTGAGATAAAATTAATGAGAAGGAAAGCCTGTTTGAATTCCAACAGGTGATGGCTGTGGGTGGGAGGGTTTGACACATTTTCCAGCTGGAAAGCCGCAGAAGAGCTCACCTAGGACAGGCAGGGGTCTTCTGGAGGGGAGGGGAAACTTGAAATTACGAAACTGGGTGTGTGTTGAAGCCATGGCAAACAGTGAAGTGAGGCATTACAAAAGGGGTGTTTTCCACCTTGCCTGGCTTCTCTGCTGGAGTGCTGGGGTGAGCAGGGCTGGGGCAGTCAGTGATGTGCTGCAGGTGTGCCGAGGCAGGCACAGCTGGGCACATCTGTCCTGCGGGTGGGTGTGGGAGCTCAGCCTGGTGCCCGTGGAGGAGAGGAGCTGCACTCGCACTGCTGTGCCTGTCCTGAGGGCAGGGTGTGCAGCCTGCAGCAGACCCTGAAAGCGCTGTGCAGGTGGGGTTGGTGCCGGGCAGCCCTGGGCAGGAGTCGCTGGTGCTGGTGCTTCGTGCCCAGGGCCTGCAGAGCATCCCACCTTGCAACTGCAAGGGCTGAACTAGAGCTTGGTCGTGTGGTTTAATAAGACATGGCTGTGCTCCATGTAGGACTCAGCCTTGAAAAAAAAGTATCCAAATGCTTTTACCCTGAATTGTTAGTGTTTCACTGCATGGAAGGGCTAAAAGCACATGGAGACAGCTGATCCCTGAGAGAGCATGGCAGCTGGGTTAGCCCTGTTCAGCATATAACTGCCCAAACGGTGCCCCAAGCCGTTGCATTAGCTTCCAGAAGAAATGGGAAATTAAATCCTCGGGGACAGCAGGAGGAATGGAGGAGTGGGCTGGGAGACACAAGGGTTTGCTGATGGTTGACCTGTCCTGCCACACGCTAACGGGCAAAGCAGCCTGTGCAGCCTGTGCTAATGAGGTCATCCCAAATATTACAGCTGCGTTGGAGCACCCAGTTCTCTCCTAAAGAATGGGAAAAATCTGAGACCCTGAATATTCCCAGATTACTCTGGTAAAAGGGAAAACAGAAAAGCAAAAGGATGCTTAGAAAGGGGGGAGAGCCTCAGTTTTCCTTCTGTTCCTTGATGCAGATACATAGACCATATTTGCTTACAAGATGGTACTGATGGCAAATACGTGGTTGTTGAGGGGTTTTCTGTCTTTTTTGTTTTTTAAATAATGCCTTTCTGCAGCGGCGAAAGGCTGTATATGTGAGGCCAAGCAGTAACAGTGCGGCACCAGTAAACAGGAGGGAAAGTGCTTACTGCTCCCTTCCTGCTCCAGGGTGATCCTGGCCAGAAGGAGGGGGGTCCTCCAGGGCTCTGGCACGACGCTTCCCCTTTGCACAGCCTGGGGAAGCAGGAGATCCCTTAGTCAGGGATGGCTGCCAAGAGCATTAGGGAAGTGCTCAGTGCCAGCCAGTGGCGGTGGCGGGAGGGATGGCAGCCTCTCCTGCTTTCAGCATCCCCGTGGGAGTGGGGAGCAGGGCAAAGAGAGGGTGACCCGCCCTGGGGGGTGAGGGGGGGAGATTTTCTGCAAGAGGGAGGAATAAGAAAGAGAGACGCCCTTCCAGATGTAGTCTTCACTGCATTCGGAGAGGAATGGTGTCGGTAGCATTACCCGTAGCTTTCAACTCTTTCTGCATGGGCTGCTCCGCCCATACTCTCATTACCACCTTTTTGCAACCGTTCCAGGTTTCCTCCAATCTCATTTTTCTTCCTTTCCTTTTCCGCTGTCTGCTCTTGCATAAACTCCCCTTCATCTCCCATCTCTTCCTTTCTCCACTCACTTTTAACTGACTTCCCAGAGGGAACGGCAGGGTCTGTCTCACCAGGGGAGGTGGAGCAGCCGGAGCCCAGGAGCCACGTTCTGCTCAGCCTCCAGCTCCTGCTGCTGGTGCTTCTGCGACCTTTTCCTCTCCTCTCCTTTGGTGTTTGTTTCTGCCAAGAATGCAAAGTCTTTTGGAAAGCCTTGTTTGAGGGATGACCGCGTTTCTGGTATTGTATTCCCCAGTCCTCCTGCTGAAGTAATCACAGCGCTTGGTCTGGCTCCGATGAGCTTTGCCTGGCACCGTGGGCCAGGGTGGCTGGGTAAGGTGGCAGCTAGGGGCTTTTTCAAATTGAGATGTTGTTTAGGGTCTAAACTTGAGATAATGAGGCATGTGCAGTGTTCAAGTCTGTTAGCGCTTTGTTGCTAATTGATTCTAGAAAGATAAGCAGTAAGAGTATTTGCACTCCCATTTTAGCGTGCTTGGCTGTCCAGAGTTAACTCGGATACCCAGGGGGCATTTCTGCTGTGCACTTTCCATCACTTTGCTGCACATCTGTGGGAAAACAACTTCTGATTCATGCTGCAGGTAGACAGAGACCCCATAGAAAAATAAGCAATCAGACCAAGTCAAGGCTAACACTAACAGAGCCAAAAGGTCAGACAGTAAACCCATTTCTGCAAAATGACATGATGTTTATTTAGGTTTTTTTCTTTTGATAGAAAAATGTGTTGGGCAGAGATTCGTGTCATGGTAACTCTCGGCCTGTGTATCACTGGTTTTTCTGCCCCTGCTATGTTATATATGTTTCGTCAGTCATTTCAGTCATCCTTGGGCTTTCCCATCACCTGTGGCCTGACCACGTGTGGTGGGAAGGAGCGCAGGTGGGAGCGCTGCCCTACTCAAGGAGCATTTTCCAGCTCTGGCACAAACCCCAGGTGTGTGGATGACCCCCCCATTGCCACACTGTCTTCCCAAACCTCCACTTTACTCCCTAATTGACTGCCTTTGGTGAGGAGACTGGGCTAACAGCAGTATTTCTACTTCCATCCCTGCACTGGGGAAGTCAGGAGTGGTGGGCTGGAAGCGATGCTGCCCTCCAGGCAGCAGGAACAGAGCTAAATATATCTCCGGTCCCCTGCCACTGCTGCTCGCAGCTGAAGAGTGAGCAGCTGCTTCCTGGGATGCGCTGCCGCGGGAGCTGGGCTCTGAGGAGGCTCTCCTGCCTCTGCAGCCTAAAGCTAGCAGAGAAAATAAAATATCACAGATGCTAGTAATTAATCCCATGTAAGAGCTAAATCTCAATTTACCTGGTTTGTTCCCCTTGCCATTGTCTTGCAGATTTTTCTGGGTAAAATGCAGTGTGTCCGTCTGACCGTGAAAATCTGAATTAGTAACTCCAGAAACAGCCCCTTTCTCGACTATTTCTTCTGCTTCTAACTTTCATGGCACTGGGCCCAGGTTTCTTCACAAAGACTGGGAATTGTGGCCGTGTTCATGTATGATTTTTTTCACGTCTGCACATTTCAGCGCAACCTTAGCGAGGCATGGATGCAGCGGCGGTCATGAATTTGGCCGTACTGGACTTGATGCTTCTCTCCAGGTCCATTTGGGGACCCTTATCAGGTGTTAACTGAGATGTAGTATTTGGGCAATTTCAAGAACTGCTTAACAGCTACTTTGGGTTGTGTAAACGTCTTGTGAAAGTACTCCCACCTGGCTCGGAGCGTGGGGAGAGCTAAGGCAGGGTGCTCGCTGCCCTGCCAGGCTCTGCTGAGCAGGGAGGCGTTCCTGCGAGATGCACAAGCAAGGTGTACCAAAAGGCCCGATGTTGGGGTTTTGTTGTGATTTTTGAGTCGGTATCTAATAGATCAACTTGCCTGAGGAAGTACGTTTTATGCTGTTAGTATTCAACAGAAAAATTTACCCTTTGAAGGAGCTGTTGGTGCATACGCGTGGTGTAAGTCTCCAGGCGGCAGCAGCAGCAGCGGAGATGACCCCTGACCAAGCCCCGTGTGTTTGGGAGGAAGTTCAGGCTGTTATGTTGATACCTTTTTTTATCTTTTTAATGAAACCTCCTTCCTGCCATTTCAGAGGAGAGAAGGGTTTGACGTCATGTGCTGATGAGTCACTGCTTTTAACAGGCCAGCAGGCAGGGATTGAGAGTGCTGTCTGGAGCAGCTGCTCTGTTAATCATTCACAAAAAGCCCAGAGAAAGCTCAAGGGGAATGCTTGTGAATAATTGAATTTCTGTTTTCATTATGAAGATGCAGTTGATTTACCTGGATCTGCTAGAATCCAGGTATTGGGAAGTGAGGGAGGAGGACAATGATCTCATTGATACGACTGTAAATAGCTTTTGGATAGTTATTGGTATTAGTCAAGCATATACGTGATTTAACAATTTCATGCAAAGCTTATGTAACGCAGCTCTGACCGTCAGCTACATCTCATTTGCTGCAACCACTTCAGTCATACTCGTGTCTTCTAGAAGAGAGTTCTTGGGGAAGCAAATGCCCTTGATAGGGCAAGACATGAATTTTACTGGAAGGCTGAAGATCTGGCACCTCTCTTAGCCTAAAGTCATGTATTCTCAAAGGAAGCAGAGTTGTCCAGGTTTGTTCACTGATGGTTCTCCTGCTCATATACACCTTCTGAGGATGACTCCATCATTTTGGTTAATGCTGAATCAGTATCTTGACCAGATACGTTGCACTCATTCTTGGTGTGATGAGCTTTAAATTTCAGTTGCCAACATGCAATGATCAGAGAGTTCATTAGATTCTGCTTTGGATGAGTAGGAATCTTATTTCAGCCAAGGTCCAAACTGTATAAATTCTTGCATGGTGAATTATTCACTGCTCAACTCTTCGTCTTCTAGGTTGTTTAAGTGTCTTGGATGAGGAGCTGCTGCCTCTTACTCGGAGGCAGAATAAGGTGGGCAGTTTTACTGCCAAAGCATCCCTGTCCCCTGAGCGGTCCCCTGAAGCTGCCTTAGAAGAGAGGCATGCCACTTGGCTTTGACAAAGTTTAAATCTAGCTTTAAACTTCACCTACCCAGTTGGAGTGCTGGGACTGTTAGGGGAGTGGGATTGCTTACAGACATTTACCTGAATTACCTATATAATGCCAGTGAGTATATAGTAGAATACTTATATAGATATAAGCCAGTTGTTATTCTGCCTGACAGAGAAATAATGAGAAAAAGCCCCCATGCTGTGGAACAATTTGAGTCTGAAGAACCTTTCTGGTTTTGGGCATTGTTTTCATGGATTTACGATATCCCCACCAACGTGTAGGCAGAACCTAATTAGCCTCAGCCATTGGAAAAGTAAATTTTTAAATAATTTGTTGAAAATGGCGTATGGTTTTCATCTTTCAGCACTGTGGCCAATTTGCTGTGGATTTACTTTCTTGAATTGCTAAGTAGAAAAGTTTAACTGATGAAATCACCTTCTCCATACGCACATTAGCCCCAAATTCTAAAGCTTCTTACCAGAGTAAAATGCACTTATTCAATTGGCTGCGCTATTCTTGACAGATGGAAAAAAATGTTGATAGATGAAAACAAATACCCCCACTGTGGAAGAGAGAGCTGTCCTAGAAATGCAATAGCTGATGATTTGCAGTTTCTGTAATGAGATGGTTTCCAGAGCCTGCTTCTCGGTCTGCAGATGCGATGGCCAGTGTGGGCCCTTTCAGAAGAGTTGCCCTCCCTCCCTGAGCAGGTACGTGCCTCCGGGAAGGGTATGAGAGGGGGGTGGCTGTTTAGATAGTTAGGGGGACAGTGAAGGACCAGCAGAGATGATACCTAAAAATTTTATGGGGGAAGCAGTGTTGAATTCTGGGATGTGGGCAACAGGCTGACTGTCCTGAGCTGGGAACCCAGATCCAGAAGGATGAGGAAAGTGGTGGACTAAACAAGAAGCTGAGCTGTAGCTTTTCTGAAGAGCAGCAGAAGCAGAGCTAAATGAAGGCCAGAGGAATGTTGGAAAGACTTCTTAGCAAACCTGGAGGAATTGGCATTGGTGGAGAAAGCAGGAGGTCCCCGCTGAGGAGTTCAGAGGGCAACTGGGCTGGGTCTTTCCCCAGGGGACCAGAGATGAGCCTGAGAAGTAGTAGGTGCTGGGACCAGGATAGCTAATGTGTCAGTGCTGTGAATTTGGAGTTAAGGTTTGTGCGCTGCCTGTAAGTAAATGAGAGATGGGAAGTGTACCTGGGTCGTCACACAGCACAGGAGACTAGCTATGGAGAGACTGGGAGCAAACTGGGACTGAAGTGGGAGAGCAGGATGAGGAAACCAGTAATGCTGTGCCCTTTTCTTGAGGGTGACCTGACATCTACCAGGGAACACGGGAGGGAAAATTTCAGACCTCTCATGGCAGGACAGAAGCACTGAAGAAGTTGCACATGCATGAGTTGTATCCAGCTTTTCAGATCATTGCCGTGTTGCAGTGGGTAGTGTTGCTCATGCAAACCCGTGGAAGGTGTGACCAGAAGGAAGTGAGGTTTGCGTTGATTTGACAGTGGTAGAGCTCGATGTACAGATGTTGGCAGTGAGAGGATGTTTATATACCCCGTCCTGAGCGATCAGAGATCATGAACCACGTATCTTCCCATAGAATCACAGCCTGAGAAATAGGATGCCCAAGGATGGTTGTTTCGTAACTTTAGTCCTGCGGCACATCCTTCCTGGAGCTCTTCTTGTGTGACTTCTGCCTTTTGAGCCTTTGAGATTCCATATTCCAGTTCCTATTAATTTTAAGGCTTGGAGAAACTTGTATA
Source organism: Falco rusticolus (assembly GCF_015220075.1). NCBI lineage: Eukaryota > Metazoa > Chordata > Aves > Falconiformes > Falconidae > Falco > Falco rusticolus. The sequence goes on along the minus strand of NC_051199.1, from coordinate 10,555,063 downwards.
TTGAAAGCTGTGATTCTAATAAATTAATGACATTATAAGTATACCTAGCTTTGCTAATAACTCCAGATATTCTGAGATTTTAATTCTCCAGCATCATGAGCTGCTGAGCCTGGGACATTGGACAGAGCCCAGCTTGAATATCACGGTTTAGGGTGGTTATTTATGCTGGAGGGAGAAAGGTATCAGCAAAGCAAATTGTGTTGCTTGCACATAGGGCATATTTTGTATGGCATACAATAATAATGAAGGTCATCTTTAAGAGCAAACTTGCTGTTGAAAAGTTGAGTATTGAAAACAGAGAAAATCAAACAGGAGCTTATGAACTATGAGAATAAAACAAAATCCAAAGGAGGAAGGCAGTTAAAATCTAAAAAGAACGCTGTTTCTGAGGCCTTGCGTCAGATGTTGATTCTACAAAAGATGCTTTTTTCCAGTTGCTCATTAAAAAGGGTCCTACTGAAGAGTTATTGTTCCCTGAGAAATCAGGTGCATTGTGTAGTCAAACATCATATTAAAAAAGAAAAGGATTTCTGGAAAGACGTGGGTACAGGAAGGCAATAAAGCCTGAGGAGGTTATTAAAAGCCACCCAGAGAAATTGCCCATGTGAGTTGTGTTACAAAACTGAGAAGCAATCAGCAACAAGAAATCTTCTGGGACACCAAAGCCTAAGCCTGCACGTAATCCTGAGCACTTGGGAGCCTCTGCTTTCCCTCTCCTGGAGTCCTTGCCATGTGGGTGAAGACAGCTCAAGGCCTTTGCTCTGCCATCCCTGTGGCTGGAGGGAAGGGCTGGTAGGTTTAAAAACAAGTTTGAAAATTTTCCTTGTTCTTCAGCCACGTTTTTTTCTCCTAATTGCAAAGTAAGTGTAGTTGGTTGTTGTTTTCTTTTTTAAATAACTGATTCAGCCAGCCATTTAATCTCTTGTTCTCTGTACCCAGTAAAAAAAGTGTGAGTAGGTCTGGAAAAATAATAATTGGAGAAAGATTAACACAAGGGACCAAAACCATCTGTGATTAAAGGATGGGCTCTGGAACTTTTCACCAGCCTAGGTCAACAGTAACCAGAAATCGTCCATTGGGTTTTCACATGAATCGTGGTCTCAGGCCGGTGTCTGGGGCTAAGTACCAATCCTGTGACACTGAAGGGTGGGTATCCCCACCCCCCCCGGGGCTCTCATCAGAGCGCAAGCCTGTCTGCTTGCCTGCCTTGGTGCTCATTAGCCATCGCAGCGTTGTGGGGCAGGAAAAAGCACAACTGGTTGTTGATCAAATAATCAGATTTCTTCCCTTGCTTCTGGCCTCTTGGTTTGTGTTCGGGAGAGCTCGAGAGTTCCTCTAGAGTCCTTGAACCTGCTGGCGCTCCAGGGCAGCTATCAATGTCTTACATGGCAAAGCGTCAGGGAGTTCTTGTAATGCCATAGCCTGTTACATTCGACGTGTCATTATTAATTATTGACAGAGCACTCAAAGATTGGGTTGTGATGTTTCTGTTTTGTGTTTCTTTTATAAGAAAAAGAATAGTTTCTAAAGTTAAATTTAAAAAGTTTGAAACTTTAAAGAGATGCCTGTTTGCCCATGCCTGAAGGATAGGTTTGTTTTCTTCAAAGGTCAGGAATAAATTTGTCTTCCAGCTTCCATCTTTGATCCTGCGCCGCGTGATTTACAAAGGGCTCTGCGTCCCGTGTAAGCCAGCATGGCAGATGACTCCAATGCCTCAGCCACAAGCTGCTCTCACAGGTATGGTACTGATGTAAGAATTATTTGTGCTAAGAAAGAGAGGGGAAAATCAAAAGAGTAAGTATCTATAGTGAAAAACAAGACAGAATTTGAAAACCAGAAGATGTTAGTTAAATCCTTACAACCAGTTGACAAAACATGGCCTTGGGAGAAGGAACCGGCACCATAAATATGTCAAGCTGGGGCACAAGATATGCTCAAGGAGAACCAAATGGTTAATGAGACTAAACAGAAAAGTACTGGAACTATGCGTGAGCTATCCTAATTAGCACAGTAGAAGATCCCCGTCAGAGCCCCACGGTACCTTTATATGGAGACCAGGCTTGTGAGAACCCACGAGAATTAAGTGTGACTAAATGTAGTTGTAAACAGTTGTTCAAAGTGTATAAAAAGTTCTGGTATGTGCTCAGCAGGGCACTAGCTTTGCGGATTTACCACCTAGCCCCGTCCCTGCGCAGGGGCGATGAGCGAATCCCTGGGCTGTGTACCTGGATGGGCTCAGGCACACCGCGGGAAGAGCCCGGGTTCGGGATAAGGGTACCCCGGGCAGGAGAGCAGTTCTGACTTTGGCGCGGTTAGTAACTACTCCCTGCTTCCCAGGAGTGGCTAGCAGGCATCCTCAGAGTGGGTCATGGCTCGAGCCAGTGCTTGTAAAGATGGCAATACTTGTTGCACCCCCTGCTCCAGCAGCCTGATGTTGCCTGTTGCGAGCCCTGTCCTTCCGTGCCGTGTGACAGGGATTCTGAGCGTCCCCACGAAGCTGTTCTGCATTTCGAGAGCATGGCACTTTGTCTCCTCAGAGACACGAAGACGTGCCTTTGCCTTAGATCCCAGCCTACTGGAAAACAAGGTCAACCTGACTGTTTTGGAACAGATGGCTTCCTTCCATGTAGTGGCATTTCCCTGGCTAAATGGAGCCTGACTGTACATAAATATCAGATGCAGCTATATGTGGATTGGTAAGTATAGTAGCAAATTACATGGTTAGGAGAATTTAGAGCTGCTGAAAAAAATGACCATTTTTTTTTTTTTTTCCAAAAAATCAGTCAGCACTTTAAGTTACTAGGGTTGTTTTTTTTCTTTAACAGTCATCCTTTAAACTAAGCTAAGCTGGCAGGTGACAGGTTACCCCCGTCCCTCCTGGGGAAGGTTTTCAGTGGAAGATGCCTGGAAGCAACTGAGCAAGAGCTTGATATATTCTGAGCCATCTCCCCCAGCAGAGCGAGGCTGTATTGGGTCCTGTGGAAAAGTGAGCTAAACCAGATCTGATCTTGATACTAAAACACGGGATTGACTTGTGCAGCATGGGTAATGAGGCTGGAAGGAGTGCAGGTGGATTAACTGGGCACAGAAAGACGAACTTACTGTTCCCAAGTGAATGCGTGCTGATGGTTTTGCTTGGGTTTTTTTCAGAGTATAGGGAACGATGGTGCCCTAAATTCTTGTCTGTCTGTATTACAACATGCTCGGGGGCAGGGGGTAGGGGGAGCGACCTACATGTCTTATGCAAGAGAGCGTTGTCTTGAGATTTCCTGTTTTTCAGGATGTCTGCATTGCTTTTCCTGGTCCCAAAGAACTAATTTAGATTATATTAATTAATTATTTCACATAATATTGTGCAGGAGAGAGGAGGACCGTATGACGTCTAGAGGCCTGTTCCAGCTCTGTTTTCTATAGTTTTAAGAAAGTGGGTGCCACCAGCCGTGGACATCACTGATGCAGGCTGTGTACCCCTTAGGCAAAAGGGTAGCCCTGGCAGTGTGCGGAGAGCCCTGACTCTCCAAGGGTAGCATTCAGAGCTCTCCCCTCCAGCTTTATCTCATCAGCTCTTTTCAGAAAATGCAGCAGAAATATAATCCAATCACTTTAGCACTCGGAGGCCCGGGCTCAGCATAGGCACTCTGGCTCAGTAAGGAGAGATGCTGCTTCATGACTCATTTCCTCTCCTTGGCCACTGAGTCACTGTCCATCCTTATTGCTAAAAACTACCTGAAAGAGTCTGAATGGATTCCTGGGCACTTGGTGTTTTATCTAACTTTAAATGTGGAAGAAGGCACTTAAAGACATGAGAGTTTGTCACCTCCTCCAAAACACCACGAACTATGTTGAAATAGAGATTCAGCAAGTGTGCTTGAAAGCCTGGCTTAAAAATGTAGAGGTTTTCTTTGGCATGTAGGTCATTGCTAGAAAAGGGCTGAATCATAAATACAAGGTCCTCAGAGAGGTTCACGTATGAGCTAGAGCTGGAATTCTGCTTTGTAGCTTGGGCTCATTTCCAGAGCAGACCAGAACTCAGATCTGGATTTTAAATACCGTCAGTCTTGTAAGTCAAGTACCCAGTTCAAGTGTACAGCCAAGCAAGGACCTTGACCTACGTTCCTCTGCTGCACCTAGCCGTGGTTTATGTGCCTTTATACTTGTGCATCTCTGCAGGAGGGGCATAGCCACCTGGAACATCTCCACCCTGCCCGGCTGGCAGCCCGTCAGCTTTCCTCAGCACAGGTTTCTTCTTTTTAACTGCTGGTTCTGCTTCCAGAAGTGCCCTCAGCACAGGTTTCTTCTTTTTAACTGCTGGTTCTGCTTCCAGAAGTGCTGCTAGCTCCCCACAGGTTTGTCTTTTCCATCAGATTTCCTAGTGCTCATGCTGACTGCATCCTGCAGGTCTCCCTGGTCCAGCTGTGTGGTCCAGAAGCTGATGCAGTCTTAGGACTGAGCCTGCTCAGCCTCTCCTCATATAAATTGATCCACACATGGCAAGAGATCCAAGGTGTTTTAAAAGCAGACCCACTTCCTTACAAATTAGAGAATTTTCTGAAACAAACACTTGTGTTTCTTTTAAAGATTTTTTTCTTTCTTCACTCAAAGGTTTTTTTTTATTTAATTGATATTAAAGTCATCCTATTTTAAGACATTTAGATTTTTCTCTCTTAAGACGGAAACTAATTTAGTACAGTAAACCCCAGTATTCTGATAAAAATTGCTCACTTGTTTAAACCTCTTTACAAATCCCAGGGAACAAATCCCAGCGAAAACCCTGATAGACTTTAGTGAAGCTAGATGCATCATTTATTTTTCAATAAATTAAGGCTAGCTACCCTCCACCCCCCAAATTCGTATGTTTTCATCCTTTATTTTGTGTGTGATTTGGTTATCTAACATAATAATTACATAGAGATGTAATATGATGTAACATTCCTTGTATTTAGTTCTGGTAGTTCCAAAGGAGACTTCCCAGCTTGCTTGGAGCGACCTGCCAGAAGGCACTCATTATTCAGAGACCTGCTTTATGTCAACGTCTCTTCTGCTCCCAAGTGAAAGCGATCCTAGTCACGAGAGTTGCTGACCCCCTCTGAGATGACTCATTCATCAACCCAGCTGTTAGTCCAGAACAGTTTGGTGGGTTTTTTAACTTTGCTAAGATCTAGTGAACATTCCAAGTGACCCAAAGAGGGCTGGAGCCCCTGCAGAGCTGCTGGCAGCCTTCCTAGTCCTGTACTCCTGGTGTTGGTGTCTCACCTACTGCACAGCCATGGTGGCAGCAACCAGGAGCTTGGGCTGAGACCTTCCTTTACCCCAGTAAATTGCTACATCCCCACTGTGATAAACATGCTGAGCAGAATATTGTCATAAGTAGGGCCATTATATGAGACAGCTAAGAAATTAGGGGGAAACAAAGCAAAACCTGGCTCCATAAAATTTGATTAGTAGTTTTTGCTAGAAAATGCTGGCAACACAAAGATTTTATTTCTGTTGTTTCATGGGGATGGGCTGAGACTAAATGACTGAGGCTGAGCAAGGACTGACGTATACGCTTGATTTGTATGTGCTCTGGCCAAAACAATCTTGATGTTCATCTGCGAGTTTAAAATGTTCCCAAAGTCTTTGCAAAAGCAAGTGTCTGAAAATTAACTTTCAAAGACTGGAAATTTATTTCCCAGAGCTCATGGATATTTAAATCCCTGTTGTTTGGCTTTGCTTATTATAGAAACATAGAATGGTTTGGGTTGGCAGGGACCTTCAAGATCATCCATTCCCAGCCCCCCTGCCATGGGCAGGGACACTCCCCACCAGACCAGGTTGCTCCCAGCCCCGTCCAGCCTGGCCTTGGGCACTGCCACGGATGGGGCACCCACAGCTGCTCTGGGCAGCCTGGGCCAGTGTCTCACCACCCTCACAGGAAAGAATTTCTCCCTAATATCTGATCTAAATCTGCCCTCTTCCAGCCTCCAGCCATTCCCCCTGTCCCGTCACTCCATGCCCTTGTCAGAAGTCCCTCCCCAGCTTTCCTGCGGGCCCCTTTAGGCACTGGGAGGCTGCCATAAGGTCTCCCCGGAGCCTTCTCTTCTCCAGGCTGAACAGCCCCGACTCTCTCAGCCTGTCTTCCTAGGAGAGGTGCTCCAGCCTCTGACCATCTTCGTGGCCTCCTCTGGACTCGCTCCAACAGGCCCATGTCCTTGTTACGTTGGGGGCCCCAGAGCTGAAGGCAGCACTGCAGGGGGTCTCACGAGAGCAGAGCAGAGGGGGAGAATCCCCTCCCTCGACCTGCTGGCCACGCTTCTCGTGATGCGGCCCAGGATACGGTTGGCTTTGTGGGCTGCAGGTGCCCATTGCTGGGTCATGCTGAGCTTCTCGTCAGCCAACACCCCCAAGTCCTTGTCCTCAGGGCTGCTCTCAGTCCATTCTCTGCCCAGCCTGTGTCTGTGCTTGGGATTGTCCCGACCTGTGTGCAGGACCTTGCACTTGGCCTTGTTGAACATTGAGGTTTGTACAGGCCCAGCTCTCAAGCCTGTCAAAGTGACATCCTTCTTTCCTGATTAAGAAGTTTATGAGATATGTACGGCCCGGTAAGCACAAATGATGAGATTATGAGTAGCCCCTTAGCAGCTCCCACTGCTATGCAGTCTTGATGCAGTCTTGGTGCGGTTTGGGTTGTATCTCCTGTACAACTGCCTGCAGTTGTCTGTACCCTCATTGCAGCTCTCCTTCTCCTCTGGGAGTGATGAAAGGCCATCCCTGAAGTCCAAACTCGGCATCTGAATTTCTGCACTCTCTTAAGTCTGCTTTTATTGGTTGTGTTTGAAGCACATCATGAAGGGACTATATCGCTGAATACTGGGGCTTCTTTGTTTAGTTTTAGTTCTATAGCTGCATTTTAATTAGTCCTCTTTTTCATCAAGTCATATTAAAATACAATGTATATTTTGGAACAGAAAATTAAATGTACCAAAGCAATTTGAAACTAATAGCTATATCAGGAGCTGAATTTAACTCTGTGAGCAGCCTAGGGGTTTGCTGTTCTTGCAGACAAGTTTTCAGAAAACTCTCTGGGTAGGATGCAGAAAGGTTGCATCATTGCCACGGCTCTGGCTGGCAAAACATGCCATAAGAGGAGAATCCTGTTGCTTAGCGACTCATGAAAGATGATTAACCCTTTCCAAACACTGCCCAGTAGTTGTACCAAGGCCCTCCTGAGATGTCTTTGTGAACAATAAGTGAATATGAAGAAACTAACATCTTTAGGTACTTGATGTATTGATTTATTCATCATTAATGCTAAATGAAGGACCATCTTAATCTTACCATTAGTTATTGAAGGGGATCGCTTAATCAGAAGTTATTCTTCCATAGTATGACATGCAATTATTGCAAAGGAAGGATCATGTAATTACAGTAAAGATGGACTAAGAAGTGATTAAAAATGATTTGGGGATGATGCTGGTTAATGCTACTGCTGGTATTTCTTCATGTGAACTCAAGTATTTCTAAAGCTTCTGCTAGATTTAAACACTGCGTCCACATATTGACATTCTCCTTGCACAGGGTGCCTTAAAGCAGAGTCTGGTAGCAACAGTAGCTAGGGAAGTTCCTCACCTCTCATCTCCTTCTAGTGCAACAGGGAAATTATAAAGGCCATTTCAGTCTGAAAGTGCTCTTTTTAATTAAGAATGGAATCAATCTCTGAGGTTGATGGGCTGCTGAATTTCAATTTCCTTCTTCAAAAGGTGCCTGAAATGCAGCAAGAGTTGACAGGCAGGAATGCGTGGGTGTGGTGGGCGCATTTGGTTTTACCTGGTGTCACCCTTTCACAGATGCTACGGTGCAGAAATTTTCTATATGGTTACTAATACGTTCCAGCACTTGGGCTGACATGGTTTTTCAAATGTGATCGCTTTGGATGGTTGTCCACCCTCATCCAGCTTGAGCTGTCTTAAAATTGGATGTGGAGCCAGCCTAGCCTTCTACAGTCAGAGCAGGAGGCGCAGTTCTGACGGGTCATTCATTACGTCTCTTTCAAACATAGCCCTGGCTGGGCTGAACTGCCCTGGTTTGCCATCTTTTGCAAGCAGCCTGGAAAGCACGTTGCGCTCAGCCTGCAGCCGGTGCTGCGTGAGATGGGCCCAGCCTCCGGTTTTAGTGGTGTCTCGCGTAGCATTATTTCCACCAGGATGGCTTTCTAATGTTCAGTGTGCTGCTTAATAACACTGACAGAGCAACACGGTTTTCAATTGCAGCCGTGGAGAAAACCTCACTTGGGAACAGAGGTTAAGGCATAGATAGAGGATTTTAAATTGCAGTGGCCTCTCTTTGTGAAATTAGCTGGTAATAAAGGCAAGAATTCCCCTGGAGCAAGAAACACTCTGGGTTTCACCTTCTCCCCCTCCCAGTTTCCAGCAGCAGCAATTAGTTTCTGTAACTACTGGCCCTCAGTTCTGGGAGCCTGGGAGTAGGTCGGGGCTGTTGACTGCAACAGCAGCTGCTGCATACGCTGAATCTGTGCACAGCAGCAGCCCAAGCATCTTTGCATCTGTGCTGTCATCAACACAAAAAACTATCTGAGCTAGAAATATTTTGTATTTGGTAGTGATGAGATTGTGTTCTCCTCTTGTTTGCGGGTGGGTTAACTCTGTGACCTTAGCAGAGGCTTGTAAGGCATTAGAATCAATCCAGATGACAACTTGCTGCGAATACAGCCTTTCCTGCGACGTATCCAAATGCAGTCCCTGCGTTTCTTAATCTGCCCTTATTCAGTAACATGATGTGTGCTCCTATCAGGCAAATACAGAAGCTGTTGCAGATCTTGTTTCCCACATGTCTTCTCCTGATGCGTTTCAGACCTTTGGCTCCAGTTAGCAGCCCGTGTGATAAACAACCGACTGTGTGCCACGTGGTGCTGTGCACTGCTGCTTTTCCTAGGAGTCTCCATGCCACTGGAAGATCCCAAGGGAGATTTATATTGTAACAGAGGCACAAACCGATGCAGATATTTCTGAATTGTTTAGGCAGATTATTTACTGCTGTTTTGAACATGCTTTCTTAACTCACCAGCAGCAAAAAGAAAGTTGTGCCACTGATAGTTGAGCTGTTTTCTTTCGCTGCTGTCAGTAAGGAGATGGAGCTTGCAAACTGGGGTGATTTGGTGTTTCACTAGGATGGATGGATTTGACTTGTCTGAAATATGGTTTCTCTTGGTGCCTGTCCGAGGAAATACCCATCTGCCTTGCGCTGTGCTAGCTGGCGTGTCACGCAGTGGGGACGGCGTGTATTCTCAGCCCAGCTTTGTACCTCTCTGGCATGCGTTAGTCATGCGAGTTGTGGTGGTTTGCTTATGAGCCAGTAACCCTGCGCTTGTGCTTCCAGTTTTATTTCTGGGCACAGACCAGCCTGGGAAACTGTAACGTAAGTGCTCATGTACAAAAACGCCCAGCAGTCCGCTGGGTGCTCCAGAGGAGAAACAAGAAGTACAGTGCTGCTCCTGGGGCTGAGGAGGGATGATGGGGCTGAAGCACCAGTACCCCAAGCTCCCTGCCGAGCCGTGGTGAGAGGGCAGCACCTGCCCCCCTGCTCCTTCCCCCTTGCCCGCTCCCTGGGGCTAGAAATCAGACTGCGGGCACACCAGGAGGCAGCAAGTGCTCGCACCACACACTCTTCCTAGGCTAGAGCCTAAATTTCTGTGTTCTCCTACGTGTGTTTTTAGGGGGAGTTTTCACAGAGTTGAGATGCTGGAACTCAATAATATGCTTTGAAGAGAAACAAACTTCAGCCAGGATTTTTGTGGACAATAAGGCCATAGCAAAGTAATATGTGTGGATGATTTTGTTTGCTGATGGGAATGTTTTTTGTGCTTTTTTTTTTTTCTTTTGGTACCTTTCTGGTTCAGATTTTGTGTGTAGCTGAAGGCCTCATGATTTTGACGATCTGTGTGCTTTTGTCTCTCTAGGAGAGTTTGCGGTTCAGAAAGGCTGTGACTTACTCTGATACGGAAACATAATGGCAAATGGTGTGTTGTGGGGGGGGTCTGTGGGTCTCAGGGTGAAGGGTGGTCCAGAGGCTAAGATGCTTCTGTGGGCTAGGGCAGAGTGGGACCGGTTCTGAGTCCCCCACAGACACCATGCGGGAGCACATCGGGTGCCTGGGGCTTAGGCTGTCGTGAAGCCACAGCTATTTGTAAAGTACTGTCCTCTCCCCTCGCTCCCTTCCCTGCTGCACCAGGGAAGGGGCACTGGGGAGGAGGGAATGCTCAGACACCCTGGTGATGAGTGAGGGGAATATTAGCACCTGAGAGTGTGCTGGGGACCTGCCCATACCAGCCTCCGTGCACTCCAGGTGGGGTGGACCCGAACCAGCGCCAGTCCAGCATCCTCAGAGCTGTGTTAGCACTGTGCTGGAGCTGCTGCTCGGCAAACACACAACTATACCTGCCCACAGGGGTCAAAGTCTCCATTTCCCATAAATTCTTTAATTTAGGGGGAAAAAATGGATGTGCAGATATTCGTTAGGTCAAAAGGTGCTTCAGCCATGAATTGTGAATAAAAAAATAGCACATGAAAGTCTAATCACAAGAATGGAGAAATAAAAGGCAACTAATCTAGAAATTATTGATTTCTTTTTTTTAACTTGTTCTTGGTTAATTAGTCACCCCTAGCTGTGCTTGAACACAATTGCAAACAGAATGTGAGACAGGCAATAAGGAGTGGCTGGTCTCATTTTAACATCCTTTAATTAGTGCACAAAGTAGTTTGTCGACCATATCTGCAGTAGAAGGGCTGCACACTGAAGCGTTCACCAGGATGAATTAATGCGTGATTCCAGGTGAGGCTGTTCCTTTCAGTGCTGTCAACAGTGAGCCCTGGGGACCTTGTTCTTTCCAACCAGATGACAGCTAGTGACAGATTTCTTAATATTCGTTACAGTGTTGATGCCTTTAACTGTATGGCACATCAGGAGAAAAGGATTCACTGCTCTGAATAGCTGAACCTGGCCGTTTTGTTCTCACCATTTGAGTTTAATGGTATAGCTTAAGATGTAAAGCCTGTGATAGGAGATTATCAGAAGTTAATTTAGTTAGGCTATGAACTGCCGTATTTTAAATTGCTTTAAATTCATCATGCTTCAGAGCTGGAATGCACTTTAATGCCACAGCGCCATACAACACAGAAATGTTTGCGGGTAACTTCTGCCCAAAACCATAAAAGGCTGTTTTCAGGCATGGTACAGGGGGCTATTCTGTCACATTTCTCAGTTTTTGTGGTTTATTTTGAGCAGTTTTCTACCCTGTGAGATGTTTTCCTTCCTACCTCCCTCAAAACTTGCTGAAAATTTTATGCCATTTGTTGTCCTAAAGGGCCCCCCAGTCTTGAATGCCCAATGCTGTGATGGGCAGGGAAACATATGAGCTGCAGAGAAGAAAACCAGGAGAAGAGAGGCTAACTGAGCTGCTGAAGCCCCTGCAGGAAATCCATGGCAGATCAGGATTGCTCTTGGTTGCCCCGCTAACCCGGCGTGGCCAGCCTTGCTCTCAAACCTGCTGTTTGGACCTGTGTATTAAGGATACCTGGTGCTGCAAGCATGGTGCTCTGCTACTAGGAACAAGCCCCATGCCCAAGCAAAATGCAACACATTCTGGAAAGAGAAACCCCACGACTTTGGGTGGAAGCGCCTTCAGATGCAGTGCCAGAGTGACAGGGTGCCCCTTTCCACCCAGGTAGAGATACTTCTGGGTGCCCGCGCAGCCTCCACAGCCAGCGTGGCACTGCTGCTGCACGCTCACAGCCAGCAAAAAAAGGAGCAGCACCTGGAGCCCCGTCGCAATCTCACTTTGGAAAGAGCAAATGGTCATTGTGGTTTATTTTCATCTGTTTTATTTTCAGTGACTGGGTAAATGTATTGCTGTAGTCTGTGTTACAAAGGAGAACCTGCTTTCTGCCTAGGCTCTTCCTCTGGTAGACTGTCATGTGCTAGCAGAGACCTAGCAAGAGCAACTCTTAGCAGAGTTGTTTTTCCACTGAGATGGAGATAACTGGGGAAGGATGGTTGTAGGTACTCGGGATGGTTGGACCTTACACGCACAGACGCTATGCACAACCAGAAAGGCTGTAATTGCTGCTAAGTTTCTGCAAAGTCTCCATCCAGTCCAAATCCCTTGGCTGGGACATGGGTGAGTATTGATGGAGAACAACTCTAGGCTTTGGCTTCAAACGTTAGAGAGCAACTGCTAGGTGTCCTAGCAAGTACTTTCAAGGTCTTCCAGCCCAATAAATGGTATTGCAATGCAATAGTGTTTTGCAACCATTACTCAAACTGCAAGTTAGGAACCTTTTCATGGGTATGGAAACCAGCTCCATTAAAATGGCTTCACTCTCTGGCTTCAAGAAGTTCCTGGTGATGGTAAGAGGCAAAGATGGTCACCAGAACCAGAAGTGTCCCAGTTACAGATATTCAGTGCCCTTCTTTGATCACTAGTTCCATCTGATAAACATTATCTTTAGTTTGGCAGTGCTTTTCCCCCTCTGCTCCATGCGAACAGTTTGGTTTTCCTGGCCCATTTGTAGCAGCATGTGACAGCAAAGCATGTATCTTAAGATGTTGCACTGGGTTTTATGTCCTGGGATCTTGGCTATAGGTCACAGCTTGGCACATCGACAGTATCCAGTAATGAGGCAGTGCCATGTTGGATACAACTGGATGAATTATTTGTAGCGAACCACTGATTTAATTTCTTTCCTTAAGTTCCTGAATGAGCTACTGTGAGGTTTTGACTGCCGGAGATCTGCGTGTGTGAAATGACAATGACAGTTTTATGCAAATAGGTTTCATGCTCTGGATTGCCTATCAGCTATTCAGAGAAATTATTTCTCATTATTTGCTATTTTGGCTGAATGACAGGCCTTGCAAGTCACGGGGCGTTGAGTCTGATCCCTGAATGAGTAGCTTCCAAACTCACCTGGAGCTTTCAAGATTGATCTTTCAATAGCGCCGTATGCACGCTCCGAGCATAAACCCTCGTGCAAACAGATTTGCTGTGCTTTCCTCTTCCGTGTGGAATTCTTGTCCGTGTCTGTTCACTGCCACCAAGGAATGGGAGTGCCGCTTAGCCTGTAGGGCGATCAGTTCTTGTCTTCAGATGAGCTTTGTGAGTCCTTTTTGGCAGCGTTTTCTGGATTGTAAGCAGGGGACACTGGTGCAGTAAGACACGTTTGCACTGACGAGCAACGTGGCAGCGGTTAGTGGATGACCTGGTATGGGTTTGCTGGTGCCACCACAGGTGGGTTGAGCTGTCCTGGGGTGCTGTCGCCACTCCTACGGGCAGCCCCTGGCACGGCTGGGCTGCCACGCTCATACAGCCCGGGCTTTGTTTCTGCCCGGGAAGCAGTCAATGTTTGCTGTGTTTCTTATGCAGTTTTTCAGCAAGAGGTTGTACAAGAGAGAGCTACATCATTTGTGACAGTTGTAGCTCTAAATAGGAAATGATTAATATTTCATGATTATTTTTCTGTAAGGCATGATTCTTGGAGAATGCATCAGTCTGGCTTGCTGGAGAGAATGAGCCTGCCTTGCTCAGCTTCAAATCAAAATGTAGTCAGGCACTGCATGCTAATATACCTATATTAGATGAAAACTCTCTGGCTGTCTGACTAATGCTCTGCTGCCAATACGTCAGTACAAAAGTGAACACAAGGTTTAGAAACTTCTATTTCACTCGTCAGTCTTGCAAGTTAGCTGTCTGTCTGCCTTTCTCTTGTGCACCTTTAGTCTAAGTTTTAAAATAGTGCAAGAGGTCATGAATGCCAGCCAACTGCATCAATTGCAAAATCTTTGATTCCAGTCTTTGCTTTCTTCTTATTTACTTATTTTTCCCTTTCTTAAGTCATAAGCAAGCCTCCTTCAAATATTTCAGGATTGCACTAGAGAATAACAAACAATCAAGGAAAGTCAAGGAAATGTTCTTGTAACAGTGATACAACTTTTCTGTGAAGGTAGCTGTTCAAAATGCCTGAAGGTAAAATGTATTGGCAAGTATCTTACAGAACTTTTGTTCTTATAATATTAATAGGATGGTCCCAGAGTTGCTGTTAATTGGCAGCTAGGCCACCAAGACTTTGACTTTTGCCCTGGACTGCTCCCAAAGAAGTCTACGGGAAGGTCATGGAAAGGTTGGTAAGAAAAGGGATGGGAGCTGCTCCTCCTGCTCTGCAAGCTGTTCCATAGGAAGACTTATGCCGTATTGTAGTAGGATGCTGTTAAGTGCTGCAAATCAGGATGAAAGAAACAGACAGATTCCTATTTACATATAGAGAGTCTATTCTTTAATCTGAACTAAGTCAGACCAGAAGAAAATGAGACTAGAAGATGATGTATGTTCCCACAGACTAGTATAATGGCTTAATCCTTGTGCAAACAGCAATGCAGGAATACAAATAATTCACAGCAGATTCTGCTGGTCCCAACCAGGGTTTCATTCTGTTAGATACAGTAGAGAATATTATAAAAACATGATAGAGAGTTAAGATTGCAAAGAAAATATATGTTAGGAAGTATCCATGTTAAGGTGGTCTGTGAAATGTTAGTTTAACATGCACACCCCTGTCAAGTGTTCTTAATTACAGTCATGCCTGCCTGCCCTGTCTGCACAATGGAGGGGATACACTTGCTATAACCAAGCAAAACAAGGACTCCTCGTTCTTTCTAGGATGCTATTTTAGAGTTGGATTTGGTTTTATATCACAGCTGTTTCCGATTTTTTTTAAGGGTTGTTGGTAGCCTCTAAAAAAGGCAGAAAGGAATGTGTAGGTATGGCAACTACTTTGAAAGACAGCTCTGCTTTTGCAAGACTCTTGAAAATAAGTTTTGGAGAGGCAAGATTTACAGCATGAAGTACTTTGAGACCTCATCGAGAGACAGGGTCATCTCAGAACTTTTGTGTGCACTATGCAAGGATTCAGGGACTTAGAAAACTACAGAGCTGAATTGCTTTTCTGTCTAAAAAACCTGATAAAACAACCCCTTTGGTGCATATATAATTTTCTGCATGTGTGGTTATATACTATGGTATTTGATGATCCATCTTTTTTAAGCTAATGCAGCTGATGTCAGGCAAGACTTGCTCAGCATTATTAAAATTCACATTGCTTTATGAACTTAGGACTTACATCAGCACAATGCAAAGCACAAATTCAACAGCTGCTCTGTAGGTCGGAGTAGACTTCAGATAATAGGCAATATAGCCATGGGAGGATGTTGCTTTCGATGATTAATGTAGCATTCAGATTTGCAGGCTTGTTGTACAATCTGTTTGCCTGAAAATTGTTGGTTGGTTGGTTGTTTCTTGGGATCTTTTCTCTTAAGTGTAATTGTTTGGTAAAAGGAGTGGTAGGACTCGGTTGTAATGATGATAAAAGGGATATTTGGTTTTGTTCTGTCTAATGCCACTGGCACAGAAAAGCCTCTGCAGTTCTCTTTGGTGTCCGAGTTGACAGAGTCTGGATGCTGCTGACTGTCTATAGAGGATCTCTGAGCCCTGGCTGGCTAAGCAGCTCTGAGAAGTAACAACATAACCTTAGAATTAAGAATTGTCAATAGTAATTAAAAATCACGGTTAAGGGCTCTCATTCAGCAAACACTGACTGCTGCTCAAAGCACTTATGTATATTTTTAATTTTGTGCATATTCCAAGTTTATTTGGTCTTACTACAACCAAGGCATATGCTTTGAATTCTATTGTTTTATGCTTTTTTTTAAATCAAATAAATTACTGTAATTCATAGATGTACTTGGTGGGTAAAAATCAGGGAACGTAACTGCAGCTGTACGTATGGATTTGCTTTTGGGAGCAGGTTCTGCATTTCTGCTTCCCTGAAGGTTAATTGTGCTGGGATTTGCTCTGTTACGCTTCTCACTTCAACTTATTTTTCCTAAGATTTCTTTTCTATTGTAAGCCTCATTTCCTACATTTAATATCACTGTTCATCAGCCTAATTACCCTTTGGTCCCACCTCTTTGGCACAGACCCTGAGAAAGAGACTCCACACTCCGGCCCCAGCTCCTGCACCATCTGGCCTTTCCAGCTGGAAGCCTCTGGCCCTGGTCTCCCTCCGGAGGAGCGTGTGTCTCCTCGGCTGTGCTGGCTCACGTCTGGCAACTGAACTTTCGCTTCCCCGTTTCTGCTCGGTCTCCTCACATGTTGCAGTTCTTCCTTCCCATTTCTTCCTGCTCTGTACAGAATACCTTGGTTCTCCAGAAAATGTAATAAGACGGGAATTGGCATCCTTGGCAATGCCTGGCAGTGAGAAAGGGAGCCCTTCCACCGGAGCTCGGGGAGGAGCGCTCCTACACAGCACCCCATCTGTGCCCACCAGCCACCACCGGCTCCTCGCAGAGGAGAGGATGAGGAATGAGAAAAGGACCTTCGTATTCCAGGGTGGAAGCCAGCCAGTGGGGGCTTGTACAAACGGCCCCTGCACCGGGACAGCTGCTCCAGCCGGAGCCTGAGAGATGCCAGGGCTGTGGGGCAGGTTGTGCAGCACTGCAACACGCGGCAGCACAGCAGGAGAAGCTGAGAAGACACCGCTTCCACGAACAGGCAGGCATGGCTTCCTGATTAGGAGCAAAAAACGTCAACCCAGAAGGGCTCTGTCTGGTTTTGTTTGGGGTTTTTTTTTCATATAATAATATTGTGAGACAGTTAGGTAAAACCTCATCAATATCACATCTGCAAGAGATGGTGAAAACCTCCCTGCATGGACGAGTAATCCATTTAGTTCTTCAGACAAGATCTTCAGTGCCAGACGTAGTATCTGGCCTTTTTGATTCAGCTTTGAGATACACTGGTGGAAAACCACAGGCAGCCACACGGCTCCTGCTGACCCGACGGCTGTGCAGGAGCATAGGCAAGGCGCGCTCTGGGTAAGGCTGACACTCATCCATTGCCGTGCTCTGCCCCCTGATTTTAAACAGCTACAATGAATTGCTTTTGCCTTGAATTTCAAACAATTTATTTTGGGTGAACCAGAACGCCTCTACGGGATCCGGCATCGTGCCCAATGTAGTAGGTACAGATGACAGGATACCTGTCATTTTTCAGAAGATGGCCACCGAGTCCTTGGGGGATGCAGCTTGGATCTGTGAGCATCCCTGGGCTCTCCCGTGTGTGCAGAGCCACTGCTGCTGGGGCAGACCTGGGGCGGTGGTTTGCAGCGCAGTGGCCGTGCAGCAGCAGGGCTACTGCAAAATAAAGGTGAAAGCTGCAAGCCTGGTGGAAAATGTATTGTGCCAAGCAGCAGCCTTGGGGCTGGGCCCTTCTCAGGCACTTGCCAGCAAGGTGTACCAGGCAGAAAGGATTTGCCTTAGGGGAAAATCGCAGCATTTTCTTCTGATTATATGGATTTTACTTGCCAGTCAAGGCTCTGATAGCTGAGGGAGAGATGCAGGATTGCTATCTAAAACAGTTTCCAGGTCCAAGCAAATGTTCTTCCCAGCTTGCAGAGGAGTTACTAGTTGTCATGTAGATTGCAGCCTGCTTGGGGAAACAATGTCACTGCTGGCATTTTGACTTTTGCTAGAGAAGGGGGCAGCCTACTTAACACTTTCTTCCTAGCCCAAGAGAACTTTTCAGGATTGGGTGATAAAAAAAAAGCAAATAATAGATGTTGACAGAGCTCTTAACCTTTTCAGTGGATGGGCATGTTGTGCCATGTCCCCCAGCTGTGGTTCCCACCCCATCCCACACTGGATGGCATGGTGGCACTTACACAGGGAGGCAGCTTGGTGCTCCCAGATGCTGTTGCTTGCTTTCTCTGTCTCTTGCTGTTCAGAATATGCCTCCTGCATGTCCAGGCGATGGCATGAAATCCTCACCATCCAAGGAGTGCCTCTGCCGGTCGATAAACGGGCCATGCTGGAGTTCTGCTCAGTGGTATGAGTAGCAGGGCATACCTGGAGCAGCAATGCTGGCCGGGCAGGAGGCTGGTGCAAGGCTGGGGGTAAATCATTAACCCTGTATCTCTTCTGCTTTTTGCACCGAGGTTCTGGACTGGCATTGACCCTACAATTGCTAAACCAGTGAAGCTGACGTGGAAGCCAGATGACTCTCCTTGGCTGTATGTCCTGAAATTCAAAGTCAGTACAGTTCAACCCTAAAAACATAAGCTCTCTGCTTTAATGCTGATGTGGCAGATACTACTAGCTATAACCGCGTGGGCTGATATAAATTGTGGTCTTGTTTTGATGCAATCTCTCGTTTTTATATTGAATTAACTTTTAATTTACTATACATTTTTTAAAAAGGGCATGACACTAAGTGCTTCTGCCTTGTCCACGTGAGCCACCAAATCAAACTGTTTGCCCTCTTCTTCATAGAAGTTGTCTCCAGGAGGAAATTCTGTAATGTTAGCTCTGTGCTGGGCCTTGCAGTGAACATCTTTTTTTCTATTTTAGTCACATTCATGGCCAAATACTAAATTTGGTTGTGACCCAGATCTGTATAAGTTACTGTAGTGATAGGGTTTGAACCTATGTAGGCACAGACTTACTAAGCAAAGAGGGGCAAACCTATGGCCACAAAAAAGGCTGTAATGGCACTGGTGGAACTAATGACACTAGCAAAGGTGATGCAAGAGAAAATTGTGGAAATGCTTTATGGCCAGGAGTCAGCACGGCTTCTCGCCCTCCTGGCTTCAGCAGATCGGTTCTCACTCGCTGCATTGCTAAGGGACCTGTTGCCCTAATGACTCAAGGATGGAAGAACACTTGCCCACATGAAGTGATGCAAGCACACTAGTTCATGCTTTAGCTACTCTGAGTCCTACCCTGTGCCAGACAAGGCAGCAGATAACAAAACTGAGGTTTTCTGCCAGACACGGGGACATCCAAAATCACTGACCTTGTTCATGTTTGAGTGATGAATGTGAAAATTAATGAGTCTGTAATGTAAGTAAGGGATAGAAATGGCTTAGCCCCAAGATCGTGAAGTTTCTGCAGAGCAGAATTGCTGAAATGATTTAGCAGTTACACAATGTAACTAACCTTACACACAGCTGTGAGATCGTTTCTGTTTATTTTAAATGAAAAATCACAGAAATGTGTGTACGCATCACTGTTGTGCCAACTTTTTTCACTCCCATGTCAAACCTTTGTGTTCTCTCACAAGAAAACATCCCTGAAGGTTGGCTGACCCAGATGACCAAGGTGGCCCATACCCCAGGTCAGACCCTCACACGAGCCAAGGAGCTTGACATGGGAGGCGGCACCTCACCCAGGAAAACAGGGGTAAACCAGTTTTGCTCTCTGCTGCTCGTTGCCACAGCTGCTCTGAAGGGCTCAGAGGTTTGGTTAAGTAATCTCCAATGATTTTGGGGGAACCTGTGCAGTTTATCCAAGTGCCAAACCACTGTCGCTTTTTCTCCTTCCCCCGTGAGCCAGCAGTGGGGTGCGGTGCAGCTCCTCGAAAAGGTACGACCTTGTTATAAACCATCATCATTTCTTTTGACTCAGCTTTGGCAAAGGAGAGTTGGCTGGGGCTGAAGTACGGACTTCATCTTCTGCATCCGGATGACGCTAAAAGTTGCTGGGTTGTGCAAAATCTTGTGGGCAAGATCTTTCATCCTTAAAGCAGCTTGTGAGCAGCAAAACTTCCCTGAACACAGCGAGCCCCACGGCTGAGCTCCGCTGGGTGCCAAGGAAAGGGGAGCCTGCCCCACGCTAATTAAAACTGTTTTCTCAACTTCTTCTTGGCAAGGTGCAAAGAAATCCTCTTTTCATGCTCAACGATTAAAAATAAATCCTATTTTTGGGTTTCAGAAGCAGCCGCATGACTAAAATGAGCCGTTGGTTTCATTCATGTTTGCTGTCTATTAATCTGTTCTCACCCTCAGCAGGGGATGACTCAGGGCTTCGCATTGTCTTCCTCCCTAAACTATCTGTGTTTTGACTTTAAATTCTGCCGTCTGACGCAAAGCAGTGCTGAAATCATGACAGTTTGATCCAGCCAGCTCCCAGGAGGCTCTTGATCTTTACTGGCTGGTAAATGTAGCACTCGGAACAGCTAGGCAGAGCAGATACTGATATTTTTGCACCAAATGTTGGTAAGCAGATGTCACAGGCTTGTGAAAAGCCTTGAAACTCCACGGAAGAAAATATGTGAGTACGTATGTGGGAGAGGCCTGGAGATAAAAATAGTTTGGTGGTTATATGAGAAGACATCTATTCCTTAATCTGTTGGTGTTTTGCTATTCCTGTTTGTGGTACTCAAACTGGAGGCTGTGCTGGAACAAGCGTAACGGTGAACTCTCCTTGTCGATCCATCTGCTGCTTTTCCAGGTGCCTTCCAGCAGCTTCTCTCCTCCTCTTGCCCCAGCTGGGCCGGTGGGTCCCGGTCACCTGCCACCAGCAGAGGGTCTGCGCGCTCTGGTGCACCCCAGGTATCCCAAGATTGAGGCGTCCTATAGTCAGCGTAGGTCATTGGGTAGGGAGGTAGGGACAGCGAGACCTCCGGGTCACCGGAGAAAACAGGAGGTGCTTCCAGGAGTGACAGAGCCCGGGGGCAGGACTGGCAAGGAGGCACGGCTGAGCCAAGGTGACCCAGCCCTGGTGCGGGAAGGCTGAGCCGCTGTGGGGTTGTCCATGGCAAGCCAGCACCAATTTTAGTTTGCCACAAGCAGCTGGGCAGCCAGGTGGCTCCTGCGGGCAGGCTGCAGTGCAGGGCGAGGTGCCCGCATGGCTCTGCCATGGCACGGGATGGCCAGTGAGCCCCCGGCACGGCACGGGAACGCACGAGGCTGCCGGTATGGCCACCTGGTGAAGGTGGACGTGTGAGTGTGTCCCAGAGGCAGTGTTCACATCTTGCCCGAAGGCTCCTCTTCCTAGTTCATTTTTTTTCCACGTGCAGGCAGAATGAAATCCTGAACATGTAAGTATTGGGTAGAAGTCAGGGTTTGGGTTGTGGGTTTTGTTTTATTCTTAGTTAAATCTGTTCTTGAAATGTCCCTACAGAATGGGTAGCAAACCTTCAGGTAGGCGTGTGGGTCAGGCTGGTGCTGAGCAGACTTCATCTCATTGCGGCACAGGATATGTCCACCAGGCGCTTGCCTTGACATCCATGCATTTAAAGGACTGTAGTTACAAACTGCAAAGCCCTTACTCTTCTTTACAAATTTAAATTTTCCCCTCCCCTTACAGCTTTGGTAATGAAATTTGAGCCATTTATTACATACTAAATTTAGGGAGGCCAAAAGTATTTGCATACAAATATGTTTGATCTTTCAAGTGTGCAAAATGAGTACAAAATAACAAGTCTAATGTTGGACGCAAGCAGAGTTCAAGTATTTTAAAATTAAAAGAATTTAAAAGAATCTATATCTGTGATGGTAGATGAGCTTTTTCTGAGGTAAGAAAACCTCCTCCTTCTCATTACATATGAATAAATGCAGATATTCCAGTCAGATATGGACTGAATTCTAAATGTGACAATGGCACTTATTCTGCAAGAAAGGCCGTGTCTGTAATGAATTCAAAATTATTCTTAGTTGCCACTGGAAATGGATGGGGGGCGAGGGGGAGGGATAATCAATATTGACACAACCCCACTTTGTTTTTAAGCAGTACTGGTCTCTGGTGACACCAATTAGAGGAGGAGAGAGCTGGAGCTGAAGTGAACTGCACAAACTGCAAACTATTTTTGTGTTTAGAGAAGGAGCCATGGCAGCCAGATGTGCTGCCTGCTGCTGCTGCTGCGCGTTCCTGCTGGGATGGGTCTGCCACCACCAGCATTGTTTCATCCTCTCACGTGAGTTGGGCACGTGTGGTGGGAGGCAGGTCTCACCGGGACACCACGGTCCATGAATGGTGGTGGTTCTCGTCACCATCGCCCTACCTGTGCTGTCGCTGTCTCGGCGATGGGCACAAGTGCAACAACACCAAGCCCCACGCCAGACCTTGCCATCTCCTGAAGTCAAGTTGTCTGGCTTTTCTTTCTCCATTAACTTTAGGGATGATGGTCTTCTAGCTGGGCATGGCCCCACAACACAGTGGGCTGGAGTCCTTTTGCCTCTGTTTGCTGCAGTGAAGTTCCCCCACCCACCCCATGCCATCTGTCTTAGGTGAAATTAAGTAACATTTCTTTGAAGCTTTACTTTTAAGTTAGCATGCAAGATGCAGGGTTGATTGATTAAATTCTACCTTCTCATGATGCATAACTACGTAAGGCAGAGCACATGGCAGGACAAGCCGTTCAGAGAAACCATTGTGTTTATTGCTGGTCTGTTCCCAGGATCCAAAAAAGAATGCAGAATGGTCAAAATGCACTCAGAAAAATGAGATTACCAAGCTCCTCTGGTTAAACAGTTGATATTGAGCTAGTTCTAATGCAATTTCCTAAAATTCAGAGATGCCGTGATGTGATCTTACTCTTGTATAAAATGCCACGGAACTTCTAATGACAGAACAGATCAAATTTTCTGTTGCATGACTCATTCTGAGGAAGAGAATGCCATACACTCAAAAAAAAAAAAAAAAAAAAAAGTACATTCACTAAGGCCCTCCTTGTAGGACTATGCGGATGCAATCAATTGTCAGGACAAAGTCCAGGCAACACTTTTTGATGTAGAGTAAAATTGGCAGCTGAATTGTGGATACCCTTCGGTAAATTTTAGCCACTGAACCCAAAATAGCCGTGACAGAGACCTAAGCCAAGTGTCCGCCTGACTTCACAAGCTGTAAATCTCAAGTGAGTGGTTCAGGAGCAGAGGAAGGAATCGTGCTGATGTGCCAATTAATCTGGGTTGTCTGAAATACGCACGGATGCTGAAGATCAGGGATAGACGGATGGGGACAGCAGGATGATTTCATGGGAAAGAATTTGCTAGATAAATGTTAGGCATTTGGTGGCAGAATGCACAAAACAAGAGTCTGTTGGAAATACCTGCAGAGGCACAAGAAAATTCCTGAGAAGCTGATTTGAGCACTTTTTCTTCTTGTTTTTTTGTTGTTGCTGTGTTTTGATCATGATGACTGTTTTCTCTATGGACTAAGATGTACTAGCGATAACAGTGCCTGCAGCTGTATGTTTTGTGGGCATTCAGAGCCTTGCAGAAGGGGGATGTGGTGTTCAGCAATACAGTTCCCAGCTGCTCAAGGGCAATTTGGACCTTGCTTTCTGCTTAGATACCCGTCTGTTTCCCTTCTTCAGGGATGCTGTCATAGGTCCTAGTGTAACCTTTCTTTTGGGTCTTTTCTTCCTGGGTCCAGTGATGAAAGTGGGCATTTGGGATGGTATCTGGGGCCTGAATAAGGCGGTTGCTGCTGAATTTCACCATAAAAACTGGTCTTACATTTTACTCTTAAGTCCATGTAAGGTGAAACAAGAGGCTTCCAGATCTGCATTTCAACTACAACAAATGCAGCAAGGATAGGCCTTTTATCTTTGTTCATGGCTGCAATCGTTTCTACCTTGCTGTTCTTATGACAATTTAATTTTGTAACATTTATTGGTTTGGAAGGTACATTCATCGTAGGTTTGTGGTTGGTTTTTGGTTGGGTTTTTTTTTATTATTTTGTGCTGTAAAAGGTCAAAATTGTCAGGAAAGATTTATTTTGGGGAAAAAAGAATCCTTCTTTAAAAGCCCAAGTAAAATAACCTTTCTGGAATAGAAAGGAGGGCAAAGGACTGAGCTAAAACCGAGAGCAGCAGCTGAAGCAGCAATGTGTTACATTTCGTGCTTTCTGATGTATGGCACAGTGCTATTTACTCACCCTAGTGATCTAGGTGTGCACAGGGAGCGCTGAGGCTGGAGTTATAACTGCCAGAGCATCACCAGCGGAGCCCAGCAGTGGTGCCGGGGGCAGTCCCTCGGCCCTCGGGGGAGCAGGGTCGAAGGCAGGAGTGCTGGAGGAGTGGGGTGCCTGCCCCCTCCTGTACTGCTGCTCACGGGCCTGGGGCAGGGACCTACCGTGGGGGGAATCCTTCTGCCATATCTTTCCCTGACGTGCTTCAGTTTTTTCCATTGATCTCAGGCGTACAATGGAGGGGGTGTCCTGCCCCTCGGCCGCTCCCCATCTGCAGGAGCAACCATGAGCAGGTTTGGAGCTCCTGGGCCTCCTGGTGAGGAGGCCGTGGATGCCGTGAATTGTCCCTACCCTGTCACAAGGCCAGAACGGCTCGTTCCATGGATTCCAAAAAAAAACAGAAACAAAAAAACCCACCAAAAAAACCCCACCCGCTGCTGACCGCAGCCACCGAGCGGCCAGTCCAGCTCCCGCGCAAGGCAGGGGCGCAGCCGGGCGCACGGGCGCGCACACGCTGACTGCGCCCCGCAGCCTGGCTCACGCTGCCCGCCGGGGGCTCCGTGCCCCCCCGGCTGGCCCGGCACCCCCTCGCCCGCGGCGCTGGCCAGCCCGGTACCGAGCCCTCGCGCTGCTCCCCGCCCCGCGGAGCTGAGCCGCGGCTGCCTGGCCCCCGCCTGCCCGTTTTAATTCGGTTTTGCCCCTTTTTTTCCTTTCCCCCCTCTTTCTCCCCCCTTTCCTCTGTATTCCTTTTCCCATCTTTTTTTTTCGTCTTTTCTCCTTTTCTCCCCTTTTCTCCCCTCCCCCGCGTGCCCCCCAGTTTCCATTTGCCCTTTTGATACCCACCCCTTGGCGGGGAAGGGCGGGGCGGGGAAGGCGATCCTCCGTCCGCACCTGGGGAGGGTCCCGGTGGCCGCCACCGGCTCCGGGCCCGGCCGAGGCTCCGCCGCCCGGGCGGGGCGGGGGGCGGGGGAGCGCGGCTGACGTCAGGCGCGGCGAGGGCGGTATAAGCGGGCGCTGTCCGGGTGCTGAAGGCGGCAGCGGCGGCGGCGGGAGCGGCGCGGGCAGGTGGGGGCTGCGCGGGGCTGCGCCGGGCTGCGCGGGGCTGCGCGGGCAGGCAGGGGCTGTGCGGTCAACGCGGTCAGGCAGGGGCTGCGCGGTCGGGCAGGGGCTGCGCCGGGCTGCGCGGTCAGGCAGGGGCTGCGCGGTCGGGCAGGGGATGCGCGGTCAACGCGGTCAGGCAGGGGCTGCGCGGGCAGGGAGGGGCTGCGCCGGGCTGTGCGGCGCGGCCGGGGTGCGGGTCTTGGGGAGCCCTGCGCTGTCCCCCCTCGGCTGCCCGGCGGGGCTCGGCCGCCAGCCCAGCGGGAGGGGTTCGGTTACACAACGAGTTACGGCGGAAAGTTGTTGGGGCTGTAGCTGATGTTGCAACGAAATACCTGTCTGTGAAGTACAGCCCTGTAACTGTATAGACAGATGTGTGCGTACCGGCACGGCTCCTGGCTGAAGCCGGCAGGTGCAGCCCTCCTGCTTGCGGTTGTGTTCAGGCGCGTCAAAATACCGGCTGAGAGGTTCCCTTGGGTGCAAACACCACCTGACTAACTTTCTGGATGTATACGTACAGAACCAACCGTTAGATTCGTTCAGAACTGCTTGGGGGTTAGGGTTCTTTTTTCCCTTCTCCTCACCCCGTTGCTATTTTGTTCATGTTTTGAGTTCCTTGCACAGGGTTGACCCTTTATATATATATTTATATATATATATATATATATGTATATATATATATATACACTGCAGTCATATTATTTATTGCAAAAGTAAATGGGAGGAAAAGCATGGAATATATTTCTTTATTTTCATTACGGTAAAACTGCTGTCGGATTCCCCCTCAAACTCTTAGGGCAGGGACTCATCCATAGGAAAGCTTTTGAATTTTCATTGCCAGTTTTCCCTGGAAACATTACATTCACATCAGAGACAACTGCTGAGTGAGACTCAGCGAGCCAATTACTGCTACCATGGAAACATCCCAGAAAGAAGATTTATATTTTTTTTGTCTCTTTTGGGGGGAACTTCTGTCAGGCTGCATTGTCTTTGTGCATGCGAAACTGTGAACTTCATTGCCTCATTTTATAAACAGGAACTTCTACATTTGTTGGCCAAAAGGTGATTTTCCCATTTGTTAGGTGCTAATAGAAGAGAAACCACACTCCCCATCCAGGCTAGCTTCACAGTCGCCCATCTGCAGACAAAACAGCCATTTTAGCGTATTGCCCCAGAGGCACAGCGGAGAATGTTTTACTACAGGTCCTAAAGGTAGTCTAAAATGTCCTTTGTTTCCCCCAAAATATGGAAGGAAAGTCTGAAAGACTAGGGAGGAGTCCTCTTACCCTAGATAACACGTTCTGTTTAATGAGAAGATTTTATGACCTGAAATCAAAGCTTTTAAAAGGAATCATTCCCAAACCCATTTGTCAAGGCTTTCAAGTATCATCTACCACTAAATTAGATGTGAATATTGATCTAGAGACAGATGCACCCAAAATATGTAGAGAGAACCCAATGACCTGTTATCCTTGCAAAGGAAATACCCAGCTGAGCAACATCCTTGTGGAACACAAAACTAAACTTTGCGTGGAGATGTGCATTTTGATTTTAATGGGACGCTGACAGCTCTTACAAAGGCTGTAACAATACAGAATGCAGCGAAGGAGGTTGAGTTCCTGGTCTCTGTGAGTGGGAGGTGCCTGGCAGATAATTATGGAACAACTCTCCCTTCCCCCACCCCTCCGAGAGGACAGTTTCTCATGCACTAATCAAACTAGCTCTGTTAATAACCAGTCTCTCTGCTGGAAAAAGAAAGTCTGAATTTCATTTATTTGCTACAATAAGTAGCAAAGGGCTTTTTTTCCCCCCCATGGAGATATACATTTCTGTATAGGACTGGTGCCTTTTCTGTGACAGAAAATAAAGCGATGCGTTGGCTTTGTTTCAGGGCAAACTCAGATCTGGAGGGTGGGACCTTCTAATCAGCTGTTCCAAACTAATCCTTTGTGAAATCAATGCTCAAACGCATCTGGGCTTGGGTGGTCAGAAATGTTGGGGAAATGGTTTGCTATTACAGCTGTTAGCTTGCCCAGGCATACCGAGGGGGGAAAAAGCAGCCCTCTGAACTGATACTGCTTTAATTATTTAGTTAAGCCACATTATGTTAGGAATGAAAACTAAGCGAAAAAATCTACGAGTGAGCTGAAATGACCGTACCCACCCTCACTTTCTACTTAGAGCAACGTGCAAATAGCGGTATACATAGCTCTTTCAGTCTGTCATGAATTGCCAGCATCTCAATAGGATGCTTTTACCGAGCCAAAACCCAAGGAACCCAAATAGGTCAATTAATCAAAGCAGTTTATATCTTTATCATTTCTTTCTCATTATTGTACTTTATTTGTTAATGTAACTGGATCAGAAAAGAGTCTAATCTGCCTCACGGCGCCAGCGTATCAGTGCCTGAGCATCTCCTAGGAGATGTGCGATGGCAATTTTCCCCTTCACTGGGTGGAGGGTGCTCAGCTCCCCGCAAGACTGGGCTTGTGTGGCTTTATACTCACACACAGCAGCGCTGTGATCTTCATTCAGCCACAGGCATATTTTTCCCACTTCTGTTCCAGAATTTATTGTTGGCTACCATAAGCTGGGCAGACAGACTAGGCATGGGCTTCTACTGATCTATTCTAACTGAATTTAGCTCACTTTTGCCAATGGCCACGTTTCTGCCTGTCCTGGGACCTGATTCAATTTCTGCTGAAGTGAACGAATGAATGAAATCATCACTCAGAACCTACCTACTTGAGCTTATTTCCAAGATGGGGTTTAAAGGATTAAATAAAATTATGTTGTACCTTTAGGATAAATTGTAGTTTGTCCTTTATATAGGAGATCATTGCTCTTAGGAAAATGGTTCACTCACAGAAGATCTTAAGTAAAATTCACCTATAATACAAATAATGTATTATTTTTTACAAAACAGCAAAAAAGGAAGTAATAACACTAACAACAGATAAACTTGCAAGTCATTTTATATGCCATGTTCTCCACTTCATAACATTAATTTCATTGCAGTCTAGCATCATTCAGCGGTATCACCCTGGCATGAAAGTAGATGCCCTATGGAATAATCTTACAAAAAAATTTTGTATGCAGTTTTAATATTAATATTTTGAGCCACATTTAAATATATGGATATACTGATTTCACCATTTGAATATATGGATATACTTATTTTACCATTTGGGTCCTTCATTTTCATCATAAAAATGTCATCCAGATTCCTTTATGGGGATTTCATGAGCTATAATGGATTTCTATTTTATACTTTCCTACTGCCATTGGAAAACTGATGTTCATAAAGTACATTGAGCATAGAGACAAGCAATTTATAGCATAGGAAACAAATAGTTTCCAGTAAACTGAGGAATCATAGGAACAATTCAGAAAATCTCAAATTTCCACCAAAATACATGGCTTCCATATATGAGTAATATTAGGTTTCCATAACTAATACACAAGTGTAGCACTGGTGGTATGCTTCATGAGGAGTTCCAGTTTAAAATAACAATTGCTATTTTGCTTCTTAGTTTCCTAAGCCTGTCTCCATATGTTAACTGCTTCTTTTTTCTTCTTTCTTCTTTATTTCAAGGAAATATTTTAAACATGGCAGAAACGAAAGCCTTCCAGCTTGGAGCAGCCTACGCTCTCACCTTTTTCTTTGTCCTAATCTGTTGGGTTGATGCAGCTTCCTTCCAGCAGCACCAGCTGCTTCAGAAAGATCCAGACTATGTAATGAAAAACTTACAAAGGTTCCCAAATCCCGATATGATCAAAGCTTTGGAATACATAGAAGATCTTCGCAAGCAAACTAACAAGGGAGAAAGCAGCCCTGATTACAACTCTTATCAAAGTGTCCCGTATCTCCTGCAACAGAAAGAAAGCAAAGATCAGGTTCATCTACCAGATAATTTAAGGGATTCTTTGACTGAAGATGAGTCCCAATGGGTTAAGGTAATGTTGGAAGCTTTGCGGCAAGCTGAGAAAGAGTCGAAAGTTGGCCCAAAGGAGAATAAACCTTATGGTCTGAGTTCGGATAACAACTTTCCAGCTGGAGTAACTGACGATTACGAGGCTTACAAGTGGCCTGAGAGGTGGCAAAAATATCTCAAAATGCCACTTGGGCACTATGAAGACAGCTCAAGAGACAGTCCTTTCAAGCGCACTAATGAAATAGTGGAAGAGCAATACACACCCCAAAGCCTTGCGACACTGGAGTCTGTGTTTCAGGAGCTGGGGAAGATGGCAGGACCTAGCAACCACAAGAAAGAAAGGCTGGATGAAGACCAGAAGTTATATACGGATGATGAAGATGATGTATATAAAGTGAATAACATTGCCTATGAAGATGTGGTTGGAGGAGAAGATTGGAATCCCATAGAGGAAAAAGTGGAAAGTCAAACCCAGGAAGAGATAAAAGATAGCAAAGAGGAAGTTGATAAACATGAAGAGGAGATTGACGACGAAATAAAAAGATCAGGGAAACTCAGCTTCCTTGAGGACGAAATAAGAAGAGAAAATAAAGATCAAATGTCAGAGGATGTTTCAAAGCTAATGAATTACTACCTGAAGAGGCTGATGGACGGTGCTGGGAATAGGAAATTAAGGACTGGTGGGGTACCTGAGGAAAAAAGAGCACCCACATTTTTGGATAAGCAACTCGATCCTCAGTCAATATCTCAGCTGATAGAAATCTCAAGGAATTTACAAATTCCTCCTGAGGATTTGATAGACATGTTGAAAGCTGGCGAAAAAAAGCAGCTTCAGAGTGAAAGGCTGGAAGCTGAGCAGGAAGTAGAATTCCCAGAAGACCTCGATGAGATCGCTGAAACCAATCTAGGACAGAGTGACATATTTAAAAATAACATAAACTCTAAAAATGGGTACATGAAGCAGCCTCTTAATGTTATTCCAGATAATCTACCTGAAGACCTCAATATTGAAGATATCGTCAGTCTTCTGGGAACTGACAACTTAGCTAATCAGAATCCCTCCTACTTACTAAATCGTCTTAATCAAGAAAATGATTTGCCAAGACTGTCTTACATTCCCAGAAGACTGAAAGGACACCTGTTTCCTAAAGCTACATGGATGACCGATTTGGAAAGGCAACAAATAGAGTATGAGAAACTGAACAAGAAGGATGAAGAGCTGGCTGATTACTTGGCAAAGGTGCTGGCAAAATATCCTGAAGTTATCAACATGAACCAGATGAAACGTGTCCCTGTTCCAGCTTCTGAAAGCGACCTGCAGGAAGACGACCAGCTGGAGAAGGCCATCAGAGAGCACCTCAGTCAGCTGGGACCACAGGAGGCTGCGAAGTTGGCTTCGCTCAGCAAAAGGCTTTCCATGACCGGGGAAACTGACGAGACGCAGAACAGGCAGTACCTGGATGAGGATATGCTAGCAAAGGTGCTAGAGTATCTAAAACAGGAGAAATCAGAGCTTGAAAGAGATCACATTACTAAACGGGCAATGGAAAATATGTAATTGTTCCCCAAATATTATTTCTCTTCAATGTGTTGACTTCTATCCCAATTCAGTTGTGATTTATTCCCACTCTCCCACTAAACAACCTATGGTAGACTACTTACCATTGAACAGTCTGCATACCTTTCTCAGAGCTGTTATATTGTTTATTGATATATATGTCATAAATTATGGGGCAAACAACAAATTGCTTCAACTGTTTTAAGAAACAATTTAATGAAATCAAGTTAAACTACAATATGTAAACAAACCACCTTTGCATTGTTAATAAAACATGATAAATGAAGAGTGACAATTATAAGTTGAAATTTTTAAGATTAATTGGATTATTTTGTTACTGTCTGTAGTGTTTTTTGTGGAGTACTGAATAAAGAAATAAAGCATTATATATATAGTTTTATTTACAAGGCTTTTTCTATTCAGTGTTTTATTGTTGATGAATAAATTATTTCTGGACAATAGACTGTGTTCCTTTGTGGCAGTTGATAAAGTCTTACTAATTCGGAACGGAAACATGTATTTTTGCTTCTACAGACAACTCTTCTGGAGTGTATTATTTTACCATAGAATAAGTTGGTCGCATATACTTCTGGGTTTCTGCGCTGTAAGAACACCGACTGGCATCACCTTTAGGGCAGTGTGTACATGAAGAGCTTGCTGAAGTCAACCAGGGAAGTAAATGCATTAACTTTTCCAAAATTAGGCCCCACATAATTAATGATTATGTATCTTTTGGCAGCGGGAGGAAGATAAACGGTCCGTCCAGCTGAGACAGACTCTATGATGAAGCTCTAAAATAATTAAAAATTAAACTTTTGCAGGCGAGCGGCAGCAGCTCTGGGAAGCTGTGCTGGCGCAGCTGGGAAGCACTGCCTCTGGGTGCCTGGGTGCCTGGGCACCTTGCACGGTGCTGCCACAAAGACAGGATGGGCTCCAAGGCCAGGCAAGCACAGAACACATCCTGTGGGGAACATCGCGTTTTTGTCTAATAAAAACATTATTTCCCATTTCATGAAATGACCGGTACATGTATACATAAGTATATATATTATTCACTACATTACCTGGACACTTGAGATGTCTCCTGAGCTCCAGTTAAGACCTGCAGTGGATGTTCTAGAAAAGCTCCGGCTCTTTTACAGAAGGAACGGTGCTTGTATAATATGACTCAGCCATGACTTTCACTAGGACAGCTCAGACATAGGTGTTTCCAGGATTATAGTTTAAAAGTGGCTTTCCCTGTAGAATTCTTCAGCTTCGTGGGGTGGGGATGCTTTTCGGTGAGGCAATGTCTAATGAGCCAAGTACAAAGGCTGCAGAAATAAGACTTCATCGTCAGTGTCACCGTTACCCCGAGCAAGCACAGACAATGGGAGTTCTGTCATTGCTCTTGCTCTGGGCCACAGCAAATCCTTCATTTTCCTCTTGCATGGATGAGTCAAAACACTAAACATGAAACAAAAAATACAAGAGTCAAAATCACTTATGTACATCAGGGAAGGACAAACCTGTTGCCCTTCGAGACGCACTTGGTTGTGACACTAAGAACTTGGAATCACTTCATTTTACTCAAAACAAAACTGTGCTTTAAACAAATAATATTATTTTATCACTTTGATTCTTAATACTGTTATCCTGCTTGATCCTAATACTGCTCGTGCAATCCTCATAGTCCAGAAAAATTTATTTTGGTCAAATCAGTAACATTTCATACTTAAACATGTAATGCATAAAACCGGGGAAGAGTAACAAAACCAAGAGTACTGAGACTTAAATGAATGTTTGCCGTTTTCAATGAACAAGTTTCACAATTTTATATTTCCCTTCTAACAGCATATTTTAACAGGAGACTTGACTTAGTGCCCTTACCCACACACAGAGTGCCAAAGCCTAACGCTGTAGCCTACTTGCTAGACACTGTTTTTTACAGGGCTGTAGATAAATGACTTTTTTTTTCTTTTCTTATGAGAGAAAAATAATTAACTCATATAAATATTTTCATAAAAGGAAATAACGGGCAGCACAAGGCTGTGAGACAGCCCGAGATGCCCGGCCGACACAGGCGTTGCTCCGCAGGCGACAGATGCTGGGAGGGGACTCAGCAGCTGGTGCCATAGCGTGGGCTGTGCATGCGTCTGGCTCTGCTGGGCGTAGTGAGGGCATCTTCCCACCGCTTCATCTCACATAGCAGGTGAGGAATGGCTTGCCAATCTCTGCAAAATATCTTTCCCAGAAGAAGAGGGGTTTTTTTGGAAAGGCCGGCTGCACAGTTTCAGCTGCTGTCCAGGAACAACAGCCCCTCAGGAGCAACCTGCTGTCCCGTGGCTGAGCTCTGCGAGGGACCGAGGGCTCCATGATGTTGACACAGAAGAACTTGTGTTCCTGCAGCCTCCCAGGCCCAGACATCTCATCTCCTGGACATGCTGCAACCTGCGTGCTGCAGCGTGGGGCTGCCACTGTGGAGCAGCAGGAGGTTGTGCAGGACCTCGGTCACTCACACCTTCGATTACTCACAACTTCAATGGAGGCGTATAGTGGTTCCAAACACTATCATGATACCAGACTAAATCAAAATACCTTTGGCAGGCCTTGGGCAAAGCTCACCAAAGATAACAAACCTCCCCGGCCCTTGCACAGGCCCTGAACAGCACATTTCTCCTGCTCAGACAGCGCAGGACGAGCAGGACACCAAGGTGGCTCTGAAGGGGTTTTCCCGTGTTTCCCTCTTGCAGCAGCAGCCTTAAAGCACATGGGCGTCTGTGTGCCCTCTGCCCCAGCTCTGGGCAGAGAGTAAAGTCACCCATCAAAGCTAACACCTTGCACTGCTTGTGCCACCACACAGCCATGGTACAGTGCACGTTGCTGGTTTTGTCCTCATGGCTAAAACAGATGAGTTTAATTTTCACTGTGAAAAACATAAGATTGCATATTTTTTTCCTGTTTTGCTGCCCTCCTTTCTTTCAATGGTGTCACACCAACCTGGTGAAGTTCCCACTGACTGGAAAAGTGGAAACATAGCCCCTGTTTTTAGAAAGGGAAAAGAGGAAGACCCAGTGAACTACAGGCTGGTCATTCTCACCTCTGTGCCCAGCAAGGTCATAGAGCAGATGTTCCTGGAGACTATGCTGAGGCACATGGTGACAGCCAACATGGCTTGCTAAGGGCAAATTGTGCCTAACAAATTCGGTGGCCTTCTATGACAGGGTTACAGAGTTGGTGGATGAAGGAAAAGAAACTGACATCATCTACCTGGACTTGTGCGATGCCCTTGACACTGTCCTGCATGACATCCTTGTCTCTATAATTGGAGAGACATGCATTTGATGGATGGACCACCCAGTGGATAAGGAATCGGCTGGATGGTCACACTCAAAGAGCTGCAGTCAATGGCTCGATGTCCAAGTAGAGACCAAGTGGTGTTTCTCAGGGGTCAGTATGGGGACCGGCACCATTTAACATCTTTGTCAGCAACGTGGACACCAGGATTGAGTGCACCCTCAGCAAGTTTGCAGGCTTGAGAGCTGGGCCTGTACAAACCTCAAAGTTCAACAAGCCAAGTGCAAGGTCCTGCACACGGGTTGGGGCAATCCCAAGCACAGACACAGGCTGGGCAGAGAATGGACTGAGAGCAGCCCTGAGGACAAGGACTTGGGGGTGTTGGCTGACGAGAAGCTCAGCATGACCCAGCAATGGGCACCTGCAGCCCACAAAGCCAACCGTATCCTGGGCCGCATCACGAGAAGCGTGGCCAGCAGGTCGAGGGAGGGGATTCTCCCCCTCTGCTCTGCTCTCGTGAGACCCCCTGCAGTGCTGCCTTCAGCTCTGGGGCCCCCAACGTAACAAGGACATGGGCCTGTTGGAGCAAGTCCAGAGGAAGCCACGAAGATGGTCAGAGGCTGGAGCACCTCTCCTAGGAAGACAGGCTGAGAGAGTCGGGGCTGTTCAGCCTGGAGAAGAGAAGGCTCCGGGGAGACCTTATGGCAGCCTCCCAGTGCCTAAAGGGGCCCGCAGGAAAGCTGGGGAGGGACTTCTGACAAGGGCATGGAGTGACGGGACAGGGGGAATGGCTGGAGGCTGGAGGAGGGCAGATTTAGATCAGGTATTAGGGAGAAATTCTTTCCTGTGAGGGTGGTGAGACACTGGCCCAGGCTGCCCAGAGCAGCTGTGGGTACCCCATCCCTGGCAGTGCCCAAGGCCAGGCTGGACGGGGCTGGGAGCAACCTGGTCTGGTGGGGGGTGTCCCTGCCCATGGCAGGGGGGCTGGGAATGGATGATCTTGAAGGTCCCTGCCAACCCAAACCATTCTATGAATCTACCTCTTTAGCTGATCTCATTCTTTCCTAAAGGAATGATTCCAGCAAAGGGACAGAGGTTCACAGGTCCCTGTTTCAGCTATTATTCCTTGAACATATGCCAGGCAATAAAATATCTAATCTACAAGGCATACAGAGGACCTAGAAGAGATGCCCCACAAAAGAAACGTGGTGAAGCGTGGTAGTTTTAAATTTCTCAGCTTCATTTCCCTTCTGCCACAGCCCACAGCACTCCCTTCCCCCGGGCCACCCCGGCTCCCATGTTGACTAACGCCCTGGGAAACTTCATGGTATAAACGCTGCCTGCAGACTCTTACCCAAGAACAGCTCAATGAAAGGCGTGGATACCAGAATGAATTTGCATCTGAGGAACAAGAGGTACAAATTTACCCATAAAAGGACAGATTCTTTCAGAGACCGCGTAGAAGAAGAAATAAGCCTTGGAAAATCCAAACCTTGGCATGAGTAGCTACATCACTTTTTAGAAGACCATCTCACTTACAGGGCGTGCAAGCCATTAGGGACTTTGTTGGTTTTGGTTCATCTTCATAAATAAGAAAAGGGTTTTGGAGCTTGAAATAACAGATTTGCATGTTGTATAACGGAACTACGTGGAAGTTTCAAGCTGATTTCAAGCTAAAAAGTGACATCAATACCCTTTCTTCTTCTAGTCACAGAAAGCAGACAGCTAACCTCCCTGTGAAGTGCCTTATTTCTAACAAATGAATCTTCAATCCCGTTTTGAAATGAAATGAGCAAATATTAAACAGCAGCCCCTTGGCGGCTATAGCTGCCTCTTGCTATGTAACCAAAGCTCCTGCAGAAGAGCAGATAGTTATATCTGAACATGCAAGACAGCATTATCAAAATTTACATAGTTCACGAGATCTGCTCCATTAAAGCACTCCAGAGCAGCCCCCTGGCAGAGAGGCTGTGTGGTGCTTAATTGTTCTTAACAGCCACAGCCACTTCTGCTTTCATTTGTGTTTTGTTTTCCTTATGAGTGTAGTGGGACAAACAGTCATGATGTTAATAATACAAACAGAATACATAATCTGTAACAGATACACTATCAAGCTTATTATTATAATTATATACAAAATAAAGTGGCCACCCTGCAATTTTTACTCAGGCAAAGTAAGGAGCAGATTTTTAATTCCTCTTTTGTGCTACGATCTGACAGCATCCCAGATGCAGCTGGCTTGTTCTCTCTGTTTATCAGTGGCTTTCGTCCAGCAAAAAAAAAAAATGTTTCTGCTCCTCTTAAAACCTACAGTAAGCTTGACTGCATCCTCATATTTCAGGTCCTCCCCAACAAGCATATTGAACAGGAATTCTGCATTTGGTCTGAATATAACAAGTTGCTGAACACCTTCCTCAAAACCCAAAGGATTTTGGTTTTCTACATATACCAGAATTCATTGTGTTGGCAACCATGAGTTAATATCTTTTTGGTTTTGCATTAATTCACATGCTACTGCAAGTGTTTTGTTTACATCTGCATCTTGATGGCTCCATTATTTTATCAGCTGGGGTTCTTAAATGAGAACATTTTTTGATTCAAAAATTAATGTAAGCACATTACCTCATCTGAAAAAATCTGATTGTTGCAATTGTTTTTTTTCTAATAGGGTACTTCCACATTGCAGTGGAAGGGGTTTGAGTCACATGCAATATGACAGTCACTAGTATTTCTCAAAGCACTTTACAAGATACCTTGCTTTGCAGACAAAGCGACATAAGCCATCTATAATTTTCTCAGCACGGCAAAGGGCAAGCCGAGACTGGAACCTGGGCGACCTGAGCCATGCATTGCCTCACAGCCTTATTCTGCTATTCTTGCTGTTGCTAGCTAACGAGAAGACTTGTGGCTCAAACCTGCTTCTCCAAGCAAACCTTACCCAGACCAATCTTCCATTAATTAAGGTCAAATATAGCATTGTGGGAGTGGAGGACTTCTGTGGACAAGAGTCGTGTGCAGTGATGACTGCCATGTGGGAACGGCATTCCCTGGGGCATACTTTACCTCCCCCCAAGGCACACAACACCAATCAGTGGGTATTTACCACATGATGCATAAATCTGTACAGACACAGCTGGATTCCAGCTGCACTTTGCATTTGTTCAGCCACCCAGTTGCCTCCAGAGAGGCTTATCTGAGCTGCAAGCAACTCCCGTTAGCAGCAGCAGGCAGGTGCACAGCCTCTAGTGCATAAAAAGTGGAAAGGAGAAGCCTTGAATCAGAGCTGATTATCTGAAGGGCTACGTTATTCCTGACTTTTGGATCATTCAAAAACATTTGAGATTGTTAATAATTCATTTGCAGATGTTGCAGAGCTCTAAATGTGGCTGATTAAATGCATTTGACATTTCTCTTGAGAGAGGCTGTTATTCCAGGAAACCACTCAGTATCTGCAAATGTCTTGGAATTAGCGTACTCAAAATTACAGATTCACTTACAATGTTTTCCCCCAGAAAGGAAACAAAAGTGACCTCTGATTCCAAGTGTAACATACACTGGTGAATAACTATAGGACAATTATTTTACATTCAGTAGATCTGCTATGTAATGACTAGCGGTCCAACGCAGAGAGCTCTGCCTTCCTCTGCTAAGACAAAAACCTGCAGACAATGAGCCATGCAGGTCCTACGTGCCTGGGGAGGAGAGAGAGAAAATGGTTGTTTGGCAGCTCCCCAGCTCCTACAATTGCTGCTCCTTGATATGCTTCCCAAAAACCTTCCTGGCATCTGCCTAAAAATAGGGCCCCTGGCTTTACCCTGGCAGAAAAGCCAGCCTCTCGTGGGGCGGCTCGGTGGGAGTACTGCAGAGCAGCCAAGACCTCTGGGCTGGATAAGCAGGGTACAGGGTAGGGTCTAAAAGAAATAATGAGATTTATACCACCTTTGTGGCTGCCTGATTATGTCACCAGATCTGAGTACACCAGAGTTGTTTGGCTTCATATGTAAACCAGAGTAAACCTCTCCTGGTGTAGCTGTGGGGTGCAGTCTGTGCCACCCCATTTAAATGTTTAAATGAGAACTAAGCCTTTGCCCAACACTGAGCATGTATTTTTCAAGCGGGTGACCCACATCAGGACAGTTGTCCTACTACTCTGCTTACTGCAGTCAGCACCACTGGGGCATCTCATCTACTGGAGATGGTGGGATCCATCCCTGCCAGAACTTTGCTCAGGGTCACCTTGGTAGAGCCTTTTTTGGGTTATTTTCCTCTTGCCTTAAGCTCGTGCCAACACACAGAAGAGGAGGCACACTGTGCATGTCTTGAGATTTCCACGTAAAACACACGGTCATTCTTTACTGTCTATCAAAATTCTTTCCAAAACCATACTTCCTTTAAGTGGAACTTTTTTTCCAGCTCGAATTTTAGATTCCATTTAGATTCACGTTGTAAATCTGTTGCCCCTAAGCACAAAAAGAAACCTCTCAGTCCTACTTCCCTGCCTCCTCTTTGACTTAAGAGGTGTCAAACTGTTTGGATGAGATGCAACATAAAATTTCTGCAAGGACCACATTTTCCACCATGGCTGTGTGTTTTGCCACCTGCTAAATAAATGTCAAAGCAGAGCAACAAACCACTTAGACACTACCAGTACTTGTACTCCCATATTAAGTATGTAAAAGCCAGGCCAGGAACGCTATGTACAGACACAGAAAAGATAAAAATAAAGATAAATCATTAAATGGGATAAACCCAGCATTCCTTGCTTGTCATTCATGTGGCATAACAAGAGGAGGTGCATCAAATCACTGCAAATAAGTTTTGGGATGCAAATGTAATCTGACAGGAAAACTGTTTCCCACAAGGTTAAATTTACTCAGATCCAAACACAATCAATTGATTTTCTTCTTACAAACACAAGTGCAACAAGGTAGAAACTTTGCATGAGTGACTAGCACACTGAAGGAGACCTAAGAAAAAAAATAAACCTGAAAATGTTATTCTGTATGTAAGTCTGAAACCACCACCACATTCCTATTCCACCAGTTAATTTAGACAGCAGAAATGTTGTTACTGAACAAACTCACAGGTCCTTTAGTTCCACCCGTAGCCCTGGCCTTTGCTTTCCTAGAAACAATAGTCAGGTTGAACTTTGTTTACATGTATTTTTGGCTTTCTAATTTCAATTTAAAAACCACCAGCCCCCCTGGCTTTCTCCTCACCAGAGTGCATGGGCTGAAGCTGGTGCCACCACAGTCACACAAACCTTTAGGGATGGCTGGGGCACAGCGGCTGCTTTAATACCACAAGGTTGTCTTCTGCAGTCCTGAGCCTCCCCCTCACAACAAAGGAGTTGTTTCATCCAAAGGATCTTTAACTGCTGGGAAGAGCTCATGGATATTTCTATTCTAGAAAAAAAATACTGTTGAAAATGCCACAACTATGAACAACAACAACAAAAAAGAATTGAAAGGCAATTTATCAAATCCTCAAACTTTGTAATGTCTTTCTTACTTGTTGGAAAAAATACAGGTTTTGTTTTAGTTTTACACTGTTTCTCCTCTGCCCCTTCCAGAGTCAGCACATCGTGCTTTGCTGATCCTATGCAAGAATTCAAAGCCACCAGCTGCTTCCCGATCTCGCAACACCTTTTACATTAGTCTTATTTATATCTGACACAACGCAGGTGAATCTAACAACTCCACATAATTCTGTACTGTATAGAGCTATTTGTTCCTATGCCGGTAATTTTTCTGATATCCCATATAATGAGGCCATATTTAAGCTGAAGCTCCTCCCCAACACAACCAAGATGCAGGAGAAGAAACTGCGAACCCAGCCTCCACTGCTGATGGACCAATGTTCCATGCAGCCTTTGCAGCCCCATCTCCCCCTCCCTAACGTGGGAATAATCAGGGACACCCGTGTAAATACATTGAGACATGCTGACAAACGCATAGCTAACTCATATAGTTCACTATGTAATTAAAACCCCCACTTTGCATAGGGAGCCACAGAGCAAGTCTGATTTTCTTCAGCATTGCTTTGGCCATGAAGTTCCTTTAAGGTGAGTGTAATATGCCCTCTGCGGAGCCGATTGCTGCTTCACGCATAGATGGCCACATCACACTCCAAATCTCTAGGCTCCAAACTAAGATGCTATTTATAGATTCCCCCTTAGCCCTCCCGCCTGCCTTCCAAACAGGCTGAAGTATCACCTCTGAAATACAAAACTCTGTTCAAGCACAGAGATGAGAACAGAGGGGATGCCAAGTAGCCTGGACATTAAAAATATGCTAAGATAAATTGTTGCAGGCAGATCAGGTCCCTGAGGAACAATATTTTGACAACCTTCCAAGAAAATTCTGAAGTGCAGTCAATATAATCAATACTATGCTCAAACACCTCTTCCCATCCATCCGATCTATGAGTAGACTGCCAGAAAATTGGATTAGCCTTATTTCATTAACCCTGCTAAAGGCAACGTTTACATTTTTAACTCAATACTGGTTGCTCTCCGAAATGCTCTCCAAAGCCAGGTGATGAATGAGCCTGGGGAGGCCTCCCATCCCTATCACTTGGCTACCACCACCTGCCACAGGGAAGATAAATAGTAATAGTAATAGCGTGGCCGTGTCGCGGACCGATGGACTTGCCTAGGGGAAACAGGACCGGCGACTGCCTGCAGCCCAGCGGAGCGCCGAGGAGCCCGGCTCCCTTGCACAGCCTTAGGCTTCAGGGAGCCTTCCATCTCTGAGCTGGCACCTTGGTGGTGACTTTCCTGGCTAACTCATTCGTTAACCGAGTTGTGTCATTTCCTTTTCTTCCATTTACTATCCTCCTGGCTAAGCTCAGTACATGACTCAGTAAGCCTGGCTTAATCATCTTCATTTTAAATTCTGAGTCTATTTCATTGCTGATGAAGCTCTTGCTGACCACCTCCTACAGATACAAATATCCAGAATGGAAAAAAAACTGGCATTTCGCCTTTGGATCATGGATATTTTTTAAAATTAACTCCTACGCTACAGCACCTTTCCAAAAAAGTAGCAAAAAGCAGCAGCAGACTGTCTTATAAATATATAAAGGACATGACCTTTCAAAAATACATACTTTACATATCAATCTGTGAAGACAGGGTAGAATTTAGTTGTCCTATGCCAAGAGTGTTGGCATATTTGCCTTCTTCCTAAGGAAATGACTTTGCCTTGTAACTCACCTTTTATAGTGCACACTTTTCTGCCTGTGTAATTCATTACCCAGTACTCGAACTCCTCAATACTCTAATGCCAATGTCCTTAGGAAATGAATGTTTTAATAGTCTTCTTGATGAACACATGTTTTGTGGCACCTGGAAATAGATGTACTATACTTCTAGGCTAGATGCATATTTTACCTATTGAGTTGTATATTTCAGTAGCTGTGGCTTTCTTCCTATGCATTGAGATGGAAAAATAATTTACACAGTCATTTGCTTGACAAGATATGATTATTTGTCCTCCTACATATCCTATGAGTACAAAGTTGGATTTATAGCTTCCTCTTTTACTTTACATCTTTCAAAAGCCAAGTAACGGGGAATGCATTGCTGTAGCAATTCTTGGGTGAGCACAGGAACTGTAATATGCGTGTGTGTATAAAAAAAAAAAATATATATATATATACACACACCCCTTATAACAAAGGCTATTGGGATGTACAAAACAGCAGGTGATTTAGTTAAGGTGCTGCTACAGACAGGGAAAAAAAGATGGAAGGTGAGCAAGCAAGTCCCTGCTCAGCATTCACAGGTTCGGAATGAGGTGTGGGGGGACCTGTTCTGCCACCAGATGTGACTTGGGCAGCAGATGGGTCTTCAGCTTGACTTTCTCACCAGGAAGGCACCACCTCTGGCTAATCAGTGCTTCCAATACTTATGCAGGTTTCTGGTAAAAGAAACCATAGCTAGGAATATTATTCTCCCAAAAAT
The DNA here is from genome assembly GCF_015220075.1 of Falco rusticolus. NCBI lineage: Eukaryota > Metazoa > Chordata > Aves > Falconiformes > Falconidae > Falco > Falco rusticolus. The sequence goes on along the minus strand of NC_051199.1, from coordinate 10,513,440 downwards.
ATTATGAACTTTGGAGCTGTGAAATAATTGGGCCGCCTGAAACTGGGCATCTACATGAAAACAGCTCATCTTTCAAAGCTGCTGTGCCTCAGCATATCTAAGAAAACGCTGAAAACACCAGTCTTTGTTTTTCCTTATAAATAGAGACATTGCATACTGGGGCAACTTACTGCACTCTGCTGACTTCATCGAGCACAGAGGATTTGGCCATCTTGACAAATATTTACACAGAGTTAGAATATCCTACAGGTCTATTCATGTTTCAGAGTGTGACAAATGCACGTGCACCCAGCATCTCTGGTGAGCACCCGTCCCTGCCCAGGACAGCTTGCCGCCTCCCCTCATCCCGCCAACAGCAGGCAGCAATGACTGACATGGCATGGGGACACGGCTGCGACAGGACCACCTTCCCTGACCCAAGAAAGAGGAGATCCTAAGGGGAAAACAGCTGAAGTCTCCATGAAAACATCAGACGTAGCACAGTTTCACTAGGAACACGCTTGCACGGCTCCTTGAAACCCATTCATGTCCTCCACTGTGTTCATACACCTTGTGTAAACAGGTAGGGCCCAACTCTCCCGTCTGGTAGACCTGTGCCATTCCCACTGAAGCCTGTGGGAGCTGGTCTTTCTCAGAACAAGCCTGGGATCCTGATTCGGGAATCTCACCTGGGAGTGCGGCGAGGTGGGGAGCACTCCCAGGGGACCGGAGCTGCTGCCCCAGCCCTCCCCTGCCATGGGTCACTGCCTTCAGGCTGGCTCTGCAAGTTGCCTTTCTTCATCAGCCTGATTAGCTTCATGATTACCCAAGTCTGGGGAAAACAGAAGGTAAGTGGCTGGGGCCACAGAAGGACAGATTTGCTTATAGGTCATCCACGTTACATTTTCTCCGATGCCTATATGAATCAAAACACAAAGACTCTCCAACTGACAAAACCCCAAACCCTTCATTTTACACAACACAAATTTTTACACAGATCTTGAAGCTGTTTTTAAAGCTCTTCTATAAAAATGAAGTACAAGCTGAAGGTAAGAACCATATCAAGATGAAATGGACTATATTCTCTTGAAAATTCCCTCTCTGTTTAGCTTCTGAGGGTTTTTTTCTTTTTCAGGAATCTGCAGAATGCTTTGCTCTAATAGGACTTTCCTTTTTTCAGCAAAAATAATATCTTGTTTCAAGAAAAGAAAAGATCACCCACCTCTTTTAACCTAGGAAGCAGAAAGTAGGATCCTCTTCCCAGATGTTTCTGTGGCCGACAGCATCTGTAACAGGCTTCCTGCTTTCCTTCTTCCAAGAGAATTACTGAAGATTTAAATATCATATAAACATGGTGAGACACAGCCCTACACAAAACATTCTACATCAAAAATAAAGTATCTTCCCCTGCTGGAAAGTATTGTGATTCCAGAAAAGTCCAACAGGGATCATTAATGATTACAGCATATAGCAGCCATAGTTCTGTTCCCCAGAACAAGCCAGTTCACTTTCTTCACCTGTGATTTGAAATTTGCTGTAATTTTCAATTTTGTGATGCTGGGAGAGCAGTTCAGCTGACTTGTAAGGCTCATTTCAAGAATACAGTTCGATCTAGCAAGTAATTTGCAGAGACCATCCCCCTGATTGCAGTATGTTTTCCTGGCCATTGCAGAAAGCACAAAGGGACGAGGAAGGCAGAGGCATTAGCGACCCCACATAATCCGCTCTAACACAGAATGAGATTGTAAGTGGATATATTGAAGTGCTGAAATGCCAATTAGCTACTTTAATGTATATTATTCTTTTATTTATAGGGTGGTTCTTCTTTAGGCCTGAAATTGCTGTCGCTCTGATGCTAGCACCGAGTCATGAGAGAAATGACTCACAGAGCCAGATTACTGCGTCTGCAAAGGATGGCGTGTTCTGGAGACTAACCTGATGCTACAGCGCTTGCAGGAGATCTATACATACGTGTGTGTATCTGTCAGGTGAAGCAATTCCCAAGGGACTTTTTGGTGAAGCATCTCCAACATGCTCACAGGGCTTGAGAGCCACTCATACCAGCAGCTACAGCTTTGGGTAAGCATCCCTCCCCTTCTCTGCTCTTCCCGGCAAGTGCCGGAGGCCCCTTTCGGTGAGTTCACCCTTTCCCAGGCACTTCAGCAGCTCCTCCAAGCCCCGGGTGAATCCCATCTCAGTGGGGTGGGCAACACAGCAGTTTGGTGGGGGAAATGCCGTCTGGAAAGCTTATCCATCTGGTCCTGCTCTATCAGACTGTTCCAGTCACTGGTGCTTATGTTTCTTGCCTACCTTTAAAAAGCCAAGTCTATAATTTAGCAAACATGACCCAGCAAAGAGTAAACAGGCCGTGTTATCTTTAAAGAGAAGTAGCTGGAGGCTTTCCAGAAAAATCTGGAGCTTTTTGCTCTGTTGTTTTCTTCATGACACCCCAGCTGAAACCAAACCCACAGGGTCAGCTTCATGCATGGCCACACGAGCTTTCCCAGCCATGCTCCCCATGGCCCTGAGGAACACAAGCTTTTCTCACCTGTGACTCAGCACCCCGAAGTGCTGCTCTCCCCTTTCTTCATGGGCTTCCCATGCATCCCACCAGCACCAGCCACAACACCCCCCCTATCTGGCTCCGCTGGCAAGTAGAAAACGGCATCTGGGAGTCTGTGGGCTACTGCAGAGGATACATGTCAGTCCAGGAGAGAAAGAGGTCCATTGCTGACCAGCCTGACCAGAAAGTGCTGCAGTCCATGCTGACGTCAGAAAATGGCTAAGAGACCGCAGACTGAGTAAGAGGTGATGGTATGCACCATGCACACAGGCAGAAACAGGCTGATCAGTTCTTGGCTGAGATCATATAACACAATAAATACAAAAATAGGATCATAACTGCATCAGACTTCGTTTTTTCAGTTCAGGTTCCAGGGGTGGAAATACTAAAAGTACTATGGTCAATTCGTTACCAAATGTTTTTGCAATATCTAAAGCAACTTCACATGTCCATAAGACAGCTCACAAGTCCTTTTCTGGATGGGGTTCAGAGTATTTGCTGTTACTGGGAAAATACTTTGATTTAATTACGTTCTTCTTTCATCTTTTGCAGAGCTGTAGCAGAGTCCATTATCACTTGCCTAGCTGTACTCTGCTAATAGATGTCTACAGAGAAATTTATGGTGAAAACCTGCTTGCACTGAGCTCAGTGGGACTCCACCACTGTCAGTATCTCCTGGACTTTCCTGGTCTTTAGTGACAATGCCTGTGAAATAGGTCCTGTCCCTAAGGCAACACTCTAAAGCTCCCTCCTGTTTCTAATCCTGTTCCTAAGCTTTTAAATCTTATGTTAAAATCTGCCTTAACTGGGCATTACTTCCAAACCCTTGGATCTAGAAAAGAATTTGCTGTGTTCCTACATTTAAAATAGAAAAATTGCTCAAGATTTTGGTACAAACAACGTAGCTGTATCAGGACACTTACAGCTACCAAGTGGGAGTTGATGTGATGACACAGACAGTTCCAGGACTGGCTCCTGGGAAGCTCTCTGCACGTAGGTAGGGAGGTACAGCTAAAGGAGGATCATTGGAAAGCAACAGAACTAAAGGGCACCCAGCATATGTGCTCACCTCCAGAGACTCCAGGCAGTCATTACCTTCTCTTGATGTTTTCCAGCATGTGCAAAGAGGCAGGCTGGTGCTGTACCAGTCCTGATGAGATACTGGCTCCTGTTGGCAGCAACACCTGCCTCTGCACCATTAGTCACTCACATGGGCATGTGCAGAATGACTCTGGGAACTTAGGAGAGATGGCAGTATAAACTGTTCTTCAATTTCCAATTTTGTTATCATTGTTCACCTGGTTTGCTTGCTTGTCTCATGTCTCCGAGGCCTGATCTCGAGAGCAATTTTTCTGCTGGGTGATTTCTTTCTGCAGAACCATTTGCCTTTCTCAGGCTGATTGTGTGCGTGGAAATGAAATTCTGTTGAAACAAATTCATTAAAAGAAGATTAGTAAGATTAGTTGAACTATAATTGGTTTGTGCCTTCCTTGCTGAATGCAAAGAATTGTGCTATATAAACAACAGAGCCAAGGGCCAGCCCTTTTCTGGAAGCGTCTGACATTGCTCCATCTATTCTGGCTCTATCCGAGCTATCTACCAGAAAAGGGCTGATACCTTCTGCAAGTTCCTGTTGCTATACATTCACACACGTGCAGGAAAAAAGGACTTTTGTGGCAAGAGAGAAATTTCAAATTTATACAGCGCAGCACTGCTTTGTTTCAGGAAGGGGGGCTCAGGGTGACCGCTCTCATCAGCACAGCATGCCAGGCAAAGGGGAGCTTCATTTCTAATGCGCTGAAGCTGTGCAACCACCAGCGATTGTTCTGTGCCGATAATGGAAAGACAGAGGCATTTCTAGCTTCCCTCCCCTAAGACTGCCAAAGCTGGCTTCCAGGAGTGCCTTAGCTACTCACAGCCGCTCTCTGAATTGCTCCGGCAATGGGTTTCCCACCCCAGGGCTCTCTCAGAGCTTCTGGGACTGCCTGTGGTACTCAGCCATGCATGAGCGCTGTGACCTGTGTCTTCTCATCCACACACAAACCCATTAGCTGGAGCACTGAGTACCCTAACAGGAACCGAGCATTTTCCCTGACACCAGAGCATCAGCTCGGCTCTGGGCTGGGCAGAGGGAGGGCAAGTTCTAGCAGTGCTTTAAAACAAAGGCAGGAAAAAAGGGCTTATCACACCCGTGCTGCCCCACACATCCCCTCCTCTCCAGCCTATGTCATGGGCTGCTCCTGCTCTGCCCAGCCAGCCTCACTGCCACAGTGCTCTCTGCCACCTTCTTGTCCCTGGCAGGAGGAGGAATGGCAGCAGATTCCCAAGCTCAGCACCAGGAGAAGGAAACAGAGGGTGTCTGGGGACTGGAAGAGGCCAGGCCTAACCGGGAGCTATGGATCACACAGGAAAAAAAATCCTCCCAACTGAATCGTGCTTACCTCAGCTGCACTGGAAACCGCTACTGCGTGGTTGATGCTAAACAGGGTTTAGCTCTTTATAGAAATAGCTGTGATCTTCCCCCCCTTGGATTTTCTGCTGCCTGCTTTTGTTTTCAGCTCAGGGGAGGGGGGAGGGGGGGAAAGGCAAACAAGACAACAGCAAAGAAAGAACAAAACCAAAGCACAGCAGGTCAGGAAGAGCAGAGAGAAGGCAGATCAGGAGCTCCTGTCCTTGCCATCCCAGAGCACACAAGCAATCAACAACATTAAAAGCAGCAAACACAGAACTGGGGCAAGGAAGAGCTGTTTCAAGGAACATGTAATTAGATGAAGGAACACAGCGCTGCGGATGGACATTCAGGGCGAGGACATAGCAAAATTTGAACAATTATCTGTATAACAAGAATAACAGAGTTTTAATAGTTAATGACCTTGTGCATGTGGAAATGATGTAACATGGCATGTTCCCCGGTTAAAGCCATTCAGGATTAGGAGAAACCCTATTAGAGACGCAGACCAGCCCTAACAGCCAACAGCAAGGTTCCCCAGGCCTGCCTGGGAGGTGCTTGGAGCTCCAGGTTTGCTGAAGCGCCATTTGACAAGATGGACCATGGGCCCGCTTTGCCGTAGCCTCACATTGCCCTATTCATCGTTATGTTCCCGTTATACCTACGGTGCATTGGGACGAGCACAAGTGGCCACAAACCCACCCAGCCCCACCGCTTGCCTGCCTGGCCGCACACCGGTGCCTCTGGCTGCCACCAGTGCCTGGCTGCACCCACCTTTGGGAGGGAGAACAAATCGCGGATATGAAAACACTTAGGAGAGTATTTAGCAAATAGATTTCATTACAGTATATGCAAACTCCATTTGCAGCTTGAGCACACAAGAGTATTTATGAGAGGAATTTGCTGCTGGAGATAATGAGCCAGTTTTCACCAAAGTGTAAATCTGCCGGCTGCTTGTCGAGGCTCGCAGACTGTCAGAGCACAGATCATAGCTACTGAGTGCTCTACTAATAGCGTAAACAGTGATGACATTTAGAGTATTGTTTAACTGAGGGAGGAGATTTAAGTCACTTCTACAGTAATATCTAACCGGGAGTAAACCTCTACAGATCATAGATCACAACTCTGGCAGCAGTCTGTAATGTCTTTAAGCTACATCTTTAAATTATGAATAATGCTTATTAAAAAATCATAACTCTTAGTTGTGGCAAGCATCTCTGGGTAAGATGTCAGAATGATTAGAGCCCAGATCATGAATGCAGTGTCTGTCCTCATCCCATGGAACAGTTTGTAGGATGGACACACCCATTATAATAGTTTACTGCACCTCTTAAAACCAACATGCTGCAAAGTGCTTCCCGCCAATGATCTTTCCACTTAGGAATTGAGTTAAGCCCCTCCAAGTCTACAGCTGAGCAGCTGAGAACATGAGAAATGAGCAGGATGCATATTTTAAGGGAGTCCTTTGTAACTTTGAGAAAATTGTTTCCTCTAGGCAAAGATTTGCTTATCTTATAGCAAGGTAATTCATTTTCAGACAATGTGAGATAAACATAACATCTCCTTTCTGTCCCCACAGCCAAGAGAAAGTCCTCCATCTGTGCCTCTGAAACCAGGGTCATATCTGCGTGTTTATTTCTGCAGCAGTGCAAGAACTGTGAGAAAGAAAACCTCTGAGCAGCACCAGGTTATGTGAAAATTTACTAGAAGCCAGTGAGTTTCACTTTAAAATTAAAGTTAGTTTAGCCTTCAAATTAAAGTGCAAACAACTCCCACGTTGCTAAAGTCAACCTGAGAGTTGTGGCACATGTATCCCTAAACTTCAGTGAGAGCAGGAACACGGTGCATCCTTTTGTACAAGCTTGCACTGGTCCAGCCCGTCTCCCCTGTGAGGCCAGGGCAGCACAGGAGAGAGCGAGCAGAAGGCTGGTCGGATGGAGAGGCTTCCCTAGTAAAGCAGTATTACTGAAGAGTTTGTGAGGGCTGAGCTGGGTCCACAGAATGGTGGTGGGACCACTGGGGTGAGGGACTGGAGGGGTTTGGGTTTCTGAACTCAAAAGTGCCATCCAGCACTGTGGGGCACGGACACTGGCATGGTGGGGAAGAACTAAGGGCTTGACCACAGGGATATTTCTTCTCACAGAGTGTGTGGGACTTGCAGGCTGCAGTGATGGCGGGGAGAAGCACGGTGGCTCTGCTTGGCCCTGGCCGGGGAGGGGCTGGAGAGCAGGCACAGTGGCAGTGCCAGTATTTCTCTCATCACGCACACCAAAAATAGCACCCAGATTTACTGCAGGCTTTTTCTCCAACCACTTCTCTTCTAATCAGCTGCACAAGGGTCAGCCACCATCCGTGCACCACAGAGCAAGACAGAAATGCTGAACAAAACTGCCAGGTCACTTATTTAAGCTCAAGAGTTTAGTCTTCTGCCTCCCTGAGGGAGGAGCGGGACAACCTGTGGCCAGGTTAACACCGTAAGTGAATTAGCAGCACCATCCATAGGCTTGTAGAAGGAAAGAAAATCACCCAAGCAGCACCACATGAGGAGAGGAACTCCTGGCAGCTTAGCTCAAGCTTTCTGAAAGAGCAGCAGGCTGCAGGCAAGCAGAGCAGTCACAGAAAGCGGCAGGTATCATTTGCTAATGCATTTTGCCCCCCTGACAAATATAAAGCTTGTTAAAGGTGGAAGACCAACAGTGCTGAGAAATACGGGAAGAAGGGAAACTGGCAGCAGCAGCACGAGATTTCATATACCTCTGTCTAGAAGCTTTCCTCAATCTCAGAAATCCCACTCCAGCAAGAAGCTGTGATAGCCCCCTTTATATGGGGTTAGCTCCTGCTTGCAAGGGCTGCCTAGCTGCGTGAAAGCCTGTTTCTAAAGCCCTTTTCCACACATAACAATGTTTAGTAAACAGCCATTCTGTTGGACCTTGATCCAGCGCACTGGTGCTGGTTGGGCAGACTACGCTCGCTGTGGCCTGAGGTCTCGCACAATGGCACCTGTAGCACTGGGGGATCCCTCCTGCACCGAGCCTGGTCCTCTGGTGTCCCAGGCAGCCACTTTGTATAACCCCATTCATCAAATAAGCAACCACCAGGTCCTTACAGTGAACCACAAATGCAGTAGGCAGGTCCATCTGAGGATGGACCACAACACTCCTCCAAAGTGAGACCAAACCCCACATGAACATCATGCCCACCATCTAGAAGGACATGTGTCCTTTTCTTCTCTCTTACCTTTTCCCACCAGGGATGCACCACTGCCGACAGAACGTGGTTTCATGTGCAGGAGCTCTGTGCCTCCCAAATTACCTCGACCTGGAACAAAGGTGAAATGCTTTCTTGAGAAGAAGTACTGGGTGTTCCGCCCTGTGCAGGTGTGGGAGAGTCAGTCTTCTGTGGAGTGCTCCAAACACCAGACTGGCATGTCCAAAGGCATCACTGGTGGTACCACCCATACCTTGGAGCACTGGGTATGAGATGCAAATGCCGCTGGGTTTCTGCAGCACACACAGAAAATAGACCAGCAGCACTGTGGGACCATTCCAGGCTGCTGAGGAAGGTGCTCCATGGGTCTTGGGTATTGGTAAGCCTCAGGGATGCCAGGATTTTTGGATGTCTCATGTGTGTAGTCACAGTCCCAGCCTGACTAGTGTATTTTTCCTGAGGGTATGGAAGTCATGTTTACCTCCCCACTCTCTGCTCCAGCTGATGAGGAAATGCCTAGAAGGCAGCAAGAGTTTTTGGGGTGTGACAGAAGTTTGCAGCTCATCAACCTATGAGAGCACACCTATAACACGAGTATTTCTCAACCAACATTTAATAGGTTGCATTTACCACAAACTACTAACGTTAAAACAAGACAAACTGGTAAACACACCAGCTGCACCTCCCACTCTGCACAGCATCCGAGATGGCCAGTCTTCCTTTCTAGCAGCTTATTTCCCCTGAAGAAGCCAGCTGCCGACAAATGTCAGGCTCATCTGTTTTGAACATTAACTCTCTAATTCTCACTTTCTTGGTGGGCCTTTGCCATAGAAACCTTCCTTAGCAACAGGGAGGCAGAGCAGCAGCATCTCCAGCCAGAGGCATTAATGAGACAGCCTGGGTCCCTCTGCATGGCGCATCACCTCGCGCCCTGCCTCCCCAGCTTACCTTTTCCAGCAGGGCATAACTAATAGGTGAGAATTTCCAGCAGAATCGGGGTGTGGGGCAGGAGGGAAACAGCTGTGTGGGAACACCGTTTGGGGCCACTTTGAAGTCAGCCTTTGACAAAGCGCTCATGGTGTGGTTTATGACCCAGCTCGCCTGAGGGAATTTCTTGCATCTGTACCGCCCCAGAATGCCAAGGGTGATTTCTAATGTCTGTGGCCACGGGCACAGTGGGTGCCAAGAAGAGCCAAGAGGAAAGTGGGGAGGGGATGAGATTTGGAGCATCTCAACTCAGGCTCAGAAGCCACTCTCCCTAAGTGAGAGAGAAATAAGTAGAATGGCTCAGGACACTGAAAACAGCCTGGCGAGCTTTGTGGGAAAGGAATACCCTGACCACAGCCCCGTCCTGTGCCATCTTCTGTGATGCTCACTGGCCAGCAGGCAGTGGGCACAAGTGTATCTAAGACTAGGGGTAGCACGGCTGTCAGATTGATGCTCAGCTGCTCTGTCTTTATTCCTGCCACTGATTTCTGCTGTATCTCCACTTAACTGTTATTTCTTTTACTGGTTAAAAAAATCAGTATTTGCCTGTCTGATGGGAGGGAGGCTGTAAAGAGAAAATCAGTAGCATTTGTGATGTGCTGCATGCGTTAAGGGGCAATCCCTCATCCCTGTACCACCACTGGTATGTGGAAATGCAGGCAAGAAAAGCTAGCATATTCTTATTCCTAATCAAATTCCTAACCAAGTGGCATCCAGGCTGCAAAAGAGGTGGTGAAGGATCAGGGACAGTGTTGTTATTGCTTCTGTATCATCCTCCCCCCAGGTCTGTGCCTTTCTGTTCCCAATAACTTTATTTTGACAGACAGATAAAGCAGCAGGCGTGTTGCTCTGAATTTTCCATTTTTTCAGGGAAATAGCTGACTGCTGCTCTGCAGACAGGGGCAAGTTGGCTCTGCCTGTGCTTCAAAGCAGGTCTGGAGTGAAAACATCTTACCAAGAGTCCAGAGCCAAGCTAAAGCCAGTGATATCCCATTTCCCCTGCAGAGCCTGCTCATGTCCAGCCACCTTAGAGGTCAAGTGTCCTAACAAAAACCCTCCCCAGCTGCAGCTTCTCTGAAGAGCCAGCACAAGGACATGCACATACAAATATTGAGATGGCCAGTAACCGCCAGTCCCAGCTTAAGGAACCCATAACTTTATCTTTCCATTCCCTGACTCATCCTGTCACAAACACACCACGCAAACACTGTGCTGCTACCAGCATTACACCGTGACTCACTGGTAAACCTGCACTACTCTCATTTCCAAGCCTCCCTGCCAGGTTTTTCATTATCTGTTCTGCTGCCTGTGGGATCATCACCTGGAGGACGAGCCCTGGTGGTCAGCATCTCCAAACACCTCTCCTCTGCTTACCTGGCAGCACCAGGACATAATTAACTGCAGGCAGCTGACCTGAGTTCACAAACCTGGCTTGTAGGGAAGAGGGAATGACCGACTCGCCCAGCCTGCCCTGTTCAGTGGGAGCAAATACTTCTATCATTATGGGTCGCAGAACCTGCAGAATTTTTATTACATATAAAATTACAATTAGGCAAGAAAACAGTTTTCTGTTCCTTTTAGTTTGCTACTTTGGTTTCACATTTTATTGTTTTCTAACTTTTATCCAGTGACCAAATTTCTGCTCTAAGTTGAGAAAGCGTTTGTTTATGTCTCTGACCAAGTCTTTGGCCCTGAGAGGGTTTAGATTAGAACATATTCATTCAACACCAAACTGAAGAGCAACGGGCTTGACTGAATGATTTATTTGACATGTTTGATCTCAAAGACATTTGGAAACTTGATTATATCAAAGCCTGCAATTTATGAAGTCCATTTTCTCCTACTGTAAAGACATGAACCTAAATTTTTAGATGAATGCTTCCTGAACAAAATAAAGGAAGCCAGTGGCTTTTAAACACACACAAGTATTCTCACACAGAGCTATGAGTAATCACACATAGAAAGCACATGGAAAAAATTCAAACGTGCTAAAAGGTAACTGTAACATATTTTTCACCAACAAAGACAGAAAGCTTCAAGACTTAGAATATTCTTGACAGAAAGTCAAAAGTGAATTCTTTTTTCCTAAGAACCATGCCGCCACCTCAGCAATAAGGATAAGATGCACAAGACTGAGCAGGGCCTAAATTCCCAGGAATCTGTTACTGGCCCATGCTCAGGTAGCTCCATTCAGGTGCAAGTAATTAAAAAAAATGGAACTGCCTTCAAATCTGGTTTACCCCCGGGGTCTCCACTACAGCAGGTAACCTGAGCAAACCTTTGTTTCTGTGGAGGAAGGGAGCTCTGCAGAGCCACGAGTGTCCAAGGCAGTGCTTGCTCTCGCAGGGAGCCAGGCAAAGAAGGCACAAGGCAGAGAGAGCCAAGAGCTTTGTTTTCTGCAGGCAGAAAAAAAATCCAGAGACCTGTTTTATGTACAGAATGAAAAAAACTGGAAACACGATCCAACATAATGCCTTAGTGCTTTGTTCTGATCACAGCCTCCTGAAAATGTTTGGTTTTCATTTTTTCCTATGAAACATAAAAAAAAAGAGTGCCTATGAGTGTGTTTGGAAATAATTTCTACCATTTTCATTCTGATAAAAGAAAAAACCACTTTACTACTTTATTCCTTATATTTCTGGCTCAAGGAAAGAATAATTCCTGGCTTGCACATAAACTGGCAGGACAAAATCATCTTCCCCCTCTATGAGTTCTAGTTTTTCCCTTTTATCTTTTTTTTTTTTTCTTCTTCATCACTAAGCTCTCTGAGCTTACAGGCACCTAAGGTATCAACAATGGCATTTTCTCCTTTGGTATGCCAGCTGGTAAGAGCTGTATCTTTATGGGGGAATGAAAACAAGGTCCATTTTCCTCCATTCCCATTTACCTTACTGGTGCCCTCTCAGAGCTCTACAGGGGACAAGCTCTTGCAAGTCCTCTCCACTGAAAGTCTCCACACAAGACAGGAGAGATCCCCCACTGCCTCTTCAGATCTCACACGCTTCTTAATCACAAAGTAAGATGACGTTTGCCCTCCTAACACATTGTTTTCTGCCACCAGATTAGGTATCATAACTGGGGTCAAGCACTGATTTCCAATAGGAGCGCTGGGAAAATTCACAGCAACCTACAGCTTCTGTGCGCGTGGCTCAAACTTTCTCCACAGGCTGAGTACCAAATAAACAATTTAAATAGGATTCCAGTGTAAACCTGAGTAGCAGAAAGGAAGCTGAAAGAAAATGGGGCTCACAGATGTAACTTTATTTATCTCTCAATTCTGACCCTTTCAAGAGATGGAAATCACAGCTTAATTCATGGCAGCACTGATAGGGCTTCACAATGACTGGAGCATATCTCATGCTGGATGATGCTTACAACGTCCCTTCCATGCATCAAACCTCACGCTAAATAGGAAATCTCACTCCTTGGAGATTTTGATAACCAGACAATCACACTATGTATTTGCGTGTAATAAAAAAATTACACTGATGTCTGCCTGACTTCTTACTGTCCTCTGCATATCTATCACTCGCTTTCTCAGGCATCATTTTATTTAGAGACAGCTACAGTTGTTGCACCTGCATAAAGCAGAGCAGCAAAGCAGCTAGGGCCCACGTGCCATGGTGAGGGCATCAGTGGAAGGGTCTGTCCTCTCAGCAAGAACTGCTTGCTCCGTAACAGCTCAAACCAGTCTGCTGCTGTTCAGCACATTCAGCAAAGTCCGTCAGCTTCTGCAACATGCTAAAAGGACACAGGTCTGCAGGGAAAGAGGCGGTAGACATAGCCGTGAGCCTTTATATTGTAACCAGTGGTTAAACGGGCAGTTAAATTGAACAGTTTGCTTTAGAAACTTCAAACAAAACCCAAAACCCCCCTAAAATGAAGTCCATCTATTAATGCCTTGGGAAGAACCAATTTTTATCTCTTGATATTTTTTCTAAGAAGCTGTATTGAAGACATGAAAAACTTCTACATCCATGCTACTCCAAACTACTCTGGAGCTTCTCTAAAGAGCAGCTTTTCTGCAGCCTTCCTGGCGTGCTAAGGAAGAGCAGATCCCCTCACCACCCACCTGCCAGCCCTTAACCAGGCTACAGACAGCTCCAAGATAGAAAATCTTCCTTGCTAGCCAGGAGGCTTGCTGGAAGGTGAAAGTAAAAACCTGAAGAGCACTTCAAAGTTGAGTTTGACTTCAAACAGCCCTGTTGGGGGACCTGCACATGCAGCTTTTCATGTTTTTGTGCTATGTTTGACTGTTTATCATTAAACCATTCATTCAGCCAGCTCTGCACAATAAGCCTTTTAATGAATCTTAGGCTGAAAAGAGTTCAGCCTGCAGACATAAAAAGTAAAAGTGTAATCTGTCCTTCTTAAAGAAAGCTTTGATATACCTTAAAGTACCATGTTTTTGGAGGTAGTTATATATTCAACCTTCTTTCCTTCCTGTGGGCTTTTCAAGACTTAATAAATTTATGAGCTCCTGTTGACCAAGCACAGCAGGTGTATATATATTTGAGTGTTTTGCTGGAGTCTAGGATAAGAAAACTGGCTCTGAAAATCTACTGTTGGAGCACCATGCACAGGGTCACATGGGAAAGTCTTCCTCTCACGTATCTGTAAGTCTAGGAAGCTCTAATCATAGAAATGCCTGCAAAATTTTCAACCAGCCTGATTGTCAATGGATCAGTGAAACTCCTGATTTATACCATCAAGAATTTGGCTCAGCCTCATTAGACTCCAAAACCTAAACTGAAGTATGTTAAAAGCTTTCTTGGCTATCTGCCCATCCTTGTTATATGGCTTCCATTACCATAGTATTAGAGTTCTTCATGATTTTTAACATATTTTTGTTCACAGTACCCGCACTGGGATGGAAAAATGATGGTTTCTTCCTTTTATAGGCTGGAAACTGAGGCACAGAGAGACTAAAGAGTCTGACCCATCAGAAAATACAGGATCCATAAGAATTAGACTCCAAAAACGAGACCCTCAAACTCACACGTTCAAGTGTTCCTGAAAACCCACAGAGTCCTTAGCCAAAAGTTTGTCTCAAATGCTTGGCACCATCATCATACCTTCTGCTGGAAAAATCACTTATCAGAAGGTCAATGCTCAGAATAGAAAAGAAGTCAGATGCTCTGAAATGATGAAAGCAAATCAAGTCAGAGAATCCCATTTAGGGCAATGGGGCGCATACGCATTATTTACCCTATAAATAGGCCTCTTTGGACCATGCAGAGATCTCCTGACTTTCTCCCTCAGCATCAGCAGCACCCAGGCCTGCATGAGTCTATTGGAATATTTTAAACTTGCCTTACCTTCTCAAACACTTAGTGGGCAAAAGTAACAGAAAGTTATAGATGAAAGGGATATTATGTGGTTGCGTGACTGTCACATAATGGAGCGCTCTCTCTGAGTAATTGCATACAAAGCAATTTTGTGGGTTTTATTGAATAACTCAAGATAATTTAAACCTCCATAAAAGGATAGTGAAAATAAAAAAAATAACTCTTTTACAGGAAGACACGTCTTCACATAAAGAATGCTAAAGGCAAAACATTTATGAATGTGTTTTAATTTTAACTTTTTCAGAAAACATTGCAATGTTTTAAAATGAGTGGCTTTTGTTCAGACAGCCAAATCATTTATATAATAGCGTGCAAATTTTTAATGTTGTGCACATATGTAGCCGTGTACAGTATACAAGTGCTATATGTAGTACCACAGAAAGGAAAAGCCTGGTTCCAAAAAGTATGCCCAGCCTCATAAGAGAAGGGGATAGGCAATAGGAAAGACTTCTTTGTGCATCGTCTGTCTCCTTGCTACTGTACACAGCTACACCTACACCACCTACCTCCACCCATACACTTACCAATTTAAAAATCAGACAGATTTTTGCGCTAAATACTCCTGATAGAGGGCTTTGCAGAACCACACCAGGGACTCATCAATGCCACCTAAAGAGCCAAACACCTGAAGTTACATACAATTAATTTTTTTTTTTTTTTTTTTTTTTTTGGAAGGGGAGCAATAGCATCAAGAGATTCAACCATTTATCCTCATCTACCCAGGATCTCTGTGGCAGATCTGGGTGGTTGATTTTGGACCTCCTGCCTCCCAGCCCTCTGCTTAGCCAGGTGATAACGGAAGTTATCAAACATGCCACTGAAGATGAAAGCACTGAAAACACACTCTGAGACACAGTGTCCAAATTTATGGACTGTTTGGTTCTCTGATTTTAGTTCCTTTAGTTTTCCTTTTTCAAAGGAACATCAACACTGAATCTTTCTCAAGGTGAGGATTTTGTGAGCAGCGTTATTGCTAATCTTGCTAGTGAAAAAACCTCAAGCAAACAATGACAAGCATAATTCAGTTCAGTTCTCACAAAAACCATATCACAGTGGCAGGGAGCCAGTTTCTGATCTCATTTACACTGGGGCAAAGCCATAGCAACGGCATTGCTGAAGCACGAGAGCAGCTCCTGCTGTACAGGAGCTGGGCAGCCGGCACAGCCTCCCTGGGTAGCGGTTTGCAGCACAATGCAGCCTCCTTCAGCAAATAGGGAAGATCCAGATCGCTCCTTGGAACTAGCAGCAATGTGTTTATGCATCACAAAAAGTTTTTCCTCTCTCATTTGAGCATTTTTCTGTCAAGCTGTTCAAGCAAATTCTCGAAAACCCAGGTAATGGTTTGGTTTAGGCTTTGATCCTGTGTTAGAAGGTTTCAGGAACGTGTGTCCCACTCTTTTCTTCTTAGGAAAGCAGGCCATGAGACACCAGGGTACTTACGCACTCTCTTCAGCCAGGTGTCAGCAAGACTTTGTCAGGTGCTTACATGCAGAAAGATGTCAGGGTCCACAGCCACTTGCTCCCCTGCACAGGTGCTTGGCTAAAGTCACCCAACTAAGCTTTCACCATGGTGCCCTGCAGATTGAGCATGTTTTGTCTTGGGCAGTGACTGATGTCAGTTGTGAGATGTTCTGGGGAGCGTGGCAGTGCTCAGTGCTGAGTCAGACCGAGGGGGAATGACTCACCCAGAAACATCAATGAAAGACATTATTTCTCCTCTCCGGGCTGCCCTTGTGCCTGCTTTCATCCTTAAGAGCAGGGTCCCTTTGCACCTTTCTAGAGAGCAGCTGAACAGTTTTTAACAACACAGAGTTTCAATATGCTGTTCTTGATGTTTCTCTCATAGCAGATGCTTCGTTCTGTGCCTGTGACAGAAGACACTTTGTGCCATTGCAACAGCAGCCACCACAAAGGCGGCTAGACGTAAACCAGCAGCAGGTCTGGGAGGGTAAGCTGGAACAGCAGAGAGCCAACAGGACAGCCTGACTCCCGCTTTTGCACAGCAAATGGCTGCACACTTGTACCTCTCCATGCCTCTCCAAACCACCCAGTGATTTGCTGTTTGCTCTAGGTCTGAGGTGGGAAGAGAGAGCAGGTCATTAAGTACACGCAATTATTATGTGAACGTGTCTGATAGAACAAGTCAGAATTTTTTCATACCTCATGCTTTTAAGAAATCAAGCTTGTGTACCACTGCAACAGAAAAAACACGAACACTTTCAAGAGATGCAGATACTGTCATTAACTTGTCCCCTCAAGTAGCCTCACAGTAGTCACTACATGATGGGCTTACCTTTTAGGCTCTTTGTTCCTGAGACTTTGCACATACTTCCCTGTGTTTTAAAAGATGGAGCTTGCATCCATCTGGGTCCATCCTCTCAATTCAAATAATCTTCCAGGCTTCCGAAGGTGATAACTTATTTTTAATAGCCTCATTACATCAATATGTAGCATTTGTTCATGTGTGTTTCCATCTACACAGGTAAGGGATATCATCTGCAAATACAGTAAGAACAGGAGAGCTACATAAGAAACAGAAAAAACAGGAACTGAAGAGGATATGTGTGTCACGAACAGGGTTGTAAATCACAGCTTCACTCCTAAGCCTACCAAAATAGCTGAAACACCTCACTGGCCCACACTAAGGTAGCTGTATGGCATTGTTTCATGACCCGTTTTACCTGACAGGTCTGCAGAAAAATCCTCGCTGAGGTCAAGGTAGACAACATCCCACTGCGCTCCCCTTGTCTACCCAGCCAGGCATTCCGTCATAGAAGGCTATCAGGTTGGACAGTCGTGATTGCCCCTTGGTGAATCCATGTCAACTGCTCCCGATAACCTTTTCCTCCACATGCTTAGAAATCACCTCCAGGATGAGCTGTTCCACCACCTTTCCAGGGGGGAGGTAAGGCTGGCTGGCCTGCATTTTCCTGGGTCCTCCTTCTTGCTTTTCTTGAAGACTGGAGTGACATTGGCTTTCCTCCAGTCCTTGGGCATCTCTCCTGTCCCTCCATGACCTTTCAAAGATGATGGAGGGTGGCTTAGCAATAACATCTGCCAGCTCCTTCAGCACTTGCTGTGCATCCCATTGCTGCCCATAGATTTATGGTGTCAAGTTTGCTTAAGTGATCTCCAATGCGATCCTCCTCAGCCAAGGGAACTTCTCCTTTCTCCAGACCTCCTCTCTTGCCTCCGGGGTCTGGGATTCCTGAGGGCTGGACTTAGCACTGAAGATTGAAGCAAGGAAGGCATTCAGTAACTCCACCTTCTTGGTGTCCTCTGCCACCAGGGCACCCACCTCACTCAGCAGCGGGCCCACATTTTCCCCAGTTGTCCTTTTACTACTGATGTACTTGAAGAAGCTTTTCTTGTTGTCCATGACATCCCTCACCACATATAATTCCAAATGGACTTTAACCTTCTTCATCATCTCCCTGCACGTTCTGACAACATTCTTATATTCTTCCCCAGTGGCCTGTTCCTTTTTCCACATCCCATAAACCTTCTTACTCTGTTTGAGTTTTGCCAGAAGCTCCTTGCTTAACCATGCAGGCCTCCTGCCCCCTTTGCTCGATTTCTTACCTATAGGGATGCACCGATGGACTTCTGGGAAGTGATGCTTGAATATTAGCCTGCTCTCTTAAAGCCCCCTACCTTCCAGACCCCTAATGGGATTCCTCCAAGCAGGTGCTTGAAGAGGCCAAATTTCACTCTCCTGAAGTCCAGGGTTGTAACCCTACTTGTGGCCCTGCTTCCTGCATGTAGGATCCTTAACGCCACCATCTCATGGTCACTGCAGCCACAGGTGCCCCCAGCCTTCACACCCCCAACAAGTCCTTCTTTTTTTGTTAATACACGGTGCAGAAGCACACCTCATCTTGTTGATTCCTCCACTACCTGCATCAAAACGTTACCATCAATGCTCTGCAGAAACCTCCTGGACCATGTGTGCCCAGCTGTGCTGTCTTTCCAGCACATACCAGGGTGGCTGAAGTCCACCACGAGAAGCAGGGCCTGTGATCATGAGGCTACCTCCAGGTGCCTGTAGAAGGCCTCATTGACTTCCTTTTCCTGATCAGGTGGCCTGTAGTAAACACCTACAATGGTGTCACCCATATTGGCCTACCCCTTAGTCTTTACCCATAAGCTCTCAACATGTTCTTCACCCACCCCTAAGGAAAGCTCAGTACATTCCATTTGCTCCTTCACATAAAAAGTAACTTCACCACCTCTCCTTGCTGGTCTGGCTTCCCTAAAAAGTACACATCCATCCATGACAGCGTTCCACTCATACGAGCTATCCCACCATGTCTCTGTAATTACGGTGAGATCATGGCCCTACGGCTGCACACAGATCTCTAATTCTTCCTGGTTATTCCCTAAGCTACACGTGTACAGACATTTCAGAGAAGTAATTGAGCAGGTCTCCCGGGAAGGCTGCAAGAGGATCCACCATAGCCATGCACACCCCTCAGGTGACCAGCCTTCTGGTACTCACCTTGGGAGGCAGCTAAGGAACATATATTGCTGCTCTGGTTGGTGTTGCTTATTCTCCGGTTGGGTGTGATGGCGTGACCATTGCCACTTTGGACCGCTCCCCCCAAGTCCTTCAGTTTAAAGCCCACCTCACTAAGTTAGCCAGCCTCCTAGCAAAGATCACTTGCCTCTTGTAGACAGATGGATCCCATCCCTCCCTAACAGTCAAAGAATGTCCCATTGTCATAGAAGCCAAAACCCTCATGACTGCATCAGCCACAATGTCGTGGCTTATTTGAGGCAATCCGAAGAACTGGAAGCATGCCCTACCTTTCTGTCGATACTGGGAAGTTATTTTTCACCAAATTTTAGAGGTGGTGCAAGGAACAAAAAAAAGTGCTTGCATAATTGCATCCAGAACAAAGGAAAGAGCATTCAGTCTCTCCCTTCAAGTTGTGGCCCTCGCATGTACTCATGCACTATAGCACACCAAGAGACATTTAATCTTTCCATGACAGCACACGACTAGGCATTCAGGGAATGTTCTCTTGGTCCCTACACTGACACCGAGAGTGTACTCAAGCCTGGCCAGTCAGGGGAGGAAGAAGAGACCATGCCATGCTGCTTGCATTCTCTTATCTTTAGTCTGCTCTCCTTAATTTAGACAGACTTGCAAATGTGTGCTCACTGTGGGTCACACCTACCCAATAACACATCGTTGGGATCCAGAGATGTTAGTGAGTTTGTGTGGATAACAGCATTTTCCTTCGAGAAGACAGAAATAGTTGACATTTTAATGGTATAATTAGCCTTCATTCCAAGAATAGTCACAAGAATCAGAAATATGAAGTGGGAGCTTACGAAATTTTATCAGTTTTGTCATCTCTTTGGAGAAAAAACTGCCAACTGGCCTCAATTAATCATTCAAGGGTATAGTAAATGCTAGAAAATACATTTTCAGAACAGTTTTACTCCAGCCTCCTTAGAAATCGAAACAATTTTCTGTTGCTCTCTCTTTCCACAGCAAAGCTGAAGTATGTCACCAGAAGTAAAAATTTTCTGGTTAATTAATGAATCAGTTCATTACACTTGGCTGCCATATCTGAGCATGTAAGTACAAAGCAGCAGCATTAGCTTATAAATAGATCCAACCAGGGTATGGTACATGTACATTTGCATAAAGGATCTAAGAAGTTGATGAGTATTACCTGGCTGTGGAATTTGCACAGGTTCATTACAAGCAAAAATTTTCTACAGATACGGTATAGAATTTGGGGGAAGAATCAAAAGTGAACTTGCATCCTTTTTACCACAAAGAGCACATTTTGCAACCAAGAGTCAAAATTTAAATCCAAACTTAACTTCGCTCCAGAGCAGTGTCCTTTTGCTGCTGCCGCTTGGTCGCATGCTGTGGGGCTGCCCCGTTATCCATCAGGCAAATTGATCATTGTCCAGCCTAGTGAAGAGCAGCTTGCCAGACAGCCCTGCCATGCAAGCTTTGCTCCAGCACAACGCAAAGCTCTAGAGATGGTGACCTGCACATCCCAGCACCAATGGCTATTGATCTGTGGTCCTCTGCTTCATCAGTGCACTACACGGAGCCTGCATAGGTCAGTCAAGCCCGTCAGTTTTTCTAGGTAGCCTAAAACTTAGGTACTTCACGTTCAGTATTGCAATGTACACATTCCCTTAGGTCCATAATCTTAATCACCCTTCTAATACCGTGCTGTTGATGTGGGATTTAGGTTTCTTTATCACTTTTGTTCTTATCTCTGCTGTTCAGAGTGGGTAAATGCTTTTGGATTGATCCAAGTCACTGCTCTTTTTCTTCACAGCCTAACACCTATCTTTATTCTGTCCATCTCTCTCAAGAAAGGATTAGATTGTAGATTTGCCTGGCTTTTGCACAACAGTTAGGTAAACACAGAGAATACAAAAGAGGCATTCCGCTGCAATATCTTACTTCTCCCTTTTTCCCATTGGGACATGCATTTTCTTCAGGACACCATGTTTCTAACTTACAGGTCAACCCTTGATCCAGGCCTATGCTGAAAATAAGGTATGGCATAAGTGAACGCGAGCTTCTCAGGACCCATACATCTGCTCATTCTCCCAGCTGCAGAGGTACACACCCATACAACAAGTGAAGCGTAGGTCCGCACTGCCTGCCATTTGCATCCGTAAGACAAGCAACATAGATCACTTGGAAAAAAATCCCACAAAATGGAAAAGAAATGAAATAATAAACCAGTTTCATTATGGTGGCATCGAATTCACAGCAAAGCAAGGAAGCTTTTGGGAAACTATTTTGATAGTTAGGAAATAGTCTTTGATCCCACTGGGAAGCCTAAAAGATCAGTTGTAAATTACAGTTATGAGCTAATACACAGCAAGATGTAAGGATATGATGGTAAAGCAGTAGACTGTTTTTAACTGTGCAAAGGACATTTGTGGGAAGGGCTTATGAGGAGAGATTCAGAAGATTAGAACATGCAATTCAAGACACTGGGAAAAAAGCAATAGGGAGACAACAGTGGTTATATTTAAGTCTTTGTTGTGTTTATGAGCTTTTAAGTGCTTTATAGACAGTACTTTAAAAAAGGGCTTGGAAAGGTGTTTTGACTGCTGGAGTGGAAAAGATCACCTTAATTATTATCTCATCTCCAACTGATGCTTAGATGCTGTTTCAGAGGAAAGGAAGTGCTCAACCTATTCTGAATATAAAACATCTCATCAAATCACCCAAAGTGGGACCATTTCAAGCTATCACAAATGCTTGCAAAGATTTCCCAAGATTAAGAACTTGCTCAGCAAAAGGAAAGGCACCATGGATTTCCCTTCCTCTGGGACACAGGACAGCCCTGCAAAAGGCTTTGGCAGTGTTCCCTAGGACAGGGTTCTTAGAACTTAAATCGGGTATTGAACACAGCCCTTTTGTGAAGGGGCACATGCTTACCACAATATCCTACTTTGGGTAGCAAAATCAGACATACTGAACCAACCCAGCTAGGAAATTAAGAATTTCATTGCTACTGGTAGGTGTACATTATTGTTAATGGTGAAAATACCTGATCATCTATCATATCTTAAATAATTCTGGAGTTTGAAAGAAGTCCAAACATAGCTGAGGCAGTTAATTACCTACACAAAGCGAAGGAGCACAGTGTTCCTATGTAGTTTCACATAGTTCTGATGTTCTCAATAACAAAGTTGAATAGGAACTCTTTGTCAGCTTTCTAAAAAAATCCCAAACTCTTCAGCTGAGAGTGAAGAGACCCTGAGAGGAAAAATGAAATACGCAAGAGAGAGGGGAGGAAAAAAAAGAAAAAAAAAAAAGAAAGAAAGAAAAAAAAGAGTACTCTGATGAAATTCAAATATCTCATGTGGTTTCTGACTCTGCTTGAAGACGGTCATGTTTAAATGCACAGTTCATCCAGCACAATTGTCTCATTCTGTTCCGAGCACTGCGTTTCCCTCCTCCTGGCCATAAGTGCCTCTTCCATTGCAGATCCCCGCATTGCAAGACAGCCATTTGTTCCCTTGTTTCATCCTGAAAAACAAACCAAAAAAGCTCTTGTTTCCTTTAGGGAGCTATTTTGTCATGCAGATTTTGAGGCAAACCAAAAAGTACAGACTTGCTCTAATTTAATTTGGAGAAGTAGCGATAACTGTTCCTGCAAATATGTAGGGGAGAAACGGACTGCACCTTTTTGATACACAAGAATGTAAGGAAAGGTGGACTCAGACTAAAATGGCCTTGGCCAGCTCCAGATGTGAACATGTCATGATTTCAAACAGTTTTGTAAGAGGGGTTCTTGGGTAAGCTCTCTAGAAACACAAGGGCAAGACATAAACATCCAGGAAAGAGGTAAACTTTTTAAAATTCGCAAATTCTCTAGACAAAAAATGTGTCAGTCAAAGCAGGCAAAGATTTCATCCAACAAACAGGAAACTCAGATGACACATTCCAGTTTTGTCTACCACACAGACGTTCTCCATACCTCCCTAAGTAACTGAGAAATCAAACCAGCAGATAAAGATTTGGCATGTCAGAGTGGAAGTTATCAGTGTAAAAGTGTTAAATTCTACAACATCGCAGCCGCGGTCAACAGAATTAGAGTTCTTAATAAGAGGAAACAGAACATAAATTGTAGCTGGCTTTTAGCCTTTCCACAGATCCAAAAGCACAGATCCCTTACATTCATTGCAATAGCAATAGTTTAAGTTTTTCTTTCAGAAAGACGAGGGGGTTTTTTTGCACTGTTACTACATAACAGAGTTGATATTTGCCCAGGTCTTAACCTTCAAGGCAAGTTATCTTCAGAGATATAAGCTATTAGTACAGGAAAGACAGCGATTTAGAATTAAAAATCACATTTTTTCTCTCTCTGTCGTTCCATTTCCCCCCAATACAGTATTTGTCTGCAAAAGTGTACTTCCCAAAGGGTCAGATTAATATTAGTCCAACACCTTAACTGGCCAATGTTAGCTAATTTCAATGCATGCATATCACCAGACCAGCTGGGAAACCAGTTCAATAACACGCTTCTATCCAACTTCGACTGATTAAAGCACAGTTTGACCTTAAAGACATATATTCCTTCCCATTTCTGGAAATCTTGTGGGTCTGTAGGAAAGAGAGTAAACATCGCAGCGTTATTAAATTTCTCCCTCGAGGTACAACTGTGAAGAACGGGTACTTAGCAACCAGAAACAGAGGAGCACAAGATGTTCTCTCCTAATGGTGCACTTCGTAAGGAAATACAAAAGCTCGCATCAACCTGTAACATCTAGGCCACCACAACTGCTCCACGAACAGCTCCAGACTTGTAATTGACAGGAAATGACCAGATTTAAAAGCTTAATGTGTCTGACATATAACTCAGCCCCACAAACTCCTTGACGTTTGTCTCCTTACCATCACCATCTTTTCTAATTGGATTTAAATGAGTAATCTCAGTTTTAAAAGGTTGGTTCAATATTTATGTTGGTTATTAAGGCTGAGGAGTCAAGCGATGAGAACACTAATTTCTGCAAGCAGATTGCCTGACATTTGAACAAGACTGAAAATTCTATCAGCATGGCACATTTTTCTTAGCAAAAAGTTCATGTAATTTCTCCGGCATTAATCAGCAGAAGTCACTCTTGGATGATGAGGAAATGACAACAACCTGGATCCTCTGTGCCATGTCATCCAGTCTCACTGGCGTGTTCATTGAAATGGGAGTTACAGATTACACAGCTGAAGACAAATCCAGCACGTCCTCCTGTACAGACCTCAAACCTGATTGGGGAAACTGTATGGGAATCTGCTTAATGGAGGGATGAATTCAGGGATGCAGCTAAATGACCAGTCACGAGAAGGCACCACATAGGCACAGGAGAAAGAATAAATGAGTTGGGGGCCAGGGTACCCTGTTGCAACAAGCTGTATCCATGTTCTCACCATGGCAACATGGCCTATGGAAAAGGAAGGGCTATTCTGGTCCCGGGACACAGTGACACCACACATCTAGTGAGTGTAACCGCTTGTCAGAGGCAGTGTGATGTAAGACCAACCCAAGTTCCTGCCTGTTGCCAGAACAGGGCACACAGTGCGGCCTAGGTACCAGGACATGTGAGGACCAGCTGAACTCCAGTGCTCTTTAGCTGCAGCTTTTTCAAGATGCCAGTGGGTGAACTCTGCCTTCCCCCACGCCATTCACACCACCCACCCACCCCCATTTCAGAGCCTTCAGCCACATCCAACTAAAACACACCGAGAAACTTCTTGGCTTGGCAGGAGATGAGGAAATACACCCCCTAAGTGTGTATCATTCAAATGGTTATTTAATGAGTCGACTGACTTGTGTCAAGGCTGCAGCCAGAGGAAATAAAGGCTTTTAAGGCATCTTCCTGATCGTTCAATAAACAGACATATAGCACCATGACCGTTCCTTCTTTACAGGATGGTTGAGTAACATCATCATGCTGGGAATCACATGTAAGCCAGCCAACTTTTCAGCTGCACTGCAAACCAGGAGCAAACAGGGAATGCCAGGGAAGGAAATAGATCAGACACAAAGATGAGAATAATCTCAGGGTGAAGCCGACTAGTCTTTTAGAGATGTAAGTTGAAAAAAGAAAGCCTTTGAAATTGCTCCAGAGTTTCATGCATACATGAAAAGTTGAAGACTTAGCGCACTTTTTGCTTCAGGAACATTTTCCTTTCCAACATCCCTCAAGAAATGTATATGGTGATGAAAAAACGTTAGCTAACCTGTACCACCAGCACATAAAAAAGAAGGTAAAAATCCCCACAAAAAGAACGCAACAAACACCCCTCTTGGTTTAAAATTGCTGATTAATTACCAGAAATTATTCCCTCCAGTATACCAGCTGCACAGACCCTCTCTGCTATTCAAAAAGTTTTATGACTGTGTTTTTTAATTTCTTAAGGTGTGATTAAATTTTCAGTTATAATTTACAGAAAATATGTCAGCCTAGAGGTCCTTTCAGCGATGAAACACAGGTTACACGCTGCACCGCTGCTGTGTCCTGCTTCCTATGTCACACAGATCTGAGGACAGTCTATCCTCTCTGCACGGGCAGCTCAGGAAGGCCTGCTAGCCTGGGAAAAAAAAATAGATCTCTGTTGTCCACCAAGCAGTGGCTGGTTTCATCGGTGATAAGAGCTGCCTTCTCATGTGCTCTCCAGATAGTTGTTTTGCAATGTGTTACTAAAGACAAATAAAGACTGGGGCACCTGAGTTTTGCCCTTCCTCTGGAGCTCCATATGAGTTTAAAAGAAATGGAAGTAGCATTGCATACGTCCCCCTCTATATATATATAGCCAAATTCTAGGGAAAGAAAGGGTACACGTATATGCTGAGTCAATGACTAATATATGCCCTGTTTGAAATTTCAGTATTTTCCAGGAGTTCATAATATTTTTTTTCTAAGAGCAGAATTTGGTTAAATTTTAACTGAAATAGAATAAACAGGATAATCACAAATGAAGCCTGAGTACGGTTGGCTCAACTTGTCCATTAGATCTACTAACAACTTCAGAAACCTTCAGGAAAAATCCCCAAACTTAAGAAAGTGCACAAGAAGTTGATCTGAGTTAAGAAACAGTCAGCTGTTTCCTAATGATTGAATTCAAAATACCTGTGTCGGTCCATGGCCACACATCCCTGTGGCATCCGTGGGATTTCTCAGCTCCCTCTCGCGGCCACGTTAACAAACACGGGCTGGTTTTTTCCAGCACTTGCTGTAGATTAATGAGTGACACAAAAGGGCAGTTTGTCGTTTTCCGAAGCAGGAACTGATTTTAATCTCCTCGGTAGCTAAATGAGTCACCTGAGCTCCTGCTGAATCACTTGTCACAACCAGCGGTAGATGTTTCTTTGCTGTCTCAGGGCACAGGAGAGGAGAGCAGGATGCATAGGCGGTGCCTTAAGGAGGCAGGGCAGGGGAGGTGTGCCACTTGGTGGGCTCCTACACCTCCAGATGGGTACGGCGAGTGCTGCTAACAGCTGGGCTGCTTCTCAGGGCAGCCTAAAGCAGGATGTTCTCCAAAAAAAAGTGAGCTGCCTTTGCCACACATGTTTTCAAGGCTGCTCCAGCAAAGACGTGCAGCACACCATCAGCCAAGGGTGGAGGTGACAGGACAACTGCTGTGCTGCTGACCCCAGCACACAGACATGCTTGGGGTGGCTGGTGAGGAGACACCAGCCGGATTTCTACAGCCAATTAACGAGTAGAAAAATAAATATCCACTACCACACTCTTCTGTAGAATGGGTTACAGTAAGGTAATGGGCAGAGAGCAGCAGAGAGAGTTGCAAGCCAAATCGAACAGATTTCTGAAACCAGAAGTTTCAGAGCTTGGAGGCTGGGTTGAAAAACTACTGTTTTAAAAATAAAAGGTCATATTGTGCAACTTGTCATATGAGTTCTGGCAATGGCTGCTTTTTAAACTGACAGAACACTAATTACAAACTTATGGTATCAATTTGCAGAGAGTCATTAAAGGCATGACTGAGATTTCCTATCTATTTTTAACACAAGTAAAATGGAAAGACAAAAAAAAAAAAAAAGTTGTTTCTTTCATCCTAGATTCAATTTTCCCTCAAACTAAACACATCGTCTCAGAAGACTGATTGTCCTTCATACCACTAAAAACTGGACTGCAGGTTTAGCACTTAACTCTTGACAGATCTGGGTGGTGCACATGGCAATAAATGAGTTATAGCCATGCAGATCGTGCAAAATTGTTAATTTTGGAACCTTATTACTGAAATGTATTGCAGGCACTGTGCCATAAGCATACAGTCCTGCAGGTGTTACATTAATAGATCCCCTATTACTACCTTTTAACACAGGAAGTTTACTGAAGAAAAGTTCACTTATTAGAATTAATTAAAATTCATCAATAGCATTTATTTTTCTTGCAAATCAATACTACCTAATAACAAGGCTATCAATATCTGGTGAAGTTCTGGATCATATGTTCCAGAAAAAAAAAATAGTTTGTGCAAAAGTATGCAAATTTAATTGCAGATCATTTGTATATGCTCAATTACCACAGTGCCACAGGCAAATAAGATGCTAAAATGCTCACATGGCTAAAACTTGCTGTTCTGTTTGCACTGGCAGTTATCTGATCGTAATGCAGAATTGCTTTTGCTAAGCTTGTTGATGTGATCATTCAAATAGAAACTGTAACAACGATTAGGCTGCAGGCTTCTTAATTTAAAAAACAGTACCCCCAAACTCTGCCACCCCCATCTGGCTTGCCCCACTGTCCCCAGGACTGTAATGGGCTTTTATTATGGCATTCATCAGACCTTGGATCCAGGCTCCAAAAGACAAATCCTTAATCACAAGACTTGGTGTCAAGATGCTGCAATAATATGCAGTCAGAGAAGTTAAATGCTTCACTTACGAAGAAAGAACAACAGCAAAGCTGCCTCAAAAAGCCCCACAATATGTTAAGCTGTTGTACAAACTCAGTTCCTCTTGCAAGTAATTATTTCACATTGAACAGTATTTTCCTTTTCCAGAGGTTTCAAAGGAAGAAGAAAAAAAAAAAACCCAACAGACCAAAATATCCCCAAACCTGCAAGCCAGAAGAAAGCCCAGTGCTCTGCAAGGTGGACATCAGATGGAAAGAGGACTCCACAGCCCCAAGGAGCTGCAGTACCTGGAGAGCTGCTGCCCCCAGAAATCACTTCAGCACCTCATACTGCCCATTTTCTGATAGTTGAACGTTGCATTTCACCACAGCTCAGCTCCCTATACCTGCCACCTCATCACCCGTGTGTGGCACTGACTCGGGATCACAGGACGCGGTGCCCGGGAAAGCCTTCTTTAGGCTGTCATCCCTGGTTGTCACTATATCCAGAGGTGCAGGATTTGCCCTTTTGCCAGGGTACCTCAGCACCAGAGGTGCAGCCAGCCCCACCTGAGTCCCTGCACAGGGGCAGCAAGGGGAGCTCAGCATCAACCTGGGGAACCAAGCTACCTCTTGTCAAAAGTTTGCCACAGCTGCGTTATTGTGGTCTGGGGAACATCTGTCAATGCAAACAGAAATTGAATGTTTCTCCCTTCACTCCCCCACCTTCCCCTTCCTGTGTATTTGTGGCCGAGAGGGAAAACAGATTTTTGAGATCACTCCCACCACCAAATGCTAACACAAGTAATTCTGTTAATAGGTTAATTTTGGGCTGAAAAGCTTGCACAGCAGAGAAGAGTTTAATTTCAAGAGAATTTTAGGGAAAAGCAGATCCGAAATGCCACCTCAAAAGTACTCGTTTCACCACCAGACTGTTTGTCTAACCGTCCTGAGCTGGGAACACAGCCTGCAGAACAGGCGTGGAGCAATGCGGGCACAGCGATAGCTGGCACTGAGCAGGGAATTATGAAGTGCAGATGCAGAGTTTGGCTAAGACTTTCAAATGCTAAAAGGCTACAGTTGGAATCTGGTTTTTGGAATTGTCATTGTTGCGAGCCCTTTGAAATCTAACCATTTTTGCACATTTTAACATTGCATATGTAGATTGCATATTTTAATTTTTCACATTCTCTCTTAGGCAGGAGGAAATTAGGCAGACTAATAGTGCACACATTTTAGAGAAAATGCCTTTGGGGAAACAATAACCTATAGCTAATTTACTGAGGGAGGTAAGTGATACTCCTATACTTTCCTAGCTAGCATGATATTTAAAGATGCTGCAAAAACCTAATTACACTATATGCTGTGAAGCAGATACAAGACTAAAACCTGTTTAATAGTTAAGCCGGTTGCTATAACAACCACATTTCAAGGACATGGATATAAAAAACACACACAACATCTGCATTAACAAAATGTCTCTCTGCAATTGAACTCTACCTTATAACAGAACCAATTAAATTTGAAACTTCTGTATTCAAAATAAACAAAAAATAGGATCTTGTGTTACTGTCAACAGAATCCCATCTTTAAATACCAACAGCCTCTCCATGGGAGATTTGCTATTTAATTCATCTGGTTTTGGATTCCTCCCCAAATGCTTCCCCTCCAAGGAAAAGAAGTCAACCTCAGTGTTACCACCTCAGTCAAGCAGACATTTAAACATCTGGCTCTTCCCACTGAAGTGGGTGGGAATATTGCTTTGGACATGTATTGCACCATGCTTAGAGATAGGACTCCTTCCAGCCTTTGCCCACAAAATTAAGAAACAAGAAAGAAGAGAAATGAATGCTCCAGTGTAATGTAACATAACACGCCAGGCCAGGAATCAGCAGTTGTTGGTGGGGTTTTTTAAACAAATCAAGTAATTGTTTGGCACAACTTTTTCCTTATTAGACCATTATTTAGCAGATCAGGATAGAAAAAGACTGTAGAATAATTTTTTTTTTAAAAAAAAAGGAATAAAACTTAAGTCAAGCTGAGGCCAATAGAGGTGTGTTCAGTGAGATTCAAGAGTAGATGATTTGTGATGCTCTGAATAAATAAATATGAACACTTTTTATGGACTAGGGAAGTTCAGCTCTACTTGAATGTAATAATGCACAAAGGGACTGTTATGCACAAAACATAGTAATAGCCACTGATGAGGTTATTAAGATTGTTATTTCAGAATAAAAAGTAAAGAGAATACAGACTTTTGCATAATACTTTAAGCCATTTGCATGCCCTAAATGGTGACATCACAAAGAAGCGTAGCTCAACCTTACATGGAGAATTCAGTTCACCCATGAAACATTCCACAGCTAGAAAGAACAAAAGTGATTTGTATCTACTTTAGGAAATAATTATTTTCAGCATAAAAAGTATTCATAAGGAAAGTTTCAAATATGCAATATTGAATTGAGGGTTGGTAATAGTGTTACTGTTTACAAAGGGATGAATATAGCTTCCTCCTAGTTAAATCTATGCTTCGCATCACTAGTCGTAAAACACAGCAGTGGAGAGTTAAGAGGCAGTAGCAGTACTCGTACACCTCTGATTTACCAATGACCTGACATTTCTGTACCCTATTTCTCCGATCAGAGCACCTGCAAACTGTAACTCCAACAATAACCACAAATGAGTTTGACTTGCTCCATTCCTTCCTTCTCTTTTTCAGTTTCTTGGATTTACATATTCTAGGAAGACAGCTTCAGAAGCAAGATTAAATTCAGCAGAAGTTTCACACAGCTTTCCAGAACTGTGGATTTGTTAATAATAAGCAGAACGTACAGGTTTCTTTACAACTATCTTTGAGCTTCCTCTTGAAAATAGCAGCTGTGGCTTTGAATTAACATTATTGTTTTCATTTGACTGCACACCTTTTAAAGAAGCAATAAGAGTACTGGAAGCAGAAGTTAATAACCTCGTTACATTGGTCAAGGTTTTTAGTTTCAACCCAGATTGCGTACTAGGGAGGCAGTCTGCCAAAGTCAGGCCACAGAAAGTGGTTTAGCAATAAAAATCATACTCCTTTTCTTCTTAAATGTAAACACAAACTCTGACATTTATTAGAGCAAAACTGTTTACAGCAGAAGGCAACAAGAATATTATACCATTGATGATAGAAAAACACAAGTTGCAGGCCTCTTGCTTAAACAAAACTAGTGCCATCCCTAAAATGTGCTTTTTGGCTGGGTGAATTTGCAATCGCCCTCTTGTATCTGTTTTTAAATTCAGAGGCTTTCAAGAACTTTTAGCAATGTGCTTACCAATTGCTGGACATACTCGACTTCCAATCCAGAGGTCTAACGGGAGGAGCATGGAAGGTTAAGTGTATCATAAAATGTGTTACAGCAGCTGTTAAAGCCAAAGGCTGAAATCCAACCAGCTAATGCAAAGGAGACTCTTACCATTGTTTTCAAGAGAGACAGGATTTCACTGACTAAGCTGATATATTAAATCATAAGTTCAAAGTAAGAGATGCTGCTGTGATACTAACGACCACAAACAAAACCCCCAGACTAGCAGCTCTTTACTCAAAGATGTATTAAGATCAGAAAAGCTAAATGCATGTTACCGATTTGCAAAGGAGACCAAATATAACAAAGTAATGCTTATGCACAATGCCTGATTCCTACCGTTTAAAGGTCATGAGCACCTAAACTAAACATGGAAATCAAGTCACAAAATAGCTAGTAATTACATGAAAAGGCTGACAAGAAGAAAGGGAATTGCCTCATCACTTCATTGACATTAACTGGTGTCAGACTCATACCGTATCTAAGATACTGCCATTGTCTTCCACACCTTACTCTTTTCTTCTTAAGACAACAGGTGTGCGAGAAGAGGTAATATTTTATTTAAGCCAAATGATATAACTGAAAAATCCCCAAATTATCAGGCATATAATCTCTAGTTCATCTATTTTGTAGCCTTAAGTATCTGGAGGCCAGTGAAGACCTGCCTCCTCTTCAAAAGAGTGATGATGCCAGCACTGCAGTTTCTTTACAAGAGGAACTTGGACACAGCCGAGGCATGCACAGCAGCCTTGAAGTCCCTGCTAGACCCTGCACAAGCACTGGCAGGCTCCCAGCTGGAAGACAAGCTGTGAAGCTTCCTCAGGGCTATCGTGACATGTGCTAGACACATTATTCCATTTTCTTCCATTTCAGAGAGCTGTTCTGGTTTCCCTGGTATTCATTTTCCTATTGCTAATCTTCTTTAGCCCCCAGCACAATTTTCAAATTACAGGCAACGATAAGGATAATGTGCACAAAGCGACTGATGTTAAATGTTGTCATCTGTCTCCACTAAAACCTTTTGGTTATTCAACATAATAACTGGCAAGAAGACAGATGACATCCTTTATATATTTCAGCAAATTTGATCTATTATCAATTATTTATGCCCACTTTTGGTTAGAGATGAGAGAGAGACAGCCCATTTTTCACAGTTTCCAAACTGAGGCTTTCAGGACTGGATTCAATTACAGCTGAGTTATGAGATAAAGTTGGGGTGAACGTTGCTGCCCTCTGACAGTCTATACAGACTCTGGTGAGGCTGAATGTCCGCTTGCACGACATAAGGACAGGGCCAACCTCCAGCTTCAGCCCAGCTGAGGGCTGCCTTGAGGTCATCACTGTGTAGGAGAGCTGTCACTTCCACAAAGGACCACAAATGATCCTTTGAGCTTGCCTGCACTATCAGCAACCCCAGGAGGTGCTACCTGCTTCTCACGAAAAGGGAAAACTCTCCATAAAGAGCTGTTTCACAGAAGCATGTGAGATGGTCAGAAATCTTTCCTGTCCTAATAAATACTTCAATACCTTGATCAGAAGAGAAACGCACACCCAAAGTATGCAAACCAAATCTCATCAAGTTCCTGTTTCTAATGCAATCATTGGTGAGAGCTTAGCTCAGGCACGTCCTGCTCCCTTTCTCCTCTATGAGGATGGCTTCCCGAGCAGCCTTGCTCAAGGTGCTCCTGAAGATAGAAGAGCGTTCATCATAGATGCAAAACAACCAAAGCACATTGTGGGGTATCACTAAAGCAAGCTCATGGAGGGCAAGGAGCACACGAAGATGTGACTTACAGCCTTTATAGAATGCTGCCCTAGGGCAGACAGCTGCAACATTTCCTATGGAAAGCAAATCCTTTCTGGGAAAAGCCTCCATAAACCAGAAACAGATTAACTGCAAAACGTGCACTTACATCCAGGTATTATCCTACAGAAAGTGACGAGTAATGTATTGAGAGAGCGGCTGTGCTGTGCCATCAGCGAGTTAGCTCTGCAGGGCAAGTTGACTGGGAGAGCTCCACCAGCTTCACCCACCTGAAGACCTGGCCCTCTCTTCGCTACAGCCACTAGAGGTCAACAGAATCACGCGCTTCAGAGCCCCCCAGCACCAGCTTGTGCAGGAGCACTCAGCGGGGGCAGCTGTCACCCCCCACGTTTGTGGCCGTGGGTTTCTGAGATGGTCGCTGCTGGCCTCTGGGAGCTGTGAAGCTCCACCTGGAAAGCTGTAGGCACCACCATGTGACTGCGCAGCTCCAGTCTGGACCTGGTAAATAAGGGGGTGTGCAGCCACAAGGAGAGCAAGCAGGAACACAGTGCGTGGTGCTCATTAACACGTGAGGAGTAACGACACTGCTGAGCTGGGGCTAATGATGAGCATACACGTTGAAATACAAACCCAGGAAACCCATATCTCCTTTTATGCAGAACAGTGACAAATTTCTTGCATATTCAGATTCTCCACGATTTCCAGAGACAATGACCAATACACTTATTTCAGTTCAGACATGTAATTTTTTTTTTTTTTTTTTTTTAAATCTGCCCTAGGAGCTTGTATAGCTATCCAGCATTTTGGATTCTGAGAAATCAGTGGGTAGAAAAGGCATATACGTTCAGTGGAACACAGCTCTCCAACTACTCAACAAACTCCGAGAAACAGATCTTTTTTTCTGGAAAGCCTAACACAACTGAAGATTTTTATGAAATTATTTATCTTTTCATTTCCCCAATTTTAGTGCTGCAACTTGATAATTTCTTCCCTAACAATGTTTGCTTTTCATAGCATGTCACTAAAGTTCCTAATTTTACCAGTCTGTCTTTCCAACACAGAAACGTATGGGAACATCTTCCTAACCTTCTGTCCAACACCATTTACATCAACACTGATTTCCCGCATCCCAGTTAATTTTGTCACCTTTTTGTATCGCCTTGAGCAATCTTCAGCCTCTTTTGAACTCCATTTGTTGCCTCTGTGAAAGGAATGTCATCTACCACTGTATCAAGGAAGGGAACCACATATTTGATACATTTTAGCAAAAGATAAACATTACAAAGTTTGCCCACACCTTTATATTCTATTCACCTCCAGAAAAGAACAATTCTTCAAGAGGTTTTTCTCAGTAAAGATGGATTTAAACATCAGGTAACAGCAGATTCAAGTTATTGCTGCCTTCTGAAAACCTCTATTCTAAAGGAAAATATTGTTATAAGCCTTGCTGTTTTCTCCTTACTGACATGCCAGCATTATAGATGAACAGATATCCCAATTGTGACTTATTGTAGAATGTAACCCAGGATCTCCGGTGATACTTATAGCCTTTCAAGTTCTTTTTATAACAGTAATCCCATTTTCTTGGGGTAATTACATCTATTTATTAAACACTGCAAGCTGCTTTATAGCTTTATTAACTTGCAATCTTACAATGCTTCCAGAAATCAGAATCGATATTCAATTTTCAAGCCTGGAAACGCAGGACAGTTAATTATTAGTAATGTCATAAACAGCCTTGATATTCTGTACCTATTTAAAAGAAATTACAAATTTTACATTATTCTGTTCATCAGTAAAACATATCCTTACCTTCTGACTTTTTTCTTTTACTATTCTGCAGTTTATTCTTGTTGAAGAAAAACATTTAGGAATAGGAATCTTAAGAGATCATGGCAGAAATACACACCGGTGTGTAGAAAATAACATACAGCTGAAGGCACACTCTAGAAATGGGTATTAGTGTTCGGGAAGAGTCTGAATGAAAGGCTTTCTAAGCTAAGAGCTGACCCAGCAGACACCCCACAATGTGCTTTCGACGAGTGACTGATGCCTGCCCTGCCTGCTGGAGCTTGCCTGCTGTGCACAAAGAGAGGCAAGGCTCATGCAGCAGCAAGATGGTGGGCACCTCAGTGGGAGGGAAGGGGTGTTGCGCTCCCTGGTCCATTGGTGCTCTCCATCCTTGGCATTTTCTAGAAAGCAGGATCTAGAAAGGCATCCTGGACTGCAAACTTGGGGGGTGTGTGCGCTACTGCTCAGCAGTATGTTCCTATCCAGCCAGTATCCTCCTGCTGTGCTGTCCAGTCCTGTGCTGGGCACACCGGTGCCTTCCCAGCGTGAAGCACGATGTCATTCATAGCCACCGAACACTTTCCTATGGCTTCTCCCTGCTCATCAGTCCCCATTTGCAGCACTGGGAAAGACAGTGAAAATGATAAATGCAACTTCAGCAAGAAGAGGCACAGGACATGGAACAAGGAGTATTGTTTTTAAAATGAGTCCAGGGTTCACATGTATTTCAGGCACGGGTTTAGCTACTCTAAAGTTTAAAGAGTTGGAAAAGTCTTCTCAGACCTCATGAATCATTCTCAGCTAATGAGAGTACAATGTGGTTCAGCTATCAAATAAACATATGTTATCTGCTCTTAGCCCTGGCGGACGTGACTGCAGGGCTGAAAGTAATCAGCAGTGCCTCAGCCTGTTTGAACAAGCAGGTAAAGATTAAGTTTCACTTTGCTCTTGTGCTGTTGTGCGCACTGATTTATTTGGTAACTGAAAGTCCTCAGGCAAGACAGTGCCAAAAGCACTGCTGAGTTCCTGTAAGGTTACATTCATTCTTTTACCAGGAAGATTTTAGTACTTTATAAAAAGAAAACAGTGGCTTTGCAAACCTCTCCAGGTCTCTCCCTGCTCCAGGTTTTCAGCCATTAGGTCCTGCAGGCAGGATAAGCCAAAACCACCAATTATATCACATTTGGGGGAAGAAAAATAAAAAGAAAAGAGGAAAAAAAACCCAAACCACAATGTTTAAGTTTTACTTTCTCCTTTCCCACCCCCCACCCCCCCCACTCTCCCTTGTCTGTTCATATCTATGTACAGATAGATACTGAAGACTTGGAGAAAAATGTTTCAGAAAGTTGGGGCTCTGAAAGACAGCAGTCAGTGTGTGGACAGGAAGGTATATCAGAATGCTAACAGTCCTGGTAAACCATAGCATTGAAAAATGGGTTGAAGAGCTTCCACAAAGATCCTCTAAACCAGGCAAAATTCCCACTGACGCCACCAAGACTGCTGCTTAGATAAAGGCTGATGTCTCACATCACTGGAAGGGAAAGCACATCGGTGAGCAAATTTCATCCCATCAGAGACAGTTCAAGCAAGACATATCAGAAATATAACCCTAGTCATGATACTTAAAAATATTAATTAGATGTGTGACTTTTGCTTGCTTGTAATTTTAGCAAAGCTTCACATTTCACAGTTTCATACAAAGTAAGAGCTCTTAGGCAGAACTTCTCAGGTACACAAGTAACCTGGGAGCAGGGTGGGCACTTCCCTAAATCAATAAATATTTTCCAACACTTCTGTATTCGTATAACATAAAATAAATCAATATGCATCACCTAAATGCAACTCACCCAGGCCTGTAGTTGTGGGCAGACAAAATCAGCCAGCCCAATTATTTGCCTGGGAAAGCCAAACAAATGAGTCTTGTGTACATTCTAATATATTAAATATTACACAGGGAAACATTTTCCTCTCTTCTAAAATGTAAATACAACTTCTGTTCTACAGATGTGTGGAACTGTAACCAAGCAACACTTGATAGCTCATAAGCAAATCCTAAAAACATCTTGAAGAGGTTACCTCCCACTTTCAATTTGTCTATAAAGAAATAAGTGATCCTAGACATCTGAGGTTGATTTGTGATAGTGTGTAGCATTTGTTATCTTTGCGAAGTGTAGGATTTGAATGTCTAGTGTTCCATCATCACCAAACCCTGCAGGATCCAAGGCTTTGTCCTGGATCACCCTTCCTGCTCAACTGTGCTTGCAGTTTCACTGGCAACAGTGTTTGGTCACAGCTGAGACAGAAGACCTTCTCTCTTCTCCACATTTCTCTTTCCTCCCATCCCTGCTCTCAGTCCAGCCTCTTCCTGAGATCTGCCAAGCACCAGCCTCAGCAGCTGACTGAATTTCTCTCAGCATAAAACTAAGGAGGTTTTTGCTCAGTTAGCTAAATCAGCTCCTACACAGGTCCAGTGAGCACCAAAGGACCCAGGCAAAGCAGTCGGGAACCACAGCTGGAGTGGGGCAGGTGGAGATGGGAGAGAGGGTGAGAGGGAGAAACACCTTCACTGTAGGTTCTCCACTGACCTGTAGAACCACATCTTTTACCTCCCATGTTCTCCTATGATCTTCTGCCCTACTGACCCACCTGGAAACACCAGTACCCTCCTACCAACCTAACTGGAAACAGCATCCACAGAGGAAACTTTTCCCTAGGTGGGATGGTCAGGGAGGACACAGGACTGGAAGATGATGCATTTGAAAGCAACTTACAGCTTTATTACAACATTCCCAAGTACTTCATCTGTTACTTAGGTTTAGGCCCAAATTTTTGGCATTCAAGGGCAGGATGAAATCAGGAAATGTCTTTGTGCTGTTTCAGTGTATATATATATATATATACACCTGTGAGTCCACCAACTGATTTTGTTGTGTGAAAGGCTTGCAGACTTCAGCTTAAAGTAGAGTTAAAACTTCTCAGTCTCGATTACAAACAGCACAAAAAGGCTCGGGAGCTGCTTTGCTATAACTAACAATTTTTTACTGTAATCACAGCGCTCTCTTACCTTGTGCTCAGCTCATCATAGCCACCTGCTGTTTTCTACATCCTATTGAGACCGTATATGGAGCAACTGTCCTCTTCTGATATAGATTTGTTCATGTCTCAAGCTGGGCTCCAGCTGGGTCATCAACATGATAAAAACATTTAATAATAATGCATAAGTAGAACAACTATCCAGAGAAAAGAGTGCAGCTAATTGTTTTCAGACCACAGCCCACTGTAAAAAAAAACCCAAACACACTGAAAAAGGAATACTGTGCGCATGTAGTCGTTCTGGGATAGTGAGGAAGTAACAACCAGCAGTTTGATTTTTTCCTTCCTACAGTGGCAACCTTCCTCCCAACAGTGTTTTAACATTTAGACAAGACAGACAAATGATGCTACTGCAGAGGTTTGCTTATTTGATTGATAGGAGTATTGCTGCAGTGACTTCAAGGAAATGTTCACGTAAACAAATAAGGCTGCTGTTGGTAACTCTCTGTAATGTGGTGAGAGTTTGCAGCAGTTGCAGCCCCTCTCAGATCTGGGCAGGAAAGCTTACCTTCAAGAAGAAACCAATGCAGCGCATGAGGCAGCTTGCAGGCCATTTGTTTACAAAAAATAGTATCAAAATCTCACAATCCTGTACCTATAGCTCTGGAGATACATATAGACAGAGATAATACGACCTTGAGAGACAGAACTGTTTGCTGTCTGTCAAACCCTGGACATTCAGGTAAAACCAGAGGGCTAAGATGTTTAATGCTTCATCTGCTTTCAGCAGGGTGATGTATACAGTTTTAGCAAGAACATCCCTGGATGATGAAGCAAACTAAAATGTTCACATTAAAAAATAACAAAGGGAAGCTATTCTGGGAGCCATTTGGGCCACCAGATTCTTCCTAAATGGTGCAGAAATATCAGCTTTGAATAATTAATGCCTGAAGTGGGTGATTCTCACTCAGGAAAAGGGAAAGGAAGCAGCATATGTTGGTTCTCCAGTAGTCCTTCCTGCTAGAAGTGAGAGTCAACTTTTGTACTGCCATTCATGGGGGATTACTCAACCTCACACACAGCAGCAGCAGCAAGAGACTGCCCCACTTGCCTCCACAGATCTGGACAGGGAGGTGTTCAAGGTCTGTCAGAGAGTCGGTTGGTAAGAAGAGGGTTCAACCCTATTTATCGTATAGCACTCCCACTTTAGGGCCTCAACAGCCCTGAGTGGATGGACAGCAACGTCCCCATGGTAGTAGCTGTAATATGGGAGAAAAGGACAGACCCTGCAACTGAACCAGGCACCCTGACACATCTGATAGGGTCGTATCCACCCCATGATCACCAACTATCACGCATCCAGGCAAGCAATGTAAAACCACGTTTTTTTCCTCAGAGCACCAAAAAAGGGATGGGCAGGGCCTGCCAGTCTTCATCCTTACCTATACATGCCATGGATATGTTCCTCTATGAGGCAGCAGCTATTTTTAGGATTTACTCTCTGGTATAGCTTCTCTTTTCAGATTATGGCAAGTTGCAAGCGCTCAGTTCTTTTCCAAACCAGACCATGAGGCACATGCCTACAGATACAGACTTTAGGAATCACCTTCAGGTGCTCTTTCTTAAAAATGCTGCTCTGTGTTTGCCTGACACACTTCAATACGAGAACCTGTGATGCTTACCAAGTATCAAAATATGTAGTTATTAAAATATAGGTCTCTGTTCACCTTGGAAGTCAGGGTGAGAACTGGAATACAACCCCACATTCAAAACCTATACCTTCGTTCAAGGCCCTGTTCCTCACAGAACTTGAGGAGGGATTACAAAAGCTGAGAAGCAATTTCCAGCTGAGCCTGAAACGACAAAGACATTACAGTAGAGTTCAGAGCTCTGCTGTGCTGTTAATGTCAGGCTGCAATACACCACTCGGGCCCACAGGGAAAACAAACTGTGTGATAAAGCCCTGGCATTATGCAGCTACACAGCAAAGTTTTAGGTTTGAAACAAGTGATTTCTAAAATTGCTCACACAATACAAAAATGTGTAAGATGGCAAAAAACCTGGATACACTGCAGGGCTTTACGTGCTCCCACTTTTGTGCCATAAAAAGAAGAGGTTTACAGACCAACATAGGCAAAAGGGGGTAAGTTGGGTGGGTGCTCTCACCTGAAGGGAGATTACCTTAACGTACTTCAAAGGTACTTCAGAAAAATTAGTTTTTCCTCAGCAAAGGAGGTCTGTGAGCCCTGTCAGCATCAATCTGTTGCCCTGATTGGTCCATCAGTTATAGACCAAGCAGCATCTTGTTCCACAGAATCTCAGATAGCTGCTGATGTGCAGCTACTTACACGCTTTGCAGTAGCTGAGATTCTTCATGAGCAGGCAAATACTGACAAAGTACTATTTTCTGTCCCAGGAGCATGAAAAGGACTGAGGTCTAGGAATAAAGTATGCAGATTCAGAGGTTCTATGCATTCCTCATCTATTCAATGAGACTAAAGCTGCTCGTACCCTTAAGGCTTTTTTTTTAAAAAAACCCCACAATCTCATGCAACTTTGGGTGCAGGTCAGGACATGAACTCCAGCTTAGCTAAGTCTATTCAACTCAAGGGATAGCTCGAATAGCAGGACACACATCCTGGAAAGGACAGGGCTGGAACCAGGAAAATAACTTCACTGAAGACTAAAGCTTGAGCCTTCAGGCAAAACAAATGACCTTTGTCCTTTGGAACCCAAACAAAAAAATAAATCTTGCTTCACATTAGTGACATATAACAAATAAACTAAATAATAATAATTGCCTTCTGTCATTTTTTTAATTTTTTTTTTTTTTTTTGTTCACAGAATATTATATCCGGCATATCTCTGTAGAAAAGAAAATAGTGGCTGGCAAACAGAGGGCTGATCTGAGAATGAAATACTTTCCTCCTCCGTTCTTTTTAAAACTGATTTAGGTCTCTTAAACAGCCGAGACTCAGTACAGCTGTGACTAAGAGCAAGTGTAAAAAATGAGTCATATCAAAATTTCCTTATTGATTGACTGTGAGTAGCCCACTTACTCAACCAGCCTAACACATTATTATTTTTAACAGGGCCGACAGGGACAAGTGCTTGACTCTGTTAGGATTTCATGTTTATGCTGATAAAACCCCTCTAGCTAAGTCTAAGATTTGGAATTTCTTGGCCCTTGCCAGCAGCGCTATCAGCCCAAGCATGCCTAGTCACCGGCTTAGACAACAGCCAGAAACAGTAACCAGGAGCAATCTGGATAGTCAGAAGTCAGCCAAGGAACAAGGGTCTATTTGATCTAAATACACTATGTCAAGTTCATCCCAATTTACATGGGAAGCCACAAAGGGCTTCAGCTTCCAGACTCAAGACTGTAACAGAGGCATCTGCTCTTGCCATCTTTCACCACAAACATCCCCAGAAAGAGCACCCCTGCCAGCTGGGGTCGGTGACAAAAGCACTTGCATAATTGCCCATACCCTTGGGCACTGAGCAGTGCTGGGAGATGAGCACAGTACCCTGGGTATACAAGGCAGCACTGAAAATGCTACTTATCCTGGCCTGAACATGCAAGGAGCAAGGGTAGAGAAGACACCATGCAGCCTAAGCTCCCTGATTTACTCCCCAGTACAATGCATCACCTTAAGTCCTGAGTCCTAGAGAAAGAAAATACAAGGGCTGTAGCAGTCACGGCTAGAAGAAGGTGTGCTGCCAGAGCAAGGTGATCAGAAATATTAAAACACCTTGCGCTAACCAGAACATACAAAACAGCATGCCTTCCATGCCACCCCAATAGTTAAGCCTTCGCTATTTCAAGTTAACATGACAAGTCTGCACTTATGGCCACTTCTTTAAAGGCTTCATATTGCACCATGGAAAAAAAGGTGAAAGGGTGGTCAAGTCATACAGGATGGATGCACTTGCCTGTGACACAGCCAGTTCGACTAAATAAGGCTACTGCACAGTGGTGGTGCTTGACAAGAAACAAAGGAAATTGTTCAGGCAGTCCCAACAGAAACTCAGTTAATTATTAATAGGGACTAGTTGTAGCTGACATCTACTGTATTAGAGGAAATCCCCAGTGCTTTAGGGTGTGGGTGAGATACTCTGTTCTGGTTAAATGAGCCAATCTGGCCAATAGACTTTGGCAGCTCTTCTTAGTTGGCCAGAAGCAGGGAGAAAATTAAGAGTCAGATGCCAAGAAAGAAGTCAGTCTATTTGAACTACTGACCCTATGACAAAAAGTCTAGACTTTCATTGTCTCAAATGTTTAAAATTTATTAAGCCAATGAATGTAATCCAGTGGCTAAAAAGAAAATGGGACAGGTCTTTGACTAT
Source organism: Falco rusticolus (assembly GCF_015220075.1). Lineage (NCBI taxonomy): Eukaryota > Metazoa > Chordata > Aves > Falconiformes > Falconidae > Falco > Falco rusticolus. Next base: position 10,471,277 of record NC_051199.1, on the reverse strand, counting down.
GTCTGAAAGAGTTCTAAGCGATTATCTCCTACTCCTTTTTTTTCTCCTGTTTTGGGATTCTGAAAGAGGAAGGTTGGTTTACAGACTATAACGTGTTTTTCTCTAACTTTTTCTCCATTGCCATGAACTTTTTTGGAACCTGGCTGAATATAAGAGTCTCTTATTCACAGACAAGAAGGTTGAATTTGGTAGACTGATTTCTGGCATGGTAGCAACTACCAGTCACAAATATTCAGATAGCTTGTTTTTACAAAAGTCTCTACAGATTCAAAAAAAATTTCATGCATTTGAACCTGGGAAACTGTTCAGGAGAAAAATTGCAGCTAGAAGACTCTATAATTTGTTCTCTTCTATGCAATGTTTCAATGACTCCCACAAGAAGTGAAAACAGTAACGCAGGGAATGGGAAGTGAGGAACCACCACAGGTGATAAACAGTAACTTACCAGTCAGAGCAGAAACACACAGCCATGAACCTTTGGCAGCAATAAGCACAGATACATCCAGAGAACAAGGGCTTGAGATCATTAAAAGTATGCTAAATTGAAAAGCAGCTAAAAAGATAGAGTTCATAAGCAATGTCTCAACGAGCTTCACCAGCTCCTGAACTGAGTGCCATTGCACAGGCAGATATTTGCAGACAGGTGACTGAATTTCCAAATGCTCCCACAAAACCCCACAAAAGGGCTGCAAGCTCAGTTCTGTAGACAGTGGCTCTGTCTCACAAGCACAGCCAAGAATATGAAACAGGCCGTGTCTGGAGAGAACATATTTCTATTTTAGGATGAGGTTTTCCTTTACACGGGGAATCCTTGCTACTCAAAAGCCCGCTAAGTAATGAGCATAACTGAGGGCATGGTAAGCTGGGAATAGCTTCCTGGGGGTTTAAAGGCTGGCAAGCATTCTCCATCAGCTGCTCTTGTGAATGCTTACTCCTCTGAAGGGATGAACTTCTTACTTTTTCAAAATACTGTGTTCAGCTTCCCCAGTCAAACTTTGTAAGAATTTAATGCAACCTGTGAACTGGGCATGCACCCCATATCTGCATACAGGGTGTGCGCAGCCTTGGCTTGGAGAAGTATGCAGACCTGTGCTTTCCTTCATGCTGTCTGTTCCAAGTACTATGCTTAAGCCTTTCCTCAAGGCCAGGATAACCACCCATTTGCAATTTCTTAACCCAGGGCAGGTAGCAGGCCTAACAACCACCTTTGTGGTTAGACTTGTGACCCTTAAGGATTTATTTTAACTACAAATGTAATCCCCAAGCATTGCACCTGCAAGTAGTTCAGCTTCCCAGAACCTAGAAATCTTGGGGAAGGAGGCTCCAGAAGCACTATTTTTTGCAGATGCGATCGGAAATATCTTCGTGAAATAAACAAGTTTTTCCTCAAGTACTGAAGCTCTGAATGATTTCTGAACACCACCAATACTGGCATGCTGCCTACTGCTTCCAATTAGCTTCTAATTACATAGTGTAATGTATGGAATATAATGCAAGAGGCAAATCTGTCCATTAACGTGAATGCAATGAGACCACAGAGAATGTGTCTGTATAAGCTGCTAAAGTGACTTGAGAGTGATTGATCATCTTCATTTCAGTTTTATTGTCAGTGTTTCATGTTACTTGGTTTGAGGTTTGGAATTTAATAAGATTTGCATCTAGAAAGTTAAGCGTTGAAAGCTTTCATCTCATCTGGATTTCCTGGAAATAGTTTAAGAATTTTAAATAAAAGTTGAGGTGGGGGAGGAGAGAAAGGAAGACCCTAAACATCCAGTGGTAAAGCTGTACTACTCTGAAGGATTCTGAGAAAGATGTGTGGAAGTCAAGAGTGCAGACAGATACAGTGTCCGCTAGAAAAATACCTTGCCCAAGCCCGTAGACCCTCCTACGAGTGAGAATGCAAGAACAAAATGAAACCGTTAACTACATATTTTTAAACAGAAAAAACTTATGGAGGAAATATGAGGAACCTTCCACTGCTATTAAATGACTTCACTGTGGCAATTAAGGAAAGAGAAACATGCAATCCAGGGGCTGATTCACATGATCAAGTCTCTGCATCTTAACCAGTTATCACAGTCAGCTTAGCCCAGCAACCAATGGATGCTCAGTCCTAGCCCCAGGTCACTGTGCACACAGGGGACAGAAGAAATGCCAGGAACTCCCCGAGTCTCGAGTGATAGGAGCCTGGGAGACGGAAAGCGGAGATACTCTTGTACAAGACTTCTAGTCCCCCAGACACTGGATGGCCAGGGCTGCTGCCCTGTCTCTGTACAGCTCCATGCGCACTGGCCTGTGTGTTGATGGCAAGAGTGACGTGCCTGCAAGGCTACACCCCCGTGGGACAGCCTTCCTGCACGCCTGCCAGTCGTACCCAGGGCCACGTCCTCTGCCAGGATCTCTGTGAGGGTCTGGTGAATCCTTGCTGGGATGGGGATGAGGACGGCTTAGCCCTCTTGCCTTGCACCAGCCAGGCACTGAGGACCCGCTCCCGGGGCTGGCTGGGTGCCCAGGCCCTCACCGAGGCTGGGACCCGCCACAGCCTGCCCCCACCCCGGTGCCGCTCAGGCTTTTCCAGTGAAGCAGGCTTGGGCTGGAATGAGCTGCTCACCACGCTCGGGCCTTCGCACGGCTGCTGTCGTGCCAGCAGTGAGGAGGAGCTGGAGCAGAGAAAAGTGTTATGGAGGCAATAGCAATGCATCCTCCGGGGGCTAGGGCCCACTCCCCATGGCGAGCCAGGCCCCGGGGCAGCCCTACTGCCGCAGCGAGGCTGGTGGAAGGCAAGGGCCGTGGTGCTGGCGGGGCCTCACTGCGGGCCGGGAGCACGCATGGGGGCAGCGGGCTCCTGCCGCCATGGCACAAGCCTGCTCCCAGCTGTCCCGGCTGCGAGGCGAGCAGCACCCTGAGGCCCGCTGGCGGCAGCGCTGGGGTCCTTCCCGTGGCCACCCACCCCGGCCTCGGCCCCAGCTCCCCGGCCCAGCAGCTGGGGCACCACTTCTGCCTGGCCCGCACGGGCAGCCAGGCCCCCACAGGGGCAGGGAGGATCAGCGCTGTTGGCGCCCATTTTGCCAGCGCCTGCCTCACGTGCCTCAGCCGGGCCGGTTGCCCCTTGGCTGGACATGCTGTGGGGTTGGCCCAAGTCAGCGTTGCCCCCGGCTGACCCCTCGCCCACACGGCTATGGCAGCAGTTGCCTTCAGCTCCCTCTCCTTTCCATGCTGGCGCATCCCCCAAACAGCCTGCTCTGAGCTCGCCTCCTTCTCCTCTCCCTCCATGCAAAGCATCCAGGGGGCTCAAGGGGCCCTGCAGGCTTCTCCATGCTTTTCTCTGTGAGTCTGCCGGCCCAGGCACGGCACCAGCGGCTGGGCTCTCAGTGACCCAGTGTCCCCCCCCCCCCCTGTGTGGCCACCACACATGCCCCGGCCCCATCCTGCGTGCTCTGCCCCTGCCCAGCAGGCTGGCAAAGTGCAGTCAGCTGTGCGTAACAGCTCCTGCAAGTGAATGCAGAAAATAGCTCTTAAATAGGGTTTTCCACCAGAAAATCTTCTGCAGATGGCAAAGGTGAAGCAAAAACTGAAGTGACTTTACAGAAGTCACTGAAGAGATCAGTGACAGTCTAGAAATGATTCTGTGTTTTCAAACCCTCCATCAACAGACACAGCAATCAAGTATTTAGGAGATTATGAATGGTTAGTGAGAGGATGACATTTTTCTTTTAGAAAGAAAAGCCTATTTTTATCTTACCTGTACTGCCCTTCATAAAGTTATGCTAAGAAAGATCACTGATTTTTTTTCCTGCTGCTTTATTTAAAAAAAAGTTTGAATGCACAGAGATTTTTTTCCCCCTCCCCTTCTTCACCCAGTACCATTGAGGCTATTGAAAGGAACAAAGCCTTTGCCAATACACTCAGGATTTAGATGGTAATAGGTTTTATTCAGAATTAGATATTATCATCTTTACTTCAGCACTGAGGTGCATGGTTATTTACCTACCTATTGTCTGCAGAGACCTAGTTTTATGCAGTCTAACTTTTATATTGGTTGCAGCAGTGCACGCAGATTCCTCTTGAGCTTCCCTTCCTAATTTTTTCTCTTTTCCTAAGAAAAGCAAATACATCCAAGACAACACCTTGCATAACCTGTTTTCCTGTAGCAGCAGGCAAGGTGAGGAAGGATTTTGCTTTTCATTGCATCATTCACAGGTCACTGCTGACAGGGTCTGTGCAATTTATTATGGCTATAACCCACCCATTGCAAGCCATACTGTGACTAGTGTCAGGTCACATCCCTGCAGGTCATTTATCCTCCAGTAGTAGTATCAAAGGTGCTTTGGGAAATCTTTCCTGCAAATCCTTTTCTTCTGACCACTGATATTACACTTGTACAGGTGACTGATGTGACATTCCCATCTGTGCTTCCACTACCCCCGTTTACCCTCTCTTATCCCCAGTGGCATTGCTTCTTATGGACACTGACATAAAAAGAGACTGTGTTCAGGAGTTAATGAATTTGAGCCGTGCTAGAGATGCTTTCAAAAGGAGGCAGGCATCCAGAGGAAGAAGAGAGCAATCACTCTGCAAGGGCTGAGCACCCGCAGAGCGAAGGATATGAGACACATGGGCCCTTTTGGCAGTCTTGGTCAGCGTCTGTGCAGTCTAGCTTACACAGCTGGGCCCCATTTATAATTCTGAAAGGATTTTTTTTTTCCTTGTTTGGTTGGCTGGTTGTTTTACTTTCAGATCACTTAACAAACAGGAAATAAAGAGGACATCAAACAAAACTACAAACAGAGCTCCACACATTACACCGCTCAGCTGGGAAGCTCAGTGTGAGTCTCTTTGAGGGGTGGGAGTTCCAGGGCTTGTGCATCCCTAGCTGTGACTTGTTTCTTCTCAGCCCTTCCGTTTTATCCTACGACTATGAAAGGACTTTTTATTTAACCAGCATGGGGAATCCTTAATTTTAGCTGTCCAAAAGCCAGACCACTACTTAATTTAAAACAAAAATAGCAAGAAAAGAGAGCAAGAGAGAGTTAATGAGAGGAATACAGCCTTCATTACCTCTGTGGACCAAGGCAGCAGGTGGTAGGAGGCAACTTTCAGCATACTGACAAAAACTGTATTCCATTGTTTAGTTACCAGAGCCACTGAATCTTTTATTGATCATTTTAGTAGTTCTATATCAAAGACTTCACTTTGGCAGTGGCTTCAGAGCACTTCAGATCAAAAAACCCTAACAACCTTGCTTGCCCACACAAGATCAAATCATCATCATTTAGCTAAAATGAAATATTTTTGATGGGGCAAATGCTTGCTTAAGCCCAATGCAAATCCCTAGCCTTCCACCTAGTTAGTGGGTTTAGCCATTGCTCTCGCATTGTACAACTCTGTCTTGAATGAGCATGTGTGAATCATTCCAGCCCATTTCAACTAAAAGAGAATAGCAGAATTGTTTTGATTTTATTTGGAATTATGTTGATGTCACAAAGATTCTCTGTCTGAGGCAGTACCCTCAGCAGGTGGAGCTTTTCTAGCTTTCTGATTTTGGAGGCCAGAAGGAAAAATCAGGGAAAGCTCTTAAAAGTTTAATTAGTGAATTATGCAGTCACATTTTCCCCATGGGGGAGATGTTCCTCTGCTTATTTACCCAAAGAAGTATTTGATTAGTACTGAACTGAACCTTAAGTGATAACTCAAGACTGACCAGCCCTGCCATAATCATAACAACTCTTTGAAAATGAACTCTGGCATTATCATCTTATGTCACCATGAGTAAAACTGTCCCATCTGCATCACAGTCCTGTGTCCACATAACGTGTACCAGCCTCCTGCCAACATTCATGGGAATCCAGCCCACAGAAGAACATGAAAACATGGGGATTAAACACTCTTTTACAGAACTTACTTCTGGTTTCATAGCTGTATAATGATATGTAGGGAATGTACTGATGGAGTGGCAAGAATATTTTGCTTTTTTGCAAAATAAATGTTGTTGTTCCCTCTCTTTGTATGAGATGCACGGATAATGAAGCAGGAATACTCTGTGGAGCTCTTGCTAGGCAGTTGGGGTTTGTATTTCTGAGGGACTTACTCGTCTGAAGCAGCCAGAGCGTTGTACTACCATTGCATTAATTGAGATTTGCAGGAGCCCAAACCAACTGCAGATGGTCTGAAGCCCAGGGGATCAGATTTAAGGATCTGGGTTCATCTTTGGTTAATTTTAAAAGGATATTTTTCAACCAAACACCAGAAATCCACATGAGCTGCTCATGTTTCCTCTGCACCTATCCCACTCACCCAACTTCATGTGGGCTTCCTAGGAGTACAGTTCAGGCAAACTTTGAAAGCACCAAAGAAGAAAAGACTGTGCTCACACAACTCCCAAGGCCAGCTAGAAGCGGGATGTGTCAGAAACGTCACAAAAAAAAAAAAAATCTCTTCCCAGGAGATCTCAGCAGTCTCACAAGTTCGTATTGCTCAGTTATATTTCAGACAGATGGCAGTAATTCTAACGAAGGGAGGTGGTATAAGTCCTCCCTGTCTGCTGTACCTTCAGCAGCCAGACATCTCCCTGCCCCACAGTACCACTGGAATCCATGCTAGACAATTGTTTTCCCTTTTCCAGTTGCATTTTTCCTTGGTCTGAAACCAATGTCAGAGCATAAGCACATTTGCTAATGCAAGGAAAAGCAGAGTGCATGGAAATGTATCCTGTGCTTTTCAGACTCTGGTTGCCACAGCTAGCTTCAAACTTTAGATTAACGATAGCAATTAAATAAACCAGCCCTATTACAAGTGCACCCTATTAAATTAGTACGTCTATACTTAATATTATTACTCATAATATAGTCATAAATATCTATAGTTATATTTGAAACAGATCAAGTATAATTCAGCGTGGCAGGAATGACTTAATATCCATCAACAGCAGAGCTAAAGGCAGATCAGGGCATGATGCCAGGCTTTAGCCATTTCTTCCACTTGAACCTGTACCACAGCCTTTAAGGTCAGAACTCGTGACAAGCTTTCTAAACTTGTGAGCAGTAAATGTATTAACAGCATCTCATCAGAAAGATCCAAGAACAGGGGCAAAATGTGAGCCCAGAGTAAATACAGAACAACATCACAGCAGTCAGGCAACAGAGAGTATTCACAGCCTTACCTGCTCTTACTAGCAACACTAGAAAATTTCAAGGGTGCTTTTAGGTGGCTTGGTACACCCAAGGCTGCAAAGCTGGTGCTTCCTTAAGCATGCTCAGCTTTCAATTCTCTAAACTCATGTTGACTTTACAATCTGTTTTTTTGTGAAAGTGGGCAACCCACCTGGATGTGAACAAAAGCAGACTTCGCCTCACTGTATAAGATGTATAACCTCTGCAGCACAGGAACATGACAAAGATTTTTGAAAAGTCTTTGATATGCTGCTCCATCCTCATGGCAACCTGACTGGAGCCATACCTAGGCAGTCAGTCTTGCCTTACAATATGTTATGTGCTCCAGACAAGTCAGTGTCAGAGCTTCCTTGCATTTGCAACATCTTTGAAGGATTCTGCAGCTCTCAGACAAGCAATGAAGGGAATTGGGATCAGAACAATAACAAATTTGGTAAAGAGATCCCCCAGTTAGTGTTTGTTCTAGGCTTAATGAGCCATAATAGGTGCTACAGAAAGTGTTGAAGTTAAGAGATCACAGAACACAGCACTGATCTCCCCAGTAAATGATGTGAAATATTTCATGGCCTAAAGATTTATAACCTAAGCTCACAGATCTATAACATAAAAAAGAATTTCTTACAAGGTTTTGACTAAGCACTCAAACCTGTCATCAGCATATATGACGGACAAAACCACATTATACCACAACATGCCTTGCATGTGAAGGATATTTGCCTTAAACATAGCCAAACCTGACCGCTGAGCTCTGTTTTCTCACTGTGGTGGCCCAGTTTCATATTTGAATCTGATGAAGACTTCTTCATGTGAGAAACCCTCTTGAAATCAATAGAGTTACTTGCAGGTAAAAAAAAAAAAATATCAGTACAGAAGGATGCTTAATTTTCTGAAAAGCTATTGATGGCAGGACTGTGGTGCACACTCTGTGAATCTCCTCATCTTCACTGCTTTCCATTCACAGGTTCAATGTCAAGTGGAACAATTACAAGAATCTAAAGGAAAATAAGGCCAACTCTCTAGTATAAGCCCTTGCTGGTATAGGTAAACTAATTAGATATAACTGACATTTCTTTGGCAGCCAAAGCCCAAGAGCACAGAATTTCAAAGTCCTTTTGCTGGTCTGGCTTATTTCACTCAACAGGTCTGGTAAACTTTATTAGCAAAGGCACTTTTGCTTCAGTAAAAGATGAACCTACACAAGGACTGTTTTGTTAGCATAGCTATGCTGGCAAATCTCTTAAGCAGAGACTGATCCCAACAGAACTGTAGATGAAGGCCAAAGTTCAGATTCATAAATCAGGAACCACTGGGTACCAGCTGAGATCTAGTAGCTGCCTGTGAGCATGCTTTTTACTTGCAGCAAAAGCAACTTGAGGCAATAGTTTTAAAGTCTTTTACTGTAGCTTAAATTGGCTTCTATTTGATGTGAACTAAGCAAATGTTCACAGGCAACTTACTGCACGTTTTTTGTCAATGCATTGTAGCTTGTTAAACCAAAGTGACCCAAGCAGCTGCAGAGCAGTCAGGAGAAGAGAATGCTGATCTTCCCTTTTCTCACACCTGACACAGAAATGAAAAAAACACTGGCATATACTGACACTGGCTGAAGTATACTTTCCATTTTCCATCACTCAAGTTCTATTAAATCTTCAGACCAAGTGGGATTTCATCTTTTATTTTGTTGGGGTTTTTAAACTAAAGCTCTTGCAGGCTACATTTCAGTCTTATTTGTTCTGCTAAAGCTGATTATAACTCTCCAGGGACAGAGACCAAGTCTTCTTCAATGTTTATATCTTACCAAGCACACTGTAGACAATCAATAAATCAGACATCATCTCAATAAAAGTTTGTATACATTTCATTAAATCATTTGAGCGCACGTGTAAGGAGGCTGTTCATACAGTTACAAGTGGAGCACTGTGAAACTCCATAGCAACGCTACTGACATCAGGGAAAGGAAAGACAGCCTTTGAAAAATGGATAGCTGCAGAGGTCATGGCTTTCAGCCACACTCGATCCCTTGGTGTTCAGCATAAAACGTGCTGTTTGTTCCCCTGGCTGGTGAAGAACGGAATAGACAGGAGACAATTTAAATGCAGGGCGATGCCCTCCACCATTGATGCCATTTTTAAACACACAGTTGCTTCCCCTTGGGTTCTTTGCCTGTGGTAGCTCAGGGAGAAATCCTGGGCTGGCTGCTATTAGAAGCAATGATCAGGGCAGCCAGTAACAATGGTCAGAGAAAACCCAGTGTCCCAAGAGGCGACACAAGCGACAGCGAGTACCTGTCCCAGCTGTTACAAGCACCGAAACATGGCGCTGCAGGTTGTACCAAGGCTTCTTAGCTGTACATTTAAAGCTGGATCTTGCCAAGGGCTCAGATAGCTCCCACCACTGAAAAAGGGTGAAGAAGGACAGAAACCCATGGGGAGACACCTGACCACTGGCTTTGCTGCTCATCATGCTGCCGCAAGTGCTGCAGTTGCTGCTCCTGAAGGGATGCTCTTTGCCCTTGCAGTAGCTGCTACTCCACCAATGCGCCCTGTTCTCCCCTGGCAGCAGCCAGCAGGGTGTTCCAGGTAATTTGAGATAAGTAAGGCAGACATGGGGGCCATAGCTCTTTTGCTGCCCCAGCATTCTGTTGCCTCCGTGGACTGTTCACTTTGCCTAAAATAAAAGCCAATTTCTGTGCAGCCCTGCTCCTGAGCCTAGGCAGCCTGAGCAACATCACTCTGATTCATCCTCTCTCCCTCATTATGTAGCAAAATAAACTGTGCTTGTGATCCTATTCCTGATCCTCCCAAGATCCAGCAAAACCAAAAACAGTCCTATTTGCTGTCATCAATTGACAGTAACTCACAGACCAGTGAAACCTAGGGGTAATGGTCTCTACCCTACCTTTAAAAAATCCTGCAGTTTGATGTGTGCTGTTGGAAACAAGTTCCTCTTTCCAGGCATCAATCTGTGCAAAAGGCCTTTTCATACAACAGCATCAATTATTTCAAGAGTTCCTGCAGCATGAGCACCTCTGCTCTTTTTGGTGCAGGTATCACACCATGGCTATGCACAAGCCCTGATTGGGTCCAGATGTGGAGAGCAATTGAGAGGATGTGGATCCACAGGCTGAAATGGGGCCCAAACTACCTGGCAATCCAAGGCTGCTTGCTCTTGTAGGGATGCTGAGGAAGAAGGATCTGCATAACCCAGCTTTCCCAGCTCAGCCCAAGCTGCGTGTGTGCTTGGGAGGCCCTTAGGCAGCTGGTGTGCAGGGACACCAGGCACCCTACATCAGCACTGCAGCACGCAGGGAAGCAACACAGGACTGAAGTGTCACTGTTGTGGACTCAGGGGTGACAAAACCCAAAATGTTCACAGCACAAGTGCCCGGAGGGGACAGAGTCTGCACAACAGGGACTGTGTTCCAGTTGCCTGAGAAAAGGTTCAGCCAGGAAAACACTCAACAGAGCTGACTGAAAATTCCTCCAGACATTTTAAAGAGTGCTTATTATTTCTAACATCTGCATTTCAAATTTTTCTGTGAATTCTATTATTATTCCACTCCACTAACAAGTAGAAAAGGACAGGGAAGAGCTAAGATATTTCCTGATATATTTTGTTTCACTTTAGATAAATACACCTGTAAACATTTCAAAAGATACTCCAGGTTTTGTTTCCAATACACATCACCCATGTGATTTCCTCTCGGAAATATATTTGTTGGAATGCTCAACCAGTTCTCATATCAACACTCAGAACAGACAGCTTCTGATTTCAAATTAAAGCAGTCAATAACCAGCATCTCCGCAAACAACTGGACATCATCAACGTGTAGGATATGCTTCCTTCAGTGCTACAAATTCACACACAGTCTTCTGCAGGCTGTGATACTTTTCCTAGACTATTGATGCCCCTTACAGATACTGGTTTGCCCTGATGCAGAGCTATGTCAGTAAAAAACCAAGAGTACAGATTAAGTCATACTGGCAAAACATTTTTTCTGATGGCTCATTTCAGAACAAACCAGTCAGTAGTAGCACAAGTGAGTGAGTCCTTGGGACTGATTTCACCTATGCTAACAGATATGTAAGTGCAACTTCAGCAGCAAATCCAAATAGCTCTTTTACCACCTGTCATCTGGATGCAAAGATTCAACTCCAGGATGTTCTGTATATCAACTGTTTCCAGGGGGCTTGGCCAAGATCCACACAGATACCAGCCAGTAACCAACTTCAGCTTCACTGGTGGACTGAGGATTGCAGATGTGCTCGCTCACAAGAGCAAACAGCCCAATGATCACACAACTCAACACAGCAGCATACTCTTGCCGATGAAAAGCTTACCCCCTCCTTCATCTTGCTCTTTACTGATGTTGAAAGAGCGCTTACAGCCATGAAACGTGAGTGCCAGAGAAGAGAGCCAGCAAGCTATATATGAAGTCCACAGCCTGCAGGCTGAAAGGCTATTATTAAGCTTGTAGATGGAGTCTGACGTTTCTGTCATTCCACGGCCTGTCAAAGGAGGGAATGTGAAGTCACCAGTTCATAATTTTTTAGCTATTGACAGGTCTCTGAATAAAAAAAGCTCAAGATTATTTTGGTATGCTACCTGGTTTTGTTCAGTAGGATACCAGATTAGTTATATATTGGGAGCAGTTTCTTTCTAAGAGGTGGATTCCTTCAGGAAAGAAAAAATGCCCAAAAAGAATGAGTGTTTTTAAAAAAGCCTTTTAAAAAACCAAATGTAGGGGAGGAAAGGTCTCCGGTGCTCATAGGATGTGAAGGTAACCTTCCTTCAAAACGTGAATCAAATATAACCTATGCAGTACTCTCTACCTGAGTTGCCAAAGACCTTGAAGCATTTACACATGAACAACTGCCCAGTTCTGCTTCTATAATAAGTATCCACATGAACTATTTCCATGCTTAAACAAGACCTGTAAAGGGAATAGGGTTATTGCTCCAGGGATCTGTAAAATACAGTGTTATCAACTTCAAATACTGAAAACTGTCCCACATCAATTCCACTTCCCCAAAAACACAAAGGGCCTGACAAAATTCATGACATAAAATGTTTGTGTGTATGTTTTATGCCTTTATAATTTCAGTTCTCTCATGTATATTGATGTCAAAGTTTTAGGGTTTTATCCACATTCAGAAATGCAAGAAAAAAAATATTAAAGTTATCTTGCAGCCACTTGGCTTTCAAGGCCAGGGAGAAATACATCACACTGAAGCTCACAGTTAACTTCTGAGAGAGCTGACAAGGTCAGCAACTGAATGTGACCCGCATCTCTCTTCTGGTGCTGAGGACAAGTGATATTTGGGTTGTGAATCAAGCTGACAGGTCACCATCACTTCAGCATAGGCTAAACTGGGCCTGAGAGGTTAATCTTACAGAAGAAAGTTTAGGAAGTTTTGATTGCACAGGTGCTCCATTTATTCATCTGCTGTGGTAAAGACTCACCCCTCCAGCCCAGTCCACTAAAGATGAAATTATTACTGTAAGTATCAACTCCTTCATAACATCAAAGGAGCTCAATCTTTTTACCATATACAAAACCCAATGACAAATGCATGCTGCATGAATAAAGCCAAAAAACCAGTCCTGATAACTAACATAGGAAGAAATACAATTGCCACAACACAAAAGAGAACCACCCCACAAGTTCATAAGAGGATGTAGAAAAGAAGCCCATTTCCAAGCTTATTTCAATGACAGGAAAATATCAAGGCTGTTTAAAACACAGATCATATCAGACTTTCAGTCCAAGAGAATGAATGCCAGAATGAAATAGCAAAAGCAGAAATGTCAGCAACGAGAGTTGTATTACAGCCCTACTTCTAAGGGCAAGCTCTGTGGCTTTGATGCTGTGCTGGGTGTGGGGTGATGAGAATGCAGGGTGGAGTTCCCATTTCCGAGGCGTGACATGGTGCAAGCTCTCTTTGCTCAGACCAAGCTCTGGATTTGTGTCCAGCACAACCCTCTGTGACGCTCAGGGCAAGGAACAGAACCGTACAAGTTTCCCACCATTCCCCCCAACCCCTCCCCGACCCCCTCTTGTCCTCAGAGAGGGACTCTTGAATCCAGAAGTACATGCAAAGCTTTTTGGCTTCTCTGCAAGATTTCCCCCAAGTCAGACCCTGGTTTAATTTCCTTTGCAATAATATAATACACATTTCTGCTGCTGGTTACTATGAAGTGCAGGGAAGGGAGTGGCAGGAAGAGCAAGTCTTGACACAAGCAATGCTGTGAGCTATGTTTCTCACTGTGCTGGCATAAACTGCCCTTCTGTGGCATCAGACATTCATTAAGTCAAAAGGCTGGGGATGTGCTCTCTAGGTTGTTAATAAAGTGTGCTGTGTAGAGCTATGGAGTCCTGCTCCAGGCACAACCCCTACTACAAGCTTGTCCTTATTGAATTCAGTTCCACTGCACTTACGCTTTGTTTGCACAAGGACTTCCACAATTTCAGAGAACCAAACTTGTGTAGCATTAACAGCTTGTTGTGGCTGTCTTTTTGTTCTCCTGAGTTATCCAAGTTCAAGCTGGACAGACTTGAGAGACAATCTATCTGGTTGCAAACCACTGTATGTGCTTCATTGGAACAACTCCCAGTGGAAAAATTTTAGCTGTGATTCAACTGCCTGTTGAAATTTTGCCTTGATTTTATGGCCAAATAGATGAAGGAACCAAGCTCTTTATTGTTCCACAAAGACTCCTTAGCACTGGGATTATTCTCATCATTACAACAATAACAGCAGTATAGTAAAGAACCTTGATGCTTACAGAAAGTCTCTTCGGACCAGCCATCTTTCAGCCAGAGCTCAGAGGTCTGGTGCAGAAAGCCTGCCATCACTGTATTCCTGTCCCTGTCATCACTGGCATTGTGCATTTCTCCTGCCAAGCCCTGGCAGAACACCTTGAAGAGAAGCCAGCAAATGGCCAGACTAGTCATTGTGTCACGTTGTCCCACCCACCCCTTCCCATACCCGTCTTGGAGCAACATGGGTGCCGTTGGCTTCTGGCTGGGCCCCTCACACCAATGCTATGCTCACAGCAAGAACCAACTTCTGCCTCAAGCACCAGCCCTAACTAAAAAGGAAAGTAAAGAGCTGTTTCACTGGGAACCAAAGTTAGCACAACATATCATCTCAAGACAAAATGTTTGCTACCATAGGATCCATTCATCTTCTCTGGGAGGAGTCATTTTTGCCAGGGTTACTGGTGTTGGTAAAGGGGCAGCAAAAAGTCTTTTATCTGAAAGCACGTTTCCCTGGAGATCAAAAGTATATTCTTTAGTTTTCAAATCTTCCCTCTTTATCCTCACAGTTCCCATATACGGGAAAAAAATGGCAAAATGTTAGTGAGAGCATATATAAATCACACCAACCACTGATCCTCTTATCCAGTAACCATAACACATCATACACTGAAAGTCTTTCTCTGAGAGAATAAAATAAATTACATTTTGCTTGCCAGCATGCTGAACCTTATGTTGGTTATTGTAAATTACTGAAAGCACAAAGGTATAGTCTTTGTGTGCTCTTCTTCAAACATGGAATATCAACATCAAAGAAGGCAGTTATCAGAAACTGCCCTTTCTCTGCCTCTGCCTTTGACAATAGGCTGATCTTCTCCCATGCATGACTGAGTTAAAAGAAACAGAATTAGACAAACAATTTGAAAAAAACACTTGCTACCAAAGACAAATTATCTTTGTTATAAATCACCATAACTAAATAGTTTGGCATTAAAATCATTAATTTTAGGATAAAAGCTTCAATAGTGCTAATAAAAAAAAAGAGGTTAAGGAAATGATACAGTCTTCATAATTTTTTAAATAGTCACATTTTTAAAAATTTTACCACCTCTCCAGCTGATCAAAAAGAATCATTAATATCAACAAAATTCAATTTTTAAACAGTAAAAGATCGTTATTTTGCACGTGAAAACAAAACACTTGTCCTACCTCAAGACAATTTTTTTTTGGCCCGTTTATTGTCAAAGTCAAGGTGAGCTTGGCTTTTACTCAAAAAAAAAAAAGGGATAATACACACTGAGTCACCAAATTGTTCTAGAAGAATCCCTTGGCAACAAGACTGCACTTTTTGCATTCTTCACCACAAAAAACTTGAGAACCTGTCTCTTTCTTGCCAATAAAAATGCATCACAAACATCACCACCATATGTGCTTATGCCGTTCAAACTCACAAAACCACTTTAATTCCAGGGGTAACACGAAGCCCCTCACAGTTGTACCCCACCCCTAGTTCTGGGATGATCTCAGAAATGACGCTGCTGTCTTGTACAACTAGGCTCAGGTTAGAAAGTGAAGCAACCTTAAGTAACTTGCATGGAGTGTTTTTCATTGTAACAGGACACAGGATGGCTGCAGTTTTTGCTTTAAACCGGTCACTTGCATGTCTCTCCATCTTTGCCCAACAGATCGATTAGATTCAGTGCTAGATGAGACTCTATATCATGTTAAAACTTTACGTTCTTTCAAGCAACATGACTCATCAGCTTGGTAATTACAACAAATAAACCACATTTCCTATCTGTGTCACTAAGTAGAGACCACTTAAAATCAGTGCCTACAGATGCTGCTTCGAACATGCTGCAGAAATTACAAGAATGAGGAGCTGCAAGCCATTCTGACCTCCTGGTGCAGAGCAGGAGTGGCCTCTGCTCTCCCTGTATGCTAAGCAGAGAGGGGGCAGATGTGGGAAGTCACTCAAACAAGAAAAGGAGAAGACTCCTCTCCTTTTCAAGAAAAGTATTTTTATAACGTTTCTCCATTTTAAAATGCACTGAGATGACTTTGTTTTGTAAGTGCTCTGGAGCCCGAGGCACACATTTGTATTACAGTTGGGTGCTTTTACTGCATATTGTATTTTTAATTGCTCCTTCGAAGCTCAAGCATTTTAGCACCGAGAAATCTAATACATTATTATTATTTCTGATTCCATAATCATTTGGATCACTGTGGTGCATGTCAGCCACATGACTTGTGTGTATCTTTCCTTTTTCCTCCTCTCTCAAAGGATTCTGTTGTTTGGATTATGCAATCATTTTGTTAATGCCGAGACAGATGGCCACAATGAAAACACACAGGGTGCTCTCTCTGATAGATACTTGCCAATATCAACAGGAAAGAACAGAATTAAATTCATGAACTTTAGAGAGAAAGCACAAGCTTGTTCTTGAGCAGTGAACAGCATAATGCTTTCATGTACACAGTAACAGCGAGGGAACAATCTATAGATATGCAGGTTGCCAGACTAGAATAATCCAAAATAAGGCCTGAAGTAACCTTTAGAGGTCATATAAGAGGACTGTAAATACTCTGTTTGCCACAAACAGCACAAGGTCAGATTTGGAGAGGTTGCGGTAAGGATCCACTGCTTTGCTACCTCCCACCCAAAGGGTTTCCTAACATCAAACTGAAATCACCACCCACCTGCTGCAAATTAAGCCCCCCACCTCTCACTCTGCCCACTATTTATTCACCTCCTTTTTCAGCAGCCTTCCCCAGTTTGGAAAACTGTTCCTATCTCTCTTTGCTGTTGCCATAAACTAGGACACACAAAGCACCTAATGATTTAGCCTCCTGTCCCCCCAGCAACACACCATCAATGCTTATTCAATAGCTCCTGCACTGAGCCCGTAACTTCTGGGGGAGCTCCAGGGCACACAGCTAAGCGTGCATGTCACACGATGTGGTGTGAGTGGGGGAAGATAGTTCATACCTAGTACAGAGATAATCCAGATTTCATCTTGAAGGCTTGCACTTCTCCAGACTCCAGCTGCCGAAAGGATGTCTAACATCTGGAAAATTTCCATCCTCCTGTTCCTGCCAGTTTCCCATGACGTCACTACTTGCTCTCAACAGACAGAGTCTCTTAGATGTCGCTCAGTAACACCAGGAAATCCATTTCCATGCCCACAGACAGAAATTGTGGCACAAAGGGTCACTAAAGAACAGGAAGATTTAATAAGAGAATCCTCACCACCAATTAAATATATGTATTTTTTTTAAGATTGGGGGGAAACAATTGGAAAAGTTAGAATTTCAATCCAATCCTCCTGTTACCAGCAAAATTATGATGTTAAATAGGGCACTGCTAATATGAGAAAGCTAAAAGCACAATGAAATAAAAAGATAATCTTTGCTTTGTTAAACATGTGTGTGGTCCCTAATATGGTCCACACCTGGTAAAAGTTTATCAGAGCTTGGTAAATCCAGAAGTCTCAAAATAATTAACTGGAGCAAGGTGTGAGAAAAGAATTGGGCATCATTGCCAAAGAAGAACTCTGCATTTCTTTACACCAAGTGATAAAGACCAGATGCTGCTCAAGCCAATGTTCCTCGTCTTTACAATCAAAATGCAGATGCATACACTAAGCAGACACTCTACCAAAACTTATACCTATATACTCTGTGAACCTTAAACCTTGAGATGAAATATGCCATTTCCAATACCTCAGAAATGCCAATATAGATTCCTTTGGTATTAAGCCTCGTGCTTACACGCCCTTGGGAGTGCACTGTGATACAATATGTGCTAATAACACTGTATTGATTTCAAGCAGAAATGGCTAACACAGGTTTGGGTCTAATAAAAGTAAACAGGCATTGTATAAAATTCCTACTAGGAGTCCTTCAGGGAACTGTCTTTGTGCTCAAACACAGGTCTTAAATCTCTGTCTTACAATCTCTAGTAGTGAAAGCAAAAAGCATTGATACTGAGGAAGAGACTTTTCCCCAGTTTCTGTATGATCAGGATCAGAATGTACATACACTGTTTTGCAACTGCCTTTCAAGAAAAAAACCTTCAGCTGTAAATGGCACAAGGCGAGCTGCGTGTACACGTGAAATGGTGGGATTCAAAGTGAGAAGTCCTTTGCGAATATGATCATACTGCTCCACATACAAATTCAATAGCTACAATAGATTGAAACAAACAAAAATTTTTAAAGTAAGACAAGATAGTATTTCTGTGTTCATTCAAGTGGATCATATTAACTAACGACAGGTTTTCAAGAACCTGACCTCCTGCTGGAGAAATTTAACTGGCTTTTGCTGTCCAGAAGTAGGGTAGACTTCAGGCAACAAGTGTTTGCCAAACCCAGAGAGCAACCTCTGGTGAGATAAGTGCAAATGTCAGGGTTGATCAAAACCTTTCCTCCAGGAAAGTGGGAGCAACACAGCCTATGTTTATCTCAGCAGACATCCTTCAGTACAGGACTATAGCTAACACTATGGTAAATAAACAAGAGAAAGGCAAAGTCCTGAATTTACATATACATAGTGTATTCTCAGAAGAGCTCAGGCAAATTCCCTATAGAACCTAAAGTACCTCTGCAGTGGTGATATATTACTGACCAGGAATATTTTTTGCCATCTTGACATTTTAAAATGGATCTTATTATATTCATTACCATACCAAACCAAATAAAATGTCATAAACTAAAACTTAAACTCGAATCCTGAGAAAAAATGATTTTGGTTCCTCCTTTCAAGTCTTTGTATTCCTTCATTTACTTATTCCAGTTGTCACTCCATTGTTTTGATAATTTTTCATTAAAAATGGTTTGGATGAATGCACATTTTGTAATGAGAAAAGTTGTAAAAAAAGAACCCAGTACTATTTTTAGTCACGCTAGTTCTACAGAACATTGAGTAAAACAGAACATGTCAGCTGAATTTATTTCCTCCATTTGACTTTTCCTAACAAATGCTTATATGACTTAGAAGTTTCATTTTATCTTGAAGTTCTTCATTGGAAGCAAATGAAAAATTAAGACAATTGATACGACTACTAGCGATACCTTCCCTCAATGGACCACCTCATCACAGCTGTTGGAAACTGACAGAATCCCACTCATTTAATTTCCATGAGCAACTCCAAAGATTTCAATCATACATATGAACTCAGCAATAAGAATTTCCCACACACCTAAGATACCACTGCTGGCAGTAGAAGCGTATTTAATTTCCTACAGATCACACCAAAGTGTTTTCTCCCCCAAATACCTATCAAGTAAAGCTTCCCATAAAGGTACTTGCCAGCACTGGGTCTCATCTCCCTTCAGCCAACGGCAAAATGAAGATGCATTTCCCACGTAAATTAAAATTGTTCTTATGATTGAAGTATTTGTATCCCCAAGAGAAGAAAAGCATTTGAGGTGGGTGGATAAACAAATATTCTAATCACATTCTTTTGAAAGCTGAAATTTTATTTCAACATCAGTTACATTTTTTTTTCTTTTTGATTTCTTCCCTTGGCTCAGTGGGAACTATAAAAAAAACCAAAAACATGTCCTTGTAGCTTACTGCTTTCCAATCTGTGATGATTTATTTGCATGTTTATTTTCCTTGTTATAATGACTGGTTTAATATATTTTTCTTTTTTGTTAATGCCTTCACAGTGCATTTCAGGGAACGGCGTTCACTTGATTTCTAGCTGATGAGTGATTAACCCGGGGGGAGTCAATCTGCAAATCCTACAAGCCAACTGGGCTGCATTTACTCATGTGTCTTGTCCCACTGGCTATATTTTTACCACACTTCCAGTGTGGGTTCCAGCTATGCATCTAGGAACAGCAGCAGCGAGGAAGACAGTTTGAGATCCACATGACTTTGCATACTGGTCCAAGACCATGCTGATATAACAGACCACAGTTTACAGCTGATTTGGACATTCTGAGCCTGGATATGGCCCCACGTCCTCGCCATGAATCTGCCAGTATGTTGTCTTCATCAGGCTAGGGAAGGACAGACAAGTTGGCTTTCCAGAGGATGCAAAACCCATATATAAGAATGGACTGTGGGAAAGGTGAGATATCTGGCTGTGGGCTATGCATTCTAGCATGCAAACTAGGAGCATCGTCAGACCAGCTGCATGGTAAAAAGGCCACAAGGATACTGTGAGATAACCACCCACTTTCTGGCTCACACTTGCACAAAGTAGCTTAAGCATTTCCATTGACTTCAGGGGGACCAAAGGCAAAGGGATTACACAAAAAATTAGCAAAATTTAGGAAGAAGTCTCAAAGCAGTGTCAACACGTACCTATTCTGCACACTGCGCTTACATGAGGAAACTGTGGAAAGTGCTTAGGGTTTAATTTAGGAATAGTGAAGTCATTAAAGCAGGAGC
The DNA here is from genome assembly GCF_015220075.1 of Falco rusticolus. Classification (NCBI taxonomy): domain Eukaryota; kingdom Metazoa; phylum Chordata; class Aves; order Falconiformes; family Falconidae; genus Falco; species Falco rusticolus. The sequence goes on along the minus strand of NC_051199.1, from coordinate 10,450,946 downwards.
TCTGGAATTAGCTTCCTATGTAATGTAGCTACTTTAAATATCATCCATTTTGCGTGGGCACATTGTCACTTCTTGCAGTGGCATGTTAACAGAGTTTTTAGCAGAAGCAGAGACAATCTCTGTAATCATTTAACCAATGTGATCATATTCATTTATTGCCTAACCATGCAATTGCTTTGTGCTTTACAGAAAGCCGTTTCATGTTGCCATGTACATAACCCACAAGGGTCTGATGCCTTCACCCTATAAGCCAAGAATACAAAAACCACAAGAGGACTTGAGTGGAGAAAGGTCCTGGATCTAAACTAGAAAGAAGGCAGCGAAGAGAGAAGTGTCAAGGAACAGCAGGACACAGGGGACGCAAGTGACACACTACAGTTTGCATTTCTTTAGTCTGATCACAGGTGTCTGCCTGTCTTGTCAGCAAAATCTACACCTGACAGCCCAAGGTGACTAAATCATTACGTTTCATGAAGCTAGGTAGCCAGTAAGAGATGGAAATCCTTATTAGTGCCCTGAGAGCAACATGGGCACAGCTTTCTCCTGGGCTTCAAAGGACCTACACTCCATGATACCACCTTGCTCAAAGTCTCTCAGGAAAGGCTTTAATTTAGTCCTTAAATGGGAACTACATATTTCAGAACAAATCTTTAAGAGGGTTCAAGCTGCTACAGAGACTGAGAGCAACATCAAGCAGAAAAGCAAGATCTACAGGATTTGGAAGGGAAGAAATCCTGACATAGCGACTGTAGGGAACAGGGGAATGCCAATAGCAAGAACAGAAGGACCAGGAAAACAATAGCAAAACCAAAACTATAGAAATTAACCAAGATAGAGGCACTTAAATTATCACAGGCAAATGCACAGCAAAGTAATGCTAGGGTGACAGTTCACTCTGCATATTTACATTTGTCTTCACTCTGTATTAACAGAGCTCTATGAAATACAGGAGTAAACTTCTGGGAGGCTTAAATGGATTTATCCATCAAGCTAAAACAAACAAAACAGTCCTATCTGAGGAAGAGCAATAGATAAGCCTAGTTACAGGGAATGTTTAAACTTCTTGTTATATAAAAAAATTAATAGTTTCCATCCCTTCTTCCTTGTTAATTTTGTGCATGTAAGAGTATTGCCACCTCTCTAGCCAATTTCCTACTGCATTGCAGTTCCTGTGCTGTGGGGCTTGGTGTCCTAACAGCGGGAGAAAAGAAACAGTTGACAGATGGAAACAACAAGGACTGGGGAGAAACATTTCAGAAGGGTATTTCTGATCATTCAAGCTGTTCCTTCTATTCCAAGCACTTTCTTTGTGCTCATGCTTCTGGGAATTTTTAGCTGAAGCAGAGGCTGGAGAGAGGAGGGTTTCAAGAAGGCAAAGACCAGCCTTGCAGCAAAAATACAGAGTTTCTGCTTTGAAACACACAGGAGTGCTCAATGTCAAACCACCAGACTACATGGACATGTCCCAGATACTACCCCATCACATTATTTATTACCAACATTCCAAAAAGTTTATTGCAACTTCCTCACTCCCACCATTACCTCTGCCTTCCATGCTTTCAAAAAGGGCTAGTGGAAAAAATTAACAATGCTCAAAATATTCCTGGTCCAGACAAGATACAGGAGAGCCTGAACTCAGGCAATCTGTACTTGATATTTTTGATTGTAACAAGCTGACAATTACCTGAAATTTTAGATGATCCACTAAGCAAAACCACAAGAGTCAACCTTTTTAATTTCATTCATCAATACAATGAATTATTCCCATGAGAAAGTTGAAGAATAGGGTGAGAAAAAAAGATACAAGCAGGGTCAAGAGAATCATCACCTGGCCACAGGTAAAAACCTCTTTTTTACTTCTGTGAATAGATTTTTTTCAGCACTGACCACTTACAACGTGCCCAGTCTCCACTAGACAGAAGGAAAATATCCATTTTTCAAAATGGTGCTTAGGAGTGTGAAGAAAAACATATTAGTGGGCAAGTCCTACATGGCATTGATGGGAACTTTACATTCAGACATCCGGACGAGCTCCAAGCACACAGTGTATAGCCAGATTGCATTTCCCCTGCCCACATATTAAATAGGTCAATTAAAACAGTAAGATTTGGAGGCAGTGCCTCCTGCAGATTTTAAGGACACAGAGAAAGAAATCTGGGTTCAAACCTGTTTAACAGTGGCAAAATTATTTACTAAGAAAATTCCATTTCTTCATAGCAATTCTCATGCACGTTGCTTGAGCTGCTCACCCTGCACTCCTCTGAATCCCAGTAATGTGCAGGCAGGCTTCACAGACTTTGTGCAGCCACTTTGCCTTCTTAACACATTTGAAATCTCCAGTTGTTAAAAGACCTTTGACATCTTTCACAATTGCTTTCTTGCATCCCCCTTTTTGGGGGAGTGGAGGGAAAATTTATTTTTAAGACACATAGTTATCTACCCACCACTGTCCCAGAGGTCACCTAATAATTCCATTTCAACACAATACATTTTGCATATTGGTGTAATCTGATAGTTCTTTCCATGTGTTTTAAAGATGTTTTAAGGTCTGTCTCAAAAGCTCTAAAAGTAAAGAAATACAGTAAGTTCATATTTGCCCAAGCAGAGAATAAGAATATATGATGTTATTTTCTCCTTCAAATGAAACTCTGGAAATTAATGTTACAGCCCACCAAAACATTAATGACAAAACTTTATTCACTGAATAAAATGTTATTTAATGTTGTTTTGAGTTTAGTTAGGGTAGGTATCTGGGGTCTGAAGTGAAATCACAAAGAAACACCCCACCTCCCCCTCAAAAAAAAGTGAGACCTTGGGAATCTGAAAATGGATGTTTCAATAACTCTACTTCACAGACAGTGAAAGGTTCGTTCTCATTCCAAGGGGGAATTTTGAAACCTTAAAGGCTGTTGCAAGGCAGAATTTCTTGTTCCTCAGCCAGCTCTTGTTAGCATAGTCATAATAATCATAATCAGAGATATATGTATTGTCTTTAATCCACATAGAACTTAAAGCAGTCTGCAAGTGATTGTGATCATAAAACACATGTACAAAACGATCACACTCACACTCCTCATTAAGCAAAAGGGGTTAGTCTGCACTGAACACGGCAGCTGTTGAAGGAAGCACAGAGTTATGCTTTAAGACAGTGCAAGGAAAATACAGCAACTAATTGAACAGCAAAAAGGATTTAAGGAGGCAACTTACAATTATTATAACTGAATTTAGCTGGAAGATGAACACAAACAAGCAAGCAGGCTTGACTGAGAGGATGTATAACTCTGCTCTCAAAAAAGATTCCTTCCAGCTGCACTTGCCCCTGTAACCTCAGCTGTAGCCCTTATGCTAAGTACCATGTGCCTGGTTTCACTTGATGCAGCAAAACCCAAGTCAGAGAGGTTTGTGCATACAGTTCCAGTTCCTTACCATGCCTGGAGAAGCTACCACTTCACCACAAACAGGTTCCACAAGACCACCAAAATGGAAGCAGAATGTCACAGTAGCTGTTTCCACATCTCTCATTTATGTGATACTGGATTTTTAAAAAAATTATTGTAAATACCAATCTACGCAGTTATTTACACAAAAAGTGGGGCATAGTTATCACATCTGTAAAGTCAAACAGCAGAAAAGATGAAGCCAGTTGATGTGATTCCAAATAGGCAGAAAAGACATTTATCGTTCACACAGCTTTAGAGGATCCGCATGCCAAATCTCATATCATTCAAGGCTTAAATTCATGGAATACTCCTGTGAAAGAGTATTACACTTTGAAGGTTATTGTGTCAAAAAGCAAAGCAGAAAGAGCTCTGATGAGGAAGAAATTTCCAAGAACTCACTGAGATGAGCTTCAGCTGAACACCCAACTTCAGAAGCAGAGCTTCAGCTTGGAGAAAAACTAGTTAAATGTGAAAAGCAAGGACAAGAAACTTCAAGTACTGCGTAGGAGAAACACAGTACTTACAAAAGTGGCAAAGTGCTGCAAAGAAAATTGATAGGAGCTTTGCATTGTCGTGAGAAAGATTATGGTTTTGGGATGTCATTATCACTGCAGCAAATACTTGTGCACTGAAGGCAAAAGGGACAAAAATAATAGTGTAAAAGATTGCAGAATTGGAGAATGAGATGCTGTATCATCTGAATCTGTTTGAATTTATCAGAAATAGAACTTTTTTTAGAAAAAATGATTGATAACTGGAATCTTCTCACATCAGGTTTAGTTGCCTTTATGAAGTCACATGTAAAAGCTACTAAAAAAGCCTAATCATGTTTACATTCTAGCCTCTTTTTGTTGCTATACGAGAATAAAGGTATTCTGGCACAGCAAAGAAAGAGGCTAGAATTTAAAGAATAAATCAATAAATCTAAACTAGTTAAATTTGACCATCTTCTCAATGTCCTCAACTGAAGAGGAATTTTACTGGAGATTTAAAAGCTTCTGAAATTGTGCAATGAGCCGGAGTCACTACAGAGTGAAAAAGCCACTCTTGCTCCTTTAACTGAGGCTGGAGGGTGTATCATGGCAGGAACTGAGGCCTGAACCATGAGTTCAGAGATGTGTCTGCTGTATCCCTTGTCATGCACAGTCTGGATACAAAGGTAAGTCAGTCTGTCATGTTTTTGTTACAGCCTATTTTGTTCAAACCTAGCCAGCAAAGTATGCTTGGTCTCACTCTAACCCCACGCTAGAAATAGTCACACATCTGAAATGGAGCAAAAAAGAAACAGTTTAAGCTGTGTACTGATAGCACTGGTAATGTCTGAACCCAAGCACGTCCAGCAGACATTGACCACAATAAACTATAGTGAAAGATTTAGAAATGGCAAAGAAACTTCTGACAAAACCGTGTCTGCTTTAGGTAATAGTTTCATATCATATCTGCTGAGAAATTTCCAAAGAAAGGCTCCCAGGTAAGAATAGCAAATGGCCTTAAGAGTTCTTAGTGCAGCTCAAAGGAAGGGGGGAAATGGAAAGTAGACCCTGAGCGCAATTAAAAATGCTGTTGTTGTTTGGTTTTGTTTTTTTTTTTTTAACAAAAGGCCTCTTGGAGAAAGGAGCACAAACGAACATGGCTATCTTCATAAAATGACACTCTATTCCTCCTACACTGTATTCTCACAGGAGGCTGGGAATTTCCCAACAGCATTGTGGAAGCTGCCTAGTGTTTCCCACTAGGCCCTTCAAAAGTCTTTGCTAATGAAATCCCCAAGGAAAAAAACTGTAAGATTGGGTTTGGGTAGGCAGAGAAATCAAGTTCTGAATGGATACTTCAGTGCTGTGTTACCAGATCTCCTTGACTACAGTTCTGCTCATCATATATCCTGTAACATATACCAAATTCTTTGCAAAGATCTGGTAGCAAACGCAAGCTTGTATTGCTAAGGAGCTGAAGACTGCTGGACTCTTACGCAAGCCAATTAGTGATGGAGCTGGACTTAATGCTGCATAATCATTTTCTCTTGCTTTGTCTTCTAAAGCACGGTATCTTGTCTGCTTACACCTGAAAAAAGGCCTTTTCTCTGCATGCTTTCTGTAACTCCTGTGGCACTGCTTTCCCACACACTTGTCTACAAAAAGAGTGGGATTTCTCTATTAGACGAGAAAGTTGGGGGTCTCCAGCTGGCCCCACAGGCCAGCTCAAACCCTTCCTCCGTTGGTCTTCCATGGACCAACAGTACTACCAGTAAACACTCAGGATCCAACGGCACATGGACTTGAGGCTTCACAGTTTTGGGGGCTCAGCTCCTGAACATGACAAAGCTAAGACAGCACTTAAAAGGTCTGACCACTGGAAAGTCTATTCAAGTCTTATTAATTTTTCCTACAACTTGTAGGAATGTATGAATGAGTTTCTACTGTGCATTTTTCCCACAGAAAGACCAGAAATCTAGGCACTACTAAAACTCCCTCCAAATAATTTCTAAAGATCATTTGTTTTCCTTTTTCAACTAATGGATATTAGACAAAGCTATATGGTGAATCTTGAGGCCAGAAGAAACTTGCCCCTTCCACTCAAGAATGGGCATCAAAACAAGCCCCCTTCCTTTTCCTCATCTATAGACAGCTTGTACCCAACTTCAAATCCCCACTGACTCAGGAGGAAGCTTGAGCTTCAAGTATAGAAAGAAAATAAAACAGGAAACCCACTATTAAAGAGGTCCTGTTATACAAATCCTCAGGATGAACTGTATGACAGACGGACCACATCCCTTTCTAGATGTGCACAAGCATGGCTTCCTAACTGGGCAATGTGGGGCTTTGTGGTTTAAGTTGTCATTGCTTATACAAAAGAGCGGGTAGAATTTAATTTCTTTTCCTGTACCAACTATTCCGCATTTAGCTGCTGCACAAGAGATTAGGTGTTTGCTCCTACCAGCAGAGTTATGTGGAGGAGGTACAGGGCCACTAGCCAAGGCCATGACCAACTACAATGAGATACTGATCCTAATTGTCCATCCTGTAGGAACAGAAATGGGTAAGTGAAGCCTTTTATTCATGCACATGAGCAATTTTACCGTTGACTGTCTCAATGTCTCACACCAATGTCTAGCCAAGCCTACAAAACACCACAGTATGTTTTAACCCACAGTAATTGGTATGACGGCTAATTAGAGAAATGCAAGTTTAATGTGCAAATAATACATCATTAAATCAAAACTCTGGAGGTCAAGAATGATCAGAATTGACTGTTTCCATTCACCATTTCACATTACTTGTTTGAGCTCCAGCTCAGCAGAAGAGAGTGATTTAATACTTTACCTAGCTCTAGAGAGAATAACCTTCAAACAGGTAAGTGACTTCTTCACACAGTCACTGAAAAATACTACAACAGCCCACCTATAGTACAACCCACCTATAGCGAATTGTGTAGTTTAGTGAACTTCAGAGGGGAACCTGTGTTGTGATTAAACTTTCATTTTAAGAATACAAAAGAGGAAAGCGCTACCAAACTCCAGACACTCCTGCAGGCATTTGGAAGAGATTAGAGTCCTCAGATGACACTGAGGCTAAAAGTCAGAAACAGAGGAAGAGAAATGGATACACAGGACAAATAAGCAGGACACTTATCAAGGTAGAGCGGCAGCTCAGATGGCAGAAAACTTTTAGAAGATGGTGGCAACCCTGAACTCCTTGGGAGATCAATAAGAGAGACATTAGGAAAATGGCATACAGTTAAGCAGCAAGAGAAGGTGTGAGATGAGATACCCGAGTTACAGATTCTGTGCTTATTGTGTTACTCCCATCAGCCAAAGGAAGTCCTTCTAAGAAATGCCAGACACACAAGGGAAGCTAAAAATCATTTAACATGGCAGTAGGGAGTGGATGTCTGCCAGTATTTCTTCTTAATCCAAGGGGGTTTGGGGTTTCAGGCTCCTCCACCCCCCACCCCACCCCCCCCACCCCCCCATTTTTTCCTTGCCTCTGAAATAGGAACAGATTTCTAGAGGTCAGTGAAAAGTTTAACATATTCAGGAATACCTGACCTTCACCTTTAGTATTTGCAGTTACACACCCACCCCTGGCTCACTGAGAGCTGGCTCCAGAGCTCTGTCTCCCTTACAGCGCACGCTCCCAGCTCCTGTCCCTCAGGTGTGAGCTTCCGGCACTGGGAAGCCAGCAATGGCAGTCAGCCCCCAGGCAAAAATGGGACATGAAGGCCTTCACCTACAATTCATACACGTGCTGCCACAATGATGCTTCTGACTTTACATTTACTTGTTTTCAGATTAGTTTTTCCAGTTTTGCTACTTAATGTGGAGTGAGGGCAGCTGTGGGTTTGACTTTTATGTCATTCAAGATTTTGTGGATGAGATTTTTCCAAAGAAACTAGACTCTCCTACACACACACACTCAAAATATAGTAAAAAAAAAAAAAGCCACAGTAATTTTGATTTCAAGTGCCTTCAGAATTATTTTTTTTTTTTTACATAGGTTGGATGATGAATTGTTAAGTTTTGTTTGGACAAGATTCCTATCCTTGCAATAATAAAGAACTATGCACTAGACTTTAAGTGGTCTTCCTTGTGGAAATGTTAACACCTAGACAGTTTCACCCTGATCATCTAGATTTCTTTCTGTTTTCCAACGTACCAGCATGTTGTGAAAATTACACAGGAATCTGCCTTCTTGCCAGTAGCTGAATGAATCATAATCACCCTCAACAAATAAAGAAGGCTAGCTTTAGGTGCATAAACACAAACTTGCAGTGAATTAATTTACTTGCACATTACACAAGATTAAACAACAAACAGAAGAAAACACATGGAAGTGACAATGAGTCTTTAAAAGCTTAAAAAGGATTTGGGCCGAGTTCTGTATTGCAGTTGGAAACAACACCGATTCTCATGTGAACATCTTATTTATTTTGCAGAAACGTCCTTATTTTGACTTGCTATTACTCAAGAACTTATTATGATTTCTTTTTAAACTAGAAACAATTAAGTGATAATTTTTTTTACAATGGTGTGGAAGATTTAGCTAACTGTTCTGTATCTGGACTCTCTTTGGCTGGATAAATAGCTTCCCCATCTCTACAGGATTTTTTTTTCTTCCTTATAAAAAGACCTCTCCCCTGTCGAAACAGGGAAATGTAGTTAGTCTCCTGCAAGGCTACATATTTCAAGGGTTTTTTTGAAGTTATACATTTTTATAAAAATGTATTAGAATCATGAACCTATTATCAGACTCTTTCCACCCCCCACCCCCACCTGGAGATAAAAGTCAAGTGTCACGGAACAAAGTCTATGTATATGCAAGGTTCCATTAATGGTTTTCCATTCTAACTAGATTAGAACAGATGAAAGTCTCGATCCTCAGATGAAGCAATTAGGAGAGCCTAGGTGAATCACAGCTGATCCTTAGCTTGAAGGTTCAGTTAAACAATTGCATTATACAAATTCCCTGATTATTGATCTACCCAAGGTACAGATCAGTGTTCTGGATTATTTATCAGTAACAGCAGAAGCACAGGAGAAAATCACCCATTTCTGTCCAAGCTAAGGAAAAAAAAAAAAGGTTGCTGCCAAAACCACTGCCAAGTCAATGCAGGATGGTTGGTAGTTCTTTAAAACATTATTGGATATAACATGAGTTCAGATAGAGGTAGAAGAGGGAAAAAAATCCAAAGATTGAATAGCAAGCATCTTTTTTTACAGAGTTAATTTGTCTTGTGTATGTATATAGGCTTTCCCCCTGTCAGTCTTCTACTACCTCCCTGTTGTTCCTCACATTATCTGCTTGGAACTATGTTCAAAAGGCTTTGACCTGTCAAAATTAATAAAGCTTTTGTGTTGTTGCTACTTATACTATATACAAGCATGATACGTCAGCTACAAGGAAAAACATGTCTTGTCTTTGCACAGAATAAGTTTTTTATACAACCTAACATCTTAGTGATTCAGAGACAGGGCATGGGTTGTCCAAATAATGAGGGGCCAAGCCCCTAATTTCATGTCACTGTTACACATTAGCTGATAGAAGCTGTAGCACTATGTCTTATGTCTGCAGCTTACTGATATGAATCCCACAGAGCTAAACCGATTTATAAGCTGACAGTCTTGGTCTACATTATTTTTTCCTTCACATGAATACTACAGTATAGAAGCATCACATGCTTAACTTGCAGAGTACTGGTACTGAATTATATCCTTGCCTGCTTCATATTAAATAGCAAGGGACTGGTCTTTCATTGCAGCCTTAACCACAATACCACATGACAAAGATGTGGAATGTTTACAGCAGGTGCTTGCTGGTGTCTTAATCTAACATAGCACCAAGGAGAAGCAGTGTTCTAACTACCCTGTGTTAGTAAACAAGTTAACTAAAAATACTAAAGAGCAATGAATGGCCTAGCCAAAGCAAGCAAAAGGAGCATCATGGTCTGAGTGGGCATAAGGAACCTAAGTACTGCATCTGCAAAAGATCTGCCCTGTGGCTCTTACAGGGATGACAGATTCACACAGAGTGCCTCAGAAGCCTAACTCTCCTTAGTCAATGGGGAGAGATGAGCAGCTGTGCAGGGTGATGCAGCCCTGAGTCACACTCTGAGGCTGCTTGCTCTCTCCATTAACTGCATCTGGGACCCTAGGAATCTCGGCTCAAAACTTTAGCACCTCCTTTAAGCCAACAGGGAGTTCTTCCCTGTAGGCAGAGACACTCAAACTAACTTGTTCAGAGCCAGCTCAGACAGTTTCACTGCAGTTCTGTTGGCTCAGAGCTCTGTCCTGGGTAATTTACTTTGCATTAGGCAGATGCCAAAGATATCCAAGAAACAAAACCACAAGATTTTTAACTCTTTCAATCTTTTTGCCAAGGAACCATGGATGTAGAAATATCCAGCTCTGCACAGAGCAATGTAGACAAACATAACCATTAACAGATACCTTATCTGTTAGCGCAGATCCCTTGCTGCAGGTACCAGGTAGGGTGAGCAGTACTGTACAACAGAGCACCTGCAGCAGTGGGACACAGTCCTGAAACCCTCAGCTACTTCCTGTCCAAAGCAAATTATAGATGTGGTCGCAAAGGCTCCAGATAGTTTTATTAACCATGATAGCTCCCCCCCACCCCCAATATATTAAAAAATCTTCTGTGCTTACAGAAAGGAGCTTTGAACTCCTAAGCCAGCTACTAGACATACTCAGGGAGTAGTGTCATACAGACTTTTGCAGCACCTGATTCTCAGCACAGTTTTCTGTCCAACACTCATCCCAGGATGACTGACCAGTTTAAATGCAGCCAAGATGCAAGGTCCCACATACAGCAAGGTGGAAAAGGGTACTTGTCACCTGGTACGAAGCAGCGTTCTTGTATAAACACGGTAGGATAATGGAGATGGAACATTGGGGAGGGGAAGAGAAAGCTGCAGCTTGCGGTTAAGTCTTTGTAAATCACTGCTTCACGCTGAGAGAATAACTGAATGGATTATAACATGCCAATGTTTTGTCATAAGTGATGAAAGTAGCATAATATCAGAGCTCTGTGGCAAAGACACAGTCCTATTTCTCTGAAATGCCTGTGCCATCTCTTCCCCCACTCCTCCCTTCTGATGTTCTTTTCAATGCATGCAACAAACCAGAGAGACCCGCATGGAGAGCCTGCTCACTACACAGACCGCTTATCTCAAAGCCTGGCTATCTTCTGCACAGAACAATATCAGAGCCCCACAGAAATCCCTGCAGCAGCTTTGGAAGAGTATCTAGAGGCATCAGCACAGGGAGGTGAACTGAGGTTGTATAGGCCTAGTTATAAGAAGTGAGAGTATTCAGAAATTCTTGATAGTATTCTAGAAATAACTGCCAATATTTAATAATAAAATCACTTAACTTTCATCCTACTTTCTGCCACTAAAACCACACTTTTCAGATAAAGGAAATAGTGTTTTTCCATTTTATTGTGGGGAAACTGAGAAATAAAACGGTAAAAAGATTTGTCCATAGTAATCTAAAAGACCCAGGACAGAGCTGGGCATCATCCTGAATCCTACCTTGCCCTTTGGACATCAAGTCTAGACTGGACACTCCAAGAACGCTCCGAGTCTCTGGGTGTTAGCATTCGGTCTGCTGCACCCTGACTCCATGTCGGTGCAAGACCTACTGTACAGCCCAGTCACCCCACAGCATCCTCATTGCCACCAGGGAAGGAGGTATGCAGTTCCATGGGAGCTGCAGGGCAACCATGGGGTGAAGACAGAATGCACCCCAAGCAAGCAAATATCGTCAACAACTGTCAACATTAAAAACAGAAGAAAGCAACAAAATCCTTACTTGGGGTGGGGGGTGGGGGGAAAGTGAGTGACATTTTCACCACACGTTGACAGCCAAGTCCTGCTGGTCACCCAGGTAAAAATATTACCATTGGGTACAGGAAGGCAGAAATATACTTTATTATTAGCAGTTGCTGAGAGGCAGCTGTGTAAACTTTCTCCTGATTACTGATGGTGGGTTGAGCAACAGTATGATTTACAACATTCAAATTTCCTTTTGGTTGTTCACTCCATTATATATACACATCACAGAACACCGCAGAAAAATTCTGGCTTGCCTTCTATTTAAACTATTAGTGTAATACTTTGACTCATACATCTTTCACACTATAAATGTTTTGCTAATATGATACAATGTTCAAGATTAGGATAAATTGTGACGGTAAGAAGGATTTGCATTCCACTTCCAGAACCACCCTCTGAGTACCCAGATACTTTTGTTGTGTCATAGGTCAATATTCTTAGAAAAACTAATTTAATAAATGCAAATCTATTACTAAAAGCAGGCAAAATGTAGTAGTAGAATGTTCACGTTCACCTTCTCCTTAGTTTTTTCATTGCATCAGGGACAGAATAAAGGATACAGAAGAGAGGATTAAGGCTATGATTACTTTTCTGCTGCTCTGCACACCAATTCATTTCACACATTGGGACACTGGGACTTTGAACATCCATGGAATAGTAATCATCAGCTGATCATCAGTGATTTAAGCACAAAATTGAAGCAGTCACAAACAGCTGAAAAGCTCAAGCTACTATTATTCAAAGCTCAGTCTTTGTTCTGATCTGAACCGAAAAAGACAGCTGGTGCTGGGACCAATTCAGAATAGTTTGGCCTAGAACAGTGCTGGAAGCAGGAGCTGGCTTGCTAACAGAACTTGTTTTTCCACAGAAAAAATAAATTTTAGAAAAATTTCCAAAGCTTCTGCATGCATTGCTAGAATAGCTGGATTACTTTAAACATTTCTATTAGTAACAAACTGCTTCATTACCTTTAGAAACCAAGATGCTTTCTAAAGTATTTGACAACCATATATATACATGAAAGAGAAAAAAAACCAAACCTCCCTACTTAGCTATCTACTATCCAAACACAAACTTAATTTCCCTCCCTGAGTAGTATCATTTTTCTGCAAGATAGTAAAACACTGGTGGCTGGTCACAAGTTGGGATCTTGGTAACTGCAGAAGTCAGCATTAAATCATCTGAAAGCAGCTTAACTGACCCAGGTTCAACACATTCATTAAAGATTTATATAAAACCATCTGCATTCAAAATGTGAGCCAAAGGCTCAATTAAACTGGATAAAACAAAATGTAAGTTTACTGAAAGTTATTGCAGAAAAGCAATTTGACTGGTTGCTTATACAGGGTGAACGTGGCTCTGTTATGACACAGGGCAGCTATGCTGACCTAGAAGAGGAGTACCTGCAGTATTTACAGCCTGCAGAAAAATCAGAAAAACCTGGCTTTGTCTTTTTTTTTTACGCATCTTTTATTAATTTTAGGAATATCTATATTCATACAAAATTACTACATCAATTTATTACAAAAATATTCACACACATAATTTTGCTTAAACAATATGTTGGATACTTAAAGAAGTCTGCAATGGTTTTAGGTCTTCAGAAGAAATGAGTGGTGTGCTTCCAGTTGTGTTATGCTTCCAAGCCACTGTAGGCTAGCAAACCATGTCCTGTGAATTCCACAGACCATAGTGGATATCCTGAATTAGCATTTTCCAAATAATCAAGGTCTTTATTGGAAAGCTATAGTCCTGTAACAAGTTGACCTTACCTGCATGAGAGGTTTTGAGAGAACTTTGCACCCGACAGATGAGCTCAAATTATGCTTTCAACCACAGACTGAAAAGGAGCCTTTTCTTTAAGTAGAAGTAAAATCAATCCTGTCCCTGAAAATTCTCCAGTAATGTTTGGGTACCTTCTGCCCCCTGGAAAATATTTAATCTGTGTTTAAAGAGTGCAGAGCACAGAATTTTGGAAGAGCTTCTTTAAGCAGGTACACTTCCAGACACAACAAACATTCACAGATCTAGGTGAAGAGAAACCCCATCTTGTTGTGACCCTATGCTCTTCTTGCCCCATGTTCTTTCACTCCCACAGCTTCACATTCACAGCTTTATCCTTCACCTTTACATAGGTTGTTTACCAGCAGGTTTTGTCATCAGTATGGCTCATGGCATGTTGTCTTCGTAATCAAGGTCTAAAGATACCCAGCAATCATATACTCAACTTGGTGACTTTCAGGCTCAGATCAAGCTGAGTCAGCTTCGTTGCAGTCCATGCTGCAAATCCTGAGTCTCTTAGGAAATCAGAGTACTGGTTTTAGTGCGGAAAATAAGCTCTTTAAATGATGTTCTATGTGACCGCTACATTGGGAAAAAGTCAGTTTTAGCTCTCTTGGCATACAATATTCTAAGTGGATGAGCCTCCAATTAAAGAAAGATGTTAATCATTCATTCTCAATGTAAACATGCTTGGACTTTAGGTAACTGACTGGAAACTAATGCCTCAGATTTATTTCCAATTAAAGTAAGGCTAATTAAATCCCACAGTTCCCTGTGTTCGTTCTTTCCAGATCTATGTAAAGCGTGGCAAACAGCTACTTTAAACAATTCCAAGTAGCTGTAGTATGTTTGCGCTTGTCTACTGCAGCTCAGAACCATAAAAGGTATAACGCAAATGTTTTTTCCTTTTTACAGTTGACAGGTTTTTTCTGACTCCATTTGGGACATGTTAAATAAAGGGATTGCATCTTGCTGTTGCTACTGCTCATTTTCAGACACATCCCTGATCACACCTCAATTAACTAGCATTCCTTTTCTGCCTCCACACAGCATAAACAACACTGCAGGCCTAACAGGAGGGATACAGAGGAGTACAACAGCGTTAAGCAACAAGCTATTTTAAATGTGTGAAAGGATAAAGTCTTACGTGCTAGAGAAGTCTTGTCTCAATAGGCTGCTAGTTAGTGGCAGAATGGTACCTTCTTGCACCTCTAGAAGATGCACTGAGCAGTCTTACAGCCACCCATTAACTGCATCGCCGTTGAAACACACATATTTCTGAATGGCAGAACCTGTGCAGTCACAGACCAACTCACCCCAGTTCCAGCCTGTGTGGCGATTCCATACTCCTCAGATGCAGACCATGCCTCTTGCAGGAACATCTCTATTGCAAACTCAACTTCAGGATCTCTCTTCACAGGAGCTTATCAAGTTGCATTACCTCCTCTGCTTCTGTCATTCTTATTGCGGGCAAAGAGTTTCTCTCCGAATTGCAACTTAAGTGGTACGTTTTTTCCTCTTCAATTCCATTCAGAGAGAGATTCTTCCCAGGTGAGGCTGTGCATGGAGCTCATCCATCAACTTCAGCTGCTTCGAAAGAGATGCCAAAGCTCACTGAATCACCTTTAACTTGCTGCCTCACCTTAAGGCAAAAAGATCAGCTATAGCTTAACCGAATTCTAGGTAGGCAGCTGACATGGACTGGAAAAGACCCTCTGCAAATCCTGTAGGAGCAGGGTGTTTCAAAAGCATTAAGCTGTTAATCCGATAAAGTGGAAGGGGCTACTCTAGTTACACATGCAATCAAACATGTAACTATGCTCATATTAAGGGAACAACAAACTTGCGAAATTAAGGATGTAAATCTGCAAGACAAGCGTCTAGCTGCCATGCCACAATTATAAGCCCAAGATAACGGCTGGCTTCAAACCTACTGCGTTCACAGAGGCACAAGAGAAGGGCTGTATTTATCGCTCTGAATGTTACTCATACACACGCTGATTTATGGTTATACTTCTTCCAGCAGCTTGAGCTATGTTTTGGTCCAGGATAGATAGCCAGAAGAAACGAAGTCAAAATGAACCAAAGCCGAATATAAACATATGTTCACAAATGTCTGATCAAATTTATGTTTTTAATTAAGATGTGTTTAGTTTTAAGTCTGTTTTACAAGGAAATTTCAAAGCAAATATTAAATTGTTTAATTTATTTTTATTTTCCATGACCTCTGATATTGCTGCACTGCAAAATAAGGTCTCAAAATTCACTATTTCACCACCTAGAAAGCTGAAAGAATTTCATCTCCTTTCCAGGTGCTATATTTAAATATCTATACCCTGCATAATCTTGCAAGAGGCAAAAACAGACATCCTTGTTAAAAGCACCTATAACGATGATATTTACATCTGTTCATTCTTTTTTACTATACAGAGAAAGCAAGGAATAGTAAAGTTGCTTATAAGTATAGCTACATAGAATAAATCATGTTCTGGAGGGATTTTGCAATATGTTGAATCTTGGTTTCATTCTGACTGGAAATTCTCCAAAGGAATGTTTTTCCATAGGAAAATGCTGATTCATCAAACCAAAGCATTTAGCAACAGTAAAAGGCCAACTACAGTGGAAACCTGTCTTCTACTGGAAACATGCCCAGGCTCCTGCCAGCTTGTCTGAGGCTCTGTGCCACACAGATGGGAAAAAAATCATCCTGAAACTAAAAATCAGAGGTTTGACATGGAGAAGATCACGTAAGGCCCATTAGCTCCTGTTTCCAGTGTTCGACATTTCCAAGGTTTCTCATTCCTGGAGGATTTCTAGGCTAGCAGAGAAGGATTCAGGGTCCTGAGAGGGTAGATGCCTACAGTCCCCAGGGCCAGGAGGTTCCACTGCTGCCTTCCCATTCTTCCCCCATTTGCCAGCCAGGATGACAAGCTCAGGATCTTTGGTTTACAAGAACATCATAAACCCCACAAAGTTCATATGGAGCACAAAACATATTACCACTACTTCTGGAAAAAAAAAAAAAAAAAGTTTCTTTAAACTTCCTTTTGCCTCAAAAAATGCTACCAACTCTGTACAGCAACTGTAAAGCACCACCCTGAAATTATTCTTCTATGATACTCCTGTTTAGACACTCAGATCCGTTCCCTTTACCATTAAATGCTTAAAGTGCCAGAGAGATCTTCTCCCCAAACTGAAGAATATTTGGTATTTCTGTCGAGTGGGGAAATTTTATTCAATTAATAACATTAATTGAAAGGACCATTCAAATATATCAAAGTATAAGCATAGGTCAAACTACCACAAAAATCCCCAAACCCATACATTAGGGAGCTGCAGGTGTTTAGTCACCCTGAAATGGGCTTAGGTCTTGAACTTGCTACACATGTTCTGGAAACCCCAGAAGTACAATTACCCTCCTCAACAACCCCATGAACATCAGTGCGCTCACACTAATAAAAGCAAGAATGAGACTTGGCTCAAAAATTTCCTGCTTGAAGCTTGCAGTCTGGGTAACTGTAACTTGTGGAATAAAATTTGCATGGAAGGTCATGACAAGACAGTTCTCAAAAATCTAGCTGACACTGTTAATCTAGATATAGACTCTATGGCGAAAGGTTTGCACTGAAAGGTGATGTCTTGCTAATAGAAGCAGTGTCCTTGTTATGGTGATGAGATCTGCCAGCCAGTACTCAGGTGAGAGCCCACCTGCTCTGCAGATCATATAAACAACTTTGCTTTCTACCTCACTAGGTCTTCTGATGCATAAATACGTCCCAAGGCACTAGGCCATCACAGACAGCTATATTCAGTCGTTATTACCTGCTCCACAGGGAAGGAGCGAACAATTCTCAGCATGCCAAGAAATCCAGCTCTATCTTTCCACTTTATTTAATTTGGACAGTTCTATTCAGAGAGGGAGCCAGCAGCAACAGGGGGCTACAGGAGCGCCAAGTGGCTGAGGCTCCACCTAAGCAAGCCAGAGACAATGCCAGCTTCTTCAAGAGTAGGATTGCTGTTACCAAATCAATGGCAACTTTAGATATCTATGTAAGACAGGCATTCAGGCCAGCTTTTGGAAAGTGGAGTTGACTGCTCACCAAGCCCCAGAACTCAAACCAGCTACCCACTAGCCTTAGTAGGACAGGAGAAGTTTGAACTTTCAAAATAAAAAGAAAGTTAAATTCAAAGACCTACTAAGGACAGGATGCTATTGACTTAAGTAACAGGCATTTCCTACAAAAAATTGCAGTTTCTGGCTTTGTTTTGCTATTAGATCATGTTTTGTCATTCAGGTGCATTAAAAGATGCAATAATGGGGTTTACTGTAATAGAGTTATATGTAGTTAATAATCCTCCGGCCTGTATCAGGGAAGCATCCCACAAATGTGCAACTCTCAGCATACAGTTGAGATGTAGGCTAGGAAGCACTAACAAGTCCGTTATATATCTGAAAACTGCCATATGCAGTATCAAACAGCTTATTAGTTGCTTGTCCTAGCAATAGGATCTGCAACTTATTAATACGGTGGCTTAATTCACAGTTCCTCCTTTTCCTTTGTATCTCTTTCTTGAGGTAGGCTTTCATACTTGCCCTTTTCCAGTATTCTGGATCCTTGCCTTTCCCCCCAGACCTCAAAGTCATTTTCTTATAGCTATCTCAGAGGGGCTAGACCAAAATATTTTGGAGTTCCTAAGACACTGTGAAATTTCAGACCCACGGGATGCCTGTAACAAAGAAAAGCACCACTGCAATGGCATGAATCCCTTCAAGTCAATATTAGGCCCCCTCTATGGCCAAAAGTTTCTTCCAGAAAAGTCTCCTCTTCTCCATCTTAGCCATACAGTTTCCTACTGAAAAAAAAAACTTCTCTCTTTCTCTCTACTGACTAGAAAATGAGGGAACCCCTACATTCGCTCAGCTGTAGTTATTCTTCGTGAAACTCATTAATGGAAGCCAAAAGGATAATGGGCTTACGGAGATAAGGAACATCTCAAAGATTCAGGGAATCTTATCAGAATTTTGCACAGCCAGATCCATACAGTGAAAACTACAGATTTTAGTTTTCAGAAAACCATGGTACCTTTCATGAGTTACATGCCACTGATCTCTACTAAGAACACACTGAGCACAAAACACTGGGAGATGAAAGGCACAACAATCTAATAAAATCATAATGTAGGATTTCCACCAGTCTCTTCTAAATTTGTCTTATATCAGAAAGTTTGACCTTAGGAGGATTGCTTCTTGGAACAACTTGTTCTAGAGCACACAGGGGAGAGGATGTTCTGACATTTGTCCTGAAAACATATGAGCCTGGCTTAGTGCAGCTCAAGAAGCAACTCTGGCAGAGCTGCTAATAAACAGTTACCACCATATAATAAAACACAATATCTTTGAGGAAGAAATCACCCGGGGTGGGGAATATATCAAAGGAACATTTAATCTGGCAGAGCTACCCTAGAAAGAGATTTTTTAAAAAAAACTTTTGTTAAAGACACCCTGAAGCCCAAATACACAAATTGAGGTACTTAAAGATGCTGCTCTTGATTTGTTTGAATCAAAATATCCATCCATCAGAAAAGAGAAATGCAACTCCAGTTGCACAGTAACCTCAAGTAAACTAGAAACAAGAAATAAATTGGCTGATAATTAAGGCCAAAGTATTCCACATGGCTCACAGACAGTGATCCAGAAGAACATGATTATCATAAAACTTCAATCTTACATGAAGTTCCCACTAATCCTGTAAAGTCCCAAGTGGTAGTATCTCCTTCACGTGTTCAGCTAGGCTGTCCAGGGTGTGATAGAGTGGAGCTCAGTTTTACCAGTTTGCATACCGGCATAGTCAAGAATAGTACAGCAGGTACTTTAATGCATAAGTGAACTTGAAAAGGACGCAGAAACGAGACAGTTTTTATGCAACTGGCTCATAGGCATGTAATTTGAAAATACAGTCTAGTCTATAAGAAAAGAGTTCATTTTCTAAAGAAATGGCAACTTTATAAAAAAAAAAAGGAACAGACAAAAAAGGACCTTGCTCAGCAAACAAAACTGTATTATAACCATATACCAGAGGATTCCTTGTGTCTTTGACACTCAGATGGTCCTCCATTTGAGACAGGGAGCTCATTAGGTGTGACTACAACTATCTCTTTATGCATAGATGTGAGGATGTGCCCCATCATGGATACCTACAAAGACAGCAGAAGGCCAAAAAGCCACACTATCTTGCAAATTTATGCAAGATGTCACAGGACCAAGTTCCAGGTTTCTCCAGGTTGCAGTGTATCTCTTTCTGTTTAAGTACAAGATACACTGATGTCTTCAGATGTCTCCGTAATTGCCTTCCTCTATAATCCTCTTCTATCACCTCTTCTTTTCTTTACAGCTTCATTTGCTTATGCCTGAAGTCTGCTGTGATGGCAATACAGATGTATAACCTTGATTCAGAGTTCCATAGGAACGGGGAAGGCGTGAGAAGTAGGGCTGTGCAAAGCCTCATCTGCGATTTCCACTCAGGTACCCTCTAACCATTGGATTGAGAGATGCCTTTGGTCCCTCTCTGAGCTACACGATAGGTATGCTGTACCTAGCTGGACCTTCACTTTGCCTTGACTTTTTCACATGACCTTGGACCTGTCTTGTCACTAGACTTCTCTGGTGGTCACTGGACTCATGTCTAGACCTCGCTGTTCTCACTGGACCTGCTGGGCCCTCGTTCAGGTGCTAAGGGACTGAGACTTTGTCAGAGAAAGTGATTGCTACCTGTTGGCCTCTTCCCTTGCCAGGCACCCAGCTCCCTGACACACACAGCGTTTCACCATGGCCATTCCAAGCATCTGCTGAACTGCATCTTTGTACCAGCTCATATGAACAGCCTAGATGGATCTGTATAACATCTGCTGGATCAATATTTTACATGAACTGCTAAGACTGTCAATGCTGTGGTTGCCTCATCTTGGGAAAACTAGAGAGTTGGACTGATATTCATCTTGTGATGGAAAGTTCTTTGGATGACTTTGTGGGGGGTGGTTTCCATCCCTTTGTGGAGCCATGGTTTATTTTGTTTCTTGTTTTGTTTCTTGATAGCTTGCCAGCGTCCTCTGGGATAGATTATTCCTCAGCATTTTCTGAATCTCTGTCAGTACAGTCCAATGCTTCCTCCTCCCAGCTCTCATACATGCAATGACTCAGCCCTGGCTCTCACTTTCCCTTTGTTGAACTTTGTGACAATTTTTTCAGCTGCATTGCTATGTGGCTGAAAGAAGTATGTATACACTGTGCCAAAAAGGAATTTCAAACAACAGAAAGAAAAAGCAAGAAAGCTATTTGTTTGCTTTGTATTAGATCTCAGTGTTTTATGTCTCAAAACAATATGCATGGGGATGCTTGCATTTATCTACCCAGGACTGGGTGTGACAAATAAGATGCTCAACAGTTGCTAAATCTGGAGAAAGTTTTAGCTGAGAAGTTTTGAATAATGCTTTCTTGATTCATAGGCCTCATACCACATTATCATCACAGGTCATTAACAAGGCACATTTGAGACTTGAAAGAATTAAGTGATGGGACGAGCTGCAAAGATAGAGTTGGGGACATACAAAGTGGATTAAGACACAAGCCTCTTTGAATTACAGGCTTAAAAAGGGTTGCAAGCAAAATAAGCCATTATTGTTACCAACTAGAACTTCATAGAGAAAGACCACAAGGAGCTGGTGATGTCCCCAATCAAAAGAAAAGGACAGTATAACTAGGGGATTGGGGAGACACTCCAAGGTAGTTTTTCAGCTTGCCCTTAAATTGATTAAAGTGGATAATAAAGTCCTTGCTCAGATAAACTTGATCCTCTTTTCACAATTCCAATTAAAAACATACAAGGAAGGAAAACCTTTAACTAATATGTAATGATGCATGGTACCTTGAAGGGCAGAGAAAGCAATACAAGTATTGTGATAAGACAAATCCTTAATTCCTCCCCCCAACTCAAATCAATAAAAACCTCATGACTTCAAAAGAAAAAAATCCCTCTGTACTGCACCAGTGTTTTCTAACTTATGAAATAATTAATTCCTCTGTGAAAGAGGTCTGAGGCACAATTAAACTGCAAGCTGAAGCTTTGACTCAGTCTTACTAAAATAGCCTGAACTTTTTCCAAGTTTCAAAATTTAGGGAAAAACTTATAAAATAGATCGATTTGATAAGCTGTGTATGTATTCTTCCTCCTCTTTCTCAACTAGTTTTGTCAGAGTTGTGCTCTGCTACAATATTTTACTCCAAGTGCTGAGTAGCAAGAACTTATATCGAGCTCTCAGGCAAAGCTCTGGCTCTCTTGATTTTGTGAGAACTCACAAACCCAGAGATCGAGCCTTTGCCTTGGCATAAGAGCTGGAGGGCTTTTGTTTATTTAAGAATTACTAATACCAGTTGCTGCTGGCCAAGGGATACTCGAAAGCCTCCACCTTTGCTGTGCTCTTTTAGACTTAGTTCTTTCGTAAAACTTCACCAGTATTCAGATTCCTAATTCAATGAAGGCTTATTGTAAGCAATTCCTCCTACCACCATCTTTTCTAGGTCACAGTCAGGCTTTCACAGACATCTTCCCTGAAAGGGATGTGTTGTTGCCATGGCCTTTCCTTAGGATATCACTTATATAACAGTGCGATCTCCGCGGTGACGCAAGCCTCTCGCATTCCCGGCCACAGCAGGACAGTGTGTGAAACATGCACCCTCCAGGAAATAAAGGTTCAAGTTATGATAATTCTTCACTTGGGATCTCAATCTGGAGATGGGCCTGAGCTAAAACAGCAGACAGATGCATGTTTTCTCTGAAGATCACGCTCATTTGTGTGTACACAAAGAATTGCTAGGGTTACTACAAGGTTTTTCTTCCACCTCCAAAATAATCTGCTCCCAGCTTAACAGAATCCATTTCTGCGCCATGGTTTAGGCTGCTTAGCCTTGAAAACAAGAACATTATTTCTTGTCAATTTCTGTCAAATTATTTAGGAATCAGTAAATACGGATTCCTTTCCTCCCTTCCAGCATTCAGAAAAAGGTTGAAGCAAAAAGTTGACATAAGTGAACAAGGAGGAAAACAGAAGCAACTCCTTCCCATCCTAGAAGCTAGCTAACAGACAACCTCACGTTGTACTTACTGCAACTAAACGGTATGGTTTCTGTCTCCTTCGTATAAATGTTAACGGTCTCAAGTAGAATGAGAAATAAAAGTTCAAGAAACTGTGATGTTTACACCAAAACACCTTGCTCCTGGTAAAGCATATTGATTGTGATAAACAGAGTAATTTCAATAAACTCCAACATTATATAGCAGCTTTTATTTTCTGATTTTTTTTTAAAATGATGATTTATAGCACTTTATGCAGTTACGTTATAGCACTATACGCTATGTTTTAATAGAGATCAAAATTAAGGAAGGTAAATGTGTGTTTGTTAAACTATAGATCTATGGATGGGCTCATCCACGTTAAGCAGGATTCTCTAAATCTTGTCTGACTAAGAGTTTAATAATATTTGTCTGGGAGCCTCCTAAAATCCTGGGTACCCTACATGTAAGCCAAGCAGGCCACCAGCTGACAAACATAAGGCCACAGAAGTCAGATGAGCTGGTAAACTCCACTCTGCCTCATCACTGGGGAGGGGGGAGGAAGGAGAAGGAAGGCAACCGTGAATAAAGGAATGTGTTATCTATATAGACTGCACCAAAAAAAAAAAAAAAAAAAAAAAAAAGATAGATGTTTGTTTTGTGACATCAGAGATGCAAAAATGATACTTAACACTCAGTGTGGGAACTTCTTGTCTTCACATGAAGGATTAATTCTGGCTCCCAGCTTACTGGAGCCTTACTTCATTAGGAGCATTTTGGGATATTATTAGCTGCAGTTTTGAGGGAGTTGGTTGATTTGTTTTTTTTAAAAAATTCTGATGCATCTTTACAGTTTCTATTAGATAATATGAAGGGGAAACAGAAGAAGAAGAGGGAAATGACAGATAGTAGACTAAGTACAAAATGGTGCTACTTCAAGGAAATTATTTATCTTCATCTGATGGAATAATTATTCCCATTTAGCTTGAAAGTAATTTTCCACCTAGTTCTGCATAGAAGAGCTGAAATACATTTTACGTGACTGTCCCAGGGCAGATTGACATTGGATTTAGGCACAACAAAAGAGGGAAAGACAATTCTGTTCTACTCAGGCATGAAAAAGTTAGAAAATGAAATCCACTAAAAATCTATAATTCACTACACAAGATGAATAAACGACCAAGTAAAGTAACATGAAGACAGATCTATTCTACTTCTAGGGCAAATCTGGAGCAACTTCAATGACTTTTTTCTGAGGAAAGGGGAGGGTTTTGCAATAGAGCTTTGCATGGTGGGCATTTCTATTCTACTCCACAGATTTCTATAATAAATCAGCGAAGCTGCAACAGGTTTTTTCCAGTACAACGGAGAGCAGAACCTGTCCTGACTGGTTTTCCTATTCTGCGCAATAGCTTTATAGCAATTTTATTTCAGAAGTGACAAACAGCCTGTAAGACTTTCACATAGGCAATGCACAGCTGGTACATAGTTCCATTTAGTACATAGGGCAGCTCAAGTTTTCACGTGTGTATATTTGGATCTGCCATGCTTACACATAGGCATTGAGTTTTGAACATAATTTTTACCACATACAAGCTAGGAGACCCTTCTCAGTGATCCGCAAGCTACAGAAATTCAAAGAACATTTGAAAACACAAATTACAGTGTTTCTATTCTGGTTCCAAGAGTGAGTTTTGAAAACTAGGTAGTATAGAGAAACATACAAGTGGCTGGTTTTCCCAAGAGGCAGCATGATGCATCAGAGGAAGCCTTCCTTAGAGGCCTGTATAGACATAAAGTGAGGTATTGATTCCAGGCGATCTAGAGAGGCACCCTCCCATTGAATGCTTGTGACAGATAATAGGAAGGATTGCTTGGTCACAGAAACGACCAAATGCATTTTGCGTGTAGTTGTAAAGCCTCCCTCAAGAGAGGGATCTTTCTCTGGTCTTAAGCTTCCTTCTCATCATCTCTTCTTCCACAGCAAGATTACAGAGCTTCCC
This sequence comes from Falco rusticolus, assembly GCF_015220075.1. Classification (NCBI taxonomy): domain Eukaryota; kingdom Metazoa; phylum Chordata; class Aves; order Falconiformes; family Falconidae; genus Falco; species Falco rusticolus. The sequence continues at coordinate 10,426,265 of NC_051199.1, read as the reverse complement.
ACTAGAGGGTTTCACATAAAAATTGGTTCCAAGAACTACAGCCCACCATAAACTTGCCTATGTTGAACGACTTTGATGACTGACAAAGCCAGGAAAAATGGAATAAATCACTAGGTTGACTTGCCATCTTCTTTTAGTAACAAAGAACTAGAGATTTTACTTCGTTGGGTAGCTAACATGAGAACTGGCAACCAGCTTGCAGTGGCCCTTGAAAATCTCTCTAGGTACACTGGGCCCCACTGTGATGGGCATGGTCAGCAGGGAAGACTAGAAACCACAATGAGAAATTCTTCTGGAAAGTTCAAATTACAGCAAATATGGGAGCCCAGGGAACTCTTACTACATTGTCAAAGCTGTAATTTAATGTTCAGACTGAATTCATTGCACTGTGCATTGGGGAGACAATGTGGTCTGGAGGTTACAGAAGAGGGCTGGGAACCACAAGTATCCTCTTGGGATCCTATCCAAAATGAGCTGCTCACTGCGTGACTTCAAGGAAGTCACTTAATCTGATTTCTGTATGCCTTAGTCAATTTAGATATAAAACTGGACAGAAAGCAGAACAAAGCTAAAATTTCCTGGTGCTGCAGTCAGACCTTATCTATGCAGAATAAATAAGTCTTTTTGACATAATTCATTATGGGAGGGAATATCAGAGAAGGGGACCCAGAAACAGATTGGTTTCATAACAAGCAGCAAAACCAGACACAAAGAGTGGTTTCAAATATCAAAGAAATGTATACAAATAGTACAGGAAAAATACAATGTTCACAGCAGCTGAAGAAAGTGGTTTTCTAGAGAGAAACAAAATCTCGTAAGTCTCGTTGGCATCATGTCACCCATTCATTAAAAAGGTGGTGTTGCAGCAATCAGATTTGCTTTGTTGGTGCTGAGCTGAGGGTGCACAGTTGGAGTGATTTGATCAACAGTTTGCTGTATCTGCTTGTGAAAGAGAAGCGGAGAACATCAAAGCTGTAAGTACCATGTGCTGTTCCACTGATGATCTATGGAAATGGACAGAATAGTCTACAGGGTCATACATCTACACAGTACCCAAAGCCACTTTGCAGCTAAGTGAAGTGGATCTCTTTTTACACTACTGCCAGCTTGAATGCCCAGGATTTTCTTACTATAGTTGGAATCAGATTATTAGAGGTCTGGGTTTACCATACTCAGGGCTTCCTGGAAGCTGTCAGGGTTTCAGCTCTGAACTTAGAAGAACATGAAAGACAAGTGGTCTCTCCTCAGGATGGAGGGAGAGCTAGATAATGGTATGATTTTAAAGCAAACAAACAAAGCAACCAACCCTGAATAGCCACAAAGTGATTACATATTGAAACTTCAAGTCTGGATCCACATCTCAAAATATTCTGAAAGTTTGAAGGTTTTTGTACTGGAAAACTACTGATGAGACACACAGAGCCATCACTCCAAATACAAATTGACGAAGTGGAGTCAAGCAAAGGAATTTGGTTCAGATCCACGTTTTGTAAAGGAAGCATTCTGAACACAGTATATCAACATCTCCTCAGATGGAGATTTTAGCCCCTGAAATTTCATTTATGCTATATTCTAGCCTCATTTTCTTTCCCCTGAGTACAGGCTCCTCAGCAGAGTAACACACACCTGCCTGTGAACAGAGAACATTACAGTAAAGCTGTAATGACTGGCAGGGAGGTGTTCAATTTGGAAGGTGTGCAGGAGCCCAGGCATCATCCAAGGATATTTTACTCAAGTAAAGAATCCTGGACAGAGCTTGAAACAACAAATCTTCAGTTCATCTAGTCCAACATTCTCAGAGCTGCACCAGGATCCAACCAAATTAACTAATTATGCATTGAGCCAAAGAAAAGTCTTAGCTAAAGCAAGGTTTTTCCCCTCTCAGTTTAACATGTAACATAGTCACCTAAAAAAAAAAAGTGTATAATGTATTTTAACTGCATTTTTATTATCTCTATGTTAATTTCTTTAAAGCATACTTTTAAATATTTCCTTTAAAAACTGTGTCAAACAAATACGATGGGAAACATTCTGCAATAAGTATGCATTCTCCCTCTGCTCACAAATGGCTTATAAAATTCAACAGTAACATTTTGGCAACCAGAACTATTTACATAGGAGACAGATGACTAGGCATGGGAAAGCAGCCTTTTGTTCACATCAAAGGACCACATACAAATTCTCACATGGTACATTATACTCATTTTTATTTATGGATCAGAAAGATTGAGCAACTTGATAGAAGCAGGAATGGTGAGAAGTATAGTAGGTTGAAATGGGGAGAAAGCTGCATTACTTGCACAGCATAAGGAAAAGTTGTCGTATTGCATCATATAGGAAAGCGTTGGCTCAGAGTTCAACCTGTGAGCACAAAAGCATGGCTTCTGCATGCTCTGCTCTCTGTGAATGTTCTGCAGCATAAAGAAAGTTGCTTAGCGACATGTCTCACTCCAACTACCTCAAAAATAGGTCCTACTATACCACTAAGGATTTGCGAACAAAGCAAAAGCCACAAAACAAACAAATAAACCTGTAAACCAAGGACCTCCACAAAAAAAATATACCAAGTAAACCAAAGAGCCTGGAACAGGAGACTGGCTACAGCTGTCTCCTATGAATACTGTCTCATATCAATTGCTTTTCTCACTACAAAAATTCAGTTTATTCAAGGGACAAAATTGGACCTAGAACCCCACTTCTAAAGGTTTGGAAAGAGGTATCTCAACAGCATATATTGTGTTTAAGAATTGAATTCTGCAGCAGCACAGAGCACAACAAGCTAGCAGCTCCAGAACTACTAATCCACACCTCCAAAGTAATTACAGCTTGACTGAAGAATTCAGTCAAGATACCATGAACCTGGTTTTAAATACATGTTGTAGCACACAAGTGCTTTCAGTGATGAATAAAAGGATATATCAATAACATACTACCTGATAATACAAATACTTTATGTGGTACTCCTCATTACTACTTTTTTTTTAAGCCGCATTTTTTTTTCCTCCCCCCAAACGGTGGTTGTTGTTTTTCAGTAAATTTGGTCCTCCCACCTCCAACAAGAATTGCATCAGTTTCTAAACAGCTAAACAGTTCTTTCATGGCAACAGAATGTAAGAACATATTTAATGTTCACAAGTTGTGAACCACTAAAAGTTACACTGGCAATTAGCGAACAGTAACAGCTCAAATATCTGTAGTATTTTAACATTAAACTATCATCTCCACATGTGCATTCATGTACACGTTAGAGTGATGTTTAACTGAGAAACATGCATTAGAGGTCTAACATCCTGAACACTTGCCTTCAGACAGTCCACAGGTTATGCCCAGAATGTCTAAAAGGTTATTCAGGTCTTGTAAGGAGGACTGCGGTCCACATGTTCATTCCTCATCCATGGTGGAGATCTCTACAGTAAAGGCTAGAGTTCATCTTCTCTGGAGTCAGGCATCTGTCAGGGACAGTCAAAGACCACAGAGAAAATTCCCCTAGGAACACAGGATCATCACAAGGCTCCCTCCTTCCTATTGTGACCACTTTTCTTATTTTAAAAAAAAAAAGAACACAAATGTGTAGCAATGTGTACTTAATAAGGGACAAACACAACCAAGAGTTCACATCATAAACGTCTCCCTTTAGGAAGGGGAAAACAGACACACTATTGTGTGGCAGATGGCAGTCGTATTATTTGACACTACTGGAAAACACTGAGAAATTCCTATATATGGTAGGATAAGCTACAAAGGAAAATGTTACTACCATGCGAAATGAAAGAGGCAGACGCCATGACTTCCTGCAAGACAATCCATTTTTTCCTCCCTAGACTTGGTGTAGACCCACGTGCTCTTTTCTATTGACAAACCAGTACACGTCAAGCCTGGTCTGGGGAAGTGACTGTAAGGGAGGGCAGCTCAGCCTTCCTGCCCGCTGAATTGCCACATCCTCTGTGGCCGTTATTTGCATAGCTGAGAAAGATCCACACCAGGCAAGCACAATCCAAGCCTACTGAACTCCAGACAGGTACACAGTATGCTTGATAACAGCTGTTCTAATTAATGACCACCTGCTCCATGCAAATGCTAAAGCTACACCTTATTTTCTAACTTGTTAGCAATAGATTAAAATTACTAATTTTTTTAAAAATTGTACTTATTTTACCAACTGTAAACCAGCTTCTCAAAATAAGGTTAAAAATAACCTGTGGCTTTAAATTCCACTTAGATAATACGTCAGTATTTTTTCAGATAGTTTGACCTTCTCTGATCAGGGAAGAGCGACTTGTGGATGGAAGGAGCATTTCCAAAGCTAAACGTGCATTTATAAGTAATTCATACAAATTGTTTACCCACGGAAAAGATGTGTTTACTGTACAGTCAATACTACTTGATCTTAGATAAAAACAGCTTGTAAGAAAGGAGATTAAATGACTCATTAAAAGTTGCAATATGCATCTTTTCTATTCCCAGGGAATAAAAGTTTCTCTTATTTTATGAGTGATTCACAAAGTTCGGGACATGCATACTTCTTTCTGTGTTGCTAATTTATTTTAAATTTCTTTTAAATGCAGGCTTACTGATCTGGGAAACAAACTTTCTATCTTTACTGTATAGATATAAGTATCTGGAAACAGTCAAACAGTGTCTCAATTTCTGATAAAGAGAACCCTCAAAAGTAGAACTTTTTTCCCGGCATCGATTGCACTAACAAGGTACAACCATTGCTATAGAATCTTTTATCAGATAGAAGATGCTTTATATGCAGGTCACTTATTTGCAGAACAGTTTTGACTGGAAAAACGTTTGGAGAAGGTGGAATGCTGAACTTGCTTTTTTTCACATCAGTGATCTGGAAGTTCAAGGATTAGCTTAGACCATTTTGCCACCTTATAAGGGACCCATGTTCAACTTCTTCAGCTGGCTGAGGGGAACTGAACTTCCAAAGAAGTTTCCTAAACATTACAAAGTATTCTACACCTCTTTTAGCCCTTCCCATGGGAGCCATGTTGCTTTGTATAACATACTTCAAAAACCAAAGAGCTTAATTCTCTTGGTGGTGAAGGATGTACAATGTATGATTTGAGTTCTACTCCTTCAGAAGAGTTGTGAACTGAACTTGAGTAGGTTGGACAAAAAAGGGAATAGCAGCTCCTTTTAAGATCTCCACAGCTATCACAGGGAGACAATTAACCTAGTCCTTACTTCAGAAACGTTTTCATCTGAGATCTTTGATTCAAAAAGAAAAAAATTAATTGTAAATTTGGCAAATAAAAATCAAGATAGTTTAAATCTAATCTGATCTGTATAAGAATTCTTTCCAGCTGTCAGCCTTCAATGACTGTTAACACAAATACAAATGCCCTTTACCTGTTTGAGATTGTCCTGCTACTAGGGCAGTCCAGGAGCATGTTAAAGAAACTTTTGGTAGACCTCAGCAGTTGTTCAACATGAGTAAGTTAGCCTTTTCTCTAGCTTTACAAGAAAGCTAAATTTGTTCCCATCTTTGCTTGGCCTACATGGTCAATGCTTTTCTCTTCCAAAACCAGGATTTGAATACTCTGGGCTGTTACAAGTCTGGATAAATTTGCAACAGTAAATGGAGTTAGTTCAAACCAACTGAAAGTCTGATCCTTTCTCTGCACTAGAAATTTGAATTTAGTCTAGGTGCAAAGGTGGAGAAGTTTTAAGTCCAGAAATGACGCCTGATTCAATTTAAAACTGAAGAGTTATGACTCAGTGCATTACTGAAAAAAAGATTTAGACATGCATCCAAATTCAGTTTGGGAGGATCATTAGGTCCAAGATTCTTGGGTTTCTTAAAAATGTCATAAATCTCACAGCTTTTGGCATCACACTTTATGTGCTTTAGCCTGCTTGCCCTATAACTCCATTGGTTTCCACACAGGTGGAGTTAGGCACTTTGGGCAGCAGAAAATATTTTTCTGGCTGAGATAAATAAGTTTATGACAAAGCAATCTTCTCTTCTTTACTTTTTAAGGCGTTTTATGTAACAAATTACAACACAAACATTTACCTAGACAGAGAGAAAGGTTTCACAATTTTGACACTGAAAAGCAGTATCACTTACTTTGCATAAAATGTTTTCACTGAGCAAGGGAAAGATCAAACTAAAGTACATCCAGGAAATCAATTGTTAAATCACACTGACAGTTTAGCCAATTTTACATATTTTCACAAAACACAAAAGCACTAGCTACTTATTTAATTCTACTTTAAAATATATTAGTATGCTAAATAAAAGATACAAATAGAATTTCTGGGATAGCCCAGCCTTTTTTTTTCTTTTTGCATAATTTAGTATTTTTATTGATTTTTTTTCCTGCTAGCTGTTTAGTGCTGTTGTTTTTTCAGAAAAAAACTTATTTTTGCTTTCTTCTCAAGAAGAAATACTTCTTAGCTAATTGCAAACATGGATTTTAAGAAATTTGCTGACAATCTGATACCAGTAGACCTTATGTGAAAAATCTTTACTCACTTCTGCCTTAAAAAATATAAAATAATGTGAAAACATACATGCACTCAGTCAAGCAACATGGAAGTTGAACCCTGTTATTGATTCAGAAGTGGGCAGTAGTGTGGTGGTGGTGCCTCAGCTGTATTTAATACTAGTTTTAGCTAAGCCTGAAAGCACAGATAATGTGAATATATAACAAGCACTGCTTACATAGTGCTACCCCACGTAACTATTCCCTTTAGTTAAATTCCCTTTCACACACCCAAGCCCATGCACTGTGGCCAAAGAATATCCAGAAATCAGCTGACAATTTCTTATTGGAGGTAAAGTTTCCTTAATTGGTTGAGCAGAGAAATGTTGCTATTTTCTCCTTAATTTTTAGATATTGCTTATGTCTATATTATAGAGAAAAAGAAAGGTATAAAAAAGGCTGTATCATTCTAGTTAGCTCCTCTGAATATACGGTAAGGTAACTAACTCAAGTTGAATCTTAGTAAAGACAAGATACATGAGTTGGGTTTTTTTTTTTTGCGTTTAAGGTAGGAGGGAGGCAGATTTTAAACACAGGTAATCTTGTTTCATCTGCTAATTTATCAAAGACTTTTTGCCTTGTGCACCATGGATATACCTTTCCATTCAGATTCCAAGCCAACAGAGAATATGCAAATTAATTCACTGTGGGCCAGCTTTTCTGACTTTTTTTTTTATTCATTTATTACTAATTAAGCTTAGAGTCTGGTCATAGACCATGACTCCAAATGGGTTAGCTACCGCTGACTAGAAAAAAAATAAGCCTACCTAAAGATTTCCAAATTGACAAGGACAAGCAAATCAAGATTCAACAGCAGGGTCTCGAGAGCCAAGCACAGAGCAATAACTGAACCGCTTTTGGAAGAACACCCACAGACAATCATAAGACACTGAAAACAGAAGAGAAGGCATGTGCAAAACAACTGGTTTCCAAGTCTACAGACTACCGATTTCCTGCTATATAAGACTTTGATGACTAGTCTAATTCAAGATAATATAAAAATAATTCTGCTTTTCCTAGCAAATTAGCTCATTTCACTCCCTTTTTTCTCACATTTCCAAGTGTACATAACATGTGCTCACCACAACGCACAACCCAATTAGATTGTGTTGCTGACCTGTCAGACCAAGTTTAAAGCTGGCAGGCAGGCTGGCCCCCAAGGAATGCCCCACACAGCAATTACTGCAAAGGACTGGCTACTTACAACTCTTCTGAATGACAGTGTCAGTCTGGGGGTAACTATGGTTATGTGACACTTTCTGAATGCATAGAAGGCGTTTATCTCATTTCCTATTCCAGCTTCACCTTGAGTGTCGGCATCCATAACGCCTCTCTGCTACTGGATTTTAGAGCTCTGGTCATTGTAAGTCACGGATCTAGTCATACTGCTGAGAGGTCAGGGTTTTCCTTCATAGATTAAAGGGAAACTGTTCCTCACACGAATAGTCCGGCTGAGGAACTCCACTGTAGGACATCATGGTTGCTAGAAGTTTACAAGTGTTTAAGGGAAAACTGGACATGTTCGTGAGAAAGATTTATTGAATGTTACTAAATACATAGAAGCTCTGTCTGGCTCAGGAAGTCTCCGAGCTGGAAATGATGGGAGCCTGAGAGAGCACTTGCAGAGAAACTGTATATGTTCTTTTGGCTCCCACACTCTTCCCTAGACAGTTATCCATTTCCAGTCACTGTCAGAGACAACACAGTGGGCTGGGTAGGTCTTTGGAATGACATGAAAGTTCTTCAGTTTTTGTTTCTTGTAGACTGGGATTTCTTCACCTGCTCTTTTCTTAAGCTGTTTACTGCCATTATATACCATTTCAAAATCTACATTCCTTTCAGAGGCTTCTGCATTTAACTATCGGATATATGATGACTGCTGGGTATATAATGAATACAGTATATTATCAAACTGTTTTACAGACTTACGCACAAGTCCTGATCAGGAAATAATGAAAAACAGTATCTACAGATGTTATTCCTGGACTCTGCTTCAGACAGTGTACACAATACAAAATCATGCATGTGCCTTTCCAAGACTGCAGAAAATAGAGATAGCCAATAATGAACAATTCAGCTACACAATGTCTACCATAAAAGCTGGATGTGTTTCATGTTTTGCACAGCACTTTAGTCCATTATGCAATTTTCATTACTATCACTGTAATTCTGCCTGAGAAGTGTCAGAGTTCAGTCTTGTTATCCCTGGCAAAAGACACTGTTCAATTCATTTCACAACAATAATTGTTAAATTCTCCTTCTTCCTAATAACATCAGCTTCTTTCAGCTCTGTTGAATGATGTAAATTAGTTATTCTATGCTAGAAAGTCAGCAAGCAAATTGGCCTTTGTTTGCAATGTCCTCTCCAGCAGGATCCATTTGCCAGAGATCATAAGATGAGCAGCTAATTGTGGCTTTCTAAAATGCCTTTCATTTTCTCCACTGCAGAAGTTCTATTTCTGCTTTATTTAACTGATAAACACTAGCAGAACTGTCCCTGTGGAGATGGGGTGAGCTTCAATGCATTGATCTGAGCTTTCTCAAAAGCTCAGGCATTTTCCACACTGATATTTTGGGTTTTTTCCTTTGCAGATATTCAAGGCAACTTCCAAACTTTAAACTTAATATGTAATATTTATTATATTTGAAGCAGGGCGTTATATTTCAAAAGCATTTTGGGCTACTATAACATTAAGTGACATTTTTTCTAAGGGTGACAACAAAACTTCATAGCAGGAGAGGTCACAGTGTATTTTAAACAGTTACAAAAATCAAAGAAAATGGATGCTTCCATCCATGCCACAGGGTATCTCTGGTTTGAAACACTATTCCTAGATTTTGTCTACAGTATCCAACTAAACTGTAGGTCAAGCCCAGTTAGGATGGCAAAAGTGACCACAGAATGGTGCTGAGGATTAGAGAAGCCACAAAGACTGACAGGATTGGGAAACATTGGCTACCCTGGTACTAATTGGATGATACTCTTGTGGCGGCATGATTCAGAGCTTTAAATAAGCTTAGAAATAACGTTAGAAAACTCATAAAGTGTGATTTCCAAATCAACACAAGATCTGGTTCAAGGCGAAACCCAGAAAAATTGCTGTTTGGTGACCTCAGTATAGTCAATTATAACAACATTACAAGAGAAAACAGTTCAGAATTCCACCACAGGAATGCTGAAGTTTATAAAGGAAATTACAGAAAAATGGAAATCATAGTTAAAATAAAGCCTAAAAGAGCAGCTGCAAGAGTAGGGTGATTACATGCAGCAGAGAGGTTGTTCAAAAGTATTTCATAAAGGCTGTCAGTTCACAGCTACCTGACAGAAAAAGACTCTGAAAGGAACAATAAGAAGACAGTGTGGTTAAACATCTGACTAAGGACTGCTATTAGAAGTAAAAAAGACATTGTAAAATGTGGAAGATACAGCCAGATGAAGAATACAGAAAAAGGAATTAATGCTATCAAGTAAAAACATATTATTTTTTTTTTCCTCCTTGGCATGAAGTACAACTTGCTATAAGTATAAAGACTATTAATAAAAACTTTTTTCAAACATACTGGAAGCCAGAAGCCTGCCTGAAAGTTTCTGAAACCAACAGATCAAAAAGATATAAACACCTAAGCAGATAAGCCCGTTTCAGAAAAGCTAACGAATTCTTTCCATTTGTGTGCAGTACAGAGGAGGTCAGGCAGGTTCACCAGCTAAGTCAGTCTGCCCGAAGAACTGCCTCAAACTGAAGTGTTAAAGAGGTGGCTCTTTCCCAGCACTGCAAAATGAGTAGCCATAAATTGCCAAGACCAGAGTATTCACCCTGGAGTTCTAAGGGAACTCCTAATATGAAATTTTGCCAAGCTACTACAGTACTTAAGTCGTCACGAAAATTGCCCTCACTTGCAGAGGAGTGCAGTGGGAAAATGTCTCACAAATCTTGTGAAATCAAGGATGTTCTTGCAAGTAACAGACCAAGGATTTTAATGTCTGCTTATGCAGGCCAGTAAGATATAAAGGTCCAAATCAATAGATACTTTGATAAATATGATTTCACGAGGAAGAGTCAATGAGCTTTCCGAACGCAAAGTGATGCCTAGGTAAATCCCTCAGAATGCCCTGAAGAATTCACTGTGTTAATACAGGTAACCCACGGCCCATGCTGAGCTAGGATTTTCCCCCAGAGATGCTGGCTTAGATTTCAGAATGGTTTTGACAGCCACTACCTTTCTATGGGCTCTCTGCCTTTGCTAAGGGATAAAGCAGTGTCTTTCAAGAACTAGTAAGTTGTTAAATGACAGAAAGATTTAGTTTTGAGGTTGAAAGTAGTTATAAGAAGTATCCTCCAAGAATCTACACTGGGACCTGTGCTATTCAACATTCTCTTAAACAACCTGAAAAGGTAAAATGGGGAGAGAAACAAAGCAAGAGCGTTTGCTGATAATTTAAAAAAAAAAAAAAAAACCCAAACAAAAAAAACCCCCACCTCATTCTGGATACTTAAAACTTTAGTCTAATGATGAAGGATCACAAATTTCCCAGTCTTAGCCAATTAGGTCACTAAAAGGAAAACAGAATTTAATGAATTTAATGTCAATAAAAAGAAAGTAATGCATCTGGGGAAAAGAAGCCTTGAGCATTCCTGTGCGGTGATCATCTCTCTTTTTGTTGTTTTTATTCATATCTGTTAATCAAATTTTGCTGCAGGTAACACCTAAAATAGCAGATAGATTACCAGAAAGTAACTAAAATACCTAGGCAAGTATTAGGAATATTTTTTTTTTCCATAAAGATGTAGAAAGCTTCTTCTATTCAAAATCCACTATTCACATGTTGCACATTATATTCAATTCAATATTCTCTTTTCTGTTTTATTCTCCCTTATATCAGAAAGGGAACAGAAGAATGAGAAAAGGAATTGGAGCGCATTTCAGGTAGGGGATAGCCCAGTATGTGCCTTGCAGGGGGATCGGTTTTGTTTTATTGTTGGTTTGGATTTGGGATGGGTTTTTTGTTAGGTGTTTTTTAAAATACTACTTCCACAGGCATTTATTCCCTCCAGTCATCAGAAGACACCAGGCAAGGGAGATGGGAACTGCCATGAAGAACCAATGCCCCACTTGTAGTTTTCTGGATCATGCACACAGGTATGGCCAAGTCCATAGTTCTAGTCTGCCAAATATGTCTTCCAGAGGGAGGTGGGGTGTGTCAAGAAAGGAATTTCTCCTTTTGTTATTGATCAGGTTCCTATATTAAGGGTTACTGAGCAAACTGAGACAGGAGTTTTGGTACAAGGCCCCCCTCTGACTCCATGCATTTTCAAGCAAATAAATACGCCACATATACTATGAGATTAATAGATTCCACCTGCACTTCATTTAAGTAAGTACCCGCTGCTCTTTGATATCATCCGGAAATTTAATTATTTCTCAAAACCAATAAATAGCAAGAGATTAATTCTCTTATCATATATTAAGTTTATACAAGTTCTAAAAGCCTCTTTTCACAATAGCAAATTGTTACTTATGACTAGGACAGACAGCCAGAATCCATAGCACTGTGAAAACATCTCTTAACATCTTTTGTGTTGGCTGCACTGCTGGCTTTACTAGGATTCAGGTGGGGTTTTTTTGGTTTGTTTGGTTTGTTTGGTTTGGGTTGTTTTGGTTTTTTTTATATGATGGTGTGGGCAGGGGTTTCTTCTATATATAGAAAGATATTCTGGAAGGTCCTTAGCAATATAAAAACCAATGTGTTTCAAAGGTTACCATCTTTTATACACAAACTGCAACTCATACAGCACAGAGCCAAAAGCAGTTATCACCATCTCCAAACAAACTAGCTCCTGGAGCATTTTGGTGTAAACAAATCAGTGCAAGATACCAGCCAAAAAATCTTGGAAATCACAAGAGTACTGTCCACAAAAGCTCTGGTTCCCTGAACAAGCTCAGCATTTCTAATTCATAAGCATCTTTGGATAAGGAGCATGCATGAAAATCTTAAGTAGAGGAAAGGGAACACAGCCTTAATTTTGGAAAACCACAGCAGTACAGCAGTTACACAGATAGCTTGCACTTCCTCAAATAACTTGGCAGCAGGCTTTCTAGCTGTCCACAAGCAACTACCCCTGAGCCACATCACAGCCCCACCAAATCTCGCTTATCCATGCAGTTCTTCCCAGCCCAAATGACCACCATCAAATGTAGCTGAAATAAAAATCAGGTTTATTATGGTCCTCAGAGACAGTTACAGCTTCATTCCTGCCACATGAGCTCTCTCATAGTGGAGCCAGAAGCACTTAGAAATTTGAGCAAAACCTCAAGTGCTTGGAGCCAACTCCTTTCTTCTCCCAAGTCTCTCAGCAAACCCCCAGCTCAGCCAGGTCCAAGCCACAGCACAGGTACCGTGATTCTCTGAGAGTCTCCGAGAACTTCAGATGAAGTTCTGTAAAGCATCACTTTTCCACACTACCAATAGAGTAAATCAAAATACACCAGAGCTTCTCAAGTGAATCGTTTTGCCAGACTGCATTTTAATTTGTGAATACTACTATTACAGCAGTACAGTAACACAGAATACATCCACCTTAGCTCCCACCCCCTGCACACCAAAAAGAAGAGCAAAAGAAATGGCAAATACAAGTCTTATTGCTAAAACACATCTCAGAGCACTCAAAGCCATGATGACTGAGTTATGAGTCAGAACAGATTTGAAACCTTTATGTTCAGGCACCTCATCAGGGGTCTGGTATGACAGCACAAGAGATGGATGGGGAGGGAGTAACACATAACAACATAATGGCTTTTTGCTGGGAAAGATTTGTTCACCTTTCATGCAATCTTTAGATCTAGATAACCAAAAATGGCCTTTTGCCAGCTCTTTTACAGAGCTGTCTTCACCTGCTGCCCAAAAATGATTACAGCCAGCTCTCTTACACCATCATGCTTACCTACTGGCAAAGCAGGATTACAGGTCAGTAACATCACACATCCTTTGGAGAGGTACTTGGTCCCCCTTTTACCTAGGCAAATGCAGGATGGAGCGCTATGAAGCAGCAGTAAGCCAGGGGCCACAGCTCTTGAACACAAGACACACAAATATAAAATGGGGGTGCCCGACAACAAAAGGAAACTCTTATCTTTTGCCTTTACCTTTCAGCATGCAGCTAGGAAGATGGACACAAGGAAAGTAAAGGTGCCCATTTTCTCCCCAACACACACTTTGTCTGCAGACTATATCTCAAGGTATGACAGAAGTTTCATTCCATAAATACACCTCATTAGGGAAAACCACTTGCAGTTTAGATATCTTCTTAAATATACATAATTCTTTACAAATCAAATAATCAGTGAGCAAGTATCTCTTAGAGATGCTATATAAACAAAAACCTATCCAAAGTAAAAACTTTTTTTATGCTTCCAAAAGAAAACCTGCTCTGCTTGTTCATCTCTCCTTAAACTCCCAAACTATGATATTTATGATTTCAGTTAGAAACCAGCAAGTAGGGCCTTTCACTGCTAAGTCAGTTCGTTTCTGTGGTGGGTGGTACAGCCAAGCTTCCCTAGTTTACACCTGTCCAGAGTTTCCAGGGCCTTCTACTCAAGAGATGAGCACAGCACATACAGCTTATCCTGCCCATTCCAGCTGGAGACCCCAACCACAGAATTGGCCCTTTGCAGGAAGAACACCACAGCTTCCAGGCAGCAGCACCTGAAAGCTGCCATCTGAAGGCACAGTCACATACTGAGCTAGTCCACACAGACAATCAAAAAGATACTCTTTTCCTGTTGGCTAATATTCTTTGGAAGCTTGGAGTATTTGCCCAGGGGACTTCAGAAAGAACAGCAGTAGTACAGATTACCTCAGCCCAACTCCAAGCAAAGTATCAAAGACTACCTGGGAGGGTTGCTACCAGCCTGGAAAGGCAGCACAACTACTACACTCATTAAAACTCTTGCTTGTTGTCGTAGCTGCGTTCTCATCAGCATCATGCTGAGCATTCAAATGTATAGTAAATTAAAATTGTGTACTGGATTCTGTTCCCAAAGATAGCAGATCAATTGTTTCTGATTTCCACAGCTGTTCACCAAGTTTCTAACCAGAGCACAGATGAGTTGTAAGCTACCAACTGAAACATTTTCCATATGGTATCCAACTACACAGCTTGTATTCTTTTAGTTTGAAGCTGGAATATTTGAATATTATTAGGGTTTCTTTAAGGAACAGCACATAGGAAATAAAAGCCAATTTCCTCAAAAGTTAGGGACAAAAAGCAGTCTAATTAGTCACCTGCCTCAACAAATCTGCATAATTAATTACCACAAGTGTGCATGAAAACATTAGAAGTAATGGACTTCAAGAAGTCCCTACTGTGCTGCATGCTGCTATCGTGTGTGTATAAATATAAACACCATTACTGTGAAGATTGCAAAATCCCCATGTTCACCCATGCTTAACTTCACTCAACCTTTTTTTTCTGAAACTTTCCAGTTTTGGATATTGAGGCAGAACTTTTTCTGGAAAGTCTGAGAAAACTCTTCAGTTTTTCCAGAAATGTGTGGGAGTTAAATTCTCCTGTTAAAAAAAAAAAAAAACAACAACAAAAAAACAACAACCTCAAAACCCACAAAACAACCACAACAACAAAACAAAACTCACTCACACACACAACCACTCACAAAAATACCCTTTTTAAATTATGCTGGATACAAAAGCAGCATCGTAAGCAACTGAAATATCTTGCATACCCTTCAGTTAATAGTTTAATTTTATTATCAAGAAATATAATAATATTTTGGCATGTTTGTTGTGCTGGGCCTCACTCCGAGGATAAGCATCTCTGAGAATCTATTATTTGGGGGTAAACAGAAAAATCAGCTGGCAGTATACTCTCTCTTAAACGGTTACCTTACTGCACTAAGCAATTGTGCTCCAGGAGAAAACAGGTTGGTTTTGCAGTTGAGGGACTAAACAAAATTCCACCAGGCTTATCCTATTTTATCACACTGTATTAAGAAATCAAGAGATGAGATGAGCTGCCTTCTTTGGTCCTGATGTGTAAGGAGACCTGGCAGAGAACACTGGAAAACTCCTGCAGAAAATCAGAAAATTGCTTTTACTCTTGTCTTTACATACATCCACAGGAGCCAGACCTTCACAGGGCAGAAATCTGGAGAAGGACAGAGGCCTCCTTGGAATATACCAGGGAGATTCCTCAGCAACACTGCACATACAGGGTCAGGTCAAAGATCCATCTAATCTGCTGATTTTCCCCCACAGCAGCTGGGATGCCTAGAGAAAGTAGTGCAAGTATACAATAACATTTCCCTTGTGTATCCTCCCAGCTCAGAACTTCCTCAACTAGAAACTATCTACTGTTCAGGAGCTCTTCGTGGATTTTTTTTTTCTTCCATTGATTTGTGTAATCATGGTTTGAACTATTTGGCCTTCAAAACATCCTGTGGCAAGGCATGCCATCATTTAATTATGTTTCTATGGAAAAAGTAATGGGTTTTTTGTTTTGTTTTGAATTTGTCAGCTGATTGTTTCATTATGTACTTCTAGTCCTCATGTCATGAGAAATATTGACTGTGCCTTCACTAGTCACCTTTTCCATACCTCCTCCAATTTTATGAACTGCTATGATCTGCCTTTCCCACCCTCTAACTCACATCATAATCTTCCAAGCTTAAGAACTGCATGTCACCACTTCCTACATCATCACATAAACTTCTGAACAGTACAAGGGGACCAAAACCACGCAGACCAAGGAAGACAAGAACAAACTATGAAGTTAGTGGCATGATGATGCTTTCTCTTTTATTTTCCTAGTATTTTCACTAATTTTATTTTTGCTTACCCCCCTCCCTTTTTATTATTGTCAGTCACTTCACTGTGAAAAATTAATGCTTTATGCCCAAATCAATCTCAGTGAGAAATTTTGAGTGTGCTTTGGGTTTTGTAGTTTTTTAAGAAGTTCTAGTATTATACTGTAAATCAGACTAAGACTTAGCCACTTAATTATTGGGACCTTACAAAAGTGATAGATGTGAAGCATGGCTTCTTTGTATAAAGGCTGTGTGAACTTCTCCTCTTTAAAATATCCATATGTCTACTAGGTCTATTTTTTATTATAATTGCCTAATCATTTTCCCCCTGTAGAAAGTCATCTTTACCCATCTTAAGCTTCCTAGATCCCGTAAGAGCAGTCATGCATTTGCTATCTGCTATTCCTTTGGCATCAAGGCTAATTGAAGTCATATATTACACACCACAGTTAACAGCTCAGTAATTTAATGTTTGAATTCCTTCAAAACACCTGGGTTATACCATTTGGCCTTGACAATTTATTAATACTCATTTTTATGGATTTGTTCCAAAAACTTCTACTGACATCACAGTTTGAAAGCATCACAAAACCTCTGTGAGAAATACTCACTGTTGGAGGAGAGTGACTCACAGAGTCAGTTAGACCATGTCACACCGGCATACATGCGAGAAAGAGCAGAGGTTGTCCCACAGAAAAGGATACACAGAGGCGCCTTGGAGCCATCGTGATGTATTATGCAATTAAAAGACAACATTAACCTTAGAAGCATAAATGCCAAATTTGGAAAGAGTCAAAGATCTTTCCCTTCACCCACGCAAATATTAATGCCGACAACATTTGTAACTCACCAGAGGAAATTTCCAGGCTAGCTGGAAATTTTTTTTGCTGGTCCTATGTACTATAGGAGTTCCTAGAGTAAACATTACATTTAGCTGGAAGCAATACCTCTTAGGATCACGTTACTTGGGGCTAGGGAAAGTACAGAACATCAAGATATGATGCAGTACCTATCCAAAGGTAAGCAAACAAGCTCGTTTGTCCACGGAGGGTTTTTTTGTTTGTTTTTTTTTAAGGGGTTGTTCAGCTTTAACAGAGTGTTTGTCTAAAACAATCTAGTAAAGCCAAAGACCACACATTTTCAGGTCTAAGTTTATGTTGTAATATAAATGTCTTGTTATATGAAAGCAAAGTTTAAGGTTATATAATGAGGTTATTTCAGATGGGGGGGGGGGTGGCCGACACACAGGATGACAACAACATGGGGACCCAAACAAAAACGGAGCTTAATTCCAACAGGCATTGTTCTTTTCCTTACACACCATTCTTTCCACCTCCCCCTATTTTTCATTTAAGTTTCTTCTGCTTAGTCACAGGATTTGGATAGAAAGAACCAGCACAACCAGAGCCACAGCTATGCTCATTACAGTTTTCGTTAATGGAACAATTCCTGTTAGAGCTCTTGTTTTCCCAACAGGTTCTCCAGTTTAGTGTTGTCGCTGCTGTTTACTGATGTTTTAGTCGCTTACTCTGATAACTATCCTACCCCTCCTGGGCAAACATGGCTCTTAGCTCTATTTTTGTGTGAGACTAAAGTAATGAGGACAGTGTAGCTAACATAATAGTTAACTATCTAGAAGCAAAGACAGCAATGGGCTTTATCTCTTCACCTATGTACGTGTTCTCCAAATGCCATAGTATCCCTGCACAAAATGGAACTACTTTTAAAGCACTGTCCCCCTGCCTGATCCCATGGCCAGTCTTCAGAAGGTGACTGCCAGGAAGGGCAGGAAAGAATGGGTTGCCAGCACTGAATAATCCTTTCTTAATATATTACTTTAAGGATCCCAAGTAGATCCATGCAAGAAAACAAAACCAAACCAACCCGCACACAAACAAACCCTAGAACTATCTCCACATGCCGAAAACTGCATAATATTACTAAATCTAAAAGTCTCAATTCTTAGCAAAATAACTTTTCACTAAGGTGAAGTGACATTTGTTTGCCCACAGGGGAGGCTGAGAAAAGGGAAGATATCACATCCTCTGACTTATTTTGTCAGGTTGAATTTGATCTTACCCACATCATCAATTCAGACAGCAAACACCAAGAGCTCCAAGGGAAAAGGAGCCAGACAGTTCATGAGAAGAAAAAGGATCTTTTGAACATGAATATCACAGAATATCCCGTTCCATCAGGCATGTACATATGCTAAAGGTATTTGCCATCCTCAGCCCGATGTAGATTCTTCTCAATCACTGCTGCTTAAAAAGCACCATCTCCCACCCTAGTTCATATACTCTCACTGTCTTCCCTGATAGTTTTCTAAAACCTAGAGCCCCAAATAAATGGCTTCATATAAGAGTTCACTAAATCCAAAGCTAAAGTTACAGCAACTCAGTGCTGACCAGCATCCCACCTGCAAACAGAATCCATCTAGCCTTTTACAGTCCTTCTGACAGAGAACAGCCAGGGAGTACAGAGTGCAAACCAACCACACTTACTCCTTCTTGTTGCACTTATGTGACAGACCTGGTGAGCAGAAGGCTCAAGTTTGATTCTACAAGCATTAAGACTACCTGAAGAGCTGCCATCTTAAAAGTTCTACATTGACTAGTTGGCAGTGAAGAGGTGATCAGGCTGTTGTTTCAACAATGTGCCTACCTATGACATGCATGACACCCTTCTCTACACCTCCCTTGGGAAATCAGTGATCAGGCCAGGACCTGAGCAAGCAGTGGAAAACAGAATACCTGGAGATAAAAAAGCACCATCTAGCTCCTTTCATTAGCACTAAGACTCAGACCTTCAAATACGCTAGTGTGCTGAATTCCTGTGTAATTCTTTATAGGCTAAGCATTTAAATACCTGCAATCCAGTCTTGACTGGCCTTGGTGATCTATAGGTTTTCTTTAGACATTTAATCAAGTCTCCAAGTCATAACACAATAAAGAAAGAAAAACATATTTGCAGAGACAGTTAAATTTTAAAAGGCAGCCAGAACTAGCAATCCATGCCAATGAAATAAGGCAGCACTGACTCTGCACTTAGCACTTGTGCTTACACAGTGCACAGTCAGTGCATCCTGCTTGCCCGGTGCCATTTATAACTCCAGCAGTTTATTGTTCTGTGAGTATCCAGAGCTTGAAGAGGTCATGGCCACCTAAATTCAGCCCTTTAGCTCACCTGAGAGCCTTTCCAGAGGACCACACAGAACTTCCCTCAGCATGCCATGGTTTGCAGTGGTGCCAAGACACATGAAGCACTTGACAAATAAACCCAGAAAACATGAAAGTTGTGACCAAGGGCAGATTTTAGCAGTATTTCTTGCTATAGTAGTCTAAGCAAGCCAAGATCTTTCAAAAATAACCTGACCAGCAATTTCAGATCCTTTGTGGAGGCAGATCTCCTTAAATTCTGTCCTTAAGCAGACCTGAAGGTTTTGACTGTAGCAATATAAACCCCTTTTATAGCAAAGATAGATATATAGGTCCTTTATTTACATGCACCTGTGATACACAAACCCAAACAATTCTTCTTCACTTTTAAACAATTTCAGTCACACTGAAGGCAATAAGCTTCAGCTATTCCTTATGACTTGCATCTCTAGAAGCTGACCTGTTTTTGAAGGTGGCACATCACAAGCGAACCGCATCCCTTTTTGGAAATTTTGGAAAAAAGTGACTGAGAAGGAACTTAACAGTTTAGGTAATCTTCATAATTAGGCAAGCTAAAAATCAGTTCTTAATTCAGACAGTAGTCTTCTCACCTTTAAAGCTCTTTCTCTAAAAAAACATTTATCCACAGGCCTACCAGTGGGCTAAACTCTAGCAGTGTCATGGACTACCTGCTTTCACGACAAGTGTGACTAGCTTTTTTCTCACCATGACCTGTTTTATGTTGCATCTGCATTTCTGTGTACCTGCGAAAGGTCGAACTGTTTGAAAGTCACGGCTTCCTCACACAAGCATTCACTTGCAAACCCAGTAACAGCTTGCAAGTCTCTGGCTCGTGCAGAGCAGTGCTTGCACAAGCTCTTTCTCACGGAAATACAATTTTACTGCCTCACACATGCTGAGCCTTCAGCCTTTTCCAGAGTGACTCAAAAGGTCGCCAGTCTGTGTGGCCATGCAGATCACCTCAAGAATTTCAGCCATCAAGTTCTGCTCAGCTTAGCAGTACAACACAAAGAATAAATTCTTCCTCCCATTTTTGCACAATAGGAGGCGGCAAACTGCACTAGTGGAGAATAATCCCTTTAAAGTCTAAAGGTAATACCATAATGTGATTATCCAAGAAATTTTAGCAGCTTACAACATCAGTAACACAATATCTTGGTCCATTACTGTAAATACTTTAATAATCTTTTAGTGTGTCAGTAGGTTTTCTTCCCCTAGATAAAGTATGTCTGTAAAGCTTAGGAAGATAAAAATGGCTATTACTTAGTAGACCAGAAAAGCCATCTAGCACAGTACCTCCAAGAACACCCTATAATGGATGTGTATGGAAGAGAATAAAAGCAAGGGAAACAGAACAATACTTGCCCAAAACAGCCTCTCACCATCCCGATATTGGTTGCTCAGCACCTTTCTCAGCCAGAGATCACAGTAGTTAGTTTAATAACTTTAAATGTTAACGAAAATTTGATTACAAGAATAAAAATGGGGAATGTGTGAAGCAGGATTTCAGCTGTGATTATGGTCCCCAAAAACTATGCAGTGCCTAAAAAAGAGGAAAGCCACAAATACAAGTCAGGAGGAGCACCTGGCCTCTATGAGAAGCAGTAGTTTCCTAGACTGCAAAGTCTTGGTGGCATTGCCTACTTTAGACAGGGACAAAACACCAGCTGGGGCTGTACTGCCATTATACAGTGGAAGGGACATGGAACAGGGAGGTTACAACAGCGACAGACTATTTTACTACATCATATGTAGCACATCTTGATGCCAGCTTATACCTGCATGAAGCAGCAGCTCTCCCATCTGCAGGGACGTGGAGGGGGGAGAATGTGGTGGCACTGTGCTTGTTCATATCAGCAAGGGCAGTACAGCCTACTTCTTTTACCTCGACATGCTGCTCCACTGCCATGGCAACATGAGCAACAAATAAAAGGAAGACAATATGAACTTTGAGCAGAATTCATCGTTTTCATAACTTCTGATGAAAAATAGCTTTGGGAAATTTTTAGTGAATTTCCACATTTCCTTGAGCCTCCTTTGCTACTAATTCAATAGATCCTGAGACTTGATCTCTTCCTACGCATTGCTTTTCATGGGCAGATCCCCAGGTGATAATTATGCTTTGGCAGGTTTTTCCAGGGAACTTTTCATGTATATTTTATGAAAACAGTGCCCAAAGGCCAGTCCACTAATGATGGCTGTTCTTTACAAATTTGTCCCTACAGTTCCAGGTGGCAGCTGCTGCCCCGAGACAGAAGCAACACAAAAACCTGGGAAACAAAGCAACAGGAAGGCCTTATTAATATGCCCCATAACTTCCAAGGAACAGATACTTGAAAATAAAGCTATGCATTCTCTCCACCTTCAATGTGCCATATCTTGGTGTCTCTGCTCATTGTGCTCCAGAAGACTTTTGCTTCCAACACCTCCCATAGGCAGCATGTACTAGACTCAAGAGATTTTCACTCTGCTGAAGAACTACCATTCTCACAGACGTTAGTGTTCCATACAAAACATCAGAACAAGACAGAATACTTAAATTGCCACCTCAGATGTCAGACCACCCTTCAGCTTTTTGATGTAACTCTCTTTGCTGTTTGAGGCCCTGTTCATGCACCACATGACCATACATATAGACAAGTGCACACACGCATGTGCAAACACAGCTAAGTAAAACCTACTGAAGAATCTGAAATCCAACTGTAATACCTTTTACTAACTTTCCTGCTTTGAACATTTAATGTCTTTTTAAAGATTAATGAAATATTTATCCACAAAGCCCCTGTCCAGATTTAGTGATGATAGCAGGGACTGTTGTGTTGATGAAAGAGAACTCCTGTCAGTAAGTTTGCAGGTCTTTCTGGATTTTCAGGGAAAAAAAAAAGAACAAACCACAAACAAACAAACAAAAAAAATCACCAAAAAAAACCCACTAAGGTTTATCTTCAATTTCTTGAAACTGGACTTAGTGCAGCTGTGGCAGCAGGGTTATCATGCCTATGTTGTGGTATCTGCAAGGCTGACTCCTGCTGCCTTTTGCCCTGCACTTCACTACTCAAATGAAGTAAACCTCAGAGCTTTAAATGCGCTACCATGGAATGTTCTGGCCATATCAAGAACTGAAGCAGTGAGCCACAAAGCTCAAAAGCATGAGCTATTGCTGCTAAAATGCTAGGCTCTCAAGTAAATGCGTCCCATATGCACGCATCCTCTGCGAACTGGGCACAGCTGGGGATACACACCACATAACACACCCACACACTGATCTGTAGGTCACTCAGCAAATATGTGGGACGAACAACTGAACACAATATTTGAACGCAGTGAGTCATATCAGTTTTCAAACCATGGGTTTGCAGCACAAAGAACACATTGCCATGCAATACAGAAACTTCCCACCCACCCCAGACAAACCAGCAGCAGAATTCAAGTTCCATGATCTCCTAGGCTTGACCCACCCTAAGCAAGCTACCAGGGTGACCCCTTCCAACCTCTCTGAGCAGCCCACAAGACAGAATGCATGTTTTCCTGATGTGTCACAGGCACCTACAGCCAAATATCCCTAAAACTGAGTAGAACTAGGAATCTCATGATGCTTACAAATTCCTCCACCAGAAGAGCCGAGTTAAAAAATTTTGCAAATGCAGGATACAAAAAAAGAACCAAAAACACACCTTCAAGCCAGAGCAGCAGTACTCAAAAGCAACAGCTTCTTCCTCTCCATCTCTTCAAAGCAAACAGTAGAGCTGCAGGAGAAGATCTCAAAGCCCCGAGGACACTAATAAGCCTTAGTTACCCTGACCAGCCCCACATGGGACCTCACCCACACCTGCATCCATGGCCCAGGAGCAACCTTGCAGCCTAGGTTGGGGCTGTTAGTCCCTGAGCACACCACAGGGACAAGCTCCCACAGTTGGCCCAGGCTGCCGCAGGTCCTAAGCCCAGCACTCACAGCCTAGCCCAGAGCTGTGCAGGGACTGGTGGTCCCAGCCAGGGCTGCACTGGGGGGTCCTTGGTAGGGCTGTGGGGAAGGTCCCCAGGGAGGCTGGCTGGGGAAATTAAGGGTGATTAATGCCCTGGGGCCCCAGAAGAAAAAAGCAGCTTTGACCTCTGGAAGACAAAAAGGGAAAGGATCTCATCTGTTGATATTTTCTGTGAGCCATGTGTCTTTGGTTAAACTTTTCTTTTGAGATCGATCCCGTTAAAATTCCTCTTAGAGTAGCTTCCTGTTCTAGGCTTCTCTTGAATTAAACAATAAACCCCCCAACATTTAAAAACATCCTGCACAATCTTTGTGATGCACCTGTAAATGGCAGTTCCAGCAGGGTTTGTACTTCTAATTAGACAGGAATATTAACTACACAGTGCTAGCAGGTAAATGCATTTGGTGAGCTTTGACACTTTGCCATAGGACTGGGGACTGTCAGTGGTCTGGCAGCTCACAAGGCAAATCCTATCTATTTACTCAATGATTTTATGAGAATATCTCCAGTGCAAGATGCTGATTTTCTCAAGCCTGTATTTGTTTACAGAGAAATCCTGAACTGCTAATTATGCTGGCTCCTGAGCTCTCTCTGTCAACCAGCAACTAAAGCAAGCTGCGCATTTGCTTACAGATGCAAAGACAGAATATTACATGTTTCCCTTCAAACATCAGCACATGCTAACATACACAGGAATTAGAATTTAATGACTGGGCATTAACCTGCAACAAATCTGAGGCAGCAAATAGTACATAGCAATTAGTACGCAAAATTCAGGCATACACCCACCTAATCAGGCACCTGCTACTTCCACTGAGGTCAAAACTGTGTAACAGTTTCCTTGAAGACATTCGTATGCAAAATATCCAAACTGATGAGCTCTGGAGCATCTTAGTATCTCAATGAACTGTTTATGCCAGATACAAACCTGTTACTGTACACAGTGGGGATAAGATGGTTCTGCTCCTGACACATACAGATGGCCTCTGTTTCTTGTTAACTATCAAGGACAGAGCAGGGGCTGTTTGTTTAAACTGGAGTCTGCTTCTCTTGGCTCTGGTTCAACTTCCTGGTTTCTCTAGTGATCAGACTTGACTGACGAAAAGACTGAGATGTTTCAAAGTCTCAACCCAAGGTGTCCAAACTAAGACCCACGTTTGTCCTGATCACTACAGCTTCATCAAGCTAGAAGAGGTCATCACTTGTATAGAAGACCTCAAAATGAAGCAGCATGTTGTAAAATGCATGTTTCAAGCACTGAAAGAGGCTGCCCAGGGAGGTCATGGAATCACCAGCCCTGGAAGTTTAAAAAATGCATAGATGCAGTGCTTGGGGGCATGGTTTATTGGTGGCCTTGGCAGTCCTGGGTTAATGGTTGGACTTGATCTTAAAAGTCTTTTCCAATCTAAATGATTCTATGATTCTATGAAAATGAGAGCAGATTCCCTAACTACTTTTCTCACACTTCTGCTTTTGTGTTACGCCCCACCACCAATTCACAATCACGGGATCCATCTCCTCACAGATGCCCAATATTCTTTCCAAATCTGGCAGCTCAAAGCGGTGTCTTCCTTTCTATCCCATAGTGAGACTGAACATCTTCATCCTTCATACAGGGATGCAGAGTATATAACTCACCATGTAGTGTCCTGTTTGCTTTGCTACCATGCTCTGGGCCATTCTACCTCTTCTTCCCAGTATCAGTATGCAGGCAAGACTCTGCAGGGATGCAACAGTCCTCTTAAAATCTGCTTGGGAACTTTCCATTCAGTCTCTACCACACCTGTCATGCGGCAACTTTTCAATTGTTTGCTGCACAGATCAGATTGGGCAGGTGAGAAAAGTACTAACATTTTGAGATGTTGCTGCAGCGCTATTAGATGGCTTCATTAGCTAACTAGAAACACCTGTAGAGGTACATCTGAAATTTAGGTCTTCTTATAGGTTATGCCCAGTATTTTCATCTTTCCTAACTCTGACAAGAATTTTATTTTTCCCAGTAAAAAGAGATGTATAAGGAAATGAGCAAACTTGCAGAGACAGTGGTGAGCAATCTCTTTTTCCCAAACTGGTCCAAAAGCTTGTGTTTAACAGTGGGTGTTTTGTAGGATATTCTCCCTGACAGTCTGTCCACTGCACCTTCCCCAGTACTAGGAGCTACTAAGAAAAAGAGAGGACATATTCTCATCAAAAGTCTTAGGTCTGTTTCCAGTTAAGGGTGCAGTAAAATAACATGTCATTTATAAAACCAGATGGAAAAACCCAAAGAACAATTTAAAGACCGGCTCGTTTCTTCTCAGAAAAATAAATGTCAGCCTAGCCCCACCTTTTCTTCTATACACAGGACAGACTGAGGAGAAAAGAGGTCAGATGCTTGTTTCTGTCTCATGAGCTAAATATTTCCCTCATGCTTGCACTAGAGAAGTCTGTAGTAGCTAGCAGCACCTTTAACACATTGAAGAGGTCAGTGAGATCCAATTATTGCCTTCAGGTTGTTTTTAAATATTAACACAGTTGCCAAATGACTAATACCTGCCTATAGTCTGTTACCTACATGACCCATGTCACCCAAACTGCATACCAGATTACTTTGTCTCATCTCTTTTTTTACCACATCTCTCCTAGACTGAAAGCTCTGTGAGTTGAGCTGCTTTTTTTTTTTCCCTTTAGCAGCTAGCAAATGAGGGCCCACCTTAACAGATTCATGACAGCAACTGCTTTTAGTCAAAAAGACAATTATAAATTTAAATAAGTTGATGTTTCCTCACCAAAGTAAGCAAAACCAACATGGTTTTAACTTGAAATACTGTTGTTACAACAAGGCTTTTGCTTCTTATAAACAGCAAAGGAAAGGAGAGGGTAGGGTATTTAATTTCCTGATTAAATCCATGAAGCAAAAGGATCCAGTCTGATTTCTACCCAGGCCTGAGAGAATCTACCTCTCGTATGAAAGCACTATGGCTGCGAGGCTACCGAACAGCTGAATCTTACAGTTTCATTATGTTCTTATACAATTTTATACAAGTCACCGGAGCAGGGACTGAAATCCAATATATACTTGCTTCTGTGTATTTGCTAACCACTGGCCTAGGGAGTATTTGTCTCTTTTTCTTGGGCTCCGGAAAAACTAAGGGTGTACTGCCCTTTCTTCCTAATATATTCAAAAGTGCTGGTAATTCAGTGGGACTGGATTATCCAGCTCTACCCAGGCACAGAGTGGAACTGGATGAGGGATTCCCAGTTTCTGGGCAAATGCATTAACCCCTGAGTAAGCAAAAGGGGGAAATGACTGTGAAGAAAAATCCACTGCTGGAAAAAAATAAAATCCTGGCAGTAACTAGTTAGAGAATTTGACCTGAATTCATAAATAGTTTTGGGATGACCTAAATATCATTTTCCCAACAAATTTATTATTCACCAGCATTTTTTTTCTCTGGTTTTTGCAGGCCACTTGGTTCATTTGAGGTGCCTCACTATAGGCATCAAACAACAGTAAACCTAAGGAGGTAAGGTTTTCTTTTTATGCAGCTTGGATGGAAAGAAACTCACTATGAGCTTCCTTAGTCCACACTGAGAAAGCTGTAGCCTGGTTTTCTAGAGTGGCCATCATCACAAAATTGTCACTGACAGGAACACAGCAGACAAAATGACCACAGCCATCCTCAAGAACGCCATCCTCCCACATTAAAGGTCACAAAATGCCTGACAGAATTGCCCTTTTCGTAAGTCACTGGAAATACTAGGACTCCCGAGAAAAGAGGACAACACGGTATCATCTTCAGACACAAAGCAAAATGCAAGGGCACCTAATTAGAGGTTTCACAAATATCAACAAGGCAAAGTTGAAGCAGACCTCAGTCTGTGGGAAGGAATCAATTTTCGGTCACCCCATGATGGAGACCACAGCCATGACTTCCACCGCCACAACAGCCTGGCCACGTTCCGCCTCCGCCTCTGCCAGCAAGGCCCCAGTAACAAGGGCAGGCATTCACCAGATCCTCTGCATCCGTTTTTGTCCTTCAAAAGGAAGCTTTGTAAAGGATGAGTAGATGTCAGGGCTTTCTCTGTTGAAGATGCAGCAAAGATGAAATATCCAGAGGATGAACTCAGCTCATCTTTCACCAGGCTTTCCAGACCTGGAAGGCAATTGGTATCCGTTAACAGGACCTGACAAGCCTAGCAACCGGAGACGGGACTCAGACCAGGGATATGTAATTAAGCAATAAAGTCTACCGAGCTGTGGCTGCTGAGGGTTATTACGTGCTTCAGGTGGTATGAAAAAGCATAAAGCCGTCAGCCACAGCACCTCAGAGGTGCAATTCTGGAGGAAATCACGGGCTTGTTGTTCTTCTTGTGAACCTGGCAGCTGGTGGGCCTGCATGCTGCCCTCTACCCCGGCCGGGCGGGACCTTCCCTCAGCCCCCAGAGAGGCCTGTGCTGCTGCCCACCCCAGGGGCCTGGGCCCACCGCCATCCCCAGGCTCCCCCAGCGCACATGCCTCGGGTGGAGACATTGGGCTGCCATGGTGGGCTGCTGTGGGACAAAAAACCCACTGGCTCAGGCTCCAGCCCACAAAAACCTATTAGAGATCCCCCACGGGGGGCTGCAAGCCCTCTGCAGCACTCACAGCCCCTTGTCCAACTGCACGCCACTCGCCACCCTTGCTCAGAGGCAGTAATTCTCATTTGGTGGCTTTTTTTCACCTGACAGTTTCTTCTGAGAATCTGTTGGTGTAATTAAGAGGGAGTTTCGCAATAACTTCCAGTTGTTCCGTGCACGTAAACAGAACAGCCAGCAGGCCACATGGGAACGCTGTGCGAAGGCAAGCGTGTGGCCATGACACGCGTCTGCCCTCCCTCTGTAATGGTTTTCTTCATCCCTGACAGAATCATCCCCCATAGCAGGTGACAGGGGGTGCTGGGGCACCCCAGGGCCCCCAAACCCACCCTGCATGGGGCAGAGCAGCCCAATCCCTGTCCTGCTGAGCCAGGGCGCTGCAAGGAGAAAAGTCCAAAATAAAAGCCTCTGTGAGAGGCAGGTTAAAGGCAGGCTGCAGCTTAACCCACCCTTGAGGACACCTATGGCTGAAGACAAGGACACTGGTGTGAATTGGACAAAAAACCCCACAGGTTCAGCGTGAGGAGACTCCTCCGCCATGCCTGAAATGCTGCAGGGGTCTGGGGCCACCGGACTTCTTTTGCAGCCGTTCATAAGGGAGCCCCCTCCAGTGAGACTAGCCAAGAGCACACCTGCTCCTTTATCTGGTTGACAAGAAGTATACAAAGCTAAAGAAATAGGTTTTATTCTACTACTTTATTTTTACTTCTACTATTACATACAGAAAGAGACCCACGGCATTGGGGGCGGGGGGAGCCCATGGAAGCAGGCGGAAGATGCTGGGTTGAAGGTAATGGAGTGAAGAGGTACATGTGTGAGGATGAGCTGTCCTAATAAATCTTCAGAGCTTCTATTTTAAACCCTTAACCAAAGAAACTCATTCCTAAATGAGCAAGCTGTGGCATTACAACTGTAGCATTCATTTTTCAGCTTTGTCTGTGCCTTAACATGCAGGTCCCACAATTGCACGGGGAAATAGCGAACGTCAGCCAGTTTTCAAAAATTAGGGGAATAATGACAGTAACTGTGTGTATTAGCTGTATAGGTAATGTCACAACACTTGGGGTATATACGAAGTTATTATTTACACACTCAAAAAATATCACCAATAACAAATCTCATTAAAAAGACCAGGAGAGCAGGGGAGAAAAAGGCTGAGGGGGGTAGCTGACGTTAGAGCAGGGTGCTGTTTTCACTGTGTCACGGCTCAGCTGGCTGTTCACAACCCAGTCTTTCCCTAGGGCTTTGTAGCACAGCTACTTTTATGGACCTGTGCTTAAATGGAACAGTTTGGCCTTCAGATGCAACAATAGCTTACGTGCAGGACTCCCTAAGAGCGCAGGTCCCTGGAGAGGGACATGAGGATGTCTACAGGAATGAGCTGGCTGTGGCCCGAAGCGGCGGAGCAGATTTGTGTAATCCTATCCCATATAGACCAAAGAGAGGAGTTAATCATTTTCCAGGCAAAGCTTCAAATTGGATCACTAGGGATATCTGTGAGGATTCCAAAAGAAATATTCCTGATGGCCATTAATGTGTTCCCAGTGACGTACAGGATGCACACGCGTGCGCGCACACACACACACACAAACAAAGTAGCAGCTAGCCTGGAAAAAAAATCAGCTTGTATGCAAAGGTGCACTTTGAGCAAATTACCTCACAAGGGACTCAATTTCCAGGACAAACCAAGACTCCCACTGCCCTTCCATGTGTGCTCCCAGCAAAGGGGTGCAGGAGCTGGACGCAGAGCATGTGTACAGCCCAGCTTCCACCCTTGAAAACTCCAAAGGGCCACGCTGTTTCCATAACACTTTTTACATGCTTACTTTTATGGGTCTCTTGATGACAATCTAAATCCTGCCTGTTCTTCAATAAACCATTAATCTTCCAGATAGAGTTCAGGGAAGTTGCTGTGTAGCAATAAAGTGCATGTTTCCAGAGCCCAGATGGAACAAAAAGACAAAAAAAAGTGAAAGGGAGTGACATTGTTTTTGAAAGACAACTTCCTGGCTTGGAGGGGTTGGGGTCATGCAGGGTTATCTCCCCAAATCCTACCTGGAGCCTGCCTCTCCCCTCACAAACCCCTGATGCTACTTTGCCTGCAACACTTGTGAGAAGAAGGTCCACCCCTCCAAAACCAGGGTCAGCATAAGAAAGGGGCCGGTCACCCCCTGTACCTTCCACCTTGATGGCCCAGAAGCCTTTTGTGAATTGTGCCAGCTGGGACTGTGCTCTGGTGAGGAGATACCAGTCAGCGAGAGTCAGTGCTCATCACTGCTCCCCCCAGCACACCAGACCTGGCTTGGCAGTCAGTGGTGAGGGGGCTCCACTGGTTCCCCACCAGCCAGTGATTTCAGTAGTTAACTCATATCACGCAGTTGACAGGCTTGCTGCTGCTTTTGCAGACTGAAGCATAAAATGTCTCTGTCTTCAAGCTACTTGCTTTTGGTGTGCTGAGGGTATCAGTCTCACAGAGCCAGTGTTGCAAAAGCCATCAAATCCTCATGCCAAGCCTGGCTAGTCCTGTCCTGGGTTTGCATTTGAACTGGTGACCCACAGTAGAAGTAACAGATTCTGTGTCCCACTTTATAACAGGAAAAATTAACACAATCCCTTGTGCTTCCAGGCCCCTGTAAAATTGATGTTAACCATATGTCAGTGTGTGAATTGTGCATAGCTGTTAAGAAAGCACGTACTGCACTACTCAAAAGAGATGGTAGCAGTCAGCATTAGAAAGTACCAAGGAATAAAAAAAATCATATCCAACCTGACTTAAGTGCCCTAAACTATGTCTTTTATGCAGAAAAGAAAAAGAACAAAAGGAGAGACATGAAAAAATAAATTCCCTGGGCTACAGTCCTCTAGAAAAATGGTAGTGAGCAGGGAAAAAGTAGGCACATCAGGAACATACATACAGATAGAAGTCCATTTGTTGGACTCTCCCAGTTCAGACTGGCACAGCTCTCAACAGAAAAATGGGGGAAAATTCACTGTCTGTCTAGACATCATAAATACAAGGTCTCAAAGAGTCTAGTGCTTTTACTCTAAACTCCTGGGTCTGTGATCCTTCCCTGGCACACATGTATCTCACAAATATTCCTATACAGGACACATTTAATCCCAAAGCTCTGCCTATTCCATATGAATGTTATGTTCTTTTCTTTCCATATGAATATAATGTTCTCTTCGTTCCTGGTGACAGTGCTTTACAAGACAAACTAAAGTTCATGGATGAGAAGCTCTGGAAAAAAATCCTTTTCACTGACAAAAAAGAATCTTGCCATATTTTAAATGTCCTTCATCAGTTTTATTACAATAGTAATGCATAACTAAGTATGTAAATATCCTCCCAAACACTCAGTATAGTACCTACAGATCACCTGAAGCAGTTAAAACCTTGAGCAGCCAGCCCTAGGGCAACATTTTTGCTTGCCACTGCAGCAGGCTGACCACCAAAGATGGTTAGCTGTGTCAGCAGCCATTCGCACCTCCCTAACGATGGCTCCCCACAGAGGCAAGCTGCACAATCCTTTTCTTCTGGTGTTTCATTCTTGATGAACATAGGAGAAAAAAAATTTACAGCAAGAATCCCTCTGAGATACATATCCTGACCAAAGAGAAGCTAATTAGATGTGACTGAACTTAATTATGTTTAATATTGAACAGCTAGACCCCAAGCAACAGAACATGACAGAGCTGTTGTTGCTGTTCTCTTTGGTGAAGGCACAACAAGCAGTTCCTTACTAAGTATGGGTAGGTGTTACCATCACATCACCCATGTGCCTCACTGTCATTTCTTAGCTAACACTCACCGTTCTAACCAAAGTCAACAGCATCCTTTGGTGTAAAATCCTGTGCAACTGATCAAAATGAACACATATGCACAGGGTGCGTGCACAACTCCAGACTTTCCACACTGCTTTCATACAGTGCTGTGTGTGGGAAGTCACATCTGGAG
Organism: Falco rusticolus; assembly: GCF_015220075.1. Lineage (NCBI taxonomy): Eukaryota > Metazoa > Chordata > Aves > Falconiformes > Falconidae > Falco > Falco rusticolus. Next base: position 10,394,209 of record NC_051199.1, on the reverse strand, counting down.
AAATGTCCCAGTGGTGCTGGGGCTTTCAGCAGTCCCAGCACAGCTCCGTGCTTTCACAAGTGTCAGGAGTGTTCCCTGCTTCCCGGTGGAGCAGAAACACGGTGCTAGCATGCTGGAAAGCAATTACTGACACTCATTAGCCTGCTGCTGCTGACAGGATCAGCAATAAGAACGAGTCCTTTTGTAGCATCAGGTATTTGTAAGGAAAATGATGAGGTGGTGCTCCATTAAGACCTTGAAAGGAGCACCACTGGGGCTTGTATGTATATCTTTCAAGGGTAGTCTTTCTGCTACTACACTGTTATTAAAAAATAGTAGCAGCAACACCTTTTCTTACCTTCACTCTTACAGGAAGTCTTGCTTGATCAGTTTATCATGTTCTGAAGAGAGAGAAGGGGGATACCCATCCTTAGAGGTGTATATGGTTTACATTCCTTCCTGAAGAGAAGGAAAGACCAGTCTTCTGTGTATTCTCTAGGACAGAATTCAAAATCTCTTGCGAACGTTGTATGTCTCCCATCCTCTCGCCTGCGCTGTTCAGCTAACATGCTCATTGCTGGGATGAGACACAGCTGTCCCAGGGAGGGCTAGGCTGGGGACCAGCACCACAGCAGGCTTGCTGCAGGCCCAGCATTCATAGGTAAGCTGCCAGGGATGGAGGCATTACATGCTGGCTCTGGCTAAACAGCTGGAGTTCACACCAGAGGAAGTTCTTCGGTTTTGTGGTTCCTTCTCTGAGTACGAAGTGTAACAAGTCGTCTATCTTTTCTCACTTTCCATCAGAGCTCAGCAGCCTAAAATTCTCAGTGTAGTTATTCTCACATCAGCCTTAGGCAGCAAAGGTGTGTTCTTCTTCACAGTTTATAAATGACGGTCTTAGCCAAAGCAAGTAATTTTCCAGAGTACCACCGCGAACCTGGAGCAGAAGTGGGAACTGGATTTAGTCTCCCACTGCCCTGCTCACCAGAACCTACTCTCTTCTATCAGCCAAGCAAAAAGGCCCTGTTACATAGCTTCTGCTGACCTGAGGAGGTCCTGCAGGATGAGCTGCATTCTTCCAGATAGTCACAGATGCCAGCAATTGTCATTTGTGGCCAGTGGCTGCTCTAGCCCCTAATAGTATTAAGGAGGGCAAAAAGTTTGGTGTTCCAAGGTGCTCTGTATTTATACCGTATCTTTTATCTGACAATCACAAGCATTTCATGTCTATCAAGAACACACCATATTCTCACAGGCAGGAATATAAGCAGCAACATCTGATAATCAAGTGAAACACAGGACAGTTCAACAGATTACCCAGCTTGTAATGCACCATTCCATAGCTCTTATTATCCTTTTTTTAGCCACTTATTTGTATGCTAAAAGCCACAGCCTAACCTGGCCTAATACAAACTGGAACTCTACCTAAACTAAAACAAAATTAAGCTTTGAAAATCGCTGGTGCTCATTGATTTTGTATTATTTTCCATTTTCTTTGCTAGCTAAGATGGATACAGAAGTGTCAATACACTAATAAGGTGGCTCATCTCGCAGCTACTTTTGGCTGTATGCAGTAGGAACTGCAGAGGTGTGTGAAAACGGAAAAAATACAAAAGCAATTCAACCAGATACACAGTGGCAAATACAATCAGTGCTTAAAAAAAACCAGCCTAAACAATTTCATTAACTTTTACGCCTCTTAGATCCAAACTCTTGTTTTAAATCTAAAATGCAACTGTGAGCTCAGAGAGAAATCATCTTCCCACTAGAACTAGGTCCAGAAAGATTGTAATGTGACTGTGTTAGGGTGACAACCACAGGACCCAGACAAAGCGTGGCCCAGCTTTGGCACAATTGTATCTGGCGCAACCAACTATACCATCCTGCACCCTGTTTTGAGCACCTCTGAGAATGCTCATCTATCACGTGGCAGGGACTCTGTCCATCTTTGCAGGGTCTTGAAATTTTTAGATTAAAACTAAAGGCAGATGGTTTAATCTTCTCTTGGTTGAAATGGCTGTGATAAAAGTGCAGTCTGCATTGGGTACCTGCGTGCAACTTGTCCTTGAGCAGTACACCTATCCTTGTCCAACACTGTGCACTGAGGACTTAGAAACAAAAATGACTGTTAGAGTTCATCTGCTTTCTTCCTTTCCAACCCTGTGAGAATTGATTTGATTATTTGGGTAGGTGTGGGCGTAAGCCTGAGAAAGGGACAGATCCAGGGGAACCCGCTGTGAAAGGGCCAAGCTGAGGAGAGAAGTTTTGCAACGAGTTGTAACACATGAGGCTCCTGGCCTTACTTACCATCATCTGTAACCTGCGTTCTAGTCCCAGGAAAGTGGATTCTCTCATATTTGTTAACCTTCCCTCCCTGGTTAACTCTTTCCCTGGTCCAGAGCATGGCAGACAGAGGAGATCCTGTGCTTGGGGAAGAGATGAGTTCTGCATTTCCACTTCTGTTATTCAGCAGGTTCAGCTTGTTGAGTGAGTAACCTCACAGGTGCATCTCTGGATGCAATCCACTGGTAGGGTTTAGGACAGTGAATCAGCCAGCTACTATCACAGATCCCAGTGTGGTAATCTTGAGAGCTGGCACTTAAATTTACAGTAGATCCTGGAGCCAGACCATGTACACATGCCACATGTGGCCATCTTTTCCCGTTCTTCCAAAGGTGTTATGTGTTAACTATTCCAGAGAACATATGAGCTATAGCACTGCCAAGAAATGGCAGCCTAACTGCTGTGTTCTTTTAAGAAAGAATGCATTTGTAAAAATAAAAAAAATCTCTATTCTGTCAAATTACAGTCAGTTATCATTGCCCTCAAGCCAAGATCTATTGGCTCTCGGTCTGATTTAACTCAGTTACTGAAGCACACTGGAAACACCCGTCATTTGGGGGGAAAAAGAATTATTACCTTTTACTCATTAGTAGTCAGTAGGATTTTGAAACAAACTTCTTAGGGGAAACTTTCTTCCTTCCATCTCTAGCTTTTCAAGATTAACAGCATCTCTTCCATTTTGGAATAATAGCTACCTGGTAGTCTTGGGTCACTGGGCCGTCTTCAAGGCATCATTGCTTCCAGTTGGATATCCAATCAACTTTTATAGCCAAAATATATTTTTGCTTCTTTTTTCCCCTGGTGCCATCAAAATACTGGTTTGGACAAAGACAAATGCTCTTGGACGGACAAATGCATACCAAACTATCACATGCTTTCTCAAATCCCAGGGGCCACAGATAGCTCCATCACAGTCTGCAAGAAGGTGGTCACATTCTCATGCTTACTAGCCCACTTCAGTGTACATAAACCCCAAAGCACACAGTGTTTCCCTTTATAGCAGCTCAATTTAATGTAAGGAACCACTGGAATAAGCTAGCTTTTTGATCCATGAAGCAGAGCTGTAATTTACATTTTGTTCTGTTTTTCCTTCTTATCACCAGCACTGTCAGAAGTCTCTTGATTCATTATTGTGGCAATGGAAACACTGGAACACTGAGACAGCAGCATGTGTAAATGTGGAAGATGCAACATTACTGACCTGCTATTCCAGGACACTGTGGGTGTCCCGGGAGATTACATTGCCAGAGGGAAACGCAGTCTTGCTGATGGGGAGCTTTAGGTCCACAGAAACTTGTGAACAGGCCCCAGAATTATTTAATGGGGAGTGAGTGAAGAGAACAGAGCACAGAGGAACAGGTTTTGTGGGAAAGTGAGCAGACGCAACTTTATAGCAACCTGATTTTTGAAACAACCTCAAATTACCCCATGCAAATAGGCCTCAGCCAGTGCCTGTGACCCTGCACATACTGTCACAGCTTGAAGGAGTTATGGATGTGCAAAGTTGCCACTAAACACTTCCGCACTGCACTGGGAGCCAGGATCCTGAAACCTCCCCTACCCCTAATACTGGAAATGACAGAGCAGCAGTGAGACCCAGGGTCAAAGCTTGTGACAAAGCCAGCGATGTACCATGGCCAAGTACTGGAAATGCAGTGGGAGCTGAGCCCTGTGCCAGAGACTTGCCCATACCCTCAACTCTAGCCCACCCAATTTGCTGAATGAATGACAGAGAACTTCTCATAGCAGCCCATCAGTATTGCCAGCCTCCTCAACGGGTGGCCAGCACCCCCAGCTCCCTGCAGGAGGGCTCAGTACCCCGCAGCCCTGCCTGCGCACAGACAGGAGCTGAGCACGAGGAAGATGCCAGGTGCCCCAGAGAGCCAGTGCGGACCCAAGGCAGATTTGCAGTGCGCAGCTCAGCCCTGCATTCAGCCCACAACACTGCAGTACTGTCAAACACAAAGAATCATTTTGAAAAAGAGCCTAAGAAAAGGATTCTGTAGATATTTTGCCCAGTCTTGTTACTGGCAATCTATTTGACCTAGTGAACAAACATGGAAACTTTTCCAGGAAACGTGTTTCTTTATTTAAATAAAAATTAGTGCCAGTAGAAACAATAAACTTTAAATACATGAGACAATTATATACAACTCAATGTTAGGAATTATATACATCGGTTTTTTACAGATACAAATACATATATACCAAAAGTAAAAGGACGAAAGAGAAAGCAATGGAAAATGTGACAACTTGCGCATGTCAGTCTCATTTGGAAAGTTTCAGGATTCAAGTGATTCCAGGCAAAGTGCCAAACTTAATTTGGCTTCTCTCAAACTTAAAACAGCCCCTTTTGGAGTAAATCTACCAAAAAGCTTTATATGGTCTGATCCAAAGTTCACTGAAGTCAATGGAAAAACTCCGGCTGCCTTCAGTCTGGACTGAATCAGGCCCTTTCTGAGCACAATGGAGCCTTTGTTCTGCTGCCTTTAGAGAGAGACAGTGATACCTCTGCAGGCTACATCATGTTAACCCTCCAAGTCAAAAGCAGAGTTCTCCCTTCCAAAGGGAGAAGTACAGCAGCCTCTTGCCTCAGTTTGTTCCTGCTGTTCAGCATTCATACTTTTCAAGCTGTCTCTCAAGCTCTAATGCCAGTGGCTAAATCACAGAGCTATTTTAGCACAGGAAATAGGTGAAGACATTTTGCAAACATTTTGCTGTGCAGTGCTTTAGATTCAGGCTCTTCAGCCCTCATGCTTCAGAATCAAACATTGTAATAAGTTATTATAAAATATAAGGTATGATTGAATTATTAATTCTTTTTTTTTTTTTTTTGTTCTTACTTCTTTTAACAGTGCAATAATTTAGTAACTAATTTCATGAGCATTTAAAAAAAACACAACACAGTACCATTAAACTGGGGGGGGGGGGGGGGGGGGGGGGGGAGGGGCCGAGGGGTGTGTAGTTTGTGGTAGTTTCCAAAACTAGTTACCAATGACTTTATAGAAATGCATGTGTCACATGCAAGCTGGTTAAAAAAACTGCAATGCAATGTTTATCTACACTGGATTAAATAGGGCAGAAAGTCGAGATTCTTTAATGATGTAAATGGGCACAGTTGTACTGGCCTCAAATGGAGAATTTAAGTCCAACAGATAGGCACAAAACTTTGTGCATGTCCCCTGACGTCAGGAGGACTCTGCTGATGACTTCGGTGGGGCCAGGATTCCACCCTTGCTAGGTTAAATTCTATTCTGAATTCCACCTATTTTTCAAGGGGGAGTAACAGAGCAGCATTTGTTCAAGCCTTTCTACATCTTACACCTTGTAACAAAGATCTTTTAATGTCTCCTGTAACTTACAGATCTTTGCCTTTAGTGATCAAATGTACATATATATAATAAAAATACAAAAGCAAATAATAAAACCACTTTTCCTACTAGCAACTGGCTAGTTTAAAGACTGGATTGCAGCAGAAGTTGGTGAACCCGACCCAGTCAGTACAGGTACAACTTAAGCAAAGATAGATATAGTGGCATGGATCTGAAACTGGGCTCTACATACCTCCTAGAAATTTGGTACCTTTATTTTTTTTCTTTCATTCTTTCTGTGCCTGAAGTTAGTCTACAACCATGCTGCAATCTCCCTTCAACTGCAGCATCAACAATTTTTCAGGTTTTATGGCCTCATTGAGCAAATCGGGTGTTGGCTGTTGTTTGTTATAAAGAAAACACAGTAAAAGTACTTCTAGTCTATCACAGTTTTCTGTGAATGAGCATTACCCATTGTCTTTAACAGCCAGGCACTTGCATTAGGTTCCCTAACCATTTCCCAGATATTTGCAGAATTCTGAAATATGCGGAGACAGGCCAGTAATAGTTACCCCATTAGAGAATATATATATATATATATAAATATAAATATAAATATATATATATTCTCGTTGTTCTTAGCTCTTATGGTAAGAAATAATAATGGAAAAATTAAAATGAAGCATCCCAGTTATGTGCAAGTTACACTTTGGAGTTGGATACCACTGCTTCCTTGTCCTGCCAATCTCAGGAACACCTCGGGCCCGGGGGCACGGATACCTGTTCAGAGTTCATTGGAGAGCAGGAAAGTAGAACCACAAGTTCTTAGTGGGAGCTCCACTCACACTTTGGCAGCTGATCAAGGGAGCCCTGCAAGTGCTAGGAGTTCTTGTGGATGTTTTCCACAGATCCCTCGCTGCTCTCATTGAGGAGCATTTCTGACACTTCCCCCAGTTCAGCATCCGGCACTTCCTCCTGGATGGTGAAATGCACGTCTGGGGAGGAGGATTCAGAGCTCACACTGCTGCCTTCCATTGAGCAGATGGCGCAGGACAGGGACGGCACCATGCTCTCCTGCAGCATGTTCAGCATCATGGGGATCTGAACAGATTTCAGCCCCGATATGGTTGGTAGAGGCTTCACAGCTTCCCCCCATTCTCTCTCCTCATCTTTGTAAAGCAGAAGCAAATTGGACTTCTTCTCTTTTCTTTTGGATTTCATGTAGCCAAGCATTATTCCTATCAGGAAGATCCCATAGAAAGACATGACGATCAAAATGTAAAAATACTCGTTGCTGTTGCTCTTCTCTGTGTTGCGGGATTCAGCATCAAGCATGGCTTGGGTTATGTTTGCATGGTCCATCTTCAGCATGGAAAGTGTTTTACCACAGCTAAAGCCTGGAGGAGAACGTGGGTATATGTAAGATCAAACTTCAAAGATAAAAAAGAAACATCTTAAAAAAGATACCCCCAAACGATTCCTTGCTACTCATAGCTTGCAAGCTTGCAAAACAGACACCTGATTGAAGCTTGCAGTCTATCATACCTCTGCGTTAACATTAAAGTGAATGAACTGTTAATCAGATACAGACAGTATTAAAGGAAAGAAAATGCATAATATTAAATCATGTTGAGTTCTATGCTGAAATATAAAGCCCTGAATCCACACGATTAAAGAAAGAAAACCATACAGAAATACTCCACTAGGCACTTAAATATAGTTTTGTGCTACTTGACCATGCTTCCATGGGGAGGGGGAAGTTAGAAGTATTATTTTATTCAGTGCTGCAGGAAAAAAAATATCAAAAAGCAACTTACTTCGGTATGCAAATAATTCCTCCTTTTGCAAAGCTCAAGAGACCTTTCCTCTACCAAATGCCGGGTGTTCTGAAAACTTTCCTCTGCTGCAGTTGGAATAAATAGCTCTCAAGAAATGTTTCATCACGTGTTTTAGAGGCACAGTTTATAATAGTTTTGTGTTGGAGTCAACAGACGAACTTGAAGGATTGCAGTTCAACCCACTGAACTCTTAACAGCTGTGAAAAGAAAAAGAGTTGGGAATTCAGATTTTACTCTTTCCTAACCAGTTCAGCACTGGCTCTTTCAGCTTGGGAATCTATTCCTCTCACTGCCATTCTAATTGCTAAATCTGACCTGTTACCCTGAGAACTGCTATGCAAAATGGAAAACCTGCACACGATTATTCTCTGTTTGTCATAAAATATGGAAAAATATACATCTGAATTTTATAATAGACACTATCAAGTTATTTACATGCCTGCTATACATAGTTTTCCTGAAGAGATAGGGGCCGAAACAGGTTATTTTCTTTGCCTGGGACTAGTGACAAAGCCTTTCAAAGCGCGTACAAAACAAAGTGGTGACTTTCCATTCATGCTGCAGCTCCTTTGCCACAAGGTATGGGGCTGGGAGGACTGCACCCTGGGTCTCAGGTGAGTTTTGGATGGATATGCTGGTGCCACATAACTTCAGCCATCGAAGCAGCAACTATGGCATTTTGGTTCCCCACATGACTGGAAGGGTGCAGACTGCTCCGGGGAGCAACTCGGAGCTCCTGAAGTTAGCAGCTCCTTTCTCCCACTGTTTGTAGAAGCAGCCAAGAGCTACGCGGTCTGCATGCTGTTTATGCCTAAACAGACCGCGACCACTGAGTTAATGCAGATTTTAGTATGAGAGGAGTTTCACAGCTTCTGGGCAGAGGGATGCTCTAAGTGCCTGCTGGAGGCTATTGCAGCTGGTTTCTGGGCTGAGCAGGATGCCTCCTAGACCGCTGGGCAGGGCAGAGTTAGGACGCAGGCTGGGTTGTGGGGCCCGCAAAGTTCCCAGTCATCAGCTCAGTAGTACAGGAGGCTCTGAGACCCCTTTTCAACACGTAAGCAACAGCACAGGCCATGGGAAGAAGGAGGCCCAGCTTGCACCTTGGGGATTTCACTTCCTTAGCCTCTCCATCCCCGTTCTTCACACACAAAGCCCAATTAGTCAGGCCCCACATGTGAATGTCACCCCTTTTGCAAGTCCCAAGGATGTTTATGTAACGGAACACTCCACTTCCAGAAAGTAGTTGACTGGTGCTAGAGTTTCCCAACGGTAGGTCTGGGGTTTTTTGCCCCCGCAGCCACTTGTGGATTCTTTGCATAGACAGCAAATTCTTTTCCAAGCTCTGCCCTCACAATCCCTCTGAGGTAAAGGCAGAGATAGGATTAACCACTCTTCACATGTAGGAAAAAGCAAGAGGGAGGAGTTCAGCAACTTTAAATGAAATGAAGAATTCAAGGAAAGACAGAATTGTATCTGTGTTTAGAACCAGCATTTTCCATCTTTTCTCCGAACAACTCCACAAAGAAAGGAAAAAAGTTACATTAGCCAGATTCCCTTCTCTGTCCCTTAAAATAGAGGATCCACCCTTTAGGATGTTGGTTTTATCTCCTTGCGCATTCCCATGTGATAGCTCAGGAGCTGTTGATGTTGGACTAATGTCTGCTGGGATTTCATCTGACAAAATCTGTCTGCAGCACCAGCTTGCCAAGTCTGGATTCTTCTTCCCTGTTCCTGACAAATTACTGAGCAGGGAGCAAGAGCACAGTAACTGGTAGGCTAAAGCATAACGCAGAGCAAGTCTCTGGATTTACTAGCTAACTTTGGGGAATTTTTATTTCACATCTTTCTCAGTTCCATGTGATATTTGCTCCCCCATTCAGCTCCAGAAATTTGGAATCTGAAAAATTAAAGACAATATGTCAGGTTTTATCAACATCCTTTTATGCAGGACTTTCACAGAATGTTGAGGAAATGCCCAGCATTGTTGGGTCAATGAAAATTGGCTCAGTACAAGGAGAAATCCCTTCTCTGTGCTCATGACACCCTATGAAACCAGCTCTGAAGCTGCTTGATCCTGGGAATGAGACCACCTAAAGACTGTCCTGCTGCCTCCTGCGGTCAGTGTTATGTACAGGTAATCACTCCCCTTGACATGAAAAGTGCTTTCAGACACCCAGAGGTGCTGACACTCCACAGCTCCCACCAGTGAGCCAGCAGAGTGAATAGAATCACTTATTTATTCCAAAGCCTCATATTCTTCATGTAGGTGAAGCCCAGTACAAGGTTACCACGATGAACTGCAGCACCCAACAGGAGCACAGGAAGATGGGTCAGTTACATCCATAGATCTATGAAATCCCCTGAAGTTCAACTGAAAGATGACTGAATTGCATATTTATGCAGTTATTGCTGAAAACTCTGTTTACCTTGGCTAGCTGATGACACCAACTCTTTTCCATCTGTTAGCCCATAACTCTGAAAAACAGTTTAATTTTAAAAAGGCCTGGAAGGAATCCCTGAGCTTTCTATAGACATGAAGAGGAGGGATAGGAAAACACTGGGGATTAACCACCTGAAAAACATATGCCACTTGCTTACTGGTGCCATAAGTCTGCTTTCTCAAGCTGTACCCTGTAGAAACTATACTTTCATCTAAAAACAAGACCTGAAAAAATGAAAACTGGAGCCTATTAGGTTTGTGTTTCAAAATTACTTTTGTTGCAAATTGTATTGTAAAACCATTGACCATGGCAAAAATACTTGCTTAATTTGAAGTCTTTCTTTGCCTGCACCACCACCCCCCCACACACCCACACCCCCCACACTCCCCCCCCAGAGTTAAGGTTACTAGCTATTTCTTTTTTGAGGTTTCTTTCTTCCTTTCAGATCAATTTTTTTCCCCAATCTTCACAGAATTTCCCTGAAATTTCACTTACAGATCTCTTACACTTCCTGCAATTGCCTTTCACATGTTCCTCTTCACCTTCTTTAAATGAATCCCAACCTAGGCTATAACATTTAAGAATAATCTTCATGCTGTTGCTCCCACCTTTCAGATTCCCCCTTTGGAAAATACTCAGACTAGTAAAGCAGAGCAACAGCCAGGCACTGCAATGATGAAAAGGTCACAACGTAGCTGCTGATGCCAGTTTTTCTTCTCAATGTCCTTGTCTCCTAGAGAGCCTTTTGTGGCAGCAACCTTCGTCACCAAAGGACGCAAAAGTTGAAGCTTGAGGCATCCCATGGGGCAGGAATTCTTCACAACACAGCCTAAGGGATAGTATAATGTGAGCCCTTTCTCCAAATCAAAATGTGAAGATAGTCAGAAAACTGAACAAGGACAGAATCCGTGATGAGGACAACATGAAACATCCTTAGACACTCAGATGACTCCCTGAAGATTCCCTGCCATGGAAAATACATGCCTAACCCTTCATTACAGGCTAATCCATGGCCTGATGCTGCATTTATCTTTCTTTTTGCAGTTAGGGGGTTAATAAAAATAAAGATACAAGACACAACTGATAAAGGGCTAGCTCCTACCAGAAGCTGAGCCTGTCTAGTATGCTAACAGTTTCACTCTAAGTAGTATCCAAGCATATGCATTTTTGGAGTAATCATCTGAAAAAAAGGAAAGAAAAGAGAAATGGGAAGAACAGAGGAGCTGGGGTTTTTTCTCCCTGCACATGGACCTTTAATGGAAGTAATGGTTTGGTATTTACCACTAGGGAGAAAAAGGAGGGAAAGTTTTGCCATGCAAATACTGACTTAGTTATAATTTAAACTTTCCAGGCACAGCAGCTGGGAAAGGACAGCAAAGATGATAAATATTTTCCACTCCCATATAAGATTTCAGTTAGAGTAAAATTAGGCGTCAAGAGCTGGGTTTGACCCCATAAAGAAAGACACAATGAATGGGATGCTTGTGCCCTTGATTTGGTCTTGCGTTTAAAGACCTGCCATGCTGAGATGCACATACTGACTTTTGGTCCCGTTGTAAAACACACGCCTCACTGAGGACCTGATTCCTAAAGTTAATGGCAGTCTCTCACCTCAAGTGAATGTCAGATCAGGCACGGTCCCTGCTCCTTTCAAGTTCTGTACAACGCAGAGTCAATTTCAAGTGAAGCTTGTGAGTGTGTTGGAATAAAAGGGTTCGCTCAAAAGCAGCAAGTCATGCACTCATTCCTAAAGTAGGGAATGAGTAGCAGCCTGACACAAGTCATGTGTCTCCTTGCTAAAAAGCCTACTTACAGTATGAAATTTATGAGCTTTACTATATGCTTTCAACACTTCTATGCCTCAGTTCACCCACCTGTGAAATTAAGAATATCTCCAAATTGCATGTGCTGTGAGGGTGCAGCCTGGTAGCGCACTTGCAGATTGCTACCTGAAAAGGTAAAATAACCATCGCGTTTGTGAGCACAACAGCAGGAGCACACGGCTGGGCTGGCAGCTGAGCAATTCTCACACAGCTCTAGGTTCAGTGTCATTTTCCATCACTCCTCCTTATTTTTCATACTGCAGAAATAGATGATGATTTTTTATATACTTCACACAAGCAACTTCCAGAGGAAGGTGGCTGTTTTCTCAGTGTCATCCACAACATGGAAGTAACGCTCTGCCCAGTTATTAACTGTGAAAAGCTTAGTAAAATGCTACAGTTCTGCCTTGCTACCTTACAGTCTTTCACATGCAAATATAACTCCAGACGATGCATACATAAGCCTTCTCTCCAACTTCAGGGTTTAGCTTTCTTTAATTCAAATTTTATTTAACCTTCATAGCAATTCCCCATATCATGAAACTTCAAGTTTCTCAGGCATTCCCTGCACCCAGAGCAGCAAAAACTTTCCATTTTCATCAATAGTAGCAAATACAGGGTTCAGAAGCACCTCACAGCCAAGGTGGCCATCTGCCCTAATGCTCTCAACTCTAGTAGTGGCAAGAGATTTCCCAGAAGTCACATCTGGAGTATTGCAATTGCACTCCAAGCACACAACAAAGATCTGTAACGCAAATTGGTTTCTGATCCTGAGAGATGACAAGCAACAGAAAACCTCAATGATAGCTGTAATAACTGTTTATACTGAATTTAACTGTAGGGCATCCATTGTGCAAATCTTGGTGTTTTGGGATAGGGCATTTCTTTTCAACCTCTAAACCGAATTTCAGAAAGCTCTGAGTGACTGAAGATAAACAGAGTGGAAACAGGTAACTCATGATAGCAATAATAAGAAATTACATATAAAAATCAAAATCTTTCAGTGGCCTGATATGACAATCTGAGTCCAATGTCCTCACACTCTCAATTCTCTTTCCTGTAGCTGAAACAGGTTACAAAGTTATTTTGTCAACATACATTTCTGTACAATAAAATTAAATTTTATTTTTATTTTATTTGTGATTCTGTGAAACTTATACTTCATATTATCTTACCTTTTGGCTTTCATGGGGCACAAAGGACATAGGTATGCTTGAACTGAAAATGCTTTTTCTTTTCTTATTCCTTCCCCACCCCCCACCCCCCACCCCGAATAGAATTATCTGTTGGATGCACTACCTTTAAAAACAGAATAAACTGAAAGCTTTCTTTGCTCTCAAATGCTAGATTCAGTTGCACTGTATGCAATCAACTGTGTTCAATACATTTGACTCTACATGGAGTTTAAAACAGCAGCATACTAAATTTTAAAAAAAAAACCAACAAAACAAGAATCTCTAAATGTGATTAGCAGTATTTAGAAGAAATTCACTGACAAATCCAAACACACATTTCTGTTTCTTCAGCAAGGAGACAGCACTTACACTCCTCCAGCTATGGAAAGGTGCCTTATGTAGGACCATTCATCCTCTCCTCTTTGAAGGGCTTCTGACTAATCTGCTCAGAATTAGCATTTTGATTTGCATTAGAGAAGGCTTCTGACAAATCTCAGGTGAAGGGATATGAATGAATATTTACGGGGGTTTTGAAACATTCCTCTGCATGCAGCATGAAGATCTCTCCTCAGTTTTCTTTCTTTTTTTTTTTTTTTGTTGTTGTTCATTTAGAGATTTTTCATTATCTGAAAAATTCAGCATATGCCAGCAGTTGAGAAGCATAAGAAATAAAGGAGAAGCATAAGAAACCAAGAACAGGGGAGCAGGATGCTCTCTCATGAAATGAACGGGGCAAGGCTCACACACCCAGTGACTTCACTTGCACTGGCACAGAGGTGTAACAGCTCTCAAAGTCCACCACACTTCAAAGAATTTGAGAAGGAAAAAAAAAACCAGACAAAAATTTAACTACTGGGGAAACAACAGACTCTGAAGTCCAGGAGGCAGTTGGTGCTTAGTCGTACTAAGCCACAGCATTGCGGTTTTAATTTTCGTATATCAAGAAATGTTAAAGACCCCAACATCTTGATAAGCAAGTTCTGCCACAGACACATGCCCAGAACTCCCACTGAATCCTGCAGGGTTTGCTGAGTGTGAGGAATACTCCTCTAATAAGGTACCAGCCTGGCTTCCTCCATGGGCTGCATCTAGTTTTCTACCTTGAGATTAAAGTACCTGCCAGTACCTAAGGGGTATTTCACATTAATCTTTAACACTGCTTTTGAGGACAGGGTTGAATACAGACTGTTCAAAAGAGATTGAAAAAAGGGAGATCGTTATGACATTCACCACAAAAGCAATTCTATCCCTTTAGGAACTTGTGACAGCACACAACAAAGAATACAACAAGTGTCACAGTGATCTTTGCATCCTCCCAAGGAGGGAAAACGCATGCAAAGGTAAGTTCACTCTCCTCTCCCAGAAACAGGTGTAGAGCAGAGATGAAAGGGACAGACAGTGCTTTCTCAGTGGCACACATCCAGCCCAGCTGAAGTGAAACCACTTGCGAGGTCTTAGAAGAGAAGCTACATTTCTCTTCATTATTGTTTTTTTCCAATCCTGGAAAATTTGTTTGCAAAGTAAAAAGTAGTCCGTGCTGTTTCACAGCCATGTCAGCACAGCATCCCAGGTCACTGTGACCTTCAGCACATACAAGATTTTTCACTTTCACATGGATACCAGATGCTAAGCCCTCTTTCCCTCCGATGTTCAAGGCCCTCAGGCTTTTGTACTACATCAGGCACTTAGTATCGTGTCCGTTTGCAATGCTCCTTTTGAGTTTTTGTTGTGAAACCTCCACATTTTCTGTAGCTATTGCAGCAAACATCACACTCCGTTAATTTCTGCTCTCAACCTTGTTGACCTGAATCTTCATGGGATTGCAAAAGCAGTTTAGGTTTCATCACTGCCTTTTCCCACAGCAGTCCCCTTTCAAGCTGAAGCAACTGAGACAGCACTTCAGTTTGATTTATTACATATATTTGGCATCTGTTGACTGTACTCACTTTCAGAACATAAAATATTCAGAACAGCTATTTGTATTCTTACTCCAAAAGTCTGCTTTGGAAAACACAACACACACAAAATAGTGATCTGGGGTGTAAATAGCATCAATTGGGATGAACCTCAGGTGCTCAGCAAAGAGGACAGAAAGCATACAAAAGAAGAAGCAACAGCACATCCACCCTCTCCAAAGGGAGGGATGCTGCAAGGTAAAGGAGGGAAATCTGAAATCCAAGGCTGAACTCCCAGTCTCAAATGAGGAACCCATCTGCAGTTTCCCTTTGGATCCTGTAAGGTCTGGCTTACCCTTTTAGTGCCTGGATACAAGAAGTTAAAACGATTCCTGAAAATGAGCTAAGATCCGTTGCTATATTTCTGTATTAGTCCACAGAGCCACAGCTGTGAGTATGCAGAGGATGAGTCCCTAAATGCATAATGTATGGAATGGGTTGCATGCAATACAGGGTCATGCCAGCTTTAACAGAACAGGATTTCTTCCTTTTCAACTGACAGAAAATCTTCATTTCTTCCAGTTAAAATAAGCACTGGTAATCCAGCCTTGCGTGGACATCTGATGGAGATCAAAGGATGTAATCTTCCATTACTAGGAACCTGATCGATGTAACAGCTCCCCACAACCTCCCACATGAAAGAAGTTTCACAAGAGCTCCAAGAGACCTGGAAAAGCCCAAGGAAAAGCTTTCCTGACATTCTCCTCACCAGCGCAGCGAGTTTGCAATCTGCAGATTAGGTGTGCCCCATGGGTGCATGTGGCATCAAACAGAACAGAGAGAAGGTGTGCAGCCCTCTGGGAACCACTGCTGTGTCCCCATAAGGTCCACAGCCACATCACCCTGTGGAAAATTGTTCCCATGCCATGTGTTGAACAGAAAGAGCGAGAGAGCACACAACACTGCAATACTGATCAACATCAAAAAAATCAAAATAAACTTCCCAAATTATTTTTTAAAAGGTAATACCAAGAAAAGGAACTTAGTAACAGGTAAATTCCTACTCTAATCAGGGGCAAGCTTACTTTTTTGAGTGCAGGCATTCATGCCTCTGTGGTGAGATACCATCCCTTCTTGAATGCATTTTGTTAAAGCAAAAGCAACCATTGGTTTGATGGAATTATGCTTTTAGAACTCAGGGGAAAACACTCTCCTCTCTTGGCTGCTCAAAGTAAACAACATGTGGTCTTGTGTGGTCTTTTTGCTCCTCATATGAGGCTGGTATTTTGCTCATCTGTAGGAAGCAGCAGGAAATGCAGAGTTCTGCACAGATACAGGATTCTGCACTTTCCTAACAAGCTCTGGAAGCGCAGTGTGTTTGGGGGAAAAAAATTACTGCTGTTCAATATGGGAAATACAAAAAAAATACACCTAGACACATAGAATGAATTAATACTCCTCTGAGTCACGTAACTACAGAATTTTGATGTAGCCATATTCACAGAATTTCCCAACTCTCCCATAAGCATTTGAGTGTTCAAGCATCAATGGAGTACTAATCAATTCTTAAACTAAAGTGTTAAAGGAATTCCTGAAAGCAACATAACTGCTGTACTAGTTGTAAATATAGTTCATGGTGTGCAGTGGTTGCTCACATAAATCATCCACTTAGGGAAGAGAAATAGCGCTCCGGCAGATGAAAGGGCTCAGCACAGCAGGGTCTGTGTTCCCTTTGCTGTTGCACTGCAGGCAAGGAATCTGTTTGCTGCTTTCTTCAGCAAGGATCCTGAAGAACGACACTGCGTAACATGCTGCTACCCATTTACAAAAGAATATGGGGTGTGGAAACTTTGTGTTGGTTTTCTTAACCGTCACTTGCTCACTCAACCCCAAGGCACCCTGTCTGCACCCATCATGGCAGGGGATGCACACAAACCATTTAATCAGTGTGTTTTCCAAGTGTCGCTCCCTTTCCCTACCACACTATGTCTCTTCCACATGACCCATCCACGTCCCCCTCTCTCTGACCCTTCCTCTGCATGGTCTCGACCTCCACCCCGCCAAGCCATTCAGCCCAAGTCAGCCAAAACCCAGAGGAGGTCTGCTACCCCCAGCCACCTCCACATGATTTGGCTGGCTCCCTCTGCCCCACAGGCTCCACTTCATGCTCCATGTATTGCAAAGGGACGTGGACACAGACCACTCTCATCTATCAAATCGTGTGAACTGAAAATGCAAACTGGAAGCCGCTGCTTCAGAAATGGAACTCGTGTAGTCCTTACCCACATTGCAGAGCTTACCTCCTTCTGAGTTAAACCTCCCGCCACCTTCTCCATCTGTGACTCTTGTCCCTCTCCTTTGATTTCTCCCATGATATTTTGCTTTCACCATCAATGTCCTTCACAAACCAAGTTGCCAAGCATCTCCTTCAAAACCCTCCAAGATCCACCTACTTGCCTGTAGGGACAGAGAGGGAAGGGAGAAAGAAAAGAGATGTTAAGAAGAGTCTAAATAACACTAAGACAACAAAAAATACGTGCACATGTTACTCAGCACCACAGATCCATATTACTTGTTCATGTCACCTATGGCTTTTCGCTGACATTTCTGGTTATAAACATAATGTTTATATCAAACAATGTCATATCAAAACACATCGCTGCCTGTAGCAAGATACCTCGCATTTTTCTGAGCCCTGAAATAGCAATCACACCCCATACATTTGTGAAGTGCACTCAGCTGGGACAGCTCTGCAGAGCTCCAAGTGTTTTCCCAATACCTCCCTTGAAGAAAGAGCTGTCAGAACCAGTTCCTTCCTTCTCCCAGAAGATATCCTCTCTTTGCTGCAGCTCCCTGGGGCTGTGTGGCTCAGCCCCTTGCCTCTGCCCGGTGCTGATGCTGGGGCTGGTGCAAGGCGCATTCCAGAAATGCTTCCAGCCAGCGCCCCTTGTGCTGCTAACTCTCCTCCTTTCCCTAAACATTCAGACATGGCTTAGTCAGACTTTTTTTTTATTATTTTTTTTTTTTTAAATAGTTGCTCATTCTCAATGAGACATGGGTGCATCTGTTCTGGAAGGTTCTCTGCCCAAGTCATCATTACCTGATATAGCTTACTTGGATTAGAGCCCAGACCTAGAAAACGTTCCTCTGGATTAATTTGTTTGTGAATAACAGATTAAAATGAAAAAGAGGATGTAGATTTGTTTGCTGTGAGTGTAATAATCTCAGCATTAGGATTAGCTAGCAGCATAAGCAAAAAATCCAAAAACTCTCAAAAAAGTTATCTGAGATTAAGGAGTCTTGGCGATTAAGCTTTATGATTTGCTGCTGAAGCAACCAACACATCTGAATTCATCATTATTTTTTCCTAAACCCAAGAACTAACAAGATAAACCAAAATATTTCCATCAATTCCCATCATGTTTTGGTCTATTATAAAGTCTCTTTTTAAACATCAAGCTGACTTTGTGAAGACTACGGTAGGAGTTAACTAAAGAGTAGGCAGTACAAAAGCATCCTGAAACTGGGTGACAAGCTGTGCCAGGCTGCGATTTTGAGGCAGTGAGAGCAGAGGAGCTTTGCTCTAGTCTCCTGTGTAATGTGGGAGCAAATAAAAAAAAAAAATAACATCTTCCAGTTACCAGAAGGATAAAGAGAGATGCAAAATCATTCAGAACTGGACACAGATTGCAAACCCTTGAGGATGCCATGCCATTTTTGAACCACAGTTTCTAGAAATTCTTAGGGGTCAGACTTTTGTTGTTGCTGTCGAGCTTGAAAAGCACACTATTAAATTGGGAGCTCAGTACCAGAGAAGCAGCAGATTTAAGGGTCAATGCAGAGGCCAATCACCCTTGGTGTTGACAGGGCTCTGCCCTGCCTCTGCTGCACCCCACACCGGCTCCTGCAGCAACCTCTGGAGGCAGGGACAGGCTGGATTATGTCATGTATTACATGACGTTACTGGATCCTGAAAGCACCAGGTAGGACACTCACAGCCTCAGGAGTGCTCTCACAGGGACCCACTACATCTGATTTTTCAAGAAAGCATCTGTTGTATTACAGCCAATCAACAGGTCCAGGCTCAGCCCGTGAACTGCTCAATTTCATTAGACACAGCAAATCTTCACAGGGGTCATTTCCCACTGAAGTCACTGGGTCGGTTTGCTTTTCTACAATGAATCATATTCTGCTCTTTAGGCTTAATACTGAAATCCTTTTCTAGATAATTCCCACTAACTCTGCTCTGTATGTTGCCAGCCTCATAACCTCATATCCCATCGATGTCAACAGCAAGGAGGGTTGGTCACCTCTTCACAGTGCCCCCAAACACCATATTTGTGTTACCACAAATCTGTCCCCTTTGCAGACGTTGCTGTAACACCTCCAGGTCTCAGGGTTTCATGTTTGCTGGTCTCTTGGTACAACCCTGCCATCCCCATCCTCTCCAACACATCCCATCCAGACCCTCTCCTCAGCACCCAGCAGACCACAACAAGCTTCAATACTTCATACAGAGGAAAGCTATAAAAGGTCCTGTCTCATCATTGGAAAGCTCAGTGGGGGCAATCCTAGGTCACTGCCAAAACACCCCGTTGTTCTTTTAGGTTTTTTGCTGTTTGGTTTTGGGTTTTTTCTTCCCCCTCATGACTGGTTTCAGGGCCAGATGAATCTCAAAAAGGAAAAAAAAATAAATAGATACAGGCATTGATTCAGGTATCCAGTACTCAGACACTTCAAATAAAATGCCCAGCTCCTTTCTGTAATTTAGCTCAGGAAAGCAGTCAATTTGCTAAATTAAAGATTTTAGAAGTCTTACGAGCGAAGCGAGCCCAGGCTTTGCCCCGTAATTTATTAGCACTTCAATTTCATTTCTCTTAGCTTACTCAACCCTTCATTTCAGAGCCAGTTAAGTTTCAGTCAAGTAGGTTCATTATACCATGGAAAAACCCACGTGCTAAACTAGTGCTATAGACTGCACTAGCGCCCTTAAAAATAATAACTATAGCAGGAGTGAGCTGCCACATCCCCAGCACAGACCAGCTCGGAGTTCCTGGTCACCCTATGTTGCCATGGCTACAAGCGATGCTCAGAAACCAACGCTGCCACGGAGATGAGATTGCCATGACACCAAGGCAAGCAGGAGGCTACGCTGGGGCTGGGCAGATAACACACTCCAATTTCTGGATGTCATAATTTTAATTAGTAAAGGAATATAATATAGCCACTTGCACATAGGTAATGCAGAACTTCAGTAGCATTTCTGCTGAATTAAATTTAGGAGGTTTTAATCTAGCTTTAAAAACAAATGGCAAAAATGCAAGATCTTGTTAACAAAAAAAATTACAAAATACATTAGAATTCTATTATAGCAATAAAGTGGGGGCAATTAATATGCCCTAAATATAAGTAAAAACCAAATGAGGATCCCTTATATCTATATTAACTATGTATTACTGCCTTCCTGAAGCTGAAAGGTAAAGGTTTCCCACGAGGCAGTTACAGAACAAGAGAAACCAAGAAAGAAACAAACTCCTCTGTACCAGGATTTTGAATACTGGAAATTTGTCCATGACTGGGGGTGTACAGGCCGCACCCTGTGTGATGCCAGGCACCTTTAAGCAGGGAGTTATCGAATCCCCCCATTTAGCTAGGCACATTAATTAGGCTGTACTAAGATACTCATTTCATACTATTCAGTTGTTGCCAAGACACCATTCACACTTCTGACTCCCCATTAGCATCAGCTAACAATCTTCTGACGCCTGGTTTTCAAAGAGCTCCAGAAGGATTCAAAGCTGCTATAAGAAAAGAACAAGGCAAGAAAGAAAAGCTGCTTGCTCTTGCGGTCAAAGGAAGAAGTTCAGCCCACGGCTTTTGTGTCTCAGATAACCAGGAAACCAAACAATAAAACCCCAAATTCATTACTTTCTTAAGTCTCATCATTTGGGGATCTGAGTTGTGATTTTTAAATCACAGCTTGCTTGGGAGTTAGCAAAAGCAATAAAGCTTGAAAAAAGCAGACATAACCACAAGTTCCCCTGTTTCCACCTTCTCCCTCAAGTGTTAAGCAAGCTTTCTCCCTGCTTACATCCACAGCTGGGTCCCTCCTGCGTCCCTGGAAGCCCACAACACAGCCCCGACATTTCTCAGCTGCTTTCCCATGTTCAAAACATAAATGATTTGAGCACAGGTTCAGTCAAGGGCACAGAAATTGTTCATCCTGGGCAAAGCTCTGGGGAGCTGCATGGCAGAGCCAGGGCTGGGGGAAGCCCTGCTGCAGAAACCAACCGGCACTGCCGTGTCATGCAGGTGGTGGGCTTGGCATGGACAGGGTCAGAGACACAGAAAAATTCCAGCCAGCCTGATCTCACCCATTATTTCACTCTGAAACAGAAACCCTGCTATCTTTGACCCTACTCTCCTTCGAGGATGCAGTCAAAGCACTTCTGCAATGCTGCTGCCTCTGCAACAGTATATCCACAGTGGGGAAATCAGCCCCGTAGTCTCAGAGCCTCAGCAAAAGCTAAATGCATTTAGTAATCACCATTACTGCGAGGGCTGTATATTCCAGGCTTTGTGTCGGTGTAACACTCGATACATGTGTTTACGGCTCAGCAATGAAGGTAACGGTGGCAGAGATTAAACGTCGAGGCTAGCAGGAAGCCAATGACACAATAAACGTCCAACTGCTCAGCCTCTATTGTAGCAACAAGACTATCCTTACCCTCAGGCAGAAATTTGTTTCGGATCTTATTTCAGCTTAACTTGATATTAGCCTTAAAAACAGTTTTTAAAAAAATCCTTACATCTATGAAATGTTGGAGGCAAATGAAAGAGGTATGAGAAGCCCAAACCAGCACATTTTGTTCTGAGTCTGGTGTGAAAGTACATGGGCTTGAGAAGTGGAGATTTCTGATTTGCACCCTTCATTCTGTCACTTGCTCCAGGACTGAAAGGCAAAGCACGACTGAGTCACTGCCCAGGGGGGAGATGGCCTCCGAGAGAGGTCAGGAGTTCCTCCCTACAGCAGGAAAACTATAAAGGACAGATTAAAAAGAAAGAAAGATAATTTATTTAAAACTTTGTTTTGCTATTGTGAAGACACTAAAAATATTTTCAAAATAAAATAGGACTGGAGAGATAATTCTTTACAACGCTTAGGGGTATTGCTTTTTTCTAGATACAAAATGTGAGGGAATCGGGTCAGAACCGTGGGTCTTTGCTCTTGCACGAGCTTCTCAAATTCACAGGAAAACAAATGTCACTGTTCTTCACCGAGTCATCTTTTGCACACAAGCATGATTGTAACTGAATCACTGACAAATTACAAACATTTGCCACAATTTATTAATCCTGGAAGGTTCTGGGTTTTTTCTCTTGTGGCTGAAAAGAATAAACCTGAGTCAGCTCCAGCACAAAAATCAAATGCTAGTGAACAGGATGAGACGTCGGCCCTTGTGGGGTTTTTTTATTTACCCTGAGGAAGTAGGTCTGCAGCTCTGCAAAGGCAGGTGCCAAGGACCACGGTCCCTTTGCCAGTTGGGCTGCCGGCACTGGCTGGGTGCAGCTTCACATTGGTGATGCACTCACAAATTTGGCTGGAGAAAGAACAGAGCTGCCTGCATCCGTCTGCGCAGCATTTGTTTTGCTTCTCTCTGCTCACCCAAACTGCAGACGATTAGGTTTTACGGACAGGGCTGCAGCAGCATAAAGCATCCTTCCTCTGCAGGAGAGTCACTCGCCTGCTCTCCTAAGCAGAGCCATGTTAAGTGGGACCTACCAGGTCTGGGTGAGAAGATCCCTGTTGGTCGCGCTTGAGCCTTCCCCTTGCTTACAACAGGCTCAGAGTGCTGGGACATCCACACCGCCTTCTTACCACCTGCAGTGGAGAGGGAATCACGCTCCACAGATTCAAATCTCCTTCCTCCCTTGATACATTCTGCTTGCTTTGACGGCAATTCTTAAAGCTAGTTTTTCTAGAAGCGATTAAGTTCTTGCCTGTATAGCTCGCAGCCTTTCTTGCTCAGCTGTCTCCTCATGAGACTCAGTATCATTCAGAATTTGTCAAGATATTTCATTTTTTTGGATGTTAATGTACATTTAATATTTAGATATGTTCCTCCACCCTCAAGAACATGCTTGGTGAGGTTGTAGGAGGATGCCTGGTTTGAAGGAGTTAGGCACCTGGGAATGTTTTTTACGTCTGGGGAGCATCAGCTCACCAGCCTTGCCCACCCTTTCCCTTCCTCATCACGGTTATGACTCATCCTCCCACATGGATTCTCCTGCACTCTCAGGCATCGCTGGTTCAAAGTAACTGCCACATCCCAGTTTATGCAACCCCACTAGCCAGTCCCCTGAGCACCTGGTGTGGGTAACACAACCATTTTCCTTTGCCCCCAGACAAACATGCCCTTCTCGAAGCCTGTGCCCCCCAGGCCCCCTTCCTGCAGCAGTGGTCCCACCTGCAGGCACGCTGGTTATGCTCCATGCCCGGGGGTCTTCCTGGAGGTGCTCCGAGGACCATCGCCGAGCCCTGAGGGCTCTGTCTCATGGGCAACTCGCAGCTATCGGAGTATTCAGTTTACAGGCATTTTAAGCTAAAGGTGAATACAAAAAAACCTTATTCTCATTTATGCATGCATAAGCCCCCCTCAACCTTGCAACACAGTATAAGCTGTTAAGGATCCTAAATGGTGTACGTCAACACATTAATCTATGGGCAACTTGCAAAGATCCTACCCCAAAGCAACACCAGCAGAGAAACTGAGATCTTACCCAGGAGAAAAGCAAACGCTGTTTGAACAGGTCAACAACCAAAGCAGGAGCCTTTGTACCCAGCAGCAGGGCTCTGCGGAGGTGAGCAGGAGGGGTGGCAGGACATGCAGCGGGGCTGCAGCCATGGCGTGGACCCCACTCTGCCACGCACCCGCCACGCTCCGTGGGACTGCGCTGCAAGGTGAGAGCAGGACAAATGCTGCTCTTCGAAGTAAAACGAACCATACCAAAGTGGGCGATAGACGCTAAGCATTATGCTGTGCATGGGAGCGGGGCAAAGCCAGTCACTGCTTGCCAAGCACCACGGTGAGCAGCTCCCTGGGGCTGCCAGCCCCTGGCAGGGGGACACTGGCACATCCCACTGCACACACACCTCCGCTCACACAGCCAAGGCTAAAAATCAAGATAAAGCTGTGAAGAAAGCAGCATAAAAATTACCCTGAGTAACATTTTAACTATCACTTAATTTATATCTAAATAGTATAAATATCTATTGCCATCCTTCATGCCTACTGTCAGCTGTATTTTCTTACAGTGCATTTGCAGGGTATGAACGCGTGGGGTATGCACCCCAAGATATTCATACAGCTCCCATTTAAGATCATCACATGGACCAGCAGAGAAAAATCAGTAGAGATTTTTTGCTTTGAAGCTACCAGTGCCTCAGTTTATTAGCCTAGAAAATTAATTAAAAAAAAAAAATTCAAGTTAATTATGCCAGGCTCACATGGGCTGAGTTATTTGTTCCCTCCAGCACTACAGGAGTATTCACTCCCAGAGGAGCTGCAATGACAAGGGGCTCTGTGATACTTATTTGCTCATCTCTCCAGCATCACACACTGGTTGGGGACCTCACTACAAATAAGCCTTTGCAGTTGCAGAGGAGCTGGGATGCTCCAGCCCACAGCTCCCACCTCTGCAGCCACCTCCAGAAGTGATGCCTGGTCACATCAAAAATCTCTCAGAGATGGCTTAAGGTACAAATCTCTCAGAGATGGCTTAAGGTATCAGCTCCAGAATAAAACAGACCAACAGATGAATAGAGGGGATAACAAAGAGAATTAAGTTTCACTGTACTTATGAGAAAAAATTGACAAGAGTTCTGTCTGCTTGGTTAATATAGAAAGTCTTTTCCTGCAGTCAACACGTGCTTCCTAATCTCAAAATATTTATAAATTATAGGTAAATACCAGACACGGAGATGCTACAAGCGTTTTAGATGTATCAATCTTTAAAGCTATTTGCCTCCAAAAGCTATGAGAAAGGTCTTGGCAATAAAATCAAAAAATCATAGCAAGAAAAATGTAGGGCGAACAAGTTACTGATGGGTTTCTTACGTGGAGCTGGGATGAAAACCAAAATGGGACTATTTAACAGTGAAAACTGGGTATAATTGCCAGAAGCCTCTGCTAAAGGTTACCACAGCAGCAACCTTTACTGCATAAAGTCACTGTTTATAAGGAACAAGTCCTTACAGAGCTTAATCCCAAGGCTCCTGATGTTAGGAGGAAAAGCTCCCTTCGCCTTGCTGGGCTTTGATGCAAGTCCTGACTCAGCAGCTGGCTGCACTGGTGACGTGGGCTGTGGCACTTCAGATGGGAAAGCATGCCACAGCTCTGCTCTCCCTGCCAGAGGGCCGGCATCACCCCACGCAGCCGCTTTCAGCGGTGATGGAGGCAAACACATGGACAAATTCCTTAAAAAGAGAGGATCAGGAGTCCATCCACCGCTGGCGTTCCATGTGACGATGCCAACGCAGCCAGCTCTGGTCAGAGCAGGAAGGGGAAGGGGATACAGTAGGAAACCTCGAGACACAGACAGACGCAATGAAAAAAATAAGAGCATACAAGAGAAACAATGAAACACTTTGGGGAATAATAGTTAATTAAACAAAAGTTGAAAGAAGCCGTACACTTCTTTCAAAGAGGGGGAGTATGCTGTAGCCTCAGCTCATGGTGGGAAAGGAAACGTGAAACAGTGTCAGTCAGTGGTCTTGAATAGCCGTTCTAAGGCTTTGCTGCACTGAATCAGCACAGGAATCTACATATCACAGTGGGTTAGAAATTTCTAGCACGATAAAGCTGTTCTGAGTACTACTGGAGCTTTCTTGAAGAAGTAAATAAACACAGACAGATGGAAATAACTGTAATCCAAATGCTTGGAATTGTTGGAGTGCAGTTTGCACTTATCCTAGATTAGCCCTTAAAACCTACCCCAAGCTATGAAAGGGGAAAAAATTCACTCCTGGCAGAAGCAGGTGGGAGGCTCCTGGGCTCTCAGACACCAGTGGAGCCTCTGGCCCTCAGCTGCCATCAGCGGCAAAACCCAGTGAGCGCACAGGCAGGGCTTCTGCACGGGCACCGTCCCGGCACGTGTGGGGCTGCCGAGGAGCCCTTGTGGCACAGCCCGGGACCCCTGCAACCCCCACCCCTGAACAGTGCCAAGCCCACGGAGCAGAATGCTGCTGCCTGCACCAGGGATGAAGTCAAACCCAGGGAAGCCGCGCCAGGTGCCACAGAAGTTCTGGCAAACACCCCGCAAAGCTGCTCCCTTCCTCCTGCCTGCTGGTCATCCCTGGCACAGGGCTGAGAAGCTACCTACCTGCATCTCCTCCAGTTACGTCACACTTTGAAAACTAAAAATTAAAAGTAAACTGCTAATAATAAAAGTTTTCAAGAAACACCTTGAAACTTCTTTCCACATGCAAGGAGAAAAAGCCACGTTGCAGATTCCTCACCCAAACCATCCCCCTCACGGTACCCATCACCGCGGCTGCTGCTGTTGATGACACCGGTTCCAAAAAGCACCCAAGACATCAGCGTTTTCACGTGGCTTTTCCACAAAGTCACAGGTGCCGTCAGGTGGTGAGTGGCTCTGCAATACAGAGAGAAGCAGACGCATGCCTGGTGGCTAAGGGCTCGCTGGCCACCACCGTTGGGCTAAGGGTTTGTTGTTTCCCCAGAAATTAGAAGCCGTGGGCAGCACCAGATGGGCACAGCTCAGCACTCCACGGGCCGGCCAGCAGTACCAGCCCGATGGGTCCCTGCACCTGAGGCCTCGGGGTGTCCCTGACGCTCAGCACCCCGCAGAACAGCACCAGCCGGGCCAACCCCTGGCAGCCCAGGGCCAGGGTGCTCCAGGTGTACCGTGGCACGGCCCAGCAGGTGGGATTAGACAGATTTCTCTGTTATTCAAATTATCTCAGCTTTTTTATCTTTTCCCCAAGGAAAAGAGAGTTGGTGTAAATAAAATAGATTTCTTCTTGCACCTTGGCCAAGCCTTCCCTCCAAGGATCTCCATATGGCTGGGTAACTTCCAGGCTGCTTAAGATTGGATAACTCTTGTTTTCTGCAAATTCTCCCCCTTATTTTAAATAAATAAACAAATAAATAACGTGTAGCTAATCTAATTATAAATAACGAAAGGTTTATTTAAGTGTATTTCCCCTTGTGGAAAAGGCAGGGCAGCTCTGAAGGAAGGGGAGGGGGTGGTGGCACCTGGTTTACCACTCGATATCAGCCACTTGTTACAATTTAGTGATTTAACGTTTCTTGCCTGCCATTTCCCAGTTTGCCCACGAGCCTGCCACGCTCCTGAAATTCCATCGGGCCGGGATGCGGCAGCTTTCCCCGTGCACCCTGCCAGGACGGAGCGGGGGAACAGCACTTTGCAGGGACATGGGACAGGCCTGCGGCAGCCACCAGCTCCCGGGGGGCACCTCAGGGCCAGGCACACAAGGGGCCAAGGGCCCGCACTGGCCCCCAAGGGCCCGCACTGGCCCCCAAGGGCCCGCACTGGCCCCCAAGGGCCCGCACTGGCCCCCAAGGGCCCGCACACCCACCCCTCCAGCAGCTGGTGCCCCCTCAGCGCAGAGCACAGCGGCCAGGGCGCAGCACCTGCTCACCAGCAGCCTGCCTCGGCACCCATTGAACTATAAGCCGTCACATGCCAATTCATTGCATTAGTCTAAATATTCCATAGTCAAGCAAGACAAAAAGGAAGGTGTCAGGGATTTTTTTTTTTTATTATTTTTTAATCAGGCTTTCCCTTTCCCCCTGGCCCAGCAGCACTGGCTGTCCCCATATCCCCGAGCCAGAGGGTAAGCCGGCCTTGGCTTCCCGGGCAGGCACTTCCCAGCGGGATCTCCTTTGTCTCCACCCACCCTTCCACAAGGAGCAGCGAAGGCAGATGGGCTCACACCTGCCCACCGCCCTCAGCACCGGCTGCTCCAGGCAGGCAGCGGACACAGGCTCACTCCTTCAGACCTTGGCGGGGGGGGGGACAGCCAAAAAAACCCCATTTCTAGAAATACTTGCCAGTCAAGATTTCCAGAAAGTATCATGCCTCCTTTGGAAGCAATCCATCGCGTCTACATCTAATATTATCCAAATTTTGTAAAACAATTAACAGAGTCAAAACATCTGTTATGGAAAAGACTGTACCACAAAGATCTGATTGGTGCGTGGTATAATGAAAAGTTACAGGCAGAAAATAGTAAATGGAAAAAATTATTTAAAAGCAAGTATCCCTTTGTACCACTGGGAAAAATCCTGGAGAAAGTCCCAACTCTCATTTTATGAAAACATTAGGAAAACCACTGCAAAACACATTATCAATGGCACGTTGATGAATATAGACAGAAACAAATACAAAACAAGCAGACTGGGGTACTGGAGAGCATGTTAGGGCAGGGAAACTTTTCTGCATGCTCAGTGGAAACACCGTCATTGCGACTGGAAGGACAACTCCACCTGAGCAGACCGAAGCCACCTATCCGGAGCCCACAGCAGCCCCGTGGGTTCAGCGTCAGAAGGAAGCCAGCCCTGGGGAGGCACTGCCCATCAGCAACACCCTGCCTGTGACAAGACCCCTCACCTGCCATTTCTGGAAAACATCCGATAATCCATTACTAGCCACGTGGAGAAATAACTACATGGGAAATATTTTCGAGGAAAGATTTGTAAGCTTATGAAGACTTCAAATAAAAATCATAATAATAAAAAAATCTCTGAAAGAAGTATTAGCACATTTTGCTTATACCATCCTCAGTGAGATGTAAAGCAAGCAGAAAGCACCATCCTCCAGAAGGCCCATCCTGGTCTACACCAGGAAGGGACAATCCAAAAATCTTCTGGCCCTCGATCCTACCCTGTTGCAGGCCACCTACATAACATCTGCCTGTGCGTGTCAATGAGCATGAGTGCACGCGTGCCTGCAGATATCCCAGCAGAGTCACACTACGCCACAAATTTATCAGCTCTTTTTGATAAAGTTATTCTTTAAAGCCTACCTCCTCCCTTCCCCCACCTTGTTATGTGGCTCTTGTGCAACTTTGGCAAGGAGGAGGAAAGAGGATGTGATGCTGAATGGGCCAGATTGCTCATTGGCATTCTCAGTCTGCCTGGCAATTTTGTTATGCTGCTTTAGCTGGAACAGACTAAGTCCTGAATTGCAACAAAATTAAGCAAAACAGTTTCATTTCCGAGAAGCCTGGCAAAAATACCCAGTAAACATGGGTGAGATCCAGAGAAGAGAACTGATGAGACATGAAATTCTTACCGAGTTTTAGCAACTGGTTTCCTTACAGCTTGTTAAGCATCCAGACCCTTCCAGCTACCCTGAAGAATGGAAACCTCTACTTTCCAAGTCATCCTTAACGCATTTAACTTTAAAAACAACTATAGATACATATGGTACTAGGAAAGGTAACAAAATTTGCGAGTTTGCAGCAAGATCCATGATGCAAGTCTTAGAAAAAACTGAAGTGCACCTGATCCGCACAGAGAAATCTCTGAATCAAAGTCTGCACTAAGCAGCTAAGCATCCAGGAATTTTTACCAGGTTGGGATACAGGGAGTTTTATGGCAACTTGATACAATAGACACTCTCTTTGGCTATTAATATTTTCATATTTCAAAATTATGCTACTTTCTCCACCACCCTCTCTAGGAGCCAGAAGTAGCAGAAACCCTACAGAAACATAAGGATCTGTCGAGATCTTGCCATTTCAGAAGGATTAAGGACACTACCCACCAGGCCTGTTGCCAAACACTGTTACTGTGATTGCGTATCGATGAAACCCGTATGAATTTTTCCATTAAAACCATTTATGTTCATAAAGTTGTCTCTCAATTATCTGGAAATAATTTAAAAAATAAAATCCAAGCCCACCACTAATAGGAAGTATTACAGTCTTAGATGAAAAAAATAAAACTGAGCACACACTTGTCATAAAGTGGGAAAGGGCATATCACAATACATGGATATTCAGGGGCCAGGGATTAAAGTGTGGCATGTGGCTTTTTCCTGCTATTGCACTTGGCAGTGCTGCATAACCCTGAAATCTGAAATAAACCACCTTTTTGGTATCACATGCACAGAATATTTTGTTATAGAGGAATGCACCACTCCTTCAGGTACGCGTGTTCACAGCAAAACTTAACCCACCCGCCCAGCAACAAAACAGTGTTTGCTTTCCTACCAGTCAGCTCGTACTGGGCGACACACAGCAGCCTGGGGATGCCCTTCTGGGACCACATACATGCACATACAGGCGGTCCAACGCCCAACCCTGCGGGAAGGTCTTTACATTAGGTAGGCAGTTAAAAGCCAAGCAGTGGTTTCCATGTAAAGCAGGAATGAAGCGCTGAAATACTTGGTTTAAAGCATTCTATGATGAGATTTGGGATTCCAATCTTACAGACGCTACTTGCTGAAAGTTAACTTAGTAGCTTCAACAGAGAAAGCATTTATAACTAACTCTCTGAAATGTGATCTACCCGCACCTGCTGTCCCTCCAGCCACAGCAGCTGGATCCCACCCGGACAGGCATGGGCACGTGCCCACCACCGTCAGCTCTGGCCCTGAAGTTTGGCTTGGGATATGCAAAAGCTGTCCCTCCTGGGAACTTTTAGTAATTTCCCAATTCTCGCTGGCACCTCAAAAGGCAGATGGAAAACTACTCAACCCTTTCATCCTGAAAAAGCAGCCTTTCCACCGCTGGCTCCCCAGCACAAAGAAAAGGCATATCCATCATCTGTTCCCCTAGCTTGCCAAGTGCAGACATCCATTCTATACGTACGATTTCCAGGGAAAGACAGTGGTAATTTTCCACGCCATTCACCATCTGCTCTCGCCTGCAGAACTGTTGACACGGGAGGGCAGGCAGCGTTGCCTCACCTGCCGCAGCTGCCCGGGACCCCCAGCTACAGCCCCCCACCCCGGGAAGAGCGAGGCTGTTTCTGAACCGTTGCCCTGCGATGGCACCCAAGACCAAGTCCAGCCGTGCCAGCGTAGCACAGGCATCGTTCTTGGTTTACCTCTTACTGCCAAGGCAGAAATTGTGTATACACAAAAATATTAAATTTTTAAAAATATTATTCTTAAGTATTAAAATTTTATAATTTTTTACAAACCACTCACTTTTCCAGCTACTTGCATATTCCCTTTCCCTGCTGTCCCCTAGATTTTTCTGGTGTAGACAACGATAGCAACTCATCACTTCAATGTTTTTATTTGTAATTTTATTGTATCTATTATTCTGGATCCTATGCCTCTCTGATGGCTTTCTTAACATAACATTTTCTGAAAACTAAGGCTCCTAAAATGGTTACATGTTTATCCTTTCTGAAATTAGTTGCTATAATAAATTACCTACTACAATAGCTCGGAACTTGTTTACTTCTCTTTATTTTACTAAGGAGACACCTAAAGGCATTTTAGAAGCCGTGGATGCCTAAGGGGAAAAAACTCCACGAACAGACAAACAAAAAAAATCAATTAAAGCGTGTCATATTATCCTAAATGAATTTGAAATAGAAAGTTTTCAGTCTTAGAAACACCCAGTATTTTTGAAGGGAAGAAACAAAAAACTACTTTGAACGTAGCTGAAAATCAGGAGGAAGCTGGAGCTTTCTCATGGCTGATGAAAGGGTTAAAAATCAAGATCAGCTATACAGCGGGGAAGGCTTGACATTTAGCCAGCACTACTGACCCCAGGCATCTGGGGACCTGGCAATAAAGACCCTCAAAAACACAAAAAGAGGATCTCAATAGATCTGTTGAGATGCCTCCAGGATGGCTGGTTACCAGCAAGGGGGTTGCAAGCTTGTAGTCAAAACCTTGAAGCACCCAAGATCTTTTAAGTTGCCAGCATCTAACTTGTCTTTGGGATCTGACCCTTCAAGCCCATAAACTTAAAAAAAAAAAATTAAACACCAAATGTAAGTCCTAGTGCACCTGGACAGTAAAAAAACATGGCAGAAGCTTATAGCTTTACATATGGCATTATCATAGCTGGTGCTCTTAACGGGTAAATGACAAATCATATGCAAATAAAAGATAAAGCAGGATGGTAACCTTCCTGTAGTGGAAAACCAGGCTGACCTGACAACCAACGCTCCTGCATTCATCTTGGAACCGTTACATTTATTTTGACTATTTGACAAGACTGGAAGAATAGTTTCAAAAAACACGAGCTGGCTGAATTCCCACTGTGTTCCGTAACATTTCTACTCCTGCATCAGTGAGCCTTGCACAGAAGGGCGATTACTACCCAGTCCAGATACACAAACTCACTACCAACAATATTACCTACAGAAAAAGACACCAGTGACATTTTTACCGCACAAACGGCCGAGTAGCCCCCCAGAATGTTCACCACCTGCAAAGCACAAACACATGGCTACTGACACAGGGCACTGACAAGATGCCAAACACCAGCAGCAGGAGAATGGAACCTTCTGCAAAAGGTTACCAGCGAGGTGAGGCAGGGAGCAAAACAAAAGGATATGCCTAGCACCAAACAGGTTTCCCTGGCAATGCAGCAATTTGAACTACCCTAACCCTCTACCCTCCTTGAACAGTGGGATTTACGTGCACTAATTTACAATGGCAACTGATCTAGAACTCAGATAAAAATAAAACGCTGCTTAAAAAAACTGGACGCATGGGGCCCAATTTGTGAAATTAATTTTATTTTTGAAATATGATATCCAATTACAAATAAATAATTCATACAATAAAACTCAATTAGGATATACAATGTTCAGGCAGTTCATAGCAACAACCAAGATCACATCGAAAATGAGTTTACATTAAATAACCAATTACAATAATATACAACTGGTCATTCAATTAACGTTTCAGCCTGGTCCACGGTGTATGCAAGTTGAAGATTGTTTCTCTTACCAGTAAAGAAATAGATGTTCACTGTTTTATACCCAGTCCAAAGTAGTTAATACATCACATTAATAAAAATTAAAAACGCTGCGTTGCATCACCTTAATGTAGTTTCAGTACAGAATAAAAGCTTGTGATTTTTAGCTGGATGAAGGTTATTACAAAGGACTCTTGCGTCCCGTAGTAATTTCTGTATAAAGTTACAAGTTTTATAGGACGTTTTTGATGTATGGTTTCAATTCCATACCCTTGTCCGCATCCTATCTATAAAACCAGTAGGCCATAGGTGTATGCATTATGTTCTTAGTTTCAGCTGTACGTTGTTTTTTGCTTTTGTTTCAGGGAGAAATATTTTACTGCTAAGATACAGCTTCCCCTTGAGGCATGGTCCTGCTTGTGTGCGAACTGCAGTAGCAGCAGCAGTAAACCTGCAAGGTCTTTTCTGACATGTGATTTTTAAATGTCCCCACCTACTCCAGAAACACTGCTCTCTGCAAAGAACACTTACATCATCTAGATTGAACTTAGCCTGAAGTCCTGAAATATTTTTAAATAACTGTGGAAATTTAAAGGAGATTCACAGCATCCTTGGAATTTCTCGGTCAGTCGCTGTTTATATAATGAAATATGTAAATTTTCACAACGGAATACATAGTTACAATTTCTGATGATTCAGTCCTGGGAAATTTATATTTACAAAAGCTTTGTTAAAAATCCCCTCTTTTTGGGGGCCCCTCAGATGAGATATATGCCCCTTGTTCTTAGTTTGAACTCAGAAAGACTATTTAAAAGTTCCGGCTTTTTACATTACAAAATCCCCCACGTGACAGAGACCATTACTTCCAACCATGCACTCTTCCTAATTTACCCTACAGCTGCCCACAGCCTCTGGGACACACGCAATACATTCCAGCAGGTACTTCTGTTGTTCTTGTTACACTGGGCATGGGAAGACACACACAAAAAAAAAAGAAAATAAAAAAGGAGCGAGACTAGGTACATTCCTGGCTGGCATGTAGCACATCTACACAGGGTTTCAAACCTCCCTGATGCTGTTTTTCTGCTCAGCAATGCAAGAACACAAGGTGAGAAGACGGTGGCAGCCAAAAGTATCTGACAGGCATAGCAGCCCACAGGAGTACGACTGCCGGAGCAAGGAAGCCCTACATCTGAGCAGCAGCTGTGACTTACCATCCCATAACAGCCCTGGGCAATTAACGAGAAGCACGGGCACCCATGGGACAAGCGGCCTCAACGGGATGCGGAAGCACTCAACCTAGCAGTATTAAAAGTCTGTCTTTTGTTATAAATCAAAAGAAAACACATACTCATCACAAATATTTTAAGCCCATACAAGTATTGTAAATGTCTATCTCCAATGCTGAGATTAAAATTAATGAACTGCTGTATTTTCACATTTGGAAGAAGAAATAAATGTCCACAATGAATATGACTGCTGAAGTAGGAGGAACTACATATTTATCAACTTCCATTTTAAATATAAAAACCGAACTGCAAAATGAAACGTACAGTTAGACTGTAACGCAATCCTGTGACTGGATTAGAGGAAAAATCAGAACTACTGTTTCCAAACCATTTCAGAAGTTTAAATTTGTGCAACTTATCCAGAAGTGGGTTTAGACCCTTAGCAGAATAATAACTTCAGATTTCTCCTGAATTAACCAAAAGCAGATTTTCTTAAATCTGCTGCACAATGCACCAAGTGATATACATAGTACTTCAGCAACTAGTTAGTTTTCACTGAAAATCACACAAATACTTGAACAAAGTACATCCTGTGCTGACTGCCAGCTATTTAAGAACATGTTGATGGAGCACAGATTAAGTATTAGTAATGTCTAATATATGATCTGACATTTTCCTACAGACTTGGCAATTTCCACATTCAGATTCTTCATTTTCCAACATTAGTCTTATCTCTACTGGCCAGAAGGTTTTAATTTATGATCTAGATATCTATAGGCATTAATCTCATAAAAGTGGTTTGATTTCTTTTTGTTGCTTATATTTCCATTTGACTAGTTACACCAAATTCTCCAAAAAGGTAACAGTTTTTCATAGGCAGCAGTGGGGGAAATCCACCAATAGTGCGAGAGATGGTAACGTCACAAAATACAGCACAAACCTTCTCACCATTTCATCAAAGCTAAAGTACAGGGAACCTACTTGATAAGTTTCAACTCCTATGAAACTGCTTTTCACAAACAGGGAAGTGTTAACTTAGTTTAAAAAACCCTCCAAAATATTATTTGAGAATTTGTGTATCATCTCCCAAAACTCCCACGTCACAAACGCTAACAGCAGGAACTCTCTGCCCCAAACGCTTCTGCCATTCAGAATTGCTAGACGCTACCACAGTAGGGTACTACAGCAAGCATCAGACCTCAATTTTTGTAGTACTGTGATACACATGAGGGAATAATCTCTAAACTAAAGCTATTAAAATATTTGCTCCATCACAAAGTTGACTGATGTATGCATTTTCACATTCTCATGTAAGTGGTTAAAACAGTCTTTCCAGAAATATTTTGAAAATAGATTTCACATCTGAAAGATCAAAACACTCTCACTGAAGAAAAGATCCCCCATAGCTCTTCAAACAATATTCATATATCTATAGTAGAACAGAAATTGAGACTCCTTCCCAAAAAGTAAGAACTGGGTGTAACAAACCAAGCAACATTAACTCTGGCTGACAAATACTTCAAATATCTGTTTTTTAAACCAAAAAATGCTAAACAAAAAAACCCACAGAATTAAAGGGAGATTTTTAACGGCACAAAGGGCAGCTAGGCACCAAGTGAGCTGAGAACATAACTGTCATTATGTCTTTAAAAATCCCCCCAAGTAAGATTTGGGTTGTAGCTAGGGCAGAAGAGGGGTCTCACCAGACTTTCACAAGCAATGAAAGAGGAAACCCAGTGTAATGTCCAAACCTAATGAGAAAACACTGAAGTTGTTACAGTCCCTCTGCTAAAAGGACACTGTTAAATGTACGAAGTTTTAAGTGAAATTAATGCTGAGAGCTCTTACTAGCTCTATACAATTCTACTGGATAAAACTGTCATGAGCTATTTAAAAAAGGAGTTTCTGTATTTGAAAGATTCTTCTTACATTTAGCTTTTGCTGTGTCAATAGCATCTTATGTATTAAACAAGCTTTAACTAACACCTGCAAATGTACCTGCCTTTATGCAGAGCTGTGCCACGACCATATTTTCACTTTCAGATAAAAACAAAAGTAACCATTAGGCACATATTGAAGGTGTGTTACACGACCTGGAATGTCAAAACATTTTTTTTCCCTCAGATTTACACAGGAAAAATAGCACAGCAGCAAATAACCTGGTGCTCCGTTCAACAACGATCTCGTTACAAGCATTTTCAATGTACATAATGTCACAACATCAATACCTTCTTAACTTTAAATAATTAGGTAAAAAAAGGCCCCAGTATAACCATTTCTTATATAGCCAAGTTCTCTCTATATACATCCAAATTTTAAAGATACAAATAAAACATTATACAGGATTTATAAATGTTTAAAAACTTGAGGCTTCAGAATCATGGCTTCCCAAAAAGACCCGGGAAAATCCACAGACTGACAAGGTAGCAAAGAAAACTGGAAAAAAGGAGACAGACACAAGTTTGCTGCCATAACATTTTACTAAACTTGCCAGTCATCATGGTGATGTTATCAGAAATAACAGTTTAAGCTGCAAATGAGGAATGGTGGTTTTCTGTGTTGATCTCAAGTGTCGAGACAGGCAATTCAAGTATTTCCTATTTGATCCAAGCTCATTGTAGCAAAGTGGTGCAGAAAAAAAGAATTATTTTACGTTTTTTCCATACATTCGATCAATGTCCATTTGATAGTATGCCGTAAGCTCTTTGCGTTTTAGTTTGAACGCATCTGTCACAAGACCAGTCTCAGGGGTCCAAGGATCAGGGCTCAAACGAATTTTTACTGGTATTTCAAACTTCTCCAGATTAGCTGTAAAAATAAACATTTTTAATACAAAACTTAAACATAACCGGTTTTCTACAATTAAGCATACAAGTACAAACTGTATTCTCACACAGAAAAGTGTGAACCAAGAAATGCACCCCAAAACCCCCACGGTTAGCTTTGAAAACCTGTGTGGTCACGAGCAGAGGGACAGCATCCACCAGTAACCGTGCTCCAGTCTACACAGAAATCCTGAAATCACTCCCAGCTTTTTAGGAACAGTTAAAGTTAGGTACCCAACTTCAGGAAAGCCTCAGTGCATGGAAGTGACATCCCCAAAATACACACTGTTGTAGCCCTGTTATGATACTCATCTTCTGAGATAGAATCTTAAAATTCATATTCTGTAAGCCTGAAAAAACGAGGGTGGGGGTGTGTTGTGTTTTTTCCTGATAGCCCTAAACTGTTCAAGGAAAGCAAGCTCATACAGTGGCTGTTCTCCTTACTGAAACAGCACGGTGCTCTGCATGTGACACCTTGAGCACAAAATGCTGTACCACTTGCAGGAGCTTCTCCTATGGTTTCAGATGCAAGAAGAAAAAAAACCCTAAAAGCTAATCAATAGATGGGCAATATTAACACAAATATCTACTTTCAGGTTAGATAAAAATTTTCAAATCCACAAATGTATAATTACCCTGGGCAATTTTTAGAGCTTCCTATGCCTTTTACTCCCCTTGATATTAAATCACTGGGTTTGGGTTGTGGGGGTTTTTTTGCAATTTAGTACTAAAAATCATAATATTACTTTGAAAGTAAAGGCTATGATACTAAAGTGAAAAACAAAAGCAAATATATGATAACAACAAAATGTGTAGAAGTGCCTCAGGATCAAATCAAGTATTAGTTTTATCCATTTTAACAACATATTTAATTCTCTTTAAAATAGTGCTGCACAAAAAAAACCAAAAGGAAAGCAAGCACTCTCCACCACAGCACTTCTTAGAATGACTTTGCCTGTATGTTCCATGCAGATGAAAAAAAAAAAAAAAAAAAATGGAGATGTGGGGCAAGGAAAAAAAAAAAAAGTCTGCTGCAGTATTGAGACTGTACTCATTGTAACAGCATGCTCCTGTAACAGAAGTATGCAAGTATACATCATAAGAGTTTCATATAATCACAAGCAATGTGGAGAAGTGAAGGTTAACAAGACAAAGACTGTTGGAAGCACAAAGTTATCTGTAGGAGAGATGAGGACAAACTGCAAACAGGTGCAGAAGAACATTACGATACCAAGTGATTGCAATTCATTGCAGAAAAACTTAGAAGAGAATGCATATGAAAAACAGAGTTAACATCCACAGTGACCATTTAAAAAAACATTCTGTGGTCATAAATGACTGAAAAAAAGCTCAGTGCTTCATAATAGTCAAAAGCCAAAACAAGGCAGAAATTCTTATGAAAGAGTAAACAAAGCATCACTGTGCTACTGTTTCATTCTGCACCAGAATACCTAAACAGACTACAACCAATCAGCATGGAAAAAAATACAGCTGAGGGCAAGTATAACAGACATGGGAAAAAAAATGACAACTGCTATTGTGACTGTCCACTTCTCATACAAGAGCTCAGCAGAATCAGGCTGAACTAGCAGATGGCAGGTTCTTCAGAGAGTTCTTCACACAAACTTGGCTGAGCTGTGCAACTCCGCCACAAGACAGTACGGGTACTGATACAGAGACTTTAAAATGTGACTAGAAGAGTTAATGGAAGAAAAGTCTATGGAAAATTATTAACTACAAAGACACTGCTTTTGGCTTAGGAAATCCCTCAGATGCAAGTCACTGGAAGCTAGGAGAGCCCTGTCACCTGTCATCATTTCAGCTATGCACAGGTGTGTAGCAGGTGAGACTGTATGATGCCCAACACACGTATCATGGATCTACAGATGACTCGCCCCCTTTTGGGCCAGCAGCTAAGGCCAAAAAGGCGCTACAGGACATCTTAAAGAGCACCAGACACACACATCTCTACATATACGGAACTGAACTTGTTAAGTTTGACCTGTTTTTATATTCTTTCCTCAGCTAATGACCACGGTAAAAAAATGGTTACCTAAACCAGGAGGACTGACATATCTCATGTTTTGTTGTTGGTTTTCTGTATGAAAAATTCACTTCATATATGTTCTATGAAATATACATTGCTCAAGGGAAGTATTTTTAGAGTCTATGCTTATCTGTAATATGGTCCACAAGGTTCATACTCTTTACCCAGCTACTCACCTGCCATGGCAGCCTCAGCTAGCACCTTCAGTACCTCTTTTTCCATCTCAGGACTGTTGCAGATCTCTTCCCAGGTTCCTTTAAATCCTTTCTTTCGAGCTAGTTCTGCGAGCTCCTTTTGATTTGGCACAACAAATCCAATGACATAAGAATGGAAACTGAGAAGTATAGTGTACTTTAGTATAAATTGTAAAGTTAACAAGTCTTCAAAAATAACATTTCGAGTTGGGGGGTTTGTACTTTACACAGAGATATTGCTCTTAACAGTTGGCTTTTGTTCACCTGATAATCTTTCTGAAACAGCACACACGTTACCTTTGCCTG
This sequence comes from Falco rusticolus, assembly GCF_015220075.1. Classification (NCBI taxonomy): domain Eukaryota; kingdom Metazoa; phylum Chordata; class Aves; order Falconiformes; family Falconidae; genus Falco; species Falco rusticolus. Next base: position 10,354,865 of record NC_051199.1, on the reverse strand, counting down.
CTTAAAAATAAGTAGAAAGAGAAGCTACTTACCTTACAGCAACTGGACTGCTTCAAGGTGTGCTGTCCATATGCATATTCCACTGTGTCTCATGCTCAAAGCTTTGGGGAAGCAGTACCCATACGATGTCAATGCGCCCTGCCTCTGCTCATGTTTTGCATCCCGGTATGAAGACTGGTGTGCGGCTTCCCTACCCCAGTTTCCTCTCAACTGCAGAATCCAGTTACTGTAGAGGAGTAGAGGACTGCAGTGAAGAGGGGTTGGAGAGCAGGTTGTGGAATGAGCATATGTGCAACACATCTCAAAGAACGCCTGCTTCTGTAAGGGAAGTGACTTCTCTTTCTCTTTCAAGTGATTGGCCATACACTCACTCTACTGCTGGCAATCTCTGCCTGCTCCTGATATGCCTAGAACATACAGAGCTGTGATATCAAAGTCTTGGAAAACACTGAAGCACCGTTCACCCTGAAACAGGTATTCAAGATTTTTCAGATGGTGCAAAGTTTATGGAAAATGTGAACAGAACCTCACAGAGCAAAGAGATTCTAACAAAGCAGATCACAGAATCCGAGAGCTGAAGGCGATCTCAGATCATTTAATTCATTCACTTGCCACCAAGCAAGGTCAGCTACACCTAACAAGTATTTGTCTAACCCGTTCTTAAACATAAGGCAAATGCTAAAGTCAACGCTTCATTATTCTTAGCATCAGTAAACTGTTCATGATGGCTATTCCTGACTCACTCACTCTCTGCGGTTTATATCAGTTGTATTTTCATACAGCTTAATGGTCAGATGTTCCCCTCCTTTCCTCAGAAGCTCTCTATTCGTTCACAGGCTGCTACTATTTTTTCCCCCTTCTCACATTTCTAGTCTTCCAGATTTCAAGTTTCTTTAGGAATTTAAGCCATGTCCTTTCCTCCCAAGTCATACATCACAGATCGCTGCCTAGACGCTCTCATTTTTCTCCTGGACTCTTGTCAAGAGGGACACCTTTTCCCAAGCGTTGCGTGTGGAACTCAGACCCTTTAATGCTTGGTAGAGCAAAAGATCATTGTACAACTTGCAGGCACCTGATTATGCCATGTTATTTACCTTCTTCTGATACTTGTTGACTCACATCAGCTCCTACAGAACTGCTACCAGCTGGTGGTCCTAGTCTTGTATTTTTACAGTTTATTTACGTATAATTTACATTTCCTCTCTTTAAACTGACTGCTGTTTTGAAGCAGATCTCCACCTAATCAAGCTTGCTCTGAATTCTAATCCTGTGATCCACTGTACCTTTGCTCCTGTCCCACCTTAATCATCTAGAGATTTATGAAATCTTTTCAACTTTTTATTAATTAAATTTATTATTATTTAATAAAGGTTCTCGCAAGACAGACCACTGATGCAAAACAGAATTTTAACCCTGGTATGGAAATTACTTTAGCTTGTCCTTTAAGGTCTCCAAGATAATTTACAAATACTAACTCCAAATGCCCTTTTGATTACTGTACATTGCAATTTTCTCCTTTGTTACTGGTATGCACTATAACTGGCATCTGACAACAGCTGCGAAGACTACATTGAAGTCCATTACAAATACAGGATTTTCTGGCATCATCTCTCAACAAGCTCTGCCTGTTGACTGACTCAAAACTGTTCTCATTTTTCTAAGAAAGTACTTACAGGAAGACATCAGATTAGCCTCAGTACCGCTTACTGCTTGCATCTCGCCTTCTGTCTTTGCCTCTCCGATTTCCCCCCGCAACACACACACATACTCATGAGATACTCTGTACTGAATCACTGTAACCTTGTCTAGAGTTTGCTCTGTAATGTGTATGCATTATGTACGAGAAGGCATCCAGAACACAAAGGACTCTGGCACTTTCATCCCTGGTTCCTGTAGTTTTTTGACACGCTTAAGGTCATGTCCAGCAATACCACCAGTGTCTCCAGGGAGAAACAGCGTACAGGAGTTCGCAGTTGGCCGGCCAAGCCTCAAACTTTCAGTTCATCTAAAATTCAGCCTTCTGAGTAGAAGCATACTTCCTCTGGACAAACAGGTTCATCCAACTACGCTTTTTCCTAGGAAGAGCACCTTGGAGCTCACAACTCCTCCTCACAGCTTTTCACAGTACCACTAAGTGAAATCTTCCCTTGTTGCAGTTCAAATGCCAAAGCACTGTTTGTCTTGCGAAATATCCTGAAGACTACATCTTCCCTCTGGCGCTGCTACCTCCCTCTCCACTACTGGTCTTTTTGCAGATCTTTTGAATTTGCTAGATTCTTCGGCCTTGGAGGTCATAACAGCACAAAGAAAGACATTTTCAGAATTCAGCCCCCAGGACCTCCTTAGTCATCTCCTCCACGCTAACAGATTTTGCTGAAACATCTCTCCTACACTAGGTATCCTCATTCCCTTGCTGTGCTGGAGATCCTACCAGTACAGCCCTCAGACCTGTGGTAAGAGACCTATACTACAAGTCAACAGCATCGTTTCTATCCTGTGAAGTCTGGTCCTTATCAGCTCTCCTGGAGCATCCTGCTGAGAACTCCCTTGGGGTTTTTTGCCAAGTTTGCTCATTCCTCAGGCAACTGAGCTACTCATTTTCCTGGCGTGATGCTTGAGACCCACTGAATGAGTCTTGGATGGGTGAAGTGCTTAAAAAGCAGTAGGACTCACCTCTGAAGGAGCTCTAATCGTGATTTCTTTCAGCAAACATTTTATTCCTTATCTCACCAAGTATTTTATCTGAAGTGGTCTATTAATATTTTATCTGAAGTGGTCTATTAATACAGCTTTTGAAGCAGTGCCACCGTGTAATCACTTTTGATTCCCTACTAACACGTTCAGAGGAGCTTTGCGCCCCAAGATCTAAGGTCAAATCACAGATTTAACCCATTTGTAGAAGTCTGCCCTCCTTATCCTTTTGCATGTGGAAGACAGAAGAGCTACAAATGAAGGACTCCTCTTGCATACAAAGATCACCCAGGCAAAGTACAAGGAGAGGCAGGATGGATAAGAGAGGGCATAGGCACTGCTAACAAAAGTCTCTGAGCTCACACTGCTGAGGTGAGTGTATAACCCCAGTGTAGTGTGTATATGGACAATCATTCAGAGAATCTGTATTGCATGGCTACTTACACCAAATTACACACGTGAAAGTATTAAGAAGAAATACAGCAGCAGCAGAAAAACCCATGTGGAAGATACCTAGACTCTGTTTGTAAATTACCTTTAAAAATTGCTCATTGGTTTTCCTATTTTTAAGTAATAGGCAAGACACAGACTATCAGAGTCATGTGCCTGTCTGACAAGTGCATTTTAGCCTCCAATGTTATGTTGACCCAGCGAAATTAACACAACATTTGATAGTACAATTCCAACAGTGTACTTCAATCCTAGAAAGCAGAAGTTGCCATCTGTAGGAACCTTCTTATCCACAGAGTGCAAAAGGTGCTCAGAACAGGCACATAATCTCAGGCAGTCAAACAAGCAAACACAAGACTCACGCAGCGAGTCAAAACCACAAATAAAACTTCATATAATGGAAGTTTTCTCAGCAGTGGCATGCCACGTGAGCATTAGTCTATTGATCCTAAACTGTCAAAACTGAAGCTACAGGGTGACTACCATTAGTTTAACACAAAGAAAATACCACAGAGAACCAGGTGAACAAACCAAAAGTTAATTCTCTATTTATTACCACTGAGCAATTCTCTGGTACGCTTGTCCTGGCCTCTTTCAATCACACTTATCAAATGGGGCTTTTTCTGGCCATACTGGCAATAAGAGTATTTCTGATCATTCAGAAGCTCCAAAATTACTTTCCAAACATCAAAATGACAACAGGAAACAAAGATCATCTTAAGAATATTTATATGTGTACGTCTATATTATGCACAGGTAAGAAATTCCAAAAATATAAACTTAAGATGTGTTTGAGCCCTTATATGCCTAATTGATTAGTACACGTAGAAAGCAAGTAGAAAGGACATTTGATCATCATTTATTAATTGTGCATTTGCATAGTATTTGCAAAGCGTTTTCTCTCAAGCTTCAAGGCTTCTGCTGGTGTAGTGCAGGGGTTAAATAAAAGTATTTTTAATGCACAAGCCAGCTTCTGGGCTGTTGGCGGTTTTTTCCCCCCCTGCCTTCCTCTGAAAGACAACAGTACTTCCTCTGAAGAACAGATCACAGCTAAACACAGCAAGGAACAAGGTGTCCTAGGGCTTCTGTAGGTAATATTCGCTAAAGTGCTTAAGTGGTGTCCACTATGAATGCAGTCATTGCCTAGCTGCTTTTCAGGTTGGGGAAAAGGGAATGAAAGACTCATTCTTGGCATTTTCTTACAAGTGACAAAAACACAGGAGAAGAAAAATAAAAAGCTTCAGATGTTTTAGTTTTGATGAAGTTATTCCATTGTATTATAAGCACAATCCTTTTTCAACTGGTTTTAAAAAATTCCACACATTGAGTGGCAAAAAATCTTGCTTACAGCTTCAGCAGGACAGACAAAGAATACAGCAATAGCAAAGTATCAGCTGCCTCTTACCTGCTTGCATACGCACAAATATTATCTACCAGTGGAAGGTTCTTTAGAGCTGCTTCTACTTTGCCAAGAGAAACATATTCTCCTGCCTGGAGTTTTACAAGATCTTTTTTACGATCTATTGAGGAAAAAAGGAATTAAATGTTAGATTACAGAACACAAAACTTTAGACATGGATTTTATACTTTTCTGAAATATACGTATAAATGCTAAAAGGTAAACTGACTCATGTCTGGAAATATTTAAAATCAGGTTTCCAGACTATTCATTTTATCAATCTGTCCCTCATGTAAATATGAGACAGATTTCAATTCCACGCATTTTCTGCCTTCAAAACAGCATTTCCTACGTGACGGCACCGTCATGTGAATGGAAGACAACTAGAAATATACAGAAGCCAGTTTGGCTAGAAGCACACATTTTGTGCTGTCTGGTCTAGGAGTTTAAGGCACAGGATGCACCATTTAGTGACATTTTGTTATTTATTCCCAGGCTAAATCCGTATTTCAAGAGCAACCATTCACCTGTTATTTGAAACAAAAACCATAGGAACTGAAAATTAAGCCCAAATTACTGAGGCTTATTGTGCGTAGCCCAGAGAGGGCGAAGGTGACCACAAGGTTTACTCACCTGGTTGTCAGGGCAGCTATATACTCTCCTTTGCTATATACTTTCACACTGCTTTGTGCAAGCCGGCAATAGTTTTGCAGCTGTATGGCCTTTTGACCATTGCAAGGCTGCTGCAATGGGACCTATGATTTTTCTCATACAATAAACCAAGAAAGCCTAGTTTTCAGGAGCTGCCTGAATCACCCACTGACTTCAAGAGACACATCTGGTAGTTTATAGGGCACCTATTTTTGTGCCTACAGGTGTCAAAGAATGATGAGCCTATCACAGGCTTATGTGTAACACCTTTACCTTAGTATATTTTCCCCCTAGCTCCTTTATGAAAAGGAGATATTATTATAAAGACTGGAAAGATTTTTAAAAAGTCTTATTTAATCCCTGAGCACTTATGACCAAAAGAGCCCTTTCACTGAATCAAACTGCATTATTTACAAAATTATAAAACTTAAGGCAGCTTACCTAGCTCAATTAGCCTATATTTAACTCTTTAATTACTACCCAGTCACACTAACAGCGTGGAGTCAATGTTAAGACTGTTTTAAAAGGAAGCAATTCTTTTAAAAATTAGCTTTTAATAACACAAGCAAGTTTATGTTAACATACCAGAATTTCCCTGGGATACATGTTAGGGCTTTAGACCTCTTGTCAAGACATGGAGAATGTGTTTGGGGGATTTTTTTGTTCATTACAGTATTTAGCAGCCCTGAAAAATGTATATAGGTGTTCACCTGAATTTATTAACTCACCAATAATTTTTAGACATCCATCTTGATGAAATTCTCCAATGTCTCCAGTATGCAGCCACCTCTGTCCATTCTCATCAACAGTGAAATCTTTCTTGGTTCGTACTTCATTTTTGTAGTAGCCCACAGTCACATTTTGCCCTCCAATAAGTATCTCACCTCTAGGATATGGTTTGTCAGTGTTGTAATATCCACCTAAAAGTTTTTTATTAACATACAAGAATTATAATACATTCCAAAGTAAGAATTGCTATCATTTTTAATATTTAAAGATAGGCCTAAACACTTAAGTCAGTCCTTAGCCAAAGTTACCACTTGCCTAAGTAGTTCGGTAAAAGAAGAGGTGGTTCCAATTCTTTTCAGCATATAAAAGTTATTTAACACGTGTTTACAAACAGTGAAATTCAGACACATGCAGAGGGCAAATGCCATCTCTACACAGTCCTTCTGCCTGGACTAACATGCGCTATCAGTTTCATACAGGCTCAAATAGAAAAAGATAAATTTCACCTCATATTTTAAGAAAGAAAAAAATCCCTAAGGTTTCACATTAGCCTAAAACACACTTAAGTATTATTTCTATTCTACAATACGTAAAAGCCTACAGTGAAAGGAAATCACCTAAATACATTTCAAACCCCATTAAACATATTTTGTATAGCATCCATTAAGCTTCCATTCCATATGCCTATTTTTTAATTATTTAATAACATTTTGAAGACTATATTAATTTCTTAATGGCAGCAGCAGGTATCACACACGCACTTAAGTCTCCTGAATCCAGCACCTCTCAAGACACGACATACACAACCCGCACACTCTCCTGCAAGAATATTGATCTAAATGAGAAACAGGTACAACGCTGTATATATTTAGACAATATACACATATATTTAGAGTGACTGGAATAAAAGAAATGATGTAGCCAGAAAGTGTCATAACACAGCCCAGTCAAAATGCTACTTTCCTTGATAGCTTCTGTCTAGGTATTTGTAAGTTTAAAAGCTACCAAGGAATTTATTTTACCTGTTTTCTCCCCCAAGTTCAAACTTTTATAGGTAAAAGTAGCATTTAAAATTTAAAAAGCCAAGAAATTGTCTAATTACTACTACTGAGTAAAGTCCAACATAAAAACAGCTAAAGTTCCTACAAACACACTGTAATTTAATCACATACAGAAATTCTCACCTTCTTCCCAGTTCAGTAACTTGATTTCACAACAGACCAAAGGTGCTCCCACTCTCCCTGTAGTGTAGTCCCAAACTAGAATTTTAAAAAAGAGCACTTTTCAGAAAAGTTTTTTACCAAAACAGATTAGAAAAAAAACCTTTGTTGTCATGCATCTTATTTAGTGAAAAGTAACTGCTGTTTATTTCTGAGATTTAATGCATGGAACAGAACTTCCAAGAAAAAGCAATGGATCTATAAAGGTAATGCAGATAAAATCCTTATCCTGCAAGGAGAACAGATGGCTGTATTTACAGATACCTCCAGTCATATCAATACAGCTTTGATAGCAAGCTGTCCATGCGGATCATATTTCAGAAGCAGCACAAGAACTTTAGTGTTCTCTGAAATAAGCAGCAATATTTCATAACAATTCAAGGAGTCTGTGTTTTGATGCATGTTCCTAAAGTCCCAATCCCAAATACTTCTGCATCTGAACACCTTCCCAGAAGAGTATAACTGGAGACTACATCATTTGTATTGCAATTCCACTTTTTTTTTTTTCCAAGCTACCGAAGAAGCCATTCCCACAGACCTCATGCATAAAACCCACATCATAGCAGTGTGTGGATCACCAAGGAACCTAACACAGGTTCTACAATCCGGCATAATCTAGCAGTGAGCCTTAGACACTTCTTATGCGATCCTTAGGTAGGAAAAAACAGCAGGTCTGACAGTTTCTGCCACCACTGAATAGGATTGAAATTTTAGGACTAAAAGGCAACTGAAACCACTAAGTTCTGTGACATGAAATTAAAATCCGGTGCAGGCTTTTGCATTCCATTTTTTATTTTCCTAACATCTTGACACACTCACCAAAATTAGAAATCGTTTTTTTCAGTTCACCTGCTAAGTGCAATAATGCCAAGATCCCATTCACACTACTACAGGTTTCTCTACCACAAACGAGAACATTCACATGACGGGTAGTTCAGCAGCTTCAGCACAATGTGTCAGAATTAGTACTCCTACTGTTTTACACATTTATGATTACAAGTAATTCCCAGGATTCCCCAGTTATGTTTGGTGGCATGCACTGAAGAAACAGACTGTCAAAAATGATACACGCTGAGCACTCATCACGGATCACGGTGCTCAGTGGGAGGCACCGACACCAACCTTCCGTGATTGTTCCAGCTCCAGCTGATTCAGTCAGTCCATACCCCTGTCCTACAGGGCAACAGAAACAAATGTTCATAAACCGCTGAGTTGCTGCGGAGAGTGGAGCTCCTCCACAAAGCAGGATGCGAATTTTTCCACCTAGCAGCATTCGTACTTTCCGGAAAATAAGGCTAAAATGCAAAGATAAGAGTATGTATTTGTTGCTTAAAAACAAAAAGAGTACCTAATTTTATATCTGAACTGAAAGTTTCCACCATCTTCAAATAAACTTTTAAGGCATTCAAGGTAAACTTTGAAGGAGTACATTTAAGTTTTTGAAAACACAGGCACAGATTTCTAAGCTTGTTTCCACATTTTCTGATTTGAAGACGAGTTAAATGTTTTGAGAATGCAGATTTATAAGACAGCAGAATTCTGTGATTTTCTCCTCGAAAATAATTTAAACAAGCTGTATAAATCTTGAAATTATATTATCCTTTAGTGTCACTACAGTTGGGAGTTGGACTAGATGATCCTTATGGGTTCCTCCCAACCTGAGATATTTTATGATTCACTTCTGTGAAAATGTGAAGTCTACAGTTACCTAGAGGAACAGACTTCCCACCTTACCCCAGAATTGTATAAATCCATTATTAAAGTTTCATGAAAATAATGCAATGAATACAAACCTCCAAACAGTTTGAAGTAACACTTATTTAAATTATGTCAGTAAATATTTAAAACCATCACAGACTACTGACACGTTGTTTCAATTTACACTTAATTACAGACTTGTTCAAGTTCAAAATGTCAACATTGAAACAAAGAAAAGCACAAAAAAATCAGATACTGCTCTTGTGGCAAGACTGATAAACATTTTTTTGGCACCATTAAAAATAAAATTACCTATCGCAGAGTGGGGTAGTGTAACCTTTTGAAATCTGTTCCATTTTGTAGTTGTAGGCCAATATAAATAGATTCCGCTGGAAACTAGTCATTTCATTCACTTTATTCATGACATTTTTGTAGATCCGATCCATAATTTCCTAGTTACATAAAAAGATTAACTCAAAGAAACAAATCCTAAATTCAGTACAACAAAAAGGAAACTTGACTTACAAATTCCAGTACATTTCAGATGACAACCCACTCCCAGGTTGCTTCCTCTTCACTTGCTAAGAGATAGCAAGGTGTTCACAGAAATGAGGAAGCCAGACACCAGAGCAGAAGCACCAGTTAACCCCAAGCTGCCTGCTGCCAACTATCTTTATTCCACTCATTTACTAGATGATTAATTAAAACTGCAATCTAATCCCCATAGCTATTTTAACTTTGAAAAACTGCTGACACTCAAATGATGAATGTTTATCCCCAACCTTTTTTATTTAAACTATGATTGCATTGATTTTGTTGTTAAGAACTTGAATTATGTTTTTTAAATAATTTTTAAAATTATTTATCCTTCAGTTACTTACCGGAACAGCTGCCATTAAGGTTGGCTTAAGTGTGGTAACATCACCTTTGCTTCCTTTCTTTATTTTAGAGGACTAAAGGAAAGAACAAGTTTACTAGCAGACACATTCAAGGTTTTTAACATAAGAAACAGAACAACATAGCACATCTTTCCATTACATTCATTTAAATTATACTGTAACAATTAAAACTAGTCCAGAGTCCCAGTCAACCACCAACCCTGTTTCACGAACTGCAGAAAAGTTTTGTGGTTATATTTTTTAAGAAATATTACGAAGATCTGATTTTTTTTTTTTTAACCATAAGGGCTTACATCTACAACATACCTGGTCAGCTAATGTCTGAGGCGAAGAGTAACCAATGCGGCATCCATGAGACAAACACACAAGTTCAGCACTCAGCTCCAGAACATGGGCCAGAGGCAAATAGCCAATATAGATGTCTTTTTCCCTGTAAAGAATTTTTTAACAGAGTAGTGGTACAACGTAAACCTGGGTCCTCAGATGAGTCATTAAGCTAAATCTACACAGAGCTTACTGAAGAGCTACAGAAAGTGGAAAAGTGCCTTTGAGCTTGAGAACGTACTTCAAATAATATGGGGGTTTGTTTCAAAAGTTGCATACACGTACTATAGGTTTAAGGCATGACCAAAGTGTGATGTCTACTCATGCCAAGACAGTTAACCATGTGTTACGGTTGCAAAGGCAAGTCTGCAGACAAGATAAAAAACTGCACCAAAGAGAAACAAACCACAGGATTTAACACTAACCACAGAAGTACTGCCTAGGGGAGCTTTCAACCTCTCTCATGCAAGGCAGCCTCACGGGCTTCTGTGTCCCAGTCTTGCCCACATACAGAAGACAAGAGAGCAAGCAGCACCTGAAGTAGTCATTTAATGCAGTACTGGAAGATGCTCAGACACCAGTGCATAGTACGATGTGTCACAGACAAAGCAATATAAAACAATTAATATTTTACACAGTAATTAAAGTTATATGCAACTATATGATTTCTTTATTTGCTGGTAAGCAACCTCTGGTACATACCCCAGATTTGGAATCCTCTCAGCCATTCCAGTTATCCCAGCAATGATGTTGCAATGGGAGATCATAACTCCTTTGGGAACTCCTGTGGATCCACTTGTGTACATGATCACCGCAATATCTGAGGGCACAGGCCTAGCCTGCTGTTTGTTACCTGTAGTTTGTGTTACAGAAGAGAAGGCATAACATGTGAAGAGCCTATTGTGCTGGGAGATCCGATACACTCATGTTTCAGCAGTCACTGCAATGCAACGCTACATGACTACTGCTATTACATTTCGCTTTCAGTTAAAAAGATTGTGGTCAAGCTTAATTGCCTTCACAAAGAGTAGGCATTTCTTTGTATTAGCCAAGCAATTCTTTCGGCGATCGTTCCAGTCTACCACAGCAACACTTCTATTGTTTCCCATATTTCTGCAGACGAGAGAGAAATGGCCAGAGCTTCGGCTTCTCCACAATGCGGCTGAGATTCGCATCCTTCGGCAGCCATGCCACACTGGTTCCATGCTGCCACACGGTCAATCCCCACTGGCAAAGCTACTTTCTCATGTGCTCCCTGGCAGGGCAACAACACGCTGCCTCATTTGCAACACCTGCAGCAAGGCACTGCTGAGCCAACATGAGACCCAGTTTCCATAAATATTTAGAGGAAATTAAACAGCTTTAAAAGAATTAGGGTGTTTGTCAAATATTTGCACTGACAAAAAGAAAATACAAAAACAATTGTGTTTACGCTTAGGGAAAACTGCATAATGCACAGACACATGCGGCACAACATACATGCTGAATGAGAAGAGTGAAAGCGTATTTAGTAACGTCCCACTCACTGAAGCCTGTCCATTCTACATGATAAACACCATGGAGGAAAAAAGCATCAGCACCAACTCAAGTACTTAATATAATATTAAAAGGCTTGACCATAAACAATTCATTGTGGTATTCCACAATTTATGAATGGTTAACTTGACAAAGATAACATTCCTTTATTACAGCATATAGGATGTGGTATTTAGACTGAAGAAAGGAGCATTAGACACCTTTTTACATACCACAAACAGATCTCAATGACCTAATTAATAACAGCCATAAAATATTACGCTGGCGTTGTCTGAACCAGTTTTAATAGTGCATAAAACTCATACATCAAAAAGGGAAAACGATCTTTTAAAGAAATTGAGAGGTCACAACATTGGGAGCAAACTTGCCATTGCCCTGATCAACAGCACATGGATTAACTACCTAACCTAGTCCTAAAAGAAAATTCAATCCAACATTAATGTGCCTTCAGTGGTTAAATGAAAGCGCAAAGAATAAAAACAGAAGAAAGCAACTACTGAATATAATGAAATCTTAAGATACTAGGTTTAGCAGCTCTTCAGAGCCAAGAAAAAAAAATTATCATAACAGTCAAAACATCTTCTGAAATTCTGAATTCTAAAAATTTCACACAGATTGGAAATCTGCTAGAAAATGTCTTGAAATCTATTGATACTTTCAGAAATGCAATACAAGAGGCCAAGTTCTATCAGATTTAAATGGCTATTTTACATTGTTATTTGTGAATTTAACAAAACTTAATGGTAGCTGATGACTGATGTCTTTTGCTATAAAATACACAACAATTTTCTGTGTGTTCTGAATAACCTGGTTCTAATACGTCTGATCATATTCTTCAACCTGTGACACACGGCTGTTGAGAAGACTTTTTAATAAAAGCATCTGACTCCATTGAAAGAACAAAACAAAAATACACCCCACCCCACTTCCAACCGCAACCAAACTAAAAAACCTCCACAGATTTTATTTAAAGAAAAAGCAGATGATAAAAGGTTAATCACTGCATAATTTTTGGGGATATGCAATTATCCCAGGTTATGTCAACAGGGTCAAAGCAGGACAACAAATTAGATGATCCAAATAAAAAGAAGAGATAACCTACCCATATCTGCCTTGGCCCCCATTGCTTGCACAGAAGCCATAGTGTGAACAATGACACCCTTGGGAAACTCTGACCACGTTGTCGGTTTGCCATCCACTGTAATAATATGTCGCAGCAGTGGAACCTGAGAAACAATTTCCTGTGGACACGAACATGTGTTCAGAAATTAAACATGAGGTTTGTGCCAAAAAAAGCAAAAAACACAACCACCAAAAAAAACCCCACCCACTATCTACTGTATACATTAAAAAAAAAAAAAAAAAGTACTGGCAATGTATCTGAGGTTTTAAAATATTAGAGGAGAAACTTGTCTAGCTCAAACAGCTCCAAAGCTTGAAACTTCTCATATCGAGATTTGCAGGACAGATTGAACCTTCCACTTAGAAGTCCAAAAACTTTTCCAACAATTTACTGATCTGGGTCTTATTTCAAGAAAAGCCCACAAATAAGACTGCAATGATTTGTAGAGGTAATTGACTTTCCACTCATAGAACACAGAGAAAATGGTGATACTGAGCTCTCAACAATTTTTATGTTGCTCCTTGATTACTATGCTATTTCAAATAAGCAACAACTAACAAAACTACAGAAAATTATCAGTTGAGCACTAGTTAAACATTTCAGGCAAAATGTGAATTCTTCCACTAAACATTGGTAAATTTTTTAGAAGAGATTATTACCACCTATAGCAGAAGATTCTCATACTCTTACTGCAAACTGAAATAAATGTGCATTGTATACATACTGTCATTCTAGCAACTTTAAAGATAAAGTTTGGGAAGTTCTCATTCAAAATTCAGCAATAGTTTTAGTTTTTCATTAAAACGATTCTCTTATGTGAAAGGTCTAGTTCCCCCAAAACACATGATGATGAAATTCATGCAGATTAGTTGTTCCATCTGTGTATTCAATCTGTGTCAGTAATGGGAAAAGTTTTTTGACTGTTCTAATGTTTAGTAGGTTTCCTCCCTGTACTGGAAACCAGTTCTAACTCTCCAAGCATCCATCTTTAGATTTAAGAGCCATTCTCTGCTGGGAAAACATCCATCAATCAATCAGGAGGTTGATCACATTTAGCTATTCATATACAGTTCATACATTTTTTTTTTCTGTTCTTCCCATTTGCTTCAACTGTTAAATTTAGGCACTAAGTCCACCTAGTTTCTTGTAAAGGTGTTCCAGGTGGCACTGAGCTCTTCAACAGTGCAAAGTGCTTGCCCTGTTCTCCAGTCTTTGAGGAGCCTAATTCCCACTGAAGACCAACTACCATTTTTTCTGTACATTAAGACAGATACATAAATCTTATTCTAGAAGAAGTGCCTGCCCTATAGAAAGGCAGTAAATCATTGTTCCGTACAGTGGAACCAGGCCATTTAACAATAATGAACAGATACACTGGAAAGAGACAGACAAAGAACAGTTTTCTGACCTTCAATTTTGTTTGCATCAGTTCTTTACTGGTAATGATGGTGGTCACCTCCGTTTCGTTTAGGCCATGTACTATTGCTGGGCCTCCCAGAGTAGCATATAGAGTAACAACTAAAACAGAAAATGGGGGTAAAATGGTGAATCTCCATGTTCCATTTTCAAGTATAGTTTACAATAAGGGGCTGAGATTAATCTGGGTTGGGTAACAGTAAAAATATTTGTCAGCTAACAAAGGTGGTATAGTTTTGTGCTTTACAAAAAAAACCCATATTATGTGAATTTAAATACAGCATAATTTTCATTTACTCCCAGAAAGAATAAAGAACAACCACTGAGAACAACCACTGTCTATGTGACCGTTTTAGTTAGACCCTGAAAAGCAGTAAAATTGTCTAACTAAAGGTAATGTGGTTTTGGAACCTCATATCGCTCCCTTCTAGATCTGCTCTCATACCTTCATGGCTTTTACCATTTTAAAAGTAGGCATCTGTTCTCAGTTTAATACACTGTTAACTGTCCTCTTGTACACAGGAAAGAAACAGCTTTCATTTATGACTTCTCTTTTCAGAATTCACGTGCTCTGTTACTAGCCTTTTACAACTGACTGCTAATAGAACACTACTGTAATACTTGTCATCAGCGGATTAATTCTCACACTCAAATCTGTAACTACTACATTCTCCCATCTTTTTAAAACAACATAGTAGAGGTTTAATCATCACAATCATTAGACATTGAACTGACATCAATACAGAATAGCAAGGAAGGAAAATATTCAGGAAATTCACTATTTGAAACACTGTTTCCTGCATTTAAGGGCAGCTTGTTAGCAATAGAGTGTACGCCACAATTACTTCGTATAAACGATTTTAAAGTCATATTTAATTCCCTGCCGTTTTTATGGGAACTGCATGAGAAAAGGCAGGAAGAGACGGGGGAAGAAAAAGGCAGCTCAAAAAAGGAAGAGAGGTGTTGCTCTCAAAAAAGTAGTGATTTCCTATTTTCCAAGCAGAATGCTGAACAGGGGCATCACAAAAAAGTTGTAAGGTCAATCACCACAGCAATTACAACATCAGAGCTGGAAGTTTTGTCACATTAGGTATCTGAATGTATTTGTATTTTAGTCTGGATTTAACTGAATATTTAAACAACATAATTATTAAAACAAGACACTCCCTCATATGTTAGGGCTGTACCTATACGATGTTCACTGCAGCAAAAATAAAAATAAAATAAAAGTCAAACTCTGTTGTGTTCTAAGATTTGAAATCCAGGGAGTTACTAACCCAGTGCAGCATATTAAGGACTCAAAAGCAGTTTTCTTACACAGAAAAGTAAATAGTTGACCTCTACTTATTTTTTCCTTGTTAAAACAGTCCATCATAGTTCAGAACTGTTGCAGGGCAAATGCACATGCACTGTGTTTTCTTTAATTTGGTGGGAGCAAAGTCCAGAAGAGTGCCTCTACTAGTTCCCACGAGCTCTCCCTCCTTACTGCAGTGACCCCTGTTATATAAACATCTAGCAGAAATTTAGTTTCCCCAAGCCAACAAGCACAACCAAGACAACACACTGCCTGGAAAGAAAAGCATAATCTCTGAAATAACCATTTATGCAGTTAATTACTCAGCTATAAATAAATACGTCGAGGATAACGTAGAGGTATATGACAGAGCTGAAGAGAAAGAGGGAGATACCATTTATATGATGGTGGACGGATGTCACAGAGAGAAAAAAACCTGAGCAATGACTCTGATCTGTGAAATTCTCACTTCTCCACACTGTCACCTCAACCTTTTGCAGGCAAATCTGAAAGTTTAGGTCATTTTCCTCTCCTCGTTCTCTTAAAAACATACTGACAAGGGATTACCTTGTGTGTTCATCTTTATACATGCAATAGTACAAGCAAGTCTTTGATACCTGAATTTCTGCTAGGAATACTGCTCTAAAAGTCTGACAACAAGAAAGATCTCAACACCACTGAATTTGCCAGCTAATCCACAAGAACAAAGCCTTGCCCTAAAGAAACAAACATAATTTGAAAAAAATGGCAAAAGTTAACTAAAATGCTACACTATTTCAGCATCCATCGTACATCAACAAAAAGCAAAATCTACCTCTGAAGGCTTCAGCCAAATAAACTGACAAAATCACTTCTGCTCAAGCTTCAGGAAAGCATCACTGAAAAACAAAACACCCTTTCCTATTTATTTCATTATTTGGTAATACACGTAGATGTTTTATCTGCCTACACTGATGAAGAGCTCTTCACACAGATTAAGAGCAGATACTTTGGAAGAAAAACCTGTTTTCATGTTAGTACTTTTTTTTTTTTTTCCATTTTTGAACTAGCAATCCTACACTACCTCCTGCAAACACAAGACAGCTCCAAACAATGTAAAATTTACAATCAGGCAAACATTTCTAATCACAAACCCACTTCTTTGTGCAAGTAATCAGTAACAAAAATTACTTTCCCCATTTTAATTCTGTAGTGCAAAAGGCATTCTCTCCAACACTATGTATGTACAAAGCAGATGAACCTGGCTCTCTTGACATCAGTTCTGGGCACATACCATCAGATTTAATGCACTTCACAACCAGAAAGAATTTTACAACAGTACCACAGCAGTTAGTTGTTGTGAAAGTCGTAAACTGAAGAACTTCAGCAATGTCTTGCCACACAATTTTATAATTCATTCAGCAAACTAACTGTAAATACAGCATATCACCATCATCTGCCAATACACAAGTCAGCCAAATTCACGTAAGATGACGTACAGCTTAGATGCTAAATACCCTGTCAAACAGTGTGCTGAAGCACGTCTCACTCAATAAGGGAATTGAAAACATTAATCCAACAAAATCAAAAACATATGCACACTATTCTGCATACAACATCCATCCACTATCTCAGATGTATTCCCCCCCCCTCACCCAAACTATAAAATCTTCCTAGGATTTCTAAGTGTACTTCACTTCCAAAGGAAAAATAACTGATACAAGCCTTTGCATTTTATTCCCAGGATAGTCACTAGGGATCTAACACATCCCAAAAGTGATAAAACTGAACTGATACAGTGTGTTAGAAGACACGTAGTTTAAAAGCAACACAGGCATCTCATCCAACAGCAGCCTGAGCAGACCTCAGCAGCAGCCACTCACTGAAGAACGAACAAGAAATACCACCGAGTTTAGGCTGGAAGGCACCTGGGAAGATAACCTGCACAAAACAGTTCATTACAGCAGAGTGCTCAGAGCCATGGCCAGTCTGGTTTTAAGTATCTCCAATGATGGAGATTTCACAACCATTCTAGACTCCTGTTCTAGAGTTTTAGATTTAGAGATTTAGATTTAACCACTCTCACAATGAAGTTCATCTTTAATATGTAATCAAATTTTCCTGTGTTTTAACTTGAGCCTGTTGCCTCCAGCCTTACCAAAACACACCTTTAAGCAGAGTCTGGCTTCGTCTTCTCTGTATGTTCCCATTAGATAGTTGTAGACAGCAACAAGATATCAATTCCTTCATCTTAATGCTGAACAGCCCCCACTCTGTCAGCCTCTCCTCGTATGTCATTCTCCCACCCGTTCAGCATCTTGGCAGCCCTCTGCAGGACTCACTCCAGTACGTCAATGTCTCTTTCCTACTGGGAAGCCCCAAACTGGCCGCAGAACCCTAGATGTGGTCTCACATCACGAAAGGAGGAGGACTGCTTCCCTGCACCTACCTGCTACACTCATGCTACTACCACCCACGATGCTGTTGGCCTTCGCTGCAAGGTGGCACTGCATACTCATGGTTGACTCACTGTCCACCAGCACCCACAGGTCCTTTTCTGCAAAGCTGCTGCTCTCTCTCTCCCCAGCTGTCCCCCAGCCTATACTGGTGCATAAGGCATTCCAGCACACACAGAGGAATTCGTAATTGCTTTCACTAAACTCCACAAGGTTCCAGACAGCCCACTTTTCCAGCTGACAGACCCCTCTGGACACAAGCCCTGCCCTCCAGCCTACTGGCTGCTCCCCACAACTTGCCACGGGCTGTGACCTCCCATGTTTGCACCTGCCCCACTGCCCAGGCCTTCCATAAAGACATTAAACAGTACTGGGCTCAACACCAGTCCCTGAGGGCTGGCAAATAACTTTGCCCTCTGATTACAATCCTTTCTGCCAATGGTCCAATGAATTTTCCATCCGTCTTACCTATTTATCCATTCTTTATCTTAATAGTGTGGTTGTACAGATACTACAGGGACCATGTCAAAGGCCTGGCTGAAGTCAGTATGCAGCATCCACCTGTCCTTGTCCACAGAGCCTGTTATCGCACCAGGCAAACAGCCCGACTGTGAAACCATGTGGGATGCGGCACTACCATCTTGCAACCAATTCCATCCTTAAAACTGAGGGAATACTACAGCGTAAGGGTATAAACCAAAAAAAAAAAAAAAATTCACACAAACCTGCAGTAAAGACTTATTTAAATTAAAATTGCTATATTCTCATGAACATATGGCTTCTCAAATTGAAACAGACTCATGCTTAGAGCAAAGAGGGACCACTCAGATACAATTTTCTTGTTAGGCTTGCTTCCAAAATCTGAAAAAAGTTTAACTGATACACATCTTTAGTGTGGGTAGGTAGTAAATCGGGAATTTCTGCACATCTGGCTTTTACAGTCCATCTCTTATTGGCAGATGTATATGTATATGGGGCATGCAAGAGAAGAGGCCAAAGCCTGTGAGGAACAGCAGCCCCTAGAGTGCCCTGTGGGAAAACGAGAAACATCCCCCTTGGTGCATCACAGAACCCAGCCAGGTTGAGCTTCCAGTGACACGAATGACATATTAGGGAGTGATGATGAAACTGACATCGGAAAACAATTCCTATACCAAGTTGAGATCAGCACTCAATAGGTTTCTCAGCAAGAAAAATAGGCCTAGAGCTCCTACACATATCCTTGTGCCCAGGTTCACACTACGCTGGGTACACAGCGGTTTTCCACCATGCAGATGTGCCTCGGACACAGCTGTGGCTCAAGTGAAAGGGGAGCTGACCTGGCTTCGCATCTGTGTCTGCCCTGTGCTGTGAAGCTGTGCAATGACACCTCCAGCCAGCCTGCCCTGTTCTCCACTCCTCAAAGGCACCTCCAGCACAGCCTGCCACCGCCAGTGCACACATCCTGCCAAGAAAGCACCTTCTCTGTCAGCAGGTTCAGCCCTGGCCCAGGAGTAGTGGTCTCCACAGTAAAACAGCAGAAACCTAAAGGATATTTAACTGGAACTTACGAATGGGACTACAACTGTCATCAGACAGAAGAGCCCAAAAGACTTCTCTTACGCTCACTCCATGAGAAAGTCAGAAGTGTCATCCAGGTCAGAGAATCTAGTCTCAGTCCACTGCCACAGTTAAGAATCCAGTTAGCGTATGATTAAAATGGATACTATGAATGAGACAGAGACTGACTTTAAACAGCTCATCAAAACTAAAAGTTTCTGAAGCAATAACTAGGACTGAAGCTTGCCCTCGAGCATAACCTCAAGTCAGCACTCAGGTTAGATTAGGATGTATTAAATGGCATGCAATGGACTATGAGAAAGTCAAGAGGCAGAAAGAAGAAAGAAAAATACTAAAAAAAAAAGTCAGCTCAGTCTAAGGTTTGGGTTAAGGAAAGACTTACGGGTTGGTAAAGAGGTTGCTTAGCAACTTTTTAATTGAAAAAGGTCTCCAAAGTAAGGTCAGGACTTACTCATGCCTTTTCACTTTTAGAGATAACAATACAATAAACTCTAACCAAAACCAAAATTGAAGAACTGATAAAATATCCAGTTAAAACTTATAAGCACAGATGAAGGTTTGACATCAACTCCTGAAACTGATTTAATGAATTCATGTGTGATTTTTGTTTGTTTGTTTTTAGGAACTTGGGAATCTGTACCGATTTGAGATTGAAAGAAAATAAACCTCTCACAAATTCCATTGAGCAAGCTACACTCGCCAAAACCATACTGCAACTGCAAACACATACGGGTTTCTCTATTCGATAAAGCAAAACACTACAAAGTGCAGTCTCTACCTTACATGGCATTTTTTATTTGTAATTTTAAACATTCTGTATAAAGTCTATAATAAAGTTTTCTTAGTATGTAAAGTAAGCAAAAGGTTTATTTTCAGATTGCATTGTAAGATCAAAAGACAAAAATTCTAGGAAAGACGCATACTTACGCTGGTAGTTGCACATAAAGCAGGCCTGCGCTGCAATCATCCACTCGGCTCTGGTCTCACAGAAGATAGCAATGTTAGTCTTTGGTTGCTGACCCAATACTGCTAAGCCCTTTCCAAAATTAACAGCTTTAATGTATACATCTTCATATGAAAGCCAGGTGTACTTGCCAAGGATGACCTAATAAGAATAATAAATTCAATTTAGAAAACGAAAATTCTTAACACATGTCCTACTACATCTTCATCCACATCAAGAAACCACAGATGTTTGAAGTAATATTTGCTTGAATTATGACAGCAGTTTACTCAAGATAATGAATAATCTTCTTGCCAAAAACTACAGGGACTGTGGAAGTTCCAACACAAATACTGCAATATCTCCACACATGTTATCACCTCAGTTTCTATTTTCACATTAGGAAAGCACACAGCTCCCACCGTATTTTGTAGCTTCAGAAGCCCTCTGAACAGCCGTGGTTATCTGACCCATATGCCTTTAATTTTTACAAAGATTTGTTGTGTTTTAAGTAAAGGCTGACAAGCACTAGCTAGTACATATCTCTATTTGCTTCTGGGAGATTTGGGCTACAATTCTCCTACACACATATGATATTTAAGTGTTTATTCTTACTTCAAAAATAGTAATAAAATAAAAAAATCAGTGAAACTGGAATCCAGAAAGCAGTGTATCATTGAGTCCTCAGTCTGAAATTGAGAGATCCCTTTTCCTTTGTTTGTTCCAAAACAAATGCTCAGGGGGAAGAAGAGTAATCTTTTTGCCCTTTTTTACTGTCAAACAGAAGTGGGACAGAAGACCAGACTGGAAATTGCTGGCAAGTCTCAGTACTGAAAAGTCATGGAAAACATTAAGCAATCTCACTTCTCTTTTATATGGGAAAGCTGGTGCACAGTAAATTCAAATCCAATTTTACAAGTCACTATTTATCAGATTTCTGTGTGTGCACATACACCTTGCAGTACCACTTTCTTACTGAGTGAGAAATAGGGTATCTCTGAGTATATCCTAGATATTTTCATATACAGATGTAGTATGAACATGTCTTAAATTGAAAATCCAGACTAAGTTATTATACCTTATCTTGTTTTGTACAAGCACCTTGACAATTTTTAAAAAAATGCGATTTTTATTAGTCAAGTATTTCAGACATTTCCTTTGACTACACAGCATTAGTAACACATGCAAGCAAACACTAAAAACAAAAGCTAGAAAAGCAAACTTCTCCCTCCTCCCCCATTCCGATTTCCGCATTTCATTTTTCATCTTTTACTAAATTTCAAACTTGTGGGCTGTAAAACCTAACAACTCTTTGGCATGTAACTACATTTCTAACAATTCTGTAATTCTACATCCACTTCCTGAATAAAATGAATAATTAAAGAAAAATAAAATGTAATAGTTTTTTTAATCAAAACACGCTTTTTAAACTGCTATATATAGTAAACTATTGGGTAATTGAGTTGTACCTACTACAGCCTTGCTGCATATTGGCGGCATATTGCTCATTAACCTACTTGTTTAGCAGGACAAATCTTTAACTCTGGACAGGTACATGTGCAACTGTGCTTGGAAATTTCAGAAATGTTTTTAAGGGAAAATATTATTTCACAAAACAAAACAAAAATACCTGCCAACAATAGCAATACTTAGCAATTTCACCAGAAAATAAACATTTCCTCACACCAGCATCTGCTCAGGTTTTCCTGTTTTCTTTACAGAAACTCAGCTCCGTTGGCAAATCAGCTGTTTCAGAGCGAAAAACTTTACTGGAGAAGAAAGATCACGGTGAATTTCTCTGCTGGCACCGGTGAGAGAACCCCAGCAGAACTGCTGCCTGCCCTCGTGTGCGGAGGGCTCACACGCTGCTGGCGCTCACAGCCACAGCCCCCCAAGGAGAAGGACCTGGGAGCTCCTTTCGGTTTCAACACACCAAGATATTTCTAGTGTGGAAAAATTTTACTGCTTCCAAAGAAAATACTGCATCTCTTCCTGTCCATCCAAACTTCAGTAATTTGGAATTTTAATTCAAATTTGGAGCATTTTCCCCCAAAACAGTATTTTTGGCAGACTTGTGAATTCTTGACAAGTTCATCAGTTGAAAACAATTTAGAGCAGTAAATCGGGTGACACCCCTTGCATCATTATACTCTACCTAGAGCACGGCCTCAGGGATACTGCTCCCAAATAATTAGGCCAAGAAACACAAGCAGATTCTTCTTACTGTTTCTGGTAAATCTGCCAGTGCGTAAGTGAACAGGGTCATTTCCACCATTCACTACATACCTCACTGAAGTTGGAATAATATATCATTAAAGGGTCAAAACTCAATCTTTCTGAATAACACTTGTGATTCTGCTTTTTTTTCCCTTTTTTTATTATCTTAAATAATTTATCCTCATTGCTTAAACAAGTTTGATATAAAACAGCGAAAGGCGGCCTTATCGGTGCTTTCCTTTCCTAGAGGGTTAGAAAATCCATAGAAAGGAAGTACAGCACTATTGTAGTTATTTTTATATAGAAAGAAATATGTGTTATTAACACAGATGTGTTAAAACAGATGAGAAGACCTTTTCCAATGCAGCTATTCTGAGCTTTACTTTTCTTACTGCCTTCCATGTATTTAAATTCCCATGTTCCCTTCCTCCTCATGCCCACTGTTTCCTCTCTATTCCCTCCCTATGACATATTAATATACTGCCTCTGTCCATATGTCCCTTTCTTCTGCATTTTCCTATATGCTTCTTCTGCAGGACACAGAGCAGGTTACGGTTTCTCCCATCCTTCCTTATGTTTGAGTATGTCTCCAAATCCATCTCCATTTCGGCCCTCCCCTCAGTAGCCTTCGCTAGTATTTTCCAATGTACAGATAGTTTCTACGTTCAACAGCTGTTAAGACTGACGTGAAGCGCCATAACCTTTTACATGTTCACACGCATTTAATTTTACAACTTTCAGAAGTTATTTCTGCTAGATAACTACTTACACACGTGCAGAAAGTAAGCGCCCAAGAGCTTGCAAGCAAAGGGCAAGTCAAGATTATTGAGAACTGATTAAATGGACACACAAACCCAAAGCTGCATCTCAGAGCAGCCAGCGCCTCTGAACGCCTGCTGGGAAGCACCACGTTACGTAGAAGAACACTGCCCCCTAGCGCCCCAGCTCTTCAACGCACTTAAAGCTACTAAAAATAAGTCCGGTTATATTTAATTGCATTGGAAAATACTAGTAAATATCAATACTGTATCCGTACTGAAAATCCAGCAAAGTATACAGACTAAAAACTTGCCGCACAGCGAACATTTCTTTAGTCTGTATTTTAGGGCAACCAAATACAAATTTTTAGTGTGAAGGTGTCATTAAATGTTCTCAAAAAAGCTGCAGGCACACGTGGAGTCGTTAAACTACCTGACCTCAGTTACCTTTCAAGTGGCTTATAAGGCTTGAAGAACCTTGACTACAATGTGGGAACCAGCGATCACAAATTAAATACATCTCCCTGTAGAAACTGTATTAATACAAAAGAAGTTGAAACCGTATTAATACTAAAGGAAGTTGAAATATCTATTTTTGGCTTTTCTCATATGAAAACATGGACTGAAGGTGAACACTTCTGAACCCCCCCACCTTCAAACATTATTTACATAGCACCCTGGGTTTTTCAGTATCATAAGCTATCCTTTTACTGCTCAGTAACTTGGCAAGAACCTTCCTGCAACTTCACATCAAGTTTCAGTTATAATTAGTAACGTTCTGAATTCCCAGGTGCTTGCCCACTTGCTTACTCTTTCACCTTAAGTCTCACAGGCTTTAGACACATCACTTTCCCCTACCAAAAAAGTGTTTACTTTCCCCCACTATGTCTTACTTATTAAGCTTCCATTAATTCTGTTCTTTGTTACAAGCTCTTTTCAAAACAAAACAAGCAACCAACCCCCAAAACAAATACATCCCCCTTCCAACAAAAAAAAAAAAAAACACAAAACCAGAACACACACACACAACCAAAGCAAAATCCACATACCAACATATATAAAAGCAAGCACGTGACAATATAACCTATAAATAAGACAACATAAAATGATCAACCAGCAGAATAAAGTTAATCTTTCTGGCATCATAAAATTTAAGCTCTGCTTAAATTAATTATTTTTTCCAATTAATTACATCTCAATTTCTCAAGTATTTTCAACAGTGTTTTATCCTGACTTAAATAATAGGTACGCTCTCCAATCCATGTATTCAAGGACACTACAGAAGAAAACAGAAAAAGCAACTACATACGAGAAATACTGCAAGATGCAACAAAGTGAGCAAAAGCAAGTATTTGTATTTCATTAACATCCATAAATTTCTGCTACTCTGGCAACTACACAGGAACCAATTAATCTTTTTAACAATATAATAACATAAAGATTCAAGAAATTACAGATTACCTAGGATATCGCTGCTCTCAGAATAACTTAATGTTAGATATCTAGCTTTAATTAATTTTAGCTATAAGTGTGAACACACTTAGTTCTCCTAAGAATCAGAAGCTCAGTATTTTACTTTGAGATATTTACTCAATTAATATATATCATAAATTACATACATTATGCTCCATTAATAAATCATTAATTATGCTAATCTAGCCCATTACAATTTGCATAGAGAGAAATCTAAATAGGTAGTGCAACTCAGTACACAGGCCCACGATCTATATTCCAATCTGCCTGTCACTTGCAGATTACCTCAAAAATGCATCAATCATTCCCACTACTCTGTTCAATTTATGAAAGGGGAAAAAAAAAAACCTAACAAGTTTTGCAACTCCCGTGAAGTACAGAAGTTATATGCATTACATCGAAGATTTAAAGTTGTCAGGCATCTCTTTGAAAAGTTGCATCAAACAAGCTTTAACAAGTTGCCTTCACTAAATAGAACCAAGCGATAAAAAGATGCATGGTATGAAAGACAAAAATCAAAGGAAAAGAACCTTTATAATCAACAAGGTGTCTTGTGAAATTTTCCGATTTTCCTCACTTGCTAAAACATGCTATGAGGTATTAAGAAACACTGTATTCCTTAATGGAAAAAAAGAAAAGAAAATTAAAAGCAGACTTACGTGATAATGCCACAGCTTGGAACAAAGTAACACCAGGATAAGTATGGCAATGACCATAATGAACTGTTGTGTCAAGCTTAGACAAAATTACCTAACTTGGGCAATTTCCAAGTCTAAATACTTAGAAACAAGTAATTTAAGTAGGTCAACACCAACATTCTTCAGCTTTCCAATATTCAGAACACTTTGCTTGCATAATGGAAAAGGCTAAACCTCCTAAGTTGCTTAAGCCCTACGTTACCAATTATGTTTAAAAAACAAAGCACTGACCACAGTGCCAAAATTCTGATTTATGCTCAGAAGCCCACTTTGTATGACATGAACTTTCTGTTTCTTTTTAGGGCAACGAGGCAGCAAAATGTGCATCAAGAGGGACTGTATGTCACCATTTCTCCCAGCACTTCATCCATACTGAAAAATA
This sequence comes from Falco rusticolus, assembly GCF_015220075.1. NCBI lineage: Eukaryota > Metazoa > Chordata > Aves > Falconiformes > Falconidae > Falco > Falco rusticolus. The sequence continues at coordinate 10,328,969 of NC_051199.1, read as the reverse complement.
ACTCTATAGCTGGGAGGGAGTTTTGCAACAATTAGAGGTTCTTAACAGAACTAAACTTTGCCATGTATTGATATTAACCAAATTCTACTTTAAACACTAAAACATCAGAATTAAAACTCATAGTATTTAAGGAATCCTTTATTATAAAAACAGGTAATTTTTTTCTTCTGCAGGAAAACTGATCTTAACTGCCTTCATAGCGTATCGTTAACAACTTCTAAGACGGAAGCACAGACCTTTAACACATCCACACACAACCTGTCAATGGTATCTTGACTTGCTTCTTCAGGTAAAGCTGCATTATTAAATGCCTCTGAACAAATACAAAGTTGCAACTGACAATACGGGCCTGAACTGAAAAGTCTGTAAAGTCAGTCCCTTGAAACCCATTAATGGAGTTTTATATTGAAATTACATCTCGTGCACACCCCATCATCACAGAGTAGCAGAGCTGTAGCTCACCTTAAAGGAAATTGAAAGAGGAAAAAAAACTCTTCCAATTAAAGCCTGCACAATATTTTTCAAAAAAAAAAAAATTTCATTTAAGCCCTGAATTCACAGGGCAGAACAATAAATCATTAAGTTATGATTAAGTTTACTGGAAAGGCACATCTGAGTACAGGCACCTAGCAATTTTTCTATATTTATCTGATTATAGTTCAAAACAACACAGAGGGAGACTTCTTTTTTAATTCACCTAAAAGGAAAACTTGAAAGCCAGTTACATCATCAGCTGAATATTAAAAACAAATGTGCATTTTTCTTTGGCTGAAACCATAAAAAAGGCTATCTACTCAAGAATGCAAAAAGAAGGTTTAGATTTGTTTTAAATGCTAAGTAATGAAACATTGCGAATCAGGTAATTTAACTGTTCTCATGACTACTTAATCTACGTAGATAAACTTTTCCCCCCCTCAATTTGCTTTACTAGACTAAAAATGTTGCAAAATAGTAAACGTACTTTTAAAAGACTCTTGAAGGCAGACTGCAAAGAGACTTACCTTTTTAAAAACTTTTCCTGATGGCTGGATTTCATCTTCCTCTTTTAGGATGTCACGTGTTCCCAAGAGTTTTTTGTCCTTAAATTTAGTTTTAGCGTATTTAAAAACTTTGTCGAGTGTATCACACCCAGGATACAAAACAGAAGCTAAGCAGTGTAGACTGTTAACAGATCTGTACGCACCCCCAGGCTTGTTATTCACAGGTTTAGCTTTAACCTGCTTGGCTTTTGCTATAGCCTGCCTTGATCCTGAAAATATGTACCATGGAATGTATGTTACAAAGGTGTACACAAAGATCATAAAGTTTATAAGCTGTAGAAGAACAGGGTTGATGTTATGCTTCAACTTCATTCTGGCTGCTTGCGAAGGTTACAAGGAAGGGTTCGGAAACATGGATCAATTAGACAGAGATCCAGTAAGATCTGAAAAGAGAAGAAAAGGTTAGTGGTAAACTCTACAGCAGCTGGCAGGGGAGGGTATTTTCAAACAGATTACTCCAAGCCATGTCCCAGTCGGTCGTCTTATACAGAAATTCGGCTAGAAATCTTTTGACACAAATGAAACAAGATGCTGACAGACGAGGAAAAACTCCTCCATTCCCATTTACCAGCCCTCAGTACTTACTAATATTTTGGATTACTTTGGATACTACACAACACGAACACAGAACCTAAGGGATTTGGGACATGGGTTTTGAAATGTGACACGCGAATGGCATGTGTTTATCTGAAAATATTGTATGGTTACACAATTTAAAAGATTCTCTCCAACCACATCAGAATATCTATGCGTGTACCTTCACCAGGAATCTTTACAGCTTTGAGTGTAAATCATCAGCTTCCATACAAGCCCTAAGTACACATGTAATGCCACCACTCTGCACATCGGAACCCCCACCACTAAGTATGGTATAATGTTTGGAAAGCATTTTAACAAGCGGGACACCTACATAAGAAGAAAACTGTCGCCTTCCCCCATGCAGGCCCTGTATGCCACAGAACTTCGCCAGTTCCTTTATTCCCAGGGACTTTACATCAGTCCTATGATTTCAGTGTCAGTGCCAGTATGCAATGGGCACACTTGTTATACAAACAAACATGACAGTAAGTTAACTAATATTTGGAAAATACTGGAAAATAGCATAGAAACATCCCCCCAAATCCTAGCAACAGTACTATGAAGATATGTAATTTTTTCCAAGGTCCCTAATGATGCCAGGATATTCACTCTGACATTTAAAAGTGTCCCTCATCATATCTGAAGAACACCATGATGCAACTTTCTAATGTATTCTACTGTGCAGTCAAGAAATCATGCCATCTGTCTAGAAGGGAAAAAACAATAATCAATAAATTAATCTAAATCATTATGGAAAACAGGGACACTTGTCATAACGGCTGAAGATTAACTTCCACAATGGTGAATAAGCCACCAGTTACAAAAAATCAGTGTTCTACACATAAAAGCAAGATGAACTATAAATACACTTCACCCAGTTAACTTTTCAGATGTATCGATACAACTGTATTAAAAGCAGTAACATAAATCAAGCAACTAATAATGATGTGTACATCAGATGCACAACTTTGGTAATTCTTTCTAAACTGAGTTTTCCCTCATAAGATACAGTGCCAATACCATATTATTCTTTGCTGATGTCTTACATTCATTGACTCTTTGAAAATACTAATGAAAAGATATTTTAGTTGAAAAAGTAGTATTCAAATCATGCAAGATCCTTCAGTAGTAATGGAAAGAAACCTTGCTTCACGAATCTTGGCTTTGCAGGTCCTTTTAGGAACAGATCAGTCCAATATCCTTCATTTGTAAGACTGATGAAATTAATTCTACCTTTCTCTAAACCATACAATTTCTTAAAACTTGAAGCAAAAAGATTTCACTATCAACTTTTTCCCTAACAAGCTGCCATAACCTCATTGTTAACATGGTTATAGACAGTTTGAAGGAACCAAGCAACGTCAAGGTCTATTCTGCAAAGCACGCAGAGAAACACATTCAAATACAGCACAGGAGCTCTTCAGTGGTAGGACTTGCTGGATCAAGCAGCTGGGGGGGGGGGGGGGGGAGGCCGTGGGGGCAAGGGATTTAACACCTAAAAAAAAATAATGAAGTGTATGTATTTTAATTTTCAGATCAAAGACAAAAAGCAATGACATAAAAAAACTTAAATAGGCTAAAGGGAAAATTCGTTAATCATTTGAGGAGACTTATGTTCTTAGGCTGTCACTGAAGGATACTTAACGGAAATAAACATGTGCCAGCCAATACACTACTGCACTCCAGAAAAAATATGCTCTTGTTGATAGCAGCATAGAACATGGTGTTTTAAAGGTGAACCCAGTGTTCATGCAACAAGTATACTCATTTTCAAGAAGTTATACAATCTACTTTAATTTTGTCTGGCCCAGTTCAGGGAGGGCACATTTTTTTCTCCTGAAAAAGCTGGTGAACTTCTCTGTGCCTACAAAGTAGAAACAGAATCTAACCAAATACTGCTACAAGCAGAAATTAAGGCAACTGATCTAATACCTTTTGGAAAAATTGTTTTCCCTGTCTGACAAACAGCTGAGCCTGTCCAAAAAATATTCTCTCTGGGTTTCAAAACTTTCCTTGGTTAGCGATGCACTGAGCCCTTCTAGAATAGCAACTTCCCATTTGATTTTGCAGTTACCCCAACAGCTTTATTCCTACCTCAGAAGGAGAAAGGAACCTTTCCCACTATTTCCAAAATAACCACGTTAAGGTCTCACACCACGCTCCCTCTTCTGGCTCACCTGAAGCCTTGCACATAGCCCCCAAACCTGGAAATACTTGCTAATTACCAGTTGTGCTATGCCCACCATTGCATAAAGGCTGCATCACAAGCAAGGGTCTAAGAACACTCCAACAGAACAGACGAAGGGGAAGTATTTTGCAACGTCATTCTGGTTCAGAAAAGCAGGCATCCAGCTCTAGAACTTGGATGTACAACCCGTTACCCTGAGTAAACTGCTAATTATTTCACTTTCTCCTTCAGCAAAGTGAGGCTATTACAAGTCATCTATTTCAACGTTTCTTTTAAAAATTAACAGTTAAGAGATATTTTTTTCTCTTCAAATGTGTTTTTTTTAAGGATAAAAAAGTATTTTTTTGTAAATGTGGTTTTTTGCCTTAAGGGCCAAATAAGATTCCACTTTTCTTTCTTTAAAATCTTATAATTAGCAGGTAGCAAACTTTAGCAAGACAGAGTATTCCTGTGCTAATGTCTAAGAATTTGGCAATTCACACCATGATATTTGCAAAGCACCTATGCTTGTAAGTAATTGCAATTACAATTGTAATCGGGATGTAAAAAATGCAGTCCCTTTTTATAAAAGCAAGAAATACATATTCCAGCATCCTCATTAGAAAGGTAAATTCCAATATCTTTGTATGGTTCTAAAGAGGACTGAGCCAGGACACAAAGAAAGTTCCTTGGTGGCAATGTAAAGGCTCCACCTCTTTCCTGAGAAGTTATACAGAAATTTTCAAGGTCACATCAAATTTGAAAGGGATGCACTGTTTGCTCTTTAATATTCTGCTTTTTAAAAAAGTACCAGACAAAAAAAAAAAAAAAACCAAACACACACACACACAACTCTGAAAGCCTTAGTGAAATACTACACTGGGGCTTTAAAATTTCATTGAAATATAATTTGTGGGCACCTCATCTATTTTGGAAGCATATGACTGCTTGTTACCATAAAAAAAGGGTAAGTAAACCCAACATTTTGGCCCAGGGAATGGAAAGCAGAGGACAACAGGATTCTAAGCAATTTTCTTAAGTATTAGACAGACTATGACATTGTGAGAAAAGTCCACTGCCTTTAACAATACTGGAATTTTGTTGTTAGGTAACCCCTGCTTAGTCCCTGACAAATAAAAACATGTGACACGTGAAAGTATTTTAATTTAGTGGTTCGGTCTACAGATTAGCTGTAAACACTCAGGTTCTTATAGAACACACATCCATTCTGCTTTCACATAATCCTGCTGGGGCTTTTGAGGAATCAGTGCTCAAACCCTGACTAGTGATGCAGGAAAGGTTGGCAGGTTAAATCCTGGAGGAGAACGCTGCTAATATATGCAAGAATATAACTTAGAGAAAAACTGTGCAAGTGAACCTTTCTGCACACACATTAATAGCTGTTCAGTTTACATGTAATTGTGTTTCATGAAGTGTCACCAAATGGGAAAGAGTAAGACCACAAGTAAAAAGGTACACACTTCTTTCAACAGCAAAGGGAAGAAGCAACCAGCACACTCATTCATGAGTCTGGAAAAATAAACCGGCAGTTTTCAGGACTGATCCTGCTTAATACATAATCAGTGATTTGGCCTGACACACTAATACTGTTATAAACCTTTAGTTTTAGAAGAAAACTTTTGTTAAATGAGGAGAAAAAAAATCCTTGAAGGAATGTGTTTACTAATTGACCTGCTTATAATAATTACACTACAATAAAAGCATGAATTAACAAGAAGAAGAAACCTTATGCAACTTCTCATCGCAGCAAGTACAGGTACAACAGCCGATACAAGATGTTCCTGTCTAGGTTTACTCAACAAGACCTGTCACAGGCAACTGCGTGAAATCTAAAAATGGAAAATCCCCATTAAATATGTCACTTATAAAACACTCCCTCCGTTCTTTCACTTGCCTTTTAAAATAAATAAAACCTGTTGGTCATCTAATACTGCACTGTGTCACCTCACAGAGTCTAGGCCCACTACATCTAAGTTAAAATAAAGCCAACTGTAACACACAACAAAGTTCAAGTTATGGCTCATACTTACATCCAGTATAACCAACGTAGCTGGAAAGCATTAGTCAAATTCAGCAGCTCATGCTACTTGCCTTCCTGACATTCCTGGACTCCCCAGTGCCTTCCAGTTCTACCATTTGGGGTGAAAAACACGTACCTATCTTCATGTATCTAGCTATGCAGAAAATACATTTCTGCAGAGTACGAAATATTCCTGGACACTTTACTAAAAGACTACATGAGACAGTAACAGTTACATTTATTGACCTTGCTCTATGATACATCAAGGTTTTATTTAATGCTCCTTGCAGAAAAAAAGTCATACTTAAAAAAACGCACTAACAATTCACATTTAAAAAACGCAGCAAATGTAACCGTTTGTACCTATTAGCTGTCTGAGAGGTTATTATTTAAACAGCTATGCAGTTCTCATGCTGATAATCTTTTCCAGAGAAGTTTCAGTGCATGGACTATTTGCTGCTTGAGGTAAGTACCCAGGGTGCTCACTGCCCCATTACTTACTTTCACAATTTCACACATACTAATTTAATAAAAATCAAACTAAGACCCAGAGATTCCAACATACCCTTGCAAAAACCCACACATTTCTGTCAACAACTTCCAGCTGCAGGAACACACACTGGACTTAGCAGCAAACCCTGCAAAAAGAAACTGATTTGTTGACATTCACAGAAAGGATAAAAAGGTTATTTACAGGGTTAGCCTTTCTCAGACAAAGTAACTTGGTATCTTTGTGTATTGCCTAGTATCTTCATTATAAAAACCAACAATCCAAGTACTCAAGACAATATAATAAAGACCATAACACAGAATTTTAACTAGATCAGAAATTAGCCTCTACTAGTTTACACCAGGACTTAAAAAGCAACATTAACAGCCCTTGGAAGCAGGTTTCTTACTACATCTGGAATTTGCTGTCAAAGCTGCCAGTAAAAACATTTATTTGCTAGCACTCAGCAAGTGAGCTCTTCTTTCACAAAAAAAAAAAAAATCTCAAAAAACCCGAATTACTATTATTCATTTATAAATACTCATGTACTCATCTATATAAAAAATAGAAAAAGAAAACCAAATGTACACAGAAGCAATAGCCTAGGCTTCACAAGGAAACTCCCCCAACTATGAGGTGAGGTAAAGGTAGAGCCTGAGGTAATGAACGGTGCTGATGAAAGAATCCTAAACATATACCCATCTAAGCAGAAGATCCGTTTTGCAATACGGATTTAAGAGACAGCTGTATTTGAAAACAGATGTTCCTCACAGCTACAGCACAAGTGTTTTCACACATTTGAACCAGAGAGGACAGAAATCCCAACCAGCCCTAGAGAACAGTGGAAACTGATGTCTCGGGTCCCTAGAGGAGTGCTCAGCACATTTTCCCAAATGTGAAGCAACAGCTAAGCAGGCACAAGGACCCACTTCAGCTGCCCCCACAGCTCACCGCAGCACGCCTCCCCTCCCCACCACCTTCCCCAGTGCTGCTCGCCAGGGCCCAGCTCCCCTCCAGCCCATCCTGGTGGTCCTGTCTCTCCAAGGCCCAGGAGTTTCCACACAAGTGCAAACACCATCCTTGTCCCCTGGATGATTATCTTCCAGGCTCCCTACCCCTTCATGCCACCCTTTGCCAGGCTGCTGCCTGGGTCTCAGCATCGCTTCTGGAGCAAGGGAGCCCTTCCCCACACCTCTCCAACATCCACACCACACTCCACGAAGCAGTCCTGCTCCAAAATGGACTGCCTCTGCTGAGTCAAGCTGGGAACAGATCCGCAGCTCTGCCCAAAAGGACATCTGCCTGCAACAGGGAGGGGAAAAAAAGAAATAACATTTGGTGCACGAATGCTGTGGTTTACCACCACCCATTGGAAACAAACCTAGCAGCCCAACCGTCCTCAGCAGCTCCACCTGACCACGCAGGGCTTGTTATAGTTTATTAAACAGCCTTTGCTAAAGAAAGATCTAGAAGAACAGGACTGCATAGCTGTAACAGCCTGACCTATACTCCACCGGAGGCCTTCACTAAACATTTTCAAGCAGGCAGACCACAATGAAATTAATTCCCACATCCTCTCCAGTCCTTGATTCCTCACTCCAAGGGCTGAACACGAGATAACCGGTCTCTCCCTGGACTCCCCCCTCCTCGCTGCTACCCATGTTGCAAACTGCTGCTCGCTTCCACAGAACAGGGCATAGTGGGAGGCTTTTCTCTCAAAAGGACACAGATTTTCAGGACGTGGGGAGAATAACTACCTAGGCAAGCACACCTAGGGTAATTCCGAGCTACCTTGTTCATACTGCCCTGCAGCCCCCAGCTGTGACCCAGCTCTCCAACAACCCTGGGTGAACTCTCGGGCTCCTCCAACACCCCCAGCCGCTCTGCAGCGGTGGGGGGGGCTGCCAGGGCCACCGCCGCACTCCCGCTCCCACCGCTCACCCCCCCACAAGGCTCCCACGTAATGAAACCCACAACTGAACTCCAGCCCTGATGGCACCTCGGGAGCTTCTGTGCACAAGTGTTTCCAAAAAGTGCACAAGGGCACACACAGACCGTCAGGAAAGACTGATCACGACCTGGAGCGCCCCGGTTCCGCAGATCAGCATCCCAGAGGCTGCTGGGGCAGGCAAGGCTGCTCATGAAGTCCCCAGCCGAAGGGTATGGTTTTGGTTTGGCTCAAGCAGATTTAACGCTGGGCTGCTAATAAAAACAGACTGTTCATCTCCAAAATGTAATCCAGCTCTTTCCCTCCATTGTACCAACACACAAGTGCCTGTGTGGCTAGAAAGGAATCAGATTAGCTTGCTGATCCAGTTTAAACCCTCTCCTTCTCGGGGCAGAAGGGTGGATTTTCATTTGTATCAACTTTGGAACTTACTTGAGCCTAGGGTGAGTCACTGCAGGCAGCTAAATCAACAGAAAATTAGCACTACAAAAGAAGTTATTCTTCCGCCATCTCAAACTGGGTAACCATGAATAGACAGACGTTAATGCCAGCCCGAAGGGGGAACACACAGCTGGAGGAGGAGAGGGAAGGCGCCTGGCAGTCATGCTCCAAGTCAAACCTCCACTCACTGCAGGAGAAGGAAGACCAGCACAGACCCACAGGCAAAACGCTTTGTGACTTGGTCCTCACTGGTACTGTGAGATCAGAGAAGAGCTGTGGTCTGGAGGATTAACCTTCTGCTCTCACTACTAATGATCTCATTACGTACTTTTTTTGGAGCTCACCCTTGGTGGTTTCAAGTGCTACAGCCTGAATACCTTTAAACTTTGGGTGTGGGCTATTAAGAATTCCTATAAATACAAAGGGGTTTAATTTATGTCCTTCACATCTCAATGCTATGTTTATAAAATGATACCCCTATTTCCTTCGAAGGGAGCCATAAAGCGTGTTATTAGGACAAAAACATTATTATGTACTTGTCAGACATCAACATACTCTAAGGGTAGGAATTACGTGAACCAAAGAAGTCATTTACCCTAAAGAGAAACTTTCTACTATATTAATAAAACTATTTCTCTTGGTTTAGTTATCTAGAAAGGTTTGCAAAACATTATTATTTTCTTTTCCTCTTAGTAGGCCCATTTACACCAAGAGGCAAGGAATCACACCTCGTGGTGACAGACAACGGGGAGACAAAGATGGTAGCACAGAAATAAATTAGACAGAAGCAGCTGACACTTCCTGAGGGCAAAGACTGCACCTCCTCTTAAATGGATCCTTGGTATATCCAGTTATTGATAAAAAGGTAATGGTAAGTGGGTATTCAAAACATCCATTTGCCATCAACCTCTTCTAGGTACCTCCATGCCCCACTTGTATGAAATATCACTGCACCTTGCAGGAGAGTGAGAGGCTCCCACCTGTAAATGTATCCTCTGCTTTCAACAAAAGGACAGTAATATGCATGAGGACCTGAAAGCTAAAGTGACAATCGCAAAGCAGCCAGCCAGCTTTATTTTCCTAAAAACTATGGGACTTCCAATACACAGTCTGAATGCAAGGGCTACAAACTGAAGTTTAAACCTCTGTTACAGGTAAAGGGAAGTAAAACTAAATCAAAACGGATTCAGCACTAATTCAGGAGCGACATTTAACAGGCACTCCTTAAAGCTACTGTTACCTACAACACAAATACCCTTCCAAGACAACAAAATCAGCTGAAAATGCGAACCCCATTGCAACTCTGCATCTTAGGAATTTTCCTATTAAAAACATTCTAAAATTTATTTTCCTTAAGTTTAAAAATTAACTTATACAAGACAGATTAAATATTTAATGAATTAATACATCTTCCATTAATAAGAGTAATAATTACTGTCAGCAAACTCAAAAGCACTTCCCAAGAAGTTAACATCACTGTTACTACTAATACGGACAAGAACATGGCGTGATAAAAACATTTATTCAAAGTCACTCAACAAAGTACCAGCTATGCCAGGAACATAATCCAGTGCTCCTACATCTTTTGTCTCCTTTTCCTCCCACTACACAATACTGCTTCATGGCAAACAAGTGCCTTTCTCGTTTCAGGCACTTTGATTTATCAGATACTGCCAATACACTGCTTCTATTCCTTCTCATAAGCACTTATTAGAGCATTTAAGAGATTTATTTAATGCCAAACTAAACTAAATGTTTTCACAATTGTGTCAATGGATAAAGTACCTTACTACTGGAGAAGACCTCTGAGTAACTTTGGTATCTGCAAATTAACTGTCAGAGACAAAAACACCAGTTTCCCAAGTATACCGCTAGATTTTTAAACCACAGATACAAAATAAACCAATACTGCTCCACACACAGTATGAAAAATGACTGCATAAAAATAAACTAGAGGTTCCATCATTACCCTCAGCCTTTGGCTACTGGAAAAATGGAGTAACAGCGCAGTTACTGCTGTCAGTTTATCACTCTCCAAACTCCTATCATTTTCCAATTGTTCAAGACAATCCTCCCAAGTACCTCCACTGGGAGGCAGACTCTGCTTTCCACTTGAATGCAAGGAAGGACCATGGTTTGATATGACATTTTCTACCACAAAACACAGCCTCAAATCAGTTTTGTAAATTCTGGGAAATCTGAAATGCTAAGGAGTGAACAGGTCTGGCTTGTTTGTTTCTTCGAAATCAAAACAGTAGTAGACGTTCTGCTGCCATATACTGTCTGGTTGTGTGCTGTATTCTAGTTACGCATTCGGCACATCAGAACAAAAAACTTATGTAACAACAGCAGAAATTTTTTAGCAGTAAAGGTGCTTCTGGTTTTTTTTCTCTAGCAGAGGCTATACATGCATACAAATTCACATTTACTTTTAGATTAATTAAGAGTTCATGTAGCGTGACAGTAAAAATTTATTACCCATTATCCTATATTCATTTTTTTAAATTACCAGGGGGCCAGCTCCAAAATCTGGTAAGCCCATGTATTTATATTGTCTTCACCTTCTTTCTGCAACATTTCTTCTTTACTTGATGTGCTTTTGTTAGGGACAACTTTAAGCTGGAACCTCTTTAAAGAGCAAGTGGCAAACGAATACACTCAAGCAACAACACAAATCTGAGAAAACAAAAATTATGATACAGGCTTCAAAAGAAAAAGTAAAGTATTTATTCCAAGTTTTTAGAGAAGTTCCTCACAAGAAAAACATCAGCCAGACGAGCAACACTCTCCAGGGGAATTTTACAATACATTTCAAAATAATAAAGACATCCACAGCTTGATGAAAGCTATCAAACTGATAGAGCGGGATATATCACCAATTAATCTGTCAACAGCTCTTTCAATACACTTTCTGTCAATACACTTTCTATTTTGAAGGATAAATACATTTTCAGGTTCTAATTGCTTGGGGTTTGGTGTGTTTGGGTTTGTTAGTTTTTTAAACACCACCGTGTCCAATCATCTACCAGGATTTACTAAAAAAAAAGTTTGATGAACAAGCTCCCAGGGTAGCATCTGCTTTTCTCTACCACCACCACCACAAACCCCCTGCAACTTTCCACTGGGGTGACCGCATCTCCAGAACAGGAGCAAACCCTCTCCCTCCAGCCAGCCGCAGAAGTTACAATTCCCTCAGAGGGGACCACTGCCTTCTCAGGGAAAGATTAACACTCCCAAGCTCACATGCGTGCTTCACACTGTGCTTTGTTAACATTCACTTTCAATATAATGAGGAGATCCCCCCTGCAAGCCACACAGCAGAGAAGCAACATGAACACGATTTGTAGAAGTCCCAGACCCAGGAAGCATTGCCTCAAGCCAACCCTTGCACAAGACTCAATGGGTTTTTCATACCTCATGAAGTGAACCTCTCCGCAAGGACTAAGCGAGACATACCGAAAGCAGTACTTCACCCCAGCAACTATATATATATGCAGAAGATAACTTGTGGAGCTTTTCCTGAGCACAAACAGAAAAGGAGAAATGAAATTCACTCAAAGTTCTGTGAATATGCAATTTTTAAGTCCACTTTTAGTAATCCTACCTCTACCAAAAGTTATAAATCTCTTGTCAAAAGCATTGTCTTTGTTTCTTACAGTGCCTACATTAGTATCTGTGAAATCCCACTTCCTAAACACACAGGTCTAGATGATTATTCTAGACTCCTAAAGCTGTATAACATAAATACTCTAAGATTATTTATATTTGAACATACATCCCAACTATACTGCAATGCACAGAAATTGCCTTTCCTAGTATTTTTCAGAATCTAATGTCAAAAAATTACTTGGCTTACTTAACTCTAGATTTCAGAAAGGCTCAAACTAAACCAAACCAATTTATAAGACACTAGGAATGCTGCACACATAAGTCAATCAGTAGAAATAGGACTTAAGCAAATGTCTCCTATGGATACAAGCATGACACCATAAATGCCAAGTTCCCAAAAGGAATGTCACCTGGAAGCTACTTAGGAACGTCTCCACTTTTGTCACAGATGCACAGTCCTGTTCTCTGCAACATCAAAGCTGGCCAAAAACAGTTCCTGAATTAGGCGCTTTATGAGGTCCACGGAAGGCTACCACAGAAGCAGGTTTCAGCTGTTGCTGCTTCCACCTCGTTCCCCCATGTATTTATGGGCAGATAGCACTCTTTCTTTGTGCTCAAAAAATGACGGGTGACCCATGGGGAATCACTCAAAAGCTTAAGTTACAGAAAGACTAGCAAGCAGGCTGTTTTACTGCAAACCACTTTATAAAGGTTTTTATTTCTCTTGGCTGCTCTGAAATTCTAGGGACAGCGGGGAATACAATATTACCCCAAAAAAAAGAAACAGCAAAGGAAAAAAATGTATTTCAAATGCAGTGTTTTCCTAAAGATTTGCTTTATGTAGGTTTTACATCTCCACTGCTTGGGGAAATGGCTCCCTTGTTCAAAATCCAGCACCGGAATTTATTTAAGCGTGGCACAAGGATGCCTACCCTGCTCGTTTGAGTTATCAACCTGTTTTCTAACCTTAGTTAGAAGAGTATCAGGACAACCTCTCTCCTCCATCACACTAGAATGAGTAATGTTTTTTTCTCTTTTTATTATTCTCTCTTTTTTGTAAGCAAAGCAAGACAGGATCAGTTATGAACATGCCCAACAATTGCATAACATGAAACAAACACAAAACAAGGACTCATTAAGTTAGAGGCCATTTCATTCTATGTGAAGAAGCGTTGAAGGAGCGTGGTCCTCAGATCCAAGTCCTTATGTGTCACCCTTAAAACCAAAACTTACAAATGCAGGTGTTGAAAACCAGAGGACAACATCCAGTGCCCACAGATATGGACTGGAGGGGATGAAGGTGAAGAGGTAACTAAGTCCTCACAGGAGATAATTCAAGTCAATAGTTCAGAATCAGTATACAAGTATTACAGATAGATGGGATTTTTGGCAGAAGGGAATCCTGTATTTCTATTCAGGGAAAACAAACACAACCTTACACTCCGATTATGTAAATTTGACCAAATTATTGAAGCACCTGGCTGGGTAGAGCCTTCAATGCTAGGTTTTTATAATAAGAACATTTCTTAAAAAGAAAGGTACCATAGTACCAACAGCATTTCCAGGAATTTTGTGAATATTCTCCAGCAAAATTATTTTGCATGCATTATACAGATGGTCAGATTAGATTAATACAAACTGACAAGCTGGAAGTTCAAAATAAACTATTAAATATTTCTAGAAGAATATAAACAAAATATTTCATGTTTCACAAGCCACTAACATTTCAAAACCCGAAGAATCACATCTTGCATTTAAAAAAAAATCCCCAAAAGAATCACGAAAGATTAAGTTAGTAACATAATTAAAATACATACAATTTCAACCACTGTACTCAGACTATCGTTATCTTAGATGTACAGAGTATAGAAGAAAAGTCAGGCTAGCAGATCTCTGTTCTTTCACTCCCTGGACCTGACCAGAACTGCATAAATGAATGTGTAACACAGGATGTTGACAGAGCATTGTATCTTTTTTTTTTTTAATAAAACTTATTTTATTGGTAAATGATTTTTTTAAAACAAAATTTGTCACAAGTTTCTTTATGAATGTCTACTTTAGTTAGCATGCCTGATCAAAAACCCTCACACCACCTTCCAGCACCCACTAACAGCCTTGGCTTTGTGGCTAGGACAGCCACACACGACACAGCCCTGCCATGCTTGACTAGGAAGTAGATTTGTACCTTGTTCTTGAAAGTACTGGATGTTATCAGGTTAGGCTATTTGTGCAGGTTGTAAGAGAACTAGATAAAAATCTCCATAAGCATCTCCTCCCCGGCCCCCACAATGCGGGGGGAAAAAAGAAATAAAATGTACACAGTTATCAGCACTGCAGAACTGTAGAATATTTTCTAGACAACTCAAAGCTGTTCACTAGGAAAAATCATTTTCTATTCACAGCTTCCCTGAAACAATACAGTACAGCAGTACTCCATCAGATCAACCTAACTGCAGCTATAAATGACTGACAAGCCCCGGTGACAGAACTTTCCAAGTTGTTTGTGACCTTATTGCTGCGGAACATACTGAACACACATTCTGTCACATAGTCAGGGCCTGCCTGAACATTACTGGGACCAGTCTCCCTCCTATACCTGTCACCTTACCTCTCTACTCTTCAACACTCACCAAACATATAAAATCTGCAGACACATCGCTCCACACAACCACTTAAATCCTCCTGTAAAGCCATCAACTCCTGCTCTTCCTGTTCCCTTCTGCCTTTCTCCATACCCACATACTTAAAACACAAACTAGACAGACACCCTCTTTACTAAACACAAATTACATACACATCTAACTTTTAAAAACTAACCACCGATGCTCCTCCTTCCACATTTTTCATAGGTTTTCACAGAATGATCCAATAAACTTTGATTTTGGTAATAGTTTGGTGGAACAACCACTGATCATGCTCCACTGTTTCACAGACCACATCAGATACTGTCTTAAAACTTTGGTTGGTAGAAATCATACTGTATGTCGCAGCTTATGTCACCACGCACACTGATGTATAACACTGCACTAATTGCTCTGAAGTCTTCTGGTCAAGAAGCAAAGAACCTAGACCCATGCAAAACCATCCTGCAGATGGTCAAGGTTTCTCACATGTAGTCAATCTAAACAAAATGAGGCACACTCCGTACGCTGTCCTGGCCAGCAGTAAGGGAAAGGCAGAAAAGTCTTTCCTACAAAGACGCAGAAAACCTGATTTTATGGTTTTCAGTTCACAGCACCCTTACGAGTTTATCACAGGACTGCTCTACACAGACAGTAACGTCACACAGCAAATAGATGGGGAACTGGATCTGGCAGAGCAGTACTACTTCTATTCTGGTGCTTAATCTTCACCAAGTCACTTCTAACGTTCATTATATATTTCCCCCTTCCAGGTCTCATACTGGTTTCCCCTTGTAGATACAAGCACTCAGGATAAGGATGATACCCACAGCACTAGGCTTCCAATTGTAAGTGAAATTGGAAAAGGCTTGCAGCTTGTTATTGCTGTTTTCCACTATCAACAGTGAAAAACTGCAAGTCGGTAATTTGCAATAATCCTATCTTCCCTGCTTTTCAGGAAACTTAGAAAACTAAGAAGCCAGCTTGTCCCACTTCAGATGCTGTAACTAACTCACACACCTCCGTAATTAACAAGACTCACAAATGCCAAGGGAAAAGACTTCCCAACACACGTGTTGACAAATTGCTGCCACCTCCTCTTCCTCCTCCCGGATTACAGACACCAAGCCAGCCCCATGACTTCCCACAAGCTGCAGGCTCACTCGAGTAATTCCCTCCTAAGGGAATACCAGTAAAGACTGCTGCAAGTTTTGAAACGGGCTGATGATAGAACCATTTTGAGTTTTGAACAGCTTTTCTCTAATTGATTTGGAAGGTAAAACAGTATACTAAGGTTTGAGCTTCCTTCAGAGAGATGTACATTTCCCCCCCCCCTATAGTCCTGGATTTAGTAACAGCCATTCAAGAGGTACAATTATGATATATATGGCATTGTCCAGATGATTTCCTTCAACATCCTCAAAACCGTTAGATCCCAAACTGTATCTTAGAACACCGAAACCTCCGAAAGCCCTTCAGGCCTTACTACATGGCAAACCCTGATACAGATCAGGATCTCAGGATGAAGAGCAGTTCTTCCAACTCTTAACTGCACAATTAAACAAGTGAAGTCCCACCACTTGAGAGCTGCTTAAGACTGGCTTGAGTGCCTGCTATAATCCTCCAAGTATATTGAGTAAACCTGCCCTGCCAGACCACATGCAGTCCTAAATAAGCTGGCTCACCAACTTCCACTGCAACTGCTCTGTGGGCAGAAACTAAACAGAGCCATAGGATAATTTGGGACCTCAGGGGGCCTCTGGGTCAACCTCCAGCTCGAAGCAGGGGCACCCATGGGATCATACCTGCTTTCTCAGGGCTTTATCCAGTCGGATTTTGAAAATCACATGGGAAGGAGACTGCAAAACCTCTCTGGGTAGGAAGTCCCACTGCCTGTCTGACCTCATGGTGAGAAATACCTTATAGACACAGACCCCTTCAACTTCAGTTCACACCTGCTGACTCTTGTCCTCCCACCATTGTCAAGAACCTGGCTTCACTCTCTTGAAAGCCTCCCCATCGGTGCTGGAAGGGCCCCCCAAGCCGCCTCCTCTCCAGGCTCAACAACAGGCACAGTTCCCCTGCTCACCTCACATGGCAAAAGCTCACACCTCTACACCATCTTGGTAGCTCTCCACTGAGCTCAGCATAGTTTATCAACATCTCTTGTCCGGGGGGGGGGGGGGGGGCAGGCAGCACAGCTGGATGCTGTATTCTGGATATGGTCTAACTAACAAGCACTGAGTGGAAGAAGATAATCGCTTCCCTTGACCTACTGCCTGTGCTCCTGTAACCGAGGGCACACGGCTGCCCCGCACTCAGCTTGCTGCCCACCATGGCCCCCAGGGCCTTCTGCACACGGCTGCCCCCCGCCTGGCCAGTCCCAGGCCCTGCTGCTGCCAGGGAACAGGGCCAGGCAGCCCCCACCCCTAAATAGCTGTTTAAAGGGTAAATTTGCTTAGTAATCAGCAGCAGATGAAATGGATAGAAATTGAAGCCAAGTCGTCTTAGTGTTAATACACCTTACTTAGTAGCACTAAATCGCATCTTAGGGCCATATTCAGATGGCCTAAATTCCACATAAATCCTTCTGTCTCCTATTTCTTATTAGCTGGCTTTCAGGCAGTACCCATTCAGCATCTTACATAAATTATCCAAATTGCTCTCCAAAACCAACTAGATTTCTCCATTGGCTGAGAAAAGGGGCTTGAGTGGAATTCAGGCCACCTGGATTTGGTCTTTAAGGTCTGGTAACACCGCAGCAGACTGCATTATTCCTTCAGTTTTGTCACCGTGGCAGTAACCAGCAGCTTCTTTGTCAGAACAGGTTTTAGTTTAGTTACTCTTTCATTGGAAGATGTATTTTCAAAGAAAATGTAGATTTCTAAACAATTCAGGATTCAGTTCTTACCACTACCTTCTGGAAATTTACTCCCTAGCTGGATCTCTTTGAACAAGAACGCTTTATCCGTTGCGCGCTCACATTTTGTCCTGAGCTCTGTGTTATGCTTTGTTCCAGATGTCTTGACAATTCACTGGTTTGAGCCATAATCATACTGAAGACCTAATTTTTACCATTCACTGGTCTACAAAAAGCAGGAATTAACGCTCTACATTAGCACCAAATGTGGGCTGGGGGAATCAATGGCTTAATTGCTCACTAGTTTGGCAAGAGCACACCATGCTTTAAGTCAAGCGTGAAGACATTTCCTCTAGTTCTTCAAAGGCTATCAGTTTTCCAGCGAATACCATTCTGATTTTCTTAGGCTCCAGGCTGAACCACATCTCTTGGATTTAAGAACTTATTTCTCATAGACATTATGGTTTTATAACAGTGTCATAAATCGAGAAGTTACACATACCAGCATACTCAGCCCAACATGCTCTGCTTAGTGGTCTTGCGTAATCAGAATCCTCCAAGCAAGAGAGATGGGGCAGGGAAGACAGGAACCACCCATCAACACTTCTGCAAAGAGGAACAAGATTCAACACACCACAGTCCTGACACCTTTTTTTTAGGACATGAACAGCGCTTCTGTCAAAGCCTCAGAGTGCTCCAGATGCACAGGTATGGACAACCTACCATCGTCCACAGCTGTAAGTGCTCTCTCTCTCAAAATATCGCAGTACACCAACAGATACGAGATTGTAAAATATGCAGAATACTACTGAGGCTGAGGTTTGTCATCTTCATGATTACTTTGAGTGGAACTGGACAGCTAGGGATGGCACAACTTTCAGAAGGCTGAAAGGCTTCTGAGCTGACAGGCTACTGAGGATCAAACAGGCTATTTTAACATAAATTCATTAGGTCTGCTTCTCCAAGGGATTCTGCTTCCATTAGTAAGAAGCTTGCTTCCTTGACCAGCCAACAGGGACTGGATCCATACCACAGGCTGCGCATGTTATGTGCTTCATAATTTTTGACCACATAGATCAGCAGGTCCACTCAAATCTGTCTGCCAGTCACCAAACCTGAAAATACAAACCGCGAGATCTGGACCTATCTCCTATTTCTAGGGACTAACAAACACACTGAACAACTACAAAGAAAATCAAGTCTTTCAGCCACAATGTCCAACTTCAACCATTCCTGAGGCATAAATCCACAGGACGAGGAGGAATTACCGGGCTTAACAATGTCTTCCCTTAACTTTTCAAAGCACGCAGCAAGCAAATACTAGGAGATGTGCTTGCTCTCTCAGTGGTACAGATGGTTATGAGTATTAAGTCTTATGAGCGCACCCAGATGATAATCTTGCTCTTAGGACATAATTAAGACCTGATAACCTATCTACCATTTCTGACTTTTACTTTTTATCCCGGGGGGAGGGGGGGGGGGAGGTCATATGCCATAGTGAGTATCTGTGCAATGAGATGCTGAGTCCACTCTAAAAAAAGATTATTTCTACAGCAGAATGTAACCGGACAAAAATCCTATTAAGTCATTTTGGTTTCACTTTGTGCTTTTTTCTTTACACGATACTTCGAACAATATAACTCAAAATGCTTTATGTCAACTCAAATATTCCTTAGGACCTCCATAATATTCTAAAACATCCCAAGTAAAAACTCGTGCCCTTACCCTTAACAGACTTTTGAAAGTACTCAAAGTCATTTACTGTTGGTTTTGCTCTTTTTCCACAGAGTCTGTATTTGTAATAGCACTATCAAAGTTAGAGAGTGAGGCTCTTTAAACATCGAAATTTCACACTTGGTGTTATCAAGCCCTTTTCATAGGCAAAAAACAAAACAAAAAAAAAAACCTCCTATGTTCTAGGATCTAGAAAAAAAGCTATGTTCTAGGATCTGGTAGTTCTAAACAAAATGCAGTACTTCTCATTTTCTCATTTTAAAAAAAGTACCTACCAGTTGTTGTACCTAATTATAACATGTTTTGTGGGGGTTATTTCTTCAACAAGTTAAATAAAAAAATATACCTAGCAGCGCTCAAACAACCTTAAAGCTATTTTTATTCAAGCCACCACTTTAATTTCTTCCTGAAGTTCACCGTTTGCTCACTTCGCAAGGATTGCGGCGGGGTCTCTCCAGGTGCCCCTCACGCCGTTCACGGAGCGATCCGAACCGACCCCTCCACGCTCGCCCCTCCGCCGCCCCGCGCCAGCCAGCACCAAGGGGCCGCCCCTCAGCCCCACAAACCGGAGAGACAACGGTACAACGCGACCGGTCAATCCGGATCGGTGCCCCCGCCCGCTCCGCCGGTCTCACGTTACACGCACCCACCCGCCGCCAGCCGCACGCCGAGGCCGCGCAAACGCACTGCCGGGACCGGCCCCCCCGTCGGGGCCGTTACCCCAGGCGCGGCGGCCGGGGCCCGGCGGCGGCTAGCGGCGGCTACCTGCGGGGGGGGGGGGGGGGGGGGGGGCGGCCCCCGGCCCGCTCGGTGCCTTACATCGCGCTTCCCCCTCCTCCCGGGCCGTAAGAGCCGAAACACAAAGAAAAGCAGCAAAGAGCGCCCGTTACCGCCCGCGATCGCGCCGAGGAGCCGGCAAGCCGCTCCCCCGCGCCCCGGCGCCCCACGAACGCGGCAGCCGCCTCGCAGCGGCGTGGAGGCCGGCCGGCCGCCGCTGGGTGCTCGACGCCGCGCAGCCGGCCGCCCCTCGCCGCCGGCCGGGCCCAGGGCGGCTCTGGCGGCGGCTCCCACCCCGCCGGGCCGCTTCAGCACCACCGCGGCCCGGATGGCCGCCGCGCCCGCGCTCGCCCCTGCGGGGGCGGGAGCCCGCCCCGCCCCGGGCCGGGCCGCGGCCCCAGGAGGCCCCTGCGGGGCGCCGCCTGTTCGGGCGGCCCCGCAGCACGGCGGGGCCGGGCTCGCTGCCGGCGGGCGCAGGGCCACGCAGCCACCCCCGCGCCGGCCTCCCCGCCGCCCCGCACTTACCGGGCCCCGGCCCAGAGGACGCCCGCGGCCGGCGTCCGCACGCTGCGGGCCGCCCGCTACCCGCCCCGGCGCGGCCGCTCCCGCCGCCGCGGCCCGAGTGCGCGCGCCCGGCCGCGCCGCGCCAGTGGCTGGGCTCAGCCGCGGCTGGGCAGCCCGCCGCCGCCGGGCGCCCTCATTCCGTATGCGGCACGGCGCCTCCTGGTTGGCCGGAGCAGGGTGGCGCGCGGGGCCGGGCTCCCGAGGAATGGCGGGGAGGCGGGCCCGGCCGGACAGGGGTTACTACAGGTCACCCGCGGCAGGGGGCGGGGCGGGGGGCGGGGCGAGGGGAGGGAGGGCGGGCGGGAGGGCTCCCTGCCGCGCGTCAGACTCGCCGCGCCTGCGCGCCCGCCGCCCCGCTACCCCGCCGCGCTGAGGCGAGGGGCGGCCGTGGGGCGGGGCACCGCCATTGCCAAGCACTGGTCTCCTCCTACCCGGACCGGGGTGTCATCCATCTCTATTAAAACCCTTGTTAATTACCTCTGGTCCGCCGTTAATTTCATTACTTTGACAGGAGCTCCCGCAGTGACGGGTGACGGCGTAAACGCGTGGGTGGTGTCAAACGTTAATTTTGCCTTGGGTGCAGGAATACGCAGTTACCCGATCCTGGCAGGAGCCCTCGTGCATGTTAAGTTTTATATTTTTGGGGGGACGGGTACAAAACTCCAGATCAAAGTAACTTGGGTAGAAAGTTGACCTTCTATAGCTCCTTCAGAGGAGTTGGTGAGGCACGCTGGCCTCCCGCTGGCCTCCGCCTGCCGGGCTGCCTCGGCCCTCTGCCCAAAATCCAGGGCTGCAGCAAGGGCTTCAGCGTTTGAGGTTGCCCTCAAGATTTTACGGAGTCTGAGGTTGTAAATAGAGGTGTCATTAGCGGTGGTTGC
Source organism: Falco rusticolus (assembly GCF_015220075.1). Classification (NCBI taxonomy): domain Eukaryota; kingdom Metazoa; phylum Chordata; class Aves; order Falconiformes; family Falconidae; genus Falco; species Falco rusticolus. Next base: position 10,307,220 of record NC_051199.1, on the reverse strand, counting down.
TGCAGAGGTTCGTGACGTGGATCTCTGCTGACAGAATGGAACGAAGATCATCTCAGCTGACTGCCTTCAAAGCTGGCGGCACTTGGAGCAAGCTTTGCTTTGCTTGAGACTTGGTTCCTTCCTATTTAGCAGTTACCGAGGACATCTTTTATCAGTATTGACTCATCCAGATCCTGAAAATATTCCTCCAAAATTAAAGGTTTTAATTTAACTGGCGGCCTAATACAATGCTGAAGAACAAAATAAATGAGCACCTGCCAAAGATAAGCAAAATAAAAACAACAAATGGGAAGAAGGTTTCAAAGCCCAGAAGACTGAATTACAGCGGGTTGTGCCTGCAGTGGTGGCAGCCACCATTGCCGCAAGGGTTAGGCTTGTTTTCCTCTGTTCTGCAGGTAAAGTGCTCCTGTCACGCAGCCCTTCGGGCTGAACAACCCAGCAATCTGAGCGGCACAGCACGACAAAGAGGAGAGCAGGACTGCAACGCTGAGGGCACCAGTCTGAACACACCCGTACCTACAGATCGTCAGGCACTGAGGTCCTACCTACCATTCAGAAACTATGCAGCTAACCACACCATGTGTCCTACAAACAGTCTTTCCTCCTCTCCCCTCACAGATACTACGTTTCAGAGGAAGAAGCATTGTTGGTACCTATGGTTATCTCTGCAGGGTCTTCAAGAGGCAGGGAATATAATCACTCTTACTAAAAGCAGATTAACAAGATACACTGTTATAAATGTATATTTACAAATACATTTGTATTTCTAATCCAAAGATCAACCAAGTCAGTCACCTCAGTTACTGGAAAAATTGCTTCCACATGCTTAGAACTGGAACAGAAGAGACAGTCACTGACAGTTCTGAAAAGCAGGAAAACATTATCTACAGGAGTTATCTGAGCTGTAAAGATCATGAACTACACAAGCAAAAGTGATGCTAACTGAAATACGGGTAGGAGTATGGAGAGGTTATATTTAAAACAGTTTCTCACTCAGTGGAAAAAGTGGGAAAGGATAAGCAGACTTGGAAGGAGAAGAGACTCATTTTTCAAAGATGGAAAATGTAGGTATTTCTGCAACAGGAGGGAATTCAGGTGGCTTTCTTCCAGAGGATTTACTTACATTGGTAGAGGCAGAATAAACTTAGTAAGTACAATGTGAATATTAGCACAAGGAAAGCAGCCCTAGATTTGTGTCATGCAATCTTCCACATTTCATTCAAGGCAAGGAAGGTTCAGGATAAAAATACAAAAGTGATTTTACATAAAAGGAGGTGGGAGAGAAAGCACCGGACAGTGCAGAGCTCATTTGCTCAGCACCAGATCTCATGCTGAACTCCCTGCTCTTGTTTGCTCCTGCGTAGTCACCAGCGACTGAGCAGTAAAATACTTTGGCAAAAGCCTCACTTTGAGAAATGCATGGAATCCACAACTTGAAATTACATGTCACCCTTATTAAACTGCTAGATCTGAATACTATCAAGTTTTACGAGCAGGAGATTCCGAAGAAACTTTAACTCCAAACATGGATTTGTTGTAAACTTTGTATTTCAGCCTTATGTCTATTACAGGGTGCATCGATGTGTGTGTTTTAAGTTTGCCTGAAATTCTGAGTTCTTTGAAATCCAAAAGCTAATTGCGTAACTAGCCATATTTATTCCAGACAGACACAGCTATTGGCTGTATCCCCAGGTCTTCAGGGTAAATGAGGAGCTGATGATGACATACCACCCCAGCAAGAAGGTTTCTGAAAAATTGTAAGGCCTTTGGTGTTTATGTCCCCCAGTTCTTACTGACTTTTGTCTGGATCGAGGTAACAGCTATGTTACCCAAACTAGTACTCCATGCCTCTAACTGAAGAGCGTGCAAGCATTTTACAGACACCAAAGCAGCCCAAGTACTTTCGTTGCCCTGCAAATACCAACCCTCCAAATCCAGCAGGATCTTCCTGTGTGCAGTGTAGGAGACCAACTGGGAAAACAAACAATCTAACACCAAGGAAAGTTCAGAAGGGTGCAAACAACAGCAGGAGACAAAACTCGTTAAGGGAATAGGGGGTGGAGATCCCCTGAGCCTGTTGGAGGAATGCCTCAAACACTGGCAAGATCAAAGGAAAGGTTACTTTGTATGCACTGAAGACTGATAAGAGGGAACAGCCTGCCAAAGGGTGAATAATGGCCCAAGAAGCAGCAGAGTCAGCAGATTTCTGCACCAACCGGGGGAAAGGTAAATGCGGCAGGGGAAGATCGTGACCACTGACAATTCAAGACTAAAAAGACTTGCCCCTCCATGCCTATGAGGAGCATGCATGCTAATTTACATGCCAAGCGAGGCTGATTTTAATAAGAGGCGGTCCAGACTGAAGGATAAGTATAAAAGAGGAAGGCAAGTGTCATTTTAGGAGGGAATAAGAATGAAAATTAAAAAGAAAGGCCTTCTGGACAAGTGCTCCTACACAAACACAAACACAAACACAAACACACACACACCCCCATCAGCAGGCCCGATGTTGGATCCAGGAGTCTCTCTCCCCCTGCCCTCTTTATTTCTCTTGTTATTTTACCTTTTTCTAGTAAGTAATGTAAAGCATAAAACTTCATAAGCATGGCAAGTGATAAGCATTTCTGCTACCCAATTATTTACCCATGAGCCTGACTATGGAAGAAAAGTCTTTGTTTACCTACAGACCTCTGGTATTGTGTATACTCTATTCCAACCAAGAGAATTAGCGAATCTGAGTCGCTTCTCCCTCCCTCTTGGTGGGACGTGACAGTGCAGGACCGAGTGTCAGATATTCATCACAGAGCATTTGTTACATCCCGAAAAGCTGTGCAGTGCATTCCATATCTGAAGACAATTTAGACAGCAGTAAGCCATTCAAATAACAACAAAAATCTTAGAACTAACCAGTAAATCCTAACAGGTTATGAAGCTTTCATTCATTCATGTTTAAACCAATTTCCAAGGAGTTAGATTAAAAAGGCTGAACTGTGTCCAATCCATTAGCCTACAGTGACATTTCTTAAACTTTCCCCTGTACTGTTCGGTGCTGGCAGCTGCTGGAGACAGTACTGCAGGCTGGATAGCCTGATTCCTGGCAATCCCTGCAGCTTCTCATTCAGCTCAGCATCAGAGGTGAAAGAAACATCATCTGCAGCCCACATTGATTAAGCAGCTTCAAATTTAGAGACACCTAAGGTTTAAAAATACGTACATATGTACACAAACAACAACATACTGATTTAAACAGATTCCTACATGTATTCAGTATTTCTCGACCTTCTTTATAGATTCCTGATGTTTCCATATAGCATAGGCAAAGCTTTTCATGATATCAGAGATTTTACCACACCTTTTTGCTTAAATGTAGGTTTTTTGCAGAGCAGGGGTTTGGAAGATACTGGAGTAATGTGCCATTCACAGTGTAACACTTTTCTTGTACGAGTCCACGCTGAGTATCCCGTAAGGAAACCAAAGAATTTGGGGATTTACAGTAGACACAATAGTCACCTATAAAATGATTGATAATGTATGTTTATAATTGGGAATTTAAACTGCACAAGACACACTAGCGACTGTGGGAGACAGTGACCTTTCCTATACAAGCTACACACAATGATAGGAAATGACAAGTTAAAATAGTACCTGATTTATATGTTAAATAAAAAGGCACAATAGCACAATTAAAGGCAGGAAAGAAGTTGTTGTATCACTCTAAAGCATTCAGGCAGAGAAGGAGTATCTGTGAAAACATTCATGGCTCCTACTAACAACATCCATATATTCACAAATACTTGAGTTTGGTTGTTTTTTTTTTTAATTTCCAGCAGGAAAAGCTCATTAACTATTCTCACTTTCCCTTTTAAAAAGTTTCAGGCATGCAGTCAAGGGGAAAAAAAAACCCACTGCCATATGTTTTGATCAACAGCAGAGAATGAATAGCAAGTAGTAAATAGCAGGGAAGATTGCAAGTGATCTTATGAAAATACTGATTTGGAAGTACAATCAACTGACTCATCAGGAAGGAGAACAGAAAGCCAATGTTATATTTGGCCAATTCTAACTAATATCCATGGGGAATTAATAAAAACAAAACCACGAGATGCACTGAAAGAGGAGAGCCTATGAATGGGTAAATAAGTGTGGAAGGTTGGCATTAATCTTGATGAGCAGGCTGCTGCCACTGAGACTCAGCAAGAAGCTAGAGGGGGAAAGAAAAACAACAGTGTCACAGATATAACAGATGGAGATCTTTTAGCTAAAAACATCCCTAGAGGGACACACAAAATCAAGTATTTCAGGAAGGTACATATGGTTAATTAAACCCAAATTGACTTCTGATGTGAAATAATAGAGGCAATTAAGAAGGGCTTGGTAGGAACAAAGGGTCGTGGTCTGGATAGAACATACTCCATTGTACACCTTCAAATTTGTGAAAAATAAATGACTATAATTAGATAACTTTCTCCATGACTCATTAAATAACTGAATGCTACAAATTAATACAGTATTGCTCTAAATTAAATTAATTAAAAAAAGATAACATTTTTAAATGGTTTGCTAGAACTTAGTTTGTTTTAGCTACAAACAAGAAGACAGACTCATATCCCTGGACATTTTTAATTAAGCAATCAAACTGGCATTTTAATGTTCTATTTCTGAAGTTATCCTTAGTGTGGCATTTTGGATGCCCTCTTAAGACGCAGAGAAGGCTGAGCTAATACTGAATGGGTGGGGAGAGCCAGCTGCGATGCGAGTTCTGGCAGCAGAAACAGCTTGTGTTCCTGAAGTGATCATTGTCAGAACTGTTAATTTTTGGGCTGTTGTTTTAAAAGATGGAGAAACATTTCTAGAGCAAGCAGCGTGAGGTTTCAATGCTAAATAGTCTCCATGTACATATTAATACATCTGACTCATCTTTATATCTTTGAAAATTTTTGTTTCTAAATAAAGGAACAAATGAGTAAGTTGCTACGATTAAATTGGAAAGCAGCAAACTGGCAACATGCCCTAAATGATTAATTATTTAGTAGAACATTTGATAATATGGCCATGCCCAGAGCCACTTTTTGCAGAGAGAGATTGATGACATTAATAATAAGGTGATCAAGGGTATAGTATAAAATTTATCACCACTTGACACAGTTCAGTTTGTTAACACTTGAGTACTTCTTTAAATTCCTCGCTTGTATTTTCTCATAACACAAATATGTTACCAACCCAGTGCGATATATCAGCGTGCAATCAGGTATTAATAGCATGATAACCCCCCAAACCTGAAATTTCCAACTAGGGGAAAGCATGTAAGTGAGTTAGGATCTGTCAGACAAGCTGCAAGGCATGCTCTGCAACACTGCTGCACCCTGGAACTGCCATGCTATGAGAAACTGTGTCACCCATGGAAAATCAGAGAAAGGATTAAAAATAGACTTTATTTCTGCTCTTGAACTTTCTTGCTGAAAAGCTGCCTGTTGTTTTCTAGGCCAACGGAAACTAACAGTGGAGCTGACAGTGTCAAAGGCAGCCAAGAGGAATCAAAAGCATCAATAAACACTAACGCGAGCTTGCAGAAAAAAAGGTGGTTGTCTATGGGGTCCAAAGACAGTAATGTCCTGAGTGAGCAGTGTCTTACAACAATTTAATAATCAAATAGACCATAAAAACATTTGAGTCCAGGTCTGAGCCCATGTCTGAGCTTTCCACACTGCTTGTACATCAGCAGCCACCCAGAGCAGGCTCCCTGGCACCTTGTTGTGTGCCCAGGTGTTACTCTGGGCACAGATGCTTTGGACGTGCTGCAGCCCTGTCCACTGACACTCCTTGGCTCTCCTGGGCACAGCACTGATTTAAGACTGTTTCTTCATTAAAGCAGCACTGGTCACAGAGCCCTTTTGCTTCTTAGACCACCACAGTAAGACTCACCAGGTTGTCTGGATTACGCTGCGTCCCCCTGGCATTTGAGAAGGAAGAAGGAAAAAAAGCCACTTCCCTGGACAGAGTTGCTTTCTTCTGCAACACTGAATAAATAAACAGGGTAAAGGAAGTACTGTTACAGATAGAGCTGGTAGTTGTAAACCCTGTAACGTGACAGTGAGTGGCTAAAAGAATCCAAGAATACTTTACTGCTGTAGCAGGTGAAGGCTGCAAAGACTTCTGATCGTTTGCTTTTATTCACCAGGGTTTGTTTAGTCAACTACTGTACTATGTCTTCACAAAAGAAAACCATTTTACCCTCTAAGACTTCATCCACGAAACAAATAAACGTGGCCAAGGATTTCCAAAACAGAAGCTTAAAATCCTGCTTTTGTGCAAATCAGATGTTTGGGGTTATTTGAGAAAGTTGAGGTAAACTACAGAGTATTTGGCAGTTTGGGAAACACCATGACCTAATTACGTGCCTGAACGTAGCCAAGACGCGTTCTGGGAAAATATCCCCCATTTACCCTGTCTCCAATGCAAACTGCATTCATGGTGGAACTTCTCCCTCACATTTGTAATGTGCTTTTTTGTCTTGAGAGGGTATATGTCTGTTCAGAAATTTTATTAAATAAGTCACTACTACCCCATCAAGATTACTTACAACATTTAAATCTGAGAATCCTAACCAGCAGGAAAACTTTCAAGCTGAGAAGCAGAAAGAGGGTGAATGCATGCATTTTCTTACTCTGGGGTATTAGGTGGAGGTAAATAACGAAGATGCTTTAGAGCAGACCGAATTTCAGAAACAAAGTCGTGACTAAGTGTAACAGTACCAAATTTTTACTGAACTTGTCTATACTGAAAATGAATACAGAATTACAAAGGTAGGAGTGAACGAATTTAGAGTCCTGCCTAAGCTATGAAGCAAGCTGTGAAATCCTTCGAGGTATGGAGGCATGCACTGCAGGTTCCTCAGAAGATGAACGTCTAACTACAGACAAGTTATTCCTAGAAACACAAAGCTGAACCCTGTATACAAACAGGCAGGTGGGATGTGTAAGAGCCAAAACTATAGTATACATTTTGAAAAAGAAAGCTCTTGCAATAAGTCCCAGGTCTGGTATTTAAAAATCAAGCATTTGTGACTCACACACCCAAAGGTACTGTTGATCAATACACTCAGAGACTGATTATTTAAAATGCATAATTCATTCATACATGAAATTGATTTTGAATGCAGGGTTGTTTGAATCCTAACACCTGCATCTAATTTCATTTTGGCATAACCAATCAATCATTTTAATACTTGTGAAATTTAGTCTGCCAAACTTAAGTTCGTTGAATGCACTTGGATTTCCTTTGTAGTGCAGTACAGCAATGCTTCGATAGAATTGTGAAACTTCAGAAGAACAGCTTTCAGTGTGCTTTGTATAGGAGGGAGCAACTCCTTTCCGCCAGCCAGAGATACAGCAAGGAAGCCATCCCACTGATTTACACTAAGCTCAACTAGGGAATCCTTCAAAAAGTTAAGGATGTAGTGGAGGTGTCCAATTTTGCAAGCCGTGCTGACCACTGCCAGGCTGTCTGCTGCTTGACACCTGCAAGGCAATGGGTTGTTGTATTTAGTGCAGTTTGTCCATCACACTCCTGTAGAGCACTTTGAAGACACTGCAGCCAGGCAGCAGCAGAGCAGTAGACCTGAGACATGCTGGTAGCAGATGGGAGGGCAAACCCCTTAACTATTTCCTTAAAGCCACATTTATGACATTTGTACATGTGTAAAAGCAAGGATTATTCAGAGGCTTATTTGTCCACGTGTTCTTCTGGGCAATGCTGAGCAGAATGTCAGATCTGCTCAGTTACACATTTACAGTGTTCCTTACAGATTGCATCAGACAATCCATACAACCTACTGCATAAGGGAACGTTTGCTCTTCAATTTACTCAGTAATGATATGAGGAGGTTTATTTAGGTTTTGATTGATGGACATACTCCTTTGCTTCATAGTAACTACTTAGTGATTGAAAATCTGGTATCAGAAACAGTAGACAAAGAAACAGAACTTCTCTAGCAGCTAGGCTTTATATATTTAATAAAGTAATTATACGCTTAATAAAGTAGTTGCAAAATTCAATAAGTCAGTCAGAGTAACTGCAAAAATCAATGAATTTTAGGGCTACCCCACCACAGTATTAGAGAAAGGGATCACTGTTTAAAACCCAAAGAAAAATAAATTCTAAATCAATACTGATATACTTACATACACTAAAATTCCATTCTATGCTATAAAAGCATATTAGAAAACACATTAGAAAGCATGTAGAAAGCATTAGAAAGCATATAGAACTGAGCACTCACAGTAACAAGTAAAATCAGAAAATATACAGAGAATAAAAAGAAAATATGCAGATAAAGGCAGGAGGATTTAAGAGAAAGGTCTGATTCAAGAATTCACAGCTGAAGGTGCAATAATGAAGTATGATTTATAATCCTCCTAAGTCTTCACATTATTCTGAAGTAAATCTACAAAGGCATAAATAACTGAAGACAGTGTGATCTCTTTGATGATTAAAATGATACAACACTGAATTCAGATATAGGGTGGTCTGGGTCTACAGAAAATAGGCCAATGGTATCTGGGAGCACCTGGAGCATTCATCCTCACCTGACACAAGAAAAGTCTAAGGATTAAAAGGATTAAGATTAAGGAAAACTGTTCATACGTGAGGAAGACTACAACCACACTTGCCTAACAACACACAAAGAGGACATCTGCATACCATGATCTACATCACTGCAAAATGTTTGCTTCATCAGTTAATGGATCATATGGGTGTTCTTCAGAAGACTGCATTCTGTACCTCTTCAACCCTCTGATATTTCAAAGACATGAGCACTTCTAAGAAATGAAAGTAGAATGTATGCATATGTGTATATGCGGGGTGAATATTTTTAAGGGATTGTTCCCCTAAATCTTTCCCTTAGGAGACCAAAGCTCTATTATATTCACAGGAGAACACCATAATTCAAAGTCTTAATTCCTGAAAAGATGGTCCAGCTTAAACGTGACCAATATTTCCTCCTGAATACTGGATGCTGGACCTTTCTGGAGAAAACCCACAACAAGAAGTTCTAACCCCAGTCCAAACTTCCATTACCTTTCGCAAGAAGACAATGAACATGAAATTATCCTTTCAAACTACAAATCACTCACAAAATACATTTGTGGCTGGTCTTTGCTAGCCAGTTAAGTTCCTGAGCCAATATGTTCAGTACTCAGCAGTGACAAGGACCACTGCACTGCGTCCCTGTGCAGCCAGCTGGCAGCCAACAACACCGTAGTACAGGTATCCACAGAGATCTCCTACAGCCAAAAAAATGTGTGGTTTTAATACATAAAGCTTTCACAATTATGCCAGTTTGGAAAAAAACTAAACATACTTTACCTAGTGATCACCTAGTTACTCACTGTAAAATGCTTAAATTGCATCTGCACTTTGTTTAGTGTTATTTGGGTTGGTTTTAAAGGCATTTTGTCTCATCTATTTCTCTAGTTGAGACAAAAACCTGGAATTTTAAATGATAGTCATTAGCACAGCTCACCAAGGTCATGTTCTCACATAACCTGTTCTGCACTGGGAGACAGTTCTGAGAGCTCAGTTGCATACACTGAGTCAGCTGCCCTTTCCTTCCAGAATAGATTGTTAGCACAGGCAACAGTATTGTTTTAAATCGTAGCAAGGTATTGCTGTTTACCACGGGAGGGTTTGGCAGTAATTACTTCTTATGTAAACACATACAAATGAACATTCTTATCTGGAGGCCTAAATAAAAGTCTTCGTTAATTTCTTGAAAATATGCATGGATGTAAAATTTCAGACCTGATAAATATTAAGTCATTATACACTTCAAATTCTATTTCATCTCGTAAGTTAAAGTAATAAAAGCAATAGTTTTGTAGTACAATGATGTGTTAGAAATGTCTGCGAACAATAGGGCTGGTTTAGCATAGACTATTTTTAGAACAAATTAGAGCACTATTTTTTCAAGATTTTAAGCCTGTTATAGGGAACTACACTACTCTGACAATACTGTAATTACAGAGATGTAAATGTAATAGTGAATAATGAATGTAGTTACGGAAAGTATATTGTGGAATATCTAATCAATGTGTGAAATCTGGATGCCCTTAGGATATGATCAGCTAGAAGAACTGGCATTAGATGTCATTTGCTTTGTTCCTGCTGAGACAAAGAAAGCATGGTACAAACCATTGAGAACTACTATTTATTAAGAAACTTATTTTTAGAAGCTATAGATTCTCATTACCTCATTATTTTTCTTGTGCAAGGGATACTAGATTTTATAGCAATGTTTCCTCTGAGTATCTCAAAAAACAAAACTCAGGGGAAAAAAAAAGCTTTACACAGCACTTAAGGTAATGATCGACATCATAGCCATTATGCCATGAAAAGAGCAGTTATTTTTTAAGTGAGAAAAAAATCCAGCTTGTGGTTTGGTTTTAGAAATTGATTAATACTATTCTGCAAATATACAAAGAATCATGCAATGTGGAACAGATTACACCCCAACACGCTTGTCTAATTGTTTGATTAAATATCCAACCCAACATAACAAGGACATGGGCCTGTTGGAGCGAGTCCAGAGGAAGCCACGAAGATGGTCAGAGGCTGGAGCACCTCTCCTAGGAAGACAGGCTGAGAGAGTCGGGGCTGTTCAGCCTGGAGAAGAGAAGGCTCCGGGGAGACCTTATGGCAGCCTCCCAGTGCCTAAAGGGGCCCGCAGGAAAGCTGGGGAGGGACTTCTGACAAGGGCATGGAGTGACGGGACAGGGGGAATGGCTGGAGGCTGGAGGAGGGCAGATTTAGATCAGATATTAGGGAGAAATTCTTTCCTGTGAGGGTGGTGAGGCGCTGGCACAGGTCACACAGAGCAGCTGTGGGTGCCCCATCCCTGGCAGTGCCCAAGGCCAGGCTGGACGGGGCTGGGAGCAACCTGGTCTGGTGGGGGGTGTCCCTGCCCATGGCAGGGGGGCTGGGAATGGATGATCTTGAAGGTCCCTGCCAACCCAAACCATTCCATGATGGTTCTATGATGTTACATTTAGTAGTAACTTTTGTCTGGAGGAATACTAAATAGCCAAGCTTTTACTTTTGAGGCACCAAATGATCTCCCAACCTGCTGAAAAGCACTGCTTCCAAAGTGCTTCTAGCCCTTATAGTCAGTCCTGGGCGAAACTGTGGTTTTCCTACTTTTCATTTACCAGACTCAAGTACAAAAGAAAAACTAGTCTTCATCTAAGAAAATCCCAGCAAACACAACATCAGTGCTTTTATAAACAGAGCCTTTAATCTTGACAGGCTCTGAATCCAGAATGCAAAGGATGCAATCTTAGATTTGCTATTAACATTTTTTTTATTTCCTGTGGCGTAAGTAAAGAGTTTAAAAAAACCAACTTTAGGCTTACAATGTGGCTTTCAAGAGACACTTCCTGCATACAGAACCCAGTTCTTGATTTAGGAAATATATATATATGCTATGCTATCATGGGAATTGGCTAACATAAATCCCAGAGAAGTCATATTTGAAGTACCAGCTGCGGAACACCCCGGCTGTGCCCAGCTGGAAACACAGGCAGGAGAACTGCCACTGGCATTTCAAGAGGAAGGTGTTACATTTCCACGACAACTCTTTTAAAAGAAGAGCACAATAAAACCGGTGCTGGGGAAGGAAAGGTCAACAGGTAATCCTCCTCTTGAACTAAACTCTTGGATCCCCTGAAAATTCTGATTTTTCCCTTCCTGCAAGAACATTAGTTCTTATGTTCAACTTTATCTGGAGCAGGCTGTTGCCAGGACATAACTCGCATGCTCCAACTCAGCTGCCATAACCCCCGCTCTCCATCACCTTTGCCCTTTTTTCTTCATCTTCATGGCTTGTTGTGGTACATGGAACACAGCCCTTGATCTTACAGCAGTTGCACTAGACTAGGATCAAAGTTTGGAGGCTGGCAAATTAGCATGGGAGACTCTAGCCACAAGGAAAAAGCCTCTTCATACTTGAAAAACAACATGCATACTTCTGCTGCCATGTAACTAAAAACATAGTTATGGTTAGGCACATGATGATGAGTAACAAGGATACAGATTACTAGCTCTTGAAAGCATGGAGATGTGTTCATGCCATCCAAAATGCTGACAGTGCCAGGATGCATCACTTTCTTTTAGTGACACCTCCCCTTACGTGCTTTATTTTTCCATCATGAGCAAAAATTGCGAAATGTGACAGCAACAGCTGGTTATGGATCTCCTGAACTGACGAACAAGTGGTTATCCACAGAAAGCCAGATATATTTAAAACACAATGGGAAGTTCATGCATCTGTATCCCATCTCATCAGCACTAATTGTGCCATGACAGGCTTAATGATCACCTCTCAACGGCAGCATTCCCTGCCCCTTAGCTCGGCTAACTGGTGGCTGACCACTTGTGCTGAAATGAGACAGGGAGGGGAGTTAAAACTGAGTCAGGTTCTCCAGCTCTTGGTGGCTCAGAGCAGCTCTTGCTGTTGGTTTTCATTCAATCCCTTCAACAGCTGATGGAAAAAATGGGATAGCGGGCCTTTAATATCATTCTCAGTGGTAATTCTGGGACTGGCAGCCGGTGTTGGCAGGAGGACAGTTCTCAATGGGATCAGGAGAGGCACTGCTGCTCCCCAAAGCCAGTTATTTTAAGTCACATCTAAACAAGGAATTATCAGCTTATGATCAGCATTTCTCCCCTGCTGCAGGTTCAGTTAGATGCAATACTTGGTAACTAAAAAGCAAAATTACATCCTTTTTTGCTTGAGCCAGACTCCTGTTGGCTCTGGTGGGTGTTGGCTCCTACTGAATCGAAGAAGTCACAGCCCGGCCATAGGTATGTGGGTAAATACCTGGGAGGGTGACGTGCCCTGTGTGCCTGCTTGCGTAGCTGGATACCAGCCGGGGAGGTACAGCAGCCTCATTTCAGACACTGGTCCGCGTGCTAATTACTGGCATCCTTGCCTGCAGGAGGGCAGGTGACTCCGCACCAGTTCTGGTACCACCTGTGTGACACTGCCGTGCTTTCTGGTGGTAGTTATTCACCTTCTCTCTAGCTCATCCCCTGAGTAAAAATAAACAAACACACCAACAGAAACTATCACTGGACTCTTTACACTTCCCTGCCTGCCCCACACACGCTCATTTGCCTCCCTGCTGTCTGTACCCTGCATTTTCAGTGGGTATTTGCTCTTCAGCCATGCAGTGTTTAGCGGCAGCATATCTGCACCAGCGGTTTGCATCAGGAACACTGCTATAATCCAAGCACCATTGCAGACAAGGTCTCAGAAACACAAAGAGGCTCGCAATCAGGAAAACAAAACAAACAACAATGCTCTTAACACGTCTGTCAATAGCTCTATGAAGCTATTTTATGGGGGGCTATTTAAACCATCACTAGGTCATCTATACAGCATTATTGCCCATGAAATAGTAAGATTTATGTACTGAAACAAAACATTTGCTAACAACCAAATACCAACATCTTTATTTCTGCCAGGCCCAGCTGAGGAAACCTCTTGCTGGGCTGAAGCTAAGCACCAACCATGACACCCAACAGACATTTATATTGGAGATACCACTGGATGGTGACACCCAGCTCCAAAGGGCAAAGCTAGGCCTCCATTTCTCACTGCTGAATTACAAAAAATGCACGGGTAAATCCCCTTCCCCCACAAGTCACAGCATTTCTATTAACATCACTTGCATGAAGACTTCACGCTATATCCAAATACCTCTCGAGTTCAGGCAGGTGCAGATCCAGGGGTGACACTCATGTCTTATTGAGATCCATGATACTGCTCCTCAGCTTCCCTGCAGCTTTACCTGCCCACACCTAAGGCTTGGGCTCCACCGACCTTCTGACCTTCTCCTTCGCAGCTGCTGTGCCCTCAGCCCTGGTTAACCTGCTCAGCTCCTCTAGCTCAGTCTGGATACATCCAACTTCTCAGCCAGATTTCTGAAATGATTCAGTTTAGGAAATAAACAAAATGGAGCTTCCTCCCTGGGGGACAGGCATGAGCAACAGGTGAGCAGCGAGAATACCAGCAACCTGCTGTCACAGCTGGATTGTCATTAATTTACATTACATACAATTAAGGCTGCAGTTTAGCTTTGCTGAATTAATTTGTTCAATTCGCTCATTTGCTTTTATTGGAGGGGAATGATCTGAAAGCAGCTGAAATACCAGCATTGGGTCACCACATTCAGCTACATGTGGACTTTGGCTGTGAAGTCAAGTTCCAGATTTGCACTTAAATTCAAACTTAAAACCAGAAAACTCCCATCCAAACTCCTCTCTACTTCTTTGTGCCTGCTTCTTTAGGTGCAAAAATTTGTTTGAAATTGATGATGAATCAGGAAGCTTTTGTAGAATCTGACCAGAATAGAAATCCAGGTGAATTTTGTGTATATATACATTTTGAAAGATTTCACTTAATTTCATCAACATTGCTGTATTAAGCACAATACTTTTGAGAATCCAGGTATGCACTTCATATAAAAATGTGGAGCAAGCCTAGGACTGATGAGAATGCTGATGGAACTAATCATAGAATAATTTAGGTTGGAAAAGACCCTTAAGACTATCAAGTCCAACCATTAACCCAGCACTGCCAAGTCCACTAGTAAACCATGTCCCCCAGCATCACATCTACATGTCTTTTAAATACGACCAGGGAAATGTACATTGAAAACATAAAACCCTTCCCTTCAGTATTAATTTGATCTGGTGTATAACAGAGCAATGACAACCCTCAGATTGCTTTATACACCAGTGAGTTGGACTTCAAGTGCTTTATGACAGAACTAAGAAAGCTCATGAAAAGAAAAGCCATCATTCAAAATTTCTGAAAGTTTCAAAACTCTCAGAAGTGGAAATTAGCTACAGAAAGTTCTATCATCTTATTACATACATACACACACATGCATAGATGTATATGTATGTGGAACTGCTTATTTACTCATTAATTAACTTTTCACATTTCCCATCCATTGTAGCTCCTTTGCTGCGAGCCCCTAACCAAAGCTTAGGGTTGGCTGCAAAGCCCTTTTGAAACATTATCAGGACATGAACATTATTCTAACTCTTTTTATTTCAACTGTTTATAATTATTAAAACAGGAGATCTAGCTAACTGTGCTGTAAAGAAATCATGTTTTACCTAAGCTCAGCCTGCTTTTTTGGCAATACCATTTATTTCAATACCTGATAAATTCAAATGTATTGCCAGTGAACACACAATGAAAAGCTATTTTTCTGTTGAAAATTTAATTGAAAGCTATCCCAAGTAATAATGAAAAGCCATAAAAGCATTGGTGTTATATCAAACGTCAGTCCTGGTGCATTAAAAACGTGCTTCTGTACCATTCCTGATCAGAGAAAAGATTAAACGATACAGAGAGTTGGCTGGTGTTTTTTTAATAAGTTCTGGCAACCAGGTTACAACTCTGGACAGTGGTCAGGAGTTTTCATGTGCAGTTGAGGATACAGCTCAAAACAGAGCAGGAACCAAATCCCCCTCTGCAGTCAGGGCTGGAGAGGGAACAAACCAGCAGGTGCTCATGGTGGAGCCCAGGAACCAGGACTGGGGATGGTTGTACATTACACTCAAATTAATTTTTATGTATTTTTTTAATGCAAGCAATTATAAACACTGCTGTCCACCTGCACTCCCCAAGGACAGCTGGTTTTGCCTGCTCACAGATTAAGTAAATCCAACCAGCCTCCGTCACCCACTGAGACCACTGCCCATTGATGTCAGTGCCTAGTCCGGTCCCATTCTTGCTCCACCCATTGAGTGTAAGCAGCAGGTGACCCCAGTGGGACACCACCATGGCCAGGGCAATCTAGATGCCTTTGTAGATAAGTCAAAGCGACGAGGCTGTGCCTGACTGCTCCTCCACCACCTTGGGCCAGAGCAGCCCTCCGGTTGCGTAGATGGGGTCAGAGTGGCATCAAGATGAACAGGAACTGTGAATGAAGCAGAAAACATTGTACCAGCCTCGCCATTTGAGGAGCATCTTAGACCTCAGGGCACAGCTGAAACGATGCCCTTCTATAAATAGCTCTTTGCCTTAAGCAAAGAAGTTGCCTTGATATCAGGTGGCAAAAGGGCCCTGCAATATGAACCTTCGTTGGAAGCAGAATCAAAATTTTTGATGCAACTGCAAAAAGTACAATGGCAGGCGATGAGCAATTTTACATGGAAAGAGCCAATTTCATGCTCTTCTTTATTTTTTCTAGCTCTTACTATCTTCCACTGTGAAATCCTACACAGCAAACATAGCAATATAGTCAAGCAATGTTAGAAGAACATCCTTCCAATACTGAAAAGGATACATCACATATAATGTTAGCAAAATGGTTAGTAATGCCATATAAATATTAAACATGGCAACATTAATATGCAGCTGCCACTGTGAAGGACTGTAGACAAATAGTATAATAAACATTTTTAAAACTGGGGGCTTCCATGTAGGTATCCAAACCAGTCACTTTTTTCACAGAGGTTTAGAGTGCTAGGCTATCATATAAAATCAGGTGAAGAGATTCTTGTAGAAACAAGACATGGAGTTTAGGATTCCAGTTTGTAAAACAATTAGTCAAACTTCAAAGTAATTTAATGTTGTTATATTCATACTTCTGGTTTTGTTCTTTTAAGTGTGGATCATTTTCTTACATACTTTGTTTTTTACTAACAGTTGCGCTATAAATAACGTGTCCATTTCATTTCCCCATCTCTTATAGAAAGGATCAACTAGGGCATTTATACCAGCTTTTAAAACAAAAGTTATTTTCTAAAGGAAGAACCTTGGAACTGTCTTGTCTACAACAGCAAACTTTAGTGCTTAAAAAACAACACCCAAGCTGATGACAATTTCACCTACTAGTTTTATCTCCGCTGACAGCATGCCCAGACTGAGATGAGAATCAGGGCTTTTCACACCCACGAGTGGTTTGCTTCAGAGGGAGATGAGCTTCTCAAGATACTCCTGGTAGGACTGCTCACCTTGCAGTGAGGGCCAGGTGTTCAGCACTAAAATACCTTATTCTCTTCTACTCGTTAACACCAGTGTTTGCATGGGTTGATTATTAGAAGTGGGGGTCGCAGATGCCCTGGGGGTAGCAGCCTGTGACACAGCCGTGCCCGCAGCCTTTGGTATCTAGCTACACTTTCAGCAGTTCGCAGCAGTAGACACCTGGGCAGCAGTAATGATGCTGGGGCCAAAGAGGTAAACTGAGGCACAGAGGGCGAGGGCCTGGTCCAAATCCCAAGGCAAGCAATGAATGAACTCTGATTTGTTTATCACAAAATGGTCATCCCTTTGTGAACCCATTCTGCCGACCCACTGTCCTGACTTCTGGACCACATTCAGACCCGCTTTTACCTGGTTAAAAGGACTGAGAAGGCAGCAGAAGATCGATTTTCCCATTTGAATTTGGTTTTAAATGCACGAGGGAAGTTGTTGCACCATCAGTACCAATAAGCGGAATCCTCTTGAGCTGATCCTCCATTGGCACAAATGACTTCTCTGAAGGTTACTATGAGTTTTTAAGACTGAATTAGGACTCTCTGACATGCTTCATTCCCATACGGTTTGTGGCATAGCACTGAAGTCCATCACACCTGAGGTTTCTCTTTCCTTCAGCAGTATGCATTTTCACAATGGTTCCTAAGACATCTGGAGTGGTATGAGACTATCTGGGCAACGAGAAAACTTCAAAAGCTTTGCTCTGAAATGTCCAGTCTCTGAAGACAACACTTCCTGAAAGGCAAAAAAGTCTTGAGAACACATTCCTGCTAGGCTTGCAAGAGGACCCTGAGTCTAAAAGTCAAACAAACAAGAAACCCACACTACAAGGCAGACTGGATGAGTCTTTTTTCCTTGAGCTATACAAATTTCAGCTGACCTGCTGGTGACTTCTCACTTTTGCCTCATGTGAAACCGAAAGAAGCTTCACACATAAGACCCAGGATAACATGCTATCTACTGGGGGATTGAAATCATCTCAAGTTTTCCCACTGACTTCAAAACATTTCCCCTGACACCATATGTTTTCAAAAAGAAAATGCTACAGACAAATGCATTTCAGCCTTCCCTGCTGTTCAACTGATTCAAAGCAGATCTGAATTAGCTGCATCATATATATTTAAGAGTTGCCATACCCCAGTGAAAAGACATGTTGCATTGGACTTACTTCTGTAGTGCTTCTCGGGACAAATGCCTTAAAGGCTACAGATGTTTGGTTGCTGAGCAGAATCCAGAACCTGAGGATAGCAGCTGGGGGAAATTATTGACGTATCTACATTTTAGTTCAGCCTAGGGATGCATATTTGAACTGAATCTCTCAAGCATAGCAGTAAGAATTAGTTAAAGGTATGATTTGTGATGAGTAAATCCTATAAAACTGAAGGAGTAAATTACTAGGTACAACTTCGCTACTCACCTGGGAATAACATTTAACATAGGGCTGGAAATGGAGCCATTTCTTCTATAGTTGTTTGGATTCAGTGAGAGCTGTGGATGCCAGTGCCCATACTGCCTTTTCAACACACCTGTAAAATCCTCAGATACCTTGACTCCTCAAAAAATGACAATAGCTATTTCAGCTTGGCTGTGTGTGCTTTCTCCCTCCCTGTCACTGTTTGTGGCTGAAATTGCCCCTTCGTTTTCTTCTCCCAAACTTCCCACCGCGCTGTCCCCACCTTACGGAGGCTCTGCACCGCAACATACAGGACATGCTGCAATTCAAAGGCCAAAAGTTGCTAAAGCGCTTATGCAAGTTAATTACTGTGCCCGTTTAATCCCATGTAATGCAGATTAGCGCTGTCAGCTACTGTTTGGAAAGCATTTGATGTAACAGGCTGGCCAGTCAGTGCTCTTCAAGAGCAGCAGAGTTGCTTAAAGTGAGGAGATGCTGACCAGCGCCGGGAACAGGGAACAGAAACCTCTCACCCTGTTCCCAGTGGCTGTCAGGGCAGAGGAGGCAGACATAAAAGCTAGATACGACAAACAGGCAGGTTTAAAGAAGGCGTCGCACTCCTCATTTTGAGAGAAAATTGTCAGCTTTGACCCTGTGCTCCACTTCTGTGCATTCAGATTAAAAACTCCAAAGTTTCAGAGCACAGTCCCACGAAAGACATCCTTAGGTCAGGAACCAAGCTGCAGTGAAGTCAAGCCACTAGTCCCTATTTTCATATCAAAGTAAAAAAGCTAATACATGTTTCCATGAAAATGAATACTGATACGCCAAAGAAAGCCATCCAGTTTGAGCAGCCAGTCATCCCTACGGGCAGGAGAAGGTGGGAAGGTGGAGGGCTTCCTGGGAACTTGAGTCCAATTTAACTGGATTAATTTACAATTGTTACTCTAGTAAAACGCCCTTTGGCAGCAACGTGTGTTTACATAGGGTCTGCTTATTCCCCAGAAGAGTGCAAATACAATGCATTCAGATAGCTCATTCCAGAAATTAATGTAGTATTTCAGGATTTCCAACAATGCTTTTCCTGTTGTGGAGGGGTAAATAACACCGGTTTTCTTGATTTGTAAGTGGTAGCCGGGACTACGGCATCTCATACACCACCGCTGGTAACTGAGCTACAGCAATAATGCCTGTTTCACATTATATGACAGTTAAGCAAATACTTTCCACCGCAGCAGATTTTATGGTCAAATTTTCTCTCTCTGGCTTACAGCTGACAAAACTTTGCTTGATGGAGGTAATAATGGCAGAATATGTGATAAGGCTGGCTGCTGCTGGCTGCGAGCCAAGGCATGGGATACTAAACTTCCATGTTTTAAAAGCCTTCCTTTTTACTCCACGTGGCTTACAGATGCAGTAAAACTGAATCATTATTGTAAAAAAAAGGATAATTAAATATAAATCACATAAATACTTTTTTCCATTAGAAATCTAAGTCTTTTGTACTCTAAAACACCGAGATTTTGCAAGCAAAGGAGATGTTAGATTAAAAGATGAACAAGTGTCTAGAAACATTTAACCTCACCCTCAGCGTGCTTCCATTGTTAGCCCCAGTGCCTGAGGATGGACAAAAGTTTCTCTTAAACCAGCAGCCACCTACCTCAAGCTGAAACTGGTTCCCTTAAAACCTGCCTGCCAGCAGCCCCCCGCGCCACGCCGCAGTGATGCTCTCCAGGATGATGCTCACAGGTGAGCGAGCAGAGCCTTGGCAGCAGCCAGAGACATCCCTGCCCACACTGGCCTCTTCCTCGCACCTCTGCCGCCTGCTGCCACCCGAGTGTCCATGATGGCTTGAGATAAGGTGCCAGGCTGAGATGGGGGGCACCCAGCAGCTCTGCTAAGGGAGTGCTGACGGCCGTCAGGGAGATGGGGCAGGCAGCGGAGGGGTGACATCTCAGCCACCATGGCAAGATATGCAGCAGCTCAGGTATCAGACACCCCACTGCTCTCTGCTTGGCCCCAAGGACAGTGGGTACCCGAGCAAAGAGGGGGTGTCCCTCTGACTCCACAGGAAGGGAAGGCAGGCGAACATATCGGCCAGTCGCTAGCCAAGCCCCCCGCCTCACACAGCGCTGGGACAGAAAGCTGAGAACGAGGAAGGCAAAAGCATCCCACAGAGGCAACGTGGCAAGTAGGGATTGGGAGAGAGGTTCAAAAGGATGAACACACAAAAAAGTAAACCCTGTAATGCAAACAAGTTTCTAATTTGAGAACATTAAATGTTCTCGTATACATGTTAAATGCTGAAGATCAGAAAGTGGTGATGTATTTCAAACAGCTTCCAGAGCAGCAACAGTTGTGCGACCTTTTCTCCGCCTTCCTTCCTCCCAGCCCCAGGTAAACATGCCAAGCTACGATGTCAGATAGAGAGAGAAATTTTTCAGGCGAAACGCTGAACCAGGAGGAAAAACGATGGAAGAAGAGGGGGTGGTGGCAGGGAAGGAACGCATCCGAGCAGCAGCACTCGCCGCAGCACCGGGACATGCACACGGAAAGTCGGGGCGCTCCGGGAGCTGGAGACAGGGCAGGAGCAGCAGCGCAAACCCGCCCTCCCCGCCCCCCGGCCCGGGCCTCCTGCTGTGCCGCCGCCGGTCCTTCCCGCTGCAGCGGCGTGAGCCCGTGCGCGCCGGCATCCCGGGGCCGGGGGCTGCGGGGCATCCCTCCCGCTGCCCTCCTCGGTACCCAGGCCTGCGGGGCATCCCTCCCGGGGCTGGGGGCTGCGGGGCATCCCTCGCAGGGCTGGGGCTGCGGGGCATCCCTCCCGCTGCCCCCCTCGGTACCCAGGCCCGGCCGGTGCCCGCTCTACGCAGCCAGCACGGGGCGCTACTTATGGCTCTAGGGGCTGGGCTGCAAAAGCTGATCACCGGTTTAAAAACTTGTTCATTGATGCTGGGAAAACCACAACGCCGGGCTTTGAAGAAGCGCCTGCCCTCCCGCTCTCCCCTTCCACCGATTCCGAGGAGCCGCACCGTGCGCTGGCCTCACCGGGAGGCTGCCGCAGCGGGCGCTGCCGGCCCCGCACACGCCTCTCGGGGCGCCGGCGGTCAGGGCCGGGCCTCCCGCCGCGGAGCCAGCCTGCCAGCGCCCGCCGAGGGTCGCGCCGCCGCCGGGAAGCGCTGGAACGCCCCGGCACTGCGGGCCCCGCGCTGCCGCCATCGCCCCGGGGCCGCCCCGCGCCGCGTCCCGCCAGCCCCGCGCACCCCACTGCGCCGCGGCACGGCAGCGCCACCTGGCGGCACACACGGGCGCCGCTGCCCGCTCCGCGCCGCCCCCCCGCCCCGCCGTCCGGGCCTTCCTACCTTTTTGGGGGAGCTCCTAAACACGCGCACAGTACGGCACCGGGGGAAAACGCTGCTGTTGAGCAGCAGAGCCGTAGTTTACCAAAACGCCTGCCTTCACCAAAGCACGCGCGGGTGTACGCGGGGAGGGGGCAGCACCACCAGCCACGCAGCGCAGCCCCCTCCCGCCCCCCCGCTCCCCCGCAGGATTCGGCCCCCGGGGTGCTGAGTGACATCCTCACCCCAAACCTGTGTTCCTTCAGAGCGGCTCCGAAGTCGCGCATCACTAACTCCCGGTGGTAACTGATGCGGAGTGCAGGTTGCGGGGCTCCTCCGAGCACACAGCACCGCTCAGCCCAGCCCGGCTCTCACCTGCTGCGGGAACCCCAGTGCTACGGCTGCCCTGGTTTAACTGGACTCTGCTTAACATAGGCCTCTACTGGGCAGGAGCAATTGGGGGAACATCGTTAAAAAAATGCTTGCTTTAAATAGAAGAATTAGGTTTTACCTTGTACACATGCAGCAAACAAATTTAGAGAAACAGCACAAATTTTAGCAACAGATAAAACACCTAGGCTCTGTTTTGATGTGGACTTTGCAATGCATTTTAAAGCACGTGTATGTCCATATTATGTCTAGGAATTAGTCCCAAGCAATTTCTCCAGGAAAACACTGTAATTCATATTGTCTCCTCCAGGACAGGCTCTGCTCTACACACACAGAGAGAGAAAGCTGGTTTTCCCGTCAACAGACCTACTCCCCATATTTAAACACTGATTGACGACTGCAGAAGGGAAAGGTTGTACCACTGTTGATTGACGTTAGCCAAGAAGAGCTCCCAGCCGGCGTGCTGGGCTCTGTCTCGGTCTGTCTATCAAATTTCATCAGCCATTCAAAAAGCAACGGGGCTCCATTCACGTCAGTAGGAAATTCAACTGAAAATAAATTAGACGAACAGAAGGTGTCATTTGGCTAACAGTTGTAACAGCTACTAGTGTCCAAGATGGAAAAGAATCCAGGTTAGATGTTGGCCAAACCCAGCGTACAAAGGCAACAAGTATTTCTTGATCCCAGCACACTTTAAGGCGATCTCTGTTGCTCTGCACTGCGAAAGGCTCTTCCCAAGCTTGTGCTGTTTGTGAACCCTGCTGCTGGGGTATGGAAGGCAACCATGAAGGATATGGTTCCTCTCCTGCTTTTAGTTACTCTTTTAGAAGGATCTATGTCTCCATCATATGGCTACATTAAGTAAACAGATTTCCTCTTTGTTTCTCTTCCCCTCGTCTTTTTCTACAGCTCTAGTCTGTCTGTTAAACTGAGAAAAGCCATGGGACCACTGGGATCTGCAACACAGGCACTGCTCCAGCAGTTCAGCTGACATGAAATTGATACCACCCTTAAGAAACAGCAGCTGAAAAACCACCTACATCCTTCAAGCCACCTGATTCCCTCCATAGCATCACTTACCTATCACAGCAGTCCTGATCAGGGTAGGTGTTGCTGTAGCACTTTGAGAAGCATGAAGATTCAGTCTCTCTCCATTCCTCATTTCTCTCCATTTCTTGCCTTACAGGTGTAAATTGCTTCTTTATAATATTTTGGCAAAACCAGGATGTGATGCTGATCCATTGATAAACCATGACACACCTCCTCCCACTTACAGACACGGGGGTATAATGAGACTACTTCATAAAGCAATCCAACGCCACTTTACTTTTTATCCATTTTCCCCCTTGCATCTATACTGAGATGCGAGGTGGGATTGTTGCATAAACAAAGTATTAAACCAGTAACAAGACACAATTAGCCTTTCCCAGGCTTGGGAATTCATACTTGTCACTGCAGCTGTTAACATAAACATTGCCACATTTTAAAAAACCCTAAAATACATCACTGTTTCAAGGTGGCTGGTCTTCCTCTTCCCAACAGACAGATGCAACACCTCTTTACTCCAAGCAGCTAGTTAGTTCCCCAGTTCCTAGTTAAGCAGAGCCTCTGCAGGGCTTGTTCTTTCTAGGGCACAGATACTAAGAGTTGGATTCCTTGACGCAAGTTTCAGCTAAAATTCAAACTTATCCTTAAATTTAAGTTGCATTCAACTCCGAAGGCTATTATATTACCAGTTCCTCAGCGGAGTCACCCACCTTCCTGTGCTCCAGCTTCCCTGCTGCACCCCTCGGCACGGCGCTCCTGGCTGTGGGCTGCGCAGCCCAGCCCTTCCTTGCTTCCTTGCCGTGGGTGGCTTCTTCCTCAGACCCTCTGGGGCTAACAGCAGGAACCTAGCTTCAGGCGATCCCTCGGGAGATGGCAGCGAGCAATCCACCCGTCTTCCCTGCCCCCCTGATTTCTCAGCACGTTATGGCCACAGCCTTACAGCTGGTCTAACACGACCTCCTGAGTTCAGATGGACCGAGGGCTGGAGCCCTTACCCAACAGCAGTGATGCATCTTTGAATTCCCAGTCAACACAAGCACACTTTGGTACAAACCTTTATTACCTCACACCTCCTTGCCACAGCTATCATTGAAACAACTGACATTCATCTTTTACTAGTACCATAAAAAGTTGCAAAATGTCAAATATGCTTTGTAGTTCGCAATGTAAAAATTCTTGAGGATTAACCTTCTGTAAACGAAATCTGGCAGAGATGCTCACCCGCAAGGGAACAGGCTGGCACTGTCACCTGGAGCAGGCTGGGGAGGCAGTGTTTGCACGGCGTAGAGGCAGAGCATCTTCCTTGTTGATAGATGACTAGCTTCCCTGGGCTTACCTGCGTCACTAAAAGGCACAAAGAGAAACACACCACAAAGCAGGCCCCAGTAGTGTGGGCATCCCACCAGAAATCTGAGCACTAATTGATTCTTCTAATCACAGCTGGGGGTGGAGGGTGTCACTGTTCCTTCTGGCTGTTTGCTCTTGCTTTGTCAAGCATGAACTGCAACCCAAGACTGCATTGATGCTCAGACCAACACGGGAAGCCTCCCGGCGGCTGCAGCAGTGGTGCCTGCACTAGCCACAGCAGGTCTACAGCCACCAGGGCTCTGGACTTTAGGCTCAGTGTTGCAGGGCTGTTTTACACACCCACACACTGACACAGAGGTATTTCAGATAACGCCATGCCTATCAGGTGGTATTTCAGATAACGCCATGCCTATCAGGTTTGGAGACTGACATTCTATTTTACAATAGTCCTAGATACACTAGACAATTTGTTAATAGAAGGCAGTTTGGAAGGACCACCATAAGCAACATGCAGCAGTTACTGAGCAACAATATGCATTTAAGTAGCTTGTTTTCTTTGTTTCTCCATCTTCCTATGTTACAAAAAGAAAAATCAGTAGTCACAGTAACACAATCCCTACATGTTCTATCTGTGCTGGTTATGGATGGTATTCATAGCCCACAGATAATTTTCTCGTGGAATTCAAAGGTAAGCCTGTTTGTGGGGTACCTTCTGGACCATCTATTGCCCCCAAATCAGTATCTGTGTATTCCCTAGAAGTTTTGGCTAATCCGATCATCAACAATCCATTGTTATTTCCCATCCTCAACCCAATGCTAATGCTTTTAAATTTACATCCTGAGCTTCTATATCATTAAGGTAATGGGGGGAAAAGCAGACTGAGAACGAGAGGAAATATCTCATTAGAGCAGATGGTCTAGGAGAGGACAGTCTGACACAGACTCCAAATTCTTCCTTCATGAATAATCAGCACTACTCATCAGGGCAGGCAGCAAAAAACTAAATCCAAAGGCAATTCCACACAGCTGGCTAAGCAAAAATGACTACTCAGGGCTCATCACTTACTACAGTCCTTGCAACCCTGGAGACCTCTTCCCAGATGTCAAGCCTGCTGTGTCTGACCCCCCTAGACACATGCCCTTCCAAGAGCTGAAACAATCCTGATCTTAAGCCCATGTTAAACGTGCACAGTCACAGCACTTCCTCTTCTCAAGCCTTGCTCCTAAACACCATTTCTGCTGAGTGAGAAGCCACCGCTCAGTATTTTGCATGCACACACAGTCCTTCAAAGATCTTAACCCAGGGGAAGATGGACAGAGTGAGGAAGTCAGACGTGTGCACCACAGCGATCGCCAGGCAGCAAAAGCGTGGGAAGGGAGGGGAAGCACACACGGTGCCAGGAAAGCCGGAGTACGGCAAGGCGAGCCGTGGGCACACGGGCAGCAGCCTGTCAGGGCAGAGCGGGCTACCTCAGGCATTGCAAATTCCAGCCCCAGCTCCAAGAAAGACACCTGTCGTCCTAGGGAAACTGAGAGCAGGATTCACTGGCTCAGTGCTGGTCACATCTGAATGACAGATAGGCACTGGAAGGAACAGTCCTCCTAAGGAAACCGACTTGTTGCTGGAGGTTTTTTTGGAGCACGTCAGGACAACATACATCTGCTCTGTCTGCCAAATATTTATTCAGCTTCAGAGCTTTGGTTCATTAGGAGGCCACTCCGTAGGAGTCGAGATATTTCCATTCTTCTTTAAACACCCACATGTTGCTAAGATCTTTTCTTTCAAGAGTTTTTAACTTTCTGCTCAAGTCCCAGCTGCGTTTCTTCTACAGAGACTCCAGCCCAGCAAGCACACGATGTGCCCAGTGCCTTTGTGGAGCCAGTGCTGCTATTCCCAGAACACACCAGTGCTCATCTAACCCACCTGCAGATGCCCCAGGCTGCCTGGCAATCCTGTGCATGTCCTGTCAGGTCAGAGCACTTAACTGATGTAATATTCAGGCACCAAAACTGCTTAAAGCAAACCAAACACTTCAATAAAACCAGATCTGCAAAGTCCATGTGCAGATAGAAAGCATTTACAAAGAACAAGGATTTATCTTGTAAAAAAATCCATAATATACTATAATTCTCCTTACGTAACATCGCCTCCAAGACCTAGGTGTTTTAGCTGAAAAAGAGTTTGGCTAAGACTTTTTTTTCTTTTTTTCAATGGATATACAAATTTGGGATAAACCTTCTCTCCAATTTAAGCACCTGGTTTGTATAACAAAGCATCTTCTTAACCTGCTGCACCTAGAGCTGTGCTCACACTGCCTTGGCAATTACAGCTGTGTCACACTGCAGCACCGCTCTCTGCATACTTATCCACATCTGTCAGGGGGGAAGATAAAGGCATGTATCAAGTACGCTTTCCTTGGTGAAGTTTCAGGACCAGACTAAACAAACCGGGCTCCCCTTCCTTCTGTGGAATATGGCACATGACCTTTTTTAATTTGCACAAGATGTAAAGTTCATATGATTCCCCCACTAGCCTCCTCAGTACATTTCTCCTGTCCTGTGCCTGCCACCTCCTCTGAGGCTACAACTACCAAACAAAGCTGCTTCATCCTCCAAACCGATGATCCAAAGCACAGCTTGTCCCGAAGAGTCGTATCATTCAGTGCTTCCGACCATGCAGCATACACACACACACAGAAAACTCAACACACTGTTCTCCTCCAAACAGAGGGTTTGCTCTGCTCCGTAACTTGGACAAACCATTTGTGCTGATATCCCATTTGGGGCAGAAAGCTCCTATTTATTCTTGAATTCACGTGTAAATGGCTTACAATAGCCATCTGCTGAAAACATACACCTTCATTTCTATGGAAGAGCAGCAGGGTTTTCTGATATTCAGGGAACAACCTGATGTCATGTTTGATACATGCTGGTAAGTCCCTCAACTTCTAATCAAAGACTTCTCAGGTTTATATTTTTCCTGTTGGTGAACTCATGCTGGGGCAATTTTGTCTGTTCAAGCTATGGTTCGGTACCCTGGTGGCAAGAACATCTGTGTCGAGTCTCTCACTAGTACTTCTGGTACAGATGAACGTAAAAGGACAACTCAAACCAGCACTGGCTTCGAGGCTCACACCCTAAGGATTTCCCCCCCTCCTGTCCCCCCAAGAGTAAGATAAAAATCAATACATCATCTAATAATCCCTTCTTAAAATTATTCCTTACACAAGGATAATTACAGATTGCAAAATACAGATTGCAAGAAAGACATCTTTCAGCATACAGTGGTTTTTTTCCATGAGATTCGGAATTACAATTTGCTACTCAAAGATGAGAGTTTTATGCTCGGGGATTCCATAATTTCTTTTATGTTCTTCAAATAATTTTCTTAGTTTCTGTAGGTACAATGCATGCAGCTGTTCGATCTCTTCTGTGGTGGGGTTCAAGTTCCGTTTTACAGGGATGGGGCTTCCCACTGTAAATCAAACACAGCAGCAGCATTAGCTTCATTAACATCTCTTTTTAAGTAGAACTGCTCTCCCTCCTGTAACAGCTCCACCACGGCTCCCAGCGAGGTGGCAGAATCACAGGACCCTTCTCCTGCCCCAGGGCTTGATCCTGCCTTTCACAAACTTGAGCCCTGGGTCTGGTTCTCACTTCCTTCTGCTCAAATGTACATAAAATGAATTTTTAAAAAACATCATTTCAGTTTGGCAGCAAAAGAGCAAATGAGAAGGAGCAGTCTACACTTCAACATACAACCCCATGGGCTATGTGCTGTCTTGCTATCAGGGCAGGACTCCGCAAGGTGAAAATAGCATTTAAAAAATGCAGCTTCTCACCGGCTTCTGTTCTGATCTGAATACTAAAGGTATCCAGTGTGAGGGACATGCCTAAGACAGTGGTGCCCTCAAGCACACAGCCACATGAACAGGACTGAAGGAAATCTTCTGATTTATTCCAAATGGGTATTGCCACACCGGTGCCAGAAATGTTGTTGGCTACCTCAGCCTGGGGGGTGGTAGCACGTAAAACCCCCACACCCTGAAAGGTGTCTCTGAACCATCTGTTGCCCACAAATATCATTCCAGCTGAAATGTTCTTCACGCCCCATGCAAAGCCTGCTACCCACCCTGTCAGAGCAAGAGGAAGCATGGGAGGCAATTCCACAGAAGTCCAGAGGGCAGCCCCCTCCTCCACCAAAAGCTACGGCGAAAAAAGCCTGCGATACGCTAGGAGAAGCTTCCCATGATCTCAGCCTTCCTCGTGCTGTTCAGTCACTACAGGTTTTGACAGCTGTTGTTGCACTGCAGGCACTGAGAGCTTAACAGACCCGACCAAGGTTACGAGGAAGTCTGTAGAAAAGCAGAGTTAAAAGCACCCCCCAGGAGCTTTTACAAAGGCACCTGAAAATCCCTTTCAACAGATGTTGCCACTTCAAATTGGATGGTGTTGACTAAGGGGAAGGGAAGCCTAACCAGAACCACAAAGGGGATGACTCTGCATTTTCCTGCCACAGCTTCAGCTGCCAACAGCTCTCAGGTGCTGACATTACACCGCGAGGGGTGGGAACCCAGCCCCGGATTGAGCAACACCTTAGAGGGCGTGAAATCAATATACAACCAATACGGGATTTCCAGAAGCATAACTGGAAACACCAAGCAACCCCCAAGCCCTTCTGCAGCAGTCTCTTCTCCTAAGAGTGGAGATTTCTTGTGGAACTGGAAAATACCCCCATCTCTCACCTTCCATGCAGCTTTAAGCGACCTGCTTGATTTTGTATTTTAGAGTCAATTCTATTTCTGAAAAGCAGTAATAATTTTCAGGAAAAACAAAAGTACTCCACTCATCAAGCCCAAAGACCCAGACTTCACCGACCTCGTGTTTGCTGAACTGCATCTCCTTGCTTTAGGAACCACGGCTTCTGAACCATGAGGAAACTCGCCAGTACCCAGCTGGCCACGCTGCGGACACGGCTAACTGGCTCGGTGGAGCTCAGCGTGGCTGCAGCTTTCAGGAACTGAGCTAACACTTTCAAAGCGGTGTCGAGCCATACCGAGCCCCCTCCCCAAGAATGCAGGGACACGGGGACAGTTTTCAAATGGGATGAAACAGAGGCACCAAAGTTAAGGGATTTCATGAGATCATACAACAAGCTCTGTTGCAAGATTCTGGTCTTGCCGATTTGTAGCACTCCCGTGCTCTAGCCATGGACCACCTCTGCCCTTGCAGTAAATATTACAATGATGAAAATTTACCTTAAAGTAGAGGATATTTTAAGCTTCAGAACAGTCTAGATGTCATCAATCCAAGGAAAAATTGCAGAAAATATGTCATTCTCATTCCAACGCTTTGAAAACTTTTTGGCTTTAATGCAAGTGACATTTTTAGCCTGCCTGTGCACACCGTGGGCTTTAAAAATTAAATCTTTCCTAAAACGCTTAACTATACGAACTGATAAAACACAGATCTTCATGAAATTTAACATGAAAAGAGCTACATTTTTGTCTTAAACATTTTGATTTGCTCCATACTAACACCAAATCTCTCCATTTAAAGGGAGGGCCTTCTTAAATGTCCCTTGTGGAACATCTGAAAAGTTTGATTCACTTTTCTTTAGAAATAGGCTTCATTAGTTCACTCAGCTCAGAATCTGGCTAAAAAATATTTATCCAAAATATATAGACAGCCAGCTATTGCCTTTGCATGATGCCCAGCACCACTTTTTTTTTTACAGGTGTGGTTGCCAATAGCACTAGTTAAAGCCATTAAAAATCAAGACATTCAGCCCCACGCCCCAGTGAGATGACCAGGGATGAAATCTTTTGGAGAAAAATACTCTTCCAAACTGCCTGCCAACACGGCATGCACACTGTCAATTAAACACGCATGGATCTTTCCATGGGGAAAAAAACAAAAGGGAAAGAAACACCTGAGGGAGCTGCAATGCCTTCTAAGCAGCAGCCTGCCAAAGGGCTGTGGTGAAGCTGCCATGGGACACCCTCTCCCTTCCCTCCTCCATCTCTCCCTCTGTCCCGACGAGCACCAGACCAAGCGTGTACCAGCTCCTTCCAGTAGCCCTGCCCCAGAGCACTGCTGGGGTAGCCATGCAGCACCTGCAACGCCCGACTGCTGCTTCCCTGCAGGGCTAAGAAGTGAAGGTGCTGGGCATCTTACAAAATAATTGCAGCATCTAGAATCCGCAGCAACAGCTGCAGGGCTGCAGCAGCCCTCTGGTACAGACTGGACAACCCTTGGGTTTCTCTGAGGATTGCTGGGGATAGAAGCCTGTGAGTAACTGAATGAAGTATAAGGTATGGCCTGGGACAGAAAGGGGGAAGGGAGAAAAGAACCCCCCTTTTTAACAGGGGAAGGACAGGAATTTTTTTTAAAAAAACATTTACTTAAAATCTCACATACTGGTTTTAGATGCACGGTAACCAATTGCTTCTGTTAGAATAAAATTGTAAATTTACACAGATATTAGTAGCACACTTACGCTTTTCATAAGCATAAGAAAAGGCACAGGGGACTTACCAACAGTATGAATAGGCTGCCTGTAAGGTATTAAGCCGAAACTGTACTGAAACACTCCTCTAGCATGAAATAGAGGTAAAGCAAAGCCCATTATCTTTTGCAACTTCTCCTGTACATTTCTGAGCCATGAACCTTTGGGGTTTGCAACTTGCTTGAATAGTTCATTTTCACCAAATGAAAACACTGGGACCAGATGAGCCCTGTAAAATAATGAACACGCTGAGAATCCCACATCAGCCTGCATTCGCACTGCGGTTCACATCAGCAGCGTGGAAGTGGTTTCACAGTAAGTGACACAGAAAGCTTCAGCAGCTCTAGACTTCATCAACAACAGGCATTCAACTCTTCTGATACACAGCTGCTTTTTGGCTGCCTTGGGCTTAAAAAAAAAATTAATTAAAATAAGGTGATTGGCATACAGCTAGCAACTACCTTTTGGTCAGTATTTACCTGTTTGGTAGCCATCACAACTTGTTTGATAGTTCATGATTATAAAAATGAACAATTGTATGTATCATAATTATAAGTATGATCTTATCCACCACTATTTCAGCGAGTCCACCCTTGTTCCACTGCATTTTCTCCCTTGGCAAGCAAGGAAGCCTTGCTGCTAACCTTACAATGCTCCCAGCTGGGTGGCGTCAAAACCAGATCTTGGCGTTCCTCTGCCTTTTGACCGGAGTAATGCATGCACTTGATTTGAGCACAAAAACAGTGATAAAAACCAGACATCCTTGCAGACACAAGTGCAATGCCAAATCGCTCTGCTGTCCAATTCCCAGTGAAATCCTGCTTCCTCCAGTCTTCTTCGAAAACACTAGCCTCAATCCATTATTACCAGAGGTCAAATCCTACCCACGGAAATTATACTAACTCACTTTGGCTCCGGCACAGCCTAATGAATTCTCACTCAGTTCATGAATTGGCTTGGGAAGAAAGCCACTGACTAGCTCCTGGACAAACTGCTTAGGCAGATGGAATCGGCACACTTGTCTCCAACAGGCAAAACCACCATGTATTTGAAACCTTGACTGCAGCATGCTTTTTGATTAATGCTTAGTTTCATTAAATAGCATGCTGCAGAGTTTAAAGAAAAAGAAGCAGGGCAATCCTAAGCAGTCCCTGAAGGATACAAAGGTCTTTTATTCACTTTACTTAAGTCCTAGCTTCTATCTCTTAGCTCCAGTTAGCCCACACTATCTTTGAGAAAAACCTTACTGCAGAAGACCAGCTTTGCTATAATATTGTCGGGGTGAATTACTGCAGAGCTCTGGACACCTACGGGGGATGTGCTGAGGACAGAGCTGGCTGGAAGCACTGTGGGCAACCAAAGCCCCCCCATATGGAAAAAAACCACTGCTTCTACAGCTTCTCGAGCCTGAGGGCCCCTGAAGACTGCCATTCCCACTCACTATCCTGCCTCGTGTCTGCTCAAAGGTTCTTTCTCAAATAGAGCATATATCACCCGGCTACCTGTAAAGGAAGTATCAGAAAGCCTGGAACATACCGCAGCTGTGTAAATACTCCACTTTTTACTACAACACTAAGACAAACAGGAACATCTTGTGGTGCAATAGCACCCTGAGACTGTGGGATTTGTTTTAATCTGGTAAAGGCTTTTGCAAGATGCTATGTAGGAGGCTAAGACAGAGAAATAAGTAACTTATGATTGTGAAACTAAAGATAAGTTAGCTGATTCATCATCTGTTCCATGTCTTTAGGATTTCTTCACCTTATATCAGGTTCTGTACTACCTTGTACCAAAATGTATTTTCCAAAAGTGCAGGGGACTTTTGCTAACATATTCAGAGCGCATGTGACAAGTTCCTCACTGAGGAACCACAGCATCTCTGTGCTGGCAGTACAGGAGCCAGGGCCAGAAAGCACAGGCCTCTGCACCCTCATGGTCTCTGCATTGCCCCTTCCTCTCTTGGTATTTGATGCTGCAGGTCAGAAGCATCAGAAATACAGGCAAGCACTGACAGCAGGTGGTTCTTCTCATCTGTGTCCCATAAGCCTCCCTTACCTTTTCATTTCCACGTGAGTTGGAAGCTTTTTTCACATTTTCTTAATTGTTAGGAACAAAATGTTAGAACCAGAAGCAATTATTGGATGCAGAGTCTTTGGGCAGTAGCTCAGGACTGCCAACAATGCTGCAAAAGCTCTATTGGGGTCAGACTGTCCCACAGCTCTACTGTATAGAAATTAAGTCAGAATTCCTGGGCTTCACATAGAAGCAGTTTTTCCTGCTGGTGCTCAGACCCAGAATGACTTGTAGCCTGGCGGTTAAGGTGACCATGTACGAGATGTAGCTGTTCAAGTCACCCGGGCAGAGACAGGTGTCACCGCCCACGCAGGGCTCTAGGCAACTCAGCCTCTAAGATACACGATGAACCATCGTTTGAAAAAAGGACTTCATAAGGAAAGAAGTGGCCATTCCTGTGTTTTGTAAGTGTCCTGATTTTATTGTTGCATGTTGGGGATGCTTTTGAAATCAAGGCCATGAGAGGCACAGGTGTATCTAGTTTCTCAATCCAAATCAGTTTGGATGAGAGATAAACACCAACTTTTGTGATCTCACAGATCAGATGTTTATGGACATGCTCAAAAAAACCCCAAAACAAACCACCTAAATATTCTTCTAAACTTTATGTTTAAAAAAAGAAAAGGTACTGATAGTGTTCAGGATCCCACTGGATTAATTAGCAGCTGAGCAGAAATTGAGTAAAGACTCATTTATGCACTAAAGTCCTAATTTAAATACACAAGTGTTGTTTCTGGGTACACATTAGAGTAAAATGTACTCTTCTACTGGAGAACAGGTCCTTTGTGAGACTCCTAGTGATATGCACAAGAAACCCCCTTGGAATTTTGACACAGAATTGTTTCTAGAAAAAAATGGACCTTAACATCGTGTGTGAAAACAGAGAGCTCTTCTTCTCAGAGACCACCCTTTTTTCAGTTAATAGCTTAAAAAACTGTTATAGATTTCTCAAGGTAGTATTTTTTTCTCATTGCTTCACACATTAATATGTAATCCTGGTTGCCGCTCAGAAAGTGTAGCAGGAACAAGTCATTGGTTCCAATATTTCTAGTACACAAGACATCTAGCCCAGTCCAGAACAAACACAATAGCTTATACTGTGTAAATCACTCAAAAGATATTTATACCCTCTCTCTTTAGTTACACATTGCCGGCTGTTCAATAGTACAAAGTAAGTTAGTTTTTCTTGAGATTGCCACCAAAACTTCCCAGAAACTTACTTTTGCAAACAACAATCTTCAAAAGAAATTCTTCAGAATAAAGGTGAAAACAAATCTTCCTAGCGCACAATTTTCAATGATGTAATAAAACAGGGCAGGCCTAGCTTCCTAATTTTTTTTGTTTGCTTAAAATGATAAGAAAATTCTATCTTAATGTTAATTCCATTTAGAGAACAGAAAACAGAATGTCTGCTCCACTTAGCAGTAACAGCCAAGGTTTACTAATATAGTTTCATAATTCTTACTCTTTGCTAGTGCAAAAACCAAGTGAAATAAAACAGCAAGATATGCTAATAACGCCTACTGCTTACAAATTATGAAAGTCAAAGGGAGTTTTCAACACTCCCAGATTGGATCTAGGTGGACAGACTGGCTCCTGTGCCAGACTTCTGCACGTTCTTAGACAAGTAACTCTTTCAACTTCCAGTTATACGGGTTTACTAAATATAACATTAACTACCTTTAAGAATCAATCTGTATTCAAAGCTTACTTACTACAAGCAGCCCAGAAAGGAAACCTACCCATGTTTCAAGGCCATTTTAATAAAGCCCTTCCTCTTGAGGATGTTCAAAGTTAAACTTCCAGGATGCGCATTCAGAGATTCCTCTGCTCCTCCGATCACAATGATGGACGCGTGGCCGCCTCCTTCCTTGTTCAGCACGTATGAGACACTCTCCTTGGATGCAGAAACCATTCCTTCAGGAGCAAACATTTTAAGAGTGACCACTGGATCTTCTTGTACAAGTACAGTGGAATGTAAGAAACATTTAAAAATATCTTTAAATATCTAAGTATGTTTTACGATGATTACAGCACAGGACAGGGTTCAAAGATTTGTGTTCAACCCCCTCGCTCTGCAACAGATTGGCTCTTAGGTAAGTCCTTTGATTTCACACTGATGAGCTAAATGCTGTTTGCCTGTCACAGGAGTTTTGAGATCTTCAGGGAAGAGTGTGCTCTTCTGCCGACTTAACTCCCCCTCGGAGAGATTCTGTGCCCGAGAACAGAAGAAACGGCAGCAGATACTGCTGAGAGGCAGCAGCTAAAGCTGTACAGCAGGTGCAGGTAAACACAGGTGGTGAGGGTTTACAGAATGGCTAGAGGACTTGTTAACTCGCACACCGATCTACAGTGCCAAGCTCACCCCCTTCATCCTTTTCAGAACTATAAAGCAGCAGCTCCATCTCAGGCAACGGCATGAGAGCGTCAGAAGCAGCAGAAAAGGCTCACTTGTACCATTCCAAGTGACTGCATCAGCTCATTCTCCAGTAACCAGGACCTGGCGCTCATCAATCTATTTAGCCTAAAATAGCATAAGATGTGAAGCTTTCCTGGTACTCTTGCTGATCCAGATACTTCCCATCGGAGGCACACCGCTGTACCAGCCTTTAACATCGACTTAGACCTTACTCTGAATTTGGTGCTTTGAAAAAACCCCTTTCTACCAGATAAGCGTCTAACCCCTCCAGAGTTCCTTTGTGCCGTAACTTTTACCTCAAAGGCTCATAGTGGTACCATTTACCCAGAAGCCACATTTAATTACATCGTGTTGAATTAACATAGTCTAAATGACAATGCGGAGATCAAGTCTAGTTTGCGTTGGTTTTTGACACGGCTAGTATCAGAGCGTGCTCTTTTGGATGCTAAGCAAAGGCTCCGTCTCCTGTCACCCCACTTGCTTTTTTCTCTTGTTAGAGACATTACAACATGGATTATGAACATGTCACAACAAAGGGAAGATGATTGTGGTCTAGTTTTGAGAGCTGGCCACCAAGGGGAATAGCTTGCTACTGGAGCAAGCTCAGTAAAAAACTACTCCCCTTTGCCATACACGTCTTCACAGTCACTGTTACTCTGAAAAATGCAACTGAGCTGAGACACAAATAATTTGAGCGGTGCTCATTCATCCATCAGCACGCGTTTTCTCTGGAAGAGAAAGCAAGAGCCACTGCCTTTCCCCAGGACAAGTTTATCTCCCTGCTGAAGCCGTGCTGCCAGCCCGGGTGCAGGGCACTGTTCCCGGCTCACTGACGCAGCAGCTCCATGATGCTGCAGCTCTCTTCCCAACGGTGACAACGGCAGCCTGGCAGGCTTCGGAGACAGAGCTAAAGGCTGGGAGATGAAACAAGGTGCTGGGAGCATGGCATTTAGCACACAGAAGATTTTGCAAGTGTTTTATGATTTGACTGATAACCTGTATTATACTGAAGGTCCCCTCTGGTTTACCAGCTACGTACCTGTGAAAAACGAGCTACAAGGCTGACTGTTCTTCAGCGTGCTTTTTTACTCGTGTTATTTCTCATCTAGCAGGTTAATATTTGTTCCTATGGGTCAAGATGCCAAAAACAAGACTTCCAGGCTAGGCAATGTTTAAAACAGTCATTTTCCACCACTGCCAATCCTTTAGCTTTGCAATCCTGAAAGAATCCCCTCAGAAATAACATTCGCATGGAAGGGCATTCTCTGGTATGTCGAGGTACACATGGATAGGCAGTTCTGATATTAAACTGAACATCCTAGACACGCTTCTATGAATAGAGCAATGGAACAGCTTATCTGAGACCACAGCATCTGTGCTGCAGTCAGGAGTAAGAGCTAGAACCGTGTCTCTCAAACCTAGTCTTATGCATTAGACTGTCCTTATGCAAATGCTCTGGTTTATTGAATTTAAGTAAAATAACTCCTGTATTAAACCACTGTGGGCAAACACTAGGCCT
Source organism: Falco rusticolus (assembly GCF_015220075.1). Lineage (NCBI taxonomy): Eukaryota > Metazoa > Chordata > Aves > Falconiformes > Falconidae > Falco > Falco rusticolus. The sequence continues at coordinate 10,270,175 of NC_051199.1, read as the reverse complement.
GATTTCATTATACACGCTTATGTTCCCCAAACTTATTGCTTGTCATTTTTTTCTTTTATTACTGCAGTACCAATCATGAATATCACCCCTTTACGACAAGTGCTACTTGGAACAGAGAAAAAAAGGTTCTTTAGAGATTACATTGCCATTAAAATTACAGAAGTTGCAATATGAACCTCAATCAGAAGTAGGTAATTAAATTCTGACTAGAAAGATATTTGTAATGAGTAGGACTTTGAGCCCTTCAGGTAAGAGATTATCCTCAATTTGTTTTACAAATGTCTGTGCAATGACTAAATAATGTTATAAATCAATATGCCCTTCTCTTCTTGTAAATAACTGGTACATGATACAGTTTAACAAAACTATTAATAAACCTTTCAAATTGTTTGCAACAACAGTTCATCATAAAACAGAGGTTTAATTTAGCACCAATGCTGACCCTTCTGAATTGGCATTACTTACCATTTATAGATGCAGAAATAAACCCTACATTTGAAGCAGAAGTTATAATATGGAGCAAAAGCTGAGACATTCTGCTTTTACCTACCAGCACTCATTATGTATTCTCTGAAGAAGGGACAGCCAAACCAGATGGGCATGATATGAAGATATGGAGTAAGCCCAGGAAATAAATTTTGGAAACTTGGACCAGTGCAAAAGTTTCCAAAGGCTCCAGCTACCAGGACCCCATGAGGGTGAAAGCCAAGTAAGTAGTTGTGATTTGGATTCAGATCTGAAGTTTTTATAAGCTGAAAAATACAGACAGTGGAGAACATTATAATACTTGCCTCAGAAGGATCGACAAAAACAGTAAGTATGGAGATTGCACATTGACAACACACAGAACCGATGACAATTAGTTTACTTCTGAGCACTTAACTGTCCCATTTTACAGCCGAACAAAGTTTAAACAGATGTGTCTCAAGATACCATGTCTAGCATTTACTGTGCTGAGGCACTGTCTTATGACCAACAGTCCAAGTAGAAAGTCAGCCTCTGCCCTTTTTTCTCACTAAATCTCAGAATTCCCATGCTTTAAAAAGAAATTCACCCTGGAGTAAGTATTAGAATTTTACCAAAGATGAGTCTTAGACGTTTGTCCATGCTCATGGTTATTCAAGCTGTTTCTGTTCCAGTGTTTACAGTCCTGTGAGAAACCTTTTACTCACATGAATGGGAAAGTATTCCCTAAAGTACTTCCAAACAGTCCAGCTTCTGACCCACTGGGAGCGTCTGCCCCCCGTGCATGGTGTTTCCCAGTCAAGGTAGAGCCACAGCAGGTACAGAACAGCAAGGAACCAGAAGTTGCCCAGAATCAGGATCACGAAGAATCCACAGCAAAACTCTGCTACAAAAGACAAAAAAGGAAACCACAGCAAGCATTAAAGACACCTGTCTCCTCTTAAGACCCTGAATTTCCAGCCCTGATACTTACATTATAAATGCTCTCAAAATGCACACAAATACAAGTTAGCTTGTTCCACATTGTGTGAATGTTGTTACACCCTTGTAGGTGTTTCACCCTTAGTGTATCACCTCAGTCTGTATTGCTTATTCTACTGCACAGCTGGATGAATAAGCCTAAGATGATGCTGATTTACTTTAATAAACCAAAGGCATGAGCTGAAGACCAGGCCAGCACAGTTGCCTTCTCCCTGTGGTGAGAGTGAACACTAATGTTTGGTAGAGAGCATCTGGTTTACCTAAGGCAGAATAAAAGGAGAAAGCCAGAACTAGCAAAGAGGTGATGCTCAAGTGAGCAAAAAAAAAGGGAGGAGAGGTGGGGAAGTAAAGCAGGGAAAGAGGGACACAGCAAGACATGATTTTCTATTTCTAGATTTTCTAATGAGAGTGGTGTTGGGCCATCATTTTCCCTTTCTATTTCTTACCTTCTCTACCTATAAAATAGAGATGGCAGTTCTACTCCCCATGAAAAGTGCTCTGTCACTGGCCAAGGAGATGCACTAGACAAGACTAAAACATTACCCTGCTCTCGTGAGACCCCCTGCAGTGCTGCGTTCAGCTCTGGGACCCCCAGCATAAGAAGGACATGGGCCTGTTGGAGCGAGTCCAGAGGAGGCCACAAAGATGGTCAGAGGCTGGAGCAGCTCTCCTAGGAAGACAGGCTGAGAGAGTCGGGGCTGTTCAGCCTGGAGAAGAGAGGCTCCGGGAGACCTTATGGCAGCCTCCCAGTGCCTAAAGGGGCCCGCAGGAAAGCTGGGGAGGGACTTCTGACAAGGGCATGGAGTGACGGGACAAGGGGAATGGCTGGAGGCTGGAAAAGGGCAGATTTAGATCAAATATTAGGGAGAAATTCTTTCCTGTGAGGGTGGTGAGACACTGGCCCAGGCTGCCCAGAGCAGCTGTGGGTGCCCCATCCCTGGCAGTGCCCAAGGCCAGGCTGGATGGGGCTGGGAGCAGCCTGGTCTGGTGGAAGGTGTCCCTGCCCATGGCAGGGGGGCTGGGAATGGATGATCTTGAAGGTCCCTTCCAACCCAAACCATTCTATGATGATTCTATGATTAAGAGATTCCACTTCAGCCTCTAAACATGTCACTGTAAGTGGAAGCTCACCATTACTGTGGGAAGACAAAAGCAGTTTTAAGTCCTGATACTTTCAGACCCAGGTTAGTAAGAATCATAACATCCTGCTACAGTAACAATACATCAGAATTGTATTTTACACAACTCAAAAGAGCCAGAAAAAGTTGTTCGATTAAACATAACATGTCACTTTGGGGCTCAATCCTGAAATTATTCAGGGAAACCCCCTACGGAAACCTTGTCTTTGTAGGACTTGTAGAATTTTGCGCTCATGCAGCAGCTCAAGCAGCTCTGGATGGAGTGGGCTGAAGCACAGCACAGTGGTACCTGCTGCTCTCCACCCTGTAGTATGCCCTGCACCAGCCCTCTCGCCCTGGCATCTCACAAACAGAACACATCAGGCTCACGCATCAGAGTAATTCAGCAGATGCTGAATTCCAGGTTTGCAAAGGAGTCAGAACTTTAGCATCACGTATTCATACAATGGCAAACAAAACAGGACCCAGTCCTCACTGGAAGTCTCAACAGGCAAGAGCTGTATGAAACAGGCACTCCTGTGTGATATTTTACAAAGCAGAAATAGTAGTCTGTATGTCCCACAGCTAGCTGGCTTTCATGAGGGCAATACCCTGTTTACGTCTTAAAAGGAGTTACACCAGTGAAACATATGGGGCTAAATACGTAAGTAAATAGAGGTGAGTAAAAAAGTAACAGAAGTACTTCAGGCAGTAATTTGGCTAACACAAGCTAAGTATTAGCAGAACTGAAAACTTAGAAATAAGCAGATGGACCGACAGTAAAACCAACTCATCCTAGTTAAGATCAGTTTCACTCAAGAGAGTGAATACTTGGGCATTGAAAACTCACAGCACATTCCCTATACCAAGCAAGTTTCGAGCTGCTGAAATTCAGAGCTTAACTTGGCCCACAGGCACTCGTGTTTCCTCCAACCCAAATACTTATTTTTTCTGAACTTCACCCAACTTGTCCTTGTGCCTAGTTTGACTGTGCCTTCAGAGTAGGAATGGATATATTGTCACAGGGTGACTGAGAATGACCACAGAATCCAGCAGCAGACAGAGCTGCTGGTTAGGCTGGGTAGAAAAGAAAAGGATGGACATTCCCATCCCTGGCAGTGAATAAGCAGAAAAATAAGGAATTGCATTTGCCCCGAGCAAGGGAGAAGGGAGCAACCATAAAGAAAACCAGAAGCAGAATCAAATCTATTGCTTTGAAGGAGATGCCATTCTTCAGTACCACCAGTACAGAAGCCCATTGCTTCCCCATTCCACAGGAAACCAGCCCTGGTCCTGCGCAGAGAAGCAGCTCAGTAAGACCTCTAGAAAGATACCACAGCTCACCGAGGCCCACAGACCTCCAGAGTCAATGTGGAAAACTCCCAAAAGCTGCAACAATGAGTTCTAGGGAACATCATTAATACAGGACGAATAACACACATGAAACATGACACAATTCCACTGCTCTGGAGGGAGAACTCACTGGGAACCCCACACCAGCAACACTTCAAAATAGGGCACAGAAATATTCTGAGGAAAAGTCATTACCTGTTCTTTGAAGAAGAGATCCTGAAACTATAGACATTTCTAGGAATGTTAATCTGGACAGGATGCCAAGGCTCACGGTCTCAGTTTGATTAAGTATGAGAAGTTTGTTTAATTGCCATAAATCAATTAATTTCAAGTTGTTATGCAAAAACTGGCAAGTATTTATATTTACTACCCTTCAAAAGGACTTTTGGCTCAGTGCGGAATCACATGCCTTTTTACTATCAGTATCCTAGCCAAACAGCTGAGAGGTGCTTTGGATCAGAGCATTCTTGCTGCAAGAGCTAATTAAATCAGCGGTGATAAGTGCCAGATAGCAGTATTTAATACTATGCAGACAAACATACACAAGATCAACAAGCTCATTGCTTTGCTTTAGCTAGGACACGTTCCTGCGTGCATGTAAGGTATGGGGAGATAAGTATGCTGTCAGCACTTCCTAAGGGAAGCTCAGCATCATGTAGGACAAAGCTCATTTATTATTGCATTCGCAATGAGACATGTGAAGCAAATTCCTTTTACCATACCTTATTATTTCAATGCATTAACAGCCTGCAAGATGAGTTAAACACTGATGACTCAAAACCAATAAGCCTATAAACACAAACCCAGTGTTTTCTCCTTCAGAGAAGACAGTGAGCAGATAAATGGCAACCACTTTACCTCAATTCATAAACAAATTCCAGGCAAAAGGTGAATAACTTGGAATATGTCACTTTACTATATCACTGCCTCCTTGGATGTAGTTCCAGTGTACACTGCAACCATAATTTTTTGCTTGAACTTGAATTTGACAATAATCTCTGTAGTATATTGGAACGGGGGGGAGAAAGGAAATATGGATTAAAAGACAAATCACTGCCATGAGACTGAATATGTGGTTTGCCAGCCAACATGGGCAAATCCTTTTCCTCCACCTCCCCATTTACAACCTGCAGATAGTCATCTGTTGCAAGAAATGGATGAAAAATATTATATATAGTGTCAGCTAGCAGCACTAGCAGCTGTCCTGCCCAATGATGTTTGAACACCTGATGCGTCACTCATTAAATAAGCTCTGAGTTTGCAGCTGTGGGCACCAAATTAATGTAATAGTTAAATACCACAGGGATGGGAAGTAGGAAACCAGCACACCAGGTAAGGAAATACAGGTGATCCCAGCAAGTGGAAGCTCCAAATGCATTTGCAGTTACTCAGGAGTCAAAAAACGTTTGAGTAATATCTATTGTGAGGGCCACCTAATCATAGATTGTCCACTAGAAGAAAAGCCTCCCATGACGCTCGGAGCAGTCACAAACCCTGTCTGGGCAGTGCAGGTGTATCCTAGGTGGGGCCAGGGTGCTGATCTCAATCTAACCAGCACTACAGGCTCCCCATCGCACCCCTAAAGCCACTCAAAGCAGCTCGCACTGAGACCTCTGGACTGCTCGACAACTCAGGTCTGGACTACAAGCCAGTTCCTGCTGCTTCCCACGTGCCCTTAGCAAAGCTTTCTCTAAAGACACTGTGCTGCTGTGTTTTAAATGAGCTGGAGGCTTTCAGAGTTCAGTGACTTGAACCTCATCCCACAAAGGACACGGTAAACAGGACATCTTTATCTCACTGGCATTCTAGTGAATAGACAGGTAGAGATGCAATTTTTTATATTGTGCTTCTCTGGGCTTTATGATTACATGTGCATACCAATACACACAAAGCAAGGTGAAAAGCTAATTTCTTTCATCTACAGCCACAGGGGGAAAAAAAAAAAAAAAAGAAAAAAGACAGACGGCATATTCTTCAAAAGCCACACTGATGTTCCTAGAACAGAACAGTCCTTCCACCACCCTTACTCTTCAGAGCAGCAATGCCTCCAAGCTGGGTGCCTGAGGAACAGAGCGCTGGAGGGGACTACTAGGAGAATTGCACAGTGATGTTTCCATCCCTAATAAACATTTGCTCCTCTCCATTGTCCTCAAGGTACTGCTGACAAGTTGATTTTGGCATTAAAAAATGTTTTCCCCTGCTCAGTGGATTCTTTCATTAGGGGAAAAAAAGAAAAAAAAATTAACCTTAATTTCTGGCAATACTTTCTAAATTATTTATAGGTTGTAAAGAAAGGGATAGAAATTTAAATGAAATAACACATACAGCAAATAGACCAACAGTCCCACCAAAGGAAGACCTGGGACAACAGGTGACACCTGAGGAGGCAACCTGCCAAGGCAAACAGTAAGCAAGCTGATGCCTCTGCAGACTGCTGCTCTGCAGCTCCCACACAGAAAAAAACCCCACTTTTTTAAAAAAAACTGAGTCATAATGTTGGCACTATCCTGCTGCTTAGAGCCTGCTAGTCTGTGCAATTCTGTCAATACACAGATTTCCACCAGGAGCACAGCAACTTGCTGTCACTTTCTACCCATGGCAGATACAGACTCGCCAGCAAAGAACTAGCTGGGAATTTATTTAAACTAACTGCACTGGAAAATTGGTCAAGTCCACAGGAATCTGGTAGCCATCTCCAGGACTGAGGTGGTAAGGAGGTCGCCGTTTGTTGAAGACATACCAGTCTCCTGGAGTGGAGGTTTTTCGTCAGTTCACTGGTCACAGCTGGGAGACCCGGTCACAAGGATGTTTGAGCATTCCTACCAAGGGAGCTGTATTTCAACATTACTATGATAAAAAATACAAACCCTCTGATGCCACGGTTTGGAAGCTTGTTTACTCTGGAATTTGGTTCCAGTTCTAAGCAAGCAGACCTTCCATTGGCAAATACTGATAAACTAGTGATACAGAGCATGAGGTACTATTGACTTGTAGATAGTGTGGTCTGGATACGGCAAATCCCTGAGTTACTAATTACCAAATCCTGAGACAGCATGCCAATTTTAGCCTACATATTTCCTGTTTCTTTATTTCTCCTCAGATATCCACTATCAGTTCTGGTCACACACAGGTTGCCAAGCCAGGACCTCTGGCCTGACAGAGCACTGCCATTTTTCTCTTCTTATTCCCAAGATATACAAACTAATATACACAGAGATGTGGTTAAATTCCCTCCCTGAGATGTAGGTAACAGCAGCAGCATTCCTAGAAATACTAGTCAGTCAGGCATCACTAAGCACCCTGTTATTCTCTGTGATCACACATCAGTCCCTACCCATGGGCCAGCAATAAGCTTCACAGACAGGTGAATACAGACTGACGAGAACAAGCAGCAACACCAGCCAGCTTACTAGGAAAGGCTCGCAGAGCTTAGCAAATTTTCCTTAGGTATCAAAGGAGAGTTTTTTAAAAAAGGCTTTGAGGAAGAACACCACCATTTTAGTTAGCCAGCTACAGCTGAATCAAATCAGCACCAGATAACAAAACATGACATGTGTGGGGAAAGGGTTGTTTTTTCCTTTAGCACATTACACCGACACCTGCTTTCTCAATACATAAGTCACTTATTCCAGCAGCAATATCTCACCCTGTTGCAAATGTTTCATCATTTCTATTCTTTTGGGGAAGCCAGATCCACAACTCAAAACTGTCTCCAGCCAAGTTCAATTAACAGAGTACTTCATCCTACATGCACAGAAGTTTAATCACTAGAAAACAGGATGTACTTTAATATACACCAATGTCTTTAGCATATTATTTTGTGGCTTCATGCATATTAAAGTATACCTTTTATTTGTACTAATTTTGTATTATTAAGTATTTTGCAAATAAATACTGAGCTGCAGGCACAACAGTCACTTCCTAGGTTCCCATATTTTGCAAATAAATACTGAGCTGCAGGCACAACAGTCACTTCCTAGGTTCCCAGTAAGAAGACCTGCGTGCCATTGCCAGACCCATACAGTGAAGGTGCACCGCTCTCCCCAACCACCACCTCATCTCAAAACAAAATCCTGGTATCCTTATCATAGGGTTAAACTCTCTCTCATCTCCATCTCTCATAGTCTGGACCAAGTCACCACCACTCCACCCAAGCTACCTAGTTCTGCATTGGATTTTGTACATGCTCAAATTCTACTGTCCCTTTTCACATCACACGCACAGAAGCTGGCAGGGGAAAAGCTCACCAGTTCACCTTCTTGCTTTTTCTTCAAAATGCTGTCCTTTGATTTATGTACATTAGAGAGGAAGAAAAACAAAAGGCTAAAGCAGCTGTAAAGCAGCACTTAAATGAAACCTCATTGATTTTTCCTTGTTTGAATTGTTTTGCCTTTAAATGAACCCTTTGATCTACCCCCTGCCTAGGTAGGGGATCACCTCCTGACACAACCTGAACCTGGCTCACAGCCCTGCAGCACTGAGGCACGCAGCTCACCCCGCCACACGCTTACAGACCTGCGGAACAGAAAACCTACCCTGGCTCCTAACCGGAGGATATCAGACGTACCATTAACTGCAGCCAAATATTCAGTCAGAAGCTCTAAGAAAAATATTTCCAAGCTTAAAAACAAAGATTTGATGCTAAACACCAAGGACACCCAGCGCATTCATCAATGGTGACAATTTCTTTTGTGTGTATGTACCGTGAAACCTACAGTATAAAAAATGGGACTGATGTCACCTCTCTGCTTTCACCCCCCGTCAGACCAGCAGCACTGAACAGGCTTGGAGATTTCATTTCTCCAGGTGACCTTCTCCCTGGACCGCGGCACAGAGATCAGAAGCAGGTGTCGGCACACAGCTTCACCAGTGGCCATCAGATGGGTGCTGCACATGCTGGGAAGAGGGCCAGACCTACCCTGGGACTGTCAGCCCCTGGCCAAGGCGATGAACCCCAAATAACAGCAATTACAGGCATAAAACGACGTCTACCAAAATTGTCTGTTTCAGCTTTTTTTTCCTGAAATAGGTACTCTGAAAACGCAAAACTTCATATATTTGCTGCTGTGGCAGTGAAACACTAATGACCTGAAATCATGCTTCAGCCTGAAGCCCTTTTGGATTTCTGCTTAACACAGCAAGAAACAGCATCATTTTCGCATTTCCTGTTTTTCAGTTTTCATAGTTTTAGTTTTCTAGACTCCAGGCTCATAGCACTCTTCTTTTAAATGAAAGAAGCTTATTTAAAACACTTTTTCATGGAACTTCACCTGAACTATTTTAGCCTGCTGCACTTAGAGCACGTAAGATAGGAAACCACGTGGCACTTTTCGCTGGCACATGGTGGGAAACTGTTAGATGGGCATTTCTCTCGTTTCATCCAGAAGCTCTTGGATACAGATCACAGTATTTCAGAACTTATTTTTGCTTCTGGTGTCATGCCCCTGGATAAGTAACAGAAGAACCACTGCTACAATGAAAACTCGTCTTTTCTGCTTGAGGGTGAACTTTGGCAGCTCGCAGTACAGAGCAGGGAAGCACAGGAACTTACACCCAGAATTTTAAAGAGGTTCTTTTTGTATGTAATGAAATTCTGTACAGCTTTTTTTGAGGCAGAGGCATGTTTATTCTGCCTACGCTGTACAGCAGAAGCAATGTTCTGTAGTGCAGACCCAGCCCAAGCCAGCACACTGTACAAAGAAGCAGAACTTTTCTTGTTTGTTCCTTGCTACTGCAGCTACTTGTTCAGCATTCCTTGACCGATTCGCTCTTTCTCCAAGTGGTGATGAGATTCTTCAACAACCATTGCCTATACTTATTTCAGGCCGACGTGTGCGTAGCCTTTAGTCACAGAAGCAAAAGGGCATTTTCAATCGTCAATTCCATGGTCTCAGAAAACCATGCACCATTACAACACAGCAAACCTGGAAAGCAAGGGGCAAAGACCACAATGTGCTTTTTACATTAAATACAGCTACTCTTAAGGGTCTCAGCCAGGAAGACAAAACCAAAGCTTGATTTTGAGTCTCCTATCCAAGTCACATAATGGATTCTAAGCTGTAACAGACTCACATTCTGCTTACAGCTTACCCTGTGTGCCAAATCATGCTTTCACATGTCACTTCCCAGATTTCAAGGATATCATTATCCAATTCAGCTTTTGTCTTTCAGGGCACTGATTTCAAAAGTTATCTTACTTTATTAGTCCATTTTATTAAGCTATGGCACCTCACCACATACCTAGATGGACAACTTTGAGAACTAAGCCAGTACCTTATTTATTTACTGCTCTCAACAGAATCCCTGTATCTATAAAATGAATCATTAGTTATCACATGGTGCTATCTGTTCATGTTTTCACATGCAGATATTTTTACATAAGAAAGGCTGAATCTACAAAAGATGTTGCTTGATATAACCTAGTTCCAGCCACATACCAACCCACAAACAACACCTACCCCTCCAACCTATCCTGTGAATTCACACAGTATTTCACTTGTACTGGGGCAATCCCCTGCACAATTTCAAAGTGTCACTTTTGAATTCAAGAGCAATGTTTCCATATTTTGTCTGCTCAGCAGACAAAAAAAAACCAAAACAAAAGGCTGAAAAAATCAGGCATAAAGGTAATCCAGGACATCAGAAACCAATTCGCTTTTCCTTTAAGTCATTTAGGATTCAGCCATGTGAATTTTCCTGGAGCCAAGTGAAACTTTCTGGCCAGATCACTCCGACTGCCCTGTGACTGAAAGAGTACACTACAAATAACAAGGTCACCTTGGATAGCTCTAAAGGTAAATATCCCCATGAAAGTACAAGCAGATGATTATTATTAATTTGTCCACCAAAATTCAAGCACTCCTGCAAACAGATTTTTTTCATGATCACGTGCACTCACTATATATTTAACATAACCAGCCATAACACCACTTCCTTGTTGATTTTTGACGTTTATCCTCAGACAGTGCCAGCTGCAGAAGACAGCTGCCTACTTCTCCCACTGAACTGCAGCGAATGTGGATTTTCTGCAGCCCAACCACTTCCAGCAAGCACAGAAGGACATTATTTTCTGCAGCAGTGTTGTTACCAACCAGGCTCGGATAAAAAATTGTTTCCTTCCATTACCACTGAACTTCCACCGCATTATCATCAGACTGGAATAATGGCATATGCAAAGGTCTAATTCAATAACAGAAAATTAAAAGTACAGGCTATTTACAATGCAGCCACAAACATGAACTCTTTATAGTCCAACCACATATAATTTAGAGGTAACAAAACACCCGAGCGCTAAAGATACATCTATCAAGGTGCTTCATACCCTCCATGTTTCCCCCACAGACCTAAACCTGTGTGGGCTAACAACCAAAAAAAGAAAAAGACATCATCTGAAAGACATCAGACTACCATGTAAACGATACTATATTTGCAAGATATACAAGAAATATATGCACACATTCCTTTTCTCCTTGTAATTCCTAAAGCACAGATAATCATAAATCGTCCCGACACTTCCAGTAACACACAGGTAGTCAGCTGCTCTATACCTCAGGACAGTTTTGTTCCACACAGGCTATTCAATAACCACTTGCCAATTTACACAATCCATGGATCTGGTCCCAGAGAATTAAGGCTTAGCTTACCTTATCAAGTGACTCATTTTATCAAGTTCAAGATAATTACCCATGAGAGTAAGATCTTGCTATTAACAGGTGTTTAGTGATAGGAGCCTGTTAAGATATTAGGAAAATTCCCTACAGAGGAATAAGGAGTGGAAAAAAGTTTACCAAGTAAAATTCTTACAAACACTTTCTTAAAGCAAGAGGGGACATTTTCCATTAATTTACAGAGGCAGCTGCATTGAAGCCAGTTCACTTGATCCTTATTAATTCTCGTCACCTAGTTAAATGAGAATTTTATTGAACTACAGCATATAGTTATTTTACAAAATCAGTAATGAAAACAGCATTAGTCACATATCAGCCTTTACGCTCACGTTCAATAAAAAGCTGGCAGTTGTCAGAAACCTAGTGGGCATCTCAGTGAGAAGACTGCTCGCTAATTTTTATGGCAGAGAACCCGCAGATAGAAAGACACCCCCTCCAAAAAAAAAAAAAGAGGGAAAAGCCATCCAGTGCTTCCAGGGAAGAGAAGGGCCGAGCCCGAAGCGCGATGCTCCCGCCCGGCCGCCTCTCCTCCCACGTGGAGCCACGGGTGACACCGGGCGATGCCAGCCGGTGCCGCTGGCGAAGGGAAAAGCCGATTCTGCCCCTTTTCTCTGCGGGGCAAGGGCGGGAGGGAGGATGGCTGTTACCCAGCAGGAGGAAGGAGAAGATCCACTGCAGCACGGCGACAGTCTGGATCCTCCTCTTCAGGGGGATGTTGATGGGAGCGAACTCGACCTTCATGCTGACGGCGGGAGAGCAGCGCGGCCAGGCACGGACCCGCCGGCTCCGGCTGCGGCTCCAGCCCCGGCCCCGGCCCGCCGCACATGCCCGCCGCCGCGCCGCGCCGCGCCGCTCCGCCGGCAGCCGCGCCCCCTCCCGCCGCTGGCGCTGCCCACGGCCGCGGGCCCGGGCACGGCCCCAGCGGGCGGGGACGGGGAGGCGGCCGCCCCGGGCACCGTCCTCCCCCGCGCCCCGCCCCAGCCCCGGGAAACCCGATGCGAACCGGCGCCGCGACACGCGGCGGGGGCTCGGCGGCCACGGCTCCCGGCCGCCAAACGCCGCATCGGCCCCGGTGGAGACAGACGGCACCGGGCAGCGAGGGCGGAGGCAGCCGCGGCTTTATCAGCCCGAGCACCGGGCCCGCTGAGCCGAGCCGCGGGACGGGGCCGCCTCAGGCCCTCGGGCGGGCGCCTGCCCCCCGGAGCGGCCGCCACCCCCGCTGCCGTGCCCCGCCGAGCGGGGATCTTCAAGGCAGGAGCTGACGGAAGCCGGCCAGGCACCTACAGCTCCTGCGGACTTGGGTGTCACTCGTGCGTTTCTAATTAAACGCACACGCTCCGCCGCCTCCCGCCCCCGCCTCTTAACCCGGGGCGGCAGTAGCGGGCATCCTCACAGGAAAACCCAGCGTGACAACAGCCCACCCCGACAGTCGCAGAAGCGCCGTCCCGGCTGCACCCGCTGCCCCGCCGGCAGGGCGGAACCGCATCAGCCCGCCCTGCACCGCGGGCCGGCCCCTCACGTCGAGGGACGCCGGGCCGGTGCCGCCGCCGTAGCTGCCCGCCGCGCTGCCGGCGCTCGGCGCGCCGCCCGCCCCGTCCCCGGGCGCAGGAGCCGGGCGGGCCCGCAGCACGGGCGGGCGGCCAGGCCGCCCCCGCAGGGCCGCGCTGGGGGGCGAGGGGCGCGGCGGGCGCAGGAGCCGGGCCAAGGGCGGGCGGCGCTCAGGCAGCGCGGGGGCAGGCGCGGCGAGGGCCCGGCGGGCGGCGGCGCAGGCGCGGTGCGGCAGAGCCGGTGCCGCCATGCCGACTGTCAGCGTGAAACGGGACCTGCTCTTCCAGGCGCTGGGCAGGACCTACAGTGAGTGGCGCGGGCGGGCCGGGGGCTGCGCGGGGCCGCTGCTCGCCTCACGCCGCCCCCCGTAAGGCGGGCCGGGCGGCGGCTGCGGCGGCTGGAGCGTCTCGGGAGCCTCCCGGGAGCCTCCGGTTGTGCTGCGATGGGCCGCGGCCTCCGGCCCCGGGCAGGCCCAGCCCCCGCCGGCAGCTCCCCGTCGCTCCTTGCTCAGCCCGGTGTCAGCGGAGCTGAGCCAGGCGGCGGGGGCAGCCCGGCCTTCAGGCCGACGGCGGGGTCCGTACCGGCGGCGCGCCCCAGCCGCCTCCCCTCACCGCCCCGCGGCACGCCAGGCGAGGCCCTGGATTTCCCCCGGGCCCTTCAGGCCTTTTGCCCAGATACGTGCTGTATCAGCCCGAATCCTTCAGGACGTCGGAACCCTGCATTCCCAGAGCGCAGTGTCTGGTTGCAGTTTCCCTGTCTGTTTCAGGAACTGGTAAAAGCAAACAGGAAAGGGAAGAGGTGGGAGCAGGCAAAGCAAACAGTTAATAGTGTGGTTTTATTCGGGCCTTCTTCCCTGGCTCTGTAGAAATTTCACTTAAAAACTATTTGGCTGGAAGAGCGCTTGGGGACACGCAGCAGTTTATCTAGTCCCTGCTGGAATTGGTGCGCTCTTCAGACAGATGGGTGCAAATTACCATTTTCACATCAGGGTTGTGTGACTGACATGCCATAACACAGCTGATGCAACCTTTGTATGACAAGCTGACTGATTAAAAAATTAGCTGTTGGCAGAAGCTGTGTAACTACTCCCTCCTTTTTATCTGTTCAGGCCAGAGCTACTCTGACAAACTTGCCAGAGTTAGTGAAGCCGGCAGCAGAGCCGGGCTGAGAAGTCCTTGCTATGGCTGTAAGAATAACTTGTCAATAAATGCAATCGGTACTAAAGAAACTACTGCTCAGATGCAAATACAAGCAACTTTCCTTGAATTGCTATTACCCTGTTTCAAAATATCATTTGTTACCTTGTTTGAAAACATTTAAAACAAACAGGAAAAGATTCCTTTTACAGTCTGAGGTCTGCTTATTAAGCAAAAATTCACCTTCTTTCTTCACAGCTGATGAAGAATTTAATGAGCTTTGCTTTGAGTTTGGTTTGGAGCTTGATGAAATTGTAAGTAATGGGGTTTTATTTGTTACTTTTTCAGTAGATGTAGTGTATTGACAGCATTTATATTTGTAAGAGTTCATGCGGCATTATTTCCAGCATATACATAGAGTTGTAGAATGGTTTGGGTTGGCAGGGACCTTCAAGATCATCCATTCCCAGCCCCCCTGCCATGGGCAGGGACACCTCCCACCAGACCAGGTTGCTCCCAGCCCCGTCCAGCCTGGCCTTGGGCACTGCCAGGGATGGGGCACCCACAGCTGCTCTGGGCAGCCTGGGCCAGTGTCTCACCACCCTCACAGGAAAGAATTTCTCCCTAATATCTGATCTAAATCTGCCCTCCTCCAGCCTCCAGCCATTCCCCCTGTCCCGTCACTCCATGCCCTTGTCAGAAGTCCCTCCCCAGCTTTCCTGCGGGCCCCTTTAGGCACTGGGAGGCTGCCATAAGGTCTCCCCGGAGCCTTCTCTTCTCCAGGCTGAACAGCCCCGACTCTCTCAGCCTGTCTTCCTAGGAGAGCTGCTCCAGCCTCTGACCATCTTCGTGGCCTCCTCTGGACTCGCTCCAACAGGCCCATGTCCTTGTTACGTTGGGGGCCCCAGAGCTGAAGGCAGCACTGCAGGGGGGTCTCACGAGAGCGGAGTAGAGGGGGAGAATCCCCTCCCTCGACCTGCTGGCCACGCTTCTTGTGTTGCAGCCCAAGATATGGTTGGCTTTGTGGGCTGCAAGCGCACATCGCTGGGTCATGCTGACCTTCCTGTCAACCAGTGCCCCCAAGTCTTTCTCCTCAGGGCTGCTCTCAATCCATTCTCTGCCCAGCCTGTGTCTGTGCTTGGGATTGTCCCGACCCACATGCAGGACCCTGCACTTGGACTATTTGAACTTCATGAGGTTTACACAGGCCCAGCTCTCAAGCCTGTCAGGGTCCTTCTGGATGGCAACCCTTCCCTCCAGTGTGTTGATACGGTATTGGCCTGATAGGATTCCCTGATACAGTGTTGGGTAATGCCCTCTAGCAGGTACCAAGAAAAAGTTTAGGCAAGGTTTGGAGGATACAATGTTGTATCCTCAAAAAGCAGTGTAGAGGAGACTTGAAGGCCCCTTTGACCTGTACAGTTGCTCAGCAGCACTGCAGCAGGCTTTTCATCCTGAAACATCCTTACACATCTGCAATACCACAGGGTAGAATATGCAACACATACCTTTAGGTTCTTGTTTAAAAACTATTGTTGCAATAGATTGTATTAGCACAGGTGTTTTGAATCTGAAAAAAAACAGAAACACAAAAATTACCATCATGGAAGCAAGAGAACCCAAGACAGCATATTGCTATACTTCATGGATGTCGGCAGCCTGCGCAAGCTCCAGTCTAGCCCCATTTTATTTAGCAACATAAATACAGCCACAGACATGTATTGAACATATTTTACAAGATCTGTTTGGCTTTGTTTTGTGTGTATTCTTCAGTGCAGTATCCACAAAAATGTATTTGTCCTGGACATTGTTGTCTAAATTGTAACTAATTTATATTTAAAGTTTTGATTCAGGTTCTGTAGTCATGAAATTTGCTAGCCCTGTTACCTGTTTTCATGTAAATCTTGTTCAAGTAGACCTGTTTTGGATTTGCTTTTTAATTTTAATTAATTGATATTCTAATGATATTTATTAAAAGACATCTGGACATCCTATGTTATGCTTTATTTCAGAATAGACTTGATATGACAAGCCATGTGCTGATAGATTGCTAAATATAATGTCTCAGTTCTCTACTGGGATCTGCTAGCCTGGAGACTCTTGCTTCTATAATCTCTTTTTTTAAAACTCAAATTCTAATGGTGGATTTTCTTTTGGTATACTGCATTACAGTCTCTGAATCTGAGAAAAATTTAGATTTTACATAATTTCTGGTGTTTGGTGTGTCCATTTGCTCTATAAATCCAACTTACACTGTTAAACTTCTAATTAATACAATTTTTCCTATATTACCTCACCATCATACTCCTGTCAATGTTAAGAAATTTCAGGTTAAAAACACATTTTTGCTTAATTTCAGACATCTGAGAAAGACATTATAAGTAAAGAAAAAGGTGAAGAAAAGGCAAAGGGTGCATCTGATACCATTCTCTATAAAATTGATGTTCCTGCCAACCGTTATGATCTCCTTTGCCTTGAAGGATTGGTCCGAGGACTGCAGGTCTTTAAAGAAAGGTAATGCAGAGTTGTGAGATTTTTGTGTGGTTTGTTATTTGTTTACATATGAGTCCATTTCTGGTCAATAAACAAACTTGCCACCTGCTTGGATTTTGAGTACAATCTCATGTGTAGATCAGAGTTGTCAGATGTTCCTCTGGAGAGGATTTGTTGTATATTTTCAAAAGACTACACTAGAATGTTACTGGGTTTTGTATCTGTTCTAAACATTTTTCAGCTGCTGTTCCATTTGAGACTTAACCTCTGTAAAGAACTCCTGCAGAGGAGCTTCCTTGGGATGCTCTGTACTTAATACCAAAACAAATAATTGTTTTCACTTTTCTGCAATGACTTTATCTTCTTGAGTATTTCCTTTCTAGTTCAGTAATCTGTTTACTATTCCATAGAAAACAAGTTTTAAACAGTTAGCTAATTTTCATGCCAAGAAATGTTACTAAAGAAAGTTTTCTGCATATAATTGTTTCTACATTTCTGAAGTTTCCTGCATTTGGGGAACTTTCTTTCAGTTACAGGCTGACTTCTGGTTTTATTCTAGGATAAATCTCCCTAGGTATGAAAAGATAATACCACCTCAGGGTGAAGGTCAGAGGCTGATTATCACCGAAGAGGTAAAAATGTTTACTGTACCTTTGTGATTTTATTGAGAGTTTCTGAATCAGCAAGATAGGTATCACTACTCATTTTATAAGAGCACTGAGACTGGAAATCTTAATTGCAGAACAAGGGATAAAGAAATTTAAATATCTTTTAACTCACGATTGATTTCTAGGGACAGGGAGGGGGAGGAACAATAGAAAAATCATTTTTGGTGAACCTAGTAGCAGATAGCAGAATCACAGAATGGTCAGGGTTGGAAGAGACCTCTGGAGATCATCTAGCCCAACCCTTTGCTAAAGTAGGTTCACTTAGATCAGGTTGCATAGAATTGCATCCAGGCGGGTTTTGAGTATCTCCAGAGAAGGAGACCACGGCTTTTCTGGGCAGCCCGTTCCAGTGCTCTGTCACCCTCAGAGTAAAGAAAGTTTTTTTATATTCAGATGGAACTTCCTGTGTTGCAGTTTGTGCCCGTTGCCTCTTGTCCTGTCGCTGGGCACCACTGCAAAGAGCCTGGCCCCATCCTCTTGACACCCACCCTTAAGATATTTCTATGCATTGGTAAGATCCCTTCTCAGTCTTCTCCAGGTTAAACAGGCCCAGATCTCTCAGCCTTTTCTGGTAAGAGAGATGCTCCAGTCCCCGCATCATCTTCGTAGCCCTCCGCTGGACCCTCTGCAGTCTGTCTCTCTTGACCTGGGCAGCCCAGCACTGGGCACAGCACTCCAGATGTGCCTCACCAGGGCAGAGCAGAGGGGGGATCACCTCCCTCCACCTGCTGGCCACGGTCCTCCCAGTGCACCCCAGGGTCCCACTGGCCACCTTGGCCACACGAGCACGCTGCTGGCCCATGGGCACCTTGCTGCCCACCAGCACTCCCAGGTCCTTCCCCGCAGAGCTGCCCCCCAGCAGGTCAGCCCCAGCCCGTGCTGGTGCGTGGGGCTGCTCCTCCCCAGGGGCAGGACCCTACACTTGCCTTTGCTGAACTTCGTCAAACCTAAGTTCCAGATGCTCACGTTGCATTGACCTTCTGGGCCATTACACTGTGAATTGGAAACCTCCCTGTCTGTCATCAGACCTGGAGTGGGTTTGTTTGGTTTGTCTTTTTTTTTTTCCCCTTGATATTCTGATGTCTTTCTGTGAATTTCCCTTTTGCTTACTACTTTACGAAAGAGGACTTTATAAAGACAAGTGCACATTTAATCAGTTTTAGTTTTGTATATTCTGTGTACTTGAAATTTATAATGTGTTGCTGTTGTAAATTGTAGACTGTCCATGTCCGTCCTCATGCTGTAGCTGCAGTCCTTCGTAATATAACTTTTACCAAGGAACGTTACGATAGTTTCATCGACCTCCAAGAAAAACTACACCAAAATATTTGCAGGTTAGTACTTAATTTAAAATAATGTCTATGTGTATGCTTTTATCACGTTAAAACTGCACATCCCTCTGGCAGAAAGGCATTATATTTATAATTATGCTAAGGAAAGTCTTCTATAGCAGCTCTCTTGATCCTTCTCACTTCCTTGCCAGTTTTTGCCTGCTCTCAGTATTTTTCAACATAAATAGCTGTTACAGCTCCTACAACAGTTGAGAAAGAAGCACTTTGCAACGGTCCCATTAGATTTGCCTTTGACTGTTTTGTTGTTAACATTTGTTAAAATGTTATTCGTGAAAAGAATTTCTAGGTTTCTCAAAATTGCCCTTCTACTTTTTCAATAAGTTCTATGAATGTATAGAAGTATAGAGCATCATGAGATTCTGTCGCGAAGGAACTCCAAATATTACTAGTGAAATCATTATTTTGCCTTCTTTCTTTCTAGGAGAAGAGCATTAGTAGCAATAGGTACCCATGACTTGGACACCATCTCTGGTCCATTTACTTTTACAGCTAAAGCACCTTCTGAAATTAAATTCAAGCCCTTGAATCAATCCCAGGAGTACACAGCTTCACAAATTATGGATCTGTATAGAGTAAGTGAGATTTTTCACACTTGTTGCACTAAATGCAGGAAGATACATTTTCAAGGCTTAATATCTCTTTTATCCTTGTTATTAAGAGTTGTACTTGCAAATAAATAAAAGTTATCTTCTGTAGCTTCAGGCAGTGAACATTCCACATTTTGCTTATTCATGAGAAATGCATGGTAATACTTTATCCTAATTGTCCATGAAAGATACATTGTGATGTTTTGTGGCTAAGCACAACTCTTAGAATAGTGAGTCTGATATTAACCCTCTGATTTATCAACACAAAGACTGCTTTTCATGATGTTCTTAATAATACTGTAAAAAGATGGTGTATTTATATATCTACACTGGTAAGATAGCATACAAAGCTGAGAAAAGCTTGGGGTAAGTAATATCGTATTTTTTAATGTTACTTTAATTAAGCCATTTTACTTGGGGAGGATGTCAAATTACTTGCTCAACCACAGATTAGGCAAGCATAGCTGTGTGAAAGGCTCAGGTTAAGTCTGGCACTGCTCTTGGCCGAGCATCCTGATGAAACCAGGTAAATGCTAGGAAAAGATTCTGTCAGGTCTAAGTTTATGGTGTTTATGTGGGCCACTTTAAATGCCAGCATTAGAAAATGATACTGTTATCATTGTCATTACAGTATGCAGCTGTGCTGGAACACACATACTGGCCATAGAGAGAAATAAATTCTCAAAGATCTCTTACTAAAGATGAGTAAGAGAGCTAGGAAACAAGGGGTATCAGAGAGACTATAAGTAAATTATCTTTTTAGTGCAGCGTATACCTCTGTCATTGGAACAGATATAAATTTTCAATTAAATTTAAGCAATTTATAGTTAGGTATTGTAGCGCTAATTTTTATCACTGTAAGGAAAGTTCCTAGAAACTAAGGATGTGTGCCCGTGGGTTTGGCAATGAAAGGTCTGCTGCGGTGAACAAGGGCATCATTTGGACAGCATCGCCTACGCATCTTTGAGAGAGTCCTTAAACAAATAATTTTTAACACTTGTGAAGAAACAAACAATCCAGTTAGCTCATTTCAAAGTTTTCCTGCTTCTGAGAGCAAACAGCTTTTGCTAGTGAAGTACCTAGCTCTCAACCAAATCCTTCCCCCTTTCAAAATTCTTGTTAATCTCTCAGCAAAGGATTGTAGCACTATGGAAGTTCACAAGTGAGCTAATGTGAAACATACGTTGTGCTTTGTTTCTCCAGACTGACAGCCACCTTCGGCACTATTTACACCTAATTGAAAACAAGCCACTTTATCCTGTCATTTATGACAGCAACGGTGTTGTTCTGTCCATGCCACCAATCATCAATGGTAAGATTACTTATGACTAATTTATACTGTCGTTGCTATTTTGTGTGTGAGCCAGAGTGTCTTAACAGAAGCACTGATGTAATAAGGATTATTCTGTTTACTTAAAATTGTTTCATTTACAATTGTGTATAGTCTTCTTTCAGTTTAAATGCAGCCAATGTTTTTGCTCCCTCCCTAGGCTGACAGTGTTCCTCTTTCCTCATCCTCATCAAGAGGATGTAAAAGTCCCACTGCAAGCCTCTGCATTTAGCTTCTCGTACCATTCAAGAACTCAAGAAAGGTTCCTCGTGAAAGGAACTGTTGTGAGGAAAGCATTTTGTTTGCATACATAAACATTGTTCATCAGACATTTTGCTAAAACAAGCATGTAAGAAATTATTTTGTAAACTGATATCTGTAACAGTCTGCGTGGTACACCGTTTTATGTGGTCACAGTAGGGGACTTTTCACCTAGGTCTTAAGCCCAGCGTACAAGTGATTTCGGAAGATGTTAATGGCTTAAAAAGAATAAACTGATCTGGACTTTTTTGCATTGTTTCTAAACATGGTTTTCCTCTGAACACAAAAGAAACTGTGGGTGATTTTTGAGAACCGTGTTTACTGAAGCTAGTTAATGACATAGCAAGAATTACTCCTTTAACAAAGACATTTCAGTATACCTACATATTTATGTAAAGAATTGGTAACTTTCCCTACACTGACTGATAAAATTTGCAGTGATAATTTCTTTGGATGTATTTTTCCTAATTGACCTTATCCATATGTTAAACAGCTAACCCAAATCTTCTTAAAAGGCAGCTCAAGCTCTGTGGCAGGGACTGGTAAGAATGACTGTTCAATTGAAGGTAGTGTCAACCACTGTTGACACTTCAGAATGTTTCATGAATAAGCATTGCATATTGCTTACATTTTATCAATTAAAAGGTTGAGTTAAATTTAATACCTGTCTCTATTGTAAAGAACAGTATTTAAGAGAGGCTTCCAGGTTGAAGGTACTTTTTAAACAGATAATGAAATGTAAACATCTGTATTGGTTTTTTGGATTATTGACAAGCACTAAAGTGAAAGGTTGTATTTGCTTTGAAGTGCATCCAGAAATGCTGAATGGATGGAATGCCATCTGCAAGGAGGTACAGCACAGCATCAAAGGGAAGGGAATACAAAATCCCTCAGTCTTAAGATCTTCAGTGCACTTAACTTTAAGTCTAGCTGTAACCTGGTTTCTCAGGTAGGAAACACAGAAGCTGAATTACTTGATCAGGGTCAAACAAAGGAAGCAAGAATGCCATGTGTATCCAAGTGTGTACTTCCTTTTGCCTCCTGTGGCGTGCGTCTCCATTAGCAAACAGCGTAATGAAAGACAAGGACAAAGAGGTCGGATTTGGCACAATCCCATACAATTGTAGGATGCCTGTGTCCATGCTGCATGGTTACCTGCAATGACATTCATTCAAGGTGTGCACTGCACATCTATACCTAACAGGCAACGAGGCAGATTTCTGTACAGCTGCTCTAGATCGCTCGTGGGTTACTAACAGAACCCCATTCTTGTACATTCAAGTACTGGGGGACACTTTGCGTTCAATTTGCAAGAGACACACTTTAGGTGATGCCCCTAAGTGTATGTTCCACCTGGAATCTTCCAGGTGGGAAACAGTTCTGAGTGCATCAGTGATGTTCTTCAGTGCACACCTCATGACTCCCAGTACAGACACAAAGCAGATTCATGCCTAAAAGGAACCCGTAGTAGGACATGAATCACTAATGTAGACAAATCCACAGTGTATCAGCAGTGTCAAGAGATCTTGGTTATTCACAGAAGGAGCTATGGATATTTGTCATTGTAAATCATCTTTTCAAAACCATTGAACTCATTCCTGTCCACGGCTGCTCGCTTACGCACATCACACATCAAATGTGAACGTGTTACTAAAGCCAGGAAAGATGAGGTGCCCTGCCAGTGCAGAACCACTTTGCAACCAGCAGACAGCCACCATTGTGCCAGCTCGCTTTCTTAGCCCGATAGCAAGATGCCTGTAGATTTGTGTGTCTTTCAATGTAAAGCATAACCTGGTCTGTCTTTTTCCTAATTTGAATTCATGAATTTAAAAGTAAAAAGAGGTGATATTCTGGTAAGAATTGTGAATGCTCGTGCAGTAGGCAGTGGCTTTTTAAGCTATGGAAGAAGATGACAGTGATCTTTCTGAATCACAAAAGGGAGTTGGTATCAGTGTCATTGCAAGAAAAGTAATAACATTTCTTAACATGTTTTTGTCTTCACATGTTTTAGGAGATCATACAAAAATAAGCATAAACACCAGAAATGTATTTATTGAATGTACAGGCACAGATATTACAAAGGTAAAATAATCTTTCCTGCTTCTGTTATGCTGTAATGTCATTGTTTTCCCTTTGGGCGATAGGGCCA
Organism: Falco rusticolus; assembly: GCF_015220075.1. Lineage (NCBI taxonomy): Eukaryota > Metazoa > Chordata > Aves > Falconiformes > Falconidae > Falco > Falco rusticolus. The sequence goes on along the minus strand of NC_051199.1, from coordinate 10,247,067 downwards.
CAATACAAAGACCTACAATAGCCAGGCTACTTTATGGATCCAACCTCCCATTTCAAAAGGGCAAGATAAGTTGTAGGACTATGTGGAATTCCTTCAACAGTTTTTGCCTTGCTGTATAGACAGTGTTGTATTTTCATTGGATTTTGGTTTATACTGTGTCTTTACACTGACACTTTCAGTTTGTATAAGAAAGTGATTTAAGTAAATTATGGGCTTTTGTTGTTGTTGAGCACTTTTTCTAAATCTGAAAGGCTTCGAAAACAGTAAAACTCACTAAGACTGCTTATTTAGCCAGAATACTCATTGTAATGAATCATTTTACCTCCTACTTAAAATTTGGGCTGAGGGAAGACAACACTTTTTCTTCTTGTTATCTTTTTCAAGCAGGGATGCTGTGCAAATAATTGTCATATCGAAGTTTTTCCACATGCAAATTCTGTAACTCAAAGCCAAAGCATGAAAGCCTAGCAGTTATAATTGCCTGTTCAGGAATATAAGTTGTGCATTCGTTGATAGTTTCCCTAAAGAGAGTATGTTGACGCTTAAGAGCAAAAGTGCTTTTAACTTGCCCTACTACACAACGAGATGTTAACCACACAAACAAATCCGCACGTTGAGGGGTGGCTTTTAAGCAGACTAATAAATAACTGCTTTTTGGTACTGCGTGCCTTGATAGTAAAAACAAAAATGGTGCTGATCTGTTTATGTGAAGGAAATTATACTGTACGGTATCAAAAAAACAATCCTTGGAAACTGAGAATTTGATCTGAATTTCATGATTATGTTCTGTTATACTAAACTCTTAAAATATTAACTGTAAACCAAAAGATTTTGCAAATGGGGTTATTTCATAGTGTATTACTACAATGCACAGTCCTTCAGCCTCTACATTCTCACTTGAAGTTCAGTGAAATAGCTAATTAGGCTGAAGGTTGGGAAGACCCAGTTCTGACTGGTAAAAACTCTGTGTATCTTCACAACAGAGCTTAGCAAAAAATCCTTGAAAACCAAGGATTTTGAGTTTTTGCATAAATCTCTCTGTAGCAGAACAAAAACATTTTTAAAATTCAATCACTACTCTAGTCTGCTAGGATTTTGGTTGTTAAGTTATTGAATAGAATTAAGAGACTGTAAGTTAAGTTTTTTCCCCCCCATTTCTTGTTAATATATTGTCTACTTCAGCACAAGTAGATGACAGATTTCAATGTGATTATTATCTTTATTTTGTAGGCAAAAATTGTTCTTGATATTATAGTCACGATGTTTAGTGAATATTGTGAGAAGCCGTTCAGGTGAGTATAAATCTCTAGTCAGAAACATATTACATTTGGGCTGTGTTTTAAAAATGGTTTTACTTCTCTTTTTCTGTCTCTTCTCAGTGTTGAAGCAGCAGAAGTGGTTTATCCTAATGGAAAGACCATCATCTACCCGGTAAGCGTAGTGATACGATATCTTAGTATCCTTGGGGAAAGGATTTTATTTACACAAAGTCTGGTAAGAGTGACATTGTCTTGCTTTTCTGCAGAGGCTGTCAGTATACACTGGTTCTGACATAGTGGAAAAGCTTAGCTTGGCACTATCTATATATTAGTGAGTCAGGGCCTTCTCTAGCCCCATGAAAGATAGATCCAGCTTCCCCTTATCTAGGAAACTCATTCTGAAGGTCCACTAATTTATGATAAGTCTAAAAATACAGTCTCACTGACATAGCCCGATACTCCAAAAAGAAGGGTAGGGTTTAAAGTTACGAGTGGTAACCATTGTTGTGATTTAGAGTTCATGTGATATGAACTTTTTCAGGAACAAGTAAAGATTGCAATCAAAGGTCATAATCTGTGTCTAAAGTCTTTAAAACCTACATGTTCCAAATCAGGAAGAATGACTGCAGGAAGAGGTCCTTAAACCAGCGGACAACTGTAATCAGCCTCAGCATAACGTACTTATCAGATCTAGAAGCTTTAATGCCCTTCAGTTAAAATAACCTTGTAACACTGGATTTTTCAGTCTTTCACCTCATAGACTCCAACTATATAAAGGTCCATAAGGCAGGATGTTGACTTCAAGTGCAGGTTTGCCTGCATTTGGAGTCCCAGGCAGACCTCTGCAGTAATGGGGTCTTAATTTTGCTCTCTTAAGAAGTGTAAAGAAAGCAATTCCTCCTGTTTCCTGAAAGTAACTGAAAACAAACAGAGGTCTGGTTGGGTTCATAAAACCACATCTATCAAGCAAGTACAAACTGTTTAGAGGGAAAGAAACTAATTTTTACTGAAAGTTTTTCTAGTGGTGTTTTAGCCTTTTCTCTTAGCAATGTCAGCTTTAATCAACAGAGGAAAGACCTAGAATCTTGAAGAGATATCCAACAAAACAGAAATCTCTGCAGTAACCAAAGTAGCTTTCCTAGACAAAATAGAGCAAAAAATCCCCAAAGTTTTAGGTGCTAAGGTTTTTAAGGATTTGTATATCTGGAAGTTTAGAAACACCTTAGTAAATACATACAAAATAACTTTCTTAAATATGTTGCAAACTTTCTAAGTAAAATGCCAGTAGATACTTCTGTGCCAATATAGAAATAGAAAGTTTTCTTTCCTTTTCCTCCTAAAAGTCATTTGATCTGACCTAGACCATGAGATCTTATGCATGACCATTCATTGCTTTAGGGCTTTGACTTAGAATAAACTGGTGACTAGAAACTTTCAGCAACTCTGTTACTTGCATATATCAGAAATTATCGGAAGTTTCAGTAATGGGGATTTCATGCTGCATTCAACCTTCTAGCTTAACTGAGAACAGCTTTTACATCCAGTACTGTAACACGTTTTCTAGAATCCCGTTACCTTAAAATACTTAGTTTAGCCTAATATTCCACACTGGCCTTCTCTGTATGTCATTTTATTATTGTAATTAGAAGGAGTTAGGCTACTAAGATGTCAAAATTGAATCCTCTTAGGTAGAAATGGCAGATGTTGTGTATACTGAAAAGCTTTGTCTTTCTTTTTAGGAACTGGCTTACCGAAAAGAGAAGGTGAAATCTGATCACATTAACAAGAAAATAGGGATCAGGTGTGTTACTGCAAATGCAAACATAGTTTTCATTAGTCGTGAAAATGGTACTAGAAAATACTGATTATTGCATTGTATTAAAAATGTTTACACTGTGTGCTTTTTTTGTTGTTTTAATTTAACAAAAATTCAGGGGCTCTCCTGGATAATAAGATCAACTCTGTAAGACTCCTTCCCCTCTTTTCAAGGAAAGTGAATGATTCTTTATGGCCTCACACAACTGTTACGAAGTAAAGAAAAATGACTGTCTCAAGAGTCAGAACCTGAGCTGGTTCTGATCGAATGCTAAGTCTATGTACAGTCCATAACACACTTGGAGATGCTTCAGGATATAAGGCAATGCAGCAGAAACATTGATTACTTTAAAAAGCCAGACGATACAGTGCAAGATCCATAAATTTCTACTCTCTTGTTTTGTTTCAGTGAAACTCCATCAAGCCTTGCAAAGCTGCTGACTAGGATGTGTTTGAAGTCACACGTCATAGGGAATGGGAACAATATAGAGATTGAAATCCCTCCTACCAGAGCGGACATTATGCATGCATGTGATATCGTAGAAGATGCAGCAATAGCTTATGGTTATAACAACATTCAGATGACTATTCCGAAAACGTACACCATAGCTAATCAAGTAAGATTGCCCCTTCAAATAAATGCTCTGTTGTCCGTAAATGACTAGTGCATGCCAGAAGAGCTTTGGGGAAAACAGGACCTAGGAATTAAATATTTTGACATGCTTTGCATTGAGAAGTATTTACCATGGATGGGATACAAAACAGATGCCCCACTGATTTGAGTAAGTCCAAGACCAGTGGTTGCTGGTACTTGAAAAAGGACAGGGTTTAAGTAGGGAGCCCATATTAAATCTCTAATTGGGAGATTCATTTCCTCAGGCAAGCCTAAAGGCATCTGGCTGATGCTTTCACAAATTTTAAGCACACAAGCATAGTACATCCCTAGTAAATTCACCATAATGTAACAAGCAGAATCACCTCAGGAGAGAATACAAGAATGGTTATAGATGGAAGTTGAAAACTTTTTTTGTTTCGTTTTAGCTCCCCCTCAATAAGCTCACAGAACTTCTGAGACTGGACTTGGCAGCTGCTGGATTCACTGAAGCACTCACTTTTGCCCTGGTATATTATATTGATTTCATATTTGTCTTAGTTACATGTTGGAACAGCGATGCAGCCAAAGCTGCAGAGGATGGTCTTGAGGATATGTTATTGTATAAATGTACCGGTATTATCTGTTACTGTTTTGGCAGGTCATTGTTTGCTAGTGCTTTGGAATTATAGGATAATATTTTCTGAGTTTGTAGGTCAGAGAAATTGAATGAGTCGCTGTTAACGTGGCATGTAGTTCCGAGTATAAAGGCTAACATAGCTGCAGAATTACTGTTTTTAATTTAACTTGATAGGATGACTATTGTAAGACAACAAGTCTCTCTCAAGACTTTGATGACCAGATGTGAAATTCATCATAGTTTGATAATCTGGAGAACAAACATAAAAATGTGGAACTTTCTGGTGGCTATTACTACAGTTAGAGATTACCCTGTTTCTGTTTGTCTCCTTAGTTTTGTCACTTGCTCATGATTCCTTGCATTAGATACTAAGCTGATACTTAGTTATTCAGTCAGCAAAGAGTTTAAGAATGCCTGTAAAAAAGTTATAATCCACGCTAAGGGGACACAAATTCCTCTGTAAATTTCACCACAGGTGTTTTTTTGGTTTTTTTTTTTTTTTTACATGGAAGAGCAAATAAAAATACAGTGATTGTTGTTACCACTGGTTGCAGGTATTATTTGTATTATTTGTTACAGCCATGCCATAGTCTTTTACCAAGAATTAGGACTCTGCAGCAACATGTGCCTCTCCAGTACTAACAGCTGGCATTATTTCTAATACTGAAATTTTATTAATCCTGCAGCAGGATTGTTTCATTGAAATAAAATGTTCAGTAGGAAGCACCATCTTTGTCACAGCCACTTGTTCATGCCCCTTCGCCATAGTTGTGAACTGGGTCAGAGAACCTGATCTACTATGAAAAAGCACCCCATGCCCTCCAAATGATTATGGTAACTGTCCATACATGGACACTGGCATAGTTAGCTATTGAAAGGACATAATGCATTTTAGAAAGTCCTTTCTGTTGCAAGATCTGCTTAAAGCCTTTGCTTTAAGGTGTAATTTGTGGACTTTTTAGCTTATGGGGAACTACCATCATATATGCTACTAAAACCGAAATTTCTCAACCTTTTCCTGAACTTAAAACTTACTAGATGACCAGAACTATACATCCCTGAAAGTACATAACCTTTTAAGAGATATTTATCTGATCGCAGTTTATTTATTGGTAATTTACTCAAAGATTTTAAGGTACAGAGATGCAGGCTCCTAAAACACTTTTACGCATTTGAAAAGTTCAGGTATTGCAACCGAAGTTGGTAATCCAAATGGATTGAATACAATTTTAAACACCTTCAGATTTCATAGAGCTTCAAAAGCAAAATTTGGAGTAATTCAAAGTCTCAAAAATATATTCCAGTTTTAATATTTTGTTATTAACTCATTTAAGTAATCAGGATAATAACTAGTATTACTTCCTGCGGTGCTAGTATTTGACAAAGATATTTGGACTCCCTGTGGTAGTACTACATATGGGAAATAATAAGTATACCATGGTCAAGCTTTTATAGATTTCGCTTATTCATTAATAAGTATAATTCAGCTCTTTCAGCACTGAATAGATAATATGCTTAAAAACGTTGAATATATTATGTCACTACAACTGAGGACCTTTACAAACTGCAACAGCAGAATTTTGTAAGATCAGATCAGAATATCATGTTATCACATTACATATTTGTATTTCTGCTGTGACATGGTGAAATCCATAGTCTGTCGTGTCACTGGCACTTTATTAAAACACCATTGTGAGGCTTGTGACTATGGCAAATATCATTTATGCTACAACATTCTGTAGCCCAGTGTTACATGACAAACATTGCTTATGTTTTTGTGTATACAATCTGTTTCTTGGTTTGAGCCCCAAATTATACTTGTACACAATAACATCGCTTTCTGTGAGGAGCTCCAATTTAGCCAAAATGCATTTAGTTAAATTGCAGTAACATACTGTTTAGATACACATCTGAAAACTGTTTAACACAGTGTTCTCCTCCTAAGGTCAGCATTCATTTAAGATATTTTTTTTTTTTTTAATTCAATAATCCACTTTTTCAGATGGTATCATCTGCTCATTTTCCTCACGTTTGGTCTATCAACACACTTTTTGGAGTTCTGCCAGTGCAAAGGGAACACTTCTGGGAGACTGAAGTATTCTAGCAAATCCTCAATTACATGCCTAGCCTGCTATTGGTTTCTTTAATACATTAATAAAGCTATAAATTCTGGAAATCTGTAGGGTGGATCTTATCAGTAGCATCTGTCACTGTATGTGCACAGACTTCAGCTGAGCCTGATAAAGTGCACATGTATTGCTTTACTAACCAGCTTAAAAATACACCTTGAGAATAAGGGCTTTAAAAATACTCCAACTTAAAAAATGAAAACAGCAACGAACTATGAGTATCCTATGCAGCTATGAAAATTGAAGGCTTGGCCATATGACCTGTTTTTCACAGGCAGTACTTTACTGTCTGTAAGTAGCCCCCAAAGGATTGTTTTCTTTGTGAGGAAGCTCAGGTACCAATCCCTTTACAAGTGCTATTTTCAGAATAAAATACTTCACCCGTTGCAAGTCAGGGGGCAGAATCTGAACGCCTGATTTTCTGTTTTTAAAACAATTACAGCAATCCATGACAGAAGCCTAAATAAACACTTGCCTTTTTTTTTTTTTTTTTTAAACTAGCTTTATTTTGGTTAGTAATTAACATTAGTAGATAAACCAGTTTGCCTACTTAGTTTTAAGACTGAGGCTTGATATTTATTATGAGTGTCTGTTGCACGTGAGAGCATATATTGTGGGGCCACAGAGCAAAAGCTACAATTGCATTGTTCATTCTTGATACCAAATTTCATCACTGGCTTACCATCTATTTTAACTACATGACCTTGGTTTTTTTCATCTCTTCCTCTTAGTGTTCTCAAGAAGATGTTGCAGATAAACTTGGCATGGATATCTCTGCAACAAAAGCAGTGCGCATAGCAAACCCCAAAACTGCAGAATTTCAGGTGAGATGATTCTGGTCAAATTTTGAGAGTAACATTGTCACAGATTCTGTATTTATAGAGGAGAGAAAGGAACCAACAGCTACTTTTCCTGCATTAAAGAGGGTGTGGATATTTATACGCTAAACTTGGTAGTGGTCATCTTCTGTTACTCCTTCACTGGGAAGTACCTTATGTGGTGTGAAAAACTGTTAGCTTTTCAATGAAGTAAAATACCATGCTCTGTATGACAGCATGTGGCAAAATTGAGCTGTCTTATTACCGAAAGTCCCAGATGATTGATCAACTCCTGCATCTAGAAAAGTCATTCAATATAAATGGAACTACTAGATCTGGCAATCTCTAAATTTCATAAGCTCTGGAAAGGGAATCTTTTTTTTAAAATTATTAACCATTATTACTCTTAAAAAACCAAACCAACCTGTATTGCTCTTTAAGTATTTTAATACCCATTTCTAGATCATTTGATCTTTGCTAGAGCAGAAGGTGAGAGCTCAGGTACAGTATTCTGAACAATTCTGAAAATACCTAAAAGTGTACCCATAGTTGTTGCATTTCTTTTAGAGAGTGTTTTTTGAAAAAGATGCTTTCTTTAGTTTACAGGGAAGGTAAATTTGGAAGCTTTTTTTCTTTCTAACCTAAGAAATACAAAGGTAAACACTCACTAGAAAGGTTTGGGAAAGTTTCAGCAGTCTGTGGGTATTAATGTTTTGTGATTTGTTTTTTCCCCTCAAGATCATCTTCAGTAAGTCTGATTTCTCTGAGTGGCTAAACCACCCTTCTAGATCTTATCTGTAATACTAAAAACAGGTTTCTGCTGCTCTGAAATTCAAGAACAGAAATTTTGGGTACCTTCATGTATTTTCTGTTCTATTTGGTACCGCAAAAAAGCAGTCACACAGACACTGTCGTGACCTGTTTAGACTATTGTCACCTGTTCATATATGCCATTTGGCATGGTGATTACAACTGAGCAATATAGAATATACCACAAAAAGTACTGAGTGTGAACAAACAGAGGAAAAGTGACAGCCCATCTAGCCAGGTACAATTTCACATTCCTATTCTTCAAAATCTGTAGGCCACCCCAGAACTGGGAAGGATTACTCTCTGTGATGCACTGTAAACTTTCAGCTTTAGATGTTAACTGTGATGGGATTCTCAGGATGGCTTTTCCCCCATCCTCTATCCTCTGCCAGCAAGGCAAGGGCAGAATGATGCCAGGGATCCTCTTAACAGCTGAGCGTGCAGCTGAAACTCTTCATTGGTTAGGAAAAGTATAAATAGACAGAAATGCTGCATGACCAATGATAAGAAGTAACTGTGGCTGAGCACATGGTAACTTTTTACCTGCAGTCAAGCAGCAGTCACTCCCATCCCTTTTCCATTAGATTTACTGCATCAGACTCTTCCAGTTTGAAAAAAAAAAATAGTTCACTTCTAAGGAAGTATCTAAGTGGAGAACACAGGAATATGTGTTAATGCATCTGTAAAAGCAGTAATATGTTTACCTCTTGCTTGGTTCTTTGCATGTGTTTTCTATATATTTTAGGTTGTCCACAACTGCGATCTGAATATATCAGTTTCTGTTACTTAGGTTCTGCCTGTGTCATTGATTGATTCCTGGAGGTATCAAGAGAATAGTTCAGATAGCACTTAATATTTCCAACATAACACTTAGTATTTGCCTTTTGCGTAACTGAGATTGAATTTACGGGAATTCTTTTGCACTTCTTTCCATATTATTTGTTTTTCTACCCTGCACTGCAGCTGAAGCATCTGTGCAATGATGCGTGTTCTTAAGCTCACCTTTATGCTCCTTTAGAAAATGCAGTGTAAAGAGCACACACGCAGTGTACATCTTCAGGTTTAATAATTTCAAAGAAAAGATGCCTCAACATAAGAGAGAAGTGAAGTATTAGCACCTGACTACTTCTAAAGTCTTGTTACAAATGAGAAAAACATTTTAAAAAGTAACATTAGCTGTTTTGGAAGGTTTTTCACTTGCAGCATCCATGTTTGTCCTGCAGGTGGCACGTACAACCCTCCTTCCTGGGCTACTGAAAACTATTGCGGCTAACCGAAAAATGCCCTTGCCTCTCAAACTCTTTGAGATTTCTGACATAGTAGTAAAAGATCCTAATACAGGTAAGAGGAAGTTCCTCAGAATCTTTGATAATGGAAATATGGTTACATACCAAATGGTAGGAGTAAGTAAATCTGTATTTCTTTAAAAGTGTAAGAGTTGTTACGTACTGCGTTGGGGATTTTCGTTTTTGTGCACAGTGCGAGTTAAGAGGTTGGCATAACAGGCTAGATTTTAGAGTGGCAGGAGGTACAGTTCCATTTTGCTCTCTCAAAAGTGGAAGTAGGTACGTTGCAAATATTTTTAGGCATCTAAATAGGCCTCTAAAATCTGTCAAGTACACCACAAGACTGCAAGGATAAATGCAAGACAGTTCAGCACCAAAGAAGAACCTGCTCTAAGTTGCTTATGTTGATGCACCCATTTTTACTTGTTCTTAATCATGAGAGAAGCTACCTGCTGGAAATGTTTTCAAGTGGTTCAAACCTTGGAAAGCAGTCAATATTGAAGGCATGCTGCTGTTACAGTACTAGAGCCTGCTTAAACTGCTGCGGTCTCAAAGACAGGCAGTGCTGTGCCAGCTGAAGAGCAGTGTGTCTCATGTCTGGGCACAGCAGGTTGTGTTTGCAGACAGATTCTGTTCTGGAGAGCTATAGTTCAGAGGAAAATTTTGGGGCCAGTGTGTCTCAACTGCAATCCCTTTTCCATCTTTCCAGCATCTCTAAACAGGATTTCTTGTTCTCCAAAATAATCTTTTGGAAAACTGACAACCAATGTGAAGAATTAAGATTGGTAGCCCAGATAAAGGGTAAAGAATGGAGCAAGTCTGTGTGTAAAAATGTATAAAAAAATAAAAAGCTCAACAGTATACAATTTACCATCTCATCTATAAATCTTTCCACTTCATCCAACTATGCTAAGAAAGCGTGGCTGCCTTTGAATTGTTCTCTAACCTTAATCATTTTACATGAAACAGCCAAAGCAGCTAGCTCACTTTTCAAAAGCTTCAATGAAATCCTCCCTGTGTGGTGGGGCCTCTTTGCGCTGATTTCACTGTACAGGATCAAAATTTCAAATTACCCTTTTTATCTGGAAAAATGTATCAACGTAAAATGAAGTGTAAAAATGGATTTTTAAATGTTAAATGTTTGTCTAAAATTTACTGATACATTTCTTTCTATGCAGTATATTAGGGGAAAAGGAGTGCACAAGCTACAACTTTTGGGAGGAAGTGCATGTATACTGAGTTACAACTCTCAAGTTTTGCCTCAGTGAAAAAGGCTGACATGACTTTAAATTCAGCAGCAGAAATGGTTCTGTTGTTTCATTATCTGGTTTCACATTTTAGCAGTTGTGTTTAAGGTATATGGGATCTGCAAAACAAAGGTTTATATAAGGCATAAACAAAGTGGCAAGTAAATTGCTTTGGTGATGAATTTAATTTGTAAATTACTTTTTTTCTTTTAAAGGAAAAAGAGCCTTGCCAAGCAAAATAAGCAGTTTTAGCAAACCACGTAGAATCTTTTTTTATTAAATACAGACAGTTTGGTGGTGCAGCTTATTCCTTGTAGGGCAGCAGTTAGCTAGAATGCAAAAACCCGTTGGTATATATAGCAGAACAGCATCAGCGTTCTTCAGAACCAAGGGTGGGGCTGTTGATCTTGGTCTACGGAGTGCGTTTATTCTGGCTTTATAAAATTCACAAGTTAAATTGTTACTTTTATTTTGTGTGTGTTAATTGTAGCTTTTGAAAGCTTTCATTTATGTGGATGACTGCTTAATAGTTTTATGAAGACCGATTTTGTAGTGTACTTCATTTTGATGGGAATCATTGCAACAGATGAAAGATAAAGACTTCTGAGGCAGCAGCTTTGTACCCTGTGTTCTTGGGCAGTACTGCCATGGGTCGACCACTTGCAGACCGTGAACAGTATCTGAAATTGGTTTTAATGTTGTGTTTAGAATAACTACTTTCTTTCCCAAATTTACTTTCAAAATTAAACTTGCCTAATAAACAGTTCGAAAGGGGAGGGGAGAAAGAAATAACTTGTAACTCTGCAATCACTGAAAAATGTGGGGTTGTCCTCTCACATATGGAACGAGATTTCCTGCAGAAGGCTTATGTCATCAGACTGACTAATTTAATTTTATTATTTCATGATTTTGGCATGCAGAATTTCCAATTAATAATTTAAAAAGTATGGGTCAAAAGAGTACTGACATTAACTGTATTTGAAATGGCATCTTGTACTCATTCATGTGTGAATGAACCTAGCTCTTTTAAACACACTGGTTTTTAATAAAATACCTTCTTACACAGAATTCATGCTTACCAAGGTGAACTGAACATACTTCTCTTCAGACATATCTGGCAGAAAGGTTTGACGTACTAAATTAGCAAAATGTGTGCCAGATTTAATATAACTAAAAGGAGCCAAATCTGAGCAGAAATGTTTCTTCTCAAGGCAGGAGGAAGCGTGCTGATTTTGGGTATGTTATGCAGCATTTGTGTGGTTAACTTGTAATGCCAGATAGTCAGTTCTGGTAGGATAGTTACACTAGTTCAGCATATAAATCATCACTTTACACCACCAGTCCTAACAGAACACCCTTTCTCTCCCTTACCACGACAAAGGAAATTAATCCAGTAGAAAATCACCTCTGAACAGTTATCTAGGAGAATCTGGCAAGCTTATGGTAGCACACACTTAGCACAATTTACATCATTTGTGAGTACAGCTGCTGCCATATTTTGAAGCATTTTTCCAAACTGTCTGGAAGTGTCAGTTATATGCAGGAAATAGTTCAGGATTTTTGTGAGGCTGAGAAACAGGTTTTAATGAGCAGGTGCCCCCTTTCAGATCACCAAGTCATTTTTCTGAAGCATCTCTAATTTGGAAGGGGGCAGCATACAACACAGCTTTATCTTCCTCTGCACTTTTTTGGCTCACATATTCCTAACCAGCTGCCCATCCTTTGGATTGTTTTTCAGCAGCATCCCCAGGAAGCCCTTTGAAGTCTTAGAAATATATATATATATATAAAATTTAGGTTGACATACTTGGCAAGCTTATTTAAAAAATAGGAATGTTTCATGGCATGACACAATAGATCTCTTAAGTGAGTTATAAAGAGCTGAAGCATTTCTAACAGCCGCCAGCTTTTGCCTTAAGTTCCTAATACTTTCTTTTCTATTTCCTATTGCCTGAAGTGAATAAAATTCTTGTGTTGTATTACAACTCTGTAAAGGAGTAAGTTTATAACACAGAATTTTTAAGAATTTTCCTTTACCAAGGATTTCTACAGTTGAAAACATGAGGTATAAAAATTGGGGTGTGTATTTCTTTCTGATGCTTTAGGTAAGAATACTGATCTGAAGACAACCAGTGACTATCTGAATAATAATGAAATTAAAATTCAGATAGTTGTCACAAATTCTGCTAACATAATGACTCTCAGAAAAAAAGGAAGTCATTCTAATGAATGCCTAGCCTAAATAAGTTGCTAGCTTAGAGAAGGGGAAAACATTTTCTTCTTTTCTGTTGCTCAATACAACATGAAAATAAATTATCCACCATTCATGACTGTATTATTGATTACTTTCTTAGTAGATCTGGGAAACAGAGATACATATAATGGGACAGAACAGCCACCATGCTCACACCAAAAATCAGATCTTGTATTTAGTGATAGTTTCTCTGTAGCCTTTACTTTTCTGTGTTGCCATTTTAACTTCAGGACTGGATTCTCCAGCATTATTTAACACTGCGAATTATTATGACAGGAAAAAGATCCTGAGTGACAAAATGCACATTTACTGCCACAGTAAGTTCAGCTTTTGGTGACTGAGGAGAGAACTTGCAGCTGTATTGCCACGTTGCTGCCCTAGAAGTTTTGAATGACTTTTGGCTTAAAAAGGCTGTGCTTTCATCTTTTGTGTAGGCTCTTGCTCCTGTATTTTGCAGTCCTTTTTAATCTGTGTATTTCTAGTAACTTGGTAAATGTTTTCCTGTTTAGTTTTTGACAGATTTTTTTTTACTAAATGGTTAGTTGGAGCAAATAAACAATATGTAAATTTAATTTTTAAATAGTCTCTGATTTCTTACATGGTAGAACAATTCAGGGAACATCCAATGAGTGCTAAAGTTTCTGCCTGTATTTAAGCTCGTTGTACATCAAGCACAAAGATCAGCTGTGGCAGGTCAGAGCAAAGGCTCATTTAGCCCCATAACCTGTCTGTAATACTCGCTGGAAGTGCTTGTCAAGGGAAAAGCATGAGAGCAGGTACGCAGGGTGCACGCTTCCAGAGTATAGCCATGAGCAGCTCAGGGACTTCCCACCTCAATCACGGTTCTTTGTAGTAAGAAGTGATAGATTTACCTGCTATTAACTTCTTCTGCCTCCTCAGAGCTGTGTAACTTTCTAGCATCCACCAAATCCTGTGGGGAAGAAGCTTCACTACTTATCTCTATGCTGCCTGAAGAACCCCACTCCTTTTCTTCATTTGAGCTTGGCTCCTCTTGATTTTTATGTCCCTTATTTCTTCAATTGAATGCAGCAGCAAACAACTGATGCCTATAGAAAAGAACGGCCTCTTGAGGTCTGAGGCGCTCAGTTCTGATCCTGTGTGCTATGTGGAAGTACAATTCAGACCGTAAGTGCAGCTGTAACTCCCATGAAGTCACTAACCCTGTAGGGATCTTTAACCACACTCTTGCCATGAGCAGTATGCAGTGCAGTGCCTTTTTTCCCTGGGAACACTAAGTCCAGCTGAGGTGCTTCGTGACCCAGGGGTCCTGACACGCTCAGTGTCATAAATAAAGAACATAATTCACCCTGGCATATACCGGATTGCAAGTGCCTTTCTTTTGGGTAATTCCTGGAAAGAAATACGAAAGCCCGACACATGCAACTATGGCACATGGTGCTGCCCTACCTTAATTTGCACACCAGGCAGACTTCTCTTTTTACTCATTCATTCTTCATTCCTGCACTACTGAAGAAGTTCTTATTCCCTTGAAGTTCTTATTCCCTCTTTCCCCTCAAACATTACAAGTATTTATACATCTGAAGGATTTTTGTTTGTTTGTGGGCTTTTTTTAAAAGTGAATGCAATTGCTGTCAGTAAATACATTTCCTTCCTATATCTAATCACTGTTAAGCAGAGGAGAAAGATGAGTGTCCATCCAGACATGAGCAACTAGGAGACTACAGAAGCCAAAGAACTCTAGAAGGGAAGTAATCCGTGCATGAAAATCTGGCTGTAACTTGTTGCGCTACATGTCGATATTACAAAGCAGTGCAGTACAGGAGGAGATGGGCAGGTGATTCACAGTCTGTGCTATAGGCACATAAGCTGTCCTTTGGACTAGCTCTAGTCTGATGATGTGCGGAATGCCCTTCAGTGGTTGAAGCTATTCAGGTGCCCTTCTGGAACACCTGTCCTGACTGCACTGCAACTGAAAGGAGTCTGGGTTACACGCTGCAGGGTTGCTTTACAGTGTGAACAAAAGCACAGTAAGTGGGGATGATCAGGAGATTTCCTTCAGAAGCGCAGGTCTAGTCCAAACTGAAATGTAATGTATATACTTAAGATGCTTTCAAAGCATATGAATGTCCTGAAGAAGAGGACAGTCACTTAAAGAGTCCTCCCCTGGTTTCAGCAAACTTTGTATACACCAGCGTTAATGAGCACATGCTTGCACTTTAATCTTGAGAAGGTAAAGACCTGAAGGCAATCAGTGAGTTCACTACAGTAATCAGTATTTTGAATTTCATTGCTGCTAATCGGCAGCTGTGACAATAGACCTTTAACTCTATTCCTAGATTGTTCCTCTCAAAAAGTGAAAACATTGAAACCCACAATGAGTAAAACTTTGAAGTAGGCCAGAGTAGTCCTAGAGTGTGTATTGCAATGGAGTAGTCTAAAAGTACAAGTATTAACAACATACGACTGCATACTGATTTTGAAAGTTTAAAAAAGAAAAACATATTTTAATGAACTCAATGTAAGAAAATTTACAGGAGGGGGAAGGCAGGTTTTTGACTTAAGGAACTGTCCAAAGTGGGAGACAGTTGTGTCACAGACTTCAGTTTGTGCAATGTAACACGTTTATCATGGTCACTTGGTTGCAGGGACGTCCAAGATGATCACGAAAAGCATCAGCTGTGATTTGGAATTCGCATCTTTTCAGAGATCACCACGCTAACATTATTACTCATTTCAAGTTGTCGGCTAGTTGTTTTGTGCTGGTAGTTATTCTGCAGCTGAGTTCTATAAATATATACCTTTCCTACCAGCATCACAAGTTTATTGATGCTTACTGAGTATTTGTATTTTGGCTAGTCTGTTTTTAATTTCTTTAACACTTAACTATATGCTTAGTACCTGTCACAGTGTAGAAGATACATGTACGTAACAACCCTGTTTCCTGCCTAAGGCATAGGATACTTTAAATCTTTCTTTACATTTCTGACTGTGAGAGGGAAGTGGGTTATTTCCTCATTGTATCACAGGTGTGTCAGAGAAGCCATTTGACATAGTCATTTCTTCTTTCAGCCACAAGTGCCTCACAGTACAGCAGAAGAAAACGGATGCAAAAGGCAAGGTTGGAAGTGTGATAAAGTTTCCCCAATAACCGAATTGTTTCCTTCTTCAGATGTAGGTGCAAGAAACTACAGGCATTTCTGTGCAGTTTATTACAACAAGAGCCCAGGGTTTGAGATTATCCATGGTTTGCTGGACAGGGTCATGCAGCTTCTTGAAGTACCACCAAATGAAGAGAATGGCTACACGATCAAGGCAACTGAAGGTAAGGAAAACAGAGCTGCAGTGTACAGCAGAGGTTGTTCTGGAGCTCAAATGTTCCCCTACAAACTGATGTGAATTTTCGGTTGCTCTCAGCAGTAAGCACCAAGAATTAAGTATTATCGTATATGCTATTGTACTGCACTATGATGAAATGATAATGAAAAGGCATTAACTGCATTCACTGATTGTAAAACGGGATTGCTGTCTTTCTGTGACCTATTTTTAGAAGTTTTATATAAATTGTGAGTTGACAGCTTTTTAAGGAGACTTACAGTAAAGCATATGCCATGAGCTTCATTGATTGTTTACAATTAATCAATCTGCTGATTGCCTGAGTAGGTAAGAATTGACTAGAATGATGAATATGCCAGATACCCACTGTATTCTCTTTGGCTAACAGTGCCTGGAAAAGACAACTTTTTACACCTGATCTTTTAGTTTATAACTTTTATTCATATGTACCTTTTATTGATATGAAGATATATGCCTTTTATGTCCTTTATTCAAAGACCTGCTGTCTTTGAGACTGAACCTGCTGCTTAGACAAGTAGTTGTGTAACAGCCCTCTTCCTTCTCCATACAGGGTGAGCTGCACATGAATTAAAAATAACATCCTTAAGTGCAGAATCTCCTCTGTGTATGTGCATATACATGTAAGAGAGAAAGCAAGCAGGTTGACCCCATTACTTCACCGAGAGACCATAGGCTGATGCAAGAGAGCAAGCATCAGCAGCTAAGCTATCCTGCTATCTAAAATAAGCGTAGTAAATACAATATAGAAAAAGAAGACTGAAGGGATAGCAGCTATGATTCTACTTATACAGCATACTTTGGTGTTCAGAGATATGAGACACTGACTCAAATTGACTCAGCTTGAAGAAATGCCTCCATTCTGCACTTAGCGGAACCAGTGGCACTCACAGGAATCCCTGACAGCCTGACTGAGCTTGCCATTTCATAGAAATTTAATGAAAAATTGTTAGATGTCTCCCTGTTTTGCAGTGCGCTGCCACAATGCCAAACAGAACACTTCAACTAAGTGGTCTCCTACCGCTTTAATGCGTATTTGTGTCACAGATTGACATTTTTGTTTTCTCCTGTTTTTTAACAAAGTACTATTTTGCTCAGTGTTATTTAGGCGGACTTTCAAAGGGTTTATTAGAATATTGTTAATAGGATTCCCAGGTTGACCAGAGGAACGTTTAAACCATGTCTCTTTGTTACTTCTTGTTCTAATTCTACCAAGCATAAAACAGGTAATAGTAAAGCTTCTTATTTGGAGGAAGGGGGTAAGAGTGTTAGAGGACCCTCTAGGAGGTGGGTACTGAGCTGTCATTGAAGCCAAACTGAAAAGCTAAGATCCCTTTTCAAAACTCTTCTGTAGCTCATTTTTGAATAGACATATCAAGAGTTTGCTTTAGTATGGAAGACATTTGCAAGTGGTTTGTATTCCATTTCAGTTACTAGTTTCGAGAAACTGGAAAAAAAAACCCTCAAAAAATAACCCTAACACAGTGAAGAAGCTATTTCTAGATATAGTGCTGTTTAGTTTTCCTGATGCTGTAGGATTTTTAATGCCCATTCAAGATCCCTACATTCCCATGACATTACTCCACAATGCATTTAGTGTAAAGGATGGATTATGTCTTGTCATATGCAATATATTACAAGCAGTTTGTGGCTTTTGGCTATAGACAAAATAAAAGTGCCTTCTACTTTCTGTTTCACGAGTGATTCAGAAGCTCTCCACGGCTGGTGTGTAGATTCCTTGCAGTTCTCCTGACATTGGAATTTAACCTTGGTAACAATGCGGATGGCTGATACTCTAGTGCCATAGTGAATACAGTGTCACTGCACCACTTACTTCACTGCGGAGATGGTTGGAAGTCAAAGTAGCCTGGGGGATTTTATTTGGGGTTTTTTTGTTGTTTTAGTTTGTTTTTTTTTAACTTGCTTTGCAGTCTGTCAATTAAGCATGTGTGAGAGAAAATGTCAGCAGATGATGGAGTAAGGTCAATTGCTTAGTGAAAAGAAGATATCCTGTAACATCTTAAGAGACTGCAGGATACCAACATAATTCAGAAGATCAGTGCCAGTTAAATCAGGACATTACACATGGCATGAATTTTTAGATGCATCTTTATGGAGCATGCTTTTTTTTTATTGCCTGCGCCAAATTAAAATTTTTTACACTGACAAATGGGTTTCTACTATGACTCTGATTTAGAAAGACCGTAGATACTTTTTCTGTATGTGATTTTAAACAAAACTTGAGACTAGTAAGCAACAGAGTATAAGGGAAGAGTTTTAGTCCGGTTGGTTTTATTTCTTGTGTTAACTGATTAAAATAGTTCCTGTGATTACTGTAAAACAATGCAGGGGAAAATGTTGTTTTAAATGAACAACGAATAATAGATAGAGATGTATTTGGCACATATTTGCCTGTTTGCAAAATTCACTTTGAAAAATGAAATGCCTGTACTAGAGTCCTGTTTGGTCCATATGTGCAAATCATGGTTATTTAAGCTCCTTCTGTTCTACCAACACCTAAGTGCCCTATGATTTGACCTTAAGGTCAGAGCCTTTTTGCCTTTATAGCAACACCTGTGAAAAAAAGTGCAGATGCTAGAAAATATGGGTGAAATTGTGATGTTCCCCTGGCCTTTGCACTATGCTTTGGTGTAATCTGAGCTAGGTAATAAATGGAGAAGAGCTGTTTAGAGCAGCCCTAAGGAAGAGAGGGGTTTGAGTGACTGAATTCAAGAATTTCAGCATATATTTGGCACTCAATGTTTTTTGCTTTCTTACAGCGAATAGAACTTTTTTTTTCTTACTACCACTAAATACACAAAATCATGAAGTTTCAAAGACAGAACTGTGATATGCTACCCATTGTTTTAAAATGCACAGGATAGACTCCTCGATACATTGGTGAATCCTACAGTTACTGGCCTAGAAAAGCATTTTGCTTTTTTCCTTGTTTTATATCTTAGGCATCTGTAACCAAACTTGGATTGACAAGAGTACGATTATTTCATCAATCCTCAAATTTGTATGTGCTCCATAATAAAATTTTGTACATAACACTCTTGAAACTTTAGCCAGTTCCGTACCATTAATAAATAATCAGTATGGATGTGTATGTTTAGGAGGTAAACAAAGTAAAATAAAACTTTCTAAAAAATAAAAATATGGGTAGAAAGACCCAACAAATTTGGTCACGTATTGTCAGGTAATTTAATAAAATCATTTAATTTCTAGTTCACTTATTCTCAGTTCCCTTGAATTGAAAACTAGAGGCATTCTGATAATTATATTGCAAGGTATTCTTAATTTCAGGTTTTAATCTCTGCAGGAATGGGCATGTTTTCTGCAACGTCTTGGTCATCTTGTGCTTCTGACTGACCATCTGAGATGACTATTTTCTTTCAGAAATCAGAACCATGATCACAGGAGGTGATGTTAATCATGGGATTTGGGTCCATAGTAATGTCTTGCTTAGGCTATAAAGAGAAGAGGGCTTAGTAAGCACTGACAGTGGATTCTGTATCGCAGGCTTCAAAGGAGCACTGTGAAGTGCAAGGTATAATTATCCTCACTTGCATCGTAACATTTAGAATTACTGTCCGTTATTTAAGGAAAGAAACCCTAGTTTTGCAGTACTTTGAGAGCCTGTACTTTGCAAAAGGGAATTAATGGGGCACAAACTGTTTGAAAAAGGAAAACAATATCCATAGTCTATGAAAACGAAGCAATTTGATAGGTTCACAGAAAACTTTATTGTAAAATCTGTGCATCAATACTGCTTCACTCTCTGCCCCACTACCTTCCATGACAGAACTGATATTTGATGGAACGTCCTTCATTGAAGTGAAAACAACAATGGCTGAATAGTGTGAGCTTGTGACATGAGCTACTTTTTTTGTACGTTATTGATTCTTGTGAATTGCAGCTAACTCCTGGACTGTTTATTTTTTTAGGTAAATGTTCATGCCATTCATGCTTTTAGGGTAATCAACAGCTTAGTAAAGCTGAGAAGGCAGCCTGTTTGTCTTCAACATAAATGTTTACTTAATAAATGCATACTAAGTCTTGCTTCCTTCAGTAATTGACAGTTGTCTTTCAGGAAAAAAGAAGGGGGAGAAATCGCACTTTCTTTTTACTGCCCTTATTTAATTAAATGAAAGGTGTGGCAAAGTGTAGAAAATTTTAATTCCACAGTAAATCATAGTAATAGCTTCTCATTTAGTAAGGTTTAGCTGTGAAATTAGAGGTAATAGTTATCTCCATAACTAAGAACATCAATAAACATTTGCTTTTATAATAATAATTATACAACAAACAACTTCAAAAGAAGATTTAGACTGTGAGCTTCAATTCGCATACAAGAGGAGAGAGGTCTGGGACTAATTCTGAGTTACATGTATAGAATTGAACACTGGCATTTATCTCTGGTGAGCAGTTTAAATTGGGAGACTAATATACACAGATGTTTAGTGCCCATGTTGAACTTGGCTTTATTAATACCCGTTTTGTTTTAAGAAACTATAGCTTGATTGCTCTTAATGGCAATCCTGGCCTTTCAGTTGCCTGTCTTGGCAGCCATTGCATTGTTCGTGAATGCCAATAATTGTGTATTTACTCATAGATAACTAAAGGAAACGGGCCAGTTTTACTATGAAGCCTGCAAATATCATTTGTGACATGCTAGAAGGTATCAGTCGATTCTTAATCCATTTAATTGGCATTCAAAATTTGATACTTTATAGGTGCTATTGCACCTTGTATTTACAGTCTTTCAAATTACAAGTTTGGTAGATAATCAGATTTGTTTGACATCTATTTTCAATAAAAACATATCAGCTGGTAATTGACTGTATTCAAGTCCTCTGGATTTCACATTTACCAATTCCCAATTAATTTTTTTTCTCACCTAGGATCAATCTAGGTCATCCACCTTGGAATACTAGCACCACATTAACATTCTTCTGGAACTACAGGGTTCCATCTATTGTTACTATAAGTTAACAGCAGCAGGCAGGGTATTTACTTTGCGAATCGCACCATAATTCTGGTGCCCATGACTCCTAGCGTCTGAGAAACATCCTAGTCCTGGTAGATGTAACCAAACATATTCTTCATTTTTTCAGTAGACTGGAAGACACCTTTACTATATTCAAAAATAACTATTTTTCCCCCAGATGAAAAGAAACATTTACAAAAAACTTACACATTTCTGTCTCACATAAAAAGTTCAGCCAGGCCTGTTAGCAGATGAAAGTACTCTATCTACAATTTGTTTCCAGTATTCTTAAAAAAATCTTTATAATGCATCTTTATTGCTGCCAGTCATTAGTATTTCTTGATTTATACAATTTCCTTGATGAATTTTCAGCCACTGTTGTTAATCACATTTTATGAAGTGCAATTTATTTCTCTCATTTTTGTCTGTTTTGACCGCTTTCACTTCAGCACTAAATATAGGTACAATTTTAGCCAAAAATGTTCCCAGTTTTTGTTGTGAAACTAGTACTACTTATTTATCAAATTGTTAAGATTTCCCAGTCTTCCACTCCTATTTTTCCGTTATTGTGAGGTGGTGTGGTTTTGTTTTGGGGTTGGTTTTTGTTTGTTGGGTTTTTTTCTTACTTACTCTCGTAGTCGGTTTCATGAATTAACAACACTAAGAGGTAAGGACAGTCTTTTTAAATCGAACTGACTTTAGTACCCTGTTACCTTCTGCAAGGTGTTTCAGCAGTTCCAGCACCGATCATTACAGTGGCTTAATTATAAGTCATCTTGCAAAATTGGATGCTTCTCACTAATTCTTCTGGCTTTTCCAGTGTTGGCCACTACTTTGAAATCTAATGAAATTCTAATTAATGTCTCATCCTTTTCTCTTGAGCAGTTTTTCCTGTAGCATCAAAGGAGCTTAGTTAAGTGAAGAACTACAGTTATAACAAAATTCTATTATCTAATAAAGTGGGTGTGGCTGCTCACTTAATGTCCCTTTAATTGTCTGTTATTTGTGCTCTTTATTCCTGTTCTTTAAATACAGAGCTTCAGATCTGCAGGAACTAAATCCCTACAAATTTAGGCCAAGTTTATTTTTGTCTTATCAGGTATCTTCCCACACTAGTGCTGATGCCTCAAATTTGGTTGTAACTGGATTAACACCCAAGGAGGTACCTGGCAAAGATATGAACCAGGAGAGTGGCTTATATTATTTAATTAGCCAAAGTGGGAGTCTACAGTGTTTGAAGTTTCTCCGGATAAACCTGTTTTATCAGAATTTGGCAGTGGGCTGTACCACTGGACATCTCAGAAGTGTCTTGCTGTTGCAAGTGGTGCAGTTAGGCTAACCAACATGAAGAGGCTGTGACAAAATCCACAGTTTGGTTCTGGAAATAGGTCTGTCTTTGTCATAAGACAAAAAGCTCTCTTCATTAGCTTTGTAATACAATTGATTTTTATTATGAAAAGAGGCTATTAGATGTGAGTTTAGGGAGGGCTTTTTCCATTCATATGGTCATTTCAGCTCCTCTCCTGAAAGTTTTTGAATGTTCCTTCCCAATACCCTCCAAGTATAATCTGTTTGCACAACCCTTATCCCAAAAAAAGCTGTATCAGTTGGAGGAAACTTACATTATTTTAGCACAGTATGGGATAATAAAAGGTTTGACGGGCTTAGACTTCTTTGTCTTTTAAGCTTTCATCACCAAATCATGTTTGACACACTTTTTCCACCACACATGAAATAAAGTTCAATAACAGAACAAAGAAAATATTTGTTTCTCAAATACAGAAGATTATTTCAGAAAAGAAACTCCTTTGAACTGACTCATTTAGAAGTATGTTTCCTGTTGTGTAAGTATGGGAGGAAAAATCTATGGTAACTGCAAAGCTGTTCTGGGGAGGGGTGTCCAGTCAACCTGTCAAGAGACACGAGCTACCTTCCTCTTTTCGCCAGTGCTAACTAATAAAGATTGCGATGTTCTTCTTCCCGTTGCATTTCATTCTGACAGATTAGGGATGCTCCAAGAATTAGTAGCATTTCTCCTGACAGACTTTTCATTTTCTATTAGTTTTTGTCAACTGCCAGAACCATCTAGATGATTAGATTAGCATTTGTGTTCCTAAGCTCAAGGTGTAAATTTCTTCCCCCTGACATCAAGTCTTTGCTCTCCTGCTGTTCCTTTACTGAGAAGGCCTGTTCAGAGTTTTAATTTGTCTGTGCCCCCCCCCAAGGCAACTATCTGTGTTAATCGTACATCATAACAAGTCTAACAGATAAAGATCTTCCTTGCATCAAGAGTTTTAAATGTCTGATACAGCTCCCAGTATCTAGAATTAGGTCATCTCCATTTTTCTGGCTCTTTCCTTACATTAAAAAATAATTTTCTATTTCAAAATCACAGACTACATTTTCAATGTTGCAAAGCCTTCCTCTAGAAAAGAAATTATTCATCCAAGCCATCTCCTTTCTCAGTGAACGGGATCAGTGATCTAAGCGGTGAGGGGCAGGGTGCGAGTCTGCTTGTGCCACTTCTGTGGTGAAGCCCCACTTGGCTGGTGTCACAGCTTCATCCTTTGATTCCGTTTTCACCTCCTGCACAGCCTGCTATGGCTAGAGGCCAACTAAGTGTCTGTATGCTTCCATTTTCACAATAAATTAATAATGTTAATGCTAGCAATTGTGATCAGGTCAAGTTTATAGCTCATAGTCAAACAGTTCTGTGATCCAGTTTGAACTGTGCTATGGAGGCAGAAGGTGCTTCAAATTTAATCTTGCATACATTTTCTAACGTACATTTATGCAATACAATTTTAAACAGGAATTTGCAAGATTTTAGCTCAAGACTTTTAGTTCAACGTGAACGCCAGATCCCAAGATTAGTATTTCTGTTGCCCGTGGTGGGGCAATTGACTTTACCTTTGCTTGTGGTGTACGTACTAGAAAAGGGACGATAAGCAGAGGAATGATGAGCTAGTGCAGACCCAACCCAGTACATGCACTGGGCGCAGACCCTCCGTGTTTGGGTCCCGCAGCAGGACAGCCATGCTTGGTGCACACCCAGTATTGCTTCTGGTCCCGGGCTCGCTCACCCCCGGCCAGTTCCAGCCCCTCTGCTCCTAGCGGTGCAGCGTGCGGCGTTGGTTCACAACAGAACTCTGAGCTGCTAAAACTAAGTGATTAACAGTTCCAGTGACTGCTGGGATTCATCGTTTAATTATGTGTGGTTCCATGCTAGTTTGTCAAGTCGTTTTTTGAAAGGCATGAAATGTGGTGGCTGTGAAGGCATAACCTCAGGTGGCTGTTATTTATCCCAGCAAGTAATGTCAAGGCATTGGGAGGGGAGACGGCTTAGTCTAGGACACGAAGTGAATAAACAACATGCAAACTAAACACAACACACTAAAGTAGACTTGCAGACTGACCTAGTGCTGGTTCGCGTTATTCTGTAGTGCTTGTATGAAAGCAAGCTTAACATCTAAATCTGCTGCCTGACTGTGCATAGAGTATGTTATACCCCCTACCATAAAGAACATGGCTTATTGTTTCCTAGTTTCTGACAGATTCTGGTGTTTGCAAGGAGGAATTATTCCTTTAGATTTTTAAAGAGGATTAAAACCAGTCATGGAACAGGAAGAAATTAAGGGTTTTAATATTCAAAGCTTTCTTTTCTCTACCTCAAGTGAAATAGCAAGACATCTTATAAAAAAAAAAAAAAAAAAAAAAGGAAAGCTTTATTGGGGGTTAGGAATTCTCGACTTTTATAATAGCTGTGACAACATCAGCTTAGGTTTGTGACTTCTAGACAGGACGAAGTATAACATTTCAGATAAATCAGATAAAACTGGCCTAAAAGCAAAGATTAGCTATGTAATGGTAACTCTACAGTACAGTTAGATTCCAGTGTAGAATTGCTGTTTCTCACAACTGCCACACAAATGCAAATTTATTGAGCTTTATACAAAATACTGATTCCTAGAAAAATACATGGAATTTGATAGACTTCTTTCTAGGTTTCCTACTTAAGTTTTTCTGTATGCATTATTCAGCAGTCACCCTGATACTCCAAGCACGGAATGTGTGCGAACCTGTTACCCAGATCAATGATTCAAAATGTCTGCTTTCCTTAGCCTCAGCAATCACCCAAATATTACCTTCCAATAGGAAAGGCAGGAGGAACACAGTGGTTTTACCCAAATAAGATTCTTAAGTGTCTGACACTGCTGTAATCCTGAGAATAACAGAGGCGAATGAAGAGCTCCAAACCTATTACATTCTTGAACTAGTTCCAGACACCCAGCCGCACCAAACATCCTCTGTTAAAAGCTCCTGGGGCACTCTACAGCAAGAATGAAGAATAAATCTAGCCTAGAAGCCTGTGCTGGTCTCTGTTCTCAAGGCAAAGGAAGGAAAGAGATTGCTGGCTACACCAGTTCGTCACTGCAGCACACCTGAGCATGACTAACAAAGCTGACTCTGGACCCAAGCAGCGTTATGATTGTTTCCACACTGCTTGCAGCGTATGGTAATTTTTTATTTGTGGAACAGTATCATTGATCCCTAAATAGTCTTAAATGCAGTCAAATGCAGAATTGAGTATGTTCAGTTGTAGGCTTGTGTATGAGGGTTCTTATGAGATAGAAGAATTAGTTTTTCCTCACACCCTCCCTGAGATTCAAGTTAATAAAAATGCAGCCGTTGACTTAGCTGTAACACGAGAAGATGATTAATTGGCTGACCACTGCAAATCTGTGGATGATTCTCCATATTCCCTAGCCTCATTGTCTGCACGAGGACTCCAGTAGCCAACTCTATTTTTGGATATCCAGTGTACCAGTTCAGGTAAATAATTGATTGTCCCTTTACGCTCCTCTGCTATGCCCTGTATGTGGAGGCTTTTGAAAAAACATTGGAAGAAATCAGAACGAAAGATTCCCTTTAGACAGATAATATATTAATTCATATCATACAGCTATTTCTTCTGTCATCTTTTCAAGCATTAATTATTTTCTTGGCTGAGGGGGGATTAAATCTCAGGTGCTTATCTTAAATTTGATTGTACTGATGTGTCTTTCCTGACATGCCATTACAGTTTGGTGTGATCTGGGCAGTGGAGGTTGTTCTGGCACTGCTTTGGTCAGGAGTTACAAACAAGGAAACTAAAGTTAATAAATATCCCACTGATCCCAAAGTGTGTTTTTTCTGGGCATGAGAGTATACGGAGGAAGAACTGCTGACAACGTACAACTTAAAAGAGCAATTGGTCTGTCAGTAGGTTCCAAAAATCATGCAAAATTTGAGATGTCTGTGATTTTTTAAATTACCTGGAATTAAATCATCCCATCACAAGATATGATTTTGAGGTTGCTGTTGCTTTGCATGAGGTTCTGGGAGCCTGACTGCACTGTCTACATGGGCAAAAAAAAAAGTAGTTGCCATTTAAAATGCTGTCTGGCCTGATAACGTCCTGTGTCTTTGCATTTGAGCTTATCTGCCAAAAGAAGGAATTAGTCAAAAACGTGGATAACCTGATCCTAAAAAGAAAAACAACATCTACCCTCACAAAACTAAATTCTGTCTAATGTAGCACAGGTAAAATACTTCACCATCTGAGTCAGTATGAGGTAGTGAAAGGGCAGCTGGAGTGACTGAGGGGATGGAGAATTAAGATGAAAGACTTTGGAGGCCAGATGAGCTCTGCTGTATTACCCTCTTAAGCTTCAGCTTCCGATGTTCCTTCAAATTATAGGAACGAGTGAGTGGGTTTGAAGGCTTAATGCAACTGTAGGCCTATAATACTACTTTAATCTATTTCTTTTTGAAAAAGGAGGGAGAGTTAAGGTAGAGAAAAGAAACTGTGCAAGGTGTTTGACAACAAAGAGCACAGGGAACTCAGAGCTCTTTGAGGGTCAATTAGCCAGAAAATGTGCTAAAGACTACATGCTCTATTGGATTATTGGCCAAAGAATTACCCCAAAGCAACCACAGTGGCCCTGTTGCCTGAGTACAGAGAGGCAATTACAGATTTTGAGGACATGCTACAGAAGCTTTAATTAAAGGTATTATTTCTACATCACTGAACACTGGAAATTAAATTCTTACTTGCAGGCACGAGAAGTAGCTTTTGTGTTTCGCTTCCATGTAGTATATCAGCATAAGACATGGCTGGCTTTGGCATCTCTTCTTTAGGAACACATATTGTATTTCACCCCACCCCTTCTCCTAACTACCAATTATAATCTTGACATATTAAGAGCTGCATTTCCATCGCTACACCTTCTGGCTTCCTCTGGCATTGTGTAGGTCTCTATCAGCAAGGACAGTACGATCTCTGACTAGATTTCAAGGTGAAGTTTATAAAGTACTATCTGTGTGCGGAGCAGAAAGGATTAACTATATCAAGAGCGATAAATCTGTTATCCCTAAATCTGATGGTATAGTAAACTACAATTTCCAAATGAATTTTGGCTTGCAATGTACTTGATGGTACCACCACCCAGTCCTGCAAGAGTAGCCCTTCAATATAATTGCAGCAGCAGCAAACTGGTAACGGTGCCTCAAGGTGTGCTTTGGTGGCCACTTGACTAGTGCAAGCTTTCTTCAGGAAGAGCATGGTCTGATGTTATGATGATGATACCATTCCTGATGTTCCTGCATACACAGACAGGACAAACAGTGTTGTCTGCTTTGAACTCCTGCTCAAAAGCGGTGGGTCCAGCTGTTAGCTTTTCTGGGAAGGCGCCCTTTGGACTTCTTTTGGCTTCAAGACTTTATTGAACCTTAAGAGCACTGGACTTCAACTTACGGCATGATTTATTCTAACAAGATAATGCTGTGTGCATTTTTTGCTGATTCCCCATATATGCAAGTAGCGCAAGCACATCTTTCGCACAGCCTTGACTCACTCTAAAATTTTATGTATTACTTCAAGAGTTGACACGATAGTCCAGATCGTAACACAGGCTTTGCTAGAAACCTAAACCACCGTTGCTATTTACTTGATAATACAAGAAATACAAATCTGAGGGGAAAAAAAATAATCCTTACCTTTGTTTCGTGGTTATTTTAACAAATCCTCTGGTCTGCTGTCCTGCTCTGAGGGTTGCTCGGCTCCTCCTGCAGCCTGTGGCTTGTCCTCAGCACAGTGAGGCTCCTTTAGCTCAGGTCTCCTTTTCTAGCCATGGCTGGTCCGTCAGACAAAGCATTCCCCCCGGCTGCAAAATGCTCGGTTCTCTTTTTTTCCCCCCTTTCTACTCAGATTGTTCATGTTTCTTCTGAGTTTTTCTTTCTTCACGTGCTTCCCTTTCAATGTCTGAATTTTTTTATCTGAAATTTACATTGACTCTAAATTCTGGTGCCCTGACAGAGAGAACAAGGACCAACAACACCCGGTCTCTGGCGTGAGCCAACCTCCTTCCCTTACCACGTGCATGGTCAAAGGAAGAGTCACTACGATGAGGAAGACCTCAGGTTCCCCATCTGTGGCATGCAGTCTGGAGGCCCTTTTGGCAGGCAGGAACATACTTTGAAGCGTTCTGTAGTGCAGCCAATTATCATAATAATAGTTTCATTATTAACCAGAGTTCATAAACTCTGTAAACCTATTCCTCAGCTCGTATTTCTTTGGTGCAAGGGCCAAGTGTTAGCTGGACAGATGGGGACCCTAAAGCTTTTAACAGGTTCTTTCATTTTTATTTGTTTACCGTCTGATCTTTTCAGTCACAGAATTATACCCTGCAAGCACCACGTCTGCAAAGCACTGGGCACACTAGTGACTGCACTGTGAAGTAACCAACATTTCAGGGTTAGCTAACTAGAAACGGAGAGGTGATTTGAAAGTCCTGCTTCCTGCGCCGCGGGGAGCTAAATATTCCCCCTTTATTAATTATATATTTACCTCTTCGCTGCAAGGAAGCGCAAAGTAAAATAACATCATGGTCCAGCATCAGTTGCTGCATATGAGATGGAAAATACGGCTGAATGAATGAAAATACCCATAGCCTGGAGCAGCGTATTCAGAGCACGCTGAATTATGGTTTCATGGTAAAGGCTTCAACCAAATCAACAGCTCGTCCCACACTCCTCCCCTCTCCAGGTGGAGAGACACCACCTCCCTTCTGGCAGTGGTGATTGACTGATTCAGTTCACTTGTGCTACGAAGCTTATGGTAAGAAGGGATAAATCTTCTCAGTGTTCAGATCCTAGCTAACGTAACTCTTTGCTTTATGCCATAATCACAAAGATATTTCATAGCTTGCAAAATAATACCATGAATTGCTATCAGTTTATCACAAATCCGTGTTAGTTGGTTAAACACAAGGGACCTTCTACTGAAGGTAACTTTCTAGGGAAGGTCAGTAGGGGTGGATGAGGGCTGGGTAAGGCTTCAGGTCCCCCCGCCGCCTGTCTGCCTTCTGCCTAACTTCTACCTGGGAGACCGACAGCAGGTGATGGCCCAGATAGCAGAGCACTTCTTGGGCCTGAAAACATGAAATTGTTTCACACAGTGGGAAGTGGCACAGATCTTGGAAACTGCCTTTGATAGATTGACTGAGTGCAGTATTATTTTAGACCCCATCCAGATGTCTACAAAAAGTTTAAAAATAGTTAAGTCTCATGATATAATTGGGTCTACATGTGCAAAAAGATGAAGTAACTTTCCTAAGGCTACACACAAGGCAGCTCAGAAGAGCAGACAAGTCAGACTCACAGCTTTTTAACTAACCATATTGTCAAAGCTCTTTTTTTCTATAATTTTATAGTGGGGTACCATGCCAATATTATTAACTTCTGCTTGGTTCTTGCTCTTGTGCAAGTTTAAGCTTACAGTCAAGTTTCTAAAAGAACATCACTGTGTGCTGCACACATCCTTGGTGTACAATACCAGCTTTATTCACAAATAGGAAAGCCTTTACCACTGACTACAAGGGTACTTTATTTTTGGGTTACGTTTTCACCCACAATCTGCAGAGTGATCTGTATGTGTGGCATTTGCTTCTTTCCTAAATTTGTTGTGTCAAGTTTTATTTTAACACTTGTTTTGAATAGTGCAGCTTGGCAGTGGCCAGCCTGTTTGGTTAGAGTCACGTGCCAGTAACACCCAGGGGCTAGATCACTTTTGTACATCCAGTGTAAGCAGCTGGTTTGCGCTCGTAGCTAAGACTGGAACTGGATGATTTAAGAGATACTGGTTCTGAACATTTGTTTAAAACAGCCTTTAGGTAATGTTATTGTGATCGTTTACTACTGCCGTCAGATTTCACAAGGCAGCCGTACTTGCAGCAAGTTGGACAGGAAAAAGACTAAATTGCCATTCTTATTCTTGTAGCTGCAAGTTGTAACTACAGACCTTGCAGGAGACACTTCTTAAATGAACTGTTTCCGTTGCGGAGCTAACAAAGAATATATCTCTGGGCTTGACCGCTAGTGGTCAGAGTGTCATGAAAATATTCCTGAGGTTTGAGGTTAATTTGGCCCTTTATTGCCTTTTTTTAAATAGCTCCTTGTAAACACAGTAAAATGTCCTGGGCTGATCCTGAACCTTAAATAGCATTTGGAGCAATCTGAGAGTAAGTGGCTGTTAGGGGGTTCTTGTGATCCTTTTGCAGGATGCAGAGGATGCTGAAGGGCTGAGTGCCACGGCAGTGGCAGGCAGGGAGCAGGACTAGAAGCAGCTCCTCAGCTGTTGCCTTCATACTGGCACAGAAGCAAGCAGAGATGGGGTGTTTCGCATCCGCACTGACGCAACCTCACGCATACCCAATAACTAGCTCTTGAAGAAGGTGCCATGTTGGATTTTAGCCTATTGAAATAAAAATGCAGACCAAGGGGTGAGGGCAGGAAGGCTGACTGGTCCCCAGTGCTGTCCCTGCTGACTTGTTTAACTTCTGAGTGGAAATCTAGTAAAGATCCCTTCCCTCTTTGCAAGGGCAGTAGCATTAAAAACACGGTGGAAGTGACTTTCTACAGGAGGATCTGTAGGATTCAGTGACCTTGTTTCATCCTCTCCCCTTCCCTCCTTTGAGTTCACAGCAGCATCTGGGAGGTCCTGCACACTATGCCTTGCTTCCACACGCTTGCTATGAAAGAGGTGGCTTCAGAAGGTTTTGTCTTTTGAAGGGCTATCAGGTCTCAATGCCACTCACCTTGGAGCAGAGAGAAAAAACCTGCAAGCGTAGCTGCTATAGACAAGCTTGAATGTGTTGCTGGTATAGCCACCACGCACAGATGAGTTCCCAGGTAGAAAAAGCTTTCCATGAAAAAGTCTGCACAGCTCCTCCAAGTTCTATATGGCCAGTTCAACTATTTTATTTTTCTCTTTTTTTTTTTTAAACTCCCAAATAACATACAAAACTTGGGTCTTGGTTTGAGGGAAGAGGAGGATGACTTCCTTTCAGCTGTTCATTGTTCCATAGTTTTACAGTGTATATGAAACTGCTTAAAAGCTCTTCTGCAGATGAGGAATGTAGGTTATTTCTAATTACGTGACATGTAATCAAGCGTGACATGCCTACTTACCCCTTAGATGACAGCAAGCTTTATTTCCTTAGACAGACTAAGGTGGGAAACATTCAGGTGTTAAATAGCCTAAAGCTTGCGAAAGTTCTTCATTTCAGTAGCCCTCTGACTCAACTTATCTGTGCTAATTTCTATTTCAGGAGTGACTTAGTCAAAACAACTGGAGTGTGAAAAATGCCTGTGCTGTGGGCTTCACATTTTATTTTTAACTCAAATTGTTTCCTCGTTCTCTATCAATCGTGATGACTGTTAATGCATGAAAGTGAGAGCCCCTTCTTAGCGCCTCGGCACAGAGAATGGTTTAGTACCCAGAGCTTTGTTCTCCATGTTAAATGCCTATTGACTTCTTTGGCCCAAAGAAATATTGATTTTTCTCTTACTTTCTTTACAGGCTCTGCTTTTTTTCCTGGTCGCTGTGCTGAGATCTTTGCCAAAGGTCAAAGCGTTGGGAAACTTGGAGTCCTACATCCCGATGTTATCACCAAGTTTGAGCTCACCATGCCGTGCTCTGCCCTAGAGATCAATATCGAGCCCTTCCTGTGAAGACGGGACTTTTATCCTCCTACAGCCATCCGCTGTCACATGCACCGCCCTCTGCTCTTTTGTCTTCCTCTGCAGGGACATCCTCTTACGCTTTTATGTTCCAATAAACTAGAAAAACAGAGCCTGTCTCCCTGGGTGAATATGTCCCTTACAGTGCAATTTGGCTAGCTTCTGCAGGGTAAGAATGTGGCATCTTGGACTAGACTGTGCCCTCAGTGTTTTTGAAGGGCAGGGGGGCGGGGGGAGAAAAAAAGTTGGGTAAAAGCCCAGTGTTTTACAAGAGAAATGTAATGGCAGAGCACATGATTAGTTTTCAAAATCAGAAATGTTCCACAGACACAGCTTCATACTGTAACTGATTATGGCTGCATAACAGGAATCTCATTCTTTTCTTACTGCATGAAATAAGATAATTGATTAGAGCAAATGTTGAGTGAATGTGAGCAGAACTAAGGAGTTGAGCTTTTATTCTGTACGGTTGTCATGTGCTCATCAGTGGCTGGGGGAGGAAAATAAACTTGTTTCATGAAAACCAGAGCTATTTTGTAAGCAAGATGTGTGTAATATCTGCTTCCCTACTCTAGACATAACTGTTGATCCTTTATCATTCTAAATTCAGAAAGGCAAGGGGGTGGAATTAAATTTTTTCATGGTTGATGTAAGGCTAGTGGTTTTTGAAGCTCCAAACCAAATTGGGGAAATGCATTTAAGAGCATATGCCAGTGGTCTTTTGCATGAGGAGCTGAAAAATATCAAAGCCTTTGTCCGACTGAGGCTGGCATATTTGTCTGCAGAAGTTTGCGTGGTCCCGCTGCACTCACATAGCCCCGCCAGTGGCTTTCTGGACCCCAGCTGCACGGCAGGGACCGTGCAGTATTCAGGAGTTTTACTTTTCTTGCAGTTTTGCCCCTGACAATATATGAGAACCTCTTGCAGGTCAGGCTTTTCCTTCTAGGTGGCTTTCTGGCAGCGGTTATGCTGCAGCCTGGCGCACTGTGCCTCCACTGTCTGGGAAACTGAGAAGCTCCGTCCAGCACGGCAATGCCCCATACATCCTCTCTGCTGTAATGTCAGTGAGTGGGTGGCCAGCTCAGTACACTGAAGGAGGCTCTTTACTGGCTTGCTAAAGAAGCTGGCTATCCCTCATTTGCAATATTATAGCCATTGCTAATGTTGCAGCCTAACAATAGCGAGAATTTTTCATCAGGCCAATATGCTGTGGCTCGTTTCCATTCCGAGAGCCGGGTAGCCCCTTCTCCCAGGAGGGGACTGTCCAAGACTGGATATCTGGGTGATGCTGGCGAAGGGCGGTGCAACGACCATCTCACTGAGAACAGAGACGTGCAATGGTGAGGGTGAGGTAAACTCACAGTTTTATGAGCTGCATGTCTGCACAGACCCCCATCGCTAGATCGATGATCGATGGCTTTTCAATAGTAGCCCTATTGGTAATCTTAACAGGTGGGAGGGCAACAGGCAAGGCTTTTTGGTGCAAGTGTTAATCCAGTATGAAAAATGCACTACAGTTACTCATCTGGAAACCGTGCGGTTCCCCTCAGATGGAAGTGTAGATTTTAATTATCTCTGCATGACAGACGTGAAATGAGAATATAGCTATTGCCATACGTTGCACGACTGACTCCAGTGCCCATGGAGAGTGAGAAAACTGCAGCTCACATTTTAAAGTCTCCCAAGGGATTAGCCAGCTTGTCGTTTGCAGGATATATCTCTCCGTGATGCCTACACAACTGTAACCAAGCAAGCTCACAGTGTGGGAAGCAATCTGTAACGCAGATGGTAAGTATTAACCCCCCCTGTTTATTAGTGTGTCATGCATGGGGATTAGGATGACAATAAGGCAGATTTGCATTTCAGCAGAGTACAGGCATATTTGCGTGCACTAAATATATTTCTCTACACAAGATTTTCTGACTCTTTGGGTGTCCAAATTCTCCTGTGAATTTACTGTCCTTTGAGTGTAAAGACCAGATTAGGCTGGGACTAAGGGTTTGAACTGCAGTGGTATGTGCTGTGAGGCTTTTAGGGATCACTTCTTTTTCATACCAGTGGCCCGTGTGGTGATAGCTAACTGCTCCACAAGTGGGACATTAGCTCTGTCCTGGGGAAGCAGCATTGCTTGCTAAAAGTAGAGGAAGAGAATCGAGAAGAAGGTTAAAAAGCCTCTTCAGAGCCACCGACTCCTCGCACGGCTCGATGCGGTGCCAGCCGCCTTGCGGGGGCTGCTGTAGCTCTGAAATTCAAGCTTTGCCCTAGTGCTGTGCTCAGGATTAGCTGTGAATCCTGATGAGTGGGACACTTTATACAAACCTAGTGTATTTATTGCAGGGCACTGTCTTTTGTAGCCCAGCACCAATTATCTGATACTTACACCTTGCTCATAGCTGTATTCAATAATCAAGTTATCAAACACAGCTTTGTGCTAGAGAGCGCTGCTGGGAGCATTACAATTTTGCTTTTACCCTTTGCAGTAGCTGTGGTCTCTGGCAAAGGAACATTGTCTGCCGATGGTGGTGACTTTGAGCAATTGTTGAACATCTTTTGAAGGCCGGGTTATTATTTATTTTTTTTAAGGAAGAGCTGAAGTTGGCTTTTTCACTAGTGGTCCCCAATTATGAATTACTTTTGGCCTGTTCCTTCTGGCTGTGGGTGCTGGGTCATCGCTCAGGCTCTGAACACGAGCGCAAAGGGCTGGAGAGCCAGTGACGGAGAGGTCAGAGCTGGTGCTGCCTGGGTGACTGCTGGGTGCCGTTCAGCTGGACAGGAGTACCAACTCCTGGGTTTGTCCTTGCTGCGCTTTGGTGCTGCAAAGGTGCTTTTCCAAACAGCAGAACCCCTGCGACAGCCTGGCTCCAGCTCCCCGCCGCAGGGCTCCGCACTGGCAAGTCACTGTGGCTGCTGAGCGAGAGCGTTGGTGTAAAAGCAGCACGTGGGACTCTTCCCATCTCCGGGCTGGTGGTGTACCTGCTCCCAATTCAAACCCTTCTGGGTTTCACAGGCAAGTATGGAATAGCCCGGGCAAAAGCAACAGGCGCTGCTGGAAGGCTGCCGTGGGGATCACGGCCTCGGGCACACACGACACCTCTGACCGCCCAGCAACCTTGAAACTGAGCCGGGCTGAGGGAGGGCGAGCGGGGTGGCGGTTGCTGCAGGCTGAGCAGTGAGCACAGTCCCACAGACAGCAGGAAGCGATGCGCTCCGACGGGAGCAGGAGCTCGGTGGGAGCAAACGAGGGTCATGCTTTACATGTTTTAGCAAATGTGCAATATCCCACCTGTAGCAAGCTGCACTTCCACCCTGCTCAGAGACGTACCCATGTTCCCGAATTTCTACTTGCAGCACACATTAGAAGGGTTAAAGCTGAAACAGACCATTTTCTTTTCTTCCATCCCCTGAATTAAATCACCTGTATCCAGAAAAGCAAGGTGCAAGCTAACTTGTAGTTTTACACAGAAACTTGGGTGGATTAGGACACTGTGGTCATGACAATTACTGTTAGGTTGGTTTTTAATACCTGCCAAGGGGTGCAATAACATTTGGCTGCTGCCAGAGTAGCTGGTTCGGCGCTGGGGGACTGGCACACAGAGATGCCCTGCGACAGGAGAAGCCTGGATCGGCCACGTGTCCAGGAAGCGGTTTGCAGAGTGAGCACAGCAGAAGGCAGCCTCAAGGCAGGACAGAGCGGACTAAGCTCAGGGCGAGATACAAGCTGCATCCCTCCTGACAGCAGAACAAGGGCACACCTAGGAAGCCTGTCTTGGTACCGCCCGTCCGGCTGAAGAAAGCCACAGGATGGAGAGCTGCAGGGCTGGACCAGGACGTACCGTTCAGCACTGAGAAGTCAACAGCCCGGGCTCCTAGGCTGATGCTCCATACCTGGAAGTTATCTCCTACCCTGCTCACATCAAAGGCAGTGTCTTACTCTAAAACTCGTACCACATACACAAGAGGATTCAGCTGATACCTTTATGCTACTGAGTACAGAACATAACCAACAAACCGGCCACAAAACCTCATTTTCTACCATCGTGCTGCAGATGCAGAGGTAGGGAGCATTGCATGACTGCGGGGATGAAGCGGTGGGGAGCATTTCCAAAGACAGCAAAGACACACACGGATTTGCAGCAAGGACCTGGTGCTTCAGGCTAATGAAATATGGAAGGGGTGTCGTGTCTTACCTTGTCAGACCACTTGCCTCTTCAAGCCTGGCCCTGCAGGAACGGCTGCAGTTCTGCGAGCTTCCCACAAGCAAAACCTCAGCCCAAAGCCCAGCTGAAAGCCTCACGTGATCCCAGCAGCCCAGGGATGCTGCAGCAATCGGGGCTCACCCCCATCAGCTGTGGGCACTTGGGGGCCCAGGGGCACACCACCTCCAGGCAGGGCATGGCGCTGAGGGGAGGACATGGTCCCAGCCGGTTTCAAATACACATCCTTGCTGACATAACCCTGTTAGGCTCCTCAATAAACATGAAATATTCTGTGGTTTATGGGATGTCATGCTACAATTGCATATATTAATTTAAAATCCAATTTAGCTTTCAATTAACTCTTTAGTCTATTAGATATTGCAGGTGAAGATTACAGGCACCCAAGTGTCCCCCATAACTAATGACACGGCAATTCATGCATTTCCATTTGCAAAGGACGTAACAAATAGTTGTGAGTAGCTCAGTAGTCTTTTTTTTTTTTTTTTAATGTTTTTTAAAAAGTAGGTTGTTGTTGCTAAGCCCAAAGGAGCCGAAGCTCGCAGCTAGACTGAGCAGGGGACACCGGGCTGCAAGCGGGCCAGCTTGGGAAGAGAGGTGGGCGGTTGCATCTGGGAAGCTTTTTAAACTGTGACTCATTCCCCTTGGATCAATCATTTACAAGTAGCAACAGAGGGTGCAAAATGAACAGAGCAACAGCAGGTATTGCAAAATAGGTTTATTTTTACATTTGAACCAAATACAGTTTGCATTTATTGCATGAATCACATGCAGGTGAATACTATAAAAAAATACCTGTGCACATACTTTCTTAATCCAAGCATTTATATATAACTTATAAAATCTTCATAGCATAAAATAGCTGTGATTCAGAACAGAAATTTTACACGTAAAACTGCATGAATGTACCTGTCAAACTGTGCCTTTCTTAGGACCAACTGATTCCACCCCAACAGCTTAAAACAGCTTGCTGCCAAGTTTTTTCCCAATTTTGGTCCCATCCGCTGTGATGTGGCACCTCCACGGGGCTTCAGCTCTGCCACGCAGCTGTACAACATAAAGCACTTGTAACAGAAGATATTTTAAAGGTGTTTTAAAGCCTGATGGCAGTGCTTCTGCGGTGTGTGGGAGGGAGGAAGACTAAGGATGGGACCCTGTGGCTTTGGTGGCCTGAGTCCAGTGCTCACCAAGGGGCACGTGCCCTGTTGAAACACTGGTTGAAGCTGTTTGCATGCACATGTAAAGTCCTCACAGACTGATTTAAAACAGTCTGTCCGTAGCCTGGGCAAATCTAAAAATGGTTAGAATTTCTGCCTGCATTTCTTCTAGAGACTACCGACCTGGCTTTAAAATCGCGCAGCTCTTTCAGCCTCCCGCTCCTCAGACAAAACTCCCAGCTACATTTTGGGAACTTGAGTATATCTACCTAAGCAGTTAAACGATGGCAAAGCACCTCCTTTACATTCTTCAGGTTAATTTTTCTTGTAGCCAAGAAGACAAGCGCACGTGGTTAGAAACCTGGCTTTCACTGTACATTCTACCAGGGAAGGCACAGGGGCCATGCCTGAAGCTCCACGGCCATAGCGTGTTATATTTTTCTAGCCAAGCAGACCACATTCACCGCTGTATTTCTCAACAGCTCATTGGTCCAATAGTAGAAACAAATATATTTTTAAAATAAGCAGCCTGAGTTATAGCGAGGACCCTTCTATGAACGTGCCTCAGCTGCTGCCCTACAAGTGTATACATGGTATTGCAAGATGCACGGAAGACCAACCGTAATGCTGTGCAGCACCACAAAATGATGGCATCTTATCATCGCCACACGTTGGGGTCACCGGAGTCACCACTCAGCTCCTTCCACAACGCAGTTTTAAGGACGCTGTTTGTCACCCCTGCACGATAGGAAGGACTCTGTCCCATCCCCTACACAGGGCAGCTAAATCAAGAGTTAAACAGTGTGAACGCAAGCCTCAACACTGGGGTAACAACTCCGCTCCTCTACTCGGTTGTATGTAGGCAAAGGATCTTTTAGTGGAGGCTTTCTTATTAATAGCCAAGATAAATCTGTTACAAATCACTTAAAATGTTTTGTGTTGGATTTTTATTTCTTCTGTTTTACTTTTTGGGGGTTGTTTCTTGGGGTTTTTTGGGGGAGGTTGGGGATTGCAGTAGATAAAACGCACTACAACACACACGGAACTAGCCAGGTCTAGCAGTGCCATCAGAAGGCACTATGACAAGTGATAAATACAATAATCACCAGATTTCTTTAGGGAAATGCTCAGCCATAGCCACGTGTGGCTGTTCTGATCTCTGCTGACACTGGCTGTTGAATAAACCTGCCACCCTGGCCAGCAGGATGCTCCTGCCAAAGCCTGACAGCGGGAAAGCGCCAGCACTCGTAGAGCCCCCACCTCCTTCCACCTCCGCCTCACCTTCCCGCTTTCAGCCACTCTTCCTTTGCCCCCAGGGACAGCAGGGTGCAGACAGAG
Source organism: Falco rusticolus (assembly GCF_015220075.1). Taxonomy (NCBI): domain Eukaryota; kingdom Metazoa; phylum Chordata; class Aves; order Falconiformes; family Falconidae; genus Falco; species Falco rusticolus. The sequence continues at coordinate 10,208,121 of NC_051199.1, read as the reverse complement.
CTCTGCGCGCCCCGGGGACGGCGCTTCGCTCTTGGCTGGTCGCTTCTCTCCCCACCCCACCAGCCGCTCGCTCCCCAAAGCGAGCCCCTCCCCGGCTTGCCCTCCCGCCCCGGCAGGAGCAGCCCCCAGGCAGGCAGCGGGACCCGCGGGGCCGGCGTCCCACGGGCACAGCCACGCTTCCCCGCGCTCCAACCCCCTGGCGAGCCAGCCGCCGCTGCTGCTCCAGCTGGGATCCTGGCTTTGCGCTCTGTGCTTGGCAGCTTTAGTCACCTGGGCCAGGGGTCTCTAACTGTGGGACACAGCGGGGTCAGCGATCTCTAACCCAGGGATGTTTGCGTGCAGCAATTCCCGTGACCCCTACAAACGGGGTATCTCAGGCCAGTCGTACTGGGTTTGCACAGCAAGGTCGTGGTAGCGGGGGAAGCTACAGGGGTGGCTTCTGTGAGGAGCTGCCAGAAGCCCCCCCGTGCCCACAGAGCCAATGCCAGCTCCCAGACAGACCCACCGCTGGCCAAGGCCCACCCAGCCGCCATGGCGGAGGCGCCACCGGGATAACGGGTTCAAGCAGGGGGGCAAAACCCCCGTGCAAGAGCTATTGCCACCGCAGAGGAGTGAGCATACGTGGGAGCAACAGCTCAGCCCCCCAGGGCAGGGCAGGGGGGGCTCCAGGAGCCGGAGCAGACATTCCCCAGCAGCCCGCGGCGGAGCCCACGGCGAGGCAGGCTGTGCCCCCAGCCCATGGGGGTCAGCGGGGGGCAGATCCCCACCTGCAGCCCGGGGTGGATGCCCAAAGGAGGCTGTGACCCCATGGGAAGCCCATGCTGAAGCAGGTTTGCTGGCAGGACCTGTGGCCCCATGAGAGGGACCCTAGGCCGGAGCAGGGGCAGTGTGAGGACCCTCCCGCTGAGGGGGAAGGAGCAGCAGAGACAGCATGTGATGGATTGACGGCAGCCCCCATTCCCATCCCCCTGAATGCTGGGGGCAGGAGGTAGAGAATTTGGGAGTGAAATTGTGCCCAGGAAGGAGGGATGGGTGGGGGGAAGGTGTTTCTAAGATTTGGGTTTATTTCTCACTATCTTACTCTGATTTGATTGGTGATAAATTAATTTTTCCCCAAGTCGAGCCTGTTTTGCCCATGACAGTAAATGCTGAGTGATCTCTCCCTGACCTTATTTCGACCCACGAGCCTTTTGCTACATTTTCTCTCCCCTGTCCAGCTGAGGAGGGGAGTAATAAAGTGGCATTGGTGGGCACCTGGCATCCAGCTAGGGTCAACCCACCACACCAGTGCAGAAAGGCACAAAACACTTCTCGATCAAGTTACCAGCCTTGATCGACTCATCACATCTCTGACCTGGTGGTGCCACAGGTCCCTTGGTGAGGAAGGTGCCGCGCTCACATCAGTCCCAACATCTTGTGCAGCACTGGCACAACCACGGTCGCGCTGAAGCCAACTGAGGAGTACGTTATAAATTTATACGGCACTTCAACTTCTAGTCGCCTCCGGGCTTCCAGGTCACGGATGGGAAACTTGTACCGATAACCCAGCATGCCAAGGACCACACTCTTCATGAGCTGGCGTGTCAGCAAGACAATAATGATCCCTACGAAGAACCTGGCCAGCACCACCACCACTATTTTACCGGTGAGCAGAGGAAATCCAAGCTGAAAATTTTCACTGGTGTAGGCTGGAGCAGCATACCGGTTATTTAACCAAAATCCCACTGTTGCTCCAGCTCCTGCTCCTAAGATAGTAGTGGTGTCTCCCCTGGTAGGGCTGTAATAGTCTAGTTTGGGGTAGTTGTAACATAAGACAAGAGGCACGACTATGGAAAGCAGTGGACAGAAGGGACTAGTTAACAGCAAGTGATCTATCACGTCCCACACAGGATACAAGAGCACGAGCAGCACAGCCGAAATCAGCGCTCCACCGATGACGTCCTGCAAAGAGATCACATTTAAAAGTTTTGTGAGACCTGGAAGGTGAAACAGATATTCTTGAGTGAAGATAAAAGACCAGGATCTGCATTTGTGGCCAAGCAGCAGCAGAGGAATGCCCTGAATTCACAGCCATGGCACTGCCCATGTGCAGTGACAACCTGAAGCCTGTGCTAAACAAATCATGACCTGAACCTGACCGTGGCCTTCTCCGTATTTCGGACATATTGACCCATATTTTTCCCCTGAACAAGTGAGATCCTTCCCCTCACCTGCTTCCGTGTTCTAAGGGCACTCTCCTCCTACAACTTCCATGGAAAAGGCACATGCACAACTCCATCCCAGGGGCAACATCACGGTAAGCTGCATTCATCCAAACCCTTCCCGTCCCATAATCCTAAAGTCATGTCATCATATCAGTAGAATCTGATGAAATCGCTTGTTTCCTCTCCATCTCTTTTGTCAGAAACATGCACCCCATCCAGGACCAGCAGCTCCAGGGGAGGAAAGCACAGAGCCGCAGGACGCGGTGCGTGCCACGACTTCTGCCGGCTGCGGCAAGAGGTAGCACCGCCGGGCAGGAACACATCGAGAAATCTGTTGCCTAAGCCTATGAAATCCGGCTTGCAGTAATGAGCCCGAGGCAAGCGCATAGTTAAACCCTAATTTATTAACAGGGGTAAATAAGGTGTTTTGAGCACTTGATTGTTGCCATCCGCGAGGCTGGGAAAGGAGACAAGAGGTAACCCCTAATAAAAGCTGCCCATGTGAGAGCAGCCAGAGAAAAAGCAAAATAACAAGTTTCCCTGTGCAGCACTCCAAGCATCGCGCAGGAGGCAGCAGTTTGCAGTCTGACCATGAAATAATCACAGACAGAAACGTCCTCTGCTCAGGACAGTATCTTCTTCACCAAGTCATGACAGCTGACCACTACCATGCTTCGTCACAGTCTAAAATGACTTTTAATGAGAATTTCCCTTACAGTTAGGCAGGAATGAGGGGACTTCTTCACAACAGAAATATTTTATGACTTTCTGGTAAATGCATTGCTCCAGTATGGCTGAATTTTAGCTGTTTACAACTTCCAGGCAATAGATTCACAGAACATTTGCCTTTAAGCAACTCCCAGAGCCATTTTGCATATTCCTAATACAAATGTCCACTTACATTTATTCCCTCATCCATGACACAAGGATAGCCATGGAAACACACAAAGTTGTTCACAGGTATCTAATATGTAAAATACCATTAGATGTCAATAATATTTCATAATAATCATCTTTTGATAGCAATTTTTAGATGATAACTTCACCACAAAGGCATGTTTTGGCCCAGCACTAAGTAACTACATCAACAGGGAAGAGCTGGGGGCTGCACCCAGCACTGATGCTCAGAAATCCCATCACCACTGTCCAACTCCACCCCCCACCCCTCTATTTGTCCACCTCATATTAGAAGAAAAAGTCCTGACACCTCAATACTCCCTCCACGTGTGATGAAGGAGTGAAACTCAAAAGCTGTTTATGTGCTTTTCTGTTCTAGTTAAAGACATTTAACCAAACACTAATATTCCCCTAACAAAGGCTTTGCTCAGCTCTGCCCAGCTGACTCCAGCAGTTCCCGGGCGGGGTGCAGCCAGCCTCTGTTTACAGACCCGATTAAAGTTTTCTGAGTTTTGCTATCCTCTCATACAGCCCCAGCGCAGGAGCACAGCTCCTGCAGTTTTCAAGCAGGACCCAGATAACCAGCTCTTCTCCCACCAGTGGCTTACGCCAGTGGTCTCCAAACTGGGTGGGTGCACAGGGCAACCCGTTGGGCTGTAGGAAAAAAATACTTTTTGCACCACTAATAAGTAAAATAAAACATATACATACATTTTTAAAGTAGTGCTTATTTCATCCTTATCTCATCCTTCTTAAATTTATATTTCTGTGTGTTTTATAACGTACGTATCAGTACAGCAGTATATGTATATAATTCAGAAGTATATTTACAACTACTGGGGGTGCACGCTCAAAACTTTTTAACTGATCAAAGTCATTGAGAGACCGGTGGTTTATTCTGGTTTTCCCTCTATCCACCAACTGATAGGCTTCCCGTTTTGGAGACTTCTTACGAGAAGCTGCTGGAGGGTGCAGGACATCCCCAGCCACGGCCATCAGCAGTGGCTCCCTTCGGTTCCAGTATGCGTGGGCAGAGGCTTGGTTTTGTGAACACCCAGAGAAGGCAGTTGAGTCCAAGATCAACACCTTATGAAGATATTTAGCTGTGCAGAATTAATGATTTTCCCCCTTCACCTGTAAAACTAAGGAGAAGATGGGATGAGGAGGGATGGCGCTGATTTCCGTGAGAAAAACTGCTTTTCCTGGAGTCTGCCCACTGTGCACCCCGGAGCGGGACCTTAGCTTTTCCCGGCGGTGGAGCGGCTGTTAGCACTCCCAGGAAGCACATTCTTGTCCGTCTGCCTGGGTAAACAGATTAGCCTCTTGCCAAACCCACAATTATAAAGGAATTTTTAAATGAGGGCAGGCACGAATTTTGCTCAAGGTGCAGTACTACCGGCAAAGGTGAAAACCTTGTTTCCCTGCTAGGACGCTCCAGCTCCCTCAGCACAGACAAGTCCTCCATCCTTCCCCAAAGCCCCCCCGCTGCCATGCAGCTTGGCCGGCTCGCACACAGAGCCCCCCACCTCTCCCACAGCACAGAGCACCTGCCCGGGCTCCAGGAAGGGGCCTGGCTCCTGGCGACCTGAACTGCAGCAATGCCGTTCTGCTTTGCTACCTAAAAACAGGCCAGTACCAGGTTTCTAACGCTCCAAGTTGTTCGAGTTATTTGCTGATGCTACAGGTACATAAAGAAAAACAGCTGAAGTGAATGTCCAGTTGGATGTGCTGCCTGGGATGCAGGACTGCGGCGCTTCAAAACACCTTCTGCCCATCCCCCAGGCAGCACGGCAGTGGCACGGTCCATGGGTACCGGCATCGCTGCTGCTGTTCTTGTGCTGGGCTGGTTTTGTGGTTTCGCCAGGTCTTAGAACACGGTTTGTTTTAGTATTGCAAAAGCTTTCTGAAGGCAAGACCCTCCTATGCTCTCCCCATCAAAACTATGGTTGGAATTGCAAGCACTCACAAAATGCCCCCAGAATATCAAACCATCACCCTGAACATGGTGGCACTCAAGCACCTTCCCTGACATTGCCAATCAAAGCAAAAATAACACTTTTCCTATTCTGTCCTGTATATCGTCACTTACCGCCTGAACTCCCTTCACACCTTCACTTAGTGTGAGATGCTACTCACTTTCCTAAACAGAAATATCTTACTTGCTTTCCACTCCTAAAGGTTGCCCTGTTTCATCCCACAAGGAATGTACTGCTACTGGAAAGTGATGCCAGTACCTTGTTTGTTTATCAGTTCTAAAATATTTAAGATAATTTCAGGATTAATGGTGGTGTTAAAAACCCTGAGGTACCACAGCGCTAAGCAGCCAGGTAGGGGGGTGCAGCATGTCACCTCCTGAGGCTGCTGTCATCGGCAACAAATGCATCAACACTGCATCATCGGTACATCTCAAGGAAAAAAAACCAATTTGCTTTGTTTACAGAAACAACTTTCAGGTTTCTTTTTGGTCCTAAAAGGTGACCTTCTGACGACTCCTGGTACCCTACACACCACACTGGCCAGCATGGGGCATTATGGCTTTTAACTGAGGGCAAGGAAAGGGGAAGCTGCCGTACCACCGGTAAGGCTGCCGTGGCATCAGCTGCATCTCTGGAGTGACTGGCTGACCCCGAGCCCCCACCGATGGCCGGTGACAGGGGAGCGTGCACTGTAGCCGGGAGGGGACCCGGCTCCGCTGCCACAGCAATGCCAAACCCATCAGCTCGGTGCATGAAGAAATTCCTGCTGCTGGCTCTGAAAGGTTAGAAAAAGGTGAAAAGCTTCCCCTCCTCCTGCCGCCTTGGGGGCTGCCCTCGGCTGATGAAGTTCTTCCCAGTATGATTTGTAATGATCTTGCTCGCATCTTTCAGGAATACCGTGCACTCACACAAACACCATTGCTCATCATTTCAAACACAAGATGACTCAGGCATGCTCCAGCAGCAGTGAGACAGGAAAACCCATTCACCTCACCGAGGCAGGGATCAACACCGGGGCCAAGGTTTTAAGATGGAGAGTAAAAGGATATTTTCTAAAATACAGTTCTCTGGGGAAAAAGACAAACAACAACAACAAAAAAACCCCCCAGTCCTATTGTCTCCAATTGCTTTTTGTTCCTTAAAAACAACCCCTACAAAGTCACAGATTCACTGCCTCAAAACATGTCCAAATGTTTGCTTTGCCCTTTCCAGGTAACTCCAGATTCCCTCTTCACCAGCTCCTCAGGCTCCATCATTTAAGACCTAGAAGGAAGGGCCCTGCCTTTCCCCTGCTTCTCCACGCACATGGGATATTCTCATGTCAAGGTGGTGAATGTGGGTTGTTGTAATTAAATTATCTCTCAGCAGCACAAGTGCATTGCTTCCACTCCACCCCCTACCCGGGTGATGCTCTCCTGGTAACAGCCCAGGCAACGGGTGTTTATTCCCTTTTCCCTAAGCATAGTATTCATTCCGATACAGCCATAATGATGCAGACAGCTCTCATACCAGCATACTGCCTCTCCAGAAGGTCTTTATTGGTAACGTCTCTTCTACCGGCACGACTGTGATTTTTGAGGCCACTCCTGATCCAAAAGCAACGCCAGCAATGCTGAGATACAGACTGATTTGCAGAGCTGGGACTCCCGAAGATGAGCCCCCGCACCGGAGCTTCAGCTACAGCTTCGCAAAGCACAGTGCAACCTCCTCACCAGTCCTCCTCTGGTTCCTCAAACGGGAAAAATTCACTTTCACTAAGTCAGTGGGTATATTCAGACCCATTCATTTGCTTTACTAAAATATTTTGATCACTTAATACATAATTATATCCTGTCAGCGTTCGTTTTCTGTTAGGATCTCAGTTAAAAATCCATTAGACAGAGCCTGTTTCAGCTGGCAGCTTGGCTGAGCGGCTGCTGTGCCTCCTGGCCCGGCACCTCAGACCGGCCAGGGTGGGAGCATCCCTCGACGTGTGGGAAACGGCTCTAAACTGCACTTCTTCCCCAAAGGAACCTGTCACTGCCAGAACCTGTGGTGGGATGCAGCCGCAGAGGGGGGTCGCATCTGGGCAGCTGTGACCACTAGGCGCCTCACAGGATGGGGACCCCAGCGCAGTGCATTTACCCTTTTGAAAGGCAGCATTCCTCACACTTCAACTAAAGAGCTTTTTTAATTAATTATTTATTTTAAAGCCCTTTTTTAGCATGTCAAAGACACAAAGGACTTTTTCTTCTTTACCCTAAAATCCATCTAAATTTAGAGGAGTCTTTCATTAAGATGGACCAGCATGGGAAGTATGCGAAGAATTTTTACTGATTGACTTAAGGTCAATAGCCAAGAAAGGGTGCCTCCATCTTTGATTTAAGATATTATTTTGATCCACTAGGCCTGGAAGGGAAGGTCAAGCTATATTTTATAGAAAACCTTGATCTTATAAGGGCTCCCTTTCTTACAGTTGTCAAGTCTCCTTACTACAAACATAGTTATTAGTAAAAAAATGCCATTATTGATGCATATGCAACCAACCAACAGCACATATCAGCCTCCTGCAGGGAAGTAGCCAGGAGCTTCTGTCCGTGCTTGGGAAGCTGGACCACCCCTCTGACCGCTGGATGTGACACATCAGTAATGCTTCCCCTCCTCAGAAAGGAACCAGCTACACTGTAGCCAAAGTCACACCGAAATCTGTTCTTAAAGCAGGACTGACAACTCGAAACAACTGAGCCCCAAAAATCTGTCATATACAGCCACAGATATTTTTTTATTATTTTCGAACAAAGTACTTGTGCATCTCAGTCCTTTAGGAATGAATTTTCTTCCAGCTGAAAACGAGAAGCTTGTCATGGTATTTTTCTAAACGCCACATGCCTGTATGGTAACGGGAGACACGCTGTCCCCCGGTCCCCCAAGGGCAGCTCACTTTTCATGTTTGACCCTCTCCTCTGCTTGCTGCTGGCCGCTGGTGTGACTCACCGACCTGCTATTCCTTCCCTGACACTCCCAAGCTAAACCAGCCCAGGATATTTCTCGCTGACAACAGTGATACTATTGCACAAAGGGCTTAGCTAAGGAGCAGTGTCAGTTGCCCAAGTGCATTCCTCACAATTAAAATTTCAAAATAGAGAAACTCCAATTCAGATGTCACACCAACCTCACCAGGCTCCTCAACTCACCTGCACCACTGCTTCCCTCATGGTATAAATAATTCCCCTGCAGACTCAAATAGCAATAGCCCCAGGGTTTCGCCACAGCTGCCTTTGAATGCACAGCCTGGAACTTCGTGGCACAACTCGTATGTTCCTGCAGTGGCATGGCCAAGGCAGAATGTACATTGCTTGGGAAGTGGGAGATGGGCATCGCTGTGGGGAAGCAGAGCTAGAGGCACGACCAGCACGCGGCGGCGCAGAGCATCCTTACCAGGACTGTGTGCATCCCCGTGTAGAGCCTGCTGAGGCACACCAGCGTCGAAAACACAAATGCTGCTACCAGGCCTAGTTCGAATGGATACTGCAAAAAGGAAAAACAAAACAAAACCAAAAACCTCCCCGTTACACCATTATCCATTTTAACATCACTATATAGCTGAAATAAAACACCCAAGCAGCCAGACTGATGTAAGGGTCTCATGTTGGGAAGTGGCTCCCGAGTTGTACTTTCCCAAAGAGATTAACATAACCCCAGAGGAGACCTCACGCTGGCCAACATGCAATCCTGCTGGGAGGTTGTCTCATCTGCGGTGCCACTTTTGCAAAGGTCTAGTCTTAGTGTGGAAAAAGCCTGGAGAATAGATGGCATCTGCAGAGTTCTTCCCTGCAATATCTACCTGCAAAATCCATGTTAGTGCTAAAGACCTTAAGGAAAAAAGCACAGCATGTCATACAAGCAATGCCTGAGGCTGAACTGCAGCCTCAGATCACCTGAGGGGAACGCGATAGCCACAGAGCCTGACCAGAAGCGTGATCGATAGTCCTGGAGCAGTGGGCTGGGAGGGGAAAATCAATGTCTGAGCTGAAACCGCAATCCAGCTATTAGAGCAGTCAGGACCACTCTTCCCTGTGACACCTAAGGTTTAATTGTCTTCTTACGAAGCCAGTTTTGCACAATTCCCTCTCTGAGTTTCCTACAAACATGGAAGGAAGTGTTGAAATAAACCAACATTTTAAAAAGAGAAAAAAAGCCCCAACTTTTGCTGAAGAATAAGCTTAACATACAGCCCTTAATCCACTCATTCAAACCCTGAAACCCAGTGGGCTGGCAGGCTCCTTTCAGTCTGTAAAGGAGATTTTTCGGGAAAAAAAAGGAAACCAACCCAAAATATAAATAAAGGAAATTAATTCCCCCAATTTGACATAAAGTCTCCATCTACTGCTGAAAGCTGACAACTGACCAGGGTGGCCACAGGTCAAAGCAAAAATGCTTCTGTGGAAATTTTAAGCATAACAACTTGCTTCTGACCCTTTCCCCTCGGGCGTAATCTAGCCCCCGGAATACAGAGCTCAGACCCAGCTGCAGATGTCACTCCCAGTTCATAAAACGCTATTTCTTCCTCACTTCTCTAAGCCTTCAGAGGATTTACGCCCACTTTATTTGTCCCTCAGCAGGCAGCCTGGGAGCTAGTCCAGATCAGTAATTGATGACAAGGGCAGCTTGAGAAGATAGCAGCATAATGCACTGGTAGATTTTTCCTTCTTAATAGAGGCAATTAAATCATTTAATTATTTTACAGCAGCTTTATTGTTTCATGGCAATTTCTAAGAAGTACAAGACAGCATGTGAAGAGCTGAGCTTATCCACTGGTAGCTTATCCATGGAGGAGGAAGACAAAGTGCTGCTGACCGGCTCTTTTTGGCAGCTCTGAGACATGGGATGGATTTGGCCTTCCAGGGCTGACAAATATCCCACGTTATGGCTCCTCCTCCCCATCTGCCAAGCTGCTCCAACCAGTTCACATACAATTACCAGGGAGCAGGAGGCTGACAGCACAGCTTTGGGTACCACCGACCTGCTCACTCATCCCCGCGCTGTAGGCAGCGGCAGAGCACGCTGCTTCATGGCTGGGACCGGGTGAGTCTGGAAGTTAAATTAATTCAGGGATCCTGGTGTAATTCAGAGATCTCTGGCTCCATGAGTTACAGCCCCAGGACACAGCACCTTTCACCAAACGGGTGGCCAGCTTTTGTCCCTGCACACACGCCAGCACCATAGGGAGGACACCTGGGGACACTGCAATGGCAAGACCCCCCTGGCCATACTGCGAGCCCTCTTGGCTACATCGGCTTATCTTTGAAATACATCTGAGAAGGCTGAGAAACACACTTAAATGCAACGCAGCCAGGAGGTTATTATGGATAGAGTGCAGGAAACCCCTATTTGGATTCATAAAATGAATGGAAAACTGCCATGGAGAAAAGAGTTTCCGGAAAATAAACCTTTTAGGAAGATCAAAGGCTGAAGGTTTGGGGGAAATAATTATGAGATCTCCCCAAGCAGCCTACAGCTCCAGTGCCACAACACTGCTGTTACTTCCCTGACAAACAAGCTTTCAAATCACGTTGTGCGCTACGAGTCTACCACAGGTTAGAGCCAGGGGATATCCAAGGATGCTTTTCCTGCATCATACAAAACACAGGCAACACAGAGCTCCTTTGGTTTCCCTGGGAGCTGGCATTTGCTGGTGTACAGCGATGGCTTGGTGGGCACGGGGCAAGCACAAAACACTGACACTGGGCAACTTCTGCAGCAGCATGGCAGCTCCCTGCATGGTCACCCCGCATGTGAAAACCCAGGGAACCCACCACACCACCCTGCCCACGGCTCTAAGCAGGGCTTATACTAAAGAAAGGAGATTTCCACTAAATTTCTTCTTGTATCTATTATCGGCCAGCTATGGGTAACCACAGGGAAAAATACACCTCTTTGAAACTAAACACAGCTCCTCTGGAAGTAGCAACAGCTTTGGATTTGCTAGTTTTCTGTAGCCTGCTGCAAGTAGGCACATGATTTTCTTTTTATTATTTATTTATTTATTTTACCTTTTTGTACCCCCTACCTTGTACTGGTTTGTGGTCGCAATGAGAAAGGAGAAGGAAATGGCGGTAGCTGCCATGGCGTGGGTGGAAGGCATCCCGTACTCCGCATTCGTCCTCATTTCCAGCTTGACAACAGGTGGTGAGAGGGGCCGAGGCCACTTCAGAATGTCCTTGGAGACCTGGCCTATGTACATCACAATCTGGGGAGAAGAAAGGCCACAGGGCTATCAGTCAGCACAGGCAATCCCCACTCAACCACCCGAGAACCACTGCTATTTCTGCGCTTTTTCCTGCAAAATCCACCACCCCGAGTGCAGAATTCATTCCCTGAATTATTAAAGGGGTTTCCATTATCCAGTCGGTGAAGGAAACAGCGGTTTTACTGCACCATGTTGTAACCTGATCACAAGTGGGACCAAAAGGAGAGTTCACTGATGAGATGCAGCAATACAGGATAGCGTGAGACAGACAGCTGGCTCCCACCCCACGCCAGAGAAGTTTCAGTTTCCTCCCCATCCCTTACATCCCCTCTCCTGCAAAGCAAACAGCTACAAGAGAAATTTTTCCGCCACCACTTGCAAATCACCGCCTTGCCCAGCCGCGTCCCTCCCAGCTCCGCGCAGCAGCTCCGTGAGGGCAGCTCCCACCCCAGCCACCGCGGGAGGTGCTGCAGGAGCCCCGCTGGGACGCACCACCAGCATGGTTATTAAATAATAACCTGGCATCCTCGAGGAGGCAACAGTGAGAAAATTGGGCAGGTGACATGCAGCGCCAGTTCTCCTGCCTGACTCCCCAGCGACGCTGGGCTGTCGTGCATTGCTTGGGACACGAGAGGTTTAAGCAAGGGCCCTGTTAATTAGCTACCGAGCACTGCAGCATAGTGATTTTAGGGGAAATGTCCCATTCTCAGGTCACTGCAAGCCGTAGCAAAGGGAAGCAGAGGCATGAGGCAAAGCCAGCCGGCATCGCCGAGAGGTGCAGCCCCCCCAGAAGTAGCCAGGGCACCCACCGTGATGACAACCTCTGCTCCCCAGCACCCTCTGCCCAAAGGCAACGGGCTCTCAGCATCCACAGTAGACAAGGACGTGAACAAAAGTCACCCAGGCTGTTCTTGGAGAATACATTTGCTTTCTATTGCCACCCTCCTCCCTTTGGATAGTGCAGCCAGACACGGGCAAATCAAGCTCTACAAAAAAAAGCAAACTATTTTTCTTCTTTTTTTTTTTAAATACAAAAAATAGGTTAACTGATGTCTGCCATGAAAGCTCAGTTGCTGCGCGAGACGGCTCGCTGTTCTGCTTCTCACACTTCCACTAGCAAAGGAGGGGTCCTAAAATAACATCCTTCCCATGCTGGTGTTAGCCATATGCCAAAACAGCAACACAATCATCCGCTGCCACATTTGTCACCAGCCACATTGCATCCCTCTCTCTCCCACCAGCCATTTAAAAATGGCTTCGTGTTAAAAAGAAAAATGCCAGGATTCAGGATTCACAAATCGGGACCAGGAAAAAGCCAAAATGTCACGTTCCTTCCTCCCCCTCTCTGCAGCAGAGCACATGCCGTGGGGAGTGCTAGGCTTACAGCCAGCATCAGAGCCTGGCAAAGTGACTGCGGGTGCCTTTGCATCCTTTATCCCTCATCACGTGAATCAATTACCGCCTTATTATCAGTGCCACCTGGGGCACGCCTGCTGCTCCTCCTTCACCCTGATACAGGGGACATAGGGCAGTCAGCAAACACCCTGCCCCGCACTGGTCACAGTAGAGAAAGGGTCAAGAAACAAGTGTCTCAAAGAAACCACTCTGGGTTTATTTCGTTAATGGCACCTGTTTCCAAATGCATACAGGCACATCTTTGGAGTTAATTAAATTCCAGGGTTGAAAGCAAAATTACTCTCTGTGACAGAACATAAAACATTGAGGCTGCCATTTGTGATACCATCTGAGAGGCAAGGTAGGACAAGCCAGTTTATCAGCAGTCCTCTCTAATAATGACTTCCACTTGTAGCAGTATTATTAGCACTGGTACGTAAGAGTATTACAGAAAGGGAAATGAGTCATCTTTGAAATGAAGGCTATGCTAGGACTTCTCTGCTGGTGGAAAACAGGCTGAATGCTGGAGGTGGTATGGGTAAGCAAAAACACCAGGCATCCTCACAACACCTTCCTTCCTAGCATTCCAGATTGAATTCTGACCCTTTTAAAAACATGTATCATATAGACACGTAGAGTAATGAGAGGTGAGACAGCCTCCATAGAACATGAAGATGAGTCCAGAACACGTTCAGACTAAGCACCAGACTTTGCCTTTAGCTTCTCCAGGCGCTGTGCACATGGCTTTTAAGCACAATGTCCTGGACTGTTTGGCAGAAGCAGCAGTTGTGGGCACAGTAAAACACTCCCCCATTAGCCAAACTGGCAGGCTTTCCTGAGTGGGCAAAAAATGACAAGCACACCATTGCTAAAAGCCCCCCAGCAAAGGTGTTGCACTGGTTCACCGGCCTCCCCATGTGGGGCCCACACGCAGCTGGAGGAGCACAGGACAGCCCAGGCTCCGCACGGGCTCCTTGGCTCGCAGCACAGAAAAGCCAGCAGCCCAGAGCCCCCGCCAGAGCTGCCCACGGTGGGCAGCGGGGTGCCCTCCTCGGGGGACAGCCCTGTGGCACACAGCAGGGCTGGCAGAGCGCCAGCTGGGACCTGCACGTCTGTGCCCAGCCCAGAGCATCAGCCAGTCCTGCTGGAGAGTATCACACAGCTGGCGACAAAGAGCAAGTACCTCTGGGAGCGTGCCAGGCACTGACATCCAGAGCTCAGCCATGAACAGGGAAAAAAACCCAAACCAAAACCACACCCCAAAAACAGAGAAGGCCACCGCAGATGCCATCACTGCTCGACAAGTGTTTTGCAGAAACATAGTTACAGCATTATATTTTACTGCAGGATATATCTGAATTACCTACCACCTTCAGAAGATGAGTGGCATCTGCCCTGGTCAAGCAGCATATTCTCTCTTAAGGCACATCTCATTATTTCCTGACCTCCTTTCTCTGCCTTTTTGAATTTACTCCCTTAACAGTCCCAGGAGAGGAAGCAAGCAGCCTGCAAGTTTTGGCCAGTTACCAGCTTTTTTCAGCCTACCAGATGAGAAAACCCCGGTAATAAACCTTGTGAACAGCAACCACTGAAGCGCTAGGAAGGAGGAGAAGGGAGATGAAGAGCTGAGCATGGGGGACAGGTTAAAGATCCACACAGAGCCAAGCCACACCTATGCTTAAGTTACCTGTTTGTGCTACGTAAAAGCCTTTGATGGCCTGGGAATAAATTTAGCATGGGCAAAAATTAGCCCAAGTGCAGACCAGCAAGTAACTCGGGATTGCGTTGGTCACAGGACTGCGTAGTTTTGCCGTGCTTTCCAGCCCACCCTAGGACGCCGAAGAGGACACCCGCGATGGTTTGGGACAGGAGAACAGGGGAGGCAGGCTAAGGCTGGACCAGGCGCTGTCGCCTTGCAGGTTATGCTGGGCCATCCCTCGAGCCGCCAGCGCTGGGCTTCACCCAGCTCCCCTTGCTCCGCAAGGGCTGGGGAGATCTACCAGGCAAGAAGGGGCCAGGCTCAAACCACGCTGACCTAGATTTAAATAAAACCCATTCCAAAAGTCTTTACCTGCCTGTGTACGTTTCCACCCAAAGGGTCTCCAAGCCCAAAGCTGAACCCTTGAAGACTGAGCGAGCAGACACCATTTGCTCTCTCGTAGGCACGGCAAAGAAGAGAAACCCTGAAGCAAATAATTTCTTCAGGCTCTGTTGTTCTGTTTGCTCCTTCCTTTGCTGACAATTTTTGCCCACCTAGAGTGCTACGTTATGGCTCGCAATGCTTTTCTTCTGTGTTTATTTCTAGCACAGGCTCTCTTCCGCTCTGTCCAACTGACATAGATCAACCAAATTTTCTGCAGTTCTGGTGCAAAATAGTTTGCAGACATCTTCAGCATAAATAATTCTAATTTGCACATTAATAAGTACCTCTGTCTCTTCATGGGGAATTGGTCTGAACCTGGAGACTTTTCCATTACTGAAGCAACAAAGTGAAAGCGTGATGGATTGTGTAGGACTCAATTTGCTGGAGATGATAACTATGCTGGAATGCACGGGAATTGAGCTGAGATTTCACAAAAGTCGATGGGATGAGCATGGCTAATTTCCTTGTCTGAAAGCTGACAGCAGCAGCTCCAACTGCCCTGTACCTCAGACTGCTCAAACTTTCAAAATGGAATTTAACCGCTTCACACTCAAGTTACAAAGATGTGTTGGCAAACAAGGGGGGCTGCTCAGGCTGGCAGGGAGGGAGGGGAGCTGGGCTTCAAGGATGGGAAAGGGAGAAGCACCGCAGCCTTCCTAGGTCACTGGACACCCACGAGTGGGGCCCAAACCTGGGCAGAAGCAAAGCGATGCTCTTGGGCATCAGCCAGTTCTGTAGAGCCTGCCCTTGTCCCAAGACCCCAACTGCACCTCCCCATGGAAGCTCCCCACCGAAGCACGCTGTTGGGGAGGCTAAGGGACTCTGCTCTACCTCTGTATTTGCAAGTCCTGCAAGCTACAGTTGTGACAAGTGCCACAACGTGAGTCTCTTAATAAATAAATGATGGCAAAAGCAAGGTGGACCACAGCATGGGAACAGAGGTGCAGTGGAGGGGTCACTGGCAGCAACCATGCATATGCATAATGCAGGGAAACGCCACCTTCCCTTCTGTATGGAGGTGTGTGCACGCACACACTGGGAAACGCTGCTCACATGCCACTGCCATGGTGGGGACCCTCAGGAAGCTACGTCAGCTCCCTAATATTTGCAGTGTCCCTTGACAGTGACATGGCAGCGCCAGCTGGAGATGTGGGAAATAAAACGCATCCCCCAAGCTCCTTCTCCCAAAGCCACACGGGCACGGCCCATCGTGGCAGGTCTGTCCCCCACCGCTCCTCCCTGCAGGCTGCACAGCTCCTGTGTCCCCTGCCACGGCTCTGCCTCAGTGAAACACAAACCAGGTGTTTCATTTACATGGCTGAATCCGTGAGCTGCATCCGCAGGCAGAGCAGAGCCCAGGGCTGGGTGAGGCAGGCTCTTCCTCCTGAGGGCTCCTGCTCTGCACTGCAAGGGAATACATCACCTCAGTCTCATTCTGCTCCACGGTGAAGCAGTAAGCCTGGCTTACTGAGCAACGCTTGGGATCTAGGCTATGGCTACCCTAATCTGTTCAGAGTTGAACCAGCCTCTACAGTTTCTGCATGGCCAGGCACTATCGCATCAGCTTGGCACGCTGCGGTCGTGCTGGGAACGGGATGCGGCACAGCCTCTGGCAAAGCTGCGGTCCCGTCCAGGGGTCCCGCACTGGCAACCACACAAGCTGAAAACGCGGGCCAAGGCAGCCAACCTGACACTAAAAAACATTTTCCTAACCCCACACTCACAAACGCTACAACTAAATTTTGGATCTTCTGAACTTCCTTATATAAGCCTGCTCTTCTCTCATGCACATCCATGCTCTCCCAGCGCTATGAAGATGACTGTGAAGTCTTCTGAATTAAATCCTCACAACAAATGCAAGAAGCACTAAAAAAAAAAAAAAATACTTGGGTAAAGACTTGTTTCTTGTTCCCCTGTCAAAGGGTTTTTCTGTAATGCTGTAAGCAACTTAAAAACAAGGCTTTCCCCAAACGCTGGTGCCTGCCAGTACTGCTGGGGTGGCCTGGGCAACACGAGGGGAACCACAATCCCTTACAGCCAAGGCATCAGGTGAAGCAAAGGCAAAGCTTTATTGCCACTTTGGGTCAACAACATTACATTTAACTACACAAACGCAATTAGCAGTTGCTATAGCAGCACAGCCGCCTCTGCAGCCTTTTCCTGAGGGTTTCCTCTGAGTCATATATATGGTCCATCTCCAAAAGTACATCCTCACCTGGGGCTTTGCACTGGGGTAAACAAGGCAAATCTGTCTCTGTGTCTTAACAGACTTCGCTTTAGTGAAGAATGATGAATCCAGCTGGAGGCCTTGGCATCCACATAGGTCCGGGTGCCAATTCATTTGTTCCAATATCTACAGGGGTTCCCTCTGGGGTGAGGGGCTGTTCCCTTCCTGTGAGCATCAGAGTCCCATAAAGTGACCTGGCTCCTCAATGTTCACGTAACTCTCTTACTGCTTCAGCGATCTCAGAAGGGGTTTTGCTCACCTGCAGGTGTTGCTGGCATTTTCCGTGGTTTTCCCTCACTACCCGTGCCACACCTGTGGGCAGCACACCTGCAGCAGGAAGCAAGAGCGCTGTGTGCAGATTTACCACCACGGTGCAGACACATACGAACGCACACAAACACACAGAGCCAAGCCAGCTACGCAGAGGCACAGGACCGGTGCCTTGGGGCACGATTTCCCCTTTGGAACATTTCCATGGCAGCTGCCCAGACCCTGAGCCTGGCAGGATTTAGGGAACGGGCCTCGTGCTGCAGGTGTGCTGCATGTGGCACGCTCTCCTTGTGCCTCCGCTGCCACCACCCCTGCACAGGGACAGAGGCACCCGGGCACGCGAAGGTCAGGAGGAGCTATTCTTTTTGTACTCTGTAATATTGCAGCTAACAAAAGGCGAACCAGAACATATTTCTTTTCAACTTCTGATTTTGCAGCTCTCCTGTCTGCGCTATTGATCTATTAAAAGGGCAAAATGAAATTCTAGAGAAGACACGGGGTCAAATAGCACTGGTGACTTCTTCCTCGAGGCTCGCCGTGTGGCAGCCTGACTTTGAATCTACTGGTTTGACTCCAAAATAGAAACTCTACAACCTGGCTCTAGAAATCCTAACCTGCAATAGTATTTGTTGTCTTTCCAGAAAGGAAACTTACAGTTTGAAAATGATGTTGCTTTTGTTTTTATCATAACCACTGCGTGCTGACAGGAGTGACAAAGCAAATCGGCAACACTGGAAAGAGGGGCGGCAGCAAAATAAGGATGCACTATTAATAAACTGGCATTTGCAGAAGATTAGTCAAGCAGAAGCAAAGACTGTATTTGTGGTTGTCAAGGCAGGCGTGACTTTGATTCACCATACAGAAATTAAAGCAAGCATGCAGTCTGCACTGTTCACAGCTGCTATTCTCAGCATCCCCCAACTAAGGCTTAAGTAAGTAGATAAACACTGCAACAGACAATAGCTGTGGCTGTGCCCCTTGAGCATCACTTGGGTCACAGTGAAAGAGGAGCAGGGCAAAGAAGAGCACGTTCTCGTGAAGATACTCCTCCTGCCCCCAAGTCAGTGCCAAGAACTAAGGTTTGGCTTCGGGACAAAAACCCACGAAAGCCACTGAAGAGCACTGGTGGCCTTTCACCCCAGCAGCAGCTCAAGTGGAGGAAGCCCTGCAGAGCAGAGGAGCCCCAGCACCCGCAGCCTGGGGGACCCCAAGCTACCCTCTGATTGCATCCTGCTCCCCATCCCCTTCCCAAGCCACTCAGCTGCTCTCCACATGCAGAGATGCCAACAGCAACCGTGAGGCTGGGCACCTCCTTGAGGCACACGTGCCTTACAAGAGAGGGCGGCTGGCTAGGAAAACTCCAGGATCCACCATCTCCAGTGTGGCTATTTTTTTCCAGAAAACACATCAATCTTGCACTAGCTGTGCAGGAACTGTACGCGTTTGCCAAGGATTTGGTCAGGTGCAATGGGGTATTCAAGCTCTCATTGAGCTGGTGGGATGCTCAAACACTTGAGATGTCCCAGCCATGCTGTCAGCAGGATCACACGAGGCAGATCTCCAGCCCACCACGAGCAGGACCATATCAGCAGCAAGCCAGTGGCACCACAGCATGCATGTCATGGCAAGGGGCAGCAAGGGACAGGAAGGGGTAAGAGACAGCACAGGCAGCTTCTTGAAAAATATATATATAGGAGGGAGGACTTTTGGTGTCTCAAGTCAGCCTTCAGAAACTCAAAACCAGAGTAAGAGAGCTTTGTGCCTTCAGAAGCATAACCAACCGACATCCCAGGATGCTCACTCTGTCTTCAAAAGAAGCCTTTGGACAAAAACTATAAGGTAGTTGACTATCTTATGATGGGTTTAAATAAAAGAAATTTGGGCCCATTCTCTTGGTAACAGGAAAAACCACTGTCACATTGTTCTAGTTTTATCATCTAACACCTAAAACTGGGAAACTGCTACACCTAGTAGTTCTAGTGAAATAGGAAAGGTTTCAACTTAAACTTCATCTCAAATTACTCCCAGTTGGCCTCAGTCGTGCAAGCTTCACTGGCACGTTTTCTTCAAGGGCAGAGTACAGCTACCAGCACCTACAAAATTCTCTTTCAATCAACACTATCTTGTGCACAGCATTTTCTTTTATGGACCGTCTATTTTTGCATTCTGACATTTTGTAGTTAGTTGCCTGCCTGAATAGAGTCTTACATGTTCTTATGCAGTGTAATATATGGCACTTTAAAGAGTTTGGGTGTTAAGTGACTTTCATCAGCTGTTCCAAGCTTGTTTTTGTGAAATGTTGCAAAGGCACAAAAATATTTTGCTGAAATGTTGCAAAAGCACAAAAAATAACAAACAAGTATCAATAATCCAACGTTTTCAAAACAAGGTGAGTTTTCAAAGCAGCATCCAGTGACTCAACCACTGCCCAGTAATGCCAGTGGCATGATGATTGCAGGTAAATTCCTGCTGGTTATTAAGCTCCTGGCTGCCCTGAGAGCCAGACTTCAGAGCTCATCATTCCCAAGGAACTAAATGCCAGCAGCCTTTGGAAACCTGTTCCTCTGAAAAGCAAGACTGGAAACTAAATTGCCATGGATCCAGACCCAGGACCTTCTCAGGTGTGCTGAAGATGTCTGCACCCAGTGCCGCTCAAGGAGCTCAACAGGGCACAGGCAGCCCCCCAAACTCTCCTTCCCTGGAGATGCCGCCTCCACCTGAGTCAGCAGCTTATCGCCGTCATACACCGACAGCTTCCACACCCGCCCCCGCAGAGTCCATGCTGGCCAGCTCTTATTTGTATAGCATAAATTTAAGTTTTATAGGGTCAAAAGATCCACGCACCCTGAAAAAAAAAATAACCAGAAAAAAAATTCCAAGCAGGCTGAATAGCAAGCAGAAACTGTAATTATTTTTTTCCAGGTCTCTACCTTACCTCTGAAATTCCACACCAAAATAAAGCTTTCAACCCTGAATGGGTGCAGAGAATAAAAAAAAGCAAACTGAGCTTTCACCTCTCGAGCTGAGATGCGCAGTAAATTTAAGGTACATTTGGGGGCTGGTTCATGTGAAGTTATTTTTCATCTCTGCACTGCCTGGCTGAAGTAGCAAGAGTCACTGGCATCAAAGTCTCGTCTGTGCAGATTCAAGAGTGTTTTCTTCACATTGCTGGAGAAGGGAAGCAAAGACACGAGGGTACCTTCAGCACTGACCCAGCATCTTGCTCAGGGGTGTCAGGCAGTTATTCCCCTTGCCTGTCTGTAAAGGGAAAGGTAAAGCCTACATATATACTGTGAATCTTCAGAGGAAAGGCACCATGGAAGCATAATGTGCTCCTTTAGGTTTCTAAAGGATCTGGATGTGACGACAGCCAGCGTTTCCCAGAGCCACCCAGCTAAACAGAAAAGCACAAGTAGCCAGTTTTGGGGACCTAGAACTGGAGAAAATGTCCCAGGGCACCAAGTCTACTCCTCTGCTACTGCTGAAATAAACTTTCTTCATAGTTTTTCTTACTGCCCTTCACCATTCTAGAGCTATTTCACAACCTTTGGCTTCAACTTGGCTTATTTATGCCTGCCTTCTGCATGTTTCTTCTTGCAACTGTACTTTTATTTTCAGAAGCTCCTTCCTTCCCCAGGTGCTTACAGCCAGCCCCATCCTCCCTCTGACTTCATTTTGTTAGGGTCTTATCTAAGCTTTCAGTCTGCTCAGAAAATAGCCTGTTCCCTAATCATCCCTGGCCGCACTCCAGTTCAGATTTATCTCTCAAATGTGGTTGACTGGCTCTGCATAAATTATTACAGATAAGACGGCAGGAAGGCCTTGTAAACAGCATTAATACTGCTTTAATTTTTAAGGGAAGAAACTGCCCCGATTCATTCTGGGACAGTGACTCTCATTTCCAACTTGAGGCAGAAACTCACAGGTTTAAGTCCCCAAGACCACAAAATGAAGTACCGCAGCCAGCACTACTGTTTCTCCAGCGCCTGAGGGTGAGCCCACCTCTCCC
The DNA here is from genome assembly GCF_015220075.1 of Falco rusticolus. Lineage (NCBI taxonomy): Eukaryota > Metazoa > Chordata > Aves > Falconiformes > Falconidae > Falco > Falco rusticolus. The sequence continues at coordinate 10,186,771 of NC_051199.1, read as the reverse complement.
GTAGGGTGGTCTGACCCCCTTCATCATGCCATCCCTGCAGACCGTGCTTCTCCAGCGTGTGCTCCCAACATACCCCCGTGCTCTGCACCAGGTGCACGAAAAGGTCATTGCTGGTCCATCATCTCTCTCCCTGCTGAAAAGCTTCACTAACAACCTCTCCCCATCCCAAGCAGTTGGCTTGATACCACCTCCTCTCCCCAGCTGGATAAGAGCCTTCTGCAGACCGTGCCTGGATGCTGCACTCGCCCCTTCGTGCCCTTCCTAGCCTTCTACCAGCAGCAGTTGTCAGAGACTACCAGGCTACCTGGATTTTTACTTTTATCCAGCACAGCTGTTCTAAGCCCCACATCATCATCCCTTCAGAAGCATTTCTTTAAAACCTTGAATTGCAGACAGCCTGCAGACCCGCACTGCCGCTCCCCACCGTGCCACCAGCCAGGCATCCTTCCAGTGCTGTCGCCAAAAGCCTTCCAGTGAGTTAAAAGCACAGCTTTGTCACACTGAACACCCTGGCAGCGCCCGTGCAGCTAAGCCGATCCTGCTGTCATGTACATGACCAAGGCATCGAAAACAGACTGACACCGCTCACAGCACCATGAAGGCCCATTCCTGCTCACAGCCTGCTTGCCAGCAAACAAGCCACTCAGCTGAGCTTCCCATAACAGTAACAGATAGCCTGCATAGACATTTTTAGCCATTTCACAATCACACATAATTAAAATGTTTTTAAAACTACAGATTGTCACAAGCCTGTGTATTTAAAACAGCTTCTCCTTTTCAGTGTACAATACAACTCCACAACTCCCTCTGTAACAGGAAAAATAACATTCGTAAACATAATATCACATGCTTGAATACCCTAATTAAACCAGCCTAAACCTGGCCAGGACTCAGGCGGACTCCTTGCAAGGCAAAGGCAAGGCAAGTCTGCAGAGAGGCACGCAAGGAGCTCTGAAGAGTCATTTTTTTGAGCAATATGCAAACCCAGAAGGCAGTGACTACCAATTATCATCTTCTGTGGCACGTTTCCAGAAGAAGTAGGTGTACTCCTGGCCCAAACCCAGCTCTAATTATACAGTGTCCACCTACTTCTAAATTTCATCTGCAAGTTATTTTTCATGTTCTCTTTATAAAATGTATTGACTCGGGTTACTGGCACAGAACAACTGATGCCTTCTGTCCAAGGCTGGGTGCATCTCAAATGTAGGACCCAATTCAGATTGCTTTTATTATTTCTCATCATATAATTTGGATAAAAGACAGAATATTATTAATCAAAATGGTCAAGGATCAAAAAAATCAAGGAGAAGTTTCTCTGTAAAGGAACAAAGCTAGATACCACATCCAGGTCTTTTTACCCAGCTTCAATTTCTCAAATCAATGTAGATTGACAGCTAAACCTCCAGGGTTTGCCATCTGCCAAAGATGCTCCCTACCTCCCTTCTTTGTTCTAAAATGGTCTTATTTCGGCAGAAAAGATCTGATTGATACCAAGATAAGCAATGGCAGCAACAAAACAAGAGCCATTCCCAGACTGAAGTGCCTGGTCATCTTCTGGTTTTCAGTGCCAGAATGGAAACACATTACTCTGGGTACCCCAAACCACATTTGTGAAGGCTAAAGCAATGTTGACGCCAGCTAATTTGAGAATGCTCTCAAAGTAACCAAACCCAATGCTTTTAAGTCTTCAACAAAGAATTTGATTATTTTTTTCTCCTCAAGTGACTGCAGAAACACCCTGTTTATTCCACTGCAGCCTGTGCATCCCCTTTCTCTTAGGTTTATACTAATTTCAACCAAGCCAGAATGGTATGAAGAGGTTATGCAAAAGAAATTGGGGTAAAAGAGAAAGATTTCACAAACTGATGAAAAATTATCCTTAAAACACCATGACACATTAGGAAAGAAGTGTTTTCGCAGCTGTTCTGTGCAAAGCCTATCAAAAGCAGCTCAATCAGTTATTGGGCTGAAAAAACATCAGTTTGAGATGTAACAGCGATGAACAGTCACCTACTCTCTCTTCCCTCCTCTCTCAGCATCCCAATGCCTCTGCTTCCTCAACACACAAGTTACACATAAATAATCTTGGCTTTTTTTGTTTGTTTGAAGGGTAATTCTTATTCTTAAATATTCATTTACTACAGTTAGAGAATTAACAACTACATGTTTAAATAAGTCATAGAAATACTTACAGACCAAATAATTATCATCCTCCTAGACACAGAGTGGTCAATGTTCCAGTAAATAAATGGAAGGAAAGTGATATAAAAAATCTCTTCTCCCAAAGCAGCCGAAAACTTGAACAAGTAGTAGTAGAAGTAGTTCTTCACAATATACTTCTGCGTACAACCCTGGAAATGAAAAGATTTTAGAAAGTTTTAGTGAATTAGCTATTATAGCAAGCATTTAAGATATTTTAACTGTTACAGTTCCCAGCCCTTAAACCAAATAATTTGTTGGAACAAGTGTCATGAAATGAAGTTAAATTTTTATACTAAAATGAAGGCTATAGCAATAGCTCAACTACATTTCCTGCAGACTGGAAATCTATTCAAACTAATTAAGGGTAGCAGTCACATCGACAAAGATTTTCCAAGGATCAGATCAGTCTTTCCTCCAGGGAAATCAAGTATATTTCATAAAAGGGCACCAATGCATTAATTGTGAAGTTTCTACATCTGTAGATAGAGAGCCACCATCACTTTCATTGGAAATGTGTTTTGAGATGAAGAAAGTAAACTGCAGTTACTGAAACATTTCATTTAAAAATTTGCATCAGTATAGCAGGCAAAGTTCACCCTGCTAGTCCCTGAAATTTGCCGTCAGGTGCTGCTGGCAACAGCATCCCCTGTACTGCCCTCAACACTGGGCTCTTCTGCATGCTTCTGACCCCGCGCTCCCCCTCGGTGGGATGCTCACGGGATCGCCCCGCACGGAGATGCCGCAGCCCTTATATGCAAGTTGGCTCCACAATCGCAACTGCATGAGCAGATCTGGGGGAAAACAAGGCTGCAAGTGGGCAGAGAGAAGAGCTGCCCCTGTCACCACCAAATTTTCCCTCCAATATCTTTGAATAACCACCACCAGGTTGTCTCTTTAAATATTACCAGCATATGTATTGCAAAAAGTATCAGGTGACGCTGTTTGGGACTTTATTCATTTTATTAAGGTACTGACTGCACTTTTCTCTGGATTTGGCAGCCAGATGATTTCATTAGATGAACTCTACCCAACATGCTTGTTTTCTCTCTTCTATAATGGTGCACCAGCCCACCAGAGCTGGGAAGCCACGCAGCAGCACGTATTATTAAGGCCATGACTTTGGCCACTTGTGGAAAGGTCTGCTGTCTGCTATCACTGCCATTTGGGACCAGGACACCACTAAGAAGCCTCCCCCACCCTGTCAGCAGAAGCAATATGCAAGTGAATCACATTTTATATAAACACCTGTATGCTTCAGAAAATAAAGGAGAATGATGTAAAGAGGATTTTTGATTTGGGGGCAGGAGCAAGGGAGCCAATCTAGTCTCTCTCCACCTCCCCAAAAAGAAAAGTTGGCTATGTAAACATGAGATGAAAGAAATTCCTAAAGAAGAGAGCTGAGATCATGAGGGTTTCAGCACAGCCACACTAAGTTAAAGATACAGCTTTGACATAAGCTCCTAAAATTCTCCTAAAAGGAAACTATTATGCTTGGAGTTGACTGTGTAACTAATCTAGCAGAGAGAAAGTCATCCTACGTACTAGTAAGGAAAAGTAAAAATTGCCTAAGGAGTCTAGAGATGCAATTGTGACTCATTGTAAAAGCTATTAGAAGTCCCAGTCCCCTCATTTGCTTTCAGGATGAAGATGAAGCAAAGTGCATCAAGACAACAAAAGCAAGATGGAAAGAAGTTGCATCCATCCACCTATCATAGAAAAACCCCACAACTTATTTAAATTGATTTTTTGCATCAATAAACATAAAAGGTGATTCAATGCTTTTGGAACACTGGGGTTACAGGACTTTCCCCCATGTATTAGTAATAGAGGTCACAGCTGAGTTACTGGCATCCCTCTAAGACAGCGCAGCAGTATGCTACAGCTGGCCAAATGACAGAGCAATCAGTCTAAGTGTCTTGACTCTCATATGCCACTTCCAAAACACCCCCAGTGCAATTAGCAACTCTGATGCTTCTGCCTGAGATCCTGAAACCGTACTTGGTCACGCTTAACGTGCCCCAGAGAAAGCCCTCTTCTGGCATCGCTAATTCCTCAATTAAGCATAAGTCTCCAACATATTAGGAATTATGTGCTCATGTGCTTTAGATCAAAGATGATCAGACACATCCCTACAGTAACACTTTTATACTTGGAACTCATGGGATGAAGGATAAAATTTTCTAATTCCAGTAATCTGTTTTGTCAGGAAAAAAATAATTTTTCAGGTTCTAAAAGAAATCTGAGTTAAAAATATATTCCCAGGCAGACACCAGGGCCAAGACCTTCCACGTGATTTTTAAAACTTTTTCTTTATTCTTTTCCTTTTCTATCAGATATCACCCCCACCTTGTTTGGAATAGTTTTGTTTCGCTGGGTTTTGAACACTACACCAGCAGTTTCTGACAGCCCAACGTGTGAGCCAGGTGACAAACAGATGATGCCTGTGACACACAATGGTAACAAGCCCCATGCAAGGTGTCACAGAATTGCTCCACTTGATGTTAGGTCGTGTATGGTAAAAAAAACCAAAACAAACCAACAAAACCCCCATGTTTTCAATCATTGTTACCCTATAGCACTGTAAGTACGGAAAGCCCACTCCATGCACCCCGCACCCTGGCCCATGCAAGGTCCCAGCGGTCAGCTCATGTTCCCTCGTTATATCCATCGTTTCTGCAGAAAGCAAAGACAACTGTGCTTCGTCATCCCTTTTCATTCTCATTCTAACCCCAGTGCAGGAAAAAGCCATGACAATTATTGTGTGAACATTTAGCATCTTCTAACACCCTCAGAAGTTTATTCAGTCTCTACTTTTAAATAACTCTGATCCTTAGACTTGGTTATTCTTTAATGTACTGAAGTGACCTGATGCCTTCCACAACCTCTGAAGCACTTTCTGTGAGTCAGCCTCTCCATCCATCTCCATTTCTATTCCATCGGGATCACAGAGGTTTTAATGGGTGGTAATTAAGGCTGTAGGAGAAAGTCAGAATTTTTAGAATGTTTCAGAAGCAAGACGCAATAAGCCACAGCATTCGCAGACACGGAAGACAGGTAATTTCACACAAACAGCTCTACTCATCAACTGTAAAATACCTTTTTTGAAAAACTTTAACTGCTTAAATTACAAGAGAGACACATGAATGTGTGAGCCTCCATAAATTAACTACTCGCCCGAAGCGCTGGCAGAGAAAATGACTGCTGTGAGCCACCCTAGTTTCACAGCCTCTGCACAGTGGCCAGGGGTGGGTCACCAGGTGCTGCCCGCCCAGCCTCCCCCGGAGCATCCCAACATCTCCCTGCGGAGCAGGAACGACAGGGCCAGCAGAGCAGCTCAAACCTCCACCATGGTGGCTCTGGGAGACACTGACACACTATGACATAGCACAGCAGGAATCCGTAATTTTAAGAAGTATGTACATCAAGAATATTTAGCCTTTACAGCTGAAGGAACAGCAGTTACATCACTAACATAATGGATTTAAAATGTATTTTTAGGCAGAGGTATACCCTCAAGAAGACTTAAAAAAAAAAAAAAAAAAGCTGTGTGAAGATACCACTCCTTTGAATTTGTAGGATCTCTCTTGTCAGAGATCAGCTTTCCCTGCCCTGTCTCTAGAGACGAGCTTTGCAGTATCAGACTTCCAAGGCTCAGAGCCTGAACCAGAGATACCATTAACCAACATTTTGTTCTCAGCTCTCAATTACTTTGGATCTTTCAGAAAATGTGCATGTTTAATTAAAGTTCTCAAAGTCCCTTGCTTCCCCTCCAACAGAATTGCCTTGCAGAAGATCAGGAACTTTCCTCCCAAAGCCCCTAGTTAATGCATTGCAATACTTCTCATTTAAGGGACCGTTCATGCTGAAAACGGGCACAAAACTTAGAGAAAGCACCAAAGACCACAAAAAGCCAAAAATTCCCATCTAGATGCTGCTGCACACAAACAATGTAAATCAGGCAACACAGTCCCTCAGGGCAGTACTGGGGGGGTGTATAACCAGTAGGAAAAAATCATTCTGTACTGCAGTATTCTGTATGAGCAGCCCGTTTTACATCACCTTCTCTATCTGTTAACTGCATCCAGTTAATACAAGAACCTTTCAAGTCACAATAAAAAAAAAATCAGAGATCAGATTTTGGAAAATAAGAAAAAAACAAAACAAAACCATGGTATCGAAGGCTTCAGCTCCTCCATCCACCCACACAGCTAAATGCCAAACAATTGCAGAGTTTTCTGAAGATCTGATGAGCAGCTGACAGCATCCAGTAACATCCCCAGCACCTATAAGTTCACCTTCCCTGGGATCACCAACACTGGAAACTCATCGCCCCAAGATGAAACAACAGGGTGGCCAGGAAAAAGGGGCTGTGCCCTGTGGGAGATCCCGGTATGGCCATCAGCCCCTCACCGGAGGAGGGGCTGGGGGCACAGGACTGGAGGTTAGGGGGTGGAGGTGCCAGCAAAAGGAGGGACACTGGCACATGGAAGACATTGCAGAGATGTCTGAAAGATGGCAGAGGGGAGGGCAGCAGCACAGAGCGCCCACAAAATGCACACACAGAGCCCCAAGGCATGAAAAACTCACTAAACCAAACTCAGATATATGTGAGCTTCCCGCTCCGTTCAAGGGCTTTTAAACAAGTAATTCTCTTTTATCCCTTCCAGAACATGACACAGCCAGCTAGCGATAGTTGTCCAGGTTTACAGTGTCCCTGTTGTTGGAGAGACACCTAGAGCTAGCTGAACTGAGGAACGCGGGGATGCAGACAAACAGAAATCAGAAAAAAAACCCTCCTTAAACACTACGAAGTTCTGACCAGCTCTGCTGTTAGCAGCAAGTGTTTGTTGACTGGCACATGAATAGGCAACATCCAACTCACAGCTGTTGCACAAGCATTTACAGTGGCAGGCACTAATGGCACCACGTGCAGGGACACGGCCATGGATCACCACGTGGTGCAGAAGGCAGGCAACTGCTGCAGGAGCGGTAACGACATGCGAGCTTCAAGGCAGGCAATCACGGTACTTTCAGTGGTCTCAGGCAAAGAGCAAGAGGGCATCTCAAAGTCAGGCAGACTTCTGGTAGCATTTCAGTAGTTTAAGCCATTCAAAGCACCAAAGGAGGCTGCTATGTAAAGCTCTCGGCAAGGTACTACAGCAGAGCAGTGGCAGCAGGACGGCTGGAAGCTGTCAGGCTGAAAGGGGACACATTTTACAGGACCAAAGAGCAGTCAAGTAGGAAACGGCAGAGGTGCATCCCAGACTCCCACCAGCACTGCCACACTGGGCACAGCACTCGCCCTGTCAACGTCTCTCACACCGTTCGTCATGTCTCACCCATCTTACACCAGCGCATCTTCATCCAGCCTGTAAAGGATGGTCGGCTGAGCCAGACACACCCCCAGCACACCGCAGCTAGGGCAGCTCCTGCACACAGTTAAGGCACTTCACTTATTCCTGAAGATTTCATTTTTTAATATTTAGGTTATTTTCCCTTCCACTCTGATCACATGGGGGATAGGCTGAATTATAGGTTGTATTTCCACATATTGCTCTTGAAATAATGTAATTACCCCTCCTTCGTTCTGTTGGAAGAACACAGGTAGATGTAACAGAATCTTCCAGGTCATTTAAATGTAAAGTGGAATAAAATAAGACCAGAGTTGACAGAGCACTTGTTTAGGCAATTAATAGGAAGAATCAATGAAGGAAAAAATTGATTATGTCATCTCCCTAAAAGAAAGCTTTGTTAATTAAAAAAAAAAAGGAAAGCCTGTAATTCTCTCTGAGAGACCTGGGGAATGGCTGCTAATGAGGCTGATGCTGCTTGTGAAGGACTACGCCTGCAGTCAGCTGGAAAGACCACCTCAGCTTTCCTGAAAGCCAGCCTAACCGAAGCCCAGCCTGGCTGGACCACCAAGGACAGGCTGCTCATGCTCCCATCACTGACAGACGTTTGTCCCCCCTGTTCTTACAGACGCCAATGGGGGAGGTTCCACCGCTTGCTCCAGGTGCTCTCGAAGTGCTTTGCTCTCCTGCTGCCCAGCCTGAAATTTTCTTACTGGGAATTTAAATCTGCCTACTTTCTTACCTACTGCAGACGACAAACAAATTGTTTCCTTCCTCTGAAGGCAGACATGAGAGTAGCTTGCTACAACTGTTCAAATAGGGCATAAACTGTCCTCTCTTCCACTGCTTCACCACCTGGTATTTCTTACAGAAGACATTTAGCATTTTCCAGACTTAACGTGCCTGTCTTGAATTACAGGGCCCAAAGAGCAGACACGACACAGTAACGCCGAAGGAACAGTCCTGCACAATTTCAGCTGTCTGCAGGCTGTTTTCAAACCAGCATGCCACCATTGAACCATGCTCAGTCTGTGATCTCCTCAAACCATTGTTTTCATTCATGAAAGCACTCCCAAGTCTATTCTTTTCCATTCTGCAGCTCAGTATTTACTACACTTGTTTGTTCAATAGGTATCTGCACCTATTGAACAGAAGTTAGTTTTCAAACATACCTTCAGCTTGACAAGACTGATTTCTGTCCCTCCTCCAGCCTACCCACAGCTCCTCCTAAACAGCATCTCCCAGGCAGCACGCCCCTCACACCGACGTTTCCAGCTACTTCCACATGGCAATGACACCTGTCCTAAAAGGCCTCTGTACTCATCGCTTTCCATCAAAAGGTGTTCTCCGTGGCACTCAAACCTGCAGGCTATTCAACTCTGTATATCCCTTTCTCAGCCGATGCCTGGAGAATTGACATCCATGATTCACAGAATCATAGAACAGTTAAGGTTGGAAGGGACCTTTAAAGGTCATCTAGTCCAATCCCCAAACTTGCAAGAGCTCCAAAGCATGAGCTGGTTAGTAAAAAGGCAAGATTAGACAATCTTCTCCACAACAGTGGTCTCGTGGTATCAGAATTATGCTTTAGCCCTGTTCTTCCAATATAATTCAGAGAAACGCAGAGAGGTCTACCTTCCACCATGGTCTTCAGACTTTTGAGCAAACACCTATACACACATTCCTGACAGGAGGGTAATGCCTTTATTTCCTTGCATGTTCTTTATGGAAAGTTGTCCCTCTCATGGTCATTCCAGTTGCCCAAGTAAATCCCCAGGCGTCCACTTCTTATGCTTTTGTTTTTAATCACCGATGTGCGTCAACAGCAGTTTCCTGCCAAGAAAGCCACACAACACCAGCCTAAGTAGGGCTGCGTGCATCTCCTTGATGAGCACTGTGAAGGCAGCTCACCTCCTCCGTTCTCCCAGCCCTGCTTTGCCAACCCAAGGTTAGGCAGGCTGGACTCGGCTGTTTCAGGTGCCCTGACAAGCGGTGGGTGAGTTTCCCACACGCTTCAGCATCCTCCTACGTTCCAGGAAGAACTGGTTGATTTGTGCAATAAGGAAACAACAGGGCAAGAGACAGGCAGGAGAGGGAAGGGCCGAAAGGAAAGGCTTCCTTCCTCCCTGTTTTACAGTGGAAGAACAGGTTTGTTTAATTGAGTTTTAATTTGCGAAAATTAGATTGCAATTTTGTGAGGTGCACCACAGAGCCTACGCCTGTAGGTGCAAGCATCCAAGGAAGTCATTCCTTAGGTTAGGTAGCTGCAGCGTCTGTGGACAGAGGCAAGAAAAAACATGAGTTAAGGACTAGAGAAAGTCTATTACAGACAATTCAGAAGGACAGGGACTGCAGCTTCAAAACGGAGATCAAATTCCTCTGAAACTCAACTGTATTTCATATCTCCAAAGGCTGAGTGTTACTTATAGCATTTTTGGATAGAAGAAGGATGTATCACGCAACAGCATCTTTCAAACTGCACAGCATTAGCTGGCCACACACGCCAGCTCCCTGCGAGCACCACCACCTCGTATTTCTGACTCCCTACCAAAACACGAGTCAGAGCATTACGAGGACCTGCATGGCTGCTAGATACCCACACAGAGATCTGGAGGAGGTGGCACAGGAAGCCCCTCAGCTCAGTTTTCCCCGGCACACCAGCTGTGAGGAGCTCCCAGCTCCTCCGCAGAAGCCTAACCTCTCCAAAGAGAGGCATGCCAGAATGGCCAAATGACTGTGGAGAACCAGGACATTGCCATTACGTTTCTTTTCAGAGCAAAAGGCTTGTTCTCATCTTAAGACTCAGGTTTAGATATTAACTACTAGATTTAACTCTTTTAGTTAATTTAACTAAAATTAACTAATAGAAAAATCCTGGAAATTTGACCCCCTGGATTAGTCCCATGTTCCCACCCAGCAGCATCACAAATCCAATCACTGGGCTTTTGCACAAAGGTCGGTCCCACAGCAGAGGTCTGTCCTGAGAGGTACAGAGCAGCAAAGCTTCTGGAAGATAAATGGGCAAAGCAACACCATACCCTTTTTCAGACACCTGACATAATTTTTTTCATCTGCTATAATCAGGCGCCAGCACAGGGAGAAGTGACTGTTTCCCCACAGGTAGTTCCAGGATTCGAGTCAAAGAGCAGTTTGCTAAGGTAGTGCCGGGCCAGGCTCTGGGTTAAGTGTGATCACAGACGCGCGAGTCCCAGGCAGACGTGCTCCTGGAAGGCAGAGACTGCGGTAAATGGGAAGACACGGGGCTCCAGTTGCAGCTGTGGCTATAGAGAGGCATGTTGGAGGACACCTCAGCAGCCTGCCTGCCCCTAGGGACGAGAGCCATAGATAAGATGTTCTCATTTCACTCCCTGCCTCATTATTAGTTGCAATTAGCACGGGCCATGCCGATGTCAGCTGTTTCCAACGGGGAAACACACAAGGAGACCGACACGTAACCCGATGTTGCCAGCAAGCGCTGCTTCAAGGATCCCTGCTGCTGCTTCAAAGCCAGGACCTCCTACACTGCTGAAGAAGTGACCCTGTGGCTGAAGCCCCCCGCACCCCAGCAGCCTCCCCACGCCAGCAACTTCAGCACCGCGCTGCTGGCACCATTTGGCAGGTGCCTGCAAGGTTTAACGCCTCCGTCTGTGCCAGTTCACTGTTGACCCTGGCACCTCGCCGGCAACACCGGCATCGCAGCCACCCTGCCATACACACCCCCTTCTCCTCCCGAGACCCCCCTTAACTTTTTCTGTCCCCTGCTTCATGCCATACATCCTGATCTACAGGCCTTACATTTGCCAGGGAACGAGTTCCTCGCTGCCAATGACTCTGAGCCCCTTCCCGTGCCAATATTTGGTCTTCGCTCTTGTGGCACAACTGCGGTGCCCAACACTGTCTTCTAAAACAAAGTACCTCGGCACTCTCCTTTTACACAGAGAAATGGCAATGGGGAACACTGAAGGTAATGCACCTAATTAAACTAAGTAGTTATAATTACATCAAGTCAAGCTAGTTGCAAAGGGGATAACAACGACCTGATCTGCTGTTACAGAATGACCACACAGCTTGGTGTGTGCCAGAACTGACAGGCTCAGGGGACTCCATTAGCAGTAGTTTACAACAGCCAGTTTTCTTCAAAAGGAAGGATTAAACGTAGTTTGTTTTCTCATCTAGTAATAAATATTCAAAAACATGTTAACAGTAATAAATTAGCAATGTAACTCTATATTAAAGCATTCATGTACCTCTAAAACTAGACCAGTAGCAGTTTACCTTGGAAAAATAAGTTACAGGTGCCAACTACACTGAGCTGGTATGAAGCCCTATAAAGCAGGATCTTGAATAGCCATTTTCAAATAAAATCTCATTGTTTAAACAACACTACCTGTACATTCCAGATCTCAGATTTACTTGCCATAGCAGCCAACAGGCACCTTCCATCGCCCAGATGACCCATAAATATTCCCTGCAGAGCGTACAGGCGAGGTAAAGTAAAAGAACTGTCTGTCCAAAGGAATTTTCCAGGGAGAATAGATTTTGTCTGGCTCCTCGCCCATTAAACCTACCCCTGTTCTCCAGAGACCCAAAGGAGAAAATGACAGCAGATGAGCTTTTAGTCTTCTGGTTGATATCTGAGCTAATAGCCTAAGACATTCAGCAGAATTATAAAACAGTAAGTGGCTCACCTCCAAACACTGGAATTAATCCTAGGATCCTGACAGCTTCTCATTATGAGGTCCAGCGGCCTCCAGAAGGATGACTCAGGCAGGGAGCTGGGAAGTGCTGAGTCACAAAGCACCTGACCATTGGCGTAAGGGCTCAGGCTCCAGCCGCAGCCCCTCGCATGCCCCCTGCACCGCCACCCACTGCACCCGAAGCAGCTCCCCCTACACCAGGCACCACGCACAATACCTGTTACAATCAGCGAGCGAAGTTTCACAAACTTTTGTCAGCATCAGGTGTTTCTGCAGCAAGATCTAGCAGATGACTAGACACCAGTAGCAAATGGCACGTGCCTGGCTTTGCTGCCTGCTCTCCAGAAGGGACACTGGTCTTCTCCTGGAGGAGCAGCAAACCCAGCGCTAGCAGGTCTCCACAGGGTACACAGGGTTGCCACCCACTGCTTGAATCTGGGATGCAACTGTACTGTCATCTTCCAAAGGACCATCCCTCACAGGGCTGGCCAAAACCATCCCATGAAACTGCCTCGTTCATACGGACCAACAGCATCTCTTACCAGCTGCTTTCCATTGGGAACCTTAAACCAAAAATCGGACACATGCAAGACAGGGAAGCTCCCTCGGCAGCCGCACTGGGCAGGGCAGAGCTAAGCACCAAGTACCACAGCAGCAGGAGTGATGCAGAGGAACGAGGAACGTAAGACTTGCGCTTACCTATCGAAATAAGAAACTGAACCTCACGTTTCTCCAGCTGCAGCTCCAAACCAGGGGACTTCCAAAAGTTCAGCTATGTTCTCTAGGAGGACAAAGCACTAGCACTTGAGGCAGCAATGCCTTGCTGCCAGCTCTCCTAATGGTGCCTGTGGGCCTTCCTCACAAGGGTTTGTCGCACCTGCTGAACCTACCTCAGCTACTGCCAACTTAACGCTGCGTGGAAAGCAAAACAATGTGAAACTGAGTAAGGCAGTAATATGATTTCAAAAGCAAGGCTGTGAGGCTGATGCAAAAATCTACTGCAAGGGAACACCACAGAAGAGCGACCTTGACTCAAGCTCTAGAGCAAGACTACTCCAAATTAAGCAGGCATGCCATCACAGCAACAGCAGTGCTGTATTCGATGTCATGCCAGTAATCAACTACATTTTCAGGGACTGCAACACATCAGAGATGCATACACAGTTTTTACCTACCTTTTCCATTCCTGCTACCATCATCTTGCTGTTACCCTGGTTATTCACCTCCTCACCTAACAAGCAAGAGCTATACAATCACTAAACATCATTTGTAAACACTGCACCAGTTCGGAGCAGTTCTGACAGTTAAGGTATAACTACAGTGTAAATATGAACTGTACTCTTTTAAAGGCAGAAAGATAAGATCTCAGGGATGATAAAGCATCTGGAAAAAGGAAGAGTGAAGAAAAAAACAAACAAATCTCTACAGAGAACTTTGAATAAAAGAAATTTTTTTTATTTTGTCCCCTTTAATTCAGGTTATCAATTTCATCAGCAAAAGTCCATCAGGAGGTTAGATAAGCAAGACTCCACTTTTTAAATACATGTACCATTTATTTGGCTGCTTACTAAAACACTGGAGAAGTCTTCAGAAAGTTAAGTCAGAATTTTTAAGTGGGCAATTCTAGGACTTCATACAGAGCATCAGGAAAAGAAATCTTTCAGGCAGCTTCAGAAATAAACTCCCTGCAAATCAAATATTAGAAAGGAATACAGAAAGCAAAGTAGTATTAGCTAGAGACAGGATAATTACAGGAAGTTACTGTCTTGTCTTCTGTAGTAATAAAATCTGACAGCTCCTTCACTAAAAGCCCATGGGTCCAATACCAAGTCCAAGTCAGGGCATAAATCCAGCTAGAGTGTTAGACTAGCACCGTTTTATAGCACGCTCATATAGCTGAGTTTTCACTTGAGGTAATAAAAAGTGCTTCTATCTGGTAACCAAGGGAACATCAAGAACACAAGCTAGGCAACTGATTCAATATTTAAGAAACACATGCAGCCCTCACCATCACATCTAAGTATGTCGTTCCTTGTCTCGTCATTTCAGGGCAGCTCCTGTGGAGCAGACAGGACTGAATTATAAAGATTCAGAAATAACAGCCACTCATTGCACTGCTGACCACTGTAACGAGGCCTTGCTGACTTGTTTTAAAAAACCAAACCAAACCAACATATAATCTGGAGGTTATACATAAAAGATGACACTGATACGTCACAAGCAGCACCACTGGCAACAAACACATGCAGGTAATTAAAGGCCTCCTTCTCCCAGATGAAGAGCTGTCCTGTCTCGTTACCCTCTTCTCTCCACACAGTATGGCATCCATCCCTACCAGGCATGTCCATCCCCTCCCAAACCACCACCAGGTGCCAGCCCTCAGCTCCCTTTCCCCAGAGTCTCTCCAGCCCGGCCACCTCTGCATGTGATCCAGCCCACATCAGCTGCAGGGGCCCTGAGAGCTGAAGCAAAAGGAAGGGGGAATGTCCTGGAGAGATGGAGCCACGGCAGACCCAGCATCTGGCCAACTGTTCATGTCTTCCTCACTCAGTCGTGCAATATACTCTGTGTTCGCAGGTATAACTACTGAGCATCGAAGAACTTCAGAAGGAGAACCAGAAAACCTTTGTCTTTACTGCCACAACGCAGTGCTCTTAAAGTAATATGAAAGTTACTACCACATAGAAACCGTCTGTCCTGATAATATGGACTTTGAACCTCCCCCGCTTCAGAAGGGATGCTCAAGCTGAGCAGAGCACCACCCAAGGTTACCAGGAGTGAGACACAAGGGCAGTGCTTAAGCACCTTTCTGCAAACGCATACAGCTAGGAGCAAAAAAATACCACTGCCCACAGAGAGTTTACAACCAAGGACTTTGCTGTGTGCATTGGATTCCTAAACCCACTTCTCTGCAGATACATCAGGGCAGCCCCAGTTCATTTAGCAACAGGGCAGTGAGTATGGGGTTTGGGATACGGAAAACCTAAAGTCCCTTTTTGCATCTCCTGGCAGGCTGCAGAAGACCCTTTCTGTAAAAATTAATTTTCACAGGAGCAGAGAATCTATCTTCATAATTCTAGCACTTCACTGAAACACTGCTCAAGCCATTACTCCCATCTCCATTTCCTTCGGGTTTGAATCCAGCTTCCATGTGTTTCAGAAGTGAGCGTCCTAATTATGTGGAACCAAACCCTTCTGCTTCTGTCTCGAGGTCTCGTGGAGTCTCACCCAGGAGAGACTCAGCCTTAAAACAAAGGCAGTTACGTCTTAGTTTGTGAAACACAAAACAACCGGCTAAAGGTAAAGCGAACGGCTGCAATCACAGAACATTAACTTGGACAGGACTTCAGTATCAACACGGTGACATCAACTATGTCACTCCTCAAATCAGTAGTGAAACCAAGTCTTTCAGTGAATTCACTGTGTAATTTACCAAAAATAGTTTACTGGAGTTGGGAAGCGAACAGGCTGCAGGACTGTCCCACCTGTCCTCATCCTTTACTGGAGAGAGAGTCGAGCAGTGGCCGATGAAGAATTTTAGATGCTTGAAAGGGGACCTCAAGCACTAGATGTAGCACAGGGAAGGGTGAAACAGGACGGAAGGGGCGGCAGTCGCAGCGCTCAGGCCGGCCCGTGTGTATTTTGCAGGTAGCGCCTGCGAGCCCGTTGTCACACCTCCCTGCGAACGGCACCGCGAAGCGATCTTAATGAGTTCTTGCCATCACAGCCGGAGAAAAAGCAGGTCATCCAGCCTGTACACACGGCTTGCGTCATGCCCTTCCCCGCTCCCTTCCCAAGGGAATGACACGGAACGCCGGGTCGTGCGCGGCCCGCGGCAGCGCAGCCCGGACCCCCGACACCCCCCGGCAGCGACCCGGAGCCGCTTCCCAGCCGCTGCCCACGGGAACACTGGCATCCCGGGGGGCAGCGCTGCGGAACGCCGCCATCCCGGGGCGGGGGCGTGGGGGAAGGGGGCTGCGCTCCGCCAGGCGCCTCCGAAGGCAGGGCCCGGCACACACCCACCGCCTCGCTGCGGGGGCGCTAGCGATGGGGGAGGTGCGGTGAGCCCCCCCGAGCTCCCCCCGCGGCGGAGCCGGGATGAAGGCACGGCGCAGCGCTCGCCGGCACCGCCCCCCCTCCATCCCCACCCCGGGGCAGGCGGGGGGCTGCGGCAGGAGCCCCCCCAGGGAGCCCCGGCGCGCACGGCCGCGGGCGGCTCTGCTGACTCACAGTCCGGCCCGGCCCGGCCGCCCCCCGCCGCACTCACCTGCGGGCCGCAGCCGCTCCGCAACCCGCCGGGGGGGCCGCGGCCACGGGCTGCCAGGCGGCGCGGCGCGGCCGCGCCGTTACAGGCGCCGCGGTCCCGGGGCCCCTCCGCGGGGTCGCCGCCGCCCTCCTCGCCGGCGGGGAAGAGCCCGCAGCAGCGCTGGAAGCGCGCCACGGGCTGGGAGCCGCGCAGGGTGCCCAGCAGCCGGGCCATGCTGCCGGCAGCGCCGCCGCCACCACCCGCCCGGCGCCCGGCGGCCCCGCGGCCACGGCCAGGTGCGCCCGCCCCGCCCCGCCCCGCCCCGCCCCGCACAGGTGCGGTGCCCGCCAGCGCCCTCTGCCGGCCGGGCCGTGCGCCTGCCCCCGCGCTGCCGGGGTACCCCGGCCGGCCCCCGCCCGGCGGCGGCGGGAAATTCAGTGCGGTTTTTTTTTTAAATGGCTGTATAATTTATTAGGTGCACCCATAAGCAGCTGGGAAACTTTTCTGTTCTTTTTCCTGTTTCTCAGATACATGAAACATCCACAAGGGTAGCATTTCAATTAAAAATTGCATTTATATTGCTTAATTCCTTCTACATAGACTGACTTCCGTACAGCTGGATGAGTTCGGTCCATAGTGCCTTCACGGTTATTGTCATTGTATTACAGACAGACCCTTCAAAACGATTTCATTCTTATTTTGTCCCCCTATGTGGCGACACGCACAAGAGTTTTTAACACGTTCATCTGAAGAGTAAAACTGCTGCCCCGCTGGTGCGGCTGGGAGTTCTGCTGCTGATGGCAGTGAGACAGGAGCTCATCCAGGGACACAGCGGAAAGAAAGAATGCAGGAATGAATGTGCATGGCCAGCACTGGCACTCTGTAGGTATTTTAAAACTTCTCTTTGCCAACCACAAGTCAATATTTATCTGATCTGCCTACATACCTGTGTCTCCCCATTGTCATTATAATACTTCCCAAGTATTAAAATAGAACTAACAGCTTGTAGCCAGCTTCTACCTAATTCTTCTTCAGGCAGACACCTAGGTTAGTGGGAGTGTGCCTCAGCAGCCGGCCAATAAGAATTCAGGATGACTGAGATTTCTTTTCCAAACTTACTCTAAACCTAATAAAGCCCCCAAAATAAAAAATTAAAATAAAATAAATAAATATTTTTAAAAAAGCTGGGAGGGGATTTCTACCTAGTGTTAATTTTAATCCGCCTTGTCCATGTCTTTGAGCACTCCAGCTCTTGGTTTGTCTTGAGGCTTCCAAGAAAGCCACAGAGGGTATGGGAGGAAACTGCTTTGAAGAGTTTACCCTTTTCTTGGCATTAGCCCTTAGATTACGTTAGTAGATTGTTTTAGCAGAGGCGTTTGCACACAACAGCTACGTGCAGGTTTACCCCTGTATTTCCTTACGCCAGCTTGAGTAGTAAAGTGCTGGATAAAGCCAGGCCTGGGACCCTCCTGCTGCTCTGTGGGATGGGAACACCAGAGCAAGCCAGCCCTCCCACCTCACAAGGGAATCCGCACGCGGATACGAACCCCTGGGGAATGGGGGGAAAAGCAAAGCTGGAATTGCAATGTCACTGAAAAAAAAATGCAACCCCGGGTCTGAAGCATGCCTGAAGGATCTTTAAGCACCCCTTAAGTCAAGACTGCAGTAACCCTTTGCAAAATCAGGCTGCATGCGTAAGGGATGCTGCCTGTCATTCCTAGCTTAGAAATGAGCTGGCCCTAATTAGGTTGGTGGCGTGGGGACATTTTACAAAGGTGCTTGGGGGCCCAGGGGTGCAAATATCCAGCTAAAGGGATTTGTGGAAAACCTGGAGAGGCAAGATGCCTAACACTCATTAAATCAATATAAGCAATTATAAGTGGTACATAAGCCAATGATGGCACAATTCGGGCTGCCTGATGGCCCCATCCCAGACACGCTCATTTCCAGGCATGCTGCTGGCAATTCCGCCCCTGGCCTGTCAGGTACCTAACAGGTACGGGCACAGCTGCAGGATGCAGGGGCGCAGCTTTGGGAAGAGGGAAGCACAGGTACTTCCAGGATGGCCCAGAGGATCGTAGGAAGGACTGTAGCATATCAGCAGGAGGTGTCTGCACCACGAAGAGGATGGAGGGTTTGAGGAGAGAACCGAGGGCAGAAGAATGACTGTTGCAGTGGGAATTGCCTAGTAATACAGAGCAAAAATCTATAGGAAGTTTGTTTTATCATTTGCACTGCTCAGGGAACAACTTGTTTATTCTTGCTCGAACCGAGAGTATGAATCATTCCTCTTCTATTCCTCTTTCAGAACAATGCTCTAATCACATTTTCCTGAGACCTACCTCTGATGGCCAAGAAAAATACTCAAGGTTTGGCTCCTTGAAAGATTTGCTTTAGAAAAAAAATCTCAAAAGTAAACAAATGAAAAATTCAAGAGCTGTCCCGGCCCATACAGATTTTCTGACATTTAGAAAGGCAGTTTTCTGTAAAACCAGTGGAAAAAACATCACTACAAAGGACTAGATGAATAGCATTCTGAGAGTGTTTAAAAGAAGCTATTTATAAACTGTCCAGCTACAAAACCCGTTTTTAAAGCTTTAGCTGGTGAAACTACCTCATCTAAGGCCAAAATATCTCACTAATAGCTGGTCAGCATTCAGCTATGTTTTCACAAGGGAAGAAAATCACCTCTGGGCTGAGGATAAGCATGGAAGATGAGGATACAAAGGACAACTTTTGAGAAAGCTGAAAATAGTGCCTTATGCTGAAGGCATTTCCTTAACAACAACGGGTGTCACTGTCATGACGGTGGATAATTTTGCCTCCAGCATCAACAAAGCTAACAGCAAAGTACAAATTCCACGACTGGGGGTGGAAAATGATGCTAGGAGAACACAGCTCAGTTTTCGAATGCCAGCGTGAGTTTGCAATCCTGACATCCAGACAAGTCTTGTTTTGACTTGTAAGCCGAGGGAATGGGTCTGGAGGAGCAAATACGAGCATGACTTTTACCATCGCTCTGCAGACAGCAACCGCGTTTCGCTGCAGAAGATTGTACTTCGAGTTACTTCAGCTGACAGCCCTTTGAGGTGGCGGCAGGTTGTTAGTTATACACACAAATGTCAGAGCTGCAGTTTTCTAAGCCAAAAAACACTGGGATGATGTGAACGTGGACAAACCGAAGCCTCGGCTGAAACTGCCGTAGAGCAGGCACAGTCACTGCGTTATGAGATGTCACTGGTATCAGGGGAAGGGACTCGCTAGTACCTTTGATACCAAGGGGTGATGGAGGTTTGGCAGGGCAGAGCTACAAACACCAGCACGTTGGGACTGGGGACCACAGAGCCTGATGGTGGGATGTGGGATGTGCCAGAGGGAGGGGTGGCACTCAGGGTTCTGCTGCAATCCCTCTTCTTCAGCATTTGAAGATACTTATGGCTAGACACAGAAATCCTTTGACCAGGCAGTGAAGACAGAAGTCCCACCAACTCATCAGTATCACAGCACGTTGTATTTGAACAGGTTTTGAACAGATTTTCTTTCCCAGCTTTATGCCATACGTTTTCACTATCCTCAGTCATTTTCTCAATGTACTTAGAGCCCAACAATTCCATCTTCCTTCGCTATTTCTTGGCAATTTGCATTTTTCACTGTTTATGATGCAGAAGAAACCATTAAAATCTGTATGTTTGAAAAGTTCCGATTATTCTTTTTATAAGATTCCTGCATTTTCATTTTATTTAGTTGACATGTTACTGAAGACATTATTTTGGATCTGAGACTTTTGTACCGAATGTCAGACCCAACCACCCACTAACCTCACAGGGAACAAAATGGAGCTTTCTCAGCTTAGCTGGAAGAACTTAAGATTTTGAAGTATAGTGGAGAGATGGCGAATATCTGTAGAAGGTACCCTTGGAAACTGATGCATGAGAGACCATGCTTTTCACAGCACTGGAATCTTTTGCTTTTGATTTAATGCATATCAAAGCTCAAAAAAAATCACTTTGAATAAATTTTCCAAACACAATACATTTTGAGGAAATTTCCTTAGAAAAAAATTTTTTGCAACATAGGTCAATACAGAAAGAATCCCACCGGGCTTGGCTCTGCAGCAGTAGGAACGGTCTTGTGTCTTCAATGTAAAGCCATGGATAGGTGCAATTTTCATTGAACCTCTCCCAGATTTGATCTCCATTTGAGATGTAACGACAGAAAACCTGCTTGATTTGGTACAACAGGAGTCCACACAGCTGTAATGGGTCTTAAGCCTGCACGCTTTGTATGCCTTTTCTGACTGTGAGAAAATGTTTGCTATGCAAATATCTTTATTTTAACTGAGCAGTATAGCTAGATTGGAACACGCTTCTGTAATACCTCCACAGCCTTCAACACACTGAGCACACGCGGATTGTCTTTGCACAGATGGTCTTAAAAAGGTAATGCTCCAGCACAGGGTATGTGCGAAATATATCGGTCCTTTAGGGTCCCAGCTGCTCATCAACTCCCATAACCTTAGGCAAGGGAAGAAATGGAATTGTAGACCCACATTTTTATAATTCTCACATAATTTTATGGCAAAATCCTTATTTTATATATAGTCATATTTTCAGTTTTAGAGAATGTAAGTACAAAAGCAAAGTGAATTTGGGAACTTGGGAAGATGAAAGCATCCCCAAAAACTGCAAGAAAGAGAATATGCTGAAGCTGCAGCTGCTGTCTCGGGTAAGAATAATTAACTTTTCTGTTTGCAGTGTAAGTAACCAGATAATGGTATGTAATTGCTTATGATTTGCACTGCTTGAAATGGTATTGCTAATTTCCAGTGATGATTAGCATGTCATTTAAATAATTATTCTGCACCATATCACTTGGACACTTCAATTGCACGCACATCTACTGTGAAATTTCTAGAGGTGTTCTCAACATTTCTGGCTATTTGTAGGCTATACCATACCTTGGCTGTTTCAGTGTTTTGGGAAATAACAGCAGACAAGAAATTGATAATGCTCTGTTTAAATACCGAATTTAACCCCTAAGAAATTTTAAAAGCCTGACTGTCATTAGAGTTGACCTGTCTGATTTTATTTGCAATACCACATACTATTTCTGGAAAAAAATCTGATTGTCTCAAGAGCAGTCTAGGCTTAAATTGGTGAAAATGTCTCTGGGTTGAGTTTTGTCTTGATGTACTTGAAACCATGGAAAGGGTTTCGAGTTGTTTTTTTTTTACAGCAGCTCCCTTGCCGCTGCCTGGTGCATCTCTGCTTACAGCAGCCAGTGCCTGGACTGAAAGGACAGCACAAAGACAAGGGAATTGGGCAGCCTCTGTAAATCACCCCTGTGAAAGGACCTGGGAGGGTCTCTGCTAGCAGTGACCAGCTCCTGGGCCGTTATAAGCAGCATCCCTGGAGAGGGGCAGCCTGACAGTACACCTTTGCTGTAGGGACGCAGACCCTGCTGGAAGGGCTCGGCTGAACAAACACCCTTTCTCTGTGCTTGTTTTACCCTGAGACATCTTCTGGCATGCTCTGTTGAACAAATCCTCATTCAGCCTGTGAAAAAAATGATGACAACACAACAGTTCCCGAGTAATTATTATTGAATACAGCATAATACCCTACTTTTTACAAGTTCCCTGTCTTTGAGGCAAGCTCTGACTCCAGAGAGGCGGGTTTTGCTCTGAGCCCATGTGTGCAGAAGGGAGCCTGAACACGGCACGTTGTCCTTAAGCAGCCAGCTGCTAACAGGCACCTCACACCCAGCATGTACAACACCAAGCGAAAACGGTTGGAAAGGAGCTGCTGATTGTAATCACATCCCTTTTCTGAAGGAAAAGTACTGGATACTCACTACTGCTGGGGAGCAGCAATTCATCTCACCCTGGCAGACACCACACCAAACGCCCTCTGTGCACTGCATGTTTTTCCCATGGTTCTCCATCCTGTTCAGAGCAGAGGATGGATTTGAAAGCTGGGTACCTCTCCATCCTGCCCCTTGACAGCTTCTCCTTAGGGACACTTCACATGAAACCTCCTGCCATCATTTTTTAAGCTACAGCATTGTTTTCTAAATGTTTGTCACTGCCTGATGACAGCATGAGTCACTACTGTCAGACACTTGTTAGGAATGCAACAGGCTGAGGTTATTTTGCTTTCTTCTAAACTCTGTTTATTTGCGGGATGGAGCTGAGCATTGCCAATGCAAGTCAACCTGGCCATCAGGATTGTTCAGCACCTGCAGAGACTCAGCCAACAAAAAGTATCCTGAGAAGGGCAACAGTGGCTTTTGCTGGGAGCTGTTGACTTGTTAATTTATTTTGTTTCCAGGCAGTTTATGAGTTTCAACAAAAAGTCTGTTCCGGAGTTAACAGGCCAGAGAAGGAAGGGTGGGAGTGGAAAATGAGCAATGAAATGGACTGAGGCTAGTGCAGCCAGTTCATAGATTTATTTTGTTTGTATGCAGGAACTTTGGGTAACTAACGTTTTTGCAACCACTAAAAAACATACTCAGTCAATTCATTCAACTGTGAAGAACTTTGAAATTCTCTACTTTTCATTCTACTGCCACCCACATTACAGATGCCAGCCTAAAACCATAATTAGCTCTTGGGGTTTTTGCTTTATTTCTACTATTTACATGACAAACCTTAATGTCATTGATCCTATTTTAAAGACAGCAAAAAATCCCACACCCATATGTCAACGCTTTAACATTGATTGACTGGCAGTAAACCAAGGAGGATATATATGTACATTTTATGGTATAGTAGATAGAAACAATCATTAGGAGGTCTGAGAGCACTTGCCTTGATTCATTAGAAATAACACAAGTCATCCGCTTCAAACACTGGAAGCTACGAAATTAACTGTACAGGGCAGTAAGAAAAACCCTTTTATATTCTGGGAATTTGCCCTGTTTCTAGCAATTAATACTCACCTGCTGATGAGGCAAGGGTACTGCTATTCTTGCATTTGGATAAGTAAAGTTGAGATTACTATTTCTTCCAGGTGTGACCAGCATATTTCCAGAGCATCAGGTGGTCCTGCCCTTGCCTTCTGAAACAGTTTGCAACCCCTTAAAAAGTGACCATTTCCAGACCAGGAGAAGAAAGGAAGGAAAAGGGATTCATAAGGAAGACAGAAATACAGGGCTACCCTGCACTTACAGACCCCGTTGTGGAGACACCACTGAATTCTGACCCAGGCAGACTGAGGAGATGGCTTGCTTGGGCAGCTCCCTCATCCCTGTTAAGAATGGAGTTATAATGGATCCTCCACCTCTACTAACTCATGGTAGGAGTGATTTTCTACTATGCCTTACTCTCAAAGCACACATTTTGCTGTTGAAATGTATTTAAATATCACCAAATGGCAGGCATTTTCAGTATTTTTTTGCAGGAGAGAAACGTGGCCAACTTGTTCATCTCCCTTTAATGCAAACTCTATCAACTGTCTGTACAGCTATTTTAATAAACCTCAGATTTAACTATTTTGGTAAAAATCTGTTCTCCGCATCAAATTGTTGAATACCAGATATCATCCGAGAGGTGACCGATCACACCTGACAGGAGCTGCTGCACCCTCTGACTGGGAGGATGGATGTTACAGCGCTGCAGCCTGGCCTGGGGCTCTCCCATGGACACTAAGACTTGAGACATCTGTTGATTGTTTTAGAGAGGATAGCCATGCCCACCCTGTTCTCTCTATTGGTTTGTGCTCATGTGGGGAATATGCATTCCTTTGAAAGACAGTGGTAGCACTATCATTTTTGACCATCCACCATAGATCATCCATCTGGTTGGCAGATTTCCTGGCAACAGCTGAAGAGAAAATCATGTTTTAACTCCTTTTCTAAGCAGTTATGAGGTCTCTAACAGTGCAAGAGTTGAGAGAAGTTGCATTCCAGGGGTGCTTTCTTCCATTAGCATCTACAAATCCAAGCCACAACCATAAGTCAATGTCCGTGCTTCTGGCAGAATTCATACAGAAACTGTGGATGAGCTTCTGAAATCTTATTTGAAGCCTCAGAGAATCAAAGAGACAAGACTATAGAAATAAATAAAACAAAAATATTGATCCAAATACATTGGGTACAAGCATTTCTCTGAGATTACGGGATGAGGTTTTGAGGACAGAAGTGTCCCAGAAACCTGAAGTGGCCCTAAGAAAATAGGGTATTTTTCTCTCTACACAAAAAAAGTCAGTATAGATCACATCTCCCAAAATGAGATATATGATGATTTCTAGCATGAAAAATGAATTGCCTCTTCTGCTGTTGATAAAATCATCCAAAAGTCTTTCTTTAATGTGACTGCCAAAGCAAGCTTGTTTTCCACTGACTTTGTAATCTACATATGAAAGACCTAATCTGGAATTAGACCTCAGCCAGGCTCCCGATTATGTTCCCCCAGGTCTAAAAGTGGAAAAATGATGCATGCAGGGCCTGATTCTGTACTCACTAAGGAAGGTGCAACTAGGGCAACTGCAATGAATCCAGTGGAATTCTTCCAAATTGGCATTCGCTACTGGGAGTACAAATTTAGTCCACATTTTTGTGGGGAAAACAATTGTGAACAAAAAATTGGCAATTTAATCAATTTTCAAGTATTCTTACTCATTACACTCAGGAACCATATACTCTCCAATTAAAGTAATTTAGATTTCAAGTTAGGATGAAGGAATCTCTTTCTTGACTCAGCTAGAACCACAATTTTAGCTAACTGGTGAGTTTTCTCTCCAAATGTAACATCCTGAGTTCTCACCCCCATCACAAAGACATCCCAGTTGTTAGTTGTTTTTGTTCCAAAATATTTAATATCTAATCAACCCATTAGAAACAAGCTTCTCATCTTCCTTTCCAATATTATGAAAACCAGTGGGCCAGCAGAACAGACTATACAGCAGGCGTATGCCAAGTAACAAATCAGATATCCCTTTGCTTCTAGAGTTACAGTCACCCTTGGCGGGTTTAGAAGTTGGTTGCATCCCTTTTGGCAATCTCCATCGCCCTGTAATGCTGGCGATCCGTTCACTGTGAGTTGCTTGGCTTGTTCGGCAGAGTCAATTAGATGGCTGTTGTATCCCCTCTAAGCTGCCTCTTCTGGAGGTTGTGGAGTCCTGGTCCATTGGGTTCCCTTTGTAAGGAAGCTCTTCCCAATCCTTAGTCCTTTTTGCTCTTCCCTGAACACTTTCCTTCCTAGAGAAGAGGCACCAGAAGAGCACCCAGTGGTCAGTACGTGGCTGATACAGTGGCAAAATGGTGTTTTCTCTTTTGGCCTATAATTGTTCCTAATTTGCCCCTAACACTTGGCTTGCTTTTCTGATACCTCTTTTCAAAGCAGAGGCTGCACTTCTCCAGAGTTGCAGAGATCCAGGTAGGTTTTAGGTTAACATCAAGTGATTTTCAAATCTGTTATTTCTTGTGAGAAGACATTAATGTTTGTCTGGAGGGAAAAAGAAACTAAACCAAATCCAAAAAACTCCCATGTGTTCACTTTCAGCTCACAAAAATTTACAATTTTAATATCTGAATATATGCAATAGTATGAATGCAAAAATCCCCATACCCTTCATCTGTTTCTCATTCTGAATAAAATTGATTTAAGCACATATACATAATGTTGTGGTCTGAGCAATAGCAGTTGTTTCCAAGCTGACTTAAAAAAACATGTCCCTGTCATTATCAAGGATAAAAACTTGTCCCATTTGAAGCTGATGAAAATATTTTTACCAGCTTCACTGAATCAGGATTTTACTTCAGCGATAACCATCCCTATATTAATTTAGCATTACCAATGATATGCTGTAATAAAAGCAGTGACTGAAACACATACTGAGTCTTTGAGACAGAGCTCCCAAAGCACTGCATAATCTTTTAAAGCAATTCCGCATAGGAACAGCTTTTCTCTCTCAGCACAAAGCAAGGACAATTTAGGTAGCAGAAAGTAACTGCCCAAGAGCAAACAGCCATGCTGGTAATTCACTAATTACTCTAATCACCATTATTAGTAATTATTAATTTTGGCCGTATTTTCCTGCTGAGCTGCTTTAATGCGGCCAGCATAGGCATTACACTTAGCTAATATGAAGCCCCAGGGTGCCACATGACACACGGCAGCCCCGCATCCCGAAATTCCCTGCTCCACGGAGATCTGCCTCCTTGCCGAGGCTCCTGCGGCAGCATGCTGCACCAAGCAAGCCCCAACAGGCTCTGCCAGCCCCACACAGCCTCCTAGAGCAGCATCCAGTGTCAAATGCAATGCTCACTATTGCTGTGACACAGAAAACACAGGGCTGGCCAAAACCAAGGGCTTCTCTGAGGTCATCTCTCTGTTTCTCTTTATAGCATGGTCCTTTTTGAAAAAACAACAGTTAAATCGGTGCAGTCCCTGGATTCTTTCTCAATTATATCATCAGCAAAGGGCTCAAAGAAGTGCAGTTTGCTTAGTAGAAGGTAAGTTCTATAAAAACACATTTGTCTGTAAAGCTGCAAACAACCTGGAAGACCACACCGATTTAACTGTTTGGATGAGATTAATTAAATCCCGGTAAACACCCAGAGCAGATCTGCTCTAACACAGAAACACAGTTCTTGCTTCGGGGAGCTGCTAATAAAGCTCCACACACAAGAGAGATGCGGCTCCTCGGGCGGCACTTGGCTGTGCCACAGGACCCTGGGGTGCACGGCTCTGCTGGCCGAACGCTTGGTGCCAATACTCCCCTTAGCTAGGTTCAACGTAAATCTGCCGGAGACACCTCCGCCTGAGCTGCAGAGTTAGCCCACATCTGCCATCAGCTTCCATAACGCTTCTGAGATGGGTTTGCTCTGGGTAGCAAGGCTGTGGCGAGGCTCCTTGTTGCTGTTAAACCTTGGCTGCCTGAGAAGGACATGGCACTGATGGACATACCCTCACAATTTTAAAAGGTCCCTCATCTTTTCTTAACCAAAGCTCACCATGCACTTGTCTGTTTGGGATGTGCTGAAAACACAGGATTATGGAAAACAAATGGATGGGAACAATTCCTGATCATTACACCAGAAATGATGTAGTCATCCCCAGCTTTACACCTGCATCCCTCACCCTTTTATTGCCTATAAACCTGTTGCACAATTTGGCATCAGACTGATGCCAACAAGGGTGTGTCTGCGCTCAGAGCTGCAGGTCAACACTGGGTGAGGAAAAGAAACTTAAAGCTTAACCTAGAAAAAAGAGAAAACGGAGACCTCACCAGCAGAGGTGAGCAATCAGTGAAGGCACTGTCTGTCACACATTCCACATTGCCTGAGGCAACTGAAACAGGACCATTTTTATCAGCTACAACAATAAATATTGGGGGGAGAGGGGTGTCAAATATTGTACCTCTGCATATTGCCTATTATAACCATTAAGAGAACAACATATTTTGTATATGACTGTGACTGATGTGGAACTGCTCACAATTGTAATCGTTTCTCTCTCCTTTTTCAGCTCACAAATTACTGAAAAATAACATTCCCTTCTGTACTGAATGCAATAGACCGCACATGCAATAGCTTTTATGGTAGTTCCAAGACAGAAAAGGTAAAATAGCACTTTAATTATAAATTATTCAGAAATCAATTATACAAAATTATACAAAATAAAATGTCAATGTGAAGAAAGCAGTTGATGTTGCAGCATCCTACAATACAGTGATAGGGCATAAAAATAACGCCCAGCTTTTTCCACCCCTCAAAAGTGAGTGGAAATGGGGCTGGAGGAAGAAATCTTTTTCTAAATATTTACCAATTGATCTTGAGGCTTAGTTACCTAATGCACTCTAGAAAGTCATACAACAAGCAGGCTTTTATAAAAGTAAAAAACTTCTGACATTAAAATACTGTCAGAAAGCTTCTGATGTCAACTGCACTAGGATATCAAACCACAAGGACTTATCCAAAAAGCTGTCTGATTTCAATGATCACTGCATCAGCCCTAAATAAGCTACTTAACTGTTGAAATGTACAGAAAACATAAGCAGCAAATGGGGCTTTTGTGTGTGTATAATTTTTTTACCATGAATGGGCTGGCATCTGATCCATTCCTGACCTATGCATCCATCAGAGAGAAATTTTTTCCTAGCTCTAAACAAAAAGCAAGATCTCAAATTTCCTTAAACATACCTATTGTACAGCAACAGAGAAATTCTGAAGAATTAAACCAGCTGAACAAGACATTAGTGCTGCAGGGATGTAAGCCAGCATGTCTCTTGTGAAAAATGGGAGGGTTCTTCTGCAAAGTTTTGGGCTTGGCTCATCACTGAGTTCATTTTACACTGTTACACAGCTCTTAGACAAGTTTTACATCAGCATAAAACAAGCACACTGCATGGGGTAAATCAGGCCCAATATTTAAAATGCTAAAAATCAATTCTTACCAGCTGTAGGACGATTATTTTAAGTGGAAAAATGTGTATTTCATAAGGATTGTCATTTTTGCTCAGAATTTGTAACTTCTGCTGAGTAACATCCAAAGTGTCTGATAGTGGTTCAGCCAAAAGTCAGCCCTCAGAATCGTCTCAGCTGCATTTCAGTGGGTTTTTTTACTATAATTAATGCATTTGTCCCACTAAGGAACAGTCCCTAACAAATGCTCATTGTGATGAAAGTGACTAAATGAGAGAATATGTCTGGATCCTCACAAATAGAGTAACTCTTCCAAAAACCTGAAGAAATTTCTCTTCTCTTTGATCGCAGCCTAGGAAGCCTTTAAATTCAACCTGAAGAAGTTTTCCAGTCCTCATGGTCCAACTCCTCCACTTGTGAAGAATCACAGATTCAGTCGCCAGAAGAATTTAGCCAAGAAGCCACCTTCAACTCCAGGCTGGGTGCTCTGTCGGTCTGAGCATCCCAGGAGCCAGGGCAGCACCACAGCGCAGGGAGTAGGAGTGTGTGTTGCAAACACCCTGCCCATGAGCCTGCAACCCCCAGAGAGCTGCAGCTCATCGCCACCCGACACATATAAGGCTGCCAGGGCGTACAGGAACACAGCTTATTCTTCAGGTTGTCACAGTGGGCTTTCCAGCCTTGCTCTGGGCTGTAACATCCCGTGACACGACGCTGGACTGAGACAAAAGGGCTGAAATCATTGATGGCTTTGTTCCGTAGTCAGGTAAGCGTACATAAATCACCATCGCTGTGGTCCCAGCTTTGTTTCTTCTCCTGACCACGCTGCCATTGGCATGTTTCCCTGCACTGCCTGCAGACCTCGCACACCCAGGCAGCGACCTGCTCCGCTGAGTTGTTGCAGCAGAAAAAACTAATAAAGAAGTAAATAGGGTTCAGTTGGATCACCTCCATGAACTGACTTGCTGTGTCATCACGAGTTGCTGTGCTAACAAAAGGGTGAGGACAGAACCCCCAAGTGCCACTAGATACACAAAGAGGTAAATAGGAGGTGCATCCGTCCATAGAAAAAAGCAGCACCTGACCAGGTGACCAGGTGTGGGGACCACGTGGCTTACGTGTTCCACTGAGTAACGTTCTCTAGGGACGGTGCAAGGTAACCTTGCTGGTGCAGGATCTAGCTCTACAGCATCATGTTCACAGGGGTAATTATGAGCAAGAAAGTTTCTGTGGCTACACGCCATTTTTTCTCATTCTTAGTTTCATCAAAAAATGTGAATTTCCCCAATTTTGCGTTCAGCTTTTTCTTTATATTTTTTTTCAAGTTATACTCAACTTAGCCATCTATTCTGTGCAGTTTCCATGCCAGAATTACAAGAAGCTTTCCCAGTGCTGACTTTCATATAATTATTAGGTGGAGTTTCAGTTGACCTCAAGGCAGATACACATCAGATAAGAAAACTCAGAACACAAAAGACAGGGGCAAAGCAGTTTGAACCAGAAACGCAGCTGATGTATCTGGACCTTATTAAAGCATTTGATACAGTGCCTCAAAAGATTTTACTTGAAAAAATTAATTCAGATTTCCTTGGATCTAAGGAGACTTTCGTGTGTTTTGAAAATTAATTGGAAATTGTAGGGTTATGAAAGTGGCAATAATATTAAGTGGAAGGGCGGTGCCTGGGATAATTTGACATACATCTTTTAACAATGAACTAATTAAATAGGAAGACGACGGTAACAGGGAAACAGTGACAAGCAAAAAACAACAAAACAACGGGGGGGGGGGGGGAAGGCAAAACAGAACAAACCCACCAGCAACACACATTTCAGAATTTAAGAATACCTGAGTAAATAAGAATTAATGCAAAAAATGGAAGATACCAGTTGGATGAAAACAGTCCAAATTCATCAGGGATGATATGCACTGGGAAAACAGTAACACTGGAAAAGTCCTCCAAGTGATGGGGGCAGATTAGCTCCAAGGCTGCAAATCGGTGTGGCCTTTGGAAAGGGGGTGCTTTTTGACTCCACATGCTGAAATAGCTGTGCACTATGGACAGTGGCAGCAGAAGTCATTTTCTTTCTTCTTTTCAGAGACTGAAGCTACATTTTTAGCAGACTTTAAATCCTCTCCTAGGATAAATTACAAAAAGGATCTGTCTTCCTGTACAGAGAATGTTCCTACTTTTCTCTGCATTATTTCAGTTTATGCCAAGCTGAAAATCTTTGAGTTCCCTCTTTTGCTACTTTTAATGTCCAAGGACTCGTGGACAATCTTCAGATCTGCCACCACAAGCTAGCAATACGTGCCTTTTCATCTTTCCAACAAGTCAGCCCTTCTAAACCACAGTTTCCTCATTTGGTTCGGCTCTTCAAGAACGCTCAGGGCCCAGGAGCAAAGTAACTGCTAGCACAGAGGGCCAGGAGAAGGGTCCAAGGCTGTGGAGGAGGACGAGCTTGCCCCGGCGTTTGAGGGCAGCACACCTGATGCAGCAGGTCCCAGGGCAGGGATGCGGGGAAGGTGTCCACGCTGCCAGTAGCCAGGCCAGGCAGCTCCCAAGCCGCAGCGTTAGCAAGGCGGCGGGCCAATGCGGTGGGCCCGAAGCACTTGCCTGCCTGGAGGTCTCCCTGTCCCCAAGTAAATTTTCAGAATTAAAAAGAGAAATAATGACTTTTATGGCCTGTGCTACATCTGAAGATAATGGAGTTACTCTGGACTTCCCTGATGCAACAGAGCAGAATTTGATTTAGTGAAATCTGATTGTTTAACACGTGACGTTGGGAAACTCCGAATCCTTTATTGTTTGCATTGTTTTTTCCTTAAACCGGTCAAAGCTCTTACAGCAATGTCAGGACGTAGCCACATCGCAGCTCCTTCCACCTCCAGTTTCCAGAATAAAATACCTTTTATTTTCACTTGTGCACAACGAAAGCACATCCCAGTGCACAAGCCTCTTCCCGAGGAAGCAAGCTATGTGGGAAGCAAGCTACGGTACCCTGCGAGCCCCGGGGACCCGCCAGTGCCCGGCCCCCCCGCTTAACCCTTCCCTGGGGCTCTGGGTGCCCCCCGCCGCCTCGCAGCACTGGCACGCTGGGGACGGCCACCCGCACCGGCAGAACCGCTGACACATGCGGTTCCAGACCGAAAGGCCGCCCGGCGTCTCCCACCCGGGAGCGCTCCCGCGGGCCGCCGCGGCCCCTCGGCCCGGCGCTGGGTTCCGGGGGGGCACGCCCGCCCCGCCCGCCCGGCGCCCACCGCCCCCGGCGCGGGGAGCCACCGCCGGCCGCCCCGAGCCCCGCACGCCGGGCGGGCCGGCCGGCAGGAGGAACCCCGGCGGCCGCTCCCGGGGGCGGGCGGCGCCGATCCCGCCCCCCGCCCGCGGCAGCCGCCAGCGCGGCGGGCGGCCGCCGACCCTCCCTCCCCGCCTGCCGCCCGCCCTCCCCGCCGGGCCGCGCCGCAGCCCGCGGGCGCGGCCGCTGCTGCCCCGGCTCCCCGCCCGCCTGCCAGGCGCGGCGCGGCGCGCGGCCCGGGACTCTCCGCCTTTCCGCGGCTCGGCGTCCCCCCTCCGGCGAGATGTTATGGCCGAGCCGGCGCAGAAGGGCGGCGTAGGGCAGGGCGGGCGGCGGGAGGATGAGGCGGCGGCGGCCGCCCCCAGCTACGAGGACTACGAGTGCAAGATCTGCTACAACTATTTCGACCTGGAGCGGCGGGCGCCCAAGCTGCTGGAGTGCCTGCACACCTTCTGCCAGGAGTGCCTGAGCCAGCTGCACCTGCGCGCCGCCCAGCAGCCCCCCGCCGCCGAGCCGGGGCCCGGGCCCGCCCGCGCGCCCGGCGGCTCGCTGGCCTGCCCGCTCTGCCGCCACCGCACGGCGCTGCCCGACCACCGCGTCCACGGCCTCCCCGTCAACACCAAGCTGGCCGCCGCCTGCCCGCCGCAGCTGCGGGCCCGCGACCCGCTACCCCAGGACAGCCTGCCGCCGCTGCCGCCCCGCCGCCCGCCCCGCGCCCGGGAGGCGGCGGCCGCCCTCGCCCCGCCGCCCGCCGCCCCCGCCGGCCGCGCCGGGCCGCGCTCCTCGGGCGGCGGCTACGAGAGCTGCCAGAGCTGCAAGCGGGCGGCGCTGAGCGCCGGCTGCGTGTGCGTCGTCGTCTCCTTCCTCTCCATGGTGGTGCTGCTCTTCACCGGCCTCATCTTCGTCAACCAGTACGGCGGCGACGCCGGGCCCGGCGCCTCGGCCTCGCCGTCGCCGGTGGGGCCCATCTGCCTGTCGGTGGCCAGCATCCTCGCCCTCTTCTCTGTCGTCGTCACATGGCTCATCTGCTGGCTCAAGTACCGGCCCGAGGCGGCGGCGGCGACCGCCAACGGCACCCCGCGGGGCCGGGCGGCGGCCGCCCGCAGGAGCGACACGTAGCGCCGGCGGGCGCCGAGGGGCCGGGCTCGGCAGGGCGGCGGCCGCAACGGCGGGCGGCCGCGACCCCTGCGCGCAGGCGGCCCCCGCTCCGGTGGCGTTAGCCCCGGCGCAGCCGAGAGGCGGGACGGCAGCTGCGGACGCAGGACGCGGGCGAAGCTGCAGCTCTCCGGGGTGTAACGGGCGCGGAGCCGGCCTGCCGTGGCGGCGGGGGGCGGCAGAGCTCAGGCCCGACGGGTGTCAGGCCCCAGGCCTGCCGGGTGACAGGTGACAGCCCCAGGCCCGCCAGGTTGACCGGGTGTCAAGCCCCAGGCCCGCTGGGTGAGTGCGAGGCCGCAGGCCCGGGCCCCAGCCCTCCCGCGGCGCTGGCACGGCCCGAGGTGGCGGGGCGGGCCCGCGGGGTGGCCCGGCGAGGGGCCGCGGAGGGCCGGGCCGCTGCGCAGGGTGGGAGGGAGGCAGGGCCGGGCAGGGCGCAGGGGTGTCCCGGGGAGCCCCCAGGGGAGCCCCCAGGGGAGCCGGGGCTCCCGGGGTGCCTGTGCCCGCCCCCCTGCCGCTGCCGGCAGCGTGCTCGGCCTGCCGTGCTCCCCGGTGCAGAAGGACACAGTCTCCGTGAAAGAAAACTGGCTTACTGTTGCCCCCGCCTGGAAGATAATCGGAGAGATTCACTGTGGGTAGGAGCAGGACAGGATCACGATGTTAAACGCGTTTTGTGTTTTCCGTTTTATGAAGCGAACAAGTGTGTATAGAAGAAGCTGTAACAGAAACGTATTATCTTAAAGAGACTGAGCCAAAGTTTCCCTACGATATATTGAGTACGGTTTTGTTATAATTTTATTAGAAGGCCATCGGGCCCTCTGTTGGTTGCTTAAAATAAGCTTTATTATTTAATTATTTGAAATTCTCATTTAATGTGGGAGACTGAAACGC
Organism: Falco rusticolus; assembly: GCF_015220075.1. Lineage (NCBI taxonomy): Eukaryota > Metazoa > Chordata > Aves > Falconiformes > Falconidae > Falco > Falco rusticolus. The sequence goes on along the minus strand of NC_051199.1, from coordinate 10,152,572 downwards.
TACGTTGCACACTTAAAACAATTTCTGGAAGATTATTTAATTAATGGAGCTCTAAAATAGAGCTGAGAGACTCCTGTGGTAGGGAGTAATATTTCACTGGCCATTAATTTCAATTGTTACACAGTGAGAGAAGCCCACATTAAAATACGGACTTTCAGCATCACTGTAAAAGTGGAATGCAGTAGCATAATTTGAATATTGAGCATTTACCTTTGGTCGAGGTAGCTGTAATAAGGCGGTGGTTTTCCCTCCTGGTAAGTTCTTCTGTGTTATGAGTTTCTGCAAAGGCCAGTGGAAAATGTCTTTGTTCTGTGAGGCTGGAACGTCAAAGATGTCTTTGACATGTGACGAGATGCTCATAATATGAAATGGAAAAACACTGCGATACAGCTGGTTTTGTAGTATATTAAGGAGAGCATTCTATATAGATACTGTTCTGTGTTGCAGGATAATTCATTTGGTGCCTGAATTTTTTTAACTTAGTTGTTATAATCTATTCTATTGGGAATAAGATAATGCTGCTTATTCCGTGTTTCTACACAGTACTGTAATGGAATGAGGTAATTATTTTCGTGTTTAACAGTTCAAGAGTTTTTTAAGTGATCCTTGAGTATGTGTATTTTGCAAGCTGTCTGCATGATATTCTGACACATATCCTCTTAATAGACCTTTACTCGACCACTACTATTTATCACAAGTGCAAAAGAATTTACTATGTAGAAATGTAAAGGCAGCAGGTGAAGATGTGATGTGTTTTATGACTGCACAAGTGATGTGTACTGTGCATTGTCCTGATTATCACAAATGTGTCAAAAACAACCCCCTGACACCCCAAAAAACCCCACAGACCGAAGCGCTATTTATAAGACTCTCTTATGATGGATGCAGTTTGTGGAAACAGTATTATGAGTTGTGTGTAACTTTACGTCTATTTAAAAAGATCTGCACCAGCCTTTTAAAGTCATATATTATAATGTAAAGGCCCTGAGGAGATAAATTACTGGGAACAACTGTGGCTCTGACCGTGGTTCATGTATTTAGAACAGTGTTCTCAAACCTGGGAGTTGCTCGTCAGCTGTGTAAAAGTGTATGCCTCCTAAAACTAGGCCTGACCGTTAGCCCCTGTTGACTTCAGCAGTAGTTGTGGATGTTCTGCACCAAAGAAAATCACGAGACTTTTATTTAAGCATCTAAATGAAAATTTAGATGGTTGACTTCAGGTACAAACATTTGAAAATTTTGGCCTTAACCTCTCTGTTTGATAATAGCGTTGACCTACCTCACAGGCAAGATGTGAGGCTTTATTTATTAAAGTTTTTAAGCAATTGGAGATCCTTGAAGAGGAGGTGCTATAGAGGTGAAAGTATTGTTATAAATGATACTGTAGTAAGAATAAATATATGTAAATTAATGGACATAAACAGCAGCAATGTTTTCTAAGGAAAATAAATATATAAAATATGTACGTGTGTACATCATATGCACCAATATATGATTTACCTGTTTGTGCTTCTACTGCAAATGCAGCATGCGCATCAGCATTTCTGTTCGATCAGGTAAGCTCCAGCACCTGGCAGTTCAGATGAGTGCAGCAACAGCCCTGCTATAACTCCATCTCACGTAGACACGTCGAAGGTAGTAGCTCTGAGCGCTCGTGAAGCTGGGCTGGAGCTCGCTGCGTAGTTCATACTTTGCTTTACTCCTGCGGGCTTTCCCGCTCGGGTCCTGCAGGTGTGCTGCCAGCACCGTCTGGGCGAGCTAACAAGCTCGTGCCAGTGCTTGGGTCTGTTTACAGGAGCTGCAGTCACAACGGAAGCTACTATATAGCTATGCCCTAAAATACTGATTACAGTAAGAAATGTACACTCCATCTTTTTTATTTTCTTTCCACATCACAGTTTTATTCTTGCCTTTTCTCTGTAAACAGTATTTGCCATTTTGACTAAACCAATGGTTTCAACTGGGATCCGTGGACTACTTCTAAAGGATCTGCAAAAGGTAAGTAAGAAAAGCAAATTGATCGTCAGAAGCTTGAATTTGTTACGTGAGGGTCAACTTTAAAAGGTTTAGAGGTTGGCACATTACAAAAAGTTAAAGATCACAGGCCTAAACAGGATTTTCAGGCTTATTCACAATTAAACGATCATATTACATATCAGGTTCCTACCCATATATTTGAAAATATTTCAGAGCCAAATTAAAATGGACAGTCTGACTGTACGCCCAGTCCTTCTCTCTGCTTATGCAAATTTTGGGAAACTCCGCTGGTTTCGGGAGTGTTAGTCTGGATCCACATCACAGTACCAGTCAGAAAAAATTGTGCATTGTATACATCTCTGGCTACTGTAGAATCCCAGTATTATATTTGTATTTTGGGTTCCTTTGTGTGTACAGAGTGCTTGTCCAAAGCCGAACTTTGCTCAAGTTTCAGTAAAAAAAAAAACTTAAGTAAAATACAAAAAGAGAAAATCCTTGTGGCTGGTGGTGGTTTGTTATTGTAACTGTTTCAGTCAGAACACTTGTGTTTTCTAGTTGTTTAAAAATGCACCGAGGTAAGCAGCTGGAGGAGTATGCATCAGTTACACTATCCACACATCTTGCAGAAAAAACCGGTGCTTTGGGGCACTCTGTGGGAAAGCAAAGAAGGCGGGCTATACCACAACACCATGGGGAAAATCATGGGAAATACAAGCTGCAGGCTTATTTTTTTTTTTTATTCCTTGCACTCGTTTGGGGGTGGGGGTGGGGTTGGGGTTGGTTTTTTTGCTGTGCAACATTTCTCTGCATTACACATTCTGGGACACTAGCAGCTACAGCCAAGAAATGAAAGTACCAGGAAGATAAACAAAGGCCCGAAGCTTTCTCAGGAATTTTTTGACCTCTGCGAGATCACAGGCTGCGTGAACTCTGAAAGATCTGTAGTTTCCAATTGTGCCAAAAGGTCTTAAATTTTTTGTGGCAGTAATCCCCTGTTCCTCTACCTGAGTGGAGCACACTGGATTCCAGACCAGGAGATCTGATGAAGTGTTAAGTTCATGTTTTGCAATAGGCTGCCAGACATCAGTGGTGCTAGTCCAGTCCGAGAGAGGGAGTAAAAAGCAGATGGAAGGGCAGAACCCAGCTCCGCAGCACAGAACCGGGTGGGCAGCCATGTGCTGTAAACTGGTCTCTTCCATCTTACCTGGGACAGGTGGTGACCATCGCTGTGTGAGGAAAGCTCTCGCTGGAGCTAACTGCAGCCGCGGTGAAGCTGGGTATACGCTCTTTGTGGGGAGCTTCTGCCATTTACTGTATATGGGGATGCGTTAGGACAATTGCTACCGCATTACGAATTCTTTCATGTTGCCCTTCTTCATAACTTTTGCTCAATTATTCACTTTTTTAAGGCACCATTATGTTTTTAACACATGCCATGTATGTTCAGTGCCACAATGTAGAAATATTTATTTCTCCTTTGAAAGTGTCTCTGGTAAATACTGCGGCTGCAGGGAATAAATTATATTCCTTTCCGCGTCACTAGCCCACAAGCAGTAAATAATCGTCCAATGTTAATTTATGTAATGGCAGGTATTAATCTTTTGAAAGGAAAGTTTGACAGAAAAACACTTGAGTGTTTCATAAATGTGTGTGGAAGGAATAAAAACCTTGATTATCTAGTTGGATTGGTTAAGACGCCTGCATACAGGGGTACTTTTTGTGTTCTTTTATCATGCAAAAAGCAACATAGCAGTTACTCTCATATTTACGATCATTAGAAACGTACCACAAAGCCAAATAATAAAAAAAGGTAGCTAACATGAGTTGTACGACCCTGTGACTTACAGCATTGACCTGAATTTCCTGAAGTGAGAGGTAGTTTGTTTCTAATCTGTTTTCATGTGGGTTGAGGCAGCATTTGGAAACACATTTGGAAAATCAGTCTCAATAATAGTATATTGTGGGCTGAGAACCCCAAAAGACCACCTTACTCTGAAAAGTGAGTTTCTGTCTGCATTTATACTTTAAAGAACAGAAACACAAGAACTTGTATTATTTTTTCCTTTCACTGTAAAAATACATTATTAAAACATGGTGGATCACAGGTGCAAATGGAAATGCTGTTGCTTCTTACCTTAATGCTCTTCTTTAGTAGCTCAAATTACCATTCACAGGGATTCAAGTTTGCTTTTAAGGCTTAGATCCCAAAGTAGCTTGTTGTGTATAACACTTTGTATGAAATGTCTTTTGCAGATGGTGGAAGAGTGGGTTGCCTGCACGCAGACTGTTACCACAGGCTGAAGAATACAGGTGTAGTCATAGGGTTAATGTGGATTTTCAGTCCAAATCCTACTTCAGTCTGCAGTTTCACTGGAATGGGTGAACTGTTCCAACTGGCCAAGACTGCTGGTTGTGCAGACAGAATCCCACCGAATGGGAATTTTAGGGGGGTGTGAACTGCAGGTTTCTCTGGAAAAAAGCGTGCTACTGTGTGTTCAGACCTGGTGCTGAAAACCTTTACTTAGGGGAATAGTCTTTGTGAATCCCAAGGGAAGGTGCTGTTGCAGCTCGTGTTCATGACTGGCACAGTCCGGCCTCTTTCCTGTGTCACTGTGTTCTGTGTGTCAGTGAAAATTTAGCAAGTGCTGAAGAAGCCACTATTTAAATATGAATGTGTACATCATTCAGAGCAATGGTTATTGATCATCTCTGACCCACAAGACTTAAGCATAAACAGTGCATCTGACATTAGGAGGGTGTGGGATATATGTGTTTCCATGATATCGAGTCCCATATGGAGATAAAAGTGTAGGAGAACTGTTTGCCTAACTTTGTCAGGGATCTTTGTGCACACTTAAATCCTCCTGAGCTCAATGGTCCTTCTTCTCCCTGTGTTGCAGATGTTGTGCAGACATAATGCCCCTGTCTGTTCTACCAGCCTAGAGAATATGCTTTATCTCACTGGAAGTTAGTGAATTTTGTTAGCATATTATATTGCCAAAGAAAAATATAATCTTTGTTTGTATTTAACCTCAGCTCATTTAAACCACATCAGAGGTGGCTCCCTCTCAGTTGCCTGTTGGTGCAAATGGGTCAGGGAAGCACCGGGTCTTTTGTGACTATGACTTCTAATGTTTTTAAAGGGTATTTAAATTTGGTGACTCACTTTTTTTTAAAGCTAGAAAACCCTGCAACATATCCTGCTTCTGCATTTTATCTGGGTGCATGTAGAAATGGAGATACTTGGAAGAAATGCCACAACTGCCTTAACAAAACGCAATTTGTGTCATGGGGGATTACATATATTCATACTAGAAGTTTTCAGCTACGTTTATCTTTCATCAATGCAGTATAAAATAATTCTGCTTGTGTTATGGGGAAAGAGTAACTGGCCCTCTGTTTGGCGTGTATCTCCTCTTACTAAAAACATCCAGGACTGACACTGGCCTCACAGCTCTGGCTCCGAGCTGGTCTCAGGCTTGCTTCTCACGTGCCATGCAGCTTGCAGGGTTTCAGATCAAGGTGATTGTTATGTCTTACGAACAGCTTCAGTTGAGAAATAGCTACTTCAAGGAGATTTTTACAGTAAACAAATATCGTGAGGTTGATTTGACTCACTGGATTCTGAGATTTGGGAGGGATAGCTTGAAAGATAGTATTATTATCATAATCATCATTATTATTTTTACCATTATTATTCCCCCAGACCTACTCCTGATTTGCCAGGGGATCTAAGTTTCAGACTTCAACTCAGTACAGGCCCAGATGTAAGCAACGTTTCCCCATCTTACCGCTAAATTGTTTAACCATTTAGCAAAATCTAATAAATCCATTTTGGTGATTATTTTATGACCTTTTGATTAATAACAAGTAGCAATAACAGCATTTGGGGTTTGGTTTGGTTTTTGTTTTTTTTTTTTTAAATTACTGAAATTTGAGAAATATGCATGAGATACACATCAAAATTTGCTTTCCTTTAAAGCGGGAAGAATGAAACTTTTTATGACTTAGAAAATGTGGTGACGAGAAATAACGCCAGCTTGATTTCCACATTGTAAATAAGGACTTGTTAGTCAGATGGTTAATATTAGGAAATGGGAAAATACTCTTCTATGAAAAAAGCTGTATCTATTGAAAACTTTGAAGTAAATTAAATGAAACCTTAGAAATAAAATAAAAACCACAATTTCTTCTATTCAGGTAGCAAACGTTTCTCTCCAAAAATAAATGTAGATCTCCCTGTATTATTTAAGTATCAATATAGGTGACGTTCTGGTTGTTCTGGAAGTTACTTCTGCTTGCTTTCTGAAGAAGAGGGAAGAGTCACTCTTCAGCAACGACCACTAAAAGTCTTCTTCTAGATATTCACAGGGTCGTGTCCCCCCGCAAAACACAAAAGCAGGAGGAAGCCCCCCGCTCCCCATTGCGGTATATTCTGGGGCCGTTGTTGCGTAGCCCCCGGCTCTGCCCCGCTCCCTCATCGGGAGCGCTCGGTGCCCGCTGCCGGGGGCAGCCACGGCCAGACCGGGGGGCTGGGCCCCCCCGGGGCACCGGGAGGCTCGCCCCGACCGGCGGGCCTGCAGTGAAAGCGCCCCAAATCCCCCAAACCATGGCTTTGTTTGCTCCCGTTGTTTTACTTCGCCCAACCAGGCACCACGCTGGAAACAAGCGCCCGGCGCTGGCGGGAGCGGCGCCGCCGGTGCGTGCGTGGGACGGGACGGGAGCAGCGGTACCGGCCGGCTGCGGGGGGCCCGGCCCGGGGGGCGGCCCGCAGGTCCCCCAGCCCCACACGGCGACCCCGGCGGGGCGCGGGCCCGCGGCTCCGCGGCGGAGGAGCCCCCGGGCCGGGCCCGGTCAGCGCTGCGGGCGGAGCGGCCCCGCCGGCCGGCAGGGAGCGGGGCGCCGGCCCTCCCGACTCTGCCGTCGCGCCGGTTCGTCCCTCTTCCGTGGGCTTGGCTGGTTGCTTTTGCTTTCCTGCCGCCCGTCCTTCCTGCCTTCTTGCTCATTCTTTCTTTCTCTTTCTTCTTTCCTTCTCGCTTGCTCTTTTCCTCTCTTTTTTCCTATTATTTCGCTCTTTCTTTCTCTTTTATTTTCCTTCCTTTCTTTCTTTCTCTCCCTTTCGGTTTCTCTTTTCCTAGATTTTAATCCAGTTCATCTTTAAAAAGAGTAAGTGGTGAAATCATATGGCTGCGGGCGAAATACCGATTAATGAATTCAATGTCTGTGCTAGTAGGACTGCTTTCCCCTTCCTATCGGTAATTCCTGGCTCCATCATGTTGGAGGGAGGGAGGAATGACCCGGGAGTCACTCGGGGCTGGAGGGCTGGATGTCTGCCTGTGCCCTGATACCTGTTGCAGACCCGAAGTGGGTCACGCAGGGCCACGCATTTGCCTCTGTGGAAATCGCTTGTTCCCAAGGCAAACGCGCTCCACCAGTCCGAGCCTCGGGTCGGTGAAGCCCTCACAGTTTCTTTCCTGCAGCAAAACTCCCGGTGGAAATCTATTGGGATGCTGCTGGAATTAATCATCGCTGGTGTTTTTACAAGTAATTAACGAGGATTAGACGCTTCGTTTTGAAATGGGGCTGTTAACGACGGGGGAGGTGGCGAAGGGAGATGCGAATTTCCCCTCCCGTGGGTGAGATTTGCAGGTGGGCGCGGGGGAGCCGGCCCTGCCCTCCCCGTCGGCAGCACGGCGGGGTATCGCCAGCCCTCTCGGAGGTGCATCCGAAATTCGATTGCGATCTTTATAATCATTAACAAAAAAAAAAAAAAAAAGAAGGGTAACGCACGCCTTTCCCTCCCGCCTGTCTGCAGGGGGGGACCAGCCGGTCCCCGCCGCCGCGGCCGGCTGGGGGCGTGGGGGGCAGCCCCCGGGCCGCCTGCCCTCGGCCCCTGGCCTACCCCGCTGCCAGCAGCATGTGCTAGCCTGGAGTGGCAGCTGTAGTATCGCTTACTGGAGGGTCTGGTAGTAATCAGAAAGGTGAGGAGTTAGTGAAATACATGTTGTATTTATTGCCATTTTACAGGGAGAGAGAGGGCGGCCGGTGCCACAAAGGGAGCCATTTGTAGGCTTAAGTGCTCCAGCCTTGTCCCAAGGACAGCATCGCCGGCCTGCGGGGAAGGGGATGCCGGCCCGGCCCGGGGACCCCCTCCCAGCCCGGGGCACGGCCGCTGCCTGGGCCGCGGGCAGCGGCCGCCGAAGGCCGGAGCCGTCGGGCAGAGGGGGGGGGGGGGGTCCCCGGGGTCTTTGCTCCCCCGAGGCCCCGGCGGCGGGGGACACCTCGGATCTCCGCACCAGCGGGACCGCTCTGCCTTCGCCCGCCGCGTTCCCTTTGCCGTGGCGCTGGCAAAAGCGATCCCCGCGGATGTACCCTGGGAAGAAAACTCCTTCCGAGGGGCAGCGGCACAGAGCCTCCCTTCCCCCTCCACCCGGACAGCGGGGGTCGCCTCAGGGGTGCCTGGGGTGGTTAAGGGGACCTGGGGTGTCCTGTCCCCTGTCCCTGCCCTTACACGGAGCCTCCTCCCGTGCCGAGCCGCCCCTGCTCGGGCTGCCGAACGCGCTGTGGCTGTAAATTGATGAAAATGTAACAAATCAAAAGGGGAGGAAAAAAAAATAATAAAAAAAGACGGTGCTGAGACGTGCGGATCGGACATAAAAGCGAAAGAAAAAGGTTCAAAGCTTTCGGTGATGACTTTTCAACCTTTATTTATGTGCCTATTAATGCAATATCCATCATGGAGATACGCATCTTTATCCTTTCAACTGATATGCTGGGAATCAATTGGATATGCAGATTACATTTCGTAAGTTTCCAAATGTTAATCTCCCCGGCCCTTTGCTGGTAATTTCTTTTTTCGCCAAATAGTATTATGTTTCTGCCACACAAAAAAAAAAAAAAAAAAAAGGCACCAAAACAATTAATCTTAAGGCTACTTGTCTCGAAATATTTGTTCGAGCCCAGGAGCCGGGCGGAGGGCGACGTTCCGGGGCCTTCCCGGGGCACCAGCACCCGGCCCGGGCTCCGCCGGGGCGGAGGAGCCTGCGGGCTCGGTGCGGCCCCGTGTCGGCGCCTGCCCCCGCCGTGCGGTGCTGGGCGAGGCGGGGGGCGTCCGAGCGGCTATTGCCCCCCGACCCTGGGGTGGGTCTGGCTCCCCCCCAGCGCTGAGCTCGGCCCGCCGCTGCCCGGCGGCTGGGTGAGCGGCCCGGCCCAGGGCCAGGCGAGCCCCGCACGTCCCCCCCCCGCGTCCCGCCGCCGGGGCGGTGGCTTCCCGGGGGGCTGCCCCCCCCGACTCACACGTAACGTCCCCGGCCACCGCTGAGACCATGGGCGGCCTGGAGAGGCTTTGCCCCGGAGGGCCCTGCTCGCCGGGCGGTGTGGCAGGGCGCTGGGTCTGCAGAGCTGCCTCTCGCTCCCGGCTGCCGCCGGCCCTGCCCCGTTCCGCCGCCCTCACCGCGGCCCCTGCTCAAAGCAGGACATTTATCGACCGTTCGTACTACTGTACACCCCCCACCCCTCTTTACTAGAACGGCATGGAATTTTCTCTGCTGTGGCGTTTTACAGGTCGGCGTCGAACCCTGGTCGCTCTCCTCCGAAAAAGTCGGTACCGGTTTGATTTAACCCGCCTCCTTTCTGGCCGGCAGCGGGGATGGACCCTCTTAACGGGGGGCTCACGGTCGGGCTGGGCCAGCGATCGCTGCGAAGACCGCAGCCCATTCCGCAGCCCCCAGCGCCCTGCAGCCGTCCGCGCCACCGGGCAGCCGCTTGCGGGCCTTGCCTGGCCCCGGCCGCCGCGGTCGGGCGGTGCGAGATCCCGCAAAAGGCGCAAACCCGCTCCCTCTGTAGGAAGGGGAAGAGGAGGGAAACCCGTGGAAGGAGACATCAGACAGCGGGTGAGACCGAACCGGCCGGCCCCGGGGCAGCCCGGGCACCCCAGACCCAGAGGGTGCCTGGGAGGTGTTTGCGGCAAGGGCAGCGTGCAGCTCGACCCAGAGATCACAGACACCCATACACGCCAGCCTTTCCTTCTCTCTTTTTTCTTTCTTTCCTTCTTCCCTTCCTTCCTTCTTTTCCTTTCCTTTCCTTCTTTCTTTTTTCTTTTTTCTTTTTTCTTTTTTCTTTTTTTCTTTTTTCTTTTTTCTTTCTTTCTTTCTTTTCTTTCTTTCTTTCTTTCTTTCCTTCCTTCCTTCCATCCTTCCTTCCTTCTTTCCTTTCTCTTTCTTTCCTGCCTTCTTCTTTCTCTTTCTCTCCTTTGCTCTTTGATTTCTTCCTCTCTGCTCCTCTCCTTCCTTCCTTCTTTCCTCTTTCCTGCCTTCCTTCTTTCTCTCTTTCTCTCCCTTTGCTCTTTGATTTCTTCCTCTCCGCTCCTCTCCCAGGCACACGTTTCTATTTACGAAGCTGCACGTCTCCCCTTCACCTCCCCTGCAAATATTTAGGCAGAGATTTCCTCCGAAACCCTTAGAGAAATTAATGTATGCGTACAAACCCGGAAACAGTATAATTGATTTATTTCTAATAGAGGAGAAACCAGTAGTGTTATCGTTCAGAAATGATTGCCTGTGTTCTTAATGGCTCTAATTTTCACTGTCCATTTGATGTGCTGCAGGTTTAATATAGAGTGCTTACTAATCCAATTAAAAGTGCACCTGGCCTGGAAGAGCTCTGTAATTAGCAGGAGCATTTTTAGCTATTTCCACTGGAAAACCGTGAAATCATCTCTGCTGGCCTAAAGGACTGTAATATGGGGGTGGGGGCGAGGAGGGGAGGGAGGAGCGGGCCAGGCATTCGTGCCTAATCTTTTTGCCTTGAATTTCTAACAGTTCCCGCGCGGCAGGATGCGGCCGCTCCGTCGCGGCGCGCCCGGTGCCTGGTAGCGCAGGACGAGAGTAGGTGGGTGACACACCGCCTCCCCCGCCCGGCCCGGGAGCCCGGCCTGGGGGACCGGGGGGCTCGGGGGGCTCCGGGGAAGCGGGGATCGCCGGGGGGCGGCGGGGTCCCCGGGGCAGCCTGGAGGCGCCGCGGGTGGGGGGGGCGCCCCTGCACCGGTGCGATCGGCCCTTGGCCTCCGCGGGAGCGGCGGCCGGGTCCCGGTGCGGCTCGTGGCACCGGACGGCGCGAGATGGGCCTGCCCCGAGCGCGGCACGCGGGCCCACGCGCGCGCACACGCCACGCAGACGGACGCGCGTCGCTGAAGGAGCGGGGGAAGGTAACTCACAGCAGCTGCCAGGCCCGCCTCATGCCAGGGCCGAGGGGCTCCGCTCCTCCTCCTGCGCCCCCGAGGGGCCGAGGCAGCCCCTCCGCGCCCCTCCTCGCGTGGACGTGGGTCACGGCCGAGCACCGACGGCGCCCAGCCCCTGCGGCCGCGGGTGGGGAAGGCTCCCGTTCCCACGGCGGGGGCCGCAGCGGGGCCGGGGGGCAGGGGGGCGGTGGCGGGGATGCTCTTCTCCTCGTACGCGCTCCCGTGCGTCCCCGCTCCCCGTCGCGTGTTTCCCAGGCACGAATTAAATCTTAAATAGCTTCGTCTTGTTCTTTTGGGGTTTGGTTTGGTTGGGGGTTTGTTGGTTTCTTTTTTTCTCTCCTTTTTTTTTTTTTTTTTAAATAACACTTCCGTCGCCTGCCTTCCTCGAGTAAAATACGCGTGGCGCAGAGCGCGGTGCCAGGGGTCCGCTGGGAGCCCCCCCGAGCGGCTCCGGGTGCCGGGGCGGTGCGGCTGCCTCGGCGCCCCCTCGGCCGGCGGCCGCGCTCCGCTGCCCGGCTCCAGCCGCGCCTCCCCGGGGCCGGGCGTTCGCGGGGCTCGCTGGAGGTTGTCTCCAAGCTCCGGCCATCGGGGTGCTTTGTACAACACACACGCGGTTGTAAAAATACGCCCTGACTTTTACCGCGCTGCCAGCTTTTCCTGCCGACCCGTCCCTTGCCCGTGCGGGAAGCTGCCCTGGGCAGAGCAGCGGCCGCTGCGCCCTCGGGGTTTGCGGGTTATTTTAACGCGTTTGCAAGGGGGTGGCAGCCGCTGGGTTTGGGGGCAGAACCACGGGCCAGACGCTCCCGAGCGTGCGGGACACGGGCGGCTGCGGGATCCTCCGCCCGGCACCCCGGCGGGAGCCGGCCGGCAAACGCCGCGTTCCCCGGGCGCAGCTGCCTGCGCCGGGCCGCTGCCCTTCCCCTTCCCGCTCCCGCTGCCGGGCGGACGGGGCGGACTCCCTCGTTATTCCGGCTCCGGGGTTCCGCCTAAATAACGCGAACCCCCGCCCGCCCCGGGGCCGGTACCGGCCCCGAAACGATTGTCCTGCCCGTGAAGTGGAAGCGGAGAGGGAGCCCAGAAAAACATTGTTTGGCTCGTTTCAAAGGGGGGAAACCTGAACGATTCTCATCCTTTTGATTGATTAAGGTCTTGAATAACTTGAAGCTCGGGAGTGACAGTTACTGAATAGACTATTGCAAATAAAGAGCACTGTGGAAAGCTGGGCTGGCACTTCAGAGTGTAAAGGAGGCGAGTTTGCTGGCACTTACCAAGTTATAAATAAAAGGCCATGCACAATAGTACCTTCTTTAAGGACAGACAGTCTTTACAACACTCCTGGCGTCATATCCTGCTGTGGTCACTTCAGCTCCTAGGCAGACTTTACCTCTTTTATTTTTCCAGCAGTTTAGTTTGAATACAACAATAAATTCCTGGGAACAAACGCTTGTTAGTAAGACTTTAACACGCACCGCCTCGCACCCGTACACACCCGCATACACACCCCCGTGCACAGGCGTGTGATGCAGGGACACTCTCGTCCCATCGATTTTTTAAGGCAGAAATCCCCACGGAGATCTCACTGGCAGCTCTCCCTCCAAAACCGTTAGCACTGTTTGGTCCAGAGACCTTTCCTCGGGACGCCGAGAGATTTGGGCGCAAAATAAATAAGCAGAAGGACGGACGGGAAGAAGAAGCATTTTCTCTCACAAAAAAAAACCAACCCAAAACCCAAAACAAACCAAAAACCCAAACAACAAAACGAAACAAGAAAAAGAAGGGAGATTGGTCCCCTCTACCCCCCACCACTGGTGCTCGGGGGAGCGGAGCCAGGAGACAAAGCACTTTACGGGCAGGGAGGTAGGGCTGCCCCTCCGTGCCCGGCAGCCTGGCGGGGGCGGGTGGCGGCCCCGCCGAGCCCCGGGGTGACATGGGGTCCTTGCGGGTGCGGGATCCGGGCCGCCTCCGGCTGGTGCTCCTTTCCCCGGGGCCCGGGCAGCCGTCGGGGCACGGAGCAGCTCCCCGCCGCCGGCCGCTCTTTGCCGGCGGGGACAGCTTGGGGCCGAGCCGTGCCGTACCGCACCGGGCCGTGCCGGTCACGCTGCCGCCGCGCCGGCCGGGGCGATGCGGGAGAGCCGCCTGGCTCGCCCAATCAGCGGGGGCGGCGCGGCCGGGCCGGGCGGCGGCGGCCAATCGCGGCGGCGCCGCCGCGGAGCCGCGCCGGGGACGGAGCCGATAAATGCTCCCGGCCCCGCGGCCGCCGCTCCCCGCCGCACCGGGGACAGCGCCGCCGCCGCCCCCCGCCCCCGCCCGCCCCTGCGCCCAGCCTCGCCGCCCGGCGGGGCTCCGGCCCCGGCCCCTGCCCTCCCGGTGCGGGGCAGCGCGGGTCACTGACAAAGGGGCAGCGGCGGAGCTGCCTCCTCCCCGCCCCCCGGCGGCATCCCCCACCCCCTCCCGGGACCACTCCTGATTCGGTGGGACCGGCTGACAGCGCGGATCTCTCCTAGATCAGCCCTCACCTGGATATAACCCTGCCGGGCAGCCGCCGCGATGACAACTCTGGCTGGAGCTGTCCCCAGGATGATGCGACCCGGGGCCGGGCAGAACTACCCCCGCAGCGGGTTCCCGCTGGAAGGTAAGGCCGCGCCCGGGCTGCTCCACTCGGGGACGGGAGGGCTGCCCGGTGCTGGGAGGCCGGGGCGCAGCGACACCCGCCAAGGGCCGGCGGACGGAGCGCAGCCGGGCGGCCCGCGCGGCCCGCGCCCCCGGGCTGTCAGAGCCGCCGTCCCGGGACGGGCACGGCTGGGGCCGCTGCGGGCAGGCCCGGCTGCGGGCCGGCGGCTCTGGCCTCGCACCCCGGGCGCCGTCCGTCCCTTCCGACTGGCGGGAGCGGGGAGAACCGGCCGGGAGCTCGGCGGCGCAGCGGAGCCTCAACCCGCTTTTTAAGCAGAGCGAAGGGAGCGGTTTGGGGAGCCCAAAGTTGGGGGGAAAAGTGAGGAAAAAGTTAAATTTTTTTTTAAATTAAATAAAAGCCACGCGAACGAAATCGAAATGAACTCGAGGGACGGGGGCACTCCCGGGGCGAACGGCGGAGCGGGAGCCGCGAGCGCCGGGACCCCGCAGGCTGCGGCCCGGGGGGGGGGACGGGCGGACCCCACCGCCGCGCCCCGGCCGGTCGGGCAGGGCGCGGGTGTCCCGCACCGGCCCGCCGCGCCGCGGGAGCCGGGCGAGCCCTGACCCCCGGCTCCGGTGCGGATGCAACAGGTGAAGCCGCCCCGCCGCCGCCTCGTCCGGCCCGCCGGGGAGGCAGCGAGGGCTCCGCGGGAGCCGGCGGGCTCCGGGCGCGCTGCGGGGCGGCTGGGCGGGCGGCGGGGGGGTGTGGGGGGGCGGCGAGTTGCCTTTTACAGAAAAGCAACGACAAAACTACAATAACAAAAAAAGACGCAGCAGGATCCGAAGGAGACGTTAACGCCATTTCCCCCTCCTGCCTCCCCTCCCCTCCTTTTCTAGTCTCTACTCCTCTAGGCCAGGGCAGAGTCAATCAGCTCGGAGGAGTGTTTATCAATGGCAGGCCTTTACCCAACCATATCCGACACAAGATAGTGGAGATGGCCCACCATGGCATAAGGCCCTGTGTCATCTCTCGCCAGCTGCGAGTGTCCCACGGCTGCGTCTCCAAAATTCTCTGCAGGTACCAGGAGACGGGCTCCATCCGGCCGGGGGCCATCGGCGGCAGCAAGCCCAAGGTGAGCCCCCCGCGCCCGCCCGGAGCCGGGCAAACCCCGGCCGCGGCGGGGAGCGAGGCCCGACCGGCACTGAGCGCGGGGCGGCCGCGGCCGGCGGGAGGCGGCAGCCTGGCCGGGGACCGGGGGCACCGTGCGGGGACCGGGGTCGGGCGCAGCCAGGCACCGGGCACAGCTCACGGCACCGCCTGTTGCTCTGAAACTTTCCGAGGCTTTCAAAAATCTTGTTGGGAGTTCGTGGCAATTAATTTTTTTTTTCCAATTCAGAAAATGCAATTGGAAAAATACCTTCTCAAACGAAAGCGGGGAGAGGGGGGTGGTTTCCCGACGCCCGGCGCGGCCGGGGGACCGATCGCTCCGGTGGCAGGGCCTGCCCAGAGCGGCGGGATCGGGCCCTCGCTTCTTTCGTTGCGAAGCGCAAAAACTTGACCTGCGTTTCTGTCCGCCTGCCTGCTGCTCCTGCTCTTCCTCTGCGCGTTTTTCAGCTCGCTCCAAAGCTGCGTGTATTTAGAGTTACACCGCTAGAAAAGTTTGGGCTCACAATAGTGCAAATATGGATTCTTGTCTTCCGATCAGCCTCCCCCTCCTCTAGCTTTTCATTTCCACAAAAGCGAAGTAAAGGCTTTAGTTTCTGTCGCAAGTTGCTGCTACATTTTTTACCCCCTTTGTTGCTTCTAAGGTAGCAATGCCCGAACTTTCCCTTTGGGTGTTAGGGAGTCTAGGTGACTAGAGGTAACTTTTTAGAAGGGTGATTTTTTTAGAAGCGTGTTAGCCGAACGAAAGGCTATTCCCAGGCGGGAGACCTTTGTTTCGTTCGGTTTCGGCTTGATTTTACGTTGGCGAGGCCACGGGAGGCACCCCCGGCGCTCGGACCTATCGGCAGTTCGGTCACGCCGCTTTTTCTTTGGCGCTGCAAACTTTATTCAGCCGAAACTTCCACAGCTTGGAGCTTCGCTGACAGAGACCCCTCCTCTAATTTCCCCGGGATTTTCTTCTCTGCCGCACGGCAGCCGGTGCTGCCTAATTCGGGATTTTTTTCTCGCCGAGGGCTCGATCCCACCTTTCCCCGACAGCCCCGGTGGAATTCCCGGGAGGTTTCCCTTCCCCCGGGGGTTGCGTGCCTTCCGCCGGCCCAGGGGTGCCTCTTCGGTCCCCTCTGACTTTTAACCTGCCCGGCCCCGGGGTGCTTCGCGGCGGGGTTGCGAGCGGGGTCGGCGCTGGCTGGCGGCGGGGCGGGGCGGCGGGCAGGCTCCGGCCGCACCGGGGGTCCCGGCGGCGGCAGCCCGGGCTCCCGCGGCCGCTCCCGGCCCTGCAGACCCTGCCCGCTCGCCTTGTCTTCACTGAAGCAGGTGACGACGCCGGATGTTGAGAAGAAAATCGAGGAATACAAGCGGGAAAACGCGGGCATGTTCAGCTGGGAGATCCGGGACAAGCTGCTGAAGGACGGGGTGTGTGACCGCAACACGGTGCCGTCAGGTACGGGCGGTGGGGGGCTCGGGCCGAGGGCCGGCGGGGGCGGCGGGGGCAGCCCTGTAGTCTGCGGGAGCGGAGCCCCGGCCGGGCTGGTGCCCGTGGAGCCGTCGGCGTTAGCACGCTGGTGCCGGCAGGCGCGTCCCGGGAGGGTTCCTGCTCTCGGCGGGGGTGTTTTCAATTAAGTGGCAACTGCAGCCCCCTCCCCTCCTCCTCCCCCCGCTTCCCCGCCGGGCTGCTGCCGCAGGACGGCTCGGGGCTCGCCGGGGACCCGGAGCTGGGAAGCGAAGGCGGGAAGCAGCTCCCGGTGCCGGTGCCGGCGGATTGCTTGCTGGACGGGGGCGGGGGGGGGCTGCGGAGCCGGGCGGTGTTTGTGCGGGTAGCCGTGGGCTTTTCTCATCACCCACGGCCCGAGCCTGGGGGGGGGAAAAAATTCTTGCGGGGCCTCTGTGCCAGCACTGGCGTGCGGTGCGGGACGGTGCCTCGGGAAACCCCCGCGGGGAGGGGAACGGGTAGCGCTACCGAAAGTCCCGACTGGTAGCAGCAGCCGGGGGGGGGGACGGGACGGGAAGGGATGACGACGGGGGATGTGGGACAGCGGCACTGATGCAGGGCTCGGCTCCACGGCCCGGCTGCCGCGGGGGGCTGCTGGGGGCGAGCCCGGTCACAGCTCTGCGCTCCCCCCGAAGTGAGCTCCATCAGCCGCATCCTGCGGAGCAAGTTTGGAAAAGGCGAGGAAGAGGAGGCCGAGCTGGAAAGGAAGGAGGTGGAGGAAGGTGACAAGAAGGCCAAGCACAGCATTGATGGCATCCTCAGTGAAAGAGGTAAAGTCCTATTTCCTCCCTCCTGCTCTCCGTGGAGCCCTGGGACTGGCCAGTGCCAGCCCCAGAGCTGGTGGGTATCACTCCCCTGCTCCCGGAGGTTGTCCTGAGGCCGGTGCAGCAGGAGGTGTAAGGCGAGGAGCTAGCCTGACAAGGTGGCTAGCACATCCCATCCCGTTGCCCCACTGGTACGACCCTGCAATGTGTGGGAATGGTGCAGAGGTGGGAGCAAAGATGGGGGTTGCCACTGGTTTGGCCTTCAATAGTAGGGAAGGAGGCCAGGGAGCAGGGGAGGGCTAGAGCCGGCTGCAGAGCCCCTGGCCCGGCCACGCAGGGGCTGCTTTCCCAGCCCAAGCCAAGCAAAAGGCCGCAGGAGAGGTGGATGTAGCCAAAGGCTGTGGATTCTTGAGTCTCTGTGGCCGGCATGCAGGGCAGGGAGCTGTGCATTTCATTCTTTCTCTTAAAACCGCTGGGAAAATCTTGTGTTGGTGGTTGGCCGGGGCTGTGAGGAGGTTGCAACCTGAACAAGGCGGAGGTAAAGTGCTGCTCCAGGGGGGAGGCAGCTGCTGCCCCTGCTGTGGTTGTGCCCGGCGCCCCGGCCAGGCTGGAGCAGAGGGGCAGGCAAGGGCTCAGCTGGGCGGCCTGTGCCTGGAAGTGGCTGCCCAGCACAGGCACAGGCACTGGAGAAGGCGAGACAAAAGTACCAAATGAGCTGGTCAAACATTTGTACAACTTTTCCAGCTTTTACAAAGAAGGCCTTCTATACACAATCTACACTTGGAGATGAACTTGGAAAACAAAGAGGGGGGAGTCCATTGAAACTCACACTTTGGCTTTGCACAGACAAAGCTTCAGCTAGCAGCAGCTTGATGTGAACAAAAGAAGGCAACCTTTTTATAATTCAAGGAGAAAAGAAGAGAAAACAGCCCCACAAAAGGCTGAGAAAAGACATTATGGGCTTGCAATGAGGGATGAATTATTCAATGAGCCCCTAATAGCTGATGCTCCACGCAGTTTTATGGACTCTGCTGTGGAAAAAGTAGCTGTTTCTACCTAGAAAATGTTTCTAGCATTTCTAGACATCTAGAGATGCCAAGTGCCATTCAGGAAGGACAACCAAAACCTGTTCTTTAACAGTAGGATATCTCCTTGTTGTGCAGGAACAAACCCAAAAGCACACCCGAAACTTGGTTTTCAACTCTGTTATTAAAGATTCCAGGGAAGCCTCATCTTCTGCCTGTCTGTGTTTGTGCAGGTGTATTTAAAACAAACAGGCAGAAGATGCTAACCAAGTCAAAGGTGAAGGCCAGAAAGCACAGTCTGATTGCGCAGTCTAGCTGCCCCGGTATGATGAGTTCAGAGCTTCCTCTAGTATCTCCTTCGGCAGAGGACTGTCTCGAGAGGGGTGCGCAGCAAGGGAAACTCGGTGCCCTAGTTGTTGAAATAACTAGCGTTTCTGCCTTCCTGAATTTCTCAACAGAGATTAGAAACAGAAGATAGGAAGCCTTGATAATCTCCCTGCTTTATGGAACAAAGAGTAATTAATTGAGACTGCAAGAGAAAAAATATTATCGATATAACCCACCCCTCTACTTCTCTTTGAAACAGTCTTCCTGTTCTTTGAGTCCCCGCTTTTTAAAGTGGGGCTCCTGATCTGCCATAAATCAGTGTCTGGGCAAACGGCTGCTGCCCTCCAACCCCGGGGGAGCCCCGAGACTCTTGTGGGGAAAGCGCTGAGGCTGGCCTTGCTGCAAAGGGGGGGGCTGGCTTGTGCCCCCACCACAGTTGTATGAGGAAACTGCATTCTGCCCTCCTGCGTACCCTCTCCTCGCTTTCTGTGGACACAAGTGTCCTACTTTGCTTTTGAGTTCAGTCAGTGGCAAAATTCCCCTTGACTAAATGGGGTAGCGCAGCCCTATCCTGTCCTTGCACATGCAGGATTTTGCTGCATGAATGTGGTCGAGCAGTTCCGTGCAAACGGCCGCTTGATAATCCCGTCTGTTCTGTGACAGTGCCTTGGAAGGTTTGGCAGTTGGAGGGAGAGTGTGCTCTTCTCCCCAACCCGCCCCCCCCCCGCCAGCAACGCCTGCTCCCCCTCCTTGACTAGCAAGCTGTTGCTTAATCTTATTACTGGGGTGGCTGGGATGCTGCGGTGTGAGAGCTGCTGCTTGAGAAAGGATTTGTTACCATACACATACCTTATGTATAGTGTGGTACTACAGGGACGACACAGCAGTAAGCTCATGACAAGAAAAAAATAGCTGTAAAATAAGTCCATCACTACTTGGTGTATCTGGCCAACAAAAAGGTTTTGCTTCAGCTCCCATTGCCAGCAGAGGAGCTTCAATTTCACTCCATCTATAAAAGTCATCAGGTCAGATCCTGCTCTCTTACTGAAATAACTGGCAGCACTCCTGGGGATTTTGATGCTGCAGGATCATATTTGCCTGCGCCCACCAGCCTGGCTGCAAGGCTGTGGCAGGGGGTGCCTGCTGACAGGGTGCCTTGGATGCCCTCTCTGACACTCGGGTTGCTTGCAGGACATCCGAAGGTTACCCCGGTGGTGTGCAGCAAAACCCTTGTGTGGCAGGGCTCTCCATGGGAGCACTTCACATTACGGCATGAAAAAAGCCTGAAGTCTTTTGCAATATGAGTAATTTTTATAGCTCTGGTCTCAGAGGCTCAAGGTGTTCCGGTAGCAGGAATGTGGGTGCAGGGAGACGTAAGGGAAGGCTGTGGGACAGGTCAGAAAGCAAATCCTGGGGCTGAGTGTGGAGCAGGGAATCGCTCCCCTGCTCAGGAGCACACAGTGCTGGGTGTTTGCTGACATTGCCCGAAATCCCCTCCTCGCCATGGGCATTTGGGTGGCTTGGGGAAAGATGTTTTTTTTCCAAGGGCAAGGATAACAGTTGTCGTTTTAATGGTACCTAATTCAAGATTTGGGGAGTACTTAGAGCAGAGCAGGACTAGAGAGAAGAGAAACATGGTTGTTTTGAAAAATGTGCAATAGAAGTGGTATGTCATGTGGCTTGGGATTTCTCCCATCACATATATAAATGCAGGTAAACTTCCCTGTGCCCTGCTGTGATTCTGTTTCAGCCTCTGTTCATGGACACTTAACTATGATTCCCTCACCGGCATTTACAGATGCTATGTGCACAGCCCACTTTGCTGTATTTCGGCACTTCTGTCAGTGTCACCCCCTACCCTGACTTCGGGCTTATATTTAAAGGCAATCTTGATTGTCACAGTGCCTATTGGGAAGCACCCAAATCTATAATGGCATATCTGTATTTCTGCATGTGTGATAAATTTTTCTTAAAGGCATAAGCTATAAATAACAAACATGGGAGAAGAACTTTTGTGCCTTTATATGGCACATCAGGGCATATTTTTAGCACAACCGCTACAGAAGAGGGAGTTGCTTGTACCTTTCACGGGAGTTGTGTGCGGCATGGTTTGCTGACTAATCTCATAACCCCCTCCATCAGATAGCTGTTGTTTGCTGGCAGAAACCGGTGGCTGTGGTGCTCAAGCGACGGGGTGTAGGGCTGCTCCTGGGGCTGCTGTGAGCGGGCGGAGTGGGCTGGGGGGGGGGGGGGCCGGGACCCCCCCGCCCGGCCTCAAAGGGGGCCTCTGTTCCCGGCCAGCGGAATTGGCCCCCGGGCCCTGTCCTGGCGGATCCTCCCCCAGTCATGCGCACCCGTCCAAAAAGGGCCCTACTCATCCCCAGCCTCTACCCTTGGCTGTACTGAGAGCAATTCAGGCTACAGCAGACTAAATTGCCTCCTTTATTTCCCTCTTACTTTCATCTTGGACCAAACCCTTCCCCCCTCTCCCTCCCCTTCCTCTTTTCTTTTTTTCTGTGTGCCTGAGGCTCACATTAATACAATTTCGGCACCACCCCTATTTTTGTGTGTGTATGTGGGGCGTTTGAAGCGGGGGGGTGGGGGGGAAGGACCTTAGCACAAAAGCCCTGCTCAGCAGCTAGAAAGTTCAAGCTGCTGCTGCTTCTCTAGCTGTGTGATGCTTTTCCTGTTTGTGAGTTTTGGGAAACATTTTTGCTTTGTACTGTAATGGAATTAGAGGACAGATGCTGACTGTAAATGGGACACGCGACTACCAGCCCCTAGCTTAAATATTTAGATGCAATGTTACAATTACTGACTTGATGCACAGGCTTTGAAGTGGTGGCACATGATCTAAAGGGTAGCTGGGGCTAGATGGGCTTGCAGATGTTTTGATTAGGGTTGGTCAGTATCACGCAGCCGGTTATTTTTAGGTTGTTAAACTAATAAAGGCAGTTTATTAAGGGACGGGATTAACATGCAGGCACCAGATACCACTTTTGAGTTGTGCCATTCATTTCTGTGTCATAGGCTGTTGGGTTAGTGGCCGGTGCATGGGACGAGGCAGGTGCTGAGTTAGGTTTTGGCTGCGATTTTCTGATGTAGGGCTCGTGTGGATTTTGCTGCAGCAGCTTGTCCCAGGGCACAGCGGTAAGAGGACTTACTGGCTGTGTGAAATACTGTTGTGTCTTAGGCTGAGAAGCACAATGTGTTCCCTGGCTCAGCGTGCCCAGTAAAGATTCACTTACTGAAATGCGATGACTGTGGCTGCAGGCAATTATCTTCTTGAGACTGGAATTTTATACAGTACTTTACATATTTGGTCAGCAGCAGGTCTAAGAAATCGCCTTGTGTAACTTGAACAGAATTTTGTTTCTGAGCCTCTCAGAGCTGACAAGAAAATAGGGCTTAATTAAGAAAAACTCCCCGGTGACTCCAGGATTTGGCTCAAGGCAGAGAACACTAACAGATTTTTCTGTCTCTTCTCCCCCTTTCTTTCCTCATATCTCAGTAGCGTGTGAGAGTCCTGCCCTGGACAGAAGCGCCAGGCGCTGCATGGGTGCAGATGGGTGCAGGTGATGCCACGCAAGCCCCCACCACAGCTTTGTTTCTTCTGCCTGACCGGTCATCACTGTGGGGCTCTGGGCCAGGCTTCTGCTTCCAAATCATTATTCTGAGCTAATAATAATAACTGATGACCTCAACGATCAATAATGACCTCGCCATCAAGCCAGAAAGCCATGTCCCAGCGTGCTGAGCGTTTTCAGAAAGGTGCTAAATGTTTGTGTTTTGAGTGACTTGAGAGTGGGGTTTGCTGCTCCAGAGATGCCGGGAGCAGCCCATGCCCTCCTGTCTTGAAGGCGAGCTTGGGGACTTTGAGGAGAGTGCTAATTGTCAGACTAACTGCACGCTAATCGCCTTACATAAGCACTGGTAATACTTCCAGCTGTGGGAACAAAGGGTGTTACTCAGCATAGCAGCGGCGCTCTGAAGTAATTACAGAAACATCATATCCCTCGCTTGCAATCATGATTTCATTAATGGGGTTGCATGTTTTGCCATCTTAGGGACACTTTCTTTGACTTAAAAAGAGTCAGCGCCTATTCAAACAGAACTGCTGCGGGCATCCTTTCCAGTTCTTCTAATTGCATATATCTAGAACAAAGGCAAATGTTATTTTAGCAAATATCAGGATTTCTTCACCTCTGTTAACTTGAATTTGTACCCAAGTTTGCATCTTATTTGGTAGCTCTGACAGTTGATTAGATTTACACAGTGTTGTTCTGGAAAGGCTGAGGCAAGAAACATGGTGGGTCGACTTCGGTGTGGCTAGGACTTGCTCCAAGAATGTGATTTTTATCTTTGCCTTTTTGGATTCTCCTACAATTGCAAAATCCTTGACGTCAGCAGGAATTTACCATGGTAGAGATCAGGCTTTTCTTGAAACCAGCTCTGTAATGTGCTGAGCAACTGCAGCTCTGGGGAAAATCCTCAGGTTTAGGATGTAAAATGGATTTACTGGATCGGGTGTCAGACCCCCAGTTCTGCAGACTGTCATACGTGGGTAACGGCAAGGAGCCCCACTCAAAGGGCCTATTCATGTGTGTAAAGTTACTCACGTGGGCTGGGGCAGGCAGGAATGGGGCCTGAATTTGTTCTATTCTGTTAATAGAAAGTACCCACCAAACAAGAGTGTGACTCTAATCCCGAGTGAAACTCTCTGGCAAAACCCTTATCAAGGGCAAGGATCTTTGTGTTTACAGGGAGGTAGTGATGGGCAGACAGACAGAGGTTTTAATTAGATAAAAAAACCAATTAGAAATTAATGCTGAAAGGAGAAGTTGATGCTGATGAAACCCTTAACACATTATTTTATCACAGGGTCTGATTTTGGAAAGTAATTCCCAGTTGTATCAAAGACAAGGCTTTTATCTAACACTTACTTGGGGAAGGTTTAGTTTGGTACTAGATTTACTTATTGATAAGAGTTGGAACAAGGTTGAGATGAGGGAAGCCAATAAAGTTGATAGTGATAAATTATCGCAAGTCCCCAGAGCTGTGTAATAAAACTGCATTGGGAAATGAAGCAGAACTACAAAGTGCTCCCTGGTTAATTTAAGAAGAAATTGAGTGAAACGCAAAGCAATAAATCAGAGGAAGCCAGTCAATGTGAATTTCTCCATGTAAATGTCACTTTAAATCCTATGTAACAAACACATGGGGCTAGAGAAAGAGCAAAATATATAAATAAAAATGCAGGACACTTCCAAGTGTTCTCCAAGCACTGAGCTCTCCGGCTAATAAAAATGATGTACAGTAACATAATTCACCATAAGACCTTGTTTAGCGTAGTGTGAGCAGGGCTTTTTACTTTACTTGCCCTGGAGTACTCCTGCCACATGCTGTTAAACTAATTCAGTTTAAATCACTCTGGCTAGAAAAAAAAAAAGTGGAGCATAATGAAATTAAAACTCACTGAGGACACATTAGAGTTAAAGTGTGTCATGGCTGAGATTATTTAGTTAGTGGAGTTTGATGTAATTGTTGACAGGTCATTTATTCACCCTAGTAAATTCACGAACTATTAAGAATGTGCATATATAACTAGTAAGACAGTAAAAGGCAATTAAGCAGTCAGTTTAATGTCTTATCTTGCTGGTTGCCCTACAGTTGTTTTACAACAAGGAATTAAAATTTGAAAAGGAAGTTTTCAGTGTCCCTGGCCAAATATTGATTAAGTAGTTGTTTGCCGATGCTATTGTGGCACATAAAAAGGCCAGTAGTTCTGCCCCTTGTTCATCTTCCATTGTTGCTGATTCTTAACCTCGGAGATCAAAGGAGGATCATTTCAGTTTATCTGTCTTGGAAAATCCTTCTTTGCTCTAAAACCCCTATGGATTAATGGCCAAATTGTCTTTAATGAGATGTGAAATTTGAATGGAATCCTTATTTTGCATGGTCTGTTGGATGTATGCACTGTACACTCTCAGTTTTGTGGGGAGTTTTTCTTTAACATTATTGGATTTGGCTTTGTTTGAATCTATTTTTGGAGTACGATGCACAGTGAAATTTTACTATTACAACAAGTAAAATACATGGTATTAACTTAATTTAATAAAACTAATTTGTTTCATGTAATCTTTGAGTGTAGCCTAAAAGGGGGAAAGGAAAAAAAAGTTGTCTTTGTATACCAAATCACATAGGAGATAAATGGGCTGCCAGTAAAAGAAAGGGAGTTTGAGGAGTCAGCCAGCTGTCCAGATCGGGCTGTCAGTATACAGGGGACACAAACTAGCTTGCAGCATTTCTTCTCAGTGTTTGATTTATGGACCTGCCTTGCCTCAACAAGGACAGTTGTACTGCTCCTCCTCAAAAAAGGGGGCAAAGTCGGATCAGGCAGGCTGTGTGGAAAAATGAGCAAGAATCCTTGAGAATAATCAGCTCCTTGTTGCATTACAGCAAGCTGTACTTAGTTCAGAGATAGTAAAATGCATTCCACCACATCCTCAGTATAAGAGGCTGTGCAATCTGGATGTGCTACGTTGGCTTGTAATTATGATATGAAGTTTCATCTGAATTGTAGGGTATGTGAGCATTAGATCCAGGTCCCGCCGCTTCCACTGGCATATCTGGACACAGAAATTTAGCTTCACAAACGTAGTAAGGCTCTGGTAAAGCCAGAGAGCCTCTCCTGGTGTGGCATTGATTTTTATGTGGGTGAGCCTCCTCTGCTGTAGTGACAAACAGCAGAGTAAGGGGCTAAACCAGAATTTTTTTAAATCAGCATTTTATCATTCCCTTTCTTAAATACACTCTGTTTTCGTTTTCTCTGGTTGTTGCTGAATAAAATACCAGTCTGTGCATACTTCACAAGTACTCAGCTACTTTAGGAGACATTTTGCCCCAGAGTAACAGTTAAAATTCTTTGAAAGTGTTTTAGGCACAAATTTCCTTAAAATCCATGAACTCTAACTTGTTCATTTCCATGGAGAGCTGCAGTGAGGAGGACAGTGATAGACATTCTACTGTTTTTTATTTTTTTAAATGGATATTTGCCTGGATGTAGACTTTGCCAAACATGACCAATGTTTATATCGTGCAGAAGCCCATATAAGGACCTGTCTCAAGGATTTTTGTATTTATGATATGCCTCATGTTGGATGTCTGACCCGACAACGAGTATGTAGTAATTTCTTTATCAGATATAAAGTCACATAGATCACTGTGGTTTGAATAGTATGAGGAATAAACTGTATGCAGCTGACATTTCTGAGAGCAGACAGCTTATTCAGCCCCCGTCAAATCTTATTCACTGTATTTAAATGAGTAGGACTGCTCATGCCAATATAATTGGGATCTGCTCCATATACCAGCCCAGAAAAGCAATAACAACTACAGTTCTTCTGGCAAAATTACACTCTGTTAAAAATGTAACCGATGTATAGCCTGTGTACCCCCTGCAAGGCAGTAGCACCAAAGTGCTCAGTGTAACCAAATTGGGCTTAAAACTGCTTCCCATCTTCCCATCATCTTTGGCTCACAGAACGGTGGAGAAGAACATAGACAGGTTTTATAGAAACCAGGCTAACGGGGTGGCAGGGAGTGCTTCCACAGAAAATCCCTTTTCACTGAAGATGGTGTGGCAAGAGTTCCTTTCCGTTTTGACCTAAGGGCTGGTTGTTTGATCCGGTGCGAAGGGCTGGAGTGTGAGCTGGGGGGGGGATCAGTGTCCCAGTGAACACTGACACCTACCCAGTCCCTGCCGTCAGGCTGAGTGGCAAGAAAAAGCCTGCACAGGACTAGCTGGTGGAAGTCAGGTTTCCACTGGTTTCATGAACAGCAAAATAAGTTGTTTTCAGAAAGGAGGTGTTTTGACAAAAAAAGGGGAAGTGGGCAAACTTTTAGCTAAAGAATGTGAAATGGAAAGTATGTTATTTTCCCATTTTCCCAATGAAATCCTGCAAAGTGTGGATTTGGGGGTGGGGGAGAAATAATATCCTGTGCATTCCATTTGCCAAGGCATAAATCAAGACTAATTCTGCTGTGGCTGATAGACTGATGCTGGTGTGTGAGCAAACACTGAATTAGATCATCAGTATTTACATGTAAGAAGGGACAGTTTCAAATAATTACCATCCTGCACATTTAACTTATCCATTTCTATCAGCTTCACCAAAACCAGAGAAGTTACCTATGGACTGTTTACACAAGGAGCGATGTTTTAAGTGTATATACTCATCAAACCTTTATGGTGCAGTATTTTGGAGGGCGGCAGGTCTACAAATTTTTCTGTACATTTTTCTTTAAAATTTTTAACACTTGCAGTGCAGAGAAAGGCATCCTGTGCTCTGACCTGTCTTGCTGCCTATGGTAGCTATTATGTGACTGGTATATAGCTTAAGTGCGTTCTTTGCTGCTGTCTGTGGAACTGGAAAATATAGAAGAAAACATTTAGGAGTCTATTTAGAAGATCGTACAATAGATGTTGCAGTTAGGAAAAAGCCCTGTGGGTTCATCCATGGTTTAGCACAGTCGATTGGACCCGCTCCCTTTTAAATCAACACGATCAAGCAAAAATGCTCAAATGTTTGGCAGCCCTACAGAAAAGCACACAAATGCCTGTTGCTTTAGCACCCACAATTTTTTTTCCAACAAATACAGTGCTACCTTTTAAAAAGTCCTTAAAACTGCTTGTCCACCTCTTCCAAACAGCGTGGAGCCCGCATGCTGTGTGTGCCATGGCAGGTGACATGGGCCAGCCTGCGCTGAGCTGGTGCCCAGCGGGGACTCAAGCAGCGAGGACATCGCAGGCTCTCGGGATGGTCACTTCTCCTGGTGAAAATGCAAAATGGCTGCATGCAGCCAGACATTTTGTTTATCTTTTTATTATTTCCTTTCCCATCTCTGTTAAAAGCTTTCTTGAGACAAATTGTACCGTCATTTACATCTGAACAATCCCCTGCTCTCAGCGGGGCTGTGCAGGTTGCTTCAGGTTGACTGTGGCCCTAATATGGAAGTTTAATTACTTTCAGGTTTGAGGGAACTTACTTTCTCAGACTTGGCTAGGCTTTATAGCACTAACATCTATTTTCACTGGTAAATAAGAGATCTGTCATGGCAGAGAAGTGTAGTTAAAATGTTAAAAGCAGAGCAAATTAAAAAGAGCTGTTTTAGAGGGCTGCACTCAAAAATTTTCAAACACATGATTTAGCAAAAAAAAAAAAAAAAAAAGGCAAACAACCCCCCTGACGCTGTGCTGCAAGAAGCTCTGTAACCAATCTGCTCCCCCAGTGCCAGCGGGATGGGGATGGGAGGCAGTGCTGCTGGCTCCATCTGCTTTCTGCCTCCTTCCTGGCTGAAGGGTATCACCCGGGGAGGCACGGCTCTGTCCCCCCAAACTGCACGCCTCCCCGCAACCTTTGATCTTAATCGGCCGTGCCAGTGAAATTTTGGGAAAGAAATCAGGAGCTCTAATTCAGATGGTTCCCAAACCCTATGCTGTCACAGGCATAAAGAGGGATTTTTTTTCCCAAACTCGTAGAGGTTGCCTGGCTGAGGAGGAACTTAAAACAAGCCAGGATTCAAAGTTGCTGTATTTCTCCCACGCTGGCAGTTTAAAAGATGGAACGATGATTGATGACATAAATGTTTCTCTTAATCTGACATCAGGAACAGACTTGTCAGCCTTGGAAGAGTATATTAGAGACAGAAATTAGAGTATTAAGAGTCCTCAATACATCTAGTATCTGAATCCTGATTAATGGTTGTTATAAATGAAAAATAAAACATTCCAGAAAAGTCCTATAAGGGGGGGAAAAAAGATTCTCCAGGTGGTCGAAGAGCAGACCAGGGGCTCATCTGTTTCCAGTCTTGGGTGTTAGCATGCAGAAAAGTCACTCTATTAAAGAAACTGGCCACCTGGTGCTTATTTTTTGGCCCTTGGCTGGCATGTGGTAGCCAGGCAGAATGATGGGTTTCCCAGGACGGTGAAGGGGGAACACTTTTGGATGCACTTTGTTTTCTTACTCTGTTACTCTTCCCATTTTAGCCTCCAGGGGTTTGAGGGGTGGCATGCCCCTGGGGTACTGGGACCTGTTTTGCGGGGCTGGGTCCTTTGGTTAAAAGACCCACTGTGCTTCTGTGAGTTCAAAGCAGCGCGGGGAGGCCGTGGGGTTCATGGTTGCGTGCAGTACTTTCAAGTTCAAGGGTGGCTTCCAGCCTAGGTGGGAGCTGGTGCTGCCCGGTTTCCAGCCTGGGGAGCTTCTTGCTCTGCCTTTCTCTTCTGCGAGGCTTGTAAGTGATTTTTTTTTTTTTTTTTTTAATTTTTTTTTTAAATGTGAGGTTTAAATCTTCCCCGGGACTGCTGTGATCTCTAGGTGACGTTGTTGTCACAGTTGTGCTTTGTAGGTGGTGTTTTGCAGCTAGTGACATTCAGCTCTTTGAGCAGATGCCTTAGGTCCCAGTGATTTGGGCTCAGTGGCTTCCCCCCGATGGCACAGCTGGTGCTGGTTTGCTGCTGAAGTTCCCACAGCTGTGGGAAAGGGGCTGCCAAAGGCATCTTTCCATAGGCTGTAACAGTCTCGTTACTGGGCTTCAGTGAGTGTGGTTCTGCATCTTTGGAGTGGGATGAGGGAACTTTTTTAATACCCTTTTTGAGTAGGAAAGAGTGATCTTGGTGACTAATGTGTTAGAAGTAAGTGATACCCCTAAACACAAACAAGAAAAAATGAGGTCGTAGCAAACTTAGTGCTAGAAGAGTTGTGTTTGGTTTGGAAGAGAGCTGGTTTGAGTTGGTAGAATTTGCTCTGTAGAATGACTTTGTGTATTGCCTGTGCCTGGAGCCAGCTGAGGTGGAACTGCCTGCTCCCCCTCCCCAGCTACTGGTCTCTGCTGTGATCCGCTAGAACAGGATCCTAGAAGCTGTTGTTTCTCACTTTCTACGTTCTCCTTAATTTTTATTTTTTCCCTCCTGTTGCTGTGCATCCTGGAATTTGTGCAGTGGAGAAGGGGCTGGAGTGTAGGGGATCTGTCTGTCAGCTGCTCCTGTTTGGCTAAATCTATTTTGTATCTTTTGCGTGTTTGTTGGTTTTGGGTTTGTTGTGTTTTTTTGTTTTTTTTTTGTTAGGGATGGGACCAATGATATTTTCCTCTCTTAATGGTATTTCCAAATGTTTGGGATCCAGAAATTAAAAGTGCTATAGGGGTTCAGCTGCAATAGCTCACCTGTCAAAACTGCAAATCCAGGTGATGTTTTTGAATGAATGCTTTGTGGCTAGGAAGGATTGTAACCTGTCCTTGAAAGAGTGGTTAGGCTTCCAGCTTTGGGGGCTGCGGAGCTGGGGAGCACCGGGGTGGTTGTAGGGGGCCAGTGAGTGCCCTCCGGTCCAGTGGCCCTGGCTGTGGGGCACTTCTGCACTGAACAGTGACCCCTGGCTAGGAGCAGCACGTGAGTGTGTTTTGATGAAGTAGCTCAAGATTCAGTATTTTTATCTCTAATACTTTTATTACTATTGTTTACAGCAAAAGCAGATCGATAGCTAGTCTGGGATTAAGCTCATGAATTCAGAGGTGGTGTCTCAATTTACATTGGTGCTCTGAGTCACAATGTGTTTACTGGAGTACAGCAATTAATGATACATAGTTTTTGCTGTTTTTTGCTGAGTTTCTCATGAATAGCCTGCAATTCTCTTAGATTTGTGGTGTGGAAAGTCTATTCAATATTATATGTAAATAATCTTTGGTTCTACACAAATATTCAGTGCTTGAAACTTCTGTGGTTGTGACTGGGCACGCAGGTCTCGCACTGTTCTTGCATTTGCTAAGAATGTATCGTAACTTCTGGATAACTGCTTAAAAATTTTATTTATTTTTAAATTGGATTTTCTTTTTTACAAATGTACTTGTTAAAATAGAAATATGAACTGAGAAGAAAAAGGAGACAAAAATCATGCTTCACACATTCTTTTGTTGTTTATTGCTAGTATTTATAGTTTAAAGCTGTAGCTTTCAAAATCTTTATGCACCAATGCATTTTTCAGTGATGGGATTTGTGTTATACACACTGATTAGAGATGAGCTGTTTTGGTTTGTTTTTAAGCTTTTTTAAAATGAAATCTGTGCTTTCTTTGGTAAGATTTTTCTTGACAGAGAGAAATAGTCTAGTGACTTGGACATAAAGTTATGAGCCAAAAAATTAAGGAGGCAGTTCCAGTTGATAGACTGGCTTGAACTTGTCAACGGGTCTTAAAAAAGATAAGTTTTTAGATGTGCAACTGCAGTACAACTTGCAGTAAGGCAAGATTTGATTTCCAGAGTTGCTGATGTTTTTACTGTTTTCTAGAGTTTCAAGGAAAATGACATTGTTACAGTAGGGTATTTTAAACAGTAAAATTGTGGGTTTTATTTTGTGTTTTGTGTTTTTTAACACACTAATTCTTCTAATTAATAGTGTCAAGCATGTGAGAATTCTCATAAACCTCAAAAAAGCCTATTGAATTTAATGGCAAGACTTGCATTGTCTTTAATGAAATTTGGTCAGACCCTATTTTTTTTCCCTCTCTCTCCCCCCCCCCCCCCCCCCCCCCCCCCCCCCTTCCCTTGAGGGGGAAAAAGTTTTGGATTTTTTGAGGAAACTGGGGAATTCTACCATTCCTGGGCATGAGGGGAGAATACTGATTAGAATCAGGCAGAGAGCAAGCAGGTGCTGAGCATGTTCATTGCTTAACCCCCTGCCCTGCTCCCGCATCCCTGCCCTGACCCAGCACGCAGACCCTGCAAATAGCAGCAAGTTGCCAGATGTTGGAGATGTTTTCAGGGAGAACGATTATTCACCAGGTCTCATCTAAAACCAGGGAGTTCCTACAATGGCTGTATTTCATGTTTAAAGCTGGGCTGGATAAGCCACTGGAGACTATATTTGGGATAAATAACTATTTCTGTGGATGAGAACCTGGCTGTTGTGTTGCAAACTGCTGTACGTCTGTGGTATTCGTTTGCAAAAATTGATACAAAACCCCCCTAACAAGCAGGGTAGATTGCCTGAGGGGGAAAAGCTGTCTAATTTTTTTTTTTTTTTTTTTTAATGAACAAAAAAAGATTTTATGGCTTAGAAACAGTACACCCTAAAGAGAGGTGTGTTTAAAAGTTAAGACTCGAAAGCTTTTGTCTGGAGCATAATACGCTTGGTGTAAAGAGCGGCACAATGGAAGTCTTTTCTTCTAGTTATGTATGGGCGAGCATCAGTCAGCCAAGGAAGAACTTCAAAGGCCAAAGTGAAAACTTGCTAGGCTCTTTCTTTCCTGACAGGTTTTTTGGGGGTAAGGTGGGGAGAGCTGTTTGTGCTGGGAAGTGGCGCGCTCCTCCTGTAGCAGGGGCGGCAGCAGGTCACCTGCAAGCCAAGGGACCCGGCTTGAACTGTCGCTGTCTCCAGGTGATGTGCCTTTATGGAAGCTGCTAAACTATCCCATCTCAGGAGTCTTGTATTGCTTATTCATAAAGAGGTCTCAGAAATTCCACTTCTGCCTTGCTGGGAAGGCACCATGCCAGATAGAAGGGGAAACTGTTTCCTAACCATGTTCTTAGGGAAGTTGATCTATTTCTCTGCCTCCAAAAGATACTTGTACGCTATAAATGTACACTATAAATGCCTTTAAGGTGGGAAAATATCCTCAATGTGCTTTAATATAAATAGTCCAAGAATATAACTGCTGCGCACTAAAACAGCCACTGAACTTTGTGTCTGGCAGCATACATGCAGAGTGTGAGGGTTTGTAATGGGGGTGCTTGTGTGGTAGGGAACAAAAACTCTAAATAGCATCCAGAGAAAGCTGGCAGTTCAACCTGAGCTTACATCATCATTTAATTTTGTGAATTTTAAAAGCTTTTTTCACCTAGGAATTTATTTACAGGATGTTAAGCACAGTAATCTAGAGTCATTTCCCCAGGTTAAAAATAGATTTAAGCAGCAGTTTTAGCGTTACCTGCACTGCTGTGTTCTGGAGGCATGAAAAAATATGTGCTGCTACTTCAGCAGGCTGCATGTGTCCCATCAATCTTTGTTAAAGGCAGAGGCACCACACAGAAACCAGAGGATGTTTAAGGGAGAAAGCAGCTTTTCTGATTTCCCAAGACTGCAGAGCGCTCCATACCACAAGCCTAAACTATGCTGACGCTCCTGCTGATGCGCTCAAGGCTGTTCGCTTCCTGGGGAGGCGGGTAGGGAAAGGCAGTCACTTTTTGGAACAAATAAATATCGCAGCATCTTAGCTCTAACACTCGAGCAACGCTTGTACAGGCAAGAGAGCAACCTCTCTGCCAGCCCCCATCCGGGGCGGTCCAGAGCATCAGTGAGCGTGGCTTGGGCCCCCTTGGAGCTGCTTGTCGACCAGAGCTTTGGGCAGAGAGCACCACGTCACCTTTTGCATGAAGCACGTGGCAATTTATCTGCACTTCAGAGAAGGCTCAGGTAGGCTGTTCTCAGGGCATGTTTGGTCCTAGCCTGCATTTGGGCTTCAGTGCTGCAAGAGGAGACCGGTGGTGGTTAGTTGTGTGCTTGCTCTGTGTTTCTATCCTGTGCCAGACTTACTATCTGATTCCCTTTCCATGGCAGCCCTCGTTGTTAGCGATGCATTTGGTGGGGAAGAAGAACCAGTGATGATGAAGAAGCTGGCAACGTGTTTCAGTAACTGTTTCGTATTGTGTTTGAGTTGATGGCTTCAAGAATGGAAAACAAGGCTTTGGGATGACGTGGGAAGATCTGTGTTTGCATGCTCTGTCTTTTGGCTCAACCTTGTCGTACATGCTCAGGCGTCCTTGGCTTCAGCCAGGCTGCTTGAAGGAAACGTGGTTTCTGTGAGGGTTGGGCTGAAAATAAATGGTTTGCCCACAACAGTAGCAGTTGCGGCACTATTTGCTGGGAGCACATCGCATGATATATCTAGACGGACTATGGACAGCCTTGAAGCCATCAGTGGAAGGCAACCGAGAGAAACCGGCTTAGTGTTGTCTGGCTTAAGTTTGCTATACAAGGGTTCACACACCTGTTGAGGAAAACATCTAAGGAAAATTTCTGTAAGTGGGAAAAAGATGGGTGACCACTGCACTGATGGTTTCGTGTGAGTTCAGCTTCATTGCTGAGAGCGTTTCAGTTAGCGAAGCGAAGGGGTGTTTGTACCGCCAGGCAGTGCAGAACAAAGATACATGCAGTTGTGGAAAACAGTCATCTGAACGGATAATATTTTATAATAAATTTCAAATGCACAATACCACAACCTATTCATGTTTTTTCTTCTGGCGTAACGCAATGCCATCTAACTCTCTGAAAATCAAGTCTGTGAACAATCAGCTACAATTAATTTTATCTTCCATCTTGGGAAAAGGGTGAAAGAATAAATAGGAATTAGAGCTAAAAATGGGACAGCAGGCTTGGGTTTGGTAGAGCGTTGTCAGTAGGATTTTAGTTTTTCAAAAGTAGAGTAGCGTTTTGGAATCTAGTTCTGTTGTGGGCTGACAGCCTTAGACCGCTGGTGGGAATTGGATAACTGTCCTTGTTTTACATCAGCTGTACAGAGCTTAAAACATATTTGGGAAATGAGAGTATTTGGTTCCCGCTTGCACGGAAAATTTTTAGGCTCTTGCAATTTGAATATAATATTTTTGACCGTGATCATGTCTCTGTATTCTCATCTCCAAAGTACTTATTTATTTTTATAAAATAATAAATGTCTGATTTACCTAAGGAAAAGTACTAGATAAATTCAGGATATTATTTTTACCTCATTGCTTCTCCTAATGTAAACCACTGTCAATTTGCCAAAGATTGAGATAGGGGAAAGTTGAGGACCAGGAGGGATTCTTACTTTACTGTCACTTTTTATCAGATGTTCATCACTCGTGGAGTAAACGCCACAGGCACTTGCAGAGTGAGTCTTTACAGGTATGAAAATAGAATAAAAACATGAAAATTTGTCTGACAAGTTTTTGCTATGCAAATATTCAGGATGTATTTTAGCATTTATCTGTTTCTGTCCTTGATTGCACAAGGAAGAGAGCTGTGTAGAGCTCAGCATCAGGCTCAGTATGCTTAGATTCAGTTCCCATCCTCTCCTTTTTCCTGTATGTTTCTATAGTTGTTGTGTATCACTGATTCAATTTTTAGTAAGAGAACAATTTTTAATCTCCTTTTACATGTTTTGATAGGTTACAAAGAGGAAACCAGCATAATTTGAGATACTGACTTAATCTAATTACTCTTGTGAAACAAGAAATAATGGACTGAGGCGTCACAAATTTGTACTTCCACATACATGTTCCAATAAACTGGCAGGAATTAGTGCCATAATACAGAATGTTTTAAGACCAGATTTTGATCCTGGCATTGAATTTGATGCCTGCTGGCATCAAATCAGAGTGGTTCTTTTGTCAAAGTCCCTTGATTTCCAGCAGTGTAACAGAGATCTGAACCTGGCTTTATGGATAATTCTGTACAGTTTAAAGAACTGAGGACTTTCTGCTAAGCAAGGTCATGTAGGATGTACTGTCTGGTATAGGATTATCTGTCTTGTAAGGTTTAGTTATTTGCCTGATTTTCCTTTGGGGACATTAGTTGATGTTTGTAGAGGATCTTTAATTATATAAAACAAGTTACAGAATGAACAATGCCATGTTTTTGGGTAAATCTGAAAGATTTCTGGTCACTTTTAATACAGCTTCTGTAACAAGGTGGTAAAGCGCGTTTTAGTCTGATGTATGTGTTTATCTGATATTAGTCCCCTGGATGTAATGTTAAGAAATCTTATAGATCTTAAGGAAGGATGCTCTGTAACTTCTGCCTGTTGGGTGTGTGTCACATTTCATGTGCACAAGCTCGCAGACGTACGCAGCAGATACACATCAATTGTGGAGAGAGTGGGGGCAGTACTGGGGCAGAGCTGCGTCTGACCAGGGATGTTGCTTGTGTAACCAGAAGAAAATCGTGTACTTGTTAAAACAGATGCGTTTGTAACTATTTAAGCAAAGCTGTATCTGCTTTTCTTAGCAAGAGGATCCAAATGGAGGATTTTATGCATACGAAGCAAAGGTTCTTTTGATGCTAAAAGGACTTGCTGTCAACACCCACGAAAGTTTCCAAATTAAAAAACCCAAAACAAACCAACAAATAAACTCCCAAACTGCCACCAATGCCCCGCCCAAAAAAAACCCCAAACCCGCCACCCAAGCAACAACAAACCACCTACCCCA